>NC_045716.1:1642273-3101023 GCF_009834535.1 Camelus ferus
CCTAAGTCTACCTACTGAGGGTGTTCAACACTTAAGAAAATGTAAAAGGTGTACAGATAGCTTAGCATTACCTGATGTACAACTTCTGTCAGACAGTGCAGATTTACGCTTACAATGACGGCACATGGGCGTCATACAGCAGCTCAGAGCCGACACTGACACGAGCATGATGACAGCTATAAGGTGCTATGCGAAGTAAATCTACGAAAAGTGTTTTTGGCTTTTTTTTTTTTTTGCTTTTTGCCTTGAACAAGATGTCGATGAGATTAGCCACAAATTCTCAGAATACTAGCCTGTAATTCTAGAAGTTGAGAAAAAGAGAACTAAACAGCCCATTTCCTCTTGGTTGCAAGTTTTGGCAGGTGTACTGGTTATAACAACAGTTTAACTCTTTGTGGGTTTAACTGCAGAATTAAATTCTTCAAAAATCAGAGTGAGTTGCTCTATGCCCTGTCTCTTTTACAGTTTCGGACAGTGACACAGAGCAAAGTGCTACTGTGCTGTCACTCAGATCATATTCATCGCTGCACAACTACTGTCATATATTCCTTAAGTTTGGAGTTAAAATCATCTGCTGCTTTTACTGACTTAAGTTCAGTTATTCTTTCAAAATCACCCTGGCGGCTATTAATCAAAATGAAAAAGAGAAAAGAAGGCAAAGTGGCAAGGTAGCTCAATTTCAAGGACTTTCAATTTGCAGGGTTTTCCTGCAAATGTTCTTTCTTTTTCTGAAGGTTTACTTACTATTCAACTATAACCAGAAAGATATGAGCCTAACATCACAAGATACTTACTTGTGTTTATATGGTGTATGAATTATTTTTTCTGTATCTCTTAAGTCGCTGATAGTTGGTAAAAATTAAACAATTATATGCATTAAATTAGGTAATATTTGACTCAACATAGCGCTAGATTATATAAAATTCTTGAGAAGCCATTTAAGAATTCAAAACATAAAATTCTTGAGATGCCATCTAAGTAAGAACTCAAAGTATAAAGACAATAAATATTTAAAACAAATAGTAAGTTATCATCCCCTGTACTGCAGTGCAACCAGGACAGAACTATACGTAGCACAGAAAAGCAGACATACTCCCTTTAATTTAATGGTATAAAATAAGCTGTGGAAAACAAATGAGCCAGCCAGTACCTGTCATGTCAGCCTTCAGGACTTCTGCCTGCCTGAAAAAAGGAAAAAGAACATCAGTTAGAAACAAACTAGGCCCACCCAACATAATAACACTACAGGTTTGAAGTTCAGTGGAATCAGACACTACAGGAAGGATGCACGGCGCTGCAGACAGCGCTCCTGTTTAACTTCCAGAGGACCACTGAGGTCTTGGCAAACCGATGCTATTACTGAAACGTTCACAGGGGCATCAGGAACTCTTCTCCTGCGTTCACTTTCTTACAGTTAGCATCCAAATTGGATATATTTAAGGTAACATTAAATGATAACCATCAAATAAAGTTTTCCTTCAACAAGGTCAGAAAACCCTGTTTCTCAAGTCACCAGCCGCTGTAACTATTTCAAATCTCCACTCTTGTCAAGCTACTGATTTCCGCCCCTTCCTCAGCCCCAGCCCTCTTCAGCAAGGGCAGCCCACACCTCAGGGAGAGCAATGCCCAGTTACCAAACACTGCATTCACACGGCCCTCTTCTTTCTCACCCTTTTTAAAACACTAGCGGTACTGCACCTCTTACTTAAGACTAGGAATTCCACTCAGGTATGCTCTTTCTAGCCTTTCTTAAGGGCTTCTGGTCCTTTAATTTCAATAATTTAAAAACCTGCCTCTCTGTTGGGTCCTTCTCATCAGTATTTAAACATGCCCCAGTCTCTCAGATTTTTAAAACTTCCTACCCTACATTCTCCTCTAGCTGCTGCTCCTTCTCTCTCTTCCAAATTCTTCAAGAACTGCCTGTGTTCAAGGGGTTGAAAACCAAACTCCTGGTTCATCCCCACCCCACCTGGTTCTCTTTCTCTTAGCATCTGCATCTAAGCTTGCTGGCTGTGAGAAGCAGACACCTGGAAGTCACTCACGGCAACTGCCTCTCAAATCCCTGGCACTCTGTAACTCCAGAGGACTTCACCAGCCCGAGCACATTCTGAGTCTACTGCGCTCCCTTTACCGGCCCTTCAGCCACTCTCGCCCAGGTCACAGCTGCAAAGCCCCCAAACCGTTCTCCCCACTTCACTCTCGTCTCATTTCATTCTGTCCTCTTTACTGCTGCCAGAGGGGGCTTTTAAAAATGCAAATCTGACCTTACCAATTGCCCACTTAAAAATCTTTAATGATTTCCCACTGCACTCAGGGTAAAAAAGCAGAACCTTCATGAAAGTGCTCTACAGAGCACTCTGCACTCCAGCCCTTACTCCCTCTCTCCGGAGCTCTGTGCTCCGGGCCCCTGGGCTCTGGCGTCCCCTGAGTGCTCTGCTCCTTTCCCACTCAGGGCCATCGTAAAGAAGAGTCCCCTGCTAGGGATACCTCTGCCCTCTTTGTCTGGCTAGCCACTCATCTTTCGTCTCAGTCAGAGACACGACTTCCTCAGGAAGCCTTACTTAAACCCTATATACAAGAAGGATACTGCTGCTTTATGCTCTCAAAGCACTCATATTTTTTCTTCACAGTACGTATCTCAGATTTTAAGAATGCTCACCATCACAACCCCCATGCCTGCTAGCACACTGCCTAGCATGCAGTGTGCTTTCAATAAATACTTTTTAAGTGAAGAAAGGAAAAAGGTTAAATTATGTTCGTATCTTCTATTTAAAAAGTATATAAACTTAAGAGATCTCCATTTAAAAAAAATTGACATAAAAGCTAGAGAATACTGAGATTCTAAAATTCTAAATTTAATTGTTTTACATAATTTATTAAGTATTTAATATCAATTGGGAAGTTTAGTTTCATCAAAACGTAACATGAATCTTTTCATTTTTCTACCTTTTAAAAAGATACTATGTTTTTCAAAAATTAGGCTTTCAAACAGAATCACAATAGGATGCTATAGAAACCATGAGCTATATGAGAACTACCAGTATAAACAAACAATACTAAACAAACAGCTACACTCAGTCCTAAAATGTAACATCACGTCAAATTCCATCATCCATACAGCCTAGTTTCACTGTTTGCTTTGAATGTTAAACTTCTGCCATTAAAAAAAAAATCGTAACAAGGTTATTGGTTTATGCCTTTACAGCCTAAGATTATACAATTTGAGATTACCATGTATCCTACCCTACCAACGTCACAACCACAGCCCCCCCCCCCCGGCCCCAGGCCTTCCTGGAGCACTACTAACTGAAGAACCTCACACTGAGACAGCCAGCTCTGAGCATGCATTGCCACACGATTCAATAACCTTTCATTCTGAGCTGCAAAGCTGCGAAGGATATACTTCACTATGCTTCCATATCTTAGCTAAAAATCCATACTTTGGTATATACAAGATATACTTAGGATCATGTGCCTACACGGTGTCTTCTCATTCCAGACAAGATTTGCTTGTAAAGATGAACAAATACCATTTTGGTACATGAACACCTGCCTAATGAGGATACCAATTTCCAGTCAAATGAAGATTAAATTGAACATATGACAGGAACTATCTCCAAATAATCTGCTATTCTGATAGGCCATCATTAAGAGAAGAACTATAATTGTAGCAGATTCTGGAGCAGGTTTCTACTGATTAATAAAGATCAAAATTTTACTCTATTTTTATATACTATAGCCTCTCCAAGAAAACTGTAAAACAGAAAATTCAAACACTAACAAAAATGCAAACTCATAAGAACTACCTGATGTGAAATGTTCAAGCATTCTGAAGTTCCAGGAGTTCTGATTCCTCAGTATGACAAGGGAAGAGGTGCTCACCTCTGCGCACAGTTCCCTCCCAGGCTCCAAGAGACACGTCAGTGACTAAAACAGCCTTGCTAAACTGAACTGGTGAAAAGACAGCTCAATGGAAAATAAAACGGCTACCACGATTCCCATTTTATAAACCAGGAAACTGAAGCTCAGAAAGAATTTGTCCACAGCCACAAGCAATTAGATACGATTAAGTACAAATTTAGTTTTCTGACTCCAAAATCCAAGTTATTTCTATTTCTTTCAAATTAGAATAAAAATACTCTATGACATAAAAAGCTAACATAGATCTATCTAGGTTCAGTTTTGTTCTCTGTCAATCAAATGCTAACATTTAAGTCCACTAGCCTAAATTAAAAATCTGTTCATATTACGGAAGAAATAATATCTTTATCAGAAAGAACACAAGGAGTAAAATTCATGTTCTAGTGCAGTGGTCAGCCGTGGGTGAAAGTCCCTGCCTTTCACACTGAGTCAGTTTTTGTAAATCAGTTTCGCTGGAACAGAGTCATGCCCATTCATTTACTGCTTGTCTACAGCTGCTCTCTGCCACAAGGGCAGAGGACGGTAGCTGGGGCACGACCACGTCTCACCAAGCCTAAAATATTTACTATCTGGCCCCTTTTCAGAAAAAGTTTGGCTCTCCTGCTCTAGGGAGTACTTGATCCAAAAACTGAGAAGTCTATATCTACATATATATATATATCTATCTATAAATTCCCAAACCAGTTTTCCCATATGAGGAATTATCAACAATAGTTTCCTCAGAGTAAAGATCTATTTTTATTCATTAATATCATAATCTTGTCACAAAGAGGACTACGTTAAAAAGTGGTCTCATGTAATTGCAAAGTTAGTACCTGTAGGCGACACTGTTTTTGATGGAATTTATTTGCAAACTGTTTAAAAATGGTTGTTTATATATTATCCACTAATTCTTCCTTTTCCCTGTGTACCAAAAATACACATTTACACAGGTGAGAGGGTTAAACTGAAAATTACTACCTCACCAGAAGAGGAATCCCCATCCTCCTACCACTGCACAATCATTAGGCTTTTTTATACAGTGCATAATATACAAGAAATCGAATCAATAGACAGTGATCTTATACCCACTGCTTTCATAAAGATTAGCACAAAATTGGCTATTGGGTGATTTTCTTTTTTTTATAAAGAAAAAATACTACACCTCAGCTGACCTACTGGTTTTGTTTTGTTTTCTTCCTGGTTTTGTTAAAGACTAATATTGTTAAAAGATTAATGTTACAGTTTATAGCCCATGCTCATATAGAGAAAAAAGTTTAAAAATGTTTCCCCTTGGTTTCTAGAAGGTGTGGCAACATGAGTTCCTTTTTATTCTTACTTTTAGCGGAAGGAATTATTGAAAAGAGTGAACAAACCAAGAACTCAAGAATTAATGTCATCATGCCTTCAGTAACAAAATAGCACTACCAAACAATTATATAAAGCTTTGAAAACAGCCAATATATTGTTTCATTAAGTAAATAAGAGAAATTAAGCACTTCTATCAAACAATAAAAAAGAAAAAGTCATTAAAAGGCTGAATAAAATCTGAAACATTCAGTGATAATCAAATGTTTAGAGCTAACAATCTGAAACAACACTCCTGGAGACAACACGGTTCGCCAGGGCCTGCAAGTGCAGGTGGCGCATTCTGACGCACAAGGCGCACTGAAACAGCCAGCACTGCATTCAGCGCCCACTGTCCTACAGTCAGTGCCTTCCATGAAGTCAGTCATTTAATCCACAGTACGTGCTATCATTACCTGCACTTTATGAAGAAACCCAAGGCGACAGAGGTTAAGTAACAAGGTCGTCAAGTTAGTAAGTAGTAGAGGCAGCACTTTAACACACTGATTTCAGAACCTAACTCCTAACTGTTGTATCATAGTTCCTCTCTTATACACGATTTTAAGGAAAAAAAAAAATCTGGAATGTTTAATAGTAAGTAGCCCCCCCAGAATCAGGGCCTTCAATAGTTAAACATTTTATGGTAACATTTTTATAATGTCACTAGAGGAAAAAAGCTAATTAATGCTTATCTTCTTTAACAAATAGCTTGCTTACACACAGCACTGATACAACAATGCAAGGCACCCAATATAGGCTACTCTCTCTTAAGAACACACATTAAGATCCATGACTTAAAAACAGAAGATATTTCCAAATCAGGGACAGAGTCAATGGAAGACTCCTTCTACCT
This sequence comes from Camelus ferus, assembly GCF_009834535.1. Classification (NCBI taxonomy): domain Eukaryota; kingdom Metazoa; phylum Chordata; class Mammalia; order Artiodactyla; family Camelidae; genus Camelus; species Camelus ferus. The sequence continues at coordinate 1,648,374 of NC_045716.1, forward strand.
GGACTCCCAACCCCCTCCCTCCTATAAGCAGAACATAAGAATATAAGCCAGCATCTCCTAAACTCAGTTGTGAAGGAAAGGTGAATCAGCCTCTTCTGTTTTGGAAGACAAGGCTAGAGGAATTTTTTTTTGAAATTTAAATAAAAGCCATAACGGGTTTTATTTCAAGATAATTTGGTTATTTACTTATTTCCACAAAGTACTAAGGAATATCTGGGATGACAGTAGCCATCAATTATAATCATAAACATAGTATCTAATGATAATTATTTGTGCTAAATAACAGGCCAGACCTAGAAACTGTACTAAAGTGAGCTGACCTGGGCAGACGTGAACACGCACCCAGGTCTTAGAGACACCACCGAGTCTCGTGGCAGTGATGAGAAAAAAGGAAACCATACTGTCCGCTGCTGAATCCCACACAAGAGCACCTAGGGAAGACGCTGCTCCCAAAGGAGCTCCTCTCAGTGAGAGAGAACAGAACGCGAACTTGCTGTCTACGCTCCCTGCAGTCTGTCACAGGTTTACAGACCGCCCAGCACTCCAATGGCCTACATCACAACCTTCACTTGACAATCTGCATTATTTGAGTATGTGAGTATTATCTGAGTATTTAGTTAATGAGCATAGGTGTTATTAAGGGCCAGTTCAGGTCTGGGAATCTCAAAGCATAAGGAGTCGTTCTTCCCGGCAGAGAAAGCAGCACAACAATAAAAACACGGGCAAGCCAGTGAGAGAGGTAGCCTGCCACATCAAACGCAAGGTAGGAAGCTTCAGAAGGTGAGCTGGAGAATCAAGGCACACGGCAGACTGTGAGGCCTCACATGACATGTGAAGGAGCTCAGATTTTGTCTTTTAACTAACGGGAAACCAGTATTGAATTTTAAGCAGGAACACAGTATTGTCAGAATTGCATTTTTAAAAGATTACAACAACAAGATGCGTGGAAGATGGATTTTAACGAGGCAAAACTGGAAGACTCCGAAGCAAGGAAGTGACAATACAGATGGATGGAAAAGCCTAGACTCAAGAAATATCTGTAAGTAAAATCAGTAGAAGGAGAGACAAAGCAGAGAAAATAGTCTAAAATCATTCCCAGACTGTTGGCTTGGACGTCTGGGTGTACAAGAAAGTGGAGGCATGTAAGCAGACACTCAGAGCTGAGTGTCAAGCACGGGGCAGGCACAAGACTGGGGACACAGCTGCTGCAGGGAACAGCACAGCAGTGCAGTTAAAACCGTCAGAGTATGTGTAACTGCTCAGAAAGGCAGAAGGGTGGTGCTACGTCCTCACCTTCACTTTTAAGGGGCAGGTAAAGGAAAGATAAGGAATACCAAGAAGGAACTAACAGGTATGTGAGGGCAAGAGAAGAGTGGTGTACGGAAAAGAAGAGGATAAAAGGGAAGAGGAATCAACAACACTAAAGGCAGCGTAAGGACTGGAAAGTGTGCTGGATTTGGTAGAACAAGGGTCAACGACAGCCTTGCCAGAGAAAGGAAAAAAGGTCAAACTGCAGGGAAAATGAGGAACAAATGAGAGGGAGAAGTTTAAATCAACTCTTAAGACACTGACTGCGAAAAGAAAGAGAAGGGGGCCATGGGTCAAGAGAAGTTTCTGCTTTTCAATGGGAGCGACTCGGGCATGTCTGGAATGTAGAAAAGAACCTAGGAGAAAGGTCTAGGCTAAGACAGGGAAATGAGAATAAAACTGACAGAGCAGGGCACTGGAAGAGTTGAAAGGACATGAGAATGCGCGTACAAGCCAGGAAGCACAGCTGGCGTTAAAAAGGGGCAGGGTGAAACTGGAGGGAGGAGGAAGAGACAGAAACGTGCTAGGAAAATCTGGGAGTAATGCAGGGTGGAGAGATGTCAAGAGAATTCACTGCTACACTGCCTCAAATTCAGAGATAAAGTAGATCAGATCAGTGTCTGCAAGTAAGAGGGAGATTAACTGAGGAGAATGATGGATCTCTGGGATAATTACAAAATGAACAGGAAACTCACGGCAAAGAAAAGAACTGAGAAAAGTGAATGGTGCCATATGGCTTAGACACAATGAAAAATATGAAAACAGATCAAGATATAAGCAGATAAATAGGGCAGAGGACCAAACTGATTGTTCAAAAAAGGAGATATAACTAGCAAGTGCAAATGAAAACAGGTAAATATTTTTACTCTAAATAATCAAGAAAATAATATACATGCTAGCCTTAAAGACAGTGGGCATCTCATACCTCTAAGGAACTCGAGGCAGAGTAGAAGACACAAAGACATATACAATAATTTAATAATTTCAATAAAACATGATTGAGAATAGGATAGGAATGCATACCTAGAGTACAAACAGAGAAAGAGAAGAGCCCCTGGAGTGAGGGAGAAGGCGGCATTCAGGGCTACATTCCTAACACCTAGAAGAAGGCCTGGTGCGCCACAGCTGCTCACTAAACTTGCTGAATTAATACAATGTGTATCATACAGAAGGCAATTTTATGTAACAGACAATGACATAGAATAAAAAAGACTTAGGTCTGAATCTGCGTTTCTTACATACTAGTAGTGCTACCTTGGAGTTGGTTTCCAAGAAACCTCAATTTCCTCGTCTATGAAACTGATACAAACTCCCTTTCAGTGTTGCTATGAGGAATAAATAAGACAACAAGTAAGTTGCATAAAAGAACTGGACTGATAACTCCAGGAGGGAGGGGTAATCCGACTGTGACATGAATACCTCAGTGACCACCAAATTACTTTTCCTAATCTGGTCACTGGCACAGGATCCCTTCTGAAGTAGCACGCCAGGCTGAAGGAGACAACAATCCAAAGTGGAGGTCAAAAATCCTAGGCCATCTACTACCACATCATGCTAAGTCACAAAAGAAAGAGACACTGTTTGAATGTCACCATGACCACATTCTAGCATGCACAGAAAATAAAGCTGAAGGTAGACAGACAAAAATTACAAACGATTTCTAGTATTTTATTTTTGCTTCTTCCCAAACATCAGTTTTGATTACATAACTTAAGCAAATACATTTTAAAATTGGACCTGATAATAATCAAGCCTAGAAATGTCATGGTAATTGATTAGACTCTAAACTAATCTGCTAAGAATTAACTAATAACCTAAATAATAATACAGTTTGATCACGTACTATTTATTTGCCAGGTCCTATTTACATGCTTTCATATGTTATCAAATCTTTAGTTCTCACATTAAATCTATCAGGTAAGTAATAACATTATCCCCGTTTTTCTGATGGGGAAAAGTTTACCCTGCCCAGTCACACAGCTACGAAGGGTCAGCGCCTGGGCTTCAGAGCTCATAAGCATTATACAGCACTGCAGGTCTTCTGGAATATTCTGGCCATAGGTGTCACTGTCATGGTATCAACTTCTAGGGGCAACTATCACTTCTCGTTTAAAAGCCACAATTCCAAGTCAAGCACCTTCACATTCTGTCATTTCCACTGACACAAGCTGATGTGACAAGAGCTGCTAGCTCACCACGTGGTTGGAGAGGCTTCTCTTGCACACCATCACATGCCTATTTCTATAGGCGCCTAGGAGGCATGACTGCATCCAGGCTGGCATACAGAACCAAGAACTGATGATCCCTGCACTCCAATGAGTGCCATATACGTAACCCAGCACACAGGCATTTTCATTTTAAAGGATAATCTGTAAGACAGATCACACGTCCCTCTGCTGATCATAAATAGTCACACACAGCATATATAAACATAAAAATTTCTTGAATTTACTTTAGTAAATGTTTAAAAAGTTTCCTTGGACTACAAGATATAAATGCTCATGACAAAGTAAACATGCCAAATCTCTCATGAAGCCACATAAATAAAAGAAATTTTTTTAGCACTCCCCACCCCCCATCCTGGCCAATATTAAATGCTTTAGAAAGCCTCTAATTCTTCTATTAGTGTTCGTAGTATATGAAGTATTTTAACATATATCTCTAAAAGAAATACAAACATGTAGAAACCCCTTGTAATTTTTATCCTACCTAATATTACTTGATTTCAGATGCTCCTCTGATTTCAAGTTTCCGGTCCTCATCTGGGACTTAAATGAAACGTTTTCTCCCACAATGACTATCTGCAAGAACATCCAAGTTCTCATAAGGTAGAATGGTTTAAGACATTCTAGACAGAGGAGAGGAGGAAAACATGAGTTAACCCACAACAACAGAGAATCCCCTTGAAGAAAGTTAAATTATTTTCTCATTAGTTAAAATGATTCAATGTCAAAGGTAAAGGAAAAATATCAAAGCTTTTTTTCCTTTTTATATTTAGTTTCCTAGAACACACATTTAAAATTTGTAAATTCCTCAAATATACTTGATTTGTATATTTCTAAAATTCTAGCTTGGGATTGAAGTGTTATTCTAATCTCACTCCCTGTCTGAAAGCTGAGTGATTTTTACAAGCAAGCAGACACCAGTTACCCAGCAGGGTTCTTGTAGTACCAAGGTGACAGCACCCTGCAGAACACAGGAGCAGATGGCTGGTGCAAACTGGACTGCTTATAGAAGGAAACACATGTAAAGCAATTAAATCACAATTATAGATGGTATAAATAATGCTTAAGTTCTAAGATAATCTGAAAATGGCCAGTTTTTAGATCTTCATTCCCTCACTGAGCAGTGATTTGGTCATTCCTATGTGCTAGATTATAGTATTTGGACTAGGTATACAATAATGAACGAAACAGATTACAGTCCCTACACAGATTTAAACTCTAATGTGGAGACAGACCAATGAGGAAAGCGAAGGCAGCAGAAGGCGGTGGTTAAAGGCATGAACGTGGGTGCACACTGCACTCAACAGCATGCTGGGAGTAATTCAAGACACAGGAAAAAATACAGCACGATTTCTTAGGGACATCAATTTAACTCAAAGATTTGGACAAGAAGTTAAGGAATTATTATTGGATACCGATAATTGCTTATATTTACATTACACTGTGGCAGATTCTATGCTAAATGTTCTAAACATCTGATCCCACAGAACGGGAGTGTAACGTAGTAGTTATGTATTTTATACCCCAGACTGCCTGCGTTCAGACCAAGCTCTGCCACTTACGCACTGTGTCACCTTAGAAAAACTACTTCTCTGTGTTCCAGTTTTGTCAGAAGTAAGAAGGAGATAATAAAAGCATCTACCCCACTGGGATGTTTTGAGGATTAAATGAGGTATAGAAATAAAACACCCAGGACTGTTCCTCGGTAAGTAAGCCCTCAAAAAATGTTAGCTATTATTGTCATTATTACCTTTATAGTTATCATTACTCTTCCCAACAATCCTAAAATGTAAATGCTGCTATTACCCTCATTCTAAAATTAGGAAATTGAAGCTAAGAACACACACTAATCAATTCTAGAAAAGAAAACAAAGTTATTCATAATTTTTAACAATACAACACCAGTCTTAAGAGAAACTTCAAACGCAGGAGGCCTTTGTGGACTTTGTCTCCATACTTCCAAAACCTGTATTCAATCTCCTGTGCTCTAGTCGTACTTTAGAGGAAAGGCTAGAAGAAAATAACCTCACAATATAACCCAAGCATGTTAGTACAGCACGTAAGGCCCCACAGCTCCCCACCATATACCTTATGACCCAATAAAACTAGATCCCTTTAGTTCCTTGCTATTTTGCCCCTTAGTATCTTCATTCATGCTTTTTCACTCGACCAGGAATGCCTGCCCTCTTCTCTCCTTGCTTGGTTAACCCCTTCTCATATTACTCAGTAACTCCTATAACAGGGACTTGGCTTGGCCAAGCACTTCCAGTGCATCTTAATGCCTGCTTCTATTACAGCACAAACAGTACTGTGATAAACTTATCTGTTCACAGATTTCCTCCACCAGAGACTACCCTATTAGATGACATATGCCAGAACAAAGGTTTTCAACACTATTGGACTCAATGCCTTAAAAAAAAATGCATTATTTGCAATAACTCTTGTACCTTCCTGAAATAAAATACAAGGTAATATAAGCTACGTACTTAACACATTAAAAATAAATAACTAAATGCCTTATAAGTAACAGGAAAAATAAAAGGAAAGCAATTTTAATGAAAACTATTGTCTCTTTATATAAACGGTCAGGTAAGACTATCTTTAAAGACACATGAAGTAATCAATGCCTGCACATACTCATAATTTTAAGAGATTAACAGAATCCCAAAGATAAGAATATGAAAGCAAAAATACGAACAGACACTAGAATTAAAATGTGTGTTAACGTAACAGACAGACAGACCTACTGGAAATGTAAGAATAAGAGAGAAACAAGGGACACAGGGACAGCATGACAAGACAAAGCATAAAGAGCTGATGTGCGGAAACAGGGGTGTCACTATACCCTTTGACGGGTAACAGGGAGCAAAAATCAGACTGGAAAAAGATACAGCAAACAGTCCTATATATAATGTAAAACACCACATAAATTTAAGTTAGGAAAAAAATAAAGTACAACTTGCCAATTTGGAGTGGGAGGATAGCATGGGACATGGACAGGTTAATTAGCTCAGCTAGTAACAATATTTAAGATACTGTCTGATTTAACTAAATAAAAGAATCTATAAATTATTATGGTACATAAAGTATTCTCTACCTCTAGGTGGTCTCTGAAATTACAAATAAAAGATATGCAAAAATCAAATCTGATTTTCCCACCCAAGAACCATTATTCAGCCCATACTTCCAGACATCAGTTTTACCTAGTCACATTCCTTTCTTCTTTCTTATTTTTCTATCTGATGAAAGTAAGGGGTGCTGTATTATAATCAAATAATCTAACAAATTAAACCTGATATAGATCATAGAGGGCCTATGGAAGATTGCCATGTTAATGGCCTCAATGAATCACATACCTCCGGGCATCTGCACCATTGTGGACCCTCTTCACACAGTGACCCTGGGTTTGGCCATGTGACTTACTTTGGCCAATTAAACCTCAGGAAGTGTGACAAAAACCGAGGCTTGATAAACACTTGTCCATTTGGGTTTGCCCTTTTGTAGGCATCAGTATGTTACAAAGCCAGCAAGATAAGTCCCTTGGAAAGAGGGAACTCAGTTTTCCCACCTACCCCAGTTGAGGGTCTAGACGTTGGAATAAGGCCATCTCGGACTACTCAGGTCAGGCTGAGCTGCTGGATGACTGAGTTATTTAACTTGACTTAGATGGTCTGAAAGATGGGACACCTTTGGAGATTTTGAGCAAAAGGTGCTAGATTTTAACAGGTTCCACCTGGCCACTATGTTGAGCACTGACTAGCTTGGACAGAAGACAGCAGTAGAGATGGTAAGATGTGATCAGACTCTGACCAACAGCATTTGTTGAGTGAAATATAAAAAAAAAAGAGAGAGAGAGAGAAATCAAAAATGATTCACGGTTTTCAGACTAAGCGAATGGAACAGTGGACTTGTCATCTACTAGCAAGAGGAAGATAATATAAGCAGGTGTAGGAGAGGAGTTCACTGTGGACAACGGTGCTTCGGCACACGGTATTACATAGCCACTTACTGTTATTTTTTATAACGATGATAACTTTGAAATTTTATACATCCACATGAATGTATACAGTTAATTAAAGAATCTGAGGTTTAAAGAAAAAGTCTGGACTACAGATATTCATTTGGGAGTCATCAGCACATAGACGTTAGAGATGTAAACAGAGTTAACGGCCAGAGAGGAGGGAGGAAAACATGTTGAACGTGGTGCCCTGGAATCCAAATGAAGAAAAAGCTTCAAAAAAGAGGGGAGAACCAATAAATGCTGCTGATACATCAAGTAAAATGAGGCCTGAGAAGTGAGTACTGGATTTAGTAACATGGAAGTCACTGAGGACCTTTTTAAGGAAGAATCTGGGCAGAGAAGCGGTGGTATTGGCCCATGAGATGAATTCAACAGAAAATGACAGGAAAGAAACTGAGACCAAAGCTGAGCTTAGACACCTTCATCTGGGATGGAGAGGCAGTAGAGAGAAGTGTTTGAGTCAAAGAGTTTTTAAGAAAGAGTACATAATATTTTTTTGGAATGGAATAAATAACAACATGGAAAAGATTCAATGGAGGGAAAACAGGATGAAAACAGAGTCTCATGAATGCCACAGGGGCTTGTTTCAATACTGCACATGTTTAAAAGGTAAAAAGGTGCTTGAATGAAAGAATAAAATTTAAAGTGCATATATAAAGGAAGACAATTAATAGTTATTGGGGGGCCTAGTAAACGACAAATGGATTACGTAAGCCATTTCTGATTTAATTTTCATACCAACCTAAGCTAACTACTATTTTTCCAATTTACAAAAAAAAAAAAAAAAAAAAAAAAAAAAGGCTCAGAGATTTTAGGAAACTTGCCCAAGTTCGCAAATATAGTAAGTGCTAGGACTGGCATTCAAAGCCAGGTGTATCAGAATGCCATGGTTTAAACTCCATTTATTTATTATTCCATGATGCAATACAGACCTCAATTTTCAACAATCCACATATTCAAAGCTAAATTGTGAATATTTTATTGCTTATGATTTTATTCAGAATTTGCCTTTTGAATAGTGTAAGACCCACCCACATCCCCTTTCACCTAAACCTGAAAAACCCTACTCCAGGAACTCTTCCTGATTTTAGCATCTCGCATAGATTCTGTCCTGGGGTCTCATAAGCTGTTCTTCCCACCCTCTCTTTCTCCTCAACACAACGCAAAACAAAAATCCTAACTTCTAAAAAATTGTTTTAATAAGACAATTACCAGATAACACAGGTCTACTGTATCATTTTCTTGCACAAACTATACAGGAGAAACAAACACACATAGACTTCAGCAGCAACAGCAGAACGTTCCTTGGAGTGACTCTAAGTCATCCCTTCAAATAATTTGTACCAGGGCTTAGTGCCAGAGTTATTCATTGAAAGAGTTCTTGAATATATGATTTAAAAAAAAAAGGGTAGGTGGTATCATGTGGACAGACCGTCACACTATACCACTTCCTTAGATAGCATCAGTAATAAAGATCAAACAAATTTTACTATACTCTCCCATATTGCTCCTCAAAGCAAAAATACAGCCTAGCCTCAATGTGATTCCAACATCACTCAGTTTTTAAGTTCTTTGTTACTATAAATAAGGGGGAAAACCCTCTTTAGTTGCTCAATGTGAAGTAAATAACATATACAATTCTATACCATATTAACAAAATCAAATTGCTAGTTCTCTTAGGCAAGAGACCCCCCACCCCCAATTAAGAGTTTATACCAAATCTGGCTCATATTAATTGCACAAAAAAATTCCCTGAAGAAACAATGCTGGGATATTTTCCAAATTTGATGAAAGTTATAAGCCCAGAGATCTAAGAAACTCAATAAACTCTGAGCATTGAACACAAAGGAAAGCTTTCAAAGGCATTATAACCAAATGGTTGAAAAGCAATGAAAAACAGAAAATCTTCAGAGCAGGCAGAGAAAAAAATAAAGAAAGAATAATGGCAAAATTCTTACCAGAAAAAAATGCAAGCCAGAAGATAACAGAATAGTATCTTTAAAGTACTGAAAGGAAAAAAAAAAAAACTGTCAATTTATAGTTTTATTTCCAGCAAAAATATCCTTTAAAACTGGAGCTGAAATAAAGACATTTTCAGAAACACAAAAGCTGAGAAAATTTGATGCCAACAGATCAATGCCATGAGGAATATTAAAAAGGAAGTTCTTGAGGCTGGAAGAAAAGGGTACCAGTTGGAAACCTGGAACTACACAAAGAGATGAGAATGTCAGAAATGATAAATAAGTGGGTAAACATAAAATAACTTTTTTCTCCTTGTTTTGAAACTTACTTAAAATTTAACTGACTTTTAAGTAGAAATAGTAACATTGCAGTCTGGGGTTTAAAACAAATGTATAAGTTTGACAATAACAGTACAAACAGAAGGAGAAGAAAATGGAAGCACTCCATTGTAAGATTTTATATTATATGTAAGATGGTAGATAGAGTAATCCCCTCCCCCGAAAAGGGACATGGTTAATATACCAGCAGAAGAGATAAAACAAAAATAGAAACAGAGAAAAAAATAAATAAATCTAACAATGATTTGAAGACTTCAAAACTCCTTTCATTGCTAGAACAAGTGGGCAGAAAACTAGTAAAGTTAGACTAACAGCCAAACGGAGCTAACTGGCATTTATAGATTTTACCCAAGAGAAGAATACACGTTCTTTCAAGTGCACATGGAACATTCAGCAGGACAGACCATATGCTGAACCACAAAATAAGTCTCTAGGAATTAAAAAAACCTAAAATCACAGAACTATAAATCAATACAGAAAGAGTTGGAAAATTCCTCAAATACTCAGAAATGAAATAATACATATTTTAATAATTAGAAGGTCAAAAAATAAATCACAAAGGCAATTAGAAAACATTTTAAATTGAACAAAAATGAAAACAAAGAGTGTTCAGAGAGATTCTACTTTAAACGTTTATATTAAGACAGACCTAAAAGCACTGACCTAAGCATCTATCTTAAGCTATAAAAAAGAACATACTACACCAAAAATAGAGGAAAATAAGGAAAAGGAGAACACAAAGACATCGAAAACAAAAGCCAAAAGCTGATTCTTTAAAAAGATCAATATAATTCTCCCCAACATGATCTATAACACAATTACAATCAAAATTCTAGCAGACTGTTTTGGTAAAAACTGACAAGCTAGTTTTAAAATTTATCTAGAAGTGGAAGAACCTAGAACAGCCAAAACAATTTTCAAAAAGAATAAAGTTGGAAAACATACATTACCTGATTTCAGAACTTACTACAGAGCTTTGATAATCAAAACAGTATAGTACTGGTATAAAGACAGATACATAGACCAATGAAACAGAACAGAGTCCAGAAAGAGACATATCTATTTACAGCTGACTTGAACAATGTGAGGAATTAGGGGTGCTGACCTGACCACCCTCTACAGTCCAAAATCCGCATATGACTTTACAGTCAGCCCTCCGTATCTGCAATTCCTCACCTGTGGATTCAACCAACGGCAGATCATGCAGTACTGTAGTATATGCTTATTGGAAGAAAAATCCACACACAAGTGGACTGGGAAGTTCAAATCCATGTTGCTAAAAGTCAGCTATATTATATATGTGTATATGCACACGATGTGTGTGTTTGTGTATAGAGCCAACTGGACTTTTTACAAAGGTGCCAAAGCAACTGAATGGGAAAAAAATGGTATTTTTCAACAAGTGGTTTTATCCAGAACAACTGGATAAAAATGTAAAAACTGGAAAAATTTAACCTAAATAATACATCACTACATACACAAAAATAAATTCAATATGGACCATACACTTAAATCTATAAAATTTCTAGAAGAAAATTTAGAAGAAAAATTGTACTACCTCAGGGTAAATAAAGAATTCAATAAAATACAAGATTCAATAAAAGAAAAGAATTGATAAAATGGATTCACTAAAACCTAAACCTTCTGCTCCTCAACAAACATCATTTAAGAAAATGCAAAGGCAAGCTAGAGTGGGAGATACATATGTACACATATACACAAAGAGTTTACATTCAAAATATAGAGAGAACTCAGTAACAAGACAATCCAGTTTTTAAAATGGACTAATGACTTTAGACACTAGAAAAGAAGATACACAAATGGCCAATAAGCACATGAAAAGACGCCCAACATCTTTAGACACCTGGGAAGTGCAAATCGACAATGAGATACCAGTTCATTCCCACTGGAATGGGGAAAATCAAAAGAACTATCAAAACCAAGCACTGCAGGAGAGGATGTGCAATAACCGGAACCCTCATACACTGCTAGTAGGAGTACATAATGTTACAACTGCTTTGGAAAACAGCTTGGTAATTTCTTGTAAAGTTATACATGCACTTACTGTATGACCCAGCAATTCCATTCCTAGGTATTTACCAAGAGACATGAAAACCAAAAAGACTTACAGAATGTTCCTAGAAGCTTTATTCACAGTAGCAAAAAAGAAGAAACAACTCAAAGGTTCATAAAAAGGTGAATGGATAAACAAATCTGTAGTATAGTCATATAATGGAATAGTATCCAGCAATAAATAGGAGCAAACCAATTGACACATGCAACAAAGTAGATTATGCTCAAAAAATATTATGTCAAGCAAAAGAATTTGGATACAAAGGGTATATAGCTTATTATTCCACTTATGAAGGTCTGGAAGAAGCAAAAATAATCTGTAGCAATAAAAATCAGAAAAATGATTACCTGAGACATAAAGGAACAAATAGGGGAAGGTTAGGACTCATTAACAAAGGGGCTTGAGAGAACTTTTGCAGGATTTGGAAGTGTTCTATATCTTAATTAGGGCAGTGGTTACAGGGGTATATGGTCATCAAAATTCACAACTGTACACTTAAAATGAGTGCATTTTATTACATATGATCACCTCAACGTGATTTAAAACAGTATATGCCATACGACCATAACCTGATGAAAATGCAGTATCTGTATAAGCACTAAAATGCATGTTCTACGTTCATAAAAAGACGGGAAAGTATGAACAGTGCTGGCGGCAATTTAATACTACAATTCTTTCGTTGTAACAGCCTAATTTTATTCAATGTACATATACCTTTGTAACATTAAAGGGACAGTAAATACATCAGGGCTCTAAGAAGCCAATTTTAAAATACTTTGTAGTCAGAATGCTTTCTGCATAGGAAGCTTTCACAGGTCAGACTTAAATAATTTCTACAAAATAAATGTCCTTTTCCATTAGGTCTAAATGTACTTCAGTGCTTCCAGTCTAAGGAAGTCTCATTTAATCCTGCTACCCACCCCTCTCAAGCATACATCCTTCTCCTTGCCTCTAAACGTTGCAAAAACAAAATATATAGGTGGTCACTTTCTGATCACCTAGTCACGTCTAAACTTGCAATTAGGTAACAGATTTTCTCAAGAGTTAACACCGACTTTGCCCAATCTAAGAGCTTTTTCTCAGTCCTCATGCTTCCTGAACTCTCAGTAGTATTATTCAGCACTATAGTGTATAAGCATTGTTTTCAAACTTTAGCCCACATTAGAATCACTCAGAGCTTTTGGAAAGGACTGCTTGAGGGGAAGGAGGAAGGGGAGGGGGAGAAAAGAAAATGACTGCTGGACCTCATCCCAGAGCAGGTCCGAGGGGGGGCACCAGAATCTGTACCTCTAGCAAGATCCCAGGTGCTGCTGATGCTGTTGGTCTGGGGACCACACTTTAAGAACCACCGCAACAGAGCAAGCTTTCGTTAAAATTTTGTGCACACGTAGCTTTTCCTGGCCCTTCGTTTCTTGCTTCTTTCTGCTTCCACCTATCTAGAGTAACAAAATCATTAAGAATAAAACTTAACTTTTATTATCATCTGGTACCTGTTCCCTAAGGATCTAACTCTGAGACCCTTATACTTCTCTAATTCCTTCCCATAGCTAACATCACACTCGACAGGAAAAAGCTGAAAGCATTTCCTCTAAGCTCAGGAACAAGACAAGGATGCCCACTCTCATCACTTTTACCAACACAGTAATGGAAGTCCTAGCCACAGCAACCAGATGAGAAATGAATGTATCACATGGACTCTACTGCTGTAGTTTTATTTTCTTATTTTCTTAGGATTGCAGGATTTTGCTCTTATTTTATTTTTGTTTTACTTATATGTTTATTACACAACATAATTATATAAAACATATACATAAATATTTTCTATGTATAGATGGTCTCAACAAATTTTTCTCATCAACCTTGGCTTCCTAATGTATATGATACATACTTAAAAGCATGAATTCTGGAGCCTGATTCCTGCGTTCAACTCATGGCTCTGCTATTCTGTGTATGACACTGAACTTAACTATTCTGCCTCTGTTGGCTATTCTATAAAATAAAGCCAATGATAAATACCTCAGAGGCTTGCTACTAGGATTCAGAGTTAATGAACAATGTCTGGAATAATGTCTGGCACAAACTAAAATTGTTGGCTTATTATTAATCATGCCAAAAGCACAAACCAGCAGTCTCTCTCTCTATAAATTTATCCAACCTCACTGCTACTCTATGCAAGCCTCAAAGTTGGAACTGAAAAAACAAAAGGTATGTTAGCATTGCCAGATTATAAGTGATTGGAGGCTAATCCAGGACCCCTGAGGCAGAGGATCTAGAACATAATCATTAAGAAGCCCTTCAAACAACAAACAGGTCAAAATGATTCCTAAAAACATTTTTATAAAATCATAAAATGACATACCGAAACAATTTAAGATAAAGGATATTAACTGAAGATTCTCGTTTAAAGTCTCACAAAGACACATTAAAGGGTATACCTGTGTGACCACAAAATGCAGAAACAACCCAATCCTCACACAAAAGAAAGCAACTAAGCAACTCCCTGTTAGCATTTAAAATGAGAGAGAATTACTCATGGTGACACATTTTTGAGCACTGCCATCACTTGCAGCTTCACACTAGCTGCCAGCCATAGTGGAGAGGAAAGACTGTCATCTTAGGCATGAAGAGACAGTGGAGGTAGCAAGCACAGGACAGCAGGACACTTGGAGGCTGTTTTACTAGCTTGGTACTGCACTGCATCATTTTCAAACTCATGGCTGTAATTCCCAGATTCTAAACTGCTCTCTCATTTTCATTTTACCTCACTTGGGAATCTGAAATGAATAACATAAAGAAAGAGATTATTTCCACATTTAGGCTTAAGGAAAGCACCTACTTCAACCACTTCTTCTCAGAAGATGAAATACACACATCAGTTACTCAGTCTAGCCCTCCACCATTTCTTACCTGGAACCCCCCAATTAATCACCTCCTCTAACTCACTAGTGTGGTCTTTCTCCCTCTGTTTAAAGCACTTATATGACTTGCCACAGCTTTCGGGATCAAATTCAAACCACGATGAATCTGATAATCCTGCACCTGATCACCCCTTTAGCCCATGTCCTGCCACTCCTCCACACACACACACACCCTTCATACTAACGTGCAGGTCACCATACCTCTCGCAAAACCACTGTGCCTTTTACTGGAAATGGTCCTATAGATGGAATAGTCTTCAAAGGCTCTTGGAATTGTTTCCCTTAAGACAGTTAACAACATCCATCATGGCATCCTCAGTATCCCAATTCCCTTAAAACTAACATCTAAATACATTGTACAGTAAGTTCTGTTTCTGGTTCTCAGAGAAGATTAAAAATAAAATGGACCTTAAGTCAAATGCACTTGTATTCACAGGACTGTCCCTGATCCAGTGATCTATCACAGTCTCAGAACTTGGTAAATGTAAGTTCAAATAAAGAAAAAAAAACTATAAAGAAATACATTACAGATAATATAGGACAATTGCTCCATAAGGATGTGAGGTTTTTATATACAAAATAGTATACTCTACAAATAATTAATAACAATAACTCAATTTACTGTTGTTTTTTTTTTTTAAACCAGGTACAGGGCACCATGCTATGAACTTTTACTCTGTTAACTAATTTATTCTCTGTCAAGTTCTAAGAAACATATTATCTCCATTTTACCATTGAGGAAACTGGAATCAAAAAAAAGATTAGGTAACTTACCCAAGACCATACACCCAGTATTCAAATCCAGGGCTGTCAGAAAGTTAAGGCCTTGTTCTTGAATCATGGTATCTTTAAGTGTTATACTTGGCCAATGCTTTATTGGGAGTATCAGCCTAAACTTTCTGATAACATAGCTCCACTACCAGAAGGAAAGTAACACACTGACAAGGTAAATCCCATGAGATAATAGCTTTCAATGTAAGAATTATTCTGAACACAACAAGAAAAAGACAAGTAGAAAAAGTACTGAACTCAAGAGTTAAAAAATAAAAGAAAAACAAACAAACAAAACCCAAGGAAAACATGAAGACATAAACAAGGCCAGAGCAAAGAATTACAACAGACAATAGGAACTGAGGTACATTCATACATTCTTTGAATGAATATTCATCAAACACACACAAAAATTCCACTAGGTGTCAGGCACTGCAGAGGCCTGAGGAACGCAACTGTCAGCATAAGAGTCCCTGTGCTCAACTGATAAAAAGAGTCCACGAGTTACAAACAGAGAAGACTGGTGATGCGAGCAAGCACAGCTTCAGGGGAAAGGCAGGGGCAGAAACAAGGGAACGATGGTTTGAGGAAGCTGAGTTGGTACAGACCATGTTTTCAAGGTGATAAATGGGGAAGATAAATGACAGAACATTGCTGGGGAAGGACAGGTTAAGGGGAGCTTGCTTAAACGTTTATGACAAAGCTGCAATAAAGGAAAAAAGGCTGAATATATTTAAAAAAAAAAGTCACGATCTAGACCAAACACAAAGAAAACAACCTTAATAAGGAGGATGAGAACCTTCTTTCTGAAAAGAGGGACAAAGGCAAAGACTAGTAGAGGAAGGAACAGGATCAGCCCCACCAAAAGGTTTTTGTTTTTATTTTTGCATAAGTACCATCTGCTAAGAGTAGCAAAACTTCAAGAAAATAGTAAAAGTTTAAATTGACAACTGTAAAGAAGTGGGCAAAACAGGGGCGGGAAAAAGAACTAACAGGCAGTGGAAGACTATGCGTTTAAACAGCAGTTGGCCAGTCTGTAACTTTTTTTTTTTCCTAGCAAGGTTATCTATAATACCCAAAGAAGCATGTTGTCAGAATCATTCAGAGTGGACCTTCCCAGACAAGTGAGCTGGAAGGACAACGGGACAAGGGGACTGAGGATAGTGGTAAGACAACAGGTCACAGTGGTGCCTACAGATGTCTAAAGAGCAGAAGGGAAGAGCAAATACAGGAGGAGGAAGAAAAGAAAGAAAAGCAGGAAGTGACCAATAACAGCAGTTGGATTAATGCAGATGAGGCTACGGTTAAAATGGAATGGCTCAATGTAAGATTTTAGAGGTAGAAGAATTCTTAAGAATCACAAGTCTAAGATATAATATGGGCATACATGAAGGTCAATACATTAAAAAGAAAGGCGAAGAGATAAAAGAACAGAAAAAAGAGAGCTGCATTTTCAAATGAGTGTTCCAAGAAAACATCAGTCCTATGCAATGTGGCACAGCTTTGGGGACATCAAACTCTACCTCACTCTTGCAGGTTTACAATAGACATTAGACATTAGCATATTATAAGTTATGAGAAGAAATAAAGAATCCACTTTAACCTAGTATTCTTAAATTCATTTTGCCTTAGAAATATTGAAAATCCTAACACACATGAGTTTCCCAGAGAATTCGTGTTCAGCGGAACACACAGACTTGTCCATGTGTGATACATGTAAACACATCAAGGAGTCTGCTTCAAAAAACAGCGAGAGGCACGAGACCTTCAGTATTGGTGAGAATGTGGGGAAACAGGTGCTTTTCAAGCACTGCTAGGGCCCAAATAAACAGTATAGATTTTCCAGTATCTACCATGTATTATTCCCTTATTGCCGTTGTAACAGATTACCACAAATTTAGTGGCTTAAAACAACACAAATTTTATTTTCTTAAAGGTCTGAAAGTCAAAAGCCTAAATGGGTCTCAGTAAACTAAAATCAGGGTATCACCATGGCTGTGCTGCTTTCTGGAGGCTGTAGGGAAGAATCCCAGTTTTTGCCTTTTCCTGGTTCTTGAGATGCCCTGCACTCCTTGGCTGTGAGCCCCCTCCATTCCAACAGGATGTTCTCTCTCTACTTCTGATTCTTCTGCCTCCCTCATCCACACTTAAAGCATCCCTGTGACTGCCCTGGGCCCACCAAATAATTTATGATAATCTCTTTATTTTAAAGTCAGCAGATTAGCAACCTTAATTCCCTCTTGCCATGTAACACAATATATTCATAGGTTCTGGGATCAGAATGTAGATGTCTTTCGGGAGGCATTCTGACTACCACACTTAACAAAATATTTTTAAATGTGCACACTCTGGCATTCAAATAAGCATACACAAAAATGTGTGTATAAGGATGTTCATTATGGCATTTTTTAATAATAAAAAGTATTAGAAACAACATGAATTTCCATTGTTAGGGAATCAGTTTAGAAAATTACAGTACTCCCCACACAACAGAACAGTAGGCTGGTGTCTCTAACGATGCCGTAGATATAGAATTACGAACGCTGAGAGGGAAAAGAAGAAGATTACAAAACGACATGATTTAGCCCAACCCCAGTTGCTGAAAGTATATACATGCTTACGTACATACACGCATGTGACTATGTTAACACACATACACTGGAAGGCTACACAAGGCTGGACGGCATGGGGACCGTAAGCTCCTGTGTGCCTGGGGCAGTCCTGCTGTCCCAGAATCAGTTAGTACTCTCTTTCACTGTCATGTGATCATTCTTAAAGTTTTCTGAGTTTTGTTTTGTTTGTAAACAAACACGTATTACTTGGCTGGATGCTGAAAGTGGCAAGAACCAGATCTATATTACACTTGAAGTTTTAAAAAAAAACAAAAGTAACTTTTAAGAAATGTGCTTTCTAACATATGAATTTGTAACCACTAATTGTGAACCATCTACATTACATATATTACACCACTGGGCAGTGTCAATGGCAATCAGATACCAAAAGGGAAATTCTTCATATTTAAGAGCACAGCCCAAGTGTATGCAGACGACAAAGAGGGAGCCGATCAAGGCCAATGCCAATTCTGCTGCTAGTTAGGTACTCTGAGTCTCATTTCCCTTCTCCACAAAATGCCAGCCCAGCTCTACAAGGTTCCTGTACAGAAATGCTTATGAAGACAATTAGGTGAAAGCACTCTGAAAAGCATAAAGCAGAAGTAAAATGGAAGATGGTCCTCTTGAGGAATAAAGTAGCCCATTTCACAGGGAAGACCCTTCAGCTGCCTTATAGCCACTTAAGGCACAACTGCTCCCAACCAATTCAAATACTATGTTAGAAGTTTTAAAGGAAATATTAATACATTCAGAAATGCAGAAAATGAAAATAATGCATAAATTAGGCTCTTTACCCACCTGGAACTATGGTGGGTGCCATCTGTATCTGCATCTATATCTTCTCATGTAATTCTCCCAACCACTCTATCATAGTCATTTTATAGACAGGAAGATACAAAACAAAGAACTAAAACTACAGACTGAGGTTTAAGGTCACATTGCTACATGTAGCAGAGCTGGGACTGAACTCAGGACAACCTAAAGAAAAATTAGGCAAATCTTAATCTAAAGGCTTTTGCTCATTCAACTCATTATACCACGCTCCTTTCATAGGAAGCCAAAAAGACCCCTGTATGATTTAACAGACAACTAAATTAACATATTTTTAACTAGCAAGTGATTAGTATGTTAACATTTTCTTTTCCTTTTATAAATGAGAATCTATGACCAATAAGCCTTAACATTTGAGTTGTACTTCTTAAAATACTCTGACCATTTCTCATGAAAAAACAAAATGAAACAAAGCAATATTAAAGACTATTTCAGACAAACAATATTATTATTTTGGTTATTTAAACTAAGCAGAATTTGAGAAACATGTATTTTAGATATTAAAACACAAGAATTTCACTTTAGACTATCTTAAACTATGTATGTGTGTAGAAGTGAAAATTCTGCAGATGCCCTAGGATACTTTTTATACTCAAATCTGTCCTGTGGTGTTTCTCTTAACACTGCTTTTTATCTTTTTCCACCAGCAATAAAAAAATTTTCAAGTATAACTTTGACCCCTTTTTTTCTTTGAATACCCTTCTTCCAATTGTGTTTTACACTAATTACCTTATATCTCATCACCGCACAGTATCTCAAAGAAAATCTGTTTAAGTTGTTGCCTGATACAGTCTACAGATTTAATGCAATCCCTATCCAATTACCCAGAACATATTTCACAGAACTAGAACAAATCATAATAAAATTTATATGGAATCATCAAAGACCTAGAATTGCCAAAGCATTACTGAAGAGAAAGAAAGAGGCTGGAGGAATAACTCTCCCAGACTTCAGACAATACTATAGAGCTACAGTCATCAAGACAGCATGGTATTGGTACCAAAACAGACATATAGACCAATGGAACAGAATAGAGAGCCCAGAAATGAACCCACAAACTTCTGGTCAACTCATCTTCGACAAAGGAGGCAAGAATATACAATGGAATAAAGATAGTCTCTTCAGCAAATGGTGTTGGGAAAACCAGATAGCAGCATGTAAAGCAATGAAGCTAGAACACTCCCTTACACCGCACACAGAAATAACTCAAAATGGATCAAAGACTTAAACATAAGACAAGATACAGTGAACCTCCTAGAAGAAAATATAAGCAAAACATTATCTGACATACATCTCAAAAATGTTCTTCTAGAACAGTCTACTCAAGCAATAGAAATAAAAGCAAGAATAAACAAATGGGACCTAATGAAACTTACAAGCTTCTGCACAGCAAAGGAAACCATAAGTAAAACAAAAAGACAACCTACAGAATGGGAGAAAATTTTTGCAAATGAAACCGACAAAGGCTTGATCTCCAGAATATATAAGCAGCTCATACAACTCAATAAGAAGAAAATAAACAACCCAATCCAAAAATGGGCAGAAGACCTAAACAAGCAATTCTCCAAGGAAGACACACAAATGATCAACAGACACACGAAAAAATGCTCCGTATCACTAATTATCAGAGAAATGCAAATCAAAACTACGATGAGGTATCACCTCACACCAGTCAAAATGGCCATCATTCAAAAATCCACAAATGACAAATGCTGGAGAGGCTGTGGAGAAAAGGGAACCCTCCTTCACTGCTGGTGGGAATGCAGTTTGGTGCAGCCACTGTGGAAAACAGTATGGAGAGTCCTCAAAAGACTAGGAATAGACTTACCATATGACCCAGGAATCCCGCTCCTAGGCATATATCCAGAAGGAACCCTACTTCAAAAAGACACCTGAACCCCAATGTTCATAGCAGCACTATTTGCAATAGCCAAGACACGGAAACAGCCTAAATGTCCATCAACAGATGACTGAATAAAGAAGA
Source organism: Camelus ferus (assembly GCF_009834535.1). Classification (NCBI taxonomy): domain Eukaryota; kingdom Metazoa; phylum Chordata; class Mammalia; order Artiodactyla; family Camelidae; genus Camelus; species Camelus ferus. The sequence goes on from NC_045716.1 coordinate 1,669,418, forward strand.
TGTGGTATATTTATACAATGGAATACTACTCAGCCATAAAAACCGACAACATAATGCCATTTGCAGCAACATGGATGCTCCTGGAGAATGTCATTTTAAGTGAAGTAAGCCAGAAAGAGAAAGAAAAATACCATATGAGATCGCTCATATGTGGAATCTAAACAAACAAACAAACAAACAAAGCATAAATACAAAACAGAAATAGACTCACAGACATAGAATACAAACTTGTGGTTGCCAAGGGGGCGGGGAGTGGGAAGAGACAGACTGGGATTTCAAAATTGTAGAATAGATAAACAAACTTATACTGTATAGCACAGGGAAATATATACAAGATCTTATGGTAGCTCACAGAGAAAAAAATGTGACAATGAATATATATATATGTTCATGTATAACTGAAAAATTGTGCTCTACACTGGAATTTGACACAAAATTGTAAAATGATTATAAATCAATAAAGAATGTTGGAAAAAAAACAGAAAAAAAAAGTTGCTGCCTGATAAATTAGTAATTCACGAACTTTCTAAGAGGTAGTGATAGTAAAACACACTCTAGGATACTGTACCCCAAGTAGTATAGCACTGAAATACTAGGCCTTTGGGAAGAGGAGAGAAGGAAGAAGGATTCAAGTTACGTGGTCAGTGACCCACAGTTTTTGGAAACAGACTGAGGGTATTAATACGTCAATACAGCAGTTCTTTAAATAGAATAGATTTCAGAATCACGCTTCTCACTTAAGACAGACACTACGGAAGGAAAAATGCCATCAAGGACTGAGAACAAAATGCTAATCACCAGAGAAGGTCTGTAACTTTTTTCTTTACTTAATGTTATGCTCTGCCCCCTCCCATAATGCTGCAGATCTTCTTCCTTCAACCCCACCTCCATTCCACGTCTGATCTCAACAGGTGAAGAGTCTACTAAAGAAGTCCTATCAACCCAGTTATTTTCAGAATGACAGGTATTCACTAAAACTCTCATCCCCTATGTGATAATTTAGTAATGTTCCAAATAACTAATTTTTGCCTAAGATGAGGCTATTTACAAAAATATGGAAAAGAAATTTAAATCTTTACGTATCTCCAAGGAAGACCTGGAGGCATTACATACATTTTTCTTGTGTCTTCACATTCTAGTAGATACATATACAACAAACATCAGCCATTCAAATATAAATTGTTCCCATAAGACTGAAGACCAGGTTATTGAAAGAAAATCTTCCACTCCCAAAAGAAACACAGAATGAGACAGGGACTAATCAAAATTCACATGACACAACCTGACTGCCAGTCTGATCTGATCACGATGTTTACAACAACCAAACTCTCAATCATTCCTAGTATCAAATTTTTTAGCGTTCCTCCACCACACTGTCCACAGGCATTTACTCATTCTGTGCCTCTGCCTGCTACATTCTTCTCTTCTTTCTTAACCTGACTAATCCTACTCATCCTTTAAGACTGAGCTCCAGGGTTCAACTCCAGAAGACTTCTCTGAAGTCCCAAGCTATAGAAGTTCCACTTCCCTCAATATACTCTTCATCCCTTGAAATAATTTAACTGGTATTTACCACATTACAGCTGTCTCTCAGTACCCACGGGGATCGATTCGCAGATGCTCAAGTCCCTTATGTAAGATGGTGTGGTACGAGCATATAGCCTTCACACATCCTCCCCACCCTCTCATATACGTTAAATCTTTAGGTTGCTTATAACTCCTAATCCAATGTAAGTGCTATGTAAATAGCCATAAATACAATGTAAATACTATGTACATAGCTGCCTGTGATTGGTAAATTCAAGTTTTGCTTTCTGAACTGTCTGGGATTCCTCCCTGCCCAATATCTTCCATCTGCAGATGGAACCCAAGGATACAGAGGATCAACTGTGTATTAAAGTATCTGCGTAACATCCATCTCCCCCAGGAGACCACTATCTTAAGGAACAAGAATCAGTTCAATTGCTTTTATATTCTCAGAGCCTAGCACTGGCATTCTTAAGTAGTCCATAAATGTTTTGCAAGAATGGACAAAAGCATAAAAACTCTATTCAACACCCATCATGTACCATGCACATTTAAAATTTGCTGAGACGTGATCTCTATCACACTCAGTCTAGCTGCAGAGATAATTCACTTAGATATTAAAAAAAGAGGTCATTACAAATTTTAGAACTTACAAGTACCAAATGACTAACAGGAAATTCTACAAAAAGTCAAAGAATGCAGAAATCACTAGTGTGGACAAGAAGTCATAAGAGAAGGTGAAGCTTAAGACAGTGGAGGATGGTACTTCCTACAGGGGAAAGGCCTTGGAAGAGAGATTAAAGCAGCAATTAAAGCAGGAACGGATAAACCGTGTTTAGAAGACAGTGAGTAGATGACTCTGGCTAGGGTAGCTGGTTCCTCTCAAAAGGTAAGGAGACATGCGGCAGAGGGAGATGAGGGTCATTTTAAGGAAGGCCAAGAATGCTGACCTAAGGAGCCGAAGCAAGAGAAAGCCATTTACAAATGGTTTTCAGGAATATTAATGAAGAAACAATGCAAAAGACTAGCAGGGGGACAGGGTCTGATGGAGAAGCAGAATTTGTTAAAGGTATGTAAACCTCTGTTATTTTTTCTAACACTGACTGCAATTTTATGAATCAATGTTCCATTTTAAAGATAAAAAAATCAAGACCCAGAGATGTTGTTAGTTCAAAAGCAGAGAAAGTAATGGGCAGCGTTTAAAAACCCGAAGTCAATGCTGTCTTCTTGCTCCCTGAGACACCTGGAGGCAAGGTATCAGGTAGAAGACCACTTCAACAGTCTGGGTGAAAACTGACAGGGCCGGAAATGAAAAAGAAGAGACAGCAGGAAGGTGACATTTCCAAAATGATGGATGTGTGGAAGAGGGTGAGGAACACTGGGAGAATCAAAGGTGACTGCAAGGTTCTAGGCCTGAATGGGAGGATGGGGAGTGGCAGCACCAATGAGGAAAATGAGAAAAACATAGGGTAAGAAGAGAAGGGTAAGGATTAAAGATTAAGAGTTGACTTTAAGAATGCTGAGTTTGCCATGACAGAGAGACTTCAAAGATTAGGAATGTCCAGAAGGCAGAGGTGCAAAATTACCAGATTAGTCAGTGCCAGTGGCGAATTTTCAGGCATTATACATAGCTGAAACTTACATCAGCGCTTGCTATGTGCCACAAGCATCCCAAGCACTTGACATGTCGCCTCCCTCAGCCTTTGTAACTCTACGCGTCAGATGCTCTTATTATCGTAACTTCTCAGGTGTGGAAACCGAGGTACAGAAAACTCGAGCAGCTTGTCCAAGGCAACACAGCTAGTAAGTGGCAGGGCTGTGGTTTGGGTTCAGGGACCATGCTCTAAGGCACTATGCTCAATTGCACTTCGCTATGTATCACTTGACGTTTATGCCTATTTCATTAAATAGTTTATAAACTCTCTGAATGACAGGCATGGTACTGTATGCCGATTTGTCTCCACAGGACTTAGCACAATGATTTATACCTAAGTAGGTGCTTGACAGATTTTAAACAGTGATGATGGAGTGACAGCGAAAGTCCTGTCATTTCTGCGAAAAAAAAAAAAAAAAAGGTGAAAGAAAACAGAGAAACAGGGCTATGCCTTTCTTTTTGCCACGAGTGGGGTGAGGTGGACCAGGAAAACAAAATAAAAGAGGCAGGGTAATCAGAATCATGGAATCTCAGCGCTAAAAACAACAGAGCTCAGAAGCTCCCATTTGTACATCACAGCAGCCATGAACTATGTGGTAACTATGTGGTAGGTACTTACTTGTGCACCTGGTAAAACTGCTTGAGAGTATATTCTCTTTTTATTCCTGGGATATATCTTGGCCCAAATTGAATGTTTACTGGTGGGATGGATGGTTGGATATGAGAGGGACACAGAGACTGAAACAAAGGAAAGTAAACATTTGAGTGTGAGAGAGAAAGGAAAACAATCGATGGATGAATCTGGCCATTGGGTCTCTGGCACCTCTGGAAATACCAATTCCAATAAAGTGCTAAGGAAAAATAGCTGGATTACAAAAGGGATTAAGGAAAAACATGGTAAATAAAGGGAAGAACACAGTATAGGTCACAGTTGAAATTGTTAGCCATAAAAGAAAGGTAAGGAAGGCCAGAGCTTAAAGGGAAACAGGAACAGAAAAGGATTTTTAAGAGAAAACTGAGATTGGTCCACAAAAGAGGACTAGTGAAGGGGATTAAAAAGACTGCAAGAAGAGAGACAACACACGTGAAATAAGGCTCGGGAGTAGTTAGTAATACACAATCAAGAGCACAGGTGCAGGAAGGGCTTGTGCCGGACTCTATTAGCCAAACTGCTTTTCCCTTTGCGAAACCTACGCTAGCTATCAAGTCTGCAAAACTACCACCCTGTACATCTCTACTTCTCTGTCAATAACCTATTTGCTCTAAGAAAAACTTGGAAAAGGCCTGGCCTGAATTCTACTGTCATGTATTAAATGGGAGTGAATGGAATTTTTTAAAATGTATGTGGAATAAAGGAGACATGAAATGTTTCTCTTGCCTGAAATGTCAATTTGCCCAATATCCGCTTTAAAAAGTCCAATACATATTTGAAAACCCAGATCAAATCTCACCTCCTCCAAGAGACCTTCCTCACCTCACCTCCAACTCTGCTGGAATAAAGTTCTTCTTCCCAAAACTTAAACAGTACCTGTTTCTCTATCATAGCTCTTACCAGTTCATCCACTATTACTTAAATGTCTTTTTCTAGTATCTTTGAGTTTCCCAAAGGCAAAGTCCTTTTAATTGTGCTCTGCACATAATAAGTATTCAATAATTGCCAATAAAATAAAACTCAAATTAAAAAAAATTTAAAACATGTACAAGTTTCTATGGGTAAAGTCTAAACATAGTAACTAGTCTATTACTACTTAAGAGAAAACTGCTAAGAGAAGCCTTAGAAATAATCTGTGGCTTGAAGGAGAAGAAAACAAGAGAATGAACCTAAGTGAATGTGCACACTCACAGGGAACTTTGGGCAATATGTGGAAACATTTCTGATTGTCACAAATGGGGGAGAGTGATACAGGATGCACAGAGGCCAGGGATGCTATTAACCATCCTCTGATGCACAGGACTGCTCCCCACAACAGGGGATTATCTGCCATAAACCCTGTTCTAAACAAAGCAGCGAAGAAAAAAAGCCCAGAACAAAATCGCTACCAAATCTACCTGAGACTCCCACAGTTTTCTTAAACAATTAGCAGTCACCTATTCTTCAAAGTGACTTAAAAATTGAGTCTAGGGAAGGTGAAAACAACCTGCCAAAGCAGCTCCACTTACATGTTAACAAGAAAGGAGCTGGTGACAAGTTCTCACTTACCATGTGACACGTCTGCCAAAACGCCATCCCTGCATTTTCCTGTGTTGGTGATGAGCCCTTCTTGGTTCTCACCTCCTAGATCGTTGATAAATCTACCCACAATTCAGCAACTAAATTAAAATACAGCTTGATTACAAAACTTAAATGGCAATACGTGATGACCAGTTGCCAAAATACCCTCATACAGGTGAACAATCTACTATCCAAAAGGTAACTGCTCAACCGTTTGTTCTCTAAACGAGATCAATCAGTTAAACAAACCCACCCAAACTTCCAAGGACTCGTTCATGCCACCAGCAACAAAAATCCGAAAGGCTAGCCAGGATGAGAGATGTAGCTGGAGACTGCAAACGGTATTTCTCCACTAAAACACAATCTAGCCCTTTCAAGTCTGAACTCCCCCTCTTTCAAAGTTGCCTCATGACAAACTTGCTACACGAGTGGGTCCAGATCTTGTATCTTAAAACAAAACAAAACAAAAAACTCGGCAAATGTTTCATCTACCATGAAGGTAAAACACAGCAGCTGTTAGAAAGCAATGAAACGTAGGCTCCGACAGGAAGTATACATTTTGAATCCAACTGAAACCACAAGGGAAGCAGAAATTAACTGCCAAAATAATTCAGCCAGTTAATATCCAAGCAGGTAAAATGATATTAACACTATTATAACAAAAAGTAGATTTGTAAGCCTCAAGAGAGGGTAATTTCTTTTTTTTAAACAATTTTCCCATGTTTGGAAAAGCAGCCACATTTGGCTGATTTTCTGGGTCCAAAGTTATTTTAAATCCTGTGCATGGGAGTGGGGGCGGGGGTGCATGGGTAAGGGGAAGATTTCTTGACCATGTAAACTTCTATCAGCTTGTACTATAGGATTTCTTGAAACTTCTAGAGACAGGGATTAGCCAGCCCAGCATTACCAGATTCTTTCAGAACCTGTAGCCCACTCCATTTAGTACATACATTTCTCCCAAACGCTCACAGTACCTGTACCTCTCCCCAGGCTAGAGTAAAGCTGTTTGCTATTTTATCTAGCCATATCCCCTCCCTTTATCTCCCTCTGTCCCAAGATTTACAGCAACACATTTTATCTTACAATATATTGGATATTTTAATTAGTATTTAAATGGCAACCAGTTTCTAGTGTCTCAGAAAATAATCCTGTGGCTGTTATATTATTTCTACTCTGGTAACAAAGTTTCTGACCAAGAACTGTGCCACTGGAATGCGGCCTCTCCACTGATAAGAGATATCATACGAAAAAAAAAATTCTAACAAAATGGACAATTTGTAGACTGTTCCTGTAAAGTGGTCTAACAGCAGGGATATAGAGAGGAGTGAAGGAAGGAAAGAGGAGAGTTGGGGGCAGCATGAACAGCTGCCTCCCACTACCGCAGCAGATGTGTGCCACCTTTCACAACCGGGTTTGACCTGTCTGGTATTCCCTATGGCTATGGTTATTCTATGCTCTCATCTTCCAGAACAGGTTCAGTGATGTCTTCCCTGTCTGGTACTTCATACTCCCCCCACCCCTGTTTTCCCAACTTTTGGCATGTGAATTTCCATATTTCTATTCTTTTGAATGCCATTCTTTTAAAGCACGACATTATCCCTCACTACTATGGCCTGTTCGCACCCTTCTCTCATCCTCACCAGTATTCAACACACCCTTTTCTTTCACTCAACAGAGATGTCAGTCTTTAAAATTCTTTCCATTTTGTCATAAATCAAAAGAGAAAACACTTAATTTTCTTCAATTTGAGTATTAAATTTCCAACATTATTCAGCTAAGAACTCCCATATCTAAGACCATTACTTATTTTTATAAAATATAAGAAGTCTTGCTGGTCTGCTATCTCAAAATGAAAAAAACAAAACAAACAAACAAAAAAAAAAACACTTCCACTCTAACAAAAAAACTGAAATTTCATCATTTTTTCCTGCCCAGAGCATCACCCACACAGAGGACAGCTCTTCCTTCCTTTCACCTCTGCTCTGTTTCTACAACTCAAGACTAACTCAGTCCCCTTGATGCTGGATTCCTTCTCTTCGTCTTCCTGATGCTTCTTACCTCATATCCTCATTTCTCACTCTTTTGAAACTGCCATTTTGCTCCCTGGTGTGCCACCACCCCACCATTTCAACACCAGACACCTCAGCTCATTTACTCTAACAAATTAATTCAGCTGAGACAAAACTAATTTTTACCTGCATAAGGGAAGATCTGTAGCTGTGCAGTCTAAAAATTGCCCAGTCATGGTCTTACACTGACAACGGTAGGCAACACAACTCTTCCTAAAGTCAAGGTCACAAAGAATAACTGCTATACCCCCAACCACACCCACTAAGCAGTACACAGCATCCTCCCTGAGTTGTCTACTAAAACCAACAGTTCCACTGTCATCAAAGAAAGTGAACATCATGCTTCTCTGAGGACACTGTCTAGTCTCCCACAGCAGACTTTAAATGGAAAGATTATCTGAAGAAGCAGAAGAAGGAAATTCTGGCTGGTGCAAGCCTTTCTTTGCTCTCTCCCCACCTCTGTCCCAGACTACTATTAGCCCTAAGACTTGCTTTATTTACTTAGGATAGATGAGTAAGATTGAGAAAAGACTGGCTCTCAGGATTCTTTAAGGGATTCCAGGTCCTATGCCTGTTCAATTTTGCCTGTTCAACTTTAGGTGGAAAATTTAGGCTATTTAAACATTGTGTTCATTTATTCTTATTCTTTTCTTTCTTCAAATAACTAAATTCATCTCAAGCTGTCTGTTATTGATTCCACAACCTAAGGATAAGTCTTCCCTACCATGCTAACTTAAAAAAATAAAAGATGTATTAACACAGAAGCCTCTCAAAGACAACTGATCTTTCCATTAAAGTCACTACCTCCCTCCCTACCTGCTTTTCATCCTACCTTTCTAGTTCCACTGCCACCACCTTATTTCTGGCCCTTAAGTGCCTACTACACAGATTCACCTTTCTAATACAGAGTTACGAAAGTGTGAATTCCCTTTTAAGCAAACCATCTCAGATTCTCCATTGTCCACCCATTTTAACTATAAACTACAGATCATAATATTCAAGACACTCTCAAATATTGGCACCTAATCAAACAGGCTTTCCATTATCACCCTGTCTGTATAAAACAGCACATCCTTGTCTTGCTTTATTTTTCTTCCTAGTACTTGTCACCCCTGATTAACAAATTTATCTGTTCATATGTTTATTGATTGCATCCTTCTACCAGCAAATACCTTCCTATGTTCACTCTTTTGCTCACCACTGAATCCTCAGTGCCTGGAACACAGTAAGCTCTCAAGATATACTTGTGGAAAGAATCGATGAACTCAAACATGTCGCACACAGTATAGCTCGTCTGGAATTAGAAGATCTACATTTGAGTTAAGAGCTTCCACATACCAAATATATAATCCTCAACAATTTTGACTTCTTGGGGATATACTTTCTTCATCTGTAAAAAGAACGGGTCAAACTTAATAATCTATAAAACTTATGTTTTTTCTAGCTGCATCACCCTATACCCTTGTTTAATTGGACCGAATACCTCCCCTGGCCCCCAACTTCCCTATCTATGTACCTCTGCTCAGTTTCCTTCCATCTGGATTCTTCCTTCTCGATCCACACTTGTCAGAATACCGTTTAACCTTAAGGTCCATTTTAAGTGCCATTTTCTCCTTGAAGCCTAGCAAACTGTAAACTCTGCAAGAGGAGGGTGGAGTTCTCACTATTCTATTCTCAGTAGTTAGTACAATGCCTAGCACATAGGCAATCAACAAAATGATGAATCATGTGTTATGAATGAACATGTAACAAAAGGAGCTTTTCCTGATTCACCCCAATTGCTCAGGTAATCTCCTGCCTATGGACTCTTATAACACTTGGCAACTTTTATGATACTTACCATATTTTATTTGCCTAATATATACTAAACTGCAAATTCCTTAAAATTAAGGACTGTCCTGGTAGTTTCCAATCTCCCTTCTAGCGCATCTCAGAGATCTCTGCCACACTTGTATTTGTCAAACTCATCTGATATGTTAGACAATGAAGGGCTAATAAAGGAGAAGAAAGGGCCTCAATATACAGGTATCGTTCCAACGACCCTGCAGTCAGCGGGCACGCACGTCGTGTGGCTCCTGTCCCTACTAAACTCAGACATGCAACCATAACTTGAAAAGTCTCATCGTCCTCTCCTCTACACAACCCTGCTTAATAAAACTATTACTACTTTCAAAAGGAGCATAGCTACCCTCATGTTATCACTTAACTACATACCCTGTCTTGCAATATACATACCGGGATCCACTCACACATCAATACTCTGACACCACTAAACAGCCAAAGTGACTTTTCTGCTCATTTCAGATTTCTACTCCATCGAATTCCCTCCTCCACAAGGTATGAAACCGTTTTTAAAAATATTTTCCCATAAGCTTGCCTTCTTAGTTCTGCTACTGAAAGACAAAAACGACCTGTTTCAAGGTCTTTCTTCCCCTTTTCTAAGCAATGGTAACTCCCCAATTAATCTCAGGCTCTAACAATCTTATTTTTCTCTGCCATCAAGATTTTGATCCTCGTTTACTTCTACCTCCGAGCTCTTACTCTGCTTCCATGGAACCTTCCTAGCTGTACAATAGCGGGTGTCTTTCCGTTCAATATGCTCTCGCCATCATGTACTTGGTTCCAATGTGTCTGCATCTTCTTCCTCCAACAATGGGTATCAATCGCCCCCCTTAACCCTCCCCAGATACATATCACATACTCTTACACTCTGTACCCATGCGTCACTCTACCTCCGACATACAAGTTCTTTACACCACTCTTAATGAATCCACACGACTCTCAGAATGGTATCTTCCGACTGCACTGATTCTAACCCAGTTTTTCTGGGGGAACCCAACCCCGTCCACAGTACCTCCCTCTTTCCTCACTTCCTCATCCATTCTCCTTCTTTATACCCCTCCACCCCGACTCTGCCAACTAACTACAAATGATATTATTCCTCGGTACTTCCAACCCCAGAATGAAGAACAAACTCCAGCCTCCTGCGGTCCTCCCTCCCGGAGCCCCCACACACCTCAGGTGTGCAGACTTCCACCTCGGCTTCTCCCCAGGCATCGCTCCAGCCAATCCCACACCACTCCACGCTTCCCCGCCACCGAGATCAGACTCTTCCACACCCACCTCCACTCCGGGTCTCCGCCGGCTCCCGGGGCACCCCCCTCCCGACTCCGGCGAGCCGGCGAGCCCACGACCCCGGGCGCGCGCGCGCACACACATTCTCACGCCTCCCTAACCTCCTTCCCAGCGCGGAGACGAGCCGGCTCCACTGGAACTCGGCCCGGCCAGCGGGGGGCCCGGCGCCAGCGCGTGTGCCCGCCCCGCCCCCTCCCGCGGACCCTCCCGCAGCCCCCCGCCTCCCGGCCGAGGAAGGCGAGGACCCCGTAACTCCCCCGCCGCCCCGGACGTGCCACCTCTGTGTCTGCCTCTCCATGCCCCAACCCTCGGCCCGCTCCCCCTACGTCCCGGGCCAGCCTCGGCCCTCACCGGAGATACTGCGCGCTCTGCAGGCTCATCCTCTGCCGCCGCGTCTTCCCGCGAAGCCTCTGTGGGTTTCTCAGGCTCCTCGGAGCGGCCCCGCGGCACCGCGGGCGCTGGCGGCCGCCGCCATCTTCCTCTCCTCCGACTCCTCCTCGCTCGGCGGGGGGGGGTGGGGGGTGAGTGAGGCGAGGGGGAGGGAGCGGGGAAAGCTGCTCTCGCTGCTGCTCTGGCCCGTGGGGCGCAGGGACACTCCGACCCGGGAGGGGGAGGGGGAGGGAGAAGGGATGGGGGCGGGAGAAAGAGGAGGGAGAAGCAGAGGAAGGAAGTGGGGGTCCCTCTCGCGAGATTTCAGCGGCGCCCGTCCCTCCGGGTGATTTCCGCTTTTCTGCGGCGCTCCTTCTTGGGATCAGCTAGCTGTGTTGCGCCGGTGCGGCTGCTGAGCGGCCGGCTGGAGGCACTTGGCAGCTTCCGGTCAATCCACCCCTCTCCTCCCGCGCGAGGGGGCAACCCCAGCCTCACCAGGAACATCGAGCCCTAATCAGCCGGGAGTTACACTCAAAACCTTCCCCCGTCTTTCCACTCCACCCGTTTTCTCTCTTCCTTTTCCCACTCCTCCACTCTTCCCTACCGGAAACGCCGCCCCTTCCTCCTACAGTTCCGGCCGCCAGTCCCTCGTCTGGTCTGCCCTCGCGCTCTAGAGTGACGCTGAGGACCCCCTCCTCTTTTCTGCGGCCCCTCCCCCTGCACGCAGGGAGGCTGTTGGAGGGGATAGGGTGGAGCCCAGGGATGAAGAGAAAAGAAACCAATCGGATTGGGTAATCAGCTGCCAAGGCAACTGGAGGCTGTAGTTGTATTGTCATAGTAACCAGTGTGTGCGGACAGACTGGCTCTCCCGTGGCGAGTGGATTCCCAGTTAAGTGCCCAGGCTTCCCCCTTGGCTCCCCTTCCACCTGCAGGCGTCCCCCAGGGTGGGAATCCGGGTAGTTATCCTGGGCGGTGAAGCTCATTTCCTCCTCGCTTGCCCTTCCCCGCAGCGGTGGGGAAGACCCCGAGGCATTCACCGTGGGCTTTTCCACCCGCCTGCGGGCGGGAACCACCTCCATAGTTCCGTCTCAGTGCGGGGCGTGCGGAGGGCCGGGCCTGCGAGGAGGATGCAGGGCCTGAAAGCTGGTGGGCGGCAGGCTGGAGCCAAGAGGGCGAGGCTGCGGCGCGAGGCGGCCAGGCGGGCGAGGGGTTTCCTCACGACTGCCTTGGGCTCCGGGAGGCGGGATCCCTCCAGAACGGGGTCCCTGAGGGAGGAGAACGGCACACGACTGCCGAGATCCCCATTCTGCCGACAGGGACATCTGCGGGTCGACCCTTACAGAAATCCCCCGAAGCCCACCCGGCACACACCCTCGGTGACAGAGCCTCCCCGGAGTTCCCCCCGCGCGGCCTTCACGAGCCACCTCCTGCCGCGAGGAGGCCAGAGTGAGAGTGGGGACATATCCTAGAAGGCTATAACAAGTGGTTTCCCAGCACTCAGAGCCAGGGACGTGGCGAGACGCTGATCACCGCCATCCTTCTCAGAGGCAATCCCCGATGGAGGTCCCCCTTGATTATCAAAAGCCGACCTCCGAGTTCGAAGCTTCCTTCTGTGCAGATTTCCTCCTTCTGCGTCTGCAGTATTTTAGAACTTGCCACTCTGTCTCTTTCAGGTTGGAGAGGAAACCGTTGGGCAAAATAGTATCAAGAAAAGCCTAGATACTGGCGCGAAGTTCCGATGAAAGGCTTCCGATAGGGAAAGGATTTTTATTCTTAGAACAAATATTTTTGAACGTCTATTATGTGTATTTTGTCTCAGGTTTGGAACTAAAAATGCAGAATAAAGAATGAAGTCAATAATAGTATAGGGTGTGTGAGAAGTAGCTGGAGAAGTCGTCATCCTAATGGTTTGAAAGAATTATTTGACATTTACGAATTATATTTTCAATTCGTATTGTGGAGTCTTTAAAGTAACCATCCCAAAGTACTTTAGGGTGTGTAATGGTATAAATTCCCCAGGAATGCAGCCCTCATTGGATGCTTAAGATCAGGATTTTAACGGGCTATTTTCGTTTGGCTAGGTTTGGGTACCTGTCTTTTACGCTAGGCGAAGAGGCGCTTTCTAGATCTTTCCCTGACACTGTTGGGGGAGAATAGGTTCACCCTCTTTCCTCCCACTTCAACACCAAACGTATTAAAACACTGGACCAATGTCTATCTGGAACATCATGTGTAAATTTAGAGGAAACGAAAGTACAGGCTATTTTGAAATAAATTCCAAAGACAGATTATCGTTAACGGAATAGAAACTGAACTATGACCCTCTGCTGCAAGCGCCTACTGTGATGCGACGTGACACGTGGTGATGGCAGCTGTCCGGTGCCCCCTGTCATCCCTCCAGCACCGAGGGGCCGCCCACTCACGGGAAAGGGAGCCACCTAGTGAAAGATTGTTCTCATCTCTGGCTTGAGATCAACCCTGAGAGCCCAAGGATGGAAAGTACCACTACATATTACTGAAAATACCCTACAGCTCCTTCCTGAAATGTATTGGTTAGATTTTTTTTTTTTAAAAAGATTTTAGCCAGGAAAAAAAGGTTATGTTATGTAAAATAATACCCCTTTAGTAATCATTGTAGTAACAACCTTTTATGTCTGTGGCTCTTGTCTCTAGTCAACATATGAACACATATCATGACACTCCTGAAAGCAGTCTAGGAAAATGGTACTATCTTCTCATTTTGGAAATAAGGAAACTGGTATCAGAAAAATCCTTTTGTTGTGTTGTTTGCTCAATAAACATTTACTGAGAATTTATTATGTTTCAGGTATTGTCCAGGTTACTATGGATACCACCGTAGAAGAGACATGGTCCTTGTCTCAGAACCCACCTTCTGGTAGAGATAACAGAAAATAGGGGAGCAATTAGGATCCAATGTGATGGTGTGGCAATTAAGGTAAGAACAAAGTACTTTAGATGCACAGATGAAGGTGCACAGGTGAAGGTCACACTTATAAATAACCTTTGTATTTTATAGCAGCTTTCCTAAGAATTTTATAAATTCTTCAATAGCTTTACAGTGTCCCTACAAACTAGATAGAATAGTAACATTTACATTTTATAGATTATAAAACATTGATGCCTATCTTGAAAATAACTTAAAAAAAAATCAAAGACTCAGAAAAATTATGACCCCAAATTTACATATTACTTCATGCACGTTCTCCAGTCTCTTCTCTTTTTGCTACCCACCCTATCAACAGATTTGTAGATTATCAGCATCTTTCTTCAATAGATTTTATTCACTTTTTCACCCCTGCAGATACAGATTACTTCTAAGCCAAAAGAGATTATAAATGAGAAGCTGTCTCATTTTGTTTAATTGTACCTGATGTTAAGTTTTTCAGTTTATAGCTAAGTGATTTTGTGGAAAGGTCATAAACTAGCAGACTTGAGTGTGCATTCCAACTGAGCCATCTTAGTCTCTGAACTTCACTTTCTTCCTTGACCAAAATGGAAACATTACCTATTACAGGCTTCCTGTGAACTTTAATGGCAATACACATGACTGAATATATGAGGGCCTGACATACAACACTGGCAGTTGATAAATGTTAATTTTCTCTTTGCCCTCTTTTCTTTTGTATCAAGCTGAAATGCATAATTTAGAATGACTGCAGCATAACATTATTTTTTAAATAATAGTTTATCTAGTCTTTGTCTCTAATGCTCATAGATCTGACCACACACCCAAATCTATTCTCATTCAGTGCTAGAAGGTAGATTTCTTTATCCATGACTCTGATTACAGAAAAGAATATAATATCAGGACATTGTGAGTCAGATTCTAGAGGGTTGAAACTTTAAAAAAAATGTTTTATCACTAAAAACAGCCTAATATAACCACATTTCTGCCCAAGAAAACAGAGTGGCCAGTCTTAAACCAGATGCCAAGTACTTGCTGAAAAGCAACTCTTAACATTCCTACCAAATTTTCCCAGACCTTTGGTAACCTGACCATACATAGCAAGCCTCCTCCTTTTTTTTAATAATAGTTATCTCAACAGTTCCATGAAACTTTAACAAGCATTAATTTATTTTTAATATTTAACTTACATATTCTGATTGTTTCCAAGTCATACGTACAATTAGGTACTTAATAAATATGTTTCAATTTGATGAGAATAATTTATCCCTTGTATGTGAGGCTGGCTGGTGCTCTCTTTAGTACCACACCCCTGACAAGGAGCTGAGTGATTCAATCAAGTGAGTGATTCATTCTCTTTAAATAGTGAGTCAGATACAAATTGATGATTAAACTCAGATCTACTGTTGCTCAAGATTTCACAGAACAAGGGTCAGCAGCCTTTCTCAGACAGTTTGCCAAGTGTATATTTATTCATTCATTTCTAAGAGCCTCCAGAACAGTCAGGAAGCATAGAAGTCCAGGATTTAAGAGAAAAACTTCTGGTTTGAGAGACAGTGAGGTGACAGAGAATGGTAGTCAGAACTCTCTCTCTCTCTCCTCCACTCTCCTAGTATTTACTAAGAAAAAAATTTATTAATCCTCAAGAATTTCTCTCAACTCCCAGTGAGAAAATACCACTGGGAAAGAACCTTAAAACCCCATCTGCTAATTTAATGGGCGCAGACCATCTGGAGAAGGTAAGAAGAAATGCTCATAGGGAAGACTGACGAGTGTAAAAAAGAAAATTAAAACCTCATCCTCTTATACTCTGTTGTCCAAAGGCCTTGGTGTTCATGGGTCTCTTTGCTACTCCAAGAACAGTACCACTGATAGCATCTCGGGGTGCCCAGTCTAAAATCAATGTATTTTCATGTCAAAATCTACTGTGTTACCCACAGGCTGCCATTTTTTTTTTCTTAAAACACCCAACTAAAAGAAAAGAAATTGTTTACTATTTTATAGCCTCCACTTTCCTACTTTCTGTAGGGTAGACTACTGTTTTTGAGCACAGAGTATGTGATACTGGTGTTGTCATAAATCTGCCCTTCCTCAGAACCACAGGAAACCACCTGTTTGCACACAAGCACATGCATGCATGCATACCTTCCACCTTTCCCTGCCTTCATTACTTCACCACTTCCATTTTCAATTCAAGTTAAAATGTAATATAGATAAAGAAACTGAGGACATGCATTTATTGCTTCAAGGCTTCCTAGAGATATGTACCAAAGTACTGTTCTGCTTTGTTTAACTATCCTAGGGTCTTTTTTATTCTCAGAAAAATTCTACATATCAGAATCCTGGACAATTTGTCCTATATTTATAAAAATTCTTAATAGAATTGGATTACTAGATACGGGAGCACATCCCAGAACAAATTAAATAGTAAAACAATGTATTCTTATATTCTACATTTTAGCCATGTTAAGCTTTTAATTTTTTTTTTAATTCCTGGCTTGGATTTTCCGTTGTCTTTCCATTGTCCTTAGAATAAAGTCCCCGGGCTTTAGGGTGACCTGTGTGATCGGGTCCTTGCCTGCCTCTTCTCTGACATTTCCTAAGCCAGCACTCCAGCTGCAGTGCCCTTCTCTTAGGCACCTGAATAGTTGGTGTTCTTTTCTATTCAGAGCCTTTACACAAGCTGTTCCCTTATTGAGATAACTGCTTCCTCTTCTTATGCGTCAAGCTTAAACTTCAACTTCTTTGGAAAAATCTTTTCAGCCCCACCCCCCAGTAAAGCTAGTTAGCTACACCTATTACCTGCTCCCATTACATCCTGTCACCCTGCCCATCTTCTCCATGCCATTTGTCGTATTTGTAATTCTTTGTTCAACGTCTGTTGCCTCCAGTTGGCTGTAAGCTCTGTGAGTGCAGGTGTTCTGCCTGTTTTGCTTGCTACTGTATTATCACTCCCTTAGCAGGGCGCCTGATGCAATAAATGTTTGTCGAATCAGCTAATCTTGGACAAAAATAGAAATTTGGACTATAACTTTCATATAAATGCTTAAAATTCCTGCATACCTTACTATGGAATATATCATCCCTAAGCAATAAGAAAAGAACTTTACTGGGCCTTCAACCCATCTGAGGAACTGACATCTGTTATATTTAACATGATGAAAATTTTAATTAAATGCAATTTACTTAGGCAGTGAGTAAAACAAACACTTAAAAGATTATGGATAATTCATCAATTATCTCACAGCAAAGTCTCATAGTTCAACGTAGGAAAAAAGTCTTCAATGTCCAAATTATTTTTGTTTAACTTCTATGTTTTCTAATTTGGGACTAGGGGAAGCAGTTTACCCTCTAATTATGAAGCAAAAACACACTGGAGAGGATCGCAATAAAGAAGAGGCTATCAGCTACTTGGAAAATAGGCTAGAAAAATTAGATTTAAAAATTCAGAAAGGAAATTAGATCGGAGTATAGAATGGAAAGCCCAGTGATCTTTGCATTTCTCACCAGAAAAAGTGTTTATAAAGTCTGGCAGTATTATTTTTATTATTTTTCCTCCTATAATGGGTTACGGCTAACTAAATTTAATGTAAGTTTCTTAAGGAAAGGGCAATATGCAATTCGAAAGTAAGTAAGATATTTAAATTCTATTTCTGGAGGCAGACAGGTTCTCCAAGTTCAAATAAATGATGTATGTAGTGTACCTGACAGTGCCGGGCACTTAGTAGGCACTCAACAGGGGGCGCTGCTCTTGTTACACGTATAGATTGAAAAGAGCTTCACACGCTCATCTTCACACTCCAGTTAAGGTAGATTAAACTTGTGTTTTTTTAAAAAAAAAAAACACAAAACGTTGCAGAGAGAGACATGCACAGCACTCTGCCTTCCTTATGGCCGGTTGTATCATGTGACCAAGTATCCAATGCCAGGAGACAAAACAGCTTTCACCTGCATACAGAGAATGTCTTGGTTCATTAGCAGTTTTGTTTGAATGAGATGAGATCCAGGATCTGTCACCCTGAAGCGGATCAGGAAGCTCGGAAGGAGCAAAACCAGCTGCCTGTACTTGCCTCCGCCCTCTTCCACGCTGACGCCCCTGGAAGTCTCCCTGGCTCACTCTCCTTGTCGCGCTCTCTCTCCACCATTGGCCATGAGCTTTCTCTTGTGGTCCCCACGCTGATGCAGTCCTTTGTCGACGAGGACGGACGTGGTTTTAGTTGCTCTTTATTAGTGGCCCTGTGGTAAGCCCACAAGGCATGCGAGCTGTTGGCATGCCAGCCTTCTCGAGACGTCGGTGGCAGTGGCCTAGATGTTACAGAAGGTAATTAGCTGTAGAAAGACGTTGAAATAAATTTTCTGTAAGCATTCATGGGACAGCCAGACTGTAGCATTAAAACACAATAGAAATTTAAGGTGAACAGTTTATAGAGTATATAGGGATGTTCAACTGATGATCAGTTCCTGTCTGTCTTTGTTCTCCCAAGACGAGTCTAAACCTTACCAATCTTTTATTTCTGGGAACCTCAGTCTGGTTGTATCCTGACACTAAGGAGAAAGGTTGATGAGTTTTGGACCCTCTAGAATTGTAGTATTTAATTAGTTGCTCATTTTTTTATTCATTCAATCTTCAAAAATATAGTAAGAATTTTCTCTGTTTTGGGTCATATGCTAGTCACTGGGGTGCAAATGGTGAACAATGGAGTCTTGCTGTCAGAGTTTAAAGCTTAGAGGAGAATTAAGAAAGAGGCAGTTATGTGACAGAGTGACAAGGCTGTGGCAGAGGTCTTTGGGACCATTCTACCTGGAGATCACATGCAGACACGCAATCAGATAATCCACATAAGTGTCCCGGTCAGCTACAGAGTTCTTCATAAGGAGATTTTGCGGAGTTTGCTTTTTCAAATTCTGTTTCCCAGTAGGAAAAGGAATATATACCATTCAGCCACCAGAAAAGTGATGGAAAACCATGGCTAAAAGTATTCTAGACTAAAATATGCCTGAAAGATAGAAACCACGCAATTCTATCTCACAGTTATACATATTATAGTGTGTATTACAGTGTATGACGGGCATACACCTATAATATGTGTGACTGTGAAATAACACGCTGTAACATGTGGAATAACCCCGTGGGCCATATCACGCACTGTAACGTGTAACTGTGGAATGACCCCCGTAGGCCATGACACGCACTGTAACACGTGTAACTGTGGAATGACCCCCGTAGGCCATATCACGCACTGTAACGTGTAACTGTGGAGTAACCCCCGTAGGTCATGACACACACTGTAACATGTATAACTGTGAAACAGAATTGCATAGACAATGGTCATAAATACAATAAAATATTAATAGCCATTATTTCTGTGAGGTGAACTATTTATGGGTGACCTTTATTTCTTATATTTTTCAATATCTTCCACCAAGGAAAATATAAAGTAGATTTTATTGTTTTTGTGGTTGCTGTTGTTGTTAGCAGTTTCATTGTTTGTCATTGTTTCTAAAGAATGCCTGAAATACCTGCCAGCTTACAGGAGCCTCAAAGTAATATTGGAAACTGAAGAAGAGATAGGTTAAAAATAAATGTAATAATAACTTGTCACATACTGGTGATTGAACAGAAGACCTTATGGGAGGCAATGCCTAAGGCGTTTGCTAAGACTCACTCGAACACATTATCAGCTACTGATACTTTTATACAAATAAAAACTGATGAGGGTAGTCATCTTTGAATACATCATTACTGACCCTCTTTGTCATTTGGGGTCTACTGAGAACCATCACAGCCTGAGAAGGATGGAATGCCTAGTTGGGATTCACAAAAGAATTATTTTATGTAATAAAAGTCTAAAATTAAGCCTTTACTCAGCTTTTTGGCCTTCTCTTACCTTTGTAATTTTCTTCTCCTCATCTTTCAACTTTGGGCCACATCTGGCCCCTCCCAGTTGTATAACAACCTGCATTTCCTCATTTCTCTGGAATGTGACCAGTCAGGAACCTCAACATTTGCTGCTGCTGCTGCTTTTTTTTTTTTTTTTTTTTCTATTTATGGGTGAGAAGGAAAAAGAGAGGCAGGAGAACTGAACTGAGAAAGAAGCAAGCATAGGGAAAGAGAGAAAGAAAATATAAAGTCTGGAGGAAGAGAAAGAAGTGATGAATGAGCGAAGAAGCACACTGCCTGGTGGTAGTAATAGTTGTTAGACGTTCATCTGTTAGAATTTACTTTCTGTGCGAGATACTGAGAAGAAACTAGATCCCCAATCTGTATTGAAAACAAACAAACAAAAAAAAAAGTGGGAAGTTGGTGACCTCTAAAATATACTTTCAGACTCAGTAATCTCTTATCTTCTGAATAGGACATTCCTGGTTCTTGCTGTTTATAATCTGTGACAGTTTGAGATGATTCCAGTTCAAAAAGGCTGGTTATACACCATGAGAAACTTTGTATTGCCACTTGAAAAACAGATAGCATCCAAAACAAAATGTATCATTTGAACTTGGTGTGTGGATACCCTGTGGAATGTTACCCTGCTCTTACCCACGTAGTGAGAGTGGAAACCCCATTTAAAACAAGTCAATACAAAACAGTACAGTCCAGACAGCTGCTGAGCTGCTGCACACTCTGGACAAAGTCCTCTTTTACCCCTCACCCTCGTGATTCTGACATCACCAGGAACCTTCTAACTAAATCTAACAATTGCTTGTAAGTTTTTATTCTTTCAAAGTTTCTGTTCTGTTGAGTAACACTAATTGTGTTTCCTTTACCAAACCTGTTTTTACCTTGAATCCAACGAATGACAGTTTAAGTTTTTTTTATTCCAATACCTTAACCTCATCTTTAATTCATGATACTGCGCTGGCTCTAGTAATGCATAAATACTTGGGTATAACAATTTCATAAGTGGAAATATAATGACGGGACTCGGTCACTTACTGGGTGTGAGAGACAGAGAGGAAGAAATCAAGGAGACACCCTGGTTTCTGCTCGGGAAACTGGATGAAAATAGAACACATAAGAGCAGAGGCGGTTGGGGAGATGTGTGGATGTGGAGATGATGAATTTGCTTTGGACGTGTTGAACTGTAGTTGTCTGGAGTTGAGAGGTCTTGTGGATCTGGAGAACTTGAGAGACATTTGAGCTAGAGTTGTAAATTTGGGAGGCATCAGCATGTAGAGAGCAACTAAAGATACTTGAGTGGTTTCAGAAAGCTTGCTATAAAATGAGAGGACTAGGAGAGGTTTTGTGTTACAAAGACATGACTGTGAGACTTCAGCAGAGAGTCTCCAGGATAGAAAAATAAGAGATAAGAGAGGCTAAGTAGGTAGGAATGTGGCTTCTGAGGAAATGGGAAGAGGTGAATTTTCAGGACACAGGTGCAGAGAAAGAAATCTCTTTTCTGGTAGAATAATAATATGATTGTCAGTTATAGAGCTTCCCCTCCTCCCCTCCACCACTGTTTTCTTTTATCCCTTCCCCTTTTGGATTTTAAAACTTCAGGTTACAAAATTGCATAGACTCTGAAGAATTTAGGACAAAGACTGATGATTTAAGAGTAAGGCTTTCAGCACCAAAATACATTAAAAATCCCCCAAATTGGTGTATACAAAAAATCACAGGGGAGAGCAAGAAACAAGGGTACTTTGTACTCTGCCTCCCATCCCAAGCCAGAAACCTGAGGAGATTTATAGGGATTCTAAATAGGTTTCTGGCATTCAAGAAAAGAAGAAACCTTATTACTGAGTAGAGTAGAAGATGGTGGTAGCAAGACCCCAGAGTTTCTCACATCCAGAAAGGCACAGGAATCGTCAAAATCGTATTGTGAGCTATGCTTTGAATTTCTCCATCCTGTCCAAGAACTTCAATCATAAAAATTTTTTTATTATTAAAAGATGTCTTTAGGCTCATTAAGAAGATAATTACCCCTGGGCATCAGAACTGAAAGAACCACACAGCTGGACTGGTGAGGCTAGTGTTGTGACTTGATGGTCTTCTGGGTCTGGAAGCAGGTAGGAGCTGGCTAGGAGTTTGAATCCTTTAGAGTAATGGAGATGAACAGCACTCCATGTAGGGGATGCGCCTTAATCAGGCTCACTGTGGAACTGGGATTTTGGAAAAGCTTTCAAATGACTTCCACCCTGATCTATAGTTTAAAAAACAAACAAATAAAATGCTTGTTTATCTGTGGTAGTGGAAGGAAGGAGAGAAATCAGTGCACAGGGCTTGTGCCAATCTGCTAGTCTCCCCAGTATCCCTGAGGGTCAGGAGTCCTGGGACACCTAGCTCTGGACTCCGGGGTCTCAAGATCAACATGGAGGCTGTGCTAAAGCAGGAAATGGAGTGGAGGAGGTGGAAAGATAACGCTACCAGTAAGACGGGCCGCCAATTATAATTTGCGCACAAGGCAGATCAGTGCTAAAAACATTAACCAACCTCTTAGGTTTGTTTAATTGATCTATGAATTTCTAATAAAGATATATTAAAACGTCCCAATATAGTTGTTGATCTACTTTTTCTTATAATTCAGTTATTTTTTGTTTAATTTCACGGTTATACAGTTATCTGGATGTAACTTCTTGGTGATTTTAAAATCTTTTTAAATTTTTATCATGTTTAGTGTAATTTTTAATCATTGTGCAATGTCTCTTTATCCTTATTAATACCAACTGTCTTTAAAAAACGAATTTATCTGATACTAGTATTCCACTGTAAGTTTCTTTCAGTCAGCATTTGCTTGCTGTAATTTTTTCCGAAGTGCTAGGAAATCTGTACACCTGTGTAATAAGGCAGATAAAGACCCCATTCACAATTGCAACAGAAATGATAAGATGCCCAGGAATAAATCTTACAAAAATGTGCTAGATTTTTATAATAAACAAGTATATAATATTTAATTCACAAAATAGAAAAATCAATACCATAAATATTATGATTCTCTGCAGTTAAGTGCAATTTCAGTCAAAATCCCAACAAAACTTTTTTGTGGAATTTGACAAACTAAGTCTGAAGCTAAGTAGGAAGAGAAAAAGACGTCTAAGAAGAGCCAAGACAGTTCTAACCCAAGGAAGTGTGATGGGAAGATTCCTTACGGAACTGTAGTAATTAGGTCGTGCGGCGTTTGTAATGCAAAAAAGAACACTGAAAAAGACACCAGTGCGTATGACAGAGGAAACATTGCAAACCTAGTGAATGCGAGGGCTGCTGACTTTCTGTACTGAAAAAAAAAAAATGAAATTAGATTCCTATCTCAACCTTTATGCCAGCAGTTCTAAAAGATTTTTATACTCTTAAAAATGATCGAAGCTCCCATAGAATTTTTGTTTATGCGGGTTATATCTGCTGATAGTTACATTACGCTATAGTCTGAATGTTTGTGTCCCCCAGACTTCATGTGTTGAAATCCTAATCTCCAAAGTTGATGGCATTAGTAGGTGGGGGCTTTTGAGGATTAGGTCATGGGGTGGAGCCTTACTGAATGAGCTTAGTGTTCTCATAAGAGACCCCGCAGGACTCCCTCATCCCTTCCCCAGTGTGGTGACACAGTAAGAAGTCTGTGACTGGAAGAGGGCCCTCAACCCACCATGCTGGCAGCCTGGCCTCGGATTTCCAACCTCCAGAACTATGAGCAATAAATTTCTGCTATTTATAAGCCAGCCACTTTGGGGTACTTGGTTATAGCAGCCCAAACCAACTCAGACGCCATGTTAGAAATTAAAAGTAAGAAATGTATTAAACACGCACACAGATAAGCACAGATTCCATTAGCCATCAGAGTGATGACATCATGACATGTCATGTAGCCTCTGGAAAATTCCACTGCTCATGAGAGAATGAGAGTGAAAAGAAGCAAATAATGTCTTAATATTATTACAAAAATAGTTTTGACTTTGCAAGTCTCCTAAAAGAGTCTTGGGGACCACCTGGTATCTCCATACTACAGTTGGAGAACCACTACGATAAACTAAACTACAGACGAATTAAAGATCTAAACTTGAAACAGAATAAAAACAGTATAACTATTTAAAAATTATAGGTTGAACACATTATGGTCACAGGGGAAGGAGAATTATTTAAATGTACCATCAAAAGCACAAAGTATAACAAAGGAAAAACTTAGTAAATTTGAACACTCCAAATTCAGTGCATCTGTTTGGTAAAATATCTCACAAAGGAAAGCCATGGTCTGGGAGAAGATGGTTGTAACATACATATCAAACAAAGGATTAATGTTCATATAATATAAATTGCTTTTAAAAATAAGAGAAAGACAACTAATAGAAAAATAGGTAAAAGAAGATACACTTAACCTCCCGAGTAATCAGAGAAGTATAAATTAAAGCATCCATTAGGTCGGGTTTTACTTCTAAGTTTCACAGCACCGAGTGTGGACTGTTAGTTGTGTGGAAGCTACTATCCATTGCTGGTAAAAGTGTAAATTAGGACAACCACTTGGGAGAGCAATTTAGAAGTACCTAGTCCAGTTGAAAACGCACACATTCTATGGTCCAGAAACTCTACCTCTAGACACATAATTGAAAAGAAATGTTGAAAATGCATGAGAAAACATTAATTCATTGATTGAATAAATATTTATCAAGTTCCTTCCTGAACCAAGCATCATAGCAGGACTTGGGAATAAAAAGTAAACAAGACTGCTGTCTAAGTGAGACAGACTTACAGAGCTATAGATATAGATTAGCTATAGATAGATGTAGATATTGTGTAAGTATTAAAAGAAATTATTATTAGAAGAAGAGTCTGTGTATCAGTTCAGGGAGGGATGAGTACCCTGAAGCAAAGTTTAGCAGGGTGAAGTGATGGGGGCTGGAAGTGCTCTTTTAGGTAGGATGGGCATGGAAGGCCTTCCTGAGAAGGTGAATTTGAGGAAGGACTTAGTGAAATGAAGGACCCAGGTCTTTGCTTAAGTTCTGAGGAAAATGCATTTCAGGCAGGAAAGCATGGCAAATGCAAATACTCTGAAACAGAAATGAGCTTGAAACATTAGAAAAAAGCAAGCAAGCCATGAGGTAGAGGGGAATCAATGAGTGGGGTAGGGTGGAAACCTACTGCAGCAGTAGGAAGGAGACACTGGTGGCCTGGACTTATTTTAAAGTGTTGGCAAGTGATTGGATTCAGGATCCGGAACAGACAATTTGGTGATGGGGATCTGAGGTGTGAGGGAAAAGGTTCAAGGATGACTGAGGTTTTTGGCCAAGGTGCCTGGTGAAGCCGTTTACCACGATAGAGATAATTAGGGAGTAGCAGCCAGTGAGAAGGGGCAGGAAAGGATAGTCATTACAGTATTGTTGGTGTTAATAAGATACTGGAGACACCCCCAAGAATGAGTGAATCGGGCGCAAAGTATGGTATATTCATTTGATGAAATATTATACAGAAGCTCAAATAACTAGTATCAATTCATGGATGACACTTGAAAATATTCTGCAACATCAAATTGCAGCGTATTGCATTCAATATGATACTACTTGTAAACTTTTAAAAAACAAATACCAAATATTATTTCTGGCTACAGATATATCAAACAAAAGCATTACAACATGGACTAGGTTTGCACAAAATTCTTGTTAGTTTTTTTGAGGTAATCTACTTAAATCTCAATCACTTTTGATTTAAAGTCAACTTAGTTTAATCCAATACCTCTCTACTTAGGGACAAGCTCTCGAGCTCAGTAAGATGGAGAAATCTGTCTCATATTACAAATGGAAAAGATTGGTAAATGTCCTTTATACTTAACCTGAGTTGTCACTTCCCTAACTATCTTTGGTTCTCACGTTATAAAAATGTATACATTTTTTCCCCATCAAATTGTCAAAGATCCATAGAATACAAACTTGTGGTTGCCAAGGGGGCAGGAAGGCATAGACTGGGATTTCAAAATGTAGAATCAATAAACAAGATTATACTGTACAGCACAGGGAAATATATACAAGATCTTATGGCAGCTCACAGAGAAAAAAATGTGACAATGAATATATATATGTTCATGTATAACTGAAAAATTGTGCTCTACACTGGAATTTGACACAACATTGTAAAATGATTATAAATCAATAAAAAATGTTAAAAAAAAAAAAACGGTAAAGCCAGACTAGAGCAAAACAAAACAAAACAAAACAAACAAAAACAAATTGTCAAAGATCAAAACATTTGATGAAATACTGCTTTAATAGAGATTTAAACGAGTAGCCACTCGTACATAATTGATGGATGTAGGAGAGGTGAAGAGCAATCGGGAAACATCCTGCAAAAGTAAAAATGCACATACCTATTGACGAAAATTCCACTTGTAGGTGTTTATTCAGTGAGTCCATTCAATCCAATATTGTTAATAATATGAAAGATTGGCAACAATATAGTCCTCAATAGAGTGGTGAACAAAAATAATACAGGCATTCAATGAACACCATACAGCTGTTAAAGTAACCAAGGCACTAGCTCTCCATGTACTAATTTAGAAAGATATTTAAGATACATTAAGTGAAAAACGATTAAGGTAGAGAGCAGTGTGTACATATATTACAGGTAGCATCCGTGTGAAAAAGAAAACACGTGTGTGTTCATAGACGCATAGAACATCCACGGGAGGATATGTAAGAAATCGGTAGTAATGGTTGCCTCTAGAAAAAAACAGGGTCACTACGGAGCAGAGGAAGGAGAGAACCATACTTCTAATGGTGTGCTGTTTTGTGCCCCTTGCATTTTGTATCATGTGAGGACGTCATATATTTTAAAGTAAACAAAAAATTAAAAACAAAAAGCCCACAGCTATGCAGGTAGTAATTTATTTATTCATGAAATGTAAATAGACACTCCCCCCACATTAAATGTTACTTATGAAATACTGCACCAGCAATTCTTGGATTATTGAAAAGAAATACACCACACAGGCAAGCCTGGCTTCTTCAGATAGAGCATCGTCCTGCCAATGAAGTTCCCTTCACGTAAAGATAGGAGGTGACTCCTTAAGTGGTAAAATCTTTGGATCATTAAGGACCCATCTAACCCCAAACATTTCCTCTTGGTAACTTGTCCATTTCCGGAAACCTCTACCGTGGACTTTCTTTTTTGGATAAAGGCATTGTATTTTCAGCATGCGGCAAATATGGAACATGGCTAACCTGGTAATGTTAAGGGTGGGTTTATTCATAGTAGTTCCCTAGCAGAAAGCAGTTTTCTAAATAATGTGATTGCTTTTGGTGGGAGGGAGTTAAAAAAAAAACAAAAAACTGCTGCATGCAGCCCTACAAAGGAAAATTTATATCCTAGAGATTTGCCAAATAAGAAATGAGCTTGAAACGTTGAAAGAAACATTCCTCGGTAGGAACAGGCATCATGAAGGCACTGAGTGCATAGGGGAAATGGAGAAGGCATACGACTTCGCAGAGTGCAAATGCAAACCTCACCCAGGTTTTATGAAGCAAGTATAACAGGTGAAGCCCTGCACTGAAGTTACAGGAAAGTCCAAAGTCACAGTAATTGACAGTATAGATTGACAAAGAGGCCTATGAATCCTCAATGTTTTTTTTTTAGGTGTAAGAGTTACTAACCCATAAAATGGTTACATACACGTAATCTACCCTGATATTAAACAATGTGTGTTCTGAATAATTCTAGCCTCTTTGGATGTTAATAGATGTTGCTCATAATGTATTCCATCACCAAGTAAGTTTGGACAACAATAGTTTAATGGAATTTTTTTTTTCCCAGTGAGACATCTCAGAGCCTATGCACATGTGTTTCCCCAAGGGGGAAAAATATGCAATGTGTCAAAAATTAGCTTCCCACAGGACCTTTTATTTTTTAAACAAAATCACAGAGCATCTTAGGGACTAAAGTTATGCAGGATAGTGGGAAGTAGTTGATCCTTTCCATTTCTATCTGATGATTGCTTCCATCTTGTCTGACCTTACCCCCCCGAATCATTACATGTCCTCCATTGTGATGACATTAAAAATGGTGACGACCTGCATGCAAGGTCCTCCTTCCCACTTACTGCCATGTTCCCTTGCACGAGTACAGGCAGGAGGCTCTGCGTTTTCTGAGGCAATCACAGTCTGTCTGTAACAAGACCCAGAGAGATCAGGGTCTGATTGGAGCAGGACTGAGTGTGAGGCCTGCCCTTTATGTGTCATGGTGCTCTCTGTAATCTGGTCTTGCCTTCTCCTAGTCCTCAAAGACTGGGTTCAGGGCTTGGCCTCAGCTTTCTCTGAAGCAGTCATAGTGCTTTTTTTCCCTTCCGTGTTCAGTCATCTAAATTCCTAAATCCTTTAGGTCTGAAATTAAATTTCATTAGTGTTAAAAACTCCAGACCATAAAATGTCACCCATCTCTGGCCAGCACCCACTACACACATGACATGACTTGGGAGTGGGGCAGCTCGGGCCAACATATTCCCCAAGGGTAAAAGACGGCGGCAGGTGGCGACCCTGCTGGTCATTTTCCTCAAGAGTCTGATTATATATGTATTTATCCAATCAGAATAGGGCTTACTCCAGCCTTAGTGTCCATCTGAACATTTTATCTCATTCAGAAGAATCACAAGGGGGGAGGGTGTAGCTCAAGTGATAGAGTGCATGCCTAGCATGCACAAGGTCCTGGGTTCAATCCCCAGTACCTCCTCTAAAAATAAATAAATAGACCTGATTACCTCCCCCTACCAAAAAAATAAAAATAAAATATTAAAAAAGAAGAAGAATCACAAATCCATCTCTAAAGAGCTTTCAAAAATATTTTGGCTTCACTGAAGCCTTGAAGAATTAGCAGAGTGGTGACTCACATCACATGACAAACAGTAGACCTTAGTTACAGTCCCGCTTTCCTATGTGTTTCCCCAGAGCACCCAACTGCTGTCAGAGTGCCCCCTCGGCCTTTCAGTCAGTCCCCTTCTCTCCCACTTCTCTACTTTCTCTTTCCCCTTCCTCTTCCTTCCACATCTTTTCCACTGTGGGTAATTTCTTATCTTTTTAAAAATTAATATAAATCATTTTATTTTCTCCCCCAGTTCTTCTAACTCTCATCACCCTTTCCCCCACTGCCTTCCCTCATTTACCCCATCAACTCAGCATGGAAGCTGGGGGAGAACAGAAGAAGGGAGAAGACGGTTCGTACATGTTACACTTTTCCTCTATTATACACGTATACATATAACACATTTATACAGTAAGATATATAATGCATGTTATATATAACATAGATACTATTTTATGTATGTATATAAAATACGTTATGTGGAATGCCCAGCGGAACGCCTTGCCACGGGTCCTGTACGCCTGCAAACTGCACCAATCAGGCATTTTCTGATACTCTAGTGACTAGTTCTTCTTCAAAGCGCATGCCCTTCACTCACTTCCACAGTGTAGAAAATGATGTTCTAAGGAGTTTCTCCAAAGATCGTGTAATTCAGCTGGGTGTGATTAAAACAAACGGACAAAATACCCAGGTTTGTGTCATTTATATGAATGTATATAAATAATGCTGGCCATCTGTCTCATCTCCCTCTGATCAGGTGGCCTGAGCTCACGTGGGAAGACCCTTTATGTCTTATTTGTGCTCAGCAAGATAAGGAGCGCACTGAATAGAAACTAGGTCAGCTGCCTTCCACTGCTCATCACAGCCATCAAAGCCCATTTCTTAGGCTTAGAAGTTTCATGTCTTTTAAATGGATTCTGTGTTCTGTTTTCTTCTGTACAAACCAGAAAGGTTTTTGCTAATCATCCCACTGTCAAGCAAGTTTAAACATCATTGTGATTGTGTGTGTGTGTGTGTGAATGTGTGTATGGGGTTGTGTGATTTTTCTCAAGTTATATTTTGGCTTGCTTGTCTAGTCATCTGCTGGAAAAATGTTTCATATGTAAACTATGCAAAAGCACATATCCTAGTATGAGCATAAGATTTTAGAATCAAAAGTAAGAACTTTTTCTGAGAGAAACTCAACTTGAAAAAGAATAGAAAACGTCAGAATATGATCCCTGATCATCCTGCCGCTTGATGTTGGTCAGACTGAAGTCAGGATGCAGTGGTGAGGACCACATCCTGTTGCCATGGAAACGATTGTACTGTCACAAATTTAGTACTATGACTTCATGGTGAAGAGGAACAGATGGTCTGGAAGAGAATGAAGGCCTAGGGTTACCAAAATTGTTTGGGGACTGAGCCATCTTGGATCCTTTTTGGAAATAGGTGGGAACATAAATAATAAGCAAAAACTATTTTTGTAGTTTTCCACAAGCCACTGAGCAAGAAAGAACTTAGCCAGGTAAAACTATAAAGTTCATTTCCGATGAGAGGAAAAAAAAAAACCAACGTTTTAATGTAGGATGAAGCACAGCTAAGAATACAATACAACTTACAATATTC
Source organism: Camelus ferus (assembly GCF_009834535.1). Lineage (NCBI taxonomy): Eukaryota > Metazoa > Chordata > Mammalia > Artiodactyla > Camelidae > Camelus > Camelus ferus. The sequence continues at coordinate 1,699,685 of NC_045716.1, forward strand.
CAAAGCTGCATCTTCATCCTTCACCAGCCCCTCACCTGACCACTTTTGAAATTAGTAATATCTTGAACCCTTAGGGCCAGCAGTAAGGCCGATATTGGCCATGTTTTTCACAATGTTCCATTTTTAGGTATTTCTGGCTTTAGTGTCAATTTGATTCTGGCATTCTGAGTCAGATACTTCCAAACAGCCTCAAGAGTACAGGCTTGGTAGTGGGGCTATTGGGGTAGGGGGCCTGCTGCAGGTGTATATGTAGCTCGCTCACCTTACCCCTGAGCGGTCAGGGTCCAGGCCTAATTCTCCAGCCACGTTGGCGCTCCAGCAAACAGTCTCCACTGATAGGCCAGTAAAACCAAGGTGTCCCCAGCAATTCAAAAACTGACCAAAAGCACTAACATTTAGAACTGTTAGCCTGATATCTTTCCATCATGATATTGTTCATTTTTAAGGACAATGAAATTCTCCAAGCTTATAAATGCCACTAAAATCACTCATCCTTAAGAATACACTTTTTATTTGGAGTAAAGGCAACAAGAGAGATTTCCCATCACTATCTCCCTCGGGGGATGATTACCAAGTAAATTAACAAAGAGAAGCTAACATCAGTCAGCACCTAGTATGTGTGAGCCTAAGTGCTTAAATTCTTTTGTTGTTGTTTTGAAATAACTTTGGGTTTACAGAAGAGATGCAAACATAGAGCTTCTGAACACGTTAGATAACCATAGTACAGTGATTGACGGTGAAATTAACGTTGGTACAATACTATTAACTAAACTACTAACTAAATTCTGATTTTACTGGTTTTCCCATTAATGTCATTTTTTTTTTGGTTCTGAGACCCAGTCCCTGTTACATTAGTCATTGCATCTAAGTTCCCTTAAATCTGTGATAGTTTCTCAGTCTTTCCTTGATTTTTCATGACCTTGGTCAGGTGTGTTGTAGAATATCTCCTAGTTGGGATTTTTCTGATGTTTTTCTCATGACCAGATGGAACTTTTGGACTTTTGGAAATGATATCCCAGAGTGAAGTGCCCTTCCCCTGACATCATATCACCAGTGCATGGTATCAACCTGACTTACAACTGATGATGTTAACTTTAATCACTTGGTTAAGCTGGTGTCTGCAAAGCTTTCTCTGCTGTAAAGCTACTGTTTTTCCCTTTCCATGCTCTATTTGCTAAAGGAAATCAGTAAGTCCAATCCATAGCCAAGGAGAAGGGAATTAGGTTCACTCCTGAAAGGATGATTATTAAAGAATTTGTGGACAAATGCTGAAAACACCACAATAATTAATTTTTTTTTGGTGAAATACTTTGAGGCTATACAGATAGTCAGTTTCTTAGTTTCATCTACTAATTTTAGGGGATCCTTGCTTGCAGTAATTATCATGGTGGCACTCCTATGGTCATTTCTAATGTCTCTAACTCCTTCTATACTGGAATTCTCCTGTAAGAAAGATTCGGTTCCCTTTCCCCAGTTTATTTATTTGTTTATTTCATTCACTTGTTTATAGCCGTATAGACTTGTGGATATCTAGTTTATTCTTTGAATTACAATCCAGTGCTGAAATTACTTGTTTTGTTGTTCAAATTGTTCCCGTTGTGGCCACGGGAGTGGTTTTAGGTTGCTCCTCTGTCCCTCTGACCTGCCATGTACAGGGAAGAGTTAACACAGTAGGCCAGGAGCTGCTATCTTTAGAAGGGCCTGTTTGCAAGGTTGCCTTTGGCTGGCGTCTGGGAGATTGGCTTGTGAGAAGTTCCGCACACTGATAGAGAAAATTCTCTATACTGGTAAGGTTGTTTTGACCACTTAAGACACTGAACACCTACTTCCTTCTGAGAGCCTGGGATTTTGGTAGTGGCCAGACAAAGCATGCCCTACGTGACCAGCACTCAGTAAAACCTCTAACCTCTGAGTCAAATGGGCTTCCCTAGGAGAAACACACCTGGTGTGTCCCCTCCTGGACTGGAAGAGAAAGTGCAGAAAGCCTATGGGTGACTTTCTCCAGACTCTGGCCGATGTGTCTTTTTCGCTTAGTGATCTGCTGTGTAATCTTACTGTATCATTGTAATAAATTTTAGTCATTAGTGCAACTATATGCTGAGTCCTGTGAATCCTTCTAGGATAGCACAGAATACGTGAGTGGTCTTGGATGCCCCCAAACATGCCTTAGCCTTTAAATTTTTTAGCACTTCCTTACTTTGTAGTGCTACAAAAAAGGATAGTGTTTAGAAAGCAGATCTGGGTGCTCATTGCTCCTAGGGTGCCATTGTTTCTAGGTCCTTTGAGCAGATGAAAAAGGAAATGTATGTATGTTTACTAACTCAGAAATACACACAGACATATTTATTTCTATATCTTTCTATTTGTATATATACATATAGTGAATTCATGGAGGTTTGGTCAACTTAAAAGCTACAAGGTTTATTCTAGCCCTCTCTGATTATTTTTAACTTCTTTCTTTGACAGTGAGAAATGTGGCTTCCATTAGCTACAATTTATTTACTTATTTATCCAACCCTGGTATACACACACAGTAGTTTCAGAATTGCTAACTTATAGCCCTGCGAGAAACAAATTTACCAAGGAAAGTAAAGCATTTATGTTCAGTTGCATTTGCTTTAGCCTTCTAGTGGCCAGTCAAAACCCATTTCCAAAGTTACTTTGGTCAGCCCATTTTCCCCCATCCATTTTAGTTAGGTTATGTCATATGTTTGTAATATAGTTAGATTTGTTCATCTGAGTTACATCCTGGGATCCTGCACACATCACCCCCCCCACCCAACCCCAATCATCCTGGTTGATTTTTAAAATTTGCAGACAAGAAATTTCACTCTTAGTTTTGCAGTAAATTACACCTTATTAGAATAGGGGGAACATTGTATTGATGTTGACAAATGCCTAGAGTCACGTATCCACCACCACAGTGATTTTGCCTTTTTCAGAATGCTATATAAATAGAACTGTGCCAGCATGCTGTCTTTTAGGTCTGGCTTCTTTGACTTACTAAATGCATGTAAGATTCATGTGTGTTGTTGTGTGAATCAATAGTTCATTTTGTAAAAATTGCCATTTTGTAATACATTGCGTGGATGTATTACAATTTGTGAATCTGTTCACCTCTTGAGGACTTCTCAGTTGCTTCCAGTTTTGGGTGATTATGAGTAAAGATACTGTAAATACTCATTTACAGATTTCTACATATGCAGGTTTTTCACTTTACCCTTGACAATTGCCTAGGATTGGGATTGCTGGGCCATATTATAAGTGTGTGTTTTACTTTAAGAAACTGCCCAAGTAGCCTTACCGTTCTGTATTTCCACAAGCAAAGACTAAGAGTGCTCGCTTGTTGCACCACATTTTAACCAGCATTTCGAATTGTCAATTAAAAAACTTTTTTACCCATTCTAATAGGTAAGTAGAGGTACCCTATTGTAGTTCTCATTTGCACTTTCCTAATGATTAATGACTTTCGTATCTTTTCATGTGCTTATTTGCCGTTTGTGTAATTTCTTTGGAAAAGTGTCTCTTTTTTTTTAGGGGAGGGTTGTTTGTTTTATTGTTGAGTTATAGCAGTTTGTTACATCCTGGCTACAAGTCTTTTACTGGGCATGTAATTTGCAGATTTCTCCAACTCTATAACTTGTCTTAGTCTTCTTAACCATTTTTTTTTTGCAAAGCCAAACTTTGTAGTTTTGATAAGTCCAGTTTACCAGTTTTTTCCTTTTATGGATTGTGCTTTTGGTGTCATATCTAAAAAGTTAGCACCAAACCCAAGATGATATAAATTCGTGTATTTTCTTCTAGGAGCTTGTTATTTCTGCATTTTACATTGAGGTGTATGATCCACTTTGAGTTCATTTTTGCCTAAGGTGTGAAGTCTGTGACAGGGTTCTTTTCTTTTTCTTTCTCCCTTTTGTGGATGTATGTTGAATTGTTTCAGCACCATTTATTGGGAAGACTATACTTTCTCCATTGAATTGACTTTACACCTTGTCAAAAATCAGTTGACTATATATTTCTGGGCTCTTCTATTCCATTGATCTAAGTGTCTATCCTTTTGCCGATTCCACAGTCTTGATTATTGTAGTTTATAGTAAATCTTAAAATTGAGTAGTATGACTCCTCTACATATCTGTGTATGATATATATAAATACTTTCTTATAAAAGTATACAGAGCTTTATAGTACATCTTAAAATTGAGTAATATAACTCCCCTAAATATATATAATACTTTCCATAAATGTGTAAATGTGTATTTATATAATATATAAATAAAAATACATTCTCATGTATACTTTATATGTAAGTGTATATATTATCAAATATATATATTATCTCCTGTTTAGCTCTAACATCTATCTGAGTCTGCTTAGATGATTGCTCTGTCTATTCAGGCTGTCAGCCTAGATGTTTTAAATGTATTATCTCAAAGTTCTCAAATGTACCTAAGAGTTCAAAGAAGATTTTTTAAATGCTGTGTTTACATTTTATGGTCATCTAAGATAAGATTTTTCTGGATCTTGTCATATAATGTTAGTCCCCACATTGGTTCCTAGATGAGTTTGTGCTAATGAATATCTAAGCCAGCAGCATATAATATTAAACGAGTGGAAAAGCATATCAGGCGCCTGTTAATCTGCATCTCTTAACGTCAAGGTGATAATAGTTATCCTGCATATATCGCTGTACTCATATTGATTAATTTTATCTGTTATGTAGGCAAAGCTAAGCTTTTGCAGTGATGATATTAATTGGAAAGATATTTTCATAGAAAAATACTTTGGCTTAAGTTATTTAATAACTTGAAACTTTGATTAAACATGATGAAAATGACATAGTGCTTCCGGATGAGCAGCAGCTGACCTAATATGTACATTTATTTGCGTCAAGTGAAGGATAAACGATGTCATGCTAACTGCGCAAAACAAGCGCTTCTAGCAGTTTAGGCAGAGGAGTAGGGTTAAATCACCTGCACCGCAGCAATTTCACACTGCAGACGGGTGTATTGCTTTGATATGGTCTTCATCAGCCCAGTTTTAACAGATTATTGGCAGAAGTGTGCTAGCATAAACTCAAAAAAGAATTTTGTACTAAATAGTACTTTTCCCAGAATTGTGTTTTGGGGTGCATTATTGAAAAATGGAAAATCCAGTATTGGATTTGGAGTTAAAAATAAAGTCACTATTTAAAATGAAAAGTAATAATAACAACAACAGCTCAAATTGTAGCCAGTCAATCTCAAAATTAAATTAAGTCAACAAGCAAAAGGAACTCTCATTGCTTTCTCCTTATTTGGCATTGGCACCTGAGCCCTTTAACAGAGGTAGCCCTCCAGTGTACTTAAGGCGGCAATTTGGTGATCTAAAATGGCACCAGGGCACCTGGCAAAGGAAGTGAGTAGGACTCGAAATCCATCTAGAGGAAGAAGCATCTTTTAAATTTACTCAGAAGTGTCAAATGGGGTAATGGCAGCCCTACCTGAAGAATCCTTGTCTTTGCCAGCTCTGTTATTTCAGTCAGGATGCATATAGCTACAAATCACAGAACATGTGACAAAAGAATGGCTTAAGCAACTAATACATTTATCTGGAGGTACATAGTTCCAGGATTGGGAAGTGGCTCAATGATGCCATTAAAGATTATATATATAAATATACACATATAAAATCTTTCCACTCTGACATCCTTGCGTGTTGGATGTTTATCCTCAGATAGTCATCTCATGGTAACAAAATTGCTGCTGCAGCTCCAAGATCACATTTTCATATAGTTATATTGAACCCCTATGTCTGTTTTTGTCAGGAATAAAATCAGCCCCCTCAGAAGTAAACTCCTTCCACCTCAGCCTAATTCCCCTCATGTATCATTGGCCAGAACTGGGTCACATAGCTGCACTGGCTTCAAAGAGAGCTGAGAATGACAGCTTAAAAAAAGGAAGAAAAGAATTGGCAACCAGCAGTGTCTACCACCCCCATAAAAGAAAAGTATCTTTTCCACTTTCTGTCTCAAAGGCAACCTCTTTTAAGTCTGAGGGGCAAAAAAGCATCTCGACCACCTTTTTCTTTGACTCTGGACTTTCTTAAGTAACTTTGTAATCTCTATACTGTTGCGCTCATGCAGACTAACTGGAAAGGTGAATCTGAGTTAGTGTGGTGTGGTGAAGAATTTTCATAACTTGTATGTCTCCCACTTTAAACAGCGCCTTAACAGTGAAGGCAAAAAACTAATCCTTCAGAGGAAGGTTTAAGAAATGAACACTAGTCACCTAGGATAAATATATTCTTTGTATCCAAATGGATCTCCCAATCTTCTTAGGCATCCCCTCCACCACACCCCACCCCCTACTCCTCCTGCAGTTCTGTTTACGATGTGTATCTTTTGTGTGTGTAGGGTGGAGGAGTGGTTAACCAAGGGAGCAACTAAAGGAAACTAAGGCAAATTAACCCAATATTGTCTTCTTAATGTATCTATAACTTAGTTTCTTAAATCCTATAACATAGATTCCCAATCAAGGTCTTGGTAGTTGAAGAAATCCTATCTGTGAATCTTTCTCTAAAACAAAAAATCCATCAACCAATCAAATAACCACTCTCTAGTTATTCCTTATGTAAACATGGATTTACATATTTAAAGTTTGCCTAATACATGTTATACTATTTTTGCCTTGATTTCCTTTAGTTGTGTTTTTTTCAATAGTATCCACATCTCTCATAACCAAAATTTCCAGGTAAAGTCTTATTTTTATGCTCCCTGAGCAAGACATTTCCCTACACACACACACACACACACACACACACACACACACACACACACACCCCAAACAGACTAATATACCAAACCCCATTTATGCTCAGAAAAACCCCCTCTTGTTTAAACTTGCCTTTTTTTTTTTTTTTTCCTTCATGGAGCTTTTAGAAAAAAGTGTGACCAAGCTTCAGTCTTACCCCTCTGATTCGCATTCCCAAGACCGATAAATTACATCTGATCTGGGTCATTCTCGTGTGACGGCGCTTCCTTTTCTTTCAGTGTCCTGGATTTGGTGAAGAGCAGCATGGTGAGAGGAGAGAGAGGGACATGTCCGAATCAGCCCCCAAGGCGGTTACTTAACCATTGCACTGTGAAATTGCCTCCTTGGAGGTAGCACATTTAATTTTAATCCACATTATGGCTCCTGCATTTTTCCCAAGGAGTCTGATAAAGCAAAAGATCCATCATTTCTAATTATACAAAATTTGATTACTTGAGAGTACCTTTTCAGTGCCGTTTACTTGAGGAAATGAAACATCTACTATACATTAATGACACTTCCCCTACTGTGAGGAGTTTTCTCAAATCATCTTAGAAACTACCTCAACTCCTGGGTAATTTTTAGGGCCTAAAGGAAGAGTTTTAAAACATTTTCACCCCGAGTGGCCTTCTGTCTTATCTTCTGTCATGACGTCTTCCTTGAAACAGGTACGACCTGGGCGTAAGAGTTCCCAGAACCAGAAGGAGGTTCACAGACGAGCTGAGCCAGAGACCTTTCCAACAGGGGCCTCCGCAGAGGCGAGCGGGTGAGGGAAGGAAGCAGAACAAGGAGCTGGTGGTTGCGGGCAGTCAGTCTACCCCTTACCTACCCCATATGTCACTGGAATGCCACCTGGCGAGACTCAGGCTGGCAGTCACTCCTGGGTAAACTGATGGGCTTAGCCTTTGGCTGGAAAGTGGGCCGGCACAGCAGTCTTCCTGTCCTCATCCTGGCTGGTTACCGTATTTGCAAGTCAAGAGAAATCACAGGAAACAGTTGGAGACCCTCACTAAGTTCATAGTCAATTCATGCGATTGACAGAGGCAGGCATATACCCCAATCCACAGGCCTTCCTTCGAAAAGGCACGTGAGCCTTGCAGTAGGAATGGGGCCTGGAATGAAGAAAGGCACCCCCTAATCCTGAGGGGGGCAAAGGCCTTCGTGACGGGGCCTACAGCCTTTGTGTTCAGACTTTAAATAGCATGCCTACCATCCTTGACAGTCTGCATTTCTCAATTATCCCCATTTTTTAAGCCAAAGTAATTTCTGTAGCGAGCAGCCTGGAGTGGGACACTGGACTTCAGGATCAAGTTTCTGCTCCACTCACTTTCTAGCCATCACCTTGAGGAAGTCACTTAAACTTCCTGAGCCTTGCTTTCTTTCCTCATGTGAAAAATCCATAATAGAGCCTGCAGATTTGTAGTTCACAGCATCATTTACTGTAAGGATCAAGTTAGAATAACATATGTGAGAACACTGAGCTCTAAATGGCTCCGCACATGTGAACAGATTGGATCAAGTTCTTCATAATAGCTTATTATTAATTCTGCTCTGCTGTTCCCTTGTGGAACCCTAGGGTTCTCCGCTCATCTTTCCCTTTGCCCAGTCATCATCTGTCATTCTGCTTGTGTCCTCCCTTCCCCTGCTCGTGAAACACACACACACACACACACACACACACACACACACAAAACCTATCATCCTTTCACCCATTATTCTAGTTCCTGTCAATCAGTTTCTTATTCATTGCATATTTACATTTCCAAAATAACTGCATTTACATATAATTTGCACCTGCCTGCACCAAAAGTGGCTACAGCTAGATACAGCATTTAAGGTGGTGTGTCAGTCAGTTTTCAGCTCAGGAAACAGAAACAACTCTATGTATTTCAACCAGAAAGGGAGTAAAACAAGGGATTACGTGCTTACAAAATTCATTGGAAGATCTAAAGAAACTGAAGTTAGGGGCACTGGACTTTAGATTTCAAGGACACACCATGACAGCTGTAGTCCAGAGGTCAGACACCAAACTGCTTCTCAACACCCGTGACTTTGATGACTAGAATTTGGGGACTATTGGAATGTGGGTTCTGGCTTCAAACACACATCAACAGTGTTGCCTAGCAACAGGAGCAGTGGTAAGGTGGCTTTCCCCTCTCTTCTGCCTTCCAAATCTCACACAAGGACATCTCCTGGTAGAATTTAATTAGTATCCAGAAATCTAGCTGCAAGGGAGTCTAAGAAATGTCAGATTTTTCGGGCCTTAAATTTCAGAAACATACATGGAGGGCTTTGAGAATGGATGCCTACTTCCAGTTGACAATAGCCTTTTCCAGGGAGTGACTTTATTTCTCCCAGAATGAACAACACAACCATGGTCTAAAAGAGAGCTTGAGAGGAGAAGGGAGGAGGAGGTGTACAGCTCTTACATTTACAGGCTTTAGAAACAGCTGTTAGAGGGAAATATATACAAGATCTCATGGCGGCTCACAGCGAAAAAGAATGCGACAATGAATTTATGTATGTTCATGTATGACTGAAAAACTGTACTCTACACTGGAAATTGACACAACATTGTAAACTGACTATAACTCAATAAAAAAAAATGAAAAAAAAAAAAAAACACCTGGTAGGATTTATTTGGAGTGGTCCTTTTCTTAGTTTTTAAGACATTCAACTCAGAAGAGGAATAAAAATTGTGCATAGAGAGTGGAGCCAGCCATAAGCACAGATCATCCCACATTTATGAAACCAATAGTTTTTGAGCCCTTGCTATGTGCCAGCCTGTGACAATCACTGGGGATATAATAGTGAACAAGATAGAAGCTGTTCCTGCCCCCATGGAGGTTTGTGTGAGGTGGGTACCAGAAGCGTCAGGTTGACCGCGCAGGCTCAAAGCCTGCCTCCCCCGCTTACTAGCTGCGTGGCTTGAACAAGCCACTTAACTCCTGTGAGTCTCAGTTTCCTCATCTGTAAGATACAATCATAGAACCGACTTAACTGATGACTGAGGTACGGTGAAAATTAAATGGGATAGTGTAGGGTCTGAATGAATGTTGGTGTGAAGCAACCAAGGGTGTGAGCAAACCAAAATGGATTCACAATACAGGACACTGTGCTCGTGCCGTGATACAAGAGAACAGCGCCTGTGAGGAGTGGTGTTAACTCAGGCCTGCGGGGCTCACAGGAGGCTCGGGGAGTAAATAAAATAAATCCAGAGCTGGCATTTGCTGGCTGAGAGAGCAAGCCACATCTTATGCCTAAAAGAAGATCCGTGCGACTCGAGTAAAGGGAGTAGAGTGAGGAGGGGGGCAACTAGGCATCAGCTCATGAGGGGACTTAGTCGATTTTTAGGAGTTTGGATGTTTTTCTGAGGATACTGGGAAACCATTGAAGGATTCAAAGCCACAGAGTGATACGATCTGATTTCTATTTTAGAGAAAAATCCCTTTGGCTGGTATATGGAAAATGGCTTAGAGAAAGGAAAGATTACTGGCAAGAAGTTCAACCAGAATTCCTCAGTAATTGGAGAGGAAAAAGGTGAGAAGTAGCAGAAGGGTAAAGAAAAATGGAACAACCCTGGAGATATTTAGGAAGGAATTGACTGAAAGTAAGGTGTGCATTTTTTCCCCCACTATCCTTCCTCTTCCTTTGTCTTACTTTATTCACTGCTTTATTCATTTAAATTAGGAAACAAAAATTCTTTAAGAAACTCATTTTCTTAGGTAATAGCTCAGTGCTGTAATAGTGGTCTCCCAGAGCAAATACCCCATGCGAGTCATTTAACCTAGTGGAGATATCAGTATTGCAAATTCAGGGACACATGGAGAAAAAGATGGAGTGGGGACTATATTTGCATTTGGTTGTTGCTTTGGTGACCTTCAAATTCTGCAGCGTAGTTTAGTGATCACCTTACATTCTCTTGTTAGGATAGTCTTTTTTTTTTTTAAGACGTATAATTGAGATTACATTAGTTTCAACTATACAACATAATGATTTGATTATATGTTAGTATTACAAAATGATCACAATAGGTCTAGTTAACATTTGTCCTGATACATAGTTACAAAATTGTTTTTTTTCTTATAATGAGGACTTTTAAGTTCTACTCTCTTAGCAGCTTTCAAATATGCAGTACAGAATTGTTAACTCTGGTTACAGGCTATTCATTATATCCCAGGATAATCTTTTGATCTCAGCTACTTCTCTGGAGCCATCTTAGGGGTAGTAAAAGTACCACGTCACACCATATTTCCCATTCCTTCTCTAGATCCTGGGCCTGTTTTTCATGGGGGAGTTTAATTTTGGGGTGTGTTTGGGGTATTAGAAGTAGAACCCTGACTGAAGAGGTGGGTAGAGGCAAACTTCTTTTTTGGCTTCTGGTGAGTGAACCAAGATAGTCACATGAGTCAAGCTAAGCTAAGAGAATTCTCTCTTCAGTTTGTACCAAGACACAGCAACTGAGGTCAGTGGATGCTCGAAACTGGAGGCCATGTTGGGCCATGAAAATCCAAATCATTCTTGACAGAAACAGCAGGGACCAAGAACCTTTCGGAGAAGCTGGTACCCAGAGTGAAGGACGATGCGGATGCGTGGCACAGACAACAGATGATGCAGAGGGAGGAGAAAGAGGGAGGAGGGGAGAGGATGGGAGGGAAGGGCTGGGTGGGGGGAGGGAGGGAGAGACTGAAGGAATTGAAAAGCTGCTAGATGCCAAGCAAGACCACCTTAGAGTCAGAGTATTAAGCTCTCATCCTCAAGAGAGTTTTCAACCCTCTCCTCAGTCCTTGAAAGCTACAGCACAAACAGCCTGGATTCACCTAAAATCTCACTTATCTTGGAATGCTTTGTTCCTTTCCCACCAGCTTCTACCCTCCCACCAAAAAAGAGAGTCAGCTTACTCTCTACGAGGAGTTGGAGTCTTGAGTATTAAGGCATTTTCTTGGGTTCAATCGGATTGGTTGAATCTACAGATGTGGAACCTGGATATGGAGGGTCAACTATGTATATAATATAAATATATATATTCCCACCTTGTATATTATGGTGTTTTGACACCTTAAAATACCTTTAAAATGCCTTTCTGGCTAGGGAGAGACTGCCCCTCCCAGAGCCAGCCAGTTCTTAGAGACAGCAAAGGTCTTGGCCAAGAGCAAGCCTTTGATTGCAGCCTAGCCCTCCAGAGCCATGCTCCCTGTATCTGGCCCACGCACCTCAAAAGGCAATATTCCCCCACCGTAGTCATCCTGTGGCCAGGACCCCTGTGGCCCAAAGCCCTCCAGAAGTATTCAAACCAGTCTATGCTAAAGTGACTAACGTGCCCTGCCTTTCCTGTGGAAACCCCCATAAAGGCCTGGCCAAAGCTCCCCACTCCTTCTGCCTTCCGGCCACCCTGGTGTTTTTGCATGTAGCCCTACATGGCGCGTCATGGCTTCTGTCTTCTGTCATGAATTCTGACCTGTAAGAATAATAAACTTTGTCTTCCTGAGCCTCTCCTGTGTCTTCTCTTACGACCCCACCTGGCTGCCCACCTCATAAAAGAACACAAAACAACTTCCCAACCACACAGATCAATACTTTTTCTCTTTACCCTAAATTAGTTTGAATAAGATTTCTGTTACGGATTTCTGAAAGAGTCCTGAGTAATACTAGCAACTTACAAAATCTAAAAACACACAGCTGCCACTCTTGAGCTGCCTCAACTCCAGCAGCAGAATGAATATGGGTTTGTGAGGACTGGAGCTAGCCGGTCCAACTGGTCCGAGTTTTTCTTGTGCCTCCATTTCCTTTGAAATTAGTTTAGTTATTACTGGCAAGTGATCTCCGTAAGTTTGGGAAGTCATGGGATTCAAATTCTAGGTTATATCTGACTTAACCAAATTGTGAGATAGTGATGTGATGGAAAAAATATTTTGTATTTCAAGTTTCCTATCCTTTATTTAATGCTCCCTTGAGCCAACTGTGTTTTCCATTTGGGTGACTTAAAGGAGGGAGGCAGAGATAGTCTCAGATGTCATTTCAGGGAATTATTTTACTTCTTAATCAATTATACTTCTTGCTAAGTCTGTTAGAACTGATTTTTTTCTGTCTCCTATTTCTCTTGGGAAAACTTCATGATAAAGTAGTGAAATCTTCAGTCTCAAGATGAAAATAATGATTTGTACACGCCCCTTCCCCATTATCTGAAAGAAGCCATGGTAAATAAACCAGCAAATATCCAAGCTTGTTGAAGAAACTTGCTATTTTTAATGGTGCACAGTGCTTATTGGTTATGAAGCCCTGTGTCCTTTCTTCTCTTTCACTGTGGTGCCAGCAGTACTGGTATGTGTGTAATTGAAAACCAGGTTTTGAAATCTGGAAACATCTTTTATTTTTGAAATATGATCAGAATAATCAGACAAATTGTAGATCTGGGTGAGATTTGGGGGATTTAGAGCTGGAGGAAGGAGGATCTCAATCTTCGGGACATTTCTCCCCCCACAGATGTAAAAATATTTGCTTGTTACGGAAAATGGGAGAGTAAAGCCAATAATTTTAGCCATATCCCTGAAGGTGTTTATCTTGAAGGGAAGTGGAGAAAGCAAAGGAGAGAGAACTGTACAAATATAGAGAACTCAAGAGAATCCCAAGAAATCAAGGTTTTCTCGGAATAATATTTTTTCCAGAAAAACATGAAATAAATATTTAATGTCTGACATGAGCCCAGGAACGAGAGGAGCCACATTTGTGTGTGTGTGACTTTGTGCTCTTCCTGTAAAGGACAACGCCTAGTATTACTCTGGAACCCAGCTTCATAAACATGGAATAGTTTTACCCTGATTTGTGATGCAGATGGATGATTAACCTAGACTAAGCAAATAGGAAGATGAGTGAGCATACATACACACTCTGCTAGACTTTACACATGCGCATTTCAAATCAGACCCAGTAGACACTTGAGCCTGCCCATCAGAATAGATGTTTACAGCAGGAAAGGTTCTGGGCTGGACTGTCTGCCTTGAGCGCATTTGGAAACTGAACTGACTGGAGCAGATTGCAAAGTTAAGGCTGTGGGAGAATGACTCAGGTTCCTTTGCAGCCTAAAGCAATTACCTAGCTGTTGGAAAGTTGAAATATTGGACCAAATTATATTACCTAAGTTAAAATAAGCACCTCTGAGAATAGATCACTATATATATTAAGGTACATGTATTATGCAAGGGTTGACATTCCTATTTCTATATCCTATGAACCAGCCTTGGAATCTTCACTGAGAATAAATCTGTTGTTAGTATGTTTTGGGCTGTTTTTGTTGGTTGATATATGCACTGTTGGCACATTCCCCAAACTATTACCCTCTAAGATCGAAACTCCCAGAAACATCTTCGACAAAGCCGTCAATAGAAACAACAAAACACTTAAAAACAATAGGTGTTTTCTATGTAACAGCTATGGAATTTGACCTAAAGCTGATAATATGCTTTTTTAAAAAATCTGATTTACTCACCCATGGTCTTATTTGATCCATATAGGACCCTTGTAAAGTACACAGGGCCTAGGGGATATGTTCCAAGACCCGCCGTGGATCTCTGAAACCAGGGATAGTACCAAATCCTATACATGCTGTGTTTTTTTCCTATACATAAATACCTATGATAAAGCTTAATTTATAAATTAGGCACAGTAAAAGATTAACAATAATAACATAGAACAACTACAACAATATACCGTAATAAAAGTTATGTGAATCTGGTCTCCCTCTTTCAAAAATTTCTTCTTGTACTGTACTCGCCCTTCTTGTGATGATGAGATGATGAAACACCTACATGATGAGATGGAGTGAGATGAATGGCACAGTGTTAGGCTACTACATTGATCTTCTGAAGATTTTTCAGGAGAATCATCTGTTTTGGGTGATCCTGGGTCATCCACCCACAGCGACGTCTATGGTTGGATGTGAGAAACAGATGATGTTGATGGTCGGGGTTCCCAGGCGGGATGAAGCAAAGGGGTGCGAGATTTCATCATGCTAATCAGAATGGCATGTAATTCAAAACTTATGAATTGTTTATCTCTGGAATTTTCCATTGACTGTTTTCAGACCCAGGTTGACCAGAAGTAACTGAAACCTTGGGAAATGAATCGAGGGATAAGGGTGGACTACTGTATCTCCAGTCTTGGCCACAAATGACTTGGCCCAAAGCCAAACAATAAGCAAGTGGCAGAACCAGGATTTGCTTTCCATGTTTTTCTATTCCAATTCCAGAAACTTCTATAAGAATTCACAAATTAGAGATAAGCAAAGAGAAACCTCTAAGAGACAGAATCACAACCAATTAATATAATTTATAGAATTTAAACTATTCCTTAACACTGAAGCATATTTATTGTGTTGTATTACAAATTTACATTTCATTGTTATCCTCTGGGTCCGGGGCTGGTAAAAAGATTTTTGTACTTAACTCATCAGTAAATGTTTGTTGACCAGTGGGTTAGAATGTTGAATTGGACTTTTTTTTCCTTTCTTTTTATTAAAATTAACTTGTAGAGTTGATTGCATGTCCAGTCATTCCAGCAGGTTACACTGAATTTTGTTGTCTACTCTTCCATTTTTCCTGCATAAAGAAAGGAAACTTGAAGACTTGGTAAGGCAATTCTCAGTTTGCTACAGCGTTCCAGTCTCTCATTTATAAAATATGTAGCACTCATTGAGCATCTACTGTATGTTCGGTGTTCTACGTACATTACTGGTAATCGTCACATCTCTGTGGCTTGGTGGGTATAGTTACCTTCATTTTCATAGATGCAGTTCGTTCAGGCATACTTCAGAGATATTGCAGGTTTGGTAGCACACCACCACAATAAAGTGAATATTGCAGTAAAGTGAGATGCATGAATTTTTTTGGTTTCCCAAAGCATATAAAAATTATATTTACACTATACTGTGGTCAGTGAAGTTTGAAATAGCATTATGGCTTTAAAAAACAGTGTATATATTCTAATTTAAAAAATACTTTATTCCTAAAAAAAAAAAAAGATAACTGTCATCTATGCCTTCAGTGAGTCATAATCTTTTTGTTGGTGGTGGAAGGTCTTGCCTGGATGTTGATGGCTGCTGACTGATCAGGGTGGTGGTTGCTAAAGGATGGGGTAGCTGTGGCAATTTCTTAAAATAAGACGACAATGGAGTTTGCCACATCAACTGACCCTTCCTTTCACTTGAACACTTAGAGGCCATCGTAGGGTTATTAACTGGCCTAATTTCAATATCATTATGTCTCAGGAAATAAGGAGGCCTGAGGAAAGGGTGAGAGATGGTGGAATGGATGGTCAGCAGAGCAGTCAGAACACACACATTTATTAAGTGTGCCATCCTGGTGCTCCAAAACAATTACCACAGTAACATCAAAGACAGCCTATTACAGACCACCATGACAAATACAGTGACAATGAAAAAATTTGAAATACTGTGACACACAGACCCGAAGTGAGCAAATGTTATTGGAAAAATGGCACAGGTACACTTGCTCAACTCAGGGTTGCCAGAAACCTTCAATTTGAAAAAAAAATGCCACATCTGCAAAGTGCATTAAAGCAAGGCATGCCTGTATAGCACAGCAGAGAAACAAGAGACAATAGAAGGCCTGGAACAAGAGCAGGGCGGCCACTCAGAACTAGCAGGGTTCAAGTCTGGCTCTGCACTTACTTGGACCAGTAATTTCACTTCTCCGCCCTCCGTTATGCTCATCTCTCAAATGGGGTAAAATGAACTGAACTCAGAGTTATTGCGAGTGTTAAATAAATTAACATCTGTGAACGGCTCATAGTCTGGGCTTCAACGGATGCTCAATGAATGTTAGCCATATTTCTGAGGGCCTCTTTTCTTCTTTATATATATAGATCTGTTATTCCCTAGATGACTTCATTTAATCCTATGATTTTAAATATAAAACTATACTGATGACTCCAAAATTTATATTTCCTGCCAAAATGATACTGTTCAAGTGTAAGTCAGCTCATGTCACTTCTCCGCTCAAAACCCCCCAGTGACTTCCTGTCTCTCTCAGAGAAAAAGCCAAAGCCCTAAGCGGAGCCTAGGAGGCCCTGTCTGATCTGTCTTACTTTCCCAGGCGGTCTCTCATCGCTTTTCCGCTTGCTTTTTCCCTCCAGCCGTACAGGTGTGTCTGCTGAAGATGCCCAAACACCCTTGCTCCCAGGGTCCTTGTACCTGCTCTTCTGCCCAGTGTATTCCCCCCCAGATATTCAAATGACAGACTCCTCTGCTCCCTTCAGGTTCCTGCTCAGGCCCCGACTTATCAGAGAGGTCATCTCTGACCACCTTGCGTAAAGGAGGGCTTCCCTTACCTTTTCTTCTTACCCGGCTTTATTTTTCCTTATGATATCTATTAGCATTATGTTCATTTTTTTTATGGTCTATTTCCCCCTCTAGAATATGAGCTGTATTAAAGCAGGGACTTTGTTTTGTCCACAGCCCCTAAATCAAATGCCTGGCACATGGCAGACAATAAATATTGCTCAGCTAGTAAGTGTCAGAGTTTCATGCCCAAACCAGGCTTCTTTCAACATCTCCTGCTCCTCTTCCCCACTAATCTGCATCCTAGGTCAAGGAAGATTCAAATCCCACTACACATGTATATCAATTCTTTGGACTTGTCTTTAAACTAGAAATTTTATGCATATTAGGATTGATTTGCTGCTCTGCATAATTTATAACAAATATTTAGTGTACACCCACTACACTCTCTTAAATTAGAAACAATGACCAACTCACTAAAATAGGGTAGAAATTTATCCAAGAGTCATGAAGCCCAGGAATGGTAAATACTCGTACTTGTGGATCTCTAAGTTCAGAAAACTAATACAATGGTATATGTCAGTTATATCTAAATTTTTATAAAGGCCATTAAAAAAACTCAAATTATTAGGTCTATCTGTTGTATCAGAAGAGAACACTTGGTTGTCCATGAAACTTTCTTTCCCCCTTTCTCACTCAGTCCACTCATTTTCTTAAGCCAAATTTCTAGACATGGTCCTGGATTTCTCCTTCCCTCACCATTCACATTCAATCCATCTGCAAAGACTGTAGATTTTATCTATGAAACTTGTCCTGAGACCATTTGCTTCTCATCAACTTCAACTCTCCAGTTCCTCGTCCAAGGACAACTCCACCTGCCTAGACTACCAACAGGACTGCCTAAATGCTTTCCTTGCCTTCCCATTTTCCACCCAGCAACCAGAGTGATCTTATTAAAATGTAGATTGCTTACCACTTCCCTGTCTAAAAGCTTCAGTGGTTTCCTTTTTGTTGCTCCTTTCTAAGTTAGCCCTCTTAGAAAAAATCCAAACCCACCCCTAGCCTACAAGCCCTGCTTGATTTGGTCCTGCTCACAGTCCAGTCTTCTCTTTTAGCGCTTTTTCCCCATTATTGATGCACTCTGGTCACACTGGCCTTCTTTCATTTCTAAGAGCACAGTAAGCCCTTCTCTGTTCCTAAATATTTGAATTAGCAACTCCTTGCCATGTAGGTCTGAGTTTAAATTTTACCACCCCAGAGAGGCCTTCCCTGACTTCTTCATTTCAAGGGGTCCCCTCTCCTGCATTCACCTTTTGTTCTATCATAGAGTGAACTGTATTCACTTCTTGTGCATTGCACAATTGCCGTCTATTATTTTCCTCCCGTTTGTTTATTGTCTGTCTTCTTCCAGTAGAATGTAAACTTGATGAAGACAGAGACTTTGCTTTATCAGCAGGGGTTATAACAGAGCTTAACACATAGTGAGCCCTCAAAGACACTTGTTGAATGGTAAATCTTTGCCTCAACTTTGATGCTTGTGTGAGATCGCAGTAGTTTCCTAACACAGCTTTAGCAACTCTGCCACATCCCTGTTCTCAATCTGATAGCATTGCTTCAACACACAGAAAGGCCGGATATACCGGCGGAAGGATTCGGGTTCCCCTATTTATTGGCAACCACTAGGTCAAGCTCTGGACTCAGTTCAGTAGTTCAAAACCGTGAGATAAGGGGGCAAAGGCAGGCAGAAATAATACTCCTGAAAGAAATAATTGTGAGGGCTAAAGAAAGAAAACAATTCTTAAAATCGAACACTTTTGGGTTTGGAAATATTAGAGAAAGTAGATGTGGAGAGAAAAATATTAGAGGGAGGGAGGAAAACTAAATCAGAAGGAGGTAAGAGAAAGAGCTCACACATGCTGTAAGAATTCAGGGCTCTGGGCTTGGGTACCACATCTTAACTCACAGGAAAACACCAAGCAAAAGAGAGTGATGGGGTGGGGTGAGGTGGAGGTGAAAGAAAGGGAGGGGCGAGAGACTGGGGCGAGAGACGCGAAGGAAGCTAGAAAGGAAAGAGGACCGGGCAGAGCAGTACAAAAGCCACCTCGGATCTCGCCGGAGCTGCAAGCGTTAATGCGAGGCGGAGAGTGACGCGGTTTGCGTCTGGAGCGGCTCCTTGGAGTCCACAGCATCCACCGCCGGAGCCTCGCCTTCCTTTCTCCCTCTGCAGACATATCGAGACACAAAAAGAGTGCCGACCCTTGGACCAGAGCGAGGGACCCACCCGCACCATGACCGAGACCACCAAGACCCACGTTATCCTGCTTGCCTGCGGCAGCTTCAATCCCATCACCAAAGGGCACATTCAGATGTTCGGTGAGTCCTCCCGCCCACCCCCGGAGACTGCTTCCGCCTCCCTCTTTCCCCGGCACCTGTGTTTTCCAGGGCGTCTAACAGTAAGGCGGGTACCCCTCCGGAGGGGCGCGCCAGCTGATCCCACTGGTGGGAGGGAGGTCAGCCCCTCCATTCCGGGCTCCCGGGAAGAGAAGCAGACTGGGCTTCCGAGGCGTCACTCGCTCAGGCCAGACCCGGCTCACAAGGGGCCATGGGGTGGGGGAGGGGAGGGGCCGGAGGGGAGTGTTGGTTTGTGTGGGATGGGAGGTCGATGTTCGAGAACCGGGGTGCGGTGGTGCAGAGGTTTGGCTGCTTGGCTGGTGAGGATCCGGATGGGGCTAAAGGGAGCGAAGGGAGGAAAGGGTTGGAGATAACTTGCTGTTTGTTTAGGTTGGGCTGAAAGCTCGAAGGAGTTAATGAGGAATATGCTTCGGAGACACAAACACTCGCACACAACACGCCAGGAACAGGGCTGGGCTTCAAAGAAATTCGTTTAGGGTTTGGCTGGTGGTTCGAGGCGGCCCAGGGGCAAACGTTTGAGGATTGTGGACCGTGTACTGCCCGCGCGAGGTGGATGGCCGGGTGAATGTGGGGGTGGGGGCCGGAGGGTGGGGGCCTGGGCTAGGCTGCCCTGACCGCTGCCTCGGAAGGGGAGGGGGCCGGGCGGTCGCTGCGGGCGGCCCTTTGCGAGCTAGTATTGAAGGATCGGGGCCCAAGTTGGTGGAGGTTCTACCAGGGCGGAGATGGCACCCGCAAGGCTTGCGGCGTGCGAGTGTGTGTGTGTGTGTGTGTGTGTGTGTGTGTGTGTGTGTGTGTGTTGGGGCGGTGGGGGAAGGGAATCATCGCGCGTTTTTTTCAAGGAGGCTTCGGGGCGAAGAGACAGACGGAGCGAGCTGGGGCTCCCGGCTGCTGGTGTGGGATTCAGCGGGGGCCAGGGAAAGGGGATCGTTGCCTGTCCCTGTCGGCGATGTCTGGCCACCAGTGGGTAAACGACGCGGCTTCGCTGCTGCTCTACTTGGACCCAAAGACGCGGAAGCGTGCGCATTTAGACCCCGAGGAAGGGACGCGGAGGTCACTTTAGAAGCAGGAATGCAGGAAGTTAGGGTGCTTTTTTCCTGGCACTGAGGGAAACGTGAAGAGGGGAGCGTGTGGACTGAGGATGGATGAGCGAAGGGTGAGAGGCCTTGGCCCGGCGGGCCCGCGAGGCGCTATCCAGAGACAGCGGTGCTGAAACGCAGGGCGCGCTGGAGCGGGCTGCCGGCGGCACATGTGTTTACCGGAGCCTCAGAATTGCGTGGACCCTCGTAGGGCTGTTTAATGAAAGCCACATCACGTTGGTAAAGACTGGGCGAGGGGCTTAGACTAAAAATATTCCTCTCTTAAACCTAAAAGGTGCGTTGAGCTGGGCCTCCTTATTGAAAACCTCATGAAAAGAATATGGAACTACTTTGAGCAGAGCCCAGATCAGATAAGCCCGTTTACAGGATCCACGCAGGGAGACTGAGGTAGCCATCCCTCACCAACCCTTCGCTTTTTGAAGTGTTGTATTAGGAGCTGGTGGCAACTTACCTATTAAAGAAAGACTTTTTGTTCAAGCATCAGGGTACCCCAGAGCATCCCAACAGTCTTCTAAGGGATGTTTGTACCCTGGGAACACTCTACTTTCACTTTCTTTTGATTCTAGCGTCTTCACCCCTGTCCTCCTTTTCTTCTCTGTCCGTATTTCCTCTAGCCATTTTATGTTGATGTACTTTATTCCTCTCAGTTGCCCAGACAGGGATGGGCTTTCCTCTGGAACTCCCTTGGCTCTAGGAATCTTTAGAAAGCCAGCAGATACTCCCCTTTTCTTCCTGGGCCTAAGGATGTACTTAATTCCACTTGTTTTGGATTGTAAGAGGGGTAGATGATTTAGATTGAAAACCAAGAATTTTGTTTTGCAGTTAAAGAGAGTTTGGTAACAATGGCAACAGCTTTTGTTAAGTTGATGCCAACCCAGCAATTCTCTATGAATTCAGAGGAGAGAATATATGGGAATAGGTATGGATTACAGCAGGGAGGTTTAGACATAGAATAGGTGAAAGGAGACTTTTTGACAGTAGTGACTGCTTGCTTGATATTGGAACTGAGGAAGAGGGGATAATACCTATCAGCAATGCCTTCTGAGCATCCATTAGTTACGTGTAATCCAGTGAGCAACGTGGGAAGAGGATATGCTGTGCTCTCTGTAGCTTTAAGGAGCTTATAACCGAATGAAGGATTTAGTACATATATATTGAAACAGAAACAAGAACAAAAACATCAAATACATATTAAACTATTTTTTTGTAGAATCTCTTATGGGAATCTTTGAGCTAGGGATAAATTTTGTCATTTATTTTTATAAGGCAGCTTCTGATCTACAAAGCATTTTCATTGTGTTATGTCATTTATTCCCAATAAGAAGCTTATAAGAAAGGCATTATTATCTCCATTTTACAAATGAGAAACTGATGTTCAGAGGCTAAGTGGATTTCTTAAGTGGCTTAAGTGACATGGAGAATGGGAGGGCAGATTTGAGACTTGAACCCCACATTTCTGATATCTTTTGAATAAGCCTGTACACTGTACCAAAGGCAGGAAGACATGCTCACTAATCTTCTGACTGCATAATTCCATGAACTCTATTTCCTTCAAACATATACTGACAGAAATTAGAATTAAATTGGCGATCAACTAAATGAGATTCATAAATATACATTTCCTTAAGAGCTCTTTCCCATCAGTTATTCACAAACTATTTTCTCCTTTTAAATGGCTTTTAAATTTTTCTCTCCAACAATACAGAAATAATTAATGCTATAAAAATCATCAGACTTTCTTTAAGATGCCTGAAATTTGTAATAGAAAAAAATTTGAAGGCCCAAACAACTTTGAAATTACATGCCTTTAATAGAGCTCCTGTATTTGGAAATCCAATTGCTTAAGAAAGAAAAAAGAGACTGTAAACAAAAAGAGAAGTGGCATTCAGAACTAAAAACTCACTCTTCGCCTCTGTAAATTAGTACTCATGTGGTTCTCAACATTTGTAAAACGCTTTAGAATGAGCTTGTCCCTTTATTCTGAAAGGGAGTTGATGTTCCTATTAGTCATGTAGAAACATATAAGAAAAAAATAAATATTTATGATAGAGATATTTTGATACTTATATACTTAACTTTAACTAAAATATTTTCAAGGATGAATAAAAGTTTTTGGCAAAGTAAACCCATAAACTAATGATGTTTTATTTTATGTCTGTCTTATAACCTACAAAGATAGCATGATGGTATTTTTTTTTTTTTTGATATGTAAGTTCTTACTTCAGTATATAGAGATTATATTTCAGTATAACTTTCCTTGCATTTGTGTTGTCATATTTGTCAATAAATATGCCACTGGGAGATCAGATAGCAGATTTTAACACAAAAGTAAGAAAGGACTGATAAATTAACTTTTCCATAAAAAGTAAAGGAATTGAGGGACTTGACCATAGAATGTGATCAAAGAAATGTGTCCTGTTTTAGGATGATTGCAAAATAACTGGGTTTTCCAGTTTTTCTACTTCAAAATAGTTTTGCTTTGAACAGTTTTGTTTTTTTTAAAGAAACATAATCCAATTCTGTTTCCCTTAAAGGGTAATGAAGAGGGCTTTCTACTTGTGGTGGAATTGGAAAAGCAGCCCCTATTGCTGCAACTAAGAAATCATAAGAAAAATGAATTTGAGTTGCTACTAATATAGAGAACTGTCTGAAATCGAGAAACTGTTTAATATGCTTGAAATGCCTATTTTAAAAAGATCATTAAGCAGTGTGGTACTTATGTTTTTGCACCCCTGTCTCATTTGATCCTACCCTGTAAGTTAAACTGGATAATATTACCATTACCCCTTTACAAGTGACAAAGCAGAGGTACATGAGTAAGTCATTTGGTCTTTTACAAATGACGAAGCAGAGATACATGAGTAAGTCATGAGCAAAATTTAGGATAAACCAGTTTCTTGATATCTAGACACTGTCTCTCAACCAATATGCTTCTTTATTCCTTTAATAGCAACAGCATTTATAAAAGGAAGAGCCACCTGAACTTAGTTATCAACAAAGGGTAATGAGAACTTTATAAATTTTTTTCCTTTGCAACACAGGCCACCAAAAAAATATATTCAGTAAAGATATCTGGTCCCAATATCTTATGCTTATAATGAGGAAAGACTCTTTCTTCCCTCAGTAGTCATATAGTTCCCATTTAACTGTGTCACTGGAACATTTCTTCCACCTTTCCATTCCCCCATCTCCACCTTCCCCATTCTTCTGTTACCATAACTAACTCCTCCTCATCCTTCAGATTTTAGCTTCAACAGTACTTCCTCAAGGAACCTCCACTGACTCCTAAATTAAATATGGTTACCTTGACATTTGATCCCCCATCACCTTATACTTTCCATGACATAATTCTAATCTCATTATATGTTTCATGATTGTTTTCCATACTAGACTTTAAGCTCTATTAGGACAGAAACCATGCCTGGTCTAATCACTGGTTTATTTCCTAGTATCTAGAATGGAGTAGGTGCTTTATAATAGTATAATATAATCATAGTTGTAAATAGCAAGTCTTTGCATCATAATAGCAGTTGAATAAATAAAAAATAAATGAATGTATAGAATCTTGTTCCAAGTAGAAGAATCAACCATGTCTAAGGGCTGGGGTGATGAGACAGAGAGCCATGACATAATTAGAACAAAAAAAGAAAGTTCAGGATGACTTGAGGAGGGAAGTGAGAGGTAAGACTGGAAAGGTAGATGGAAGTCTGATCAATTATGAAGGCTTGTAAGTCACATTAAAGAATTTAGATTTTATCCCAGTGACAATGAAAAAAAAAACCATTGCATTTTTTAAAGTAAAGAGATGTCATAATCATATTTTTAAAAGTATGATGTAATTGAATTTTGAGTACAAATTGGTGAAGGACAAGGATGGAGATGTAGTAACTAGCCGGGCACCTATTTCAGCAATACAGAGTTGAAGTCAGAGAGAACTGTCACCTCGCTCAGATTGGTGGTATTTGGGATGGAGAGTGAGTGTATTTGAAAATATTTCAGCGATAAAAGAGATCCTTATTTGTTGATTTCATGTGTGAGTGATAACAGAGTAACCCAGGGTAACTGGCAGGTTTCCATCCAAGGTGGATTAAAAAAAAAAAAAATTGGAAGAGAAGGAAGGTTTGGTTTTGTTGGGAAAAGTAGATATTCATATTTCTTACTCTAAAATTTTGAAAATATATTCTTGGTATTCTAACCAAGTTCTAACACAAAAGAAGGAAATATCTAAATTCAAAGGCTCTTTGTAGGCTGGGACATCTGAAACTTCTAATGAAAAGCTCCCACTCCCAATAGGTTCCAATTGCATTATTCAGAATTCTTCATGCAGGAAATATACTGAAATTCATTAACATTATGGAAATAAAAAAGGTAAAGAGTTTGCTGACTTTTTTATAAAGTACGAAATGGAAGAAAATCAAGGTCCTAAAGCTGACTCTTTTATAATGTTGAGGCTGTGAAATTGGAAACAGTGGAAGCAGTTCAAAAGACTGCTCCAGAATTTGCCCTTCGCTGTGATGATGGATGTGATAATATATTTAAGTAGATGCTTGGGAATTATAATCCACTGATAAGCTGAAGGTCCATTAATGGAAACGCATGGCTCACTTATGGTAGTTTTCACTGGCAAGAGATGCGTCTTTTCATAACATGAGAATAATGGCTGAAAAAGAAAATTTAGATATTTTTGTCCACACGAACAGGTAGTTTGATTTACTTGCTTCTGCTGAATTGATTGACTGAACCCCACGTGGACACAAGCTGATTATGAAAGGCAAATATCCAGCCTAAAATTCACCCCAAACCAAGGGACAAAATATAACCAAGAAGGCTGACGTTCTAAGGATTTTGAAATGAAGAAATATTAATTCTCAGTTTCTCTTCTCTTTTTGTTTTCCTGGATCTTATTCTACATATCCAAGCCTTTATGCTTCGAACTATCAGCATTAGAGGTTCACATGCCTTTTAAGAAATAGTTCAGATTACTGCTTAGTGGGAACATCCTCTAAAATGTTATGACTCTCAAGAGAAATATTTCTACACCAATTTCGAACTGTTAGACCAAGTCAAATGAGCAGCCTCAAGTGTGGAGGCAAACTAAACTAGAAACATATCCTGACAGCCTTCAAATCTTGATCCCACTCTGCTTCAGAGAGACCTTCAGGGATGAGAGGAACATGCAAAACTAGACAGACAAGTCTATATTTTCAGTTATTTTTCTATTGATAGACAATAATTGTGAAAGTAGTCTATGCCTGACTGGAAAGAGAATGAAAATCCATTTTTGAAAGTGGTTCTTTAAGAAGATTCAAATCTGAGTTTTATAATATCATTGTCCTCTCAGCCATCAATACAGTGCTGTGTATACAGTGGTTGCTTAATCAATGTTTAATGATATTGTGAAATACACGCTTTCTAGTAGAGTTCTTGTCCATGTTTGAAGAGTTTTCAAATCATCCTGAATTGCTCAGAAAGTT
The DNA here is from genome assembly GCF_009834535.1 of Camelus ferus. Taxonomy (NCBI): domain Eukaryota; kingdom Metazoa; phylum Chordata; class Mammalia; order Artiodactyla; family Camelidae; genus Camelus; species Camelus ferus. Next base: position 1,725,750 of record NC_045716.1, read on the forward strand.
CCTAAGGACACAAAGGAATATATTAAATATTTTTTTTTAACACCAGGCTTCTTTTTTTAAAAAAAACACAAAATTTTGGTTAAACAAAGGCATTTAAAATAATTCTTAAGGATCTGATATAACAGACTAAGAACTGGGATTTATGAATGCATTTTACAGAGAAAGGCACAACTTTACTTATGGATATGGTCCATATCTCAATATATGTAAATGCAGCATCAGTTTACAAAGAAGGAAGTTTTCCATTGCCAGAGGTTTTCCAATTATAAGCATTCAAATGCTTGGAACACATTTGCCTTTTAAAAAAAAAAAACACAGTTTGGCAGATGGCCTCAGAAGTATTTTAGCCTAAAAAAGATGTTCAGCAGCTGACGTGGTGTGACTAAGGCCATCCTGATATTGGCTCGCTCTTCGTTTTGTACAATGTTTCTATGATCTATGAACCCTGCAGCAAAGGGCAAATGTTATAGACACTGCCAGCACCATCATCTTCCTCGTGATCATTTTATTAATGGCGTGAACCTTATCTGAGCTTCTTTAAACTCTACTACCATTAAACCATTTTCCGCTAAATCTACTGCACAGTTCTCTTTAGTTTTGGACAAGTGAGCCAACCAGAAAAATTATTGTAACTCTGGGGACAAGAGGGTAAGAGGAGGAGGTAGAAAAGGAGCACGACTCAGAGGCTAGCCCCAGGAAGTGGTGGCAGCTAAACAGCCCCCTTTGTCTGCTCTCTCCTGCATCAGGTCGCCTCCACGTGGTAGCTATGCTGCCTGCGCACTGACCTCATTCAATGTTTACCAGGCAGTAGGCGGGTGAGTGAGGTATAGCCCCTGTGTACGATTAAATACTTACAGTTTTGCTCCTGTTCTAGTGGCTTAGGTCAAAAACCTTGGACTAATGATTGATCATTCTCTCTTTGCACAAAACCCATCAGTATCAGCAAATGTTTTTACATCTCTCTGTCTTCAAAATATAACTAGGACTTTTCCCCATCTACAACCCTGGTATATGCCACTGTTACCTTTCATTCACATTATTGCAAAACCTCTCTGATCTCTCTGCTTCTATCCTTGGCCCCAGAACTAAATTCTCAATAAAAAATCCAAGTGATCCTTTTAAAATGTAAGTCAGATCTAAGTCAGATCCTATTGCTTCTTTGCTCAAAATCCTCCAGTGGTTCCCTATTTCATTCAGGGTCATAGTCATTTCAATGGCCTGTGAGGCCTCCATGATCTGCCACCTTTCCCCCTCACCCCCCTGCCTCAATACACCTCTTTCCAACTTCACTCTTAGCCAGCCTCACTGACCTCCTTGTTTTGGCCTTAGAGTCTTTGCACTGAATGTCCTCTCTGCCTGGGATTCCCTTCCCCTACATATCCCCATGTCAAACTCACTCTGTAAGTCTTTGTCCAAATGTAACCTTCTCATTGTCTACTTGGCAGGTCCTACTCCCCTGAACACATAATTTAAAATCACAGCTCACATACTCCCAGGCCCTCTTACTGTGCTCAACTTTTGTCTTTCTCCCTTACCTCTTATCCCTTTTTAACAAAGCATGTTAACTTCTGTATCTATCACATTTATTGTTCAATGTCTGTCTCTCCACCTAGAATGTAAGCTCTTCCAGGGGCAGGGATCTCCATTTACTCTGCACACTAATATATCTCAGGCTCCTAGAAGAGTACCTGGCACATAGTAGGTGCTCACTAAATGTCTGCTGAATGAATGAATGAATGAAATGTTAGAATTACCTACCATCCTGATCTCAAGTCTAGATTCTTTTTGTGGCAGGAAGGGTAGAGTCTTAAGAGGACTCAGTGGGCACTGATTCATTCAACAAATATTAATTGAGTTATGAATGTGCCTCAGGCACTGTGCTGGGCCTCAGGGAAATGAAAATTAAAGGCATTCCTTCCTGCACCTCAGGGAGACCATCTTCTGTAGAGGGGATAAACTAAACATAGCAGTTCAAGACATAGTCCTATAAAAGAGGGGAGAATGAGGGCAAGGGGGAGCCTAGAGGAAAAAGTAATCACTCTAGACATGGTGGGAGGCCCATCAGGGCAGTTATGAGTGAGAGTGAGCTTGAAGGTAGAAGATGCCCAGTGGACAGGATGGAGAATGGCCTGGGCTGAGGGCAGAGCATGTGTAAAGAAAGGCCCCAAATGGCATGGCACACTGAGGGATCTCCAGGGAGCTGGCTGGATGGCTGGAGTATGTGTGGGGACAGGAAAGGGCAGGAGATGAGAGAGCCAGAAAACAAGTTTGGACAGGGGCTGGGGGCAGGCAGGGCCAAAGAGTCTAGACTTTATCCAGTCTTTTTAATGATGGGCAGAAGAATGCATTTTAGATATGGGGCCTGTGTCTCAAATGTCAGTGTTCTCATTAGGGCTCTGACACCATAATTTTATCTGAACAAATTGTTATTTCCATTATCACTCTTTTAAATATGAAGGGCTTTTCCTTTTTCCCCTCTGTGATTGTTAAATTTTATTTATTTATTTATTTATTTATTTATTTATTTATTTATTTATTTATTTATTTATTTATATTTTCTGGAATGGAACCATTGTCCATTGTACAATCTACTGAAGGAATAAAAGTTAATGGAAAATTATACTGCTGTACAGCTCCATTTAAACAAATAAACCAAACAGCCACTTCTCAGACAGGAAGCTGTGCTCACCTAAGTTCTAAATGCAGCCCTTCTGCACTTCAGTGGGCTTGCCCCTTGCTTCTGAGTCTTCTCAGATTCGGTGAACTCCGTGCATCCTAGTTTGACTTTCCATGATCTTGTAGAATTTGCATCGTATGCCTGCTCTTTTCTGTAGGCTTAAATAAAGAGTGAGGGCCGTGGAGATTCTTTCCTTTGAGACTTGTTTTCTCCTTTAATCCTTCCAGGAGGTCTTAAACAAGTATATTTCTGCTCTTGCTACAAGGCTATGGGTTTCCATGACTTTGAAATGTATTATTACATCATTTCAAAGCCTCAAATAAATGACATTCTAATGGGGGCTTGGGTTTTCAATGTTTTATTTGTCAACACTTTTCCAGCCCTTCATCTTAGCACCTACAGAGAGGTGGAATCCTCACCCCACGGAGCACTGAGGTTAAACCATGTCAATAATTGTTCATATTTCTTTTGAGACATTTATATGCTGATAAATATTTAGCAGTGTGTGGTTCATCACAGGAACTACAAGATCTTCAAAATAAGGGAATTTTTTTTACCTTAGAGATTGTCACCCATTATAAATTAAAATTAAGAAAGACAATAAAGTATTATACATATAAATTTAAGCCATAACTGCCTCATTTACCATGACCCAATCTTGCTAAGCACAATTTAAAAATTATTTACTTGTTATGCTCCAGGGAATCAAAGTTTATAGATAATACATGATTTTCCCATGCAGTGAATCATGTTGATAAAGAGTGGGTAAGTGTCTCAGTTTTTCCTATTGCTTCATTATTTCTCTATATATGGAACTTAATAAACTGAACTGCTATTGATTTGAGAATATACTTCGTCTCCTTTAACCTTTGTTTTATCATCTGTAAATACGGTGATTGCTATAACCCGGGGGTCAGCAAACTACAGCCTGCCAGCCACATGTGGCTTGCAAGCTAATAACGGCTTTTTACATTTTTAAATGGTGGAAAAAACATAAAAGAAGAAGAACGTTTTGTAACACATGAAAATTTTCTGAAATTCAACTCTGAATATTCGTAAATGAAGTCTTATCGGCACTCAGCCACGTTGTCCATGGCTGTTTTCAAAACTACAACAGTAAAGTTGAGCAATTGTGACAGAAACTGTTTGGACGGCAAAGCCTAAAATACTTACTACTGTCTGGCCGCTTACAGAAGTTTGCCTCTCCCTGATAGACCCCACCTCTGAGGGCTGGATTGGGGAGTGAATTTAAAGGGTTCTAAAAATACGAAGTGCAGTTGAAGTCCATTACCCAGAGGAACTCTCTAATGAACAATTTTTCAGCCTAAACTAAATCTCTAAGAAGACTCATTTAAGCCGCAAATGTAGTTGCAATTTCATAATTGTAATTTTTCTAGCTGACTGAGTAAAGTACCGTGTTCACAGTGGGGATGGTTTTCTGGTGTTTGGTTTACACTGGACATTGATTAGCCCCTCTGGCTAATGTTGCACATTTATCCGCTGCCGAACGTTTGGGATACTTTCTCAGAACATCCTTTTTTCCCGATTCACGGCTACCTCCTTCTTTCAACCTAATATTTGGTATACTTTAGATTTGAGGATTTTAAGAACTTAGCACATGAGCCGCGTCAGGCTTTTACAGGCTGCTCTTGCAGTCACTTCCTGATTCTCCGCGGCATCTCACCTCCCTCTGAGCCCTGATAGCATTCGTTTGTACCTCTGTCCTCGCACGGAGCACCTTGTGCCGCGGCTGCAGCTATTTCTGTCCATGTTCATATTCTTTATCCGACTGGGGCCCTTGCCCACATCATATGGCTTTTTGTATCTCCTAAAGTGCCCAACACAGTGCTCTAGGCATGTGGAAGATACTAGCAACTAAGTGAACAATCGAGCTCTTAGGAATATTCAGAATCTCAAAAAACTTTAGGCAAAACATGTGGTTAGAAATCGAACAGGAATCTGGGAACAGGAAATACAGGAAAACAGAGATTCAAGTAAGACAGAGTCAGAAAACAGGACAAATAGCAAACACGTAGGGAATTCAAAACTGAGATGGATTGTCGCCTCAAGAGAGAAAGGCTCATGTGTCCTGAGGGAAACCCTATCCCAGAATACAGCCTTTCCAGGTGTCCACAGGGGAACCTGCAAGTCATGCTTGGGAGCTGTTAAGTACGTAACCTGACAGGGGTAGAAGATGTGGAGTCAAGGATGAAGGCGAATCCTGCAACCATCCACCGGATACTTCAGTCAGGTACATGGTACATCCACGAATGGCTTCTCAGTGAGGCAAAAGTAGGTTTGGGGATGACAGGGGGGTCAAATTTTATTTTTACTTACTCACAGTTTGAAAAAGCTTTTATGTGCATGGTACCTGGCAAAGGGAAGCTTTGTATATTATTTGCTCTACTTCAAACAAACAAACAAACAAAAATGAACAACAACAAAAAAACCCTTTGGTTTGTCAAATCTGTTTTCATATTCAGAAATCACAGAATCTCAGTTTGGAGATTTCAGAAATCATGCAGACACTCACCTAGTCCCGAAACCCCCTTTAAAACATCTTCACAAGTGTTTGATCAAACTCTGGCCTGAGATCTTCTAGAGCCAGGGTGGGCACTATTTTCCAAAGCAGCCAAATAGCACTTGGCACAATTTTACCTCTTTTAAGACTATTCCTTCTATTGGGCTGACACTGACCTTCCCGAGACTTCCATGTGTTGGCCCTAGTTCATTCCCTTGAGATCCATGGAACAGATCTAATCTGTCTTCCTCTGCTGGTCAGATATTCAAATAACCGAAGACAGCTACTCTGCCCTCCTCACCAGCGTTCTCTTTAGGCTGTACAAGCCCCAGTTCCTTCGGCTGGAATCCATTACTGTTTCTAGTCTTCAGAACATCCTGACTCATCTTCTTCGAACATATCTTCATTGTCTATATCCCTCTTACCAGTCAATTTGTTGGACTAAGCTACTCAACTTAGTCATATATATATATATATATATATAAAACATGGCTGGTAAAACAAAACAAAACAAAGCTGATTGGTATACCACCAAGATGGGTATCTTCTGAAACTTTGCAGGTCAATGCACATACTTGGTTGTCTGAGATGTCAACCACACACTGCTTTCAGAATAAGAAAGAAACTTTCAGGTTCCCAGACAGGGCTGAGACTGAAAGTCTCTAAATTGTTGAATTATCAACTTCCTTAATATTTCATTTCAGGGGCTATTATTTTTCAAATGGATTCCATTAAGGGCTCCAAATCAACTCTCATCCATGCTTAAAAGCCCTAGTTTGGGGACTGAATTCTGAACTCTCTTGTCTTATCCAGCTCCTCCCCTCGTGGTTGTGCCATGGGCACTGCCCTATTCCCAGGGCTCCCAGGGCAGTGGGAAAATGCTCGTTCCCTGCAATGGTGACTTTGTTTCAACAGAGGTGGACAGTGTCACAGTGAAATTGGGCAGGTGGAATCTTTAAAAAAAAAAAAACAAATAAGTCATTTTGCTTATGGAAGATTTCAAATATGCTAAAGTAAACAGAATTATATAATGAACCCCCAATATACCTGTCACTCAACTTCAATACTGATCAATTTATTGCCAATCTTGATTCATTGATACCCCTACCCACTCCCTTACCCCTGCCTGTACTCTCTTGAAGCAAATCCCAGACATCCTATTGTTTTAAAGTGAGATCCTTTCAGCTGCACATGATTGCTTCTTTGTCTATACGACCTCCATGTACAGACTGGATCTTTCGCCTTCCCATTTTACGTTTGTTTGCTTGACGGTCTGGGTTTTTGCAGACAGGGCTGGTATGCAGACAGTGTCTAACTTCCATCTTTGAGCAGATATAATGACACCTCCCCCCAGTCAACAGTGGGTGACACTTTGGTATCCCATTGCCTTTACAGAAAAGAATTTATGGCGGTTCCCATCTTTCTCACGTGACTTGGGGCCTCCAAGGCTCCCACCCAGAGTGGAACTCCCACTGGACGCAATGCATCATTCTTCCACCACTTGCAGCATTCAGCTCTTTATTCCTTGTCGTTCAAAGCCATGACTGTCTGTGTTAGATGTTCTGCATCAATGGTTCCCAGCCTGGGGACTCTGAACAACCAGGGTTTCTCCTAAATCACAATCAGGGTCTGGGAACTGTTTCCAGCATCTCTAAGCATATGCATTCACCCTCAATATGGCAGAAACTAAGTGTCAAGTTTCTGGGCGTTTGCTTGTATTATTGTTGGTTTCATGAGAGAAGCTCATACTGATCAGGGGTCCTGCGAGGTAGCTGTAGATGTCTTTGATGAGCAAAAAAAAAAGGGATATTTTTACCCTTCCATTTCTTCATAAGAGGAGGAAAATAATTAAACAAATTCTGTTTGGGGACCAGGTTGGCTCCTGCCTTAGTATTTGAATTCTGGGCTTCTGCTTGGCCTGCCTTTAACCTCTGCAGAAAATTAAAATAAAATCCTTCTTATTGGTCCCTTAATCCATCCCTTGAGCTGTTTTAAATCAACTTTTCAAAGTATATTGTCATGCAGTTGTCTTATCATTTGCATCTAAATGTAGTGAAAAAGGAGCTCCCTGCTGAAGCCCTCGGGGGGTGTGTAAGCCCGATATCCCAGTTTGCCCAGTAAATCACATGGCTCTGAATATTCATGCAAGAAACTTGAATGACTTCTCCATATGGAATTTGCTCTTCCCAGCGGCATCTGTTTCGTTAAGATGGGCTCTTCGTGGTTTCATTTATCGTTGTGTCGCGCTCTAACAGTGGATGGAGAAGGAATGAGGGCGACCTGGTAAAGACCGGCTCCCTAATGGGGCCTCCCATCATGGTCATTTAACGTACTTTTTCTGGCATTGCTCCTTTTCATTTGCTCCTATCCCCCACTCAACACACCCCCACAGTGATTTACACATACATGTTTGTTTTAGATGCAAATTGGTTTCAGTCTATTGTGATGAAAATTTTTGTTTGTTTAAAGAAATGTAGAAACACATTGTGTTTGAAAAGGCTTGGAAAGAGCAAAGAAAGAAGAAATGACATTGCTTATGAGGATTCTTTTTTTTTTAAATGACAATAGCTACAGGGAATAGTTTGAACTTGAGAAACAGAAGGAATGGGGAAGAGAAAAGAAAACCCAACTTGACAATTAGATGATTTCTCAGCTTCCTTTCCCCTCCCCTTTCCACAGCCTTGAACTATCTCCAGAGGGCACTTGCCCAAAGGGCTTTGTGGGAAATGGAACCACTTACAGACACTCTGGTCTGTGTTGTGACCAACTCTGAACACCTTCTCCAGTAAATAATCACTACAAACTAACACATGAGCTAACATTTATCGAACAGTTACTTTGTGCCAGGCACTGTTCAAGTGCTCTTTTTGCCTTACCTCATTTAATCCTTACCACAATCCTATTATCATTCCCATTCATCTAATCATCAGAGAGGTTAGGTAACTTGTGTCTAGTCACACTGCAAGTGCATGGTGGGTAGAAATGTCGACCCACATGCTCTGACTCTGGAGGTCACTGTTTTAACTAGTGCAAGACACTGCCTTGCTCATTTGCTGTGGGAAAAGGGACCCTCAGCACTCTGTTAGGGGCTGTGACAATGCAGAAAGGGGGCTGAGCCCCATTCAGAACTTGCAGCTACTATGTGGGCCACAGCCAGGGCTTGTGTGCAGAGAGGCCAGCCCTGCTCTGGGGACCCTGCCCAAAGCCACCAAGTATGGGTGGGCCAGAGGACTCTGCCTACAACCAGGTCCAGAGAATGGAGAGAGGAGCCAAGAGAAGGGCTTGGCCCGGAACCAGGAGACGCTGGAGGGAAGCAGGAGAAGTTGGGGAGCAAATCACAAAGGGTCCTGGGCAGTGACTGTGAACAGAGCGAAGTGACCCTGCCCTTCGTTCTGCTTTCTCACTGGCACAGGGTCAGAGCGGACAAGTATGAACATGAAATTCTCTCCTTTTACACTGTAGTTGGTAAGAGTGTCTACAGATAATTATTTGGAACCTCCCTCCCCTGCATGCACTGTAAAATAACACCTACCTTTTGGGGCTGTTGTGAGAATGAAATAAAATAATGAATGTATTGTAACACCACTTCCTTTGACCACCTGGCTTCCACCTTGGGCCCTCATACATTATTGCACCCCCTGAAAAATCACAGGTCTAGTCTCGAAATACTAAGTGATGTAGATTTTACTAAATATTCTACGAAGAGATGGCAGAAGCTACAGTGCCAATCACCAACAATTTCCAAGATGTCCCACTCCGCTTTAGGGGGGAGAAATTTGGGTCCTCCCCTGTGGCAGAAGGGTCATATCTCTTTTTTCAGCAACCGCTCCCCACCTCCCCATGTTCTTCCCACAAAATGCCCTGGTTCCCCCTGCTCTCACTGCACTTAGCTTCTTTGGTCCCGCCCATCCTCTCCATCACCGTTCCCACCTCTCTAAGTCCCTGGGCTGGCCTGCTGCATTCAGCAACCGAAAGCCACCACCGCTCGTCAGACCCTGCCCAGCTCTAGTTCTCCAAGTATGTGCCAGCCACGTATACAGAGTCCATCCTGCCACATACAGAGCTCTTAGCAAACTGTCTGGCCCGCAGTTAAGTGACGGATAAATGGGGGCAATATTAGTAGTTGTTGCCAGTGTTTGTCTCGTGATGTCTTGCCTGGGCCAGCACGCAGTCACACTGGAGGTCTGGCTGCCAGTATTAGTGGAGGACTTGGGAAATGGCTGAAAGGCAGAGGGCAGTGGGTGACTGCAATCCAGGGGTATCATGAGTGGGTGGGGACCTCAGAGGCCTGCAGAGGTGTGGACATTGCCAGTGGACATCCAGAAGTCAGCTACAGGAGGCGGCTTCCGGTCCAGGACAATTTGTAATTCTCCTTTTCATAATCATCGGTGGCTTAACTGTCAGTGAGAACAGAGTGACTGGCAGAGACACCCCGCCTGCTTCCGCCTGGCAGAGCACCTCACTTAGATGTGAGCCCTTGGTAAGTCCTGCAAGGAAAAGCTAGAAGAGTCTGTGCCCCTAGTCTCCCTGCAGAAGAGTCAGCTTTGGCTGCTGCTGGGAGGCTCCACGGCCAACAGTCAGGTGGCTGCTCATTTCCTGGGAGGGCTGGCAAGAGAACCGTAGTTTGGGGCCAGATTTTTGTGCCTGTCTTCACCCCATCGCCCGCTGGAACTAATGGTGATTTTGGGTAGAAAGAGGATCCACAGAATGCGGAATAATCAGATTTGCAGTTGGAAGAGACTCCAGAGGTCATTCACTCGCTTATTGGATACTTCTTTATGACAGGGAGCTCATCTCCAGGCTGCTTCCTTGCTGGGCAGCTTCATTTGTTAGAAAGCTCTTCCATCGTGAACAAAATCTGTGTTCCTATAACTGGCGGCCACTTGTCCTGGTGTCATCTTCTCAAACTGTCAACCAGGCTGTTTTATTTAGCTTTACTATCCCCCCCCCCCCCCCCCCCAGTATCTAGAATGGGAATCTGGAACACCTTTGTTTTTCAAGTGTATAATAATACATTTTGTAGAATTTCCACCCAGCAATCTGAAGTGCTGTCCACGCCACTGCCAGAGGAAGGGTTTGTGGGCAGCATGTTAATTCCTGGGCGTCTCCAAATAGCTCATCTCCTCCGTTCCCTATCCATCTCTATTCCTTTCCCCTTCACAGCACTATCCCCCTTTGACACATTTTAGGCACTGCTTATTTGTTTACTGACATCTCTTCTCTGAGAATATAGACTCCATGAGAGTATACCTTGTCCTGCTCTGTGTTGTCCTGTCCTGCACGCCCAGTGTTTAGAACAATACTGCAACATTGGAAGGACTCTATTAACATTTGTTGAATAAATCAAGAGACGAGTTAGGATGGTGCTGGTTGCAGATACTATCAGGACTCATCTGAGTGCTCCAGAAGGTTGTTTCTTGAAAGGTTAACTGGTACAGCAGCCGCAGTCCTAATCCCGGAGTCAGGGGACCAGGGTTCACCCCAGTTTTGTCCTTATGGTCTGGATGACCCTTAAGGGGCATATTTAACTGCTTTAGGGCTTACCTTCCTCATCTGTAAAATGGGATTTAATGGGGTTGACACTCTCTGCCCTGTTCGACTTGAGTAGTCCTGAGGATAAAATACAACCGTATGGGGGAAAAAAATCTGTAAGCTGGAAAGCACCACATAAATATGGGAGTTATTATTGTGATTATTATGATCGATGTTGTATAATCTTGATATAGCAGCAGTGTATTTAGCCTGAGAATGGAATTTATCTTCCGCTTGAGAAGAATTAATGTCTGGAGCAGCGAGAGATTGTTTGTTTCCCAGAGGTGCTCTCTGTGAGTTCACTCACCAACACCGCCGCCAACAATACTTATCTAAGTAGCTGCCATGTGCAGGCGCTAGCCCAGTTGCTGGAGGGACATCAGAGGACAAACCGACGAGAATTCCTGTCCTCGTGGCATTTACAGTCTAGAGAAGACAGGAAGACAATCAACAAAATAAATAATTGTGTAGTGTGTTAAGGTTATAAACGCTAAGGTGTAAAACAATGAGAGAGAGAGAGAAAGAGAGAGAGGGGTAGGAAGTACCAAAAGTAGGGGCTGTGATTTTAAAGGGTGGTCAGAGGCGCTCTCTCTAGATGGTGACATCTGAGCGAAAACTTGAAGGAGATGAGAGATTTAGCCACGTGGATGCTGGGGGGAGAGCATTCGAGGCAGAAGGAACAGTAAGTGCAGAAGCCCGGAGGTGAATGCGTCTGGAATAGAAAGAGGGACGGGGAGAGGATGGCCAGATTGTGTAGGGCGATAGTGTAGGGCGATACAGGACATTTTTAGGACTTTGGCTTCTTCTCCAAGGGAGAAGGGAAGCCATTTGAAGATCTCGAAGAGGGGTGTTACATGTTCTGACTTCCACGGACTTCCTCTGACTGCAGTGATGAGAACAGACCATTGGAACTGAGACTAGAAACAGGGAAACCAGTTAGAAAGTCAGTCCACGTAATCTACAGGAGAAGCAATGGTGGTTTGGACCAGGGAGGTCGAGGTGGCAAGAAGTGGTAGGATGTAGATGTATTTTATAGGAAGCACCAATAGGATTTATTAATGGATCTGTTTCGGTGCAGAAAAGAAGAAAAGAACCAAGAATGAGCCCAGGTGTTTGGCCTGAGCCATTGGAAGAATGGAATTGCTATTCATGGATGCGGGGTGACCATGGGAAGAGCAGGAGGGGCTTTCAGGAGCTGAGCCTTGGGCTTGTTGCCTCCGAGAGGATGATTACACATTCAAATGCCCATGTTGGGTAAGCATGCACCAGCATGAGCCAAAAATAAGAAAATAAAAGTAAAACAAGAACTCGGGAGTCATCAGTAGAGTTGGCGTTTGAAGCCGCGAGTCTGGCTGAGAATACGGAAGAGGTGTGTCGATGGAGCAGGGGTCCAGGCACTGCAGAGTTTCGGGCCAGGCGAGACGGGGGCAGGCAGCAGCACTGACTGTGAGAGAGAAGCCAGTGAGGCAGAGGGAGCTCAGGAGAGTGTGCCCTTCCTTGTCAAGGAAGCCAAGTGGCGTTGGTGCTTCAAGGGGACGAGATCAACCATGTCAAATGCTGCTGAGGGCTCAGCTAAGATGAGCATGACAACTGACGGTCAGTGTCTCAAAGCAAAGGCCATTAAGGGCTTTGACCAGAGCAGCTTTGCTGGAGTAGTGGGGGCGGCAGCTGGGCTGGAGCAAACGTAATGAGCACCAGAGGAGAATGCCATCCGAGGGGGCAAATTTAGATGCTCTTTTGAGGAGCGTTACTCTAAAAGGGAACAGAGAAGGTATATGGCTGGATGGGGACATGGGTCAGGAGACGGTCTTTGTTTTTTGTTTGTTGTTTTTTTAAGATGGGAGAGCTAACATCATGTTTTTATACTTGATGGAAATCATCCAGTGGCTATGGATAAATTGCTAGTGCAAGAGAGAGAGGAGAGAGATTTTGGAAGAACGTCCTTAACTAGGTGAGAGGGGTTGGGTCAAGGCAAAATGGGGGGCTTGGGATTGCCTAGGAGCACCAAAAATTCATCCACGTAGTAGAAGAGAGAGTGGGGCATGCTGAGTCACATGCAGGTGGGTGGCTAGATCTGGAGGTAGAAGCGTGGGGAAATTCTCTTCCGAGAGTTTCTGTTTTCTCAGTGAAATGGGGAGAAAGGTCATCAGGTGGGGCTTGAAGAGGAAAGAGAAATACACCAAAGACGCAGGGACAGAAGAACATCATTGACGTGGCGGAGGTATTTCTCTAGGGGCCCGGGCCCTGCACTTGTGCGAGAGAACTTGGTCAGTGCTGGTCTGCGCTGCACATGGCAGGTGTCCCTCATCCTCCTTCAGGATTGCTCAGTCAGATGCTTTATCAATTTTTAGGCGTAAGTTTTGAAATTAAAACTTACATTTGCACCACTCGAATGGTTCCAGTTGCGGGAGCCATCAGAACTGCCATGCCTTTTCAAAACTTGACTTCATAGAAAGTAAAAAGAAAAAATGTTACGCACTGATGCAAGCTGACCTTCAAAATGTTCCGAATGTATGCAGCATCATGTGGTTTCATCTGCCCTTCGCATCACTACCTGGGGAGTCAGTGTTGGCCTGCGAGAGGAATTCCTCATTTGTTTTGTTTTGGGTAAATGGGCTTTCCTTTACACTTCTCCCTGCCAAAACGACTTTGGTTTATCTGGCCAGGTACTCCTGGCCTCGGTTACTTTATCTTTTTAAAAATTCTAAGCGCTGCCTCGAATGACTGCCTTTTAGACAGCAGCCAAGAGTCTTCAATTTTGGTTTTAAGTGAAATTTGTGTAACTACCATTAGAATCAAGCAGCTAACAAGTATTTCTGAGGCAATTATGAGGTACCAGCCGGAAATCATAATGTGCAGTGATGGCGCTTGCACACTTGGCATTAGCGATGTGCCAGCCGAGGCAGGACGGGAGGCCTTCTCAGGCTCCACCATCTCGTGTAATCAGGAAACTGAGGACTGAGGAAGTGATGAGAGGAGGAGGGTGGGACTATGACCTTGGTATGTGGCATTTTCCTGCTGGTCATTAAGCTAAGTGAAGTCAGTCAGACAGAGAAAGACAAATACTGTAAGTTATCACTTATACGTGGAATCTAAAAAAATACAACAAACTAGTGAATATAACAGAAAAGAAACAGACTCGCAGATGTAGAGAAGGAGCTGGTGGTTACCAGTGGGGAGAGGAGGGGGAGGGGCAGGATGGAGGGGGAGGCTGAAGAGGCACAAGCCGTAAGGTGTCAAACGAGCTGCAAGGATGTGCTGTGCAACGTGGGGAATGTGGCCAATATTTTATAACTATGAATGGAGTATAACCTTTAAAAATGTGTGAATCACTATATTGTATACCTGTAACATGTAATATTGTACATCAACTATACTTCAATTAAAAAATATATGATATTGTTAAAAAAAAAAAAGATCTGTGTATCTCCCTTTCAGTGCTGGCTGGTACCCTGGGCATCTCTGAGTAGCCGTTTTCACAGTGATGTGCACACAGCTCACCTTATTCAGCCATCTCTGATTTATAAGCGACACACACAGAGACAGCAGTGACATCCCCCCACCTTCTCTCACCACTGCTGCCCACAGGGCTGCCCTGAGCAGTCAGTGCCCTCCGAGTCCCTGGAGCTGCAGAAGGAAATGTTCTCATTGGTGATGAGTTTCTATTGTACTGTTGTGTCCTGTAAATCCTGAACTCTCCACAGTTCACAAGTTCCTTTGGACAGTTGAGCGTTTACTTCGAGGTCAAAAAGAGAAGTAACATTTTCTTTAACACCTGCTCTGCACCAGAGGCTTTTGCCTGTTTCGCCCTATAAAGTCAGTTTTATCCCCGTGTTTCCAAGATCAGATGATCAAGGTGGTGAGCGGTTATGTAATTTAAGGTCATGCAACTGTAACATGGAAAAACGTGGATTCAAATTCAGGTCTTTGTTGGGGACAGAAAAAAATTAAGATATATTTGTAGAAGAGAAAAATTCTTTTTCATTCTCATACTCCCTTCTAAGGAGCATGGATCCCAGGGGGCATGCATGTCCCCTTGCTAAATAGGGACCACAGGTGTGACGAGGTAAACTGGAGACCCTGCATTGCTCAGGGCCAAGGGGGAGGATACAGATCTGGGAGGAAGAACAGCTAGGGAGCTGCAGTGCGGGCGGTGGGCGGCAGGAGAGGGTGGAGGGATGACCCGCTGGCAGGCCTGGAGCTTGGTGTGGACAGAGATGCCCAATGGAGATTTGAAAAGAGGCCAAATGCTCTGCTCTGTGTGAGGCTGCATCTCTCCTCCATCTCCCAACCCACTCCAGCAAGACCCTTCTTTTCCTTGTGTTTCATGACGTGTGCTTGCTTTGAGGGTGATGGAATAGTCTGGATACACTAACTCAGGGTTGGTCAGCAAGAACAAAGGCTGCCCACAAGGGTCTGGTGAGCATTTACGAAGTCCTTTCTTTTCAAATATTCACTTTGTGAATATTTACAGAGCTCTTTTTATGTGCCAGGCATTGTCTAGGGTGCCAGAAATACAGTGATTAATACGAATGAAGTCTCTGCCCTGACGTAGCTTATGTACTTGTTGAGGGGGACAAACAATTAAGAAAAACCAAGGGAGAACTATAAAGAAAAAACAAAATAATTGTTTTTAAAGTGTTGGATGGAAATCTTCCCAAAATATCTTTAACATGTGTTTGCTTTATTAAAAAGAGCCAATCGAACTGAAGACTAATGGTTTATGACATTTGTTTATGACAATATTTTACTGATTAATTACCATGTGCAAAGTCCAGTTTTAGATTCAATAGTATGTGAATTGAACACGGATTCTCAAGGAGCATCTGGTTAATGGGGGAGATGTGACAGGTTTATTAGTAATTTAAAAAGTAATGAGGTACCTAAAATGCTACGCCTCTTCCAGTGCAGTTGGCAGGATCCTGAAATTAGTCCCGAGTGGGAAGAAAGCCTTAGCAGGACTCCACTCTGCGCCCTCACTTTGCTGCCTCTCTGCCTACTTAATGTTTGACCTTTGCTTCACCCAACTAAACACGTGGGCCTCCATAGCGCCCAGTTTACCAGCCTGTCTTCCTGCCCACAGCGGATCTCTTTTTTTTCTGGTAGTCGTAAGGCAGAAAAACATAAAGGTGAAGTCCGTGTTTTCTCAGCTCTGTCACTTGTAGCTGGGCACCTTGGGTAAGTTACTTAAACTGGGCTGTAGTGTCCTCATCTGCAAACTGTGGATCATACTGTATCTGCTTGATGGGATTCATGTGAAGAGCAAATGAATTAATCTGTGTGAAGTAATTAGAAGAATGTCTGCCTAGCACACAGCAGACTTTGATTTAGAGTCAGCCCTTAGTGTTCTGTTATCTAAGTGTCCATTGTTTTTGAACTGACCTCACTCACCCTCAAGACCATCCCTGCTGAGAGCCGATCCCTCCACCCCCACCCAAGCAGAGGGGCTGTTGGCACTGAGCCCTGGGGATCTGGATTTGGGGTTACAGAAGAGAAACCTGCTTTTCCTTGAGACACATAAAATGACGGTGGAGTGGTATTTGAGGTGGACCTTGGAAATGGAATGGATGCAGACATTTGGAAACGGTGGGGAGCAGGAGGGAAAAGCCATTCTGGTCAGAGAGAACACCATGAGCAAAAGAGCAGAAGCTGAACATTTGGAGCTGGCACTGAAATACTGGGCGGCTTAATTTGTCTGAATGTTGAGGGCATGAAGTTAAAACCAAGAGATAGGTGTGGGAACGTGGTAGGTTAGTTGACAAATTGTGAAGGCACGTGAATGTTAAGGTCGTTGGTGTTAGACTTTACTCTAAAGGCAGATGGGGAACTATTGTGGATTTTCAGAGATCCAAATTTGTCCTCTGCTATAGTGCAGGTATTTGGGTGTAAGGGCTGTTTACCTCAATGTTAAGTGACTCAAAGCTACTGCAATTTTTTGAGATATCTATTTTTTTTTTTTACTAGTTGTATCTATTAGATGCTCTACAGGGATTGATCAGGAAACATAAATGAATTATTTATCTGCAGTATAAATTCTAAATGAAGGGTATTGCATATTTTCTCAATAAGAAAATACAAAAAATACAACCTACGGAATGGGAGAAAATTTTTGCAAATGAAACCGACAAAGGCTTGATCTCTAGAATATATAAGCAGCTCATAAGACTTAATAAGAAAAAAACAAACAACCCAATCCAAAAATGGGAAGAAGACCTAAATAAGCAATTCTCCAAGGAAGACATACAAATGATCAAAAGGTACATGAAAAAATGCTCAATATCACTAATTATCAGAGAAATGCAAATCAAAACTACGATGAGGTATCACCTCACACCAGTCAGAATGGCCATCATTCAAAAGTCCACAAATGACAAATGCTGGAGAGGCTGTGGAGAAAAGGGAACCCTCCTTCACTGCTGGTGGGAATGCAGTTTGGTGCAGCCACTGTGGAAAACAGTATGGAGATTGCTCAAAAGGCTAGGAATAGACTTACCGTATGACCCAGGAATCCCGCTCCTGGGCCTATATCCAAAAGGAACCCTACTTCAGCATGACACCTGCACCCCAGTGTTCATAGCAGGACTGTTTACAATAGCCAAGACATGGAGACAGCCTGAATGTCCATCAACAGATGACTGGATAAAGAAGAAGTGGTATATTTATACAATGGAATACTACTCAGCCATAAAAACCAACAACATAACGCCATTTGCAGCAACATGGATGCTCCTGGAGAATGTCATTCTAAGTGAAGTAAGCCAGAAAGAGAAAGAAAAATACCATATGAGATCACTCACATGTGGAATCTAAAAAACAAAAAACAAAACATAAATATAAAACAGAAACAGACTCACAGACATAGAATACAAACTTGCGGTTGCCAAGGGGGCAGAGGGTGGGAAGGGACAGACTGAGATTTCAAAATGTAGAATAGATAAACCAGATTATACTGTATAGCACAGGGAAATATATACAAGATCTAGTGGTAGCTCACAGCGAAAAAAAATGTGACAATGAATATATGTATGTTCATGTATAACTGAAAAATTGTGCTCTACACTAGAATTTGACACAACATTGCAAAATGACTATTACTCAATAAAAAAATGTAAAAAAAAAAGAAAAAAAGAAAATACAAAAAAATAAATAGAGGTTCCCATCTCATGTATATACTTTTAGGGCTATAGATGATATTTAAAATAACATTTAGTTCATGGATATATTTACTCTTGAAGATTTAAAATATATACTCAATGACATAGTGTATTAATTCATAAGCATTGCTTTTCTTCACGTACATTTCATCAGTTTTGTTCAGACTCATCACAAGTGTTTCAACACCAAGGTCTTTGTCACTGGTGAAGTGAATTTTCAAATCATCCAATAGTTTTCCAGAACATGGTATCTTTACCTTTGTCTAAGTTGTTTGATACATAGCATACATAGCAACAACCTGAAGGCCTATCTTTTAAGCAAAAATTAAGCTCACCTAGAAGAAAAATCCAGGCTGTGAGCAAAGCAGGGATAAGACCAGACAATGGGAGACAAGAGATGATAAATGAGCAAATGGAAGTAGTCCGTAACACCCCTGAGGAAAGAAAGGGCCATCCCATGTATGCGTCTTCCCAAAGTCTTTAATGTTTTGAGGTGCCCTTTCAATTACTTTATTCTGAACATCAAAATTATACTATTGGATGAGATTAGATTCACCTAAAACAATCACAATCTATGCCAAGTTTTGATGCTTATGCAAAACATCTGATAAAATCGGTAAAAAGCAAGACAGGAAATTTAACACAAGTGTAATAGTTATTCCTGGGGATATAAGCTCACGATAGCGAGGGGTTGATGTTATGTATGAGCTTTGTGAAGATTGCTTTTTGAAACCAATATAATCATTTTGAATATTATTTCATCATAGGTGAAATCATACTATATTTATATAATTCTGTATCCTGCCTATTTCATACTACTTTTTGATATTACTGCATCAATGTTTTGCACAAAATTAAAAATTCTTTAACAATAAAAAAGTAGCCATGTAGTATGTAGTCGTTTGTGGAGCTCATGAATAGCTAGTAATAGGAAAAACAAAAAAACCAGAACTGTTCTTCTGTTATGCAAATTGACGTTTGTAGCTGAGGGTAAAACTTTATTACACACAGATGCACAAAGGGCACTGTAGCGTTAGACCCAGAAGAACACAAAAACTGAAATTCCCTGGTACAGTTCTCCCGGCGGGCACCGTGGGTCTCCCAGTGTCCCTTCCTCCCCAGAGCTCCCCTGACACAGTGGCTCAGTGCCCTCCTTCTGTGCTCTCAGCACCCTGGGAGCCTCACCAGTTGGCCTCATGTGCACCCACTTTCTTGTGTGGCCCTCTAACTAGACGCTAGGAGTCCTGAGGGCAGACACTGTGTCTTGCTCACTACCTCAGGCCCTGGCCCAAAGCCTGAAGGAATGAATGAACAAGGAAGTGCCACACAATCCTCTGTGATAAGGAATCATTGTAGTATCTTAAGAGAGTTGGTATAAATTTTCAATGATGCCATATGCAGACGTTAATATTTGTTGATTGCAATACATATTAAGATCGTTGCCATCTGCTGCTTAAATGTATGGGTGGCCAAGACTCATACATGAGGTGATGAAAGGAGTCCAGGCACTGCCTGAGGTTTAAATGGGGAGGCTTTTCTGGAAAAAACCCAAAAATCTAGGCTCGGTCTGTTCGTTTGTATCACATGACTTTGGTTTTGTGATGGTGCCAGGCCACAGCCCTGTCTTCATGGGGTATGTGCGAGTGTAGCACGTCTGTAGACTGCTAACCTGCTTTGAGTTTTAGCTCAACTAGACCATTGCCTGTCTCCTTCCAAGGCTGTCTTCCAAAGGTGTGCTTTTAGATTGTTAGATAGCTGGTGAATGGCTTTCCAGGAATTTCTGGCATCTGTGGGTCATAGACCATTGCTTCAGCCGACCTTAACCACCATTAATAACATGTTTTCCAGACACACAAGAATACGCATGCTCCTGTGTACCTATGGGCATTGATTTTTACAAAGTGTTTGTTATGGCTATTCCCTACATTGCAATGATCTTGCTCCCAGTTTATAAGCTACATCCTACCTAACACTCTGCTTGACCATACCTGATGACTAATGGGGCACCAAATACACCATAGACATCAATCTTCAAAGCCTTCCTCAAGTTTGTGTTACTCTCTTAGCCAGGAGTATCAGCACCTCCTACCTCAAGGCGGTGAGAGACACTCACTCTCTGGGTGAGGATATGAGTTGGGAAATTATTGCAGGGTCCAGAGCAGTCAGCATTAGAGCATAATGACACAGAGCTTGGACTCTGAAATCACATGCCTGGTTTGAGTCTTGGTTCTGCCATTTACCAGCTATGGAATCTGGATCAAGACTCTTATTCTCTCTGTGCCTCAATTCTTTCATCTGTTAAATGGGTATATAATAGTTCCTACTCATGGGGATTCTGTGAGGAGTAATGAGTTAAAATATGTGAAGTGCTTAGAATGGCACCTCACAAAAACTGTTATGTTAAGTGTTAGTTATTACCATTTTACTTTTTTTACACTGAGGTAAGAAAATGTACAGCTATTATTAATACATCTGCTGTTGGCTCTGGTTAACTGTAAAGGGACTGACTACCATGATCAGCCCCAATGGGGTGACCCCCTCACTCCCACAGGCAAAGTAGGGGTTAGTTTGGGGTTGGTAACCTGCACCTTCTCTGCTTGCAGAGGTTGGCAGAAGGAAGACCCAGGGCTTATCCATCTTCTGTCCAAAATAGGGATCATGGGCATGCCTATCCCCCTGGTCATCTATATAGTTTATCTCTCTCTCACTTACTCTCACAACCAATTCTTTGACCCTTCCTAGAGATTGCCTGGTACAGGGTGTCCCATTTCATCTTTGTCTCATTCTCATAATGGTTGGTTCAGGTCCTTTTTCTCTCTCTCCGGGACCATTGGAAAGCCTCCCCACAGTTGTCTCTACCTCCAGTCCCAACATCCCCATCCAGTTCTCACACTGCAGGTCTTTCTAAAACAAATCTCATTGTGTTTCTTCTCTGCTGGAAACCTTTGATGGCTCCCTATTGCCTGCACAATAATGTAAGAAGACACCATTTGGCTTTCAGAACTTCCTACAACACGGCTGGAGGCTCATTTCCCCACACTCCTTTCTTGTGCACTTTCCACTCCAGCCAGACTGAATCAGTAGCTATACCTCTTGCTTCATTCTTTTACTCAGGTATTTCCTTTTCCAAATTACTTTTCCTGCTACGTCTATCTTTTGAATTCCATCTTTAAAATTTAAGATGAGATACTACTTTTAAAATGAGGCTTTTTCCCTTAGATCCTTCATTCTCCACCCCACTATCCCTCCAGTCAGAATTTCATCCTCTCTCATGCTCCCATAGTAACTTGTTTATATCTCTGTGATAATGCTTAGCACAGATTGCCTTGTGACATTTATTTTTATCTTTACTTATTTCAAAATGCTTTTAGATGACTAACAAAAACATGGTGGTATTTGTCAAAACTCATTGAACAGTATACTTAAGATGGGTTTATTTTTGAAGTAAGCCAGAAAGAGAAAGAAAAATACCATATGAGATTGCTCATATGTGAAATCTAAAAAATAAAAACAAAAACAAAACAAAACAAAAAACAAAGCATAAATACAAAACAGAAATAGACTCATAGACATAGAATACAAACTTGTGGTTGCCAAGGGGGTGGAGTGTGGGAAGGGATAGACAGGATTTCAAAATTGTAGAACAGATAAACAAGATTATACTGTATAGCACAGGGAAATATATACAAGATCTTGTGGTAGCTCACAGAGAAAAAAAAGTGACAATGAATATATATATGTTCAGGTGTAACTGAAAGATTGTCTCTACACTGGAATTTGACACAACATTGTAAAATGATTATAAATCAATTAAAAAATGTTTAAAAAAAAAGATGGGTTTATTTTATTGCCTACAAATTATACTCCAATAAAGTTGATTTTAAAAGAAGAATACAGTAAAAGCATATATATACATACAATAAATGAATGAATAAAAATAAACAGATGAGAAAATTGAGATAATGGAAAAACAAAATAAATTCGGGGGTAAAATTAGCATAAAAAATGCACACCATAAATTCCCACGGGCTAAAATTTGTCTCTGAGCAAATTTCCCAGCAGTCAAAGGAAACAGAGAATTATGACCAGAGAAATAGAGACTTTCCTAGTTCTGAACCCTAAGAAAAATCTTTCCATGGCCCCTATGAAGAGAATGCCATGGGCTCTTAAAGGACAGCTTTCTCAACAGTAACCCTATGTTAAACCCAATAAGGAGGTGTTTAGGCCTGTTTCTTGTAACATCTCTTAGTTCAAATTGCTGGCAGAACGTCAAAATACAGTTAAGAAAACAGCTCCAAAAGGGACTAAAATAGTGGCAGATCAAGTGCACAGCTTTCAATGGTTTGGCTAGATAAAATAATAAATTTTAAAGTAACTATGGAAATGGATAGGCTGCTTATCCTTAAAGAAATTCTTTGAATTAATATGAATATACCATGAATATACCTTTTGTGAATACTTGGGAATTCAAGGCCATAGCATCTGTGGCCAGGTCCTAGCTAGAGTGCAGGTAACTTTGGTTACTGATCAAGGGCAGATCTTTGTTTTTGAAGTTCTGTTGTTAGGTGCGTACATATTTATGATTGTTATGTCTTGTTGAGTTGACCTCTTTATCATTATGTCTTGTCTCTCTTTATCCCTGAAAATATTCCTTGGTCTGAAGTCTATTTTATATGACATTGATTTAGCTACTCCAGCTTCGTTTTGGTTAGTATTTGCATGTATATCTTCCTCTATCCTTTTACTTTTAACCTATTTTTTATATTAAAAGTGGTATTCTGGAAGATAGTATAGAATTGGGTCTTTTTAAAAAATCCAATCTCACAATATCTGTCTTTTTAACTGGTGTGTTTAGACTATTCATATTTAAAGTGATTAGTGATACGATTGAATTAAAACTTACCATCTTGCTTCTTGATTTCTATCTGTTCCAGTTGTTCTTTGCTTATGTTTTCTTTTTCTGTTGTCTCTACGCTTAATTAGAACTTTTTTGCAATTCTATTTTTATCTTCTTTAATGATAAATTATTTACATTAGTGACTGTTCTCAGTTTATAATTCATGTTTTAAAATAATCTGAGTCTACCTTAAAATAATATTATCACCACTTCAAGGGAAATGTAAAGACCTCATAACAGTATATTCTCAGCTCCTCCTTCCCACCCTTTGTGCCATGGTAGTTATATTATTTCTCTTTAACCTATGCTACTAGCATATAACACCTTGTCACTCCTTTTGCTTTAAACAGTGAGGTATCTCTTAGGACAATTACAAATAAGAAAAAATATTTTCTTTCTTCATTTCTTTATGTAGATTCAAAATTTTTTCCTATATTGTATTTCTTCTGGCTGAAGACTTTTTTCAACATTTCTTACAAAGTAGGTCTGCTGGTAGTGAATTCCCTAAGTTTTTTGTTTGTCTGAGAAAGTCATTATTTCTCCCTCACTTTTGAAAGCCATTGCTGCTAGGTATAGGATTCAGGATTGATTTTTTTTTTTCCTTTCAGCACTTTAAAAATAGCACTCCATTGTCTTCTTGCTTAAATGGTTGTGATAATAAGTCTTCTGTAACTCTTAGCATAGGTAATGTGTCTTTTTCTCTGGTCACTTTCAAGATTTTTCTCTTTAAGCTTCTTGGGTCTGTTGTGGTTTTGTGTCTCTCATTAATTTTGGAAAAATCTTTATTGCTGTTTCTCTGAATATTTCTTTTGTTCATTCTCTCTTTTTTTTTTTTTTGATGGCTGCTTGGAGTTTATTTTCTACTTGGTGCAAGGCACAGGGTTATGAGGTGTCAGGGAGGCTCTCATGTGGCTTGGGTAGTAAAGAGTGGGGTTTTCTCTACTTCCTTTTTGGTGTTTTGCTGTTTTGATATTAAAGGACCCCACTACTTCCGAGACTGCTGCAGACTTTGTCTCGGGGAGGGGAGGGAACAGGTGAGGAAGGTGGGGCTTTTATGAGCCTAGTGCCTTGGAAGGAGGCCTGGCAGCTGGTGGTGGCCACTCATGATGGGGGCCTAGAGTTGGTTTTGCCAGGCTGGCCTCCAGGCTGCTATTCCCCCATGGCATCCCCAGCCAGGTCCTAGGTGATCATGCAGGTGGAGGTCTGGGGTGATTCCCAGTGCTCTGGGAACTCCAGCTCTGTGGCCATGAATGGGAGACTGGACTCCCTGAAAAAGAAGCTAGTCCACCAGTGTCCTGGTTTGGGTTTGGGGAGACCAGGGTGGTGGGGGATGACTTCCTCAGTGTCCTCAGCACTTCCAGGGTCCACAGGAATGTTACCTGAAGTGGAACCCAGGCGGCATCGATAGTAGTCATGGGTGGCTGCTGAAGGGGGTGGCTGCCATGCTTGTAGGCTGGTGGAAACCTCGGCAGTGACCCCTCATGGGCCTCAGTGTACCATCATGGGTGGTGGGGACAGGGGCACTAGGCCATGGAGCCCACTTGTAAAGGAGTCCTCCGTCAGCTTCTCCACGACCCAGACATGCAGGGCTGTTCTTCTGTGTGTGTGTGTTGGGGGGTGTGTGCGTGTGTGTGTGTGGATTCCAAATACATATATATTTAATACTATGTATTTAATATTGTCTCACATCTCTCAAATTGTCTAGTCTATTATTGCTGTTGTTTACTCTTCTTTCTCTTCGTGTTTCAGTTTAGTAATTTCTATTGACCTATTTTCCAGTTCACTGATTTAGTGATTATTCCTTTGGCTATGCCAAGTCTACTGATGAGCTCATTGATAACATTCTTTATTTCTGGTCCTGTATTTTTGATTTTTAGTATTTTAAATTAGATTCTTTCTTATAGTTTTCAACCCTGTGATGAAATTATCTATCTGATCTTCCATGTTGTTTGCTTTTTCCATTAGACCCTTTAACACATTTATCATAATTATTTTAAATTCCTAATCTGATAGCTCCAACATCTGTATGCACCAAAGTCTTTGACTTCCTCTAATGATAACTTCTGTTTACTGTGTAAACTAATTTATAAGAAGGTTTTTGTCAAAGTCTGTTCTCTGCTTGGCTTTTAGTCTTCCTCCTTGGACCTGAGTCTCCTTTTGCCCTGCTGCTTGGAGAGAATCTGCCTTTTGCAGGTCTCCCAGCTGTCTGTCGCTATTAGTTTTACTTGATGCTTTCTAGTGTGAAGAAGATAGGTGTGGGGAGGCGCCATTCTCTGATGTTCCAATCAAGTCTCCGCTGTAGGCAGCACTATTAATCTGGAACTCAGGGTGTGGCTTTCTCAAGTGTTCTTAGACCTCCTCCAGATGTAAATGTGTGACCAGAGGCAGAGCCTCACCAGAGGGAGAGCTTTCCTGGTTTGTTCTTTCCCTAACCCCTTACTCCAGCTTCTGTAGGTTTCCAGATGTGCTGTGTCCTTCCCGCTGAATATTTCCTTCCTCAGAGAGCAGAAGGGAGATGGACTTTCAGCAGGCTGTTGTTCTCCACCCCACAGCCAGCAGCACAATGGGAGCTTTCTCCCTGATCATTCCTGAAAACCTTTGGTGAGGTTCCTGGAGGAAAAATGCTCAAAGACAGCCTTATGTTTGACAATCAACTGAGCAGAATTGGACTTTTATTGTGAAAGTTAAGGCCCCCAGTCAGTTCTCAGGCCTGAAGACATGGCCACTCTAACGCAGTACAGAGGGGGCTGCTGGAGCCCCTGTAGACAGGGCCAAGATATTTCTTGGAAAATATCTTCTAAGGCTTGTCTTCACTCTAGCCACCCCACTGTCAGATGCATCTTCAAGTTCACGAAGTTCAATATGGAGGAACTGTAGACCCCAGGCTTGGATTTCATGAATCAGTAAAATTAAAACAAAAAAATTGGGAGGCTCAACATCAGGTTCTCAACTTTTAATTTTTCAGACCAAAAAGCACCCATTTGCAATCCCATCATTTCAATATGAAAGGACATTTAATATCCCCTCCTCCTCCCAAAGTACAAAGGATGTACTTTTGGAATAGTGAACAGTCCTTTTACTTGGAATAAATTTAGGCCTATTAAGGCAATGAAATTATTCTGTATGATACTACAGTGGTGGCTACATGTCATTGTGCATCTGTCAAAACCCATAGAATGTACAACATCAAGAGTGACCCCTGGGGAGGGTATAGCTCAGGTGGTAGAGTGCATGCTTAGCATGCACAAGGTCCTGGATTCAATCCCCAGTACCTCCATCAAATAAATAAATAAATGATCCTAATTACCCTTCTCCCCCCACCCCAAAAAAAAACTAAAAAAATCAAAAAGAGTGAACCCTAATGTAAACTATGGACTTTGGTTGATAATGATGTGCTCATGTTGGTTCATCAATTGTACCAAATACGCCGCACTGAGGAGGGGTGCTGAGGGGAGGGGAGCATATACATGTGGGTGGGGAGGGCTATGTGCGAACTCTCTGTATTTTTGCTCAATTCTGTTGTGAACCTGAAACTGCTCTAAAAAAATAAAGTCCATTAATTAAAAAAAAACACACACACAAAACAGCAAAAAAAATAAAAAGCTAAAAAAAATTTAGCCCTATTAAAAACTCAAAAAAGTGAACTTAATTTTTTATCTTTCTCATCATAGATCAATGAATGCCTAGTTAGGGACCAGACAGGCCCTGTACTCATGGGCTTGCTGTAGGGCATGACTGCCTTTCTGTGTACTTTGGTCTTCTATATTTTTGTTGTGACCCCCTGGAAGGCAGGATCGTGTCACATTCGCCTTTGTTTTTCTAACTTGACCTTCAAAAGTGGCCCACTTAATAGATGTCGGCTAATAATAATGATGAATATTAATTACTAAATTGTTAACATCATACTATATTACATAAATACATTAATGCTAATTATATATGTGTGTGTAAGTATGATACTATATATGTGTATGTGTGTATATATGTATGTTGCCATGTGTATATACATAATAAATGTTAGCTGAACTGAGCTGGCCTCCTGGCGTGCTCTCCCCAGCACGCCTTACGTCCTCTCCCAGTGCCTCCCCAGGCCTGCCTGGAAGGATGGAAATTGACGTTTATTTTCTTTGATATTAATGGCATTTAGTAAGTGCTCACTTTGAGAGAGGAATTTCTTTTTAGAGATAAAAGGATAAGTAAGACATGAGTTTTGCTCTTCAGTGGTTTATAATTATTATGTGCACGGGTATTTATAATACTAAGCAGTGTGTGATCAGTGACCTAATTATGAGTGCCGAGTGCCATGGGCTCTCTGAGGAGGCAGTGTTCACGTGCCCATTTACTCAGAATCCTCTGAGTGGCCTGCTTGGTTCTGGTCTTAAGGTGGAGGGAGGGGAACGAGCATGGCTTTGCTTTTGATGGGCAGTAGTAGAGAAATAATACTCCCAAGTCATAAAGAAATGACAGAAGGCCGTGGAAAGAGCATGGCAGTCCAGGAGCTCCGATCCAGGAACAGGGGCTTCTTCCTGGGGATGAGGGGGTCAGAGAAGTAATTAGTGCTGACCTGGGACAAAAATGGGAAGGTTTCATAGAGGAAGTAGCACTTGAGTTGTCCTTGAGGCTGGGTGGAGCTGGGAGGTATGGGTGTGGGGGAGGGAAGAGCCTGGGCAAAGGCACGGAGGGAGCATGTGCAGGTGTAGGGAGGGGGTCTGGAGTGGAGGGAGTGGGGGGTAGATGTGCCAGGAGAGCCTGGTCAGAACCAGGTCGTGCTGGCACAGAGCAGATGCTTAGCGAACAATTGTCAAATGATTGGCTAAGTAAACGGCAGCACAGACACGTGGGTTGTTGTTATTTTATTTATCTGTTTTGGTAGGTAATGGTGAAGACCTTTGAAGAAGGTGGTAGAGCCGTATTATGATGGCAGCTCTGTGGAGGACAAACGAGAGACAAAGCTGAACATGGGCAGGGATGTGAGTCAGGAAACCAGGGTGCTCACCCTAGATGGCCTCCCAGCCCCCAGTCCTGGAAGGCCTGATTCAGAAGCCAGGCTGGAATGCTTCTCTCTTTGGAAACGCTTGTGGGTCAATGGATGTCAACACTCAGGTTAAATGCAGGGTGTGTTTGGACACACTGGGAACATGAACACGCATTCTACACCTAGAGAGAGAGGAATGGCGCCTCCTCATTGCATTGGTGCCAAGGTTAGTGTGGCCCCCAGGAAGGCTCTGGGCAGGCGACCCACAGTGTGACCGACAGCCCCCAAGACTGTTGAAGCCTCCAACCCCTGGGCTTGGTGATTCTCATCCTTCCTGCAGGGAAGATGAGAAACCATCTCATGTTTCTCTCTTAGCGCTCCTCATCTGCTCGGTATTGACATCAACAGACAATGAAATCACAGGATCCAGATTAAGTAAATCTATTTTCCTTGCATGTGGTGCAACACAGTTTGAAAATAAAAAAAACAAATCAAATGCTCTGAAAGCAAAATGAATGCAAATTAAGGTCTGAAGAAATCTGTCAGCATCGGAGCATTTTATTTTGGTTTCTTCTCCCCTTTAAATTAAACTAACACCACTTTCCGAAGCTCAGATGTGAATCACAGCCCCTTCTGGAATGAATGATTATGGCTGTGGCCTAGTTTAAGCAGATGATCCCCCACAAGTGGAGGGAGAGAGGCTCTTCTCCGGGAGGTGGGAGGTGCTGAGGCTGCAGCCTGTTGAGGGCAGACTTCCAGGAGTGGCATTGCCCAGGAGAGGATGCCTGGAGCCTGGGGCATGAAAACAGGCACCTGGAGTCTATTTTTCCTTTTGGTAAACCCATCATTGTGTTTTTAAAATTTTGTTAATGCTCCTTGTTAAGATTTTTCTATGGTACTATAGTGTATGATTAAGAGTGTGAGCATAGGGTTAGAGGGACCTGGCGCAGACCCTCATCCCTAAATGTGTGACCTTTTTATTTCCAGTCTCCTTGGAAATTATCTAGCTGTTAAATTAAAAGGCACTTTTACTTTTTTTTTCCCAAAAGCAAAAACTTTGAAGAGGACAGGAAGCCAAACAATTTTGCAATAAGTTCTGAAGTTTAGTCTCACTAAAAAGTCTACTTAATTTTGAGGAACCGGAGGGACCTGGCTTTCCATCCGCTACTCTGCACAGGTGGCCCCGCGCGGACGATGCTTGACTTTCGGCAGTTGAAGGCCAAGCCTTCCCCGTCTCACTCTCCCGGCCCTGTTCGGCAGCCATGCTTTCACTCCCTCGTGCAGTCCCCACCCCCTGGCTTCACTGTTCCCTTCTCTCCTTGACTTTCTTCCGTGGCTTTCTGTGGTGTGTTTATTTCTCTGCCATCACTGTTTCTGCTTCTGCCTTCTCTCCTTCTTTTCTGTGTCTCTGTCTTTCTGGTTTGCTGAGAATCTCTCTGTAAGCTTTTTCACTAGCCAATGTCCAGCAGCCCAGTTCCTAGAGAAGTGAGCTTTGCTTTCCGGAGCCCCTTACTTGTTTTGGATGTACCCCTAAAGCCGTCCCTTGCTTCTCCCGAGAAGCAGCCAGAGCACGCCCAGCTCTTATTGTTTCTATGATACCCTGGATCCTTGCAAAGGAGAGAGGTTTGGGAAGCATAGCAGCGCCCCCTCTCCTTGCCCTCCAGCTGCAAGCAAATCCCAGCAGAACTCACGAGCACCCCAGAGTCTCAGGCCTTTTAAACTTCTTGGATTTACGGTTTCAAGAAGTTTGTCTTATGCCCCAGATGACTGAAAGCTTCACTCAAAATCCCCCTGCCCTCAACTTCAATTTTTTTTTCTTGTGGACGGCGTTGGGGGAATCCACCCTGAAATATTTATCCGGACAGTTTGCTCTTCCTAAGTAAAAATGCACTCCAATCACTGTGGTCAGGTGACAAGCATTCACTCACTCAGTCACTGACTCAGTGCGCATTTACTGCGCTCTCCCCTGTGTGCCCAGCCTGCTGCGAGGCTCTGGGGATCCAGTGAAGATACACACTGGGCTCTGCAAGAGCTGTCTGGCCTGCCTGCTAGCCGAAGGGATGGAGGGTTCGGGCAAGGATATGGCTTTTTAACAGCATCAGTGTTAGTGTGAGCCCACCAGTGTCTACCTGTTCTAATTTTCCTATTAGGAGGCAGCACATTTTTTTTATGGCTGAGTAGTATGCCATTGTATAAATATATTACATCTTTTTTTTTTTATCCCTTCCCACCCTCCACCCCCTTGGCAACCACAGGTTTGTATTCTATGTCTATGAGTCTGTTTCTGTTTTGTATTTATGCTTTGTGTGTTTTTTTTTAGATTCCACATATGAGCGATCTCATATGGTATTTTTCTTTCTCTTTCTGGCTTACTTCACTTAGAATGACATTCTCCAGGGACATCCATGTTGCTGCAAATGGCGTTATGTTGTTGGTTTTCATGGCTGAGTAGTATTCCATTGTATAAACATACCACATCTTCTTTTTTTTAAAACATTTTTTATTGATTTATAATCATTTTACAATGTTGTGTCAAATTCTAGTGTTCAGCACAATTTTTCAGTCATACATGGACATATACACACTCATTATCACATTTTTTACTCTGTGAGCTACCATAAGATTTTGTGTATCTTTCCCTGCACTATACAGTATAATCTTGTTTATCTATTCTATAATTTTGAAATCACAGTCTATCCCTTCCCACCCTCCGCCCCCCTGGCAACCACAAGTCTGTATTCTATGTCTATAGTCTATTTCTGTCCTGTATTTATGCTTTTCTTTTGTTGTTGTTGTTGTTGTTTTGTTTATTTTTGTTTTTGTTTGTTTAGATTCCACATATGAGCGATCTCATATGGTATTTTTCTTTCTCCTTCTGGCTTACTTCACTTAGAATGACATTCTCCAGGAGCGTCCATGTTGCTGCAAATGGCATTATGTTGTCAGTTTTTATGGCTGAGTAGTATTCCATTGTATAAATATACCACACCTTCTTTATCCAGTCATCTGTTGATGGACATTTAGGCTGTTTCCATGTTTTGGCTATTGTAAATAATGCTGCTATGAACATTGGGGTGCAGGTGTCATCCTGAAGCAGAGTTCCTTCTGGATATGAGCCCAGGAGTGGGATTCCTGGGTCATACAGTAAGTTTATTTCTAGTCTTTTGAGGAATCTCCACACTGTTTTTCACAGTGGCTGCACCAAACTGCATTCCCACCAGCAGTGAAGGAGGGTTCCCTTTTCTCCACAGCCTCTCCAGCATTTGTCATTTGTGGATTTTTGAATGACGGTCATTCTGACTGGTGTGAGGTGATACCTCATCGTAGTTTTGATTTGCATTTCTCTGATAATTAGTGATACTGAGCATTTTTTCATGTGCCTTTTGATCATTTGTATGTCTTCCTTGAAGAATTGCTTATTTAGGTCTTCTGCCCATTTTTGGATTGGGTTGTTAATTTTTTTCTTATTGAGTCACATGAGCTGCTTATATATTCTGGAGATCAAGCCTTTGTCGGTTTCATTTGCAAAAATTTTCTCCCATTCCGTAGGTTGTCTTTTTGTTTTACTTATGGTTTCCTTTGCTGTGCAGAAGCTTGTAAGTTTCATTAGGTCCCATTTGTTTATTCTTGCTTTTATTTCTATTGCTTGAGTAGACTGTTCTAGAAGAACATTTTTGAGATGTATGTCAGATAATGTTTTGCTTATATTTTCTTCTAGGAGGTTCACTGTATCTTGTCTTATGTTTAAGTCTTTGATCCATTTTGAGTTTATTTCTGTGTGCAGTGTAAGGGAGTGTTCTAGCTTCATTGCTTTACATGCTGCTATCTGGTTTTCCCAACACCATTTGCTGAAGAGACTGTCTTTATTCCATTGTATATTCTTGCCTCCTTTGTCGAAGATGAGTTGACCAGAAGTTTGTGGGTTCATTTCTGGGCTCTCTATTCTGTTCCATTGGTCTATATGTCTGTTTTGGTACCAATACCATGCTGTGTTGATGACTGTAGCTCTATAGTATTGTCTGAAGTCTGGGAGAGTTATTCCTCCAGCCTCTTTCTTTCTCTTCAGTAATGCTTTGGCAATTCTAGGTCTTTGATGGTTCTGTATAAATTTTATTATGATTTGTTTTAGTTCTGTACATCTTCTTTATCCAGTCACCTGTTGATGGACATTTAGGCTGTTCCCATGTCTTGGCTATTGTAAATAGTGCTGCTATGAACACTGGGGTGCAGGTATCTTTTTGAATTAGGGTTCCCTCTGGATACATGCCCAGGAGTGGGATTGCTGGATCGTATGGTAAGTCTATTCCTAGTTTTTGAGGAATCTCCATACTGTTTTCCACAGTGGCTGCACCAATCTGCATTCCCACCAACAGTGTAGGAGGGTTCCCTTTTCTCCACACCCACTCCAGCATTTATCACAAGTTTATATTGTATAGCACAGGGAAATATATTCAATATCTTGTAGTAGCTCACAGTGAAAAAGAACATGAAAACGAATATATGTATGTTCATGTATGACTGGGGCATTGTGCTGTGCACCAGAAATTGACACAACATTGTGCACTGATTATACCTCAATAAAAAAAAAATTAAAGAAAAAATTCAAACAGAAAAAAAGAAAGAGGCAGCACATATTTTTCTGGGGATTTTGTTTCATTCCCCCAGGGTGAGCAAGGCTCACCTGTAACTTCCCAACACCCACAGCTCTTCGTCTTCCTCACCCTTGTCCCCCGGCACACCTGGCAGTCCCACCAGCCGAAGGCCACTTGGGCTCCAGCGTGTTTCCTTCTCAAGGAAGGGTGCAGTGGACAAGGAGGGGGCACAGAGGTCACTGCTCTGTGTCAGCTCTGTGCCTGGTGGCTTTACAGATTCATTTCTTTTAACCCTTATTCTCAGCCTACCTGTAAGGTAGGTAATCTCATCCCCATGTTAATGAAGCAGAAATGGAAGTTCAGGAAAGTTCAGACCAACCATCCAAGACAGATACGTCTGTGTGATGTCCAGACATTTTAGTACATCCCAGAACGGCGCCCGGAGCCCAGGTCTGTCTGAATCCCAAAGTCAGGTGCTTCAGCCGTGTGTGTGTGTGTGTGTGTGTGTGTGTGTGTGTGTCCCCACGTGTGTGGTGGGATGTGCTAGAAAAGGATGCACCGAGTGGTGTGAATCATCCCAGTTTCTTTTTCCCCTACCTTGAGTCTCGGTCCTGAAGACCACCTCGCTGTCCTGGTTCAGATCAGGGTACAGCCATGTGCCCTGGATAGATGACGCATTAAGGAGTGAGGTACCTGGCTGTCTCCCCAGAGGACTTCTGCTCACTCTCACATGACCTGGTGGGACCAGAGCCAGAATGTCCAAGTTCTAACCCCAGCTCTTCTGTGTGCTAGCTGTGTTATCTTGGGCAAGTTATTTAAACTGTCTGTTTCCTCTTCTGTAAAGGGGATGGCAATGAGAATACAGTTCTCATTCCTGGCACGGTCAGGTCATAGAGACAGAAGGTAGAATGGTGTTTGCCAAGGGCTGGAGGAAGGAGGGGAATGGAGAGTTGCTGTTTAATGGATCCTGGGTTTCAATGTGGGATGATGAAAAACTTCTGGAGATGGATGGTGGTGATGGTTGCACAGCAATGTGAATGTGCTAAGTACCACTAAATTGAACAAGTTAGAAGTGGTTACATTGATAAGTATTATGCTATGTATATTTTATCACAGTAAAACAAAAGGTACCTGCCTCAAAGGATGTGGCGGAGACTTGAGTGAGCTGGTGCTCGTTAAGCACTGAGAACAGAGCCGTAGGAAATGCTCCATAAACAGAAGCTCTTACACGCTTCACCAGGGAGGCCTGAGGGGCCGAGGGCGGAGCCTTGGCGAGCACTCCTGTCACCGGCTGGGGGTTGCCGTGGGAGGAGGTCTCACAGCTGGTGTCCGGAGCAGCTCGTGGTTCGGCAGCTGTCAGGTCAGGGGCTGGTGACTGTGCATTTTAATGGAAGCATCCCCGCTGCCCGGGCCGAGCACCGGGGTTATAAATGGAAGGCTGCTGGCTAAATTGCCCCATTTTGCACAGCCTCACACCATGGGTCATGGGCTCTGACGTGAGGCTGGGTTTGGTGGTTAAGCTAGAACAAAAGAATTATGAACCCAGGCAGGAAAACGTCCAATTAAATGGCATCAACACAGTATGTCCGAGAAGAGAATGGTGTTTTAATGTTTTCACTGGCCTTGCCCACCAACATTTATGGAGTGTCCACGGGGAATGCGAGAATGCCAAGCGCTCAGAGTCCAGATCGGAGAGCAGCAGGCGGCTGGCAGTGGATCAGAGGCGGGAAGGCAGTTCACCCCGCCCACGCCCTGTGTCGTGCTGGATCTGGGGACAGGAGTCCCTTCAGACTTCCTGCCTGTAATTCTCCCCAAACACCCTAACTCATTCCAGACCAGTGACGTTCATTGTGCGGTTCCAGAGGCCTCTGGTTGCTCAGGAAGGAGCGGACATCCCAGTCTGGGGCAGGAGCAGTCAGGAGACAAGGCTTCCCTGTCCTTGGCCCTGCTCTCTGGAGACCCTTCCTGGTCCACTGCGGCCACGAAGGTCCTCCAGTTCTGCCCCGGGGACCCTGCCCCTGCAGGGCAGCTCGGGGCCCTAAGACGTAACTGTCTGCTGCCCCCCAAGCTCTCTGTGGTGAAAGACCAGGCTTCTGGCTCGTTTCGTTTTAATTTCCAGTCCATCGTGAGTGCATGCGCTTACAAAATACAGTAAAGACTAATTACTAAGTTCATCTGATAAGGACATGAAGCAATAAATTACAAAAATGAAACAAGAAGCAGAGTGTAAAATACAAGGCCACTTTTGAAATTATGATATCCAGCAGGTGTGAATTATGTAGTCAAATTGCTGTAAAAGGTTCTGGATGCTTCCTCTCCATTTTTGTGCTTATTATGTGTGTCACAGACCAGTAACAAAATGGTGCTGCCCGGACACTGGCTGGGGGCCCCCATTTCATCTCCCACTGCGGCAGGCTGCCGGTCCCCGGATACAGGAGAAAGTACTGGCATCTCTGCCTGTATTCCACCGTGTTCTTTCTCTCTCTCTCTCTTTTTTTCTTCTGTTTGAATTTCTTTTTTTAAAAACCTGAGATATAATTATCCTACAACACTATGTTAGTTTCAGGTACACAGCCTAGTAATTCGGTATTTCTATATGTTACATTTTTTTTTTTTGGCAGGGGGTGGGTGGAGGTAATTAGGTCAATTTATTTATTTTAGAGTAGGTACTGGGGATTGAACCCAGGTCCTTGTGCATGCTAAGCATCGCTCTACCACTTGAGCTATACCCCCTCTTCTATATGTTACAAAATGATCACCACCATGAGTCTAGTTACCATCTGTCACTGTACAAAGTTATGACAGTGTTATGACTATATTCCCCATGCTGTACATTTCACCCCCCGACTTATTTATTTTGTGACTGAGAAGTTTCTACCTCTTAATCCCCTTCACCTGCTTCACTCAACCCCTCCCCCCACTTCCCCTCTGGCAAGCACCTGTTTGTTTTCTGTGTCTCTAAGTCTGTTTCTGTTTAGTTATGTTTGTTCATTTACTTTTGCTTTTTAGATTCCACGTATAAGTGAAATCATGCAGTATTTGTCTTTCTTTCTCTGGAGTATTTCTCTTAGCATAATATCCTTGAGTTCCATCCATGTTGTTGCAAATATCAAGATTCCATCCTTTTTATGGCTGAGTAATTTTCCATTGTATATATGCCACATCTTCTTTATTCGTTCATATATGGATGGACACTTCAGTTGCTTCTGTATCTTTGCTATTGTAAATAATGCTGCAATGAACATAGTGCATCTGTCTTCTTGAATTAGTGTTTTCATTTTCTTCACATACCCAGGCATGGAATTGCTGGATCATAAGGTAGTTCTGTTTTTAATTTTTTGAAGAACCTCCGTGCCGTTTTCCATAGTGGCTGCACCAATTTACGCTCCCGCCACGCACGAGTGGTTCCCTTTTCTCCACATCCCTGCCAACACTTGCTATTTGTTGTCTTTTTGAGAATAGCCATTCTGACAGGTGTGAGGTGATACCTCACTGTGGTTTTGAATTGCATTTCACTGATGGTTAGTGCTGTTGAGCATCTTTTCATGTGTCTGTCGGCCATCTTTATGTCTTCTTTCGAAAGATGTCTATTCAGGTCCTCTGCCCAGTTTTCAATCAGGTTTTCTTTTTGGTGTTGAGTTGTATCAGTTCTTTGTATATTTTGAATATTAACTCCTTATCAGTTATATCATTTACACATATCTTCTCCCGTTTAGTAGGCAGCCTTTTCTATCACATCCTCTTTTAATTTTAATTTTTGTGTATATTTGAAAGATACAGTAGTAAAGATACATATATAATTTACTTCCTTATAACATATTCTATATAATACAACATATACATATTAATACATATTACATATGATGAGTTGTGCTTAAAATATTTTTTCTGAGTTATGTGATCAAAAATATTTGAAGTCTACTGTCCCCTTTGAGACATCTCTTTTCTTGCACTGACCTCCCTTTATTTAAGGTTTCAAATATTTAGGCCTGTCTTAAAATTATGATTAAACCATAAATTGTTTGAGGGCAGGGGCTATACCTTATTTAGGCTTATCTATTCAGCTGAGAAAAGCATGGTTGTGCTGTGCTAGGACATGGGGCTGAAACAATGACTAGGAATTGATCTCCATTGTCTAAAGGGCACATGGCTAAGATGAGGACAGACAATTGCAAACGAATAATTTCATCGCACGGTGCAACATGTGCAATCAAGTCAGCACGTGTTAGTAACAAACCTGAGGCATAAAGCGTGGTTAACTCTGTTAGGGGTGGTTCTCAGATACCACCCAGAGGAACTGACCCTGAGAAGGTGCTGAGGGAGAACCATGGTTTGTGTGGACGACAGGAGGAGGCAGGGAATTTGGGCTAATGTTAGCACTAAAAAAAGCCATAAAGATCTTCACGCCTATTAGGATGACTAATATTAAAAAGAGAAAATAACAAGTGTTGTTGAGGATGAGGAGAAATAGGAACCTTTGTGCACTGTTGGTGGGAGTATAAAATGGTGCGGCTGCTGTGGAAAACGGTAGGGTGGTCCCTCAGAAATTGAACATGGAATTACCATCTGATCCAGCAAGTCCACCTCCGGGCATATACCCAAAGGGATTAAAAGCAGGAGCTCAAACAGATATTTGTACACTCATATTTATAGAAGCATGATTCACAATAACCGAAAAGTGAAAGCAACCAACATATCCACTGATGGATGAATGGGTAAACAAAACTGGGCGTATGCGTTACGTACAGCGGAACGCTGTGCAGCCTTGAAAAGGACATCCTGACACATGCCACAACAGGCATCAACGCTGAAGACGTGCCGGGTAAACTAAGCCAGCCACGAAAGGACACGTATTGCGTGGCTCCACTTACACGAGGTGCCCAGAGCAGTCAGAACTACACACAGAAAGTAGATGGGTGGCTACCAGGGGCTGCGGGGAGAGGGGCATGGGGAGTCCATGTTGAACGGGCATAGAGTTTCAGTTGGGGAAGACAAAAATGTTCTGGAGGTGGATGAAAGTGATGGTTGCACAACGATGTGAAGGTGCTTAATGCCACTGAACTTAAGAATGGTTAAAATGGTAAATCTTATGTTATATTACATTTTACCACAGTTGTCAAAAAATGGCATAAAGTTACAAATGACACAGCGTATTCAGAGCATGGCATTTCCTGCACTTCACTGTGGCTAGACCCTAGTGGGCCTGGCTGGACCACCTAGGGGAGGTGGGAGGTGAGCTTCCTCCATCCTCCATCCCTCTCTAGCTACTCACTCCTTTTCCTTTGCCTGGGCTGCCAGGTTTTATGATAGTCAAACCTCTTTGTAGACACTTCACCTTCACCCCTATCTAGACTCAGTCAGGACTGGATGTGGCCCCTCCATC
The DNA here is from genome assembly GCF_009834535.1 of Camelus ferus. NCBI lineage: Eukaryota > Metazoa > Chordata > Mammalia > Artiodactyla > Camelidae > Camelus > Camelus ferus. Next base: position 1,763,481 of record NC_045716.1, read on the forward strand.
TTCCTGAATGGCTCACAGTGGACTCCTGGTGCTAAATCCCATGGACTCTTCAGTCTTCTCGACACCACTGATCACACGCTTCTCCTTGAAACTCTCCTCTCCTGAGATCCCTTCGGGGTCCCTCTTCTGGTTTTCTCCCACTTTCTCCGTTTCCTGGCAGGCGTCTCTTTCTCCACTTGTCTCTTCATGAGATTGTTGCCCCAGGGTTCCATCTTGGGTTCCCGTCTCACCTTCTGGAGCCTCCTCTTGCTGGCTCTCATTCCCTCCTGTTACTGTTTACATTTCTCTGGCTTCCAAATTGATGTCTCTATTCTGGATCTCTCATCTTAGCTTAAGATCTGTGTATCCATCTGCCCCGAACGTCTCTCCATCAGCTCACACTCAGTGTATCAGTGGCCCCACCATTTATCCCTGCTCCCACTGCAGACCCTCCCCTCTCTCCCCTCTAACATCTGTTCTCCTATCCCCCATCTGTTCAACTGTATCTCCTGGCCACATGTAAAGTGCATTTTGTTTCAATGTTAATAATGATGCTTCTTTTTCCAAGGCGACTGTTTGCGGCCATTGTGTGCCCTTTGAAGGAGGAGGTTTAATGGTCTCGGAATCTCCAAGCCAGCAGAGTGCTTGGCTTGCTGCACGGTGCTAAGACGAATGAATAATAATAACGGTGACGTCTAATGCGTCTATGGTCCTTAGTACGTGCCAGGCACTGTTCTAGTCACTTCACGTGCATGTAATGACTCACTTAATTCTAACAGTGACCTGTAAGATAGATACCATTATTCCACTTACCTCTGGAAAACTGAGGCACAGAGAGCTCAAGGTCCACAGCCTATGGACGTTCGACATTGAACGAACGAATGAATGAATGAATGAAAACAGACATGGGAGAATAAATGAATGGGGTCAGCAGGATGGGTTAGGGCATGTAATAAGTTGTGCCATGTGTATAGTTAGTAGATTGGGAAATATTTCTTGGGTTTCTTTCTAAGGAGACACTAATTGTTTGGGCAGTTGTAATTTGACCCATGATGTAGTGATGCATCAGAGAGCATGGGCATTTGATGTATGTGATCAAAAGAAATCAGAGGATAAAGCATCCTTGATGAAGAGAGAAAGGAAGGTGGCTGATCCAAGGTGTTGTGTCAGTTGGAGATGTGAGTCAGGGGCAGTTTACCTGCAGTCTGTGCCTGCAGGGTGATGCTGGCATCCTGCCTTGTCCAGTCCTCATTACAGAAACATCGTGACCAGTGTCCCCCAGGGAGCGGCCTCCCTGGGTTTTAAATAGGACAGAGTCCTGGACATTTACTGGGGGCTGCTGGCCACCTGCCTTTGTCCCTTATTTTAAAAACTCATCCTTGATACCCACATCTTCTCTATCGCATTAAAGCCTGGTTACTCCAAACTATTGGTTGCACATTTCCTAACCTAGAAAAACAATGCTGTCTGGACCCACTGGCTGTCTTCCTCAGTTCTTCACCTTCCCTGAGCTTCCTGTCTGTTTCCACAGGACTCTGTGCTACGGTGCTGTGGTTCTGTCCCACCAATGAGAAAGAAAAGCAATGAACAGTGTCCCCCTCACCCCTTCACTGTCCCCTACAACCAAATAAACGTTGGCACCTCCATTTTTCCTGATATTCATATTTTCTTCCTTTTTCCCAGCTAAAAATAAACCCATGAATAGACTTCCCACTCTTATTCGTAGATTCTCAGAACTATAAGGAATCTTCAAGACCTGCTTGTTCAACCTCTTCATTTTAAAAGTGAGCAAACGGAAGTCTAGAGAAGGCTGAGGATCCCAGTCGCAGGGTCAGGATGAAAAACTGTCAGATTCTGGGGGACAAAGGCGGTAGGATCACTCTCCCTAAGTTCTTCCCTGCAGCTTCTACTCATACATAACAAAACTGCACTGTAAATTGATTGTAATATTTTCCTATGATTTCTCCTTTTATTTTTCTATTTAGAGAACTATTTTCAAAAATCTGTTTGATTTTATTTCTTCTCTGCTGGTCCGCTTCTCCACAGTGTGCTTTGACACAGAAAAATGAAGGAAGGTGTGTGGTTTTCTCTCTTCCCTTCCCTTCTAATGGTTGTGTGAGGTTGGAGGGGTCGCTCAGAGGATGCGTGAGGAAAGATAAAAGTTTGGTGTCTGCTATCCTTGCAAGCTCTACCCCATGTGCGCCAGTGGTGAGAGTCACCGAGGGGCGATCACTGAAGCATGATGTTATTTGTAAATATCTGTTTACACATCCGTCTTCCCCAACACATCGTGAGCCTTTGAAGACGCAGGCTGTGTCGTCTTCTTTTCTGTGTCCCCAGTACACAGCACAGTGTCTTTAACATAGTACATGCTCAATAAATGATTATAGCATTGATAACTGAGTGCAGTTATCAGCCTGGCCACTCCCTCAGGGCTTATAGCCCCTAACAGAGAAGACTACTTAGAGGAAATGGCCTTCGAGCTGAACTTTAATGGAAAGAAAAACAGCACATGAGAGCCAGAGGAAGAAGGTTGTTTTTATGCACATGGAACAAATCAGACAAAGGCTTGGAGCGGGAGACTAAAATTACTAGATTGCCCATCAGGAAATTAAACAGCCTATCCATTCATTAGAGAAAGAACAAATGACAGGCCTTGTGCATTACCAGACTGTTAATAAGCAAGAGCCAGACTTGCTCTTATAAAAAGCCAGGCTCAAAGTCATGTTACTCAGCCCTCTCAAGCCACCCATTCTTGAAGTCTTACGATTCAGAATCACGAAGGTTATACAGAGTACTCACGCTGGCACGAGGGGTTACAGTCCCTCTTTTATAACTGTCTCTGTCCTGTTTTTCAGGCTACTGGCTTATATTTGCTCAGATGATCTCATGCAGAGATCAGCAAGGTTGTGGTCGCGCCTCACCCCAAAGTGGAGGCATTGTGTGCATTGGGGGGACCTCATAGTAAACTCGTTGACCTTCTCCAACTGGAGGCCCTGCCTTTGAGACTTCAGTCCACTCCATTGGCCGTGTTCAAATTGTCCCGCAGGGTCAAATACATCTTCCCAAGGGAAAATATGTCTAAGCTGAGGGTACAGAGATAAAAGGGTCTAACAAACTTTTGAGTGTCTGTTGGGCATGCCAGTCTGTGCTTGATGCTTTTACATCTCATTTGTTCCTCAGAACAATCCTGAGAAAGAAGTGTGACCCCCTTTTTATGGATAATAAAATTAAGATTCAGAGAAATGAAATAACCTTGCCTGAGGTCACATAGCTAAGAGATAGAGCCAGACTCAAGTTCAGGTCAAACACAGTAAGCCTGTGAGCCTTCCGACATACCACACAGACAACAGCTGTTACAAAAATATCTGAGGCCAACAAAAAACCCAATATTTAAAATGGACAAAGCATTTGGATAGACAGTTCTCCAAAGAAGATATGCAAATGGCCAATTAGCACATGGAATATGCCCAACATTATCAGTTATTAGGGAAATGCAAGTCTAACCCACAGTGAGGTGCCACTTCACGCCCACTAGAAAGGCTATGATAAAAAAGGTGGGCAATAAACTAGTGTTGGTGAGGGTGTGGAGAAGTTGAAACCCTTGTACATTGCTGGTGGGAATGTAAAATGGTACAGCTGCTTTGGAAAACAGCCTGTCTGTTCTTCAGAAAGCTAAACATAGAGTTACCATATGATCCAACAATGCCGCTCCCAAGAGACTTGAAAGCATATATTTGCATGAAACTTACACGTGCATATTTACAGCAATATTACTTGTAACAGACAAAAGTAGAAATGACCTCGAATATCCATCAACTGATAAATGCATAAATGAATGCGGTATATCTATATCATGGAATATTATTCAGCCATAAAAGAAATGAAGAACTCATATAGGCTACATCATGAAGGAACCTTGAAAACATTTTGCTAAGAAGTCAAAGAAGCCAGTCTCAAAAGGCCACACACTGTAGGATCCCATTTATATGACATGTCTGAATGGGCAAATCCACAGAGACAGAAAGTAGGTGAGTGGTTGCCAGGGGCCGGGAGACAGGAGGAACGGTGACTGCCAAGGAGTGTGGGGTTTCTTCTCCTGTGATGAAAGGGTTTTGAATTAGATGATCTTATGGTTTTTACTCTTCTGTTTGCTAACGGGGTTAATCACATCAATTGATTTGCAGATACTGAAAAATCCTTGCATCTGTGGGATGAATCCCGCTTGATCATGGTGCATTGCAGTGAGCCTTTTGATGCACTGTTGGAGTCGATTTGCTGGTGTTTTGTTGAGGAGTTTTGCATCTATATTCATAAGTGATATTGGCCTGTAATTTTCCTTTTTGTGCGATATCTTTGCCTGGTTTTGGTGTCAGGGTGATGGTGGCCAAAAGAATGAGTTCGGAAGTGTTCCTTCCTCTGCAATTTCTGGATAGTTTCAGAAGGAGAGGTGGTGACTCTCCTCTACATGTTTGGTAGGATTCACCTGTGGAGCCACCTGGCCCTGGACGTTTGTTTTTTGGGGGGAGTTTTTAAATGACTGATTCAGTTTCAGTCCTGGTGGTTGGTCTATCCATATTTCCCATTCCTTCCTGATGCAGTACCAAGAGTTAGGCTTTACCAGTAAAATGACCAACAGAATGCTTGCTGGGAGTGTCTATACATAACAGGCTTGGAAATGAGGTCCTTGATAAACAGCCAAAAAGAAAAGAATGTCCCTTTGGGGTCCAGTGTGACAAATGTCATTCAATACAAATAATAATAAAGTACCTCACAGAGATTAAGGTGCGCTGAGAGCGTACAGTCAATAGGAGACAACAGCCCCCGATCTGTACAATACGGCAGTATAATAAAGGTAAATGCAATGCTATGATCTGCCGTCACCCCTTTCTTGTGTTCATCCATTAAGAAGTATTTATCGCGCATCTAGAGTGTACCAGATACTTTGCTAATGGTGTTGGCGTTTTTTACATTTTTCCCTCACAGATAAGCCTCCCTGTTTTACAGATGAGAAAACTGAGACTCACAGAGGTTGAGAAAGCTGCCCCAAGTCACACAGCCAGTGAGCGGTAGAGACAGAATTTGTGCCAAGATTTGTCTGACTCCAAAGCTGGGGGTCAGAGTGCTGGGTTGGAGAGTGGAGAGCGAGCAGGGGGCGGCCAAGTGCAGCCGTGAGGGAGGGGAAGATACACGTGGTGGTGGAGCCAGTCGTGTTCAGCCCAGACCCTGGGGTCAAGGGCCTGGGTTTGAATCTTGGCCCCACCATCTCCTGGGGACGTTGTGCAGACTGAATTAGTTATGCATGCAAAAATGCTTCCAACAGTGCTTGGCACAAACTCTGAGTGTGCAGAGCGTTTGTTATTGTTATTGCCTCTTCTGCACACATGCAGGTGGCGTGGCTCTGAGATGATCACCTAAAGGATAAAAAAGCATCTCTCAGATTTGCAGTTGAAATAAAGGTTGTCTCTGGGGAGTGGAGAGGGGGAGGGGGAGGGGTGGGGTGGGGAGGGGGAGGGGAAGGGGGAGGGAAAGTAAAGGAAGGATGTTTCACTCTCCCTTATTTTCATGTTTGAATTTTTTACAATCACACGTTACTTTCTAAAAGAAAACACGGCTGGTAAAAATGCTTCCACCGATAATAGAGCATGTGCACTTGGGGAAAAACAAATCAAAACCTGGGGCATCTGTGTTTATTGTAATTCTCAGGAAACCCAAAGTCAGTCCTCTGTATGCAGCCCACAGACTGGAGTGTGTGCAATGAGAGGCGGGTACGGGGCCAGTTTCACAGACTCCCCTTGCTCCCTCAGCCTGTGTTTCCATTATGGGCAAATGTGTTATAATTTTGATCTTCATAGATGACCTGGCAGGCATTTTCAGACCTCAGCCCTGCCGAGGGCGCCTCTCAGGTTCCTCCCTGCTTAGACGGGCGACCCTTACAGGAGTCTGCAAGCAGGACTTTCCTTTCAGAGATTCAAGAGTGGTGGGGACTCTGCGAACTTTCACGGGTGGAACCTGGGGCTGAGGAGAGAAGAGGAAGAGGTGAGCAGCCAGCATCCTTCCAGATGCGAGAAGACAAGCTGTCTCCAGCGTGTCACCCTGGGTGGCCGTGCCTCTCCCGTCTCACTCAGCCCTAAGTTTTCCATGTCAGCTCTACCAGGCTCTTTTTCCTTAACTGAGATTTAGCTTTCTCACCTCTGAAATGGGCCTCATGTTCCCTCTGTTCCAAGGATGTGGGGAGATCTAATTAGCTTTGGCCTGAAATGTATCACATAGGCTTCTGGAGCAAAGTGTGAAATAATAGAGAACTGAGGATGGGGGACAGGTCGGGTGACCCATCACTGGGTTTGGAAGAACCCAAGTGTCTGTGGAGGTACTTAATTCACATTTAGACTTAACAGCCCACTAGGAAAGAGTCCAAAACGAGCAAAAGTTCATTGTTTTACATGTAACTTTAGTAAAGACAAGGGTATGCTTGGGCAGACAACAGGGACACAGGAGGAAAGCTCCCAGGATGTTGTAAGCAAAACTGCCATCCTTCTTTTGCAGGTCTCTGTACAGGACAAATAACTAGTAGATGTTTATGTCCAGGCTAAAGTTCCAGGAACAGATGCCTTCCAGGGCTTCCTGCCTTTACAGCACGCCTGTGTCCTACCGCAGAGCCACGCATCTCCCCGTCTCCCCTCTCCCAGCACTGGGCCAGATCTTGGCCAGGGGCAGGAAGGGGGCAGCCTCCCGCCAGCCCAGCCTTGCACTGGCTCCATCGCATGTGTCCCTGACAAATGGCGCAGACGCCCTCTGTCTTGTTCTCCTATGCTCAGAAAGAGGTTTGCCCAGGGCCAGCGCAGCCTCACATGAGGGAAGGGCAGAGTTCAGAGCTCACATAGTTCCAAATATAAACTGATCCAGGAAATGAAGAGGCAAAGACAGCTGGCATCTGCTTTTCAGGGCTTTCTTCTGTTCTCATCCTACAGCAACCAGACAGTGCAAGATGGGCCGAGGTGTCGTTCCACCTGACAAACAAATCAGGGGGTTCGCACACCACCGTGCTATCTTCTCGTCCCTGTCTGTTGGGTGGGCAATGGGGAGAAGAGAGGATTTCCATTTCCTGAGAGTTCTTCATCTCCTTGTGGAAAGGTTCTTAACAGCAGCACTGGGTGTGTGTTATGAAGAAGTTCTTATTTTACTAACGTAATCTGTTGGTAAGTGTGGCATTAGGCCTTAAGGGACCCAGGATATGCCCTACCTCCCACTTCCAAAAGAAAAGGATATTTTTGGAGGTGTGATAGAATTATTAAAATTGTGTAATGAAATCAATTATGTGGTAAAATCAATTTTACGTGTTCTGTAACTGGAATTAACATCACGTTTTTAAGAGAAAAACCAAGATCAAAAGAAAATTCTGTATTTGAACAACTCAACGAACAATGACATTTTAATCGTGCCATCTCTGTCCAGCTGTTTTCTGCTGGCCTACATACACAAACGTTGTTCATGTTGACACTAGCATAGTTTTCCATTGCAAGGCACACACATTCCTTCAATCATGGGCTGAAATGCCACTATTATATTTGAAGTCATTTGAGCTTTTCCCCTCTACTCCCAACCCTTAAGCATTTTATTTATGCTCCACCATTAAATCTTGTTTTGATTAAGTGATGCTTCCCTTCAGGAAGAAGGTTCCTTTCAAAGAGAAGGCAAATGATCAAATGGAAGGAGTCAGAAAAATCTCATAATGGGGAAGGACCTCCAAGATCACTTGATCTAACCATCTGGTTACAGTTGAGGAAGTTGAGGACTAAAAGGTTAAGTCATTTGCCTAAGGTTGCACGGAGCGAGCAGTAGAGAGCGCAGAGGCCGTATCTCCTGACTCCCCTCCCCCCTGCATCACCAGGATGCTGCCAGCTAGCTTTGGCTCATTCATGCCTGAGTGAATTAGGAGTGTCTTGGCAGGAGGCAGGCACTAGCTTTAGTGTATTGCCTGGATCTTTCCATTTGTAGCCAGCCAGAAAGGAGGAGAGGAATGTGAGAGGACAGAAAAAGAAGGAAGCTGCACATTCTTGGCATGTTGGAAGATTCTGGAAAGATTTTAGACCCAGCATGTTTAGGCAACTGCAATTGTCAGACCGAGTGATGAGGAGGGGAATGTGACAAGGCAGATGTCCCCCACCATTCTCTCTGGTAGCTCCCACTCTGGTTTGCTCTCCAGTTCTCTCTTCTCAGTTGGGACACTCAGCTCAAGATCTTGCAGAGTATGTTTTCAATGTTTCACCTCTGCAGTTTGCTTGAGCCTTTCCCCCTTTCCTCCTTCAAGGCCCAGCTCAGAAAGTCATGTCCTTCACGAGGGCCCCCCTGCAATATTCTATTGAATTTATCATCTCTCTTCCCTGAGGCGCCCAAGCACTGGGCTGTGGCACCTAGGTTCTGCCATAGATGACTTCAGTGCATTTTTTCTATCCTCACCAACATCCTCCACTCTCTGCTCTGCCCACCACCCCCACAGCCAGCCCGTGTTATCGGTCAGAAGCTTTTAGAGGGCAGGTGCCTGTCTTATTATTCGTTTCCATATTATCTGTAGCACATGGCACAGATCCAGACCACTGTGGGCACTTAAATTGAGTAGAATATTAGCTATGAATTGTAGCAGTAGACCTGATTTTGTTAGTGAAAAGTTGCTCAGGTTTTAGATGTCCGTTTTCAGACATGTCCAGTTTAATCTAGATAACTCCATCTTCCGTTGCCATAAATAGCCACTGGCAGCTGGAGGGAAACTTAGCACCCTCAGAAGGTGAGCATTTCTCACCTCCTTGGTAGTTAACTCTGCTTGTTTACATGCTGTGAACTCAGATCGTCTTAACCAGTTGGCTCAGGCCCACAGTTTATCCAGCTGGTCTTGTCTCTGGCGTGGGGTTAGTGGGTTCCATGGTCTAATGGGAGTCAGGTCTGAGCACAAGTTTAAACAAAAGACTTGAGATCCGGGACAAATGCCCGGTGATGATGCCGCACGTTTGTGCTCTGCCGTTTAGCAGGTGCTCTGCTAAACAACCCACAGGGCTGGGAGGTGTCCTGGCACCCATCTAGTGATTCTGACTGGAAAGCCTTCGGAGCCAGGGAGATGCTTAGATGCACCCAGCATGCTGGCTGTTCACCAGAAGTGGCTCTAAAACTCTGCGGCTCTCTCTGACTTATGGAGAATAGTACACAGCATAACGGATTAAGAATGAGGAGTACTGATGCAAATTACTATGTACAGAATAGATAAACAAGGTCCTACTGTACAGCACAGGGAACTATATTCAATATCTTGTAATAACCTATAATGAAAAGGAATATGGAGAAGAATATATATATAAATGTATGACTGAATCACTATGCTGCACACCAGACACTAACACAGCGTTGTAAATCAGCTACACTTCAGTTAAAAAAAACAAAAAAGAAAGAATGAGGAGTGTTTGGACAGAACTAAGTTAAAGTCCTGGTCCCACCACTACTAAAGGAATGATGTAAAACAAGGTACCTCATGAAGGCTCATTTTTTTAAAAAAAAAAAATCTGTAAAATGGAGTCATAGCCCACTTCATGGCATTGTTCTGAGGATCCCATGGAATTCTGCCTCTCTCAACAGCGTCAGTCACAGGGTGAGTGCTCAGTACGTGCCGGCTAATGTGAGAGGATCAGTCCCATGCGCTCAGCAGTAGGCACTCAGCGTCCCTGGAAGCCGCTCTCCATTGGCCCATTGGTTCTGGCTTTTAAGCAGGAAGCACGGCTCTCGACAGACTCAGCTGAACCTGCTCTCCCCTCAGTGGCACCCTGAGATTTCCAAAAGGAAGATTCAAAAAGTAGAGAGGATGATGGTACAACTCTGGTTGTCAAACCCTTTCTCCAGGGGGAGGGCATGGCTCAGTGGCAGAGCACGTGCTTAGCAGTGCACGAGGTCCTGGGTTCAATCCCCAGTACCTCCATTAAAATAAATAAATAAACCTAATTACCCACACCCCCGACAAAAAAAAACAAACAAACAAGAAAACCCCAAAAACCTTTCTCCAAGTGCTGAGGCTGGGAGAAGGGCAGTAGATACGTCGTCTGTACAGCAGAGGCTCCATGGGTTAGAATAGCATCATGACCTCTACAGGCCCAGAGACCCGCTGTGAGCAGGGTGGGGGCCGGGGCCGGGGCCCGGCTGCTGCGTTCGCCATTAGAGGCTGGGAGCAGACACGGCTGCAGGAGACCGGGCCAGGGCTGCACGTCTGATCTTGGCCTCGTTAGCATCCCTCCCAAGCAACCCACGTGATGCACACTGATGAATTCATTCACTCAGCAGAATTGTCTGTTGTGTGCCAGGCACTGAGCACGTGGAGTTTTCGTTCAAGTACGGAAGACAGATGTCAATCAACCTGCCACAAGAATAACAATAAGGTACCGATCCTCAAACCTTAGGGTGCGTTTGAGCCCCCTGAAGGGTTTGGAAAATCAGAGTTGAGGCCTGCCCTCAGCTCTGACTCCACAGGTCTGGGGTTGGGGGGCCCGGTCTTTTGCATCTCCTGGTGAGTTTCCAGGCGATGCTGATGGTCGGTCTAGAAACTATGGTTGGAGAACCGCTAATATATAATGACAAACTGTGATAAGTTCTTTGGGGGAAAAATATTGGGAGTTCTGGGAGTGTGGATCAGAGGGTCCTAACTCAGACTGGAAGAGCCTCAGAAGCCCTCTCTGAGAAAACAGCATTTAAACTGAAATCTGAAGGTGAATAGGTGGGAAAGAGTGGGGGGAAGATATGGGGGCTGCGAGGAGCAAGGGAGCGTGGTTTGTCGGAGCAAAGAGGCCAGTGTGGCTGGAGCAGAGGAGGTGGTGGCAGAGCGATTCAGGTAAAGCCAAAGGGGCAGGGGTCATGTTGTCATCAGGGCCTAGGGGGATGAACGGAAATGTTGCGGGTTATATGCTAAGTACAGTAGGATGCCTTTGCCGCACAGAAGAACGACGTGTTCTCATTCATAGTTTTAAAATTGAGCTTATTGCCACTGTGTAAAGGATGGATCGAAGAGAAGCAAAAATGATAGCCGGAGAGTGGTTAAGGAGTTTTTACGGAAGTCCAGGCTAAAAATGGTGGCTTGGACGTGGGTGGTGCCTGTGTTGGCTGAGCGGTAAATCTGGGATATTGTTTGGAGGCAAAATGGATAGAATTTGGTGCTATATTACATGTGGGAGAAAGAGAAGAAAAGGAAAGCATTAAGGCTGATTACGGGTAAGTGAGATGGCACAGCAGTCGGACAGTTCTGACGATCGTCCTGAGAAAGTGATGAACATGTTGTGTCCCCAGCTATGGACAGTCTTTATTTAACCTCATCCCTCATCCTTCCTCCCCCTTTCTCCTCTCCCACCTTTGTCCTCATGCTGGTGTATACCCATCAGTCACTTTTCTGGGCTAGTTAAGCCATCTCCTATGGCACTGGGCTCCCTGAAGATGAAGACGTGGCTCTGGCAGGTTTGATAAAAGACTTGTGGGCTTAGGTTCCCAGGGTGACAAACATGGTGGGAAGAAAGGATTGTCCACACATCCAGGTGCTCTAGCCTTGCAAGCTTTGTCTACTAAACTCTTGAAATATTTATCAGAGAAAGTTGAATACTGTCCTCCTTATTTCACTGTGGCAACCTTGAACCATAGCCTAACATGTCTTCGTCTCTGCCAGAGAAGGAATGAAGCCAGTTCCAGAGTGGGAGTCTGGGGCTTCCTGGCTCCTGGGTATCTCACCAGGGCCTCTTGTTCAAGCACGCAGAAGTAGGGAAGGAGCTGCAATTAGGGACAGGAACAGGATGCTCGCAGCTGGAGAGCTGAATACCAGTGAGTCAAAGTGGGAGTTCCCATGGCAATGGTGATGCCACCTCTTTTTTGAGGCCAGGAAGCCAGTAATATGGGGATGAGTCAAGTGCTGCTTTGAAAATCTCTTGTATTTCTTCATTTTCATGTCTCAGATTGGAAAGATCTGTGACGACATGGTTCCCTGGCATCTGATAGAGTTTCAGATGATTTTCCAAATGGTAATGTGGTCTTAGGGTAGAGGCCCTAGACGCGCCATCTCATAACGCGTCTTTTCCCGTTGTCCACTGCACTGTTCACGGAGAGTGATGGACTTCAAAGCACCAATGAAGTGAGATTTTTCTACTAGCTTAAAACTCTTTGTCAGGGCATTCCAAAATCTTCCAACTTTTCTGATTTTGAAAAATACCAAGAGAACGTTGAATAGAAAAGATCTTGCAGACTGTTTCTGAAAGATCTCTGAGAACTGCCTCTTTAGGGGGATGTGTTTAGAAAAAGATGGTCCAAGCGTTCTCCCTAGGCCCCCTCTTCATGCCCCCTTGCTTGTCTGGTCAAACTGCGTGCCCAGGCCACGCAGGCACCCTCGCAAGAGGACTCAGAGAATTCTAGAATCATAGACTGTTAGAGCTGAAAGTACTTCAGTCAGAGAGAGATGAGCAGGCATCTGCCTGAGGCTTTTAAGACTTCATTCAGGCAAGACCCTCCTATAATGCAGGACCTTAGTGTGGTCACTGTGGTCCTGTGACCAGCCATTAGCTTATAGGTCCAGGTCTCATGGACTGACTCACAATAACCAAGTTTGAAATAAAATGACATATGAACTCAGATGTCCGTACACGCATTTTACAATGGGGGTTACTCTATTTCCGTGACCAGAATTCTCACATTTCTTATCCAGTATCAGAATATTTGGAAGAGTAGAATAAGTAATCAGAAGCTTGCTTAGCGATCAGAGTTTCAGGGCAGACGGAAGTGGATGACCTCAAAGGATGTTTTGTCTGGGACAGAACCCCTGATGAACCATCCCTGACAGCAACAGGCAGTTTTTTAGGTTATAGCATAACGCTCACTTCCCCTTGAGCTGGCTGTTCCCTTCCCAGGGCCACCCTGGGAAAGGAAGTGCTGGTAAGTTCTGTTCCTTTGGGGTCCACTCAGACCACATCCCTGCTGGTAACACGCTACACTTCATCGGGTTTCAGCTGTCTCGATCTTAATATCATTTGCAGATATGTCCACTTAAATCATACCCTGGGCACCTGGTCTCCTGATCTACTGATGTCCCCTTAGGATGGGTTGATTGTCAACAGCGTCCCTTTCCAAGGGCACCTGATTTCTATCTTTTTACAGGAAGCCCACTAGAGCCTCTTCCAGAGCTGCGGAAGGACCAGCAACTCTTCCAGTCCAACACTTGAGAACACAAGTTCCCAGTGCGATAGTCCTAGCCTGCTAGGCTTGAATGCTGCCAGTAGTGGAGAGCTCACCACCTTCTGGGTTCTCAGTCCTTTCCACCAAGCCCCTAGGCTGAGAGGGATAAAGCCATGAGAAGACACACCAGTGCACTTGTGTGTGCAGCACCGGCCCTGCGGGCGTGGTCTTCCCCTAGGTGCTGCAGGGGACGTGAGAGAGGAGTAAATGAGATCAGGAACGGGCAGCTGGCTCTTTCGGAAGTTCTGCAGAGAAGGAGGGCTCAGACTTTGACAGCCTTGGTGGTTTGTACCCTTCGCATCCCTGGAGATTGCCTCAGTCACTGCTTCTGTCTATCCAGGGTTCTGAGCATTTGCTATTTTGATGACAGGAGCCAAACCACATGAAGAGCTGTAAGGGCAAGGTTGGGCATAGCATGGAGGTAATAGCCGGCTGCTAGGGCCCCATGAGGCTGTCAGAGCGTCTGAAAATCCCACCATGCTTTGGTTATAGCATTGTCTCCAAAAGGTTCTATTATAATGCAAATCACTTACAGTGAAGTCAGTGACAGATGAAGATGTAAGCGGCTGAGCAAAGAGCCAGGACCCTAAGAAGGTGGGGCCCAGGTGCCGGGGCCCTGATCAGAGGATGAGGCCTGTTCTGAAGGGAAGAGTGGAAATGCTGAGCGATGGTAAGTTGGCGGGTAATGGTGACAGGACACGGCTCCCAAGGACATCCCCTTCCCCAGTCCTCAAAACAGATTTCCGCGGTGTGCCTTCATTGCCAGTTTTGCCGACACAATTCTGGAAGTAGTGCGTTCCCCCTCCAGGTTGATCTTGAGTGAGCAAATCCCAGCTGTACCGCTTAATAGCTTTGCGATCTTAAGGGATGTAATTTCTCCGGGCCTTCGTTCACTCTGCTTTAAGAATGAGAAAATAATACATACTATTTGGGAAATTAAATGAAATTACATGTAGCGTGTGTCATGTGACAGACATGCAGTCAGTGGAAATTACCCTTTCTCCTTTTATTTCTGGGAGCAGCTCCCTCGAATGTGTCCATCAAGAATTCCTTTTACTCCACTCCCAGGAGTCTTCTCTAGGCTTAAAATTGTTCACTCAAGTGTTCCGGGGGCTGAATTGTGATCAAGCCTAATAGCAAAGGTGAATTTTGACAGATTAGAATTGGGCTTTGAAAGCCAGGCATGCATTTTTCTCACTAAAGATAACTTACATACTTTGAATTATAAAATCATGTAATAATTCTTTCCTTCTGCCTTCCTTCACCCTTTTTCTTTCTTCCCTTTATCATCAAGGCCTCCAGCCTGCAGGGTATCTTTGGACTTATGTCAGCTTTTCCTCCCAAGTTCTCCACGGCTGGCCAGGACGGTCCCCTGATCTCACAGTTGATGGGGTGGGAATGGGGATGCCACCTTGTCCTGTTGGACACTCTAGATCGTGGCTCTTGCGTGGTGTGTGAGGGAGTAGAGAAGAAGGCGGACCTGGATTATCATGTTCTCCAATTTATTTATTCAAAGCACTTACGTTCTGAGGAGGATGACTATGGATGCTGGACTTGTGCGGGTCTCATGCACCTTTTCGGGCTTGGTGTTTGCACGATGCCTGGTGCACGGCAGGAATTCAGTAAATGAAGGGCGAATGAAAGAATGCATGCATGTGTGTGATTGTGGCCCCGCGGGGCGGGAGCCCATCGCAAGAACTGGAAAGAACTGCGCTCTGGAGCCTCCAGTGCCAGCAAGGGGGCCTCCTGTTGGGGACTGAGTCCTGCCTCTTCCAGCAGGGTCAGCCCGGGGATGGCATCTGAGCCTTTCTCCCAGAGCAGTGAGCCTCCCTGGTCTCCCTGCCGGGCTCCCAGTCGGCAAGGCCAAGACACCTTTCCAGCAAGAAATCAGTACACGTTCCCTTCCTTCTCCAGCGTTCACGTTTGCAGCTCTGGAAATCGCATGCCGTCTTCACACCATGCAGACAGGGCATTTCTCCTTTGGCTTTTACATCCTGGGCCCAGGCCACGCACTGCTGCAGCGGATTTTGGCTGTTTTATTTTTTTCCCTCTATGGCTTTGAGTGTCAACTGCACCCTCAGTGGAGACACAAACATGCAACCACACAGCTTGCGCCTGCCCCGGAAGCTTGCCGGGAAGTTAAACAGACAATAAAATGCGGGCTTCAAATATGTCAGGGTAGAAGGCATTTAAAATTCTCAGTGGGGGCTGGAAAGAGAATGCTTTTAAAGTCTTTTCATTTATTGCTCTTCCCTTGCCTTCAGCATCTGAGCTGCCTGAGAGTCGTCCTGCCCCTCCTCGGTCTCTGTGCCCACTTAAGGATGGCTGGTCCTTTTGTGAACAGTCAGAGTTTGAGATGTTGGCTGTGACTGTGGACCATTCCTCCCAGGCTGCCTAACGAAGCCGAGGTACCTAAATTTGGCAGCAAACATTTGCAAGCCTGCTTTCAAATCTACCGTGCAGAATGGTGTTATTAAGTTGATGATTCAGGATTGCAAACCAGCAGCTCTGTCCTTTGGGAGAAATATAATCCATTTGACAGGTTTCACTTGGGCTATTTCTGAACACAGACATCAGTGCCCAGGACAGTGTGGATGATGAAGCAGGTGAGGCTGGGCTGTGGGTCAGCAGCTGCTGGCAGGACTCCCCCGGTCACGCCCTCACTGCCCGCCTCGGTCTTTGCAGCCGACGTACCCGGGGCAGCATGAGTGCCCGCTGTGTTCACATTAGTGTCCCCTTCTCCTGTACAGACCTGACCTGGGTCACGGGCTCTCCTAAGCGTGACATGAGGAGAAACTTCAATGACTTCTAAGGACTCGATTCCTGATCCTCTGCTGGGGCTGTCATTTCAAGGAAAAGCTATGCTCATTAGCTGATGAAAGGATCAGGACTCGAATAGTGAATTCCGTCGGTCAGGCGTCGAGGGCTCACCAAAACTCAAGGCCTCAGGAAGCACAATATCGTCCTTGTATCTGGATAGTGTGGCAGGAGCCAGTGAAGGAGAGGAGTTTGGGTTTGTTTTGTTAAAGGTAAAGAAGCCTGCTGAAATGCCCCTTCTCTTGCTCGCACTGTGGAAGACCCTTTGTTCCCGGGGCTTTCTAAATTATCTGGGCTGCAAGGCTGGTCTGGCATATTATGCAAAAACATTTAGCTTTTCTCTGTCACCCACCCCCCTTCCCATCTCCTTTTATTATTATTTTTCCCACTATATTCCCACTAGTACAGGGATCTTAGAGACAAAGAATACAAATATCTTTGTGACTCTGATCTTTCTGTGCTGGGTACAGCTCCTTGAACACTGGGGAGCGCAATGGATGGACACTGATGGTGAAGGAAGACAGAAATGGTGTACCAGTAACTCACTCAGCGTCGCCAGAATAAGTGATTTCCATCCCCACCGCTGCCTGTGCATGCACCTACACACCCACGCGTGCGTGCACACGTCACACATGCAGATTAGGGCCAAACACACCATGTTGCTTATTATTTCAAAGGACTGAAAAAACCTGTAGAAGATGTCTTTGCTGGGTTGCCACTGTTTTAACGAAACCTCGGGCTGAATTGAAAAGGAGAAAATGTATCACCATGTTGGGAGAATTAAGGAATAGGGCATTTGATGTACGAGTCCTGTCTTTTTAAGAAAGATAGGTGAGGACACACTTTTTAAAGGGGAGGTGGAGAGAGGTGTATCAGGAACTCCCTTGGGGATGATTCTCAGTGTACACGTCCTCACTCACTCCTCCCAGCCTGAGTTGCTGGTACAGTGAGCCAGTGTGTCATCTCTCAGAGCATCGGCGTGAAAAAAAGGTTCGAGTCAACTGGTCCAAAAGAATAGGATGCTTTGGGGTTCATCTACCATGAGGGGAATGGCAAAACTCAAGAAAAAATCATTTCCATTCAAATCTGGGATGTAACTGGACTCCTGGCTCTATGCTGGTCAGCTATAGTGCATCTTCAAAGAACAGCACTAGGGCAATCATTCATATGCACAAAAATATTTTTAAAAATTCCTGTGTCCAGAGTACAGTGCTAAGTGCATCAAAGACATAAAGATGATAATAATAGCAAACATTTTTAGAAAGCTTACTTAGGTATTAAATTTCCCAAGCATTTTCCATCTAATAATTTATTTTATCTAATTTAATCCTCTCAACAGTTCCATGAGAAAGGCTCCAGTATCATCCCCATTTTACAGATTTTGAATCAGGAGTTTGTGCCATACAGTAAGGATAGAACACTCACAGAGAAAGGGATAAAATGCCGGAGGGGAAGATGCAGTGGATGTGTTATGGTAGTTTGTAGGAAGGAAAGGTCACTACCAACCAGGAAGATCAAGGAAGGCTTCATAGAGGAGGTGGCATCTGAGCTTGGTCTTGAAGGGTCAGGAGGGCTTCTGTATGTTTGGCCCTTTGCTTTGTCACAGGAAAAAATGGGGGCAGGAAATGACTATCATGGGGTGAGATGGGGGTTGCAGGGCTGTCCCAGACAGAGGGCAGTGGGCAGACGTGCAGGGGATCATTTGGCTGGGGAACAGCAGGACAGAGGCTGGAAGAGTAGAGGGAGGGCAAGTCAAAGTATGTCTGTAGTTTGGACTCAACCGTATTGACCTTGGGAACCACTGCAGGTGAAGATCAGAGCTGGCTCCAGGGTGTGTAGTCTGGCGGCAGGGGATGCAGTGGGACTGAGGGTTAAAAGCCTGCAGGGGATCCCAGAGAGGGGCCATTGACAGTCCAGGGGTGAGGCAAAGAGCCGAGAGGTAGAACTGAGACTGGGAATCAGGAAAAGGTGTGAGAGGTGACAAATGATTGGATGTGGGAGAGAAGGAAGTGGACAGGAAGAGTCGAAGATGATTTCAAGGGCTTAATGGCTTGGTAAGGTGGGTGAATTTATGAATAGAAATGAGTCAGCCAGGGGGAGGAAGAGGGGTGGGAGGAGCACGATGAGGTGGTGTATTAGCAGAGTGATTTTAATTGACAATAGGCCATGGCGGGGAGATTTTCAACACGCGGAATCAGGAATAAGCCTTGGGAGGGAAGATGGGATTGGATGACCACCCTCACATTCCTTCTCCCCGCTGAGAGCAGACCTGGGAGACCTGGAGGAGCCCCTCTGGCCCTGCCTGAGTCAGACTGAATCTCATCCTCTAGTGCTCAAATCTAGCCTCCATCATCGCTGGCTGTGTGGTCCTGGGAAATACGCTTCAGTTTCCACCACTAGGAAAACAGAGTTTAAATGAAATAGCATGTAAAATGCCCAGTACACCTCCTGGTACTTAATGAGGGCTGTAAACATTCTAAATATTTTATTTTGTATTGTCTGGAAGTGTTTCCAAATTTATTTATGTTTTCTCCTTATCTCAAAGGGAAGTCTAGGTGGACTAAAGGAATTCCACCTCCAGCCCTGCTGGATTCCTTCAGTAATAGGTCGGCCAGATGTAAGGGCTAGTTTTATTACTGGTAGATGGTAGTTGAATTATAGGGGAAGTTAGATTCATTTCATTTTCATTAGGATTGGCATGGAGGTCAGGAGAGAATGGCTTCTAAACTAGGAGATCTATTTCGACGTCAGGGTCACAGTTAGAAGCCAGCCCTCACCAGGTCACCAGTCGCTCGCGGCGCTGATGCAGAGCTGGGTGAGGGGCGGGGTTGGGCTCTCAGCGGGCGTTCCTGTCCTGTTACCCGAGCCCAGTGGCTCTCAAACCTGGGCAATCTTCTCTCCCAGGGAACATCTGATTTTTTTTGGCTGTCACAACTGGGGTGGGGGCACTACCGGCACCCCGTGGTAGAGGAGGGACACAGCGAAGCTTGTCACAATGCACAGGACAGTCCCCACAACAAACAGTCATCTGGCCCAAAACGTCAGCAGTGCTGAGGCTGAGAAAGCCTGCGTCAGTCCACTGACTTCTCATTCATAAAGCACCTGCTAAGTGCCAGCTCTAAGCAGTGTGCTGGCTCAGCTGCCCACCGACCGTATGACCGTGGGGAAGCCTCCTGGCCTGTCAGAACCTAGTTTCCTTGTCAGTAACACAAGGGCACGTCCTGCTTTGGCTCACGGCTTGTCATCAGGATCTGAGGCAATAACACACGTGGAGCCTTTGTGAACGACGGCCCAACCCAGGGAACGCTATTACGCTAATAGCCACTACCCACCCTTAGTGGAAACTCCAGCTGTTAGCGGGGGCTTCTGGGTCATGACCCTTTTCCTCCCCACGATTAGTGCACGTGCTGGAGGCTCTAATTAAACCAGCAACCTGGCAGATCATCCTGGGGTTATTCTTCCTCAGCCCAGCTTGGCAAGCCTGGACAGACACCTCCCAGCACCCAGGTAGGGATGCTCACACCTAAGTCAAGCAGGTGTTTGGAAAGGCTTCCCAGTCTGGCTGCTCGCAGGAAGGAGCAAACCAGAGGAAGCAGCATCAGGATTCAGATGGCCATTGGCACCAGCTACTTCACGGCCTGGGTACCAGTCAGCTGTGTGTACTGCGAGGTGTGCCTTCCCCGGAAGGCGTGTGAGAGGCAGGGCTTGGGAGCTCCACTGTTTGCTCTTTAGTAATCCCTGCAGGGAGGCAGCACCCAGGAAGGGAGAAGTCGGATTCTCTAAGCTGAGGCCCCTTGCAAGGCTGGTTGGCGGTGGACCCTAATGAAGGCGATGATGGGACCAGACTCTCCATGCATTGTAACCATTCTAATCAGCCCAGCTGGCTCTCTTGGCGTTCAAAGGGCCACGCCTGTTTCACATGTTTGTGTTTGCATGGTCCTGGTTTTTAATGGTAACGATGGCTTCACCTCCCTGCACGTGCCTGTGTGTTCAGGCATTAATGGATGCTTCCCATCCCCCCCTGAGGCAGGCACGCCCCCTTCCGGGCCTCTCCCTGGGTCACCTAGAAGGCAGAGATGGAGCTGCTATCCCAAAGAAGCTTCGTTTTACTGGTGCATATGGTACCTCCCAGTCTGCCAGAGAACTTATCAAAAATGCACTGTGTGACAACTGAGATAATCCATGTCAAGGGCTTAGAACAGTGCACAGCACATAGTAAATGTTCAGTTAACGTTAATCGCTATTATTATTACCCTCCTCACAATAACCCTATAAAGAAGGTATTGCTCGTATCTCAATTTCAAGCGGGAGGACATTGGAGCTCAGAGAAGGTAAATCGCTTGCTCCGGAACCTCCAGCTTGGCCTCAGGATTTGAATCCAGATTCTTCTGAGCTGGGCTTCCCTCCACAGAGGAGCTCTTAACCCTGAACTATTTCCAAAAATGCTGAAAGGGACATCTGGACATCACTCTGGACATCAATCCCTGAGGATTTAGAACTGTGATCCCAGGAGCCGGAGCTGCTATGCCTGTCCATAATGGGACATTAGTCCCCAGGGGAGCCCTTGTGGAGGGACTGGGGGAGAAGAGGCCACTGGCTGGACCTTCAAACTCAGCGAACAGTGAAATAGACACACTTGGTCCTGATCCCTTCAGACATTTCCTTCTCTCTTCCCAGTCCTGCCCTCCCCACCCCAATCCACCCCAATTCTCCTGAGACAAGGGGGCAGTCTCCAGAAGGTTGCCTGGCCAAATCCTCTGCCATGGCAGTTTCTGCTTGCTCCTTGCTGTTCCCCAAGCCTGCACTGTCTCACTGTGGCGGTCAGCTGCCACCCCTCCTACACAGCCCCCTGAAGCCGGATGCCGATTCCTAAGCCACGAGGTAAATGACTGCTGAGGAGCCTAGGGGCGGTTTTCAGACTGATGGAGTGCACTCAGGAGACCTGCGTTCTAGTTTTAGCTTTTCCATTTGCCAACTTGGGCAGTATTAATAACAGGCATTAATATAGTGTTGACGAAACAGCTTCTCAGACCCTGTTTTATTTGATTCTCCTAAGACCATGTGAGTAATCATGGCAGATTCTCTTGTTTTCATTTTACAGAAGAGAATCTGTGGTTTGGTTAAGCACTTGATCAAGATTATACTTCTAATAAGTGAAAACCAGGACATGAAACCAAGATTTCTTAATTGAAATTTCAGTGCTGTTTCCACATTGTTATTTCTCTGAGTCTGTCTCCCGTTCACACACACACACACACAATGAACCTCAATTTTTTTCATGTGTAAAATGAGGGTGTTTAGAATAAATGATCTCTGAGGACCCTGTGAGCTCTCAAATAAAATCCAGTGTCTTTCAGTTTTCCAGTGAATCCTTACTCATCTGAAGAACTCAGAGTTATGATACTGGTATCAGGGTTATGATCTTTCAGACCTGTTCCCACTTTTCTGTCTGCATCCTGTAACATTTCTGTTTTTATAGTTCACAGAACACACTTTCTTCAGGGAGGGGACCTATTTGAAATTAATAAGAGAACGACTAGTTTACTCCTTAGATTTGGAGAGCAAATAAAGAAACAGCCCCAGCAGTGTGTGCACGCTCCTGCAGCCCCATTACTGGGGCATTAAACTTCCGAGCACAGCACGGCCGCTCTCTCCATAAAGAAGCCTGGTCTGTGACATCTTCTAGCATCGTCCACGAGGCATTTAGATCTTTGGAGAATGGCAGTAATAGTGCAAATGGATATAGAGTATTGATGGCTCAAGGTATCCAAGTAATTAAGAATTTAAAAATGGAGCAGGAAAGGATTGTTGCCAACAGAGAGAAGCTTCAGCTGAATCCTTGGTCCATTACTCTTGAAGGGATAATTACAATAGCCCACAAACTGATGGCAGTTCTCAATTATAGATGCTTCTCAAACATATGGTATTTTTTTTTTTTTTTTGCCACAGAGGGGAGGTGGTCAAGTTTATCAGTAGTAAGAAAACCTAGATTCAGGACCTTATTTTTTTCTGTGGATTACTTACCTTCTTTCTGTCTCAAGTTTTTATTTATAATATCTATGTTGCTATAGTAACACTAAATAATATAACAAATAGTGAAATGAGGATTTTAAAGTTAATTTTTCTTTCTATTTTTCCAGTTATTTCCTTCCCTCCATTCCCTCTCTCATTGTGAGGGGAAAAAAAGATATTTCCCCTCATTCTTTTCATTTTTGAAAACTGAGGCAAAATTTACATAGAGTGACAAGTAAATGCACAAGTCACTGAACTTTGATAAATAGGTACACCTGTGTAACCAACTCCCCAGTCAAGATACACATCATCTCCATCTCCCCAGAAGGTTATCCCTCACCCAGGCAATCCATATCCCCCATACACAGCTGTCATTCTGATTTCTGCCATCAGAGATTAGTTTTGCATTCTTGAACTTCACATAAATAGAATTATACTGTATATATTAGTTTAATTGTTTGGCTTTCTTTGCTCAACATAATGTTTTTTTGCAAGTAGCGTAGTTTATCCTTTTTATTGCTAAGCAGTATTCCATTACATGAATTTACCACAGTTTGTACGATCTGTCGATGAACATTTGGGTTGTTTCTGATTGGCGGCTATTGTGAACACACCTGCTATAAACATTCTTGTAGAAGTGTTTTTGCGGGTGTACATTTTCATTGCTACGTGGCAAGTCCTTAGGAATAGAATTACTGAATCACATAAGTATTGGTTTAACTTTATTAAGCAATATCAGATTGTTTTCCAAAGTGGTTGCCACTTTACAATCCCACCAGTGGTGTATGAAATTTCCAGTTCTTCCTTGTCACCACCAATATTTGGCATTGTCAGCCTTTTTAATTGTAGGTCTTCGCATTTGTGTAAAGTGATGTGAGATGTAACCGATGGGGGAAACTCAGCAAAGAGCACACAAGACCTTTCTGTACTCTCCTTCCAACTTCCTATGACTGTAATTATTTTCAAAATAAAAGGGTTAAAAATATGTGTTAAGTTTTCTTATGTATTCAAGTTTTCATACATTTTCCTTTAATTCAGTTATCTTTTTATTACTGAATTGTAGGAGTTCTTTATATATTCTAGATAGAAGTCCTTAGTTACATATGTTGCAAATATTTTCTCCAGTTGGTCAATTGCCTATTCATTTTCTTAAAAGTATTTTTTGATGAGCAGAAGTTTTAAATTCTCTCAAAGTTCAGTTTACCATTTTTTTCTTTTATAGTCAGTACTTTTTCTGTCCTAAGAAATCTTCGCCTATTGCAAAGTCACAAGTTTTTTATCTTATATTTTCTTCTTGGAGCTTTAGAGTTTTAGCTTTTATATTTAGATAAATATGCTATGCTTCATGTCAAGTTAACTTTTGTGAAAGTCTGGATAGGAGCTGAAGTTCTTTTTTATCCCCATACTTTTATCTAGTAGTTTCAGCCCCAACTGTTGTTGCTGAAAAGACATTCCTTTCCCCATTCCTTTGCTTTAGTTGAGAATCAGTAGACCGTATATGTGTGGGTCTCGGGAAAACCTTTTGGTCAGATTCAACCTCCTGGGTTGATCTTCTATCTTCTACCTTTTTACCCTCTCCTATTGTGGTTTGTCTTTATGGTCTACTTTATGTGATTTTTTTCAACCAAATCTTTGAACTTTTCTTAGAATTTTAATTTTTGGCCTCAGTATTTTTAATTGGCAAGAGTCTTTCCTTGGTCTCATATTTGCTACCTAGCCACCTCCACTTCTTTGTTCCAATGTCACCTTCTCCATGAGATCTTCCCTGGTCATCATGTTTGAACTTAGATAAGCCCCTTCTTCTAGCTCTTTCTAACTCCCTTCTCTGCTGTTTTTTACCTCCATGGCATCTATCATAATCTGCCATACTATATTTTACCTATTTTTTGGTTTGCTGTCTGTCTCTCTTGCTGAAATGACAGCTCCATGACGGCAGGGATGTTTAAATGTTTTCTTAATTATTGCTACTGCTATGTTCCCAGCACCTAGGATAGTGCCATGTACCAATAGGCACAGTCAATATCTAATGAATGAATGAATAACTGTTTCTTTGTTATAGACTTTTGTTCTCATTTCATGAAAGCAAGATCTTATATCTCTCTGAGGATGTTATAATATCTTCATTTTTTTCTATTTTCTGCATTTCTTCTGTTTCTCTGAGTTCCTTCCCACACCACCACCACCCCTTTTTGTTTATTTTGATTTCCCACCTTTATATCAGATGCTTTCTTCAAATGACTGGTGATCCTTGACTGCTCATTCATAAGCTGGGCCTTGCTGAATCATGGATGGAGCCTGTTGACTAGTGGGTTTTAGGGACATGCAAGGGTGGTTCCATTGATATCGGTCCATGTTTCTCTTGAGCCCCTCAGTTTCCCCAAAGAGGAGTTCTCACTGGGACATCGTGCTGCACACCAGAAACTGACACATTGAAACTGACTGTACTTCAATAAAAAAAAATTTTAAATATAAATAAATAAATAAATAAATAAGCAAGCAACATCAAAAAAAAAAAAAATGCTCAAGGGGAAAATTGAAAAAAAGAAAAAAAAGAGGAGTCCTCAATCTTCTGCTTGAGGAACGTAAACTAGTCTGCAAGTGTTCTGAGAGCCTCACAAAAAAGGAGCGGTGAATCTTACTCTTCAGTAGCTCAGAGACTTTCACTTATTCCCCTTGTGTTCCAGAAAGCACTTTCCTTCTGCCCTTTACTTTGGTTTTTCAGAGTCTAGAAACTTTTCAGATCATTTGCTCCAGAGAATAATGGCCCCATTTCCCTGCCAGGGTCAGGGAGGGACAACAAACCTGCCACACAGAGGGGGGGGGGGGCACGGGGTGTGTGAATCTAACAGCCTTAGACAGATTTTGACCCATTCCATGTTCGGCTGCATGCTTTCTAAGGTCATTGTGCCTCAAATCCTGAGTCATTCTTAGGCTCAGCAGCGCAACTTAGCTCTAGGCTTGCTCCGCTCTGCGCTGTCCGTCACCGCTCACGTGTTTATTCTGCAACTTCCAAACGTGTGTAGGCATCTTTCTTCTCCCTTCCCATTTTCTTCACCCTTGACATTTTTACCTTTTTATTCTTTTAATGTCAGTTTGGTGGGGGTTTCAAGAAAGTGGAAATAAATGCATGTATTCAGTCTGCCATGTGTAAGGATTAAAAGAAAGATAGAGGGGACGGTGACTCATAATGTTAATAGTTATCATGTTTAATCCTGTCCCCCTAGCTTGATTCCTAATCTAGTCCGTGAGGCTTACATTTGATCTTGGTGCTAATCTAGTGACACTATAGTGCAAATGCTGGCTAAAAGCCAACAAACTGAAGTTCATTGTGCTGATTTAGGGAGCCATTAAAGTCTGTTGCCAGGGAATAAAGCTGGTAATTAGAGGAAATCATGTAGGTTCAGGCTTTAGTGCTTCCCAGAAACGAGTTTCAGAGAGTTTAGACACTCTTGCTGTGATGGTCTCTGCCTCCTTCTCTCCTTGTAAACCTCTTCATCTCCTAAGACCATCCTGTGCTACAACGCATAGGCCAGCCTCTTATGTTCATAGATTATTTATCCAATAAACACTGATGGGCATCTGTAACATGCCGGGCACTAGCTAGGCTGGGGATTAAAAGGTCAACCTGGTCTTGATGTCTGAGAGCGTACAATCTAGCTGAAGGACCATATATAAAAAAAATAATCCAGTGAAATAAATGACAGTGCTTGGGCAAAACTGCAAAAAGAAGTTTGCACAAGTTTACGTGGGAGCGCAGAGAAAGGCTTGATCAACTCCACCATGGGGCACAAGGAAGGCTTCCAGAGGAACCAAGGTGTTGTTCCCTCCAGGAAGTTATATTTTTTTCCCTCAAGCTTCAGAGAGGCATCATGTAGACAGGTGAAATGTTCATCCCAAGGAGACGGAGCCAAGGCGTAGCTGGAGGTGACCTGAGCAGAAACATCTTCAAGCAAAAGCCACCACGGATCAGAAAAGGATGCCCCACCCCCACCACTCCACCGCAAGGGGCTGCGGAGACGATGGCCGAGCGATGCTTCATCCGCATTTCACATTCAGGAGGGAAGAGCTGTCTCCTTCCCGCTTGCACCCGCAGCCGGAGATGTGGATTCTTCAGGACCCGGAGACGGATGAAGAGGAGAAACACGGAGCAGGACAAGATCACGTGGCTTCTACCTGACGTTTCTGGCTGGGCGTCTGAGCGGTCGGTGCGGCCGTGGATGAAGGCCGTACCTACTCAGGAGGAGGAAGGCCGCTGTGCCGGGACTTGTTGCTTTGGTTGTGGTTGTCTGGTGACGTCACAGAAGCCCAGCGAGATGCGGATGGTGGAGGCGGCGAGTGAATTGGATGAGAGGACATCTGTAAAGTGCCTGGGAAGCTGTATCTGGCAATTATTATTCATCCACACGGTGAGGAGGTGGGAGACACATACTGACTGAGCCCCAGACTGTGCTCTAGTAACTTGATTCTCTCTCCACGTAGGTCCATATCATGTTACCTATTCCTGACCCGCTGACCAGGGCCGACAGGAAGTGGGCCAGAGCCGCCTCCCTGGAGCGCACTGGCGCCTCCCCACCACCAGGGCTCAGCCCCGTGGGAGTCTGAGTTGGGAGCAGACAGACGGGTGGGGCCCTGCTCACCTTGGCTGCCCACCCCGGCCCCTATTCAGGAAGGCGCAGGTGGACTCCCGGGTGAAATGAGCTCAGCTGATCATGCCCGTCAACCTCAGGAGGCTTTGAGAAAGCACAGATGTGCTGAAATGTAACAGGACTTAAGCATTAAATGTTGGTGGGGCCCGAAGGCCTGAGAGCAGCTGCCTACGGTGGGAAAGTTGGAGCAGAAGAGAGTGGCTTGAGCCAGCTGGGGCTCAGAGAATCCTGAAATGAGCCTGTGCCTTTGCAGTGGCGCATAGAGACAAACACCTTTCGCTGGAGGAGGCCGTGTGGAAGGCCAAGGAAGGTCTCTGACCATTTGTCTATCAGGATTGCCCAGGTGACAGTGGGTGGGGTGGGGACACATAACTTGCTGTCCTGTCCTGTAGGGGAGGCCCTGGGCCCTGTACACCCCCGGAGACAGCATTGTATGACAGCCAACCACAGTCTGCGTGACACACTACGCAAGACATTTGTCTTGGTGTGGCTGGGAGGGCTGATGGAGGAACGTCTGATCACCTCTGTGCTGGGGGGACCCTTCCCAGCATCCTCTTCAGTCAGTGAGGAAAAGGCATCATGCACATTCCTCAAAGCCTCTGTTCCGCCTTCCAGCTTTCTTACTGGGGGCAATTAGACTGCACACGTGGGTCCCTGAGGAAACTGAGGAGGACGAATTCACAGCTGGAAGTGAGAGAATTAAGGGCAGCATCAGTAAGTCAGGAGAGGTGAACACCAGGGGCAGGTCATCCGTGAAGGATGTCAAGAGGGGCCCACGTTTCAGGCTTACCCAGAAATGGTTCGTAGAAGTCAAGTGGCTTATAAGAGTGTTAGTTTCCTATCTGCTGTGACAGATTATCACAAACTCGGTGGCTTAAACCAATATAAATGCGTATGTGCAGTTCTGGAGGTCAGACGTCTAAAATGGGTGGGTCAGGTGGGCTGCTTCCCCTTCTGGAGGCTGTGGGAGGATCTGTTCCCTTGCCTAGTCCAGCTTCCAGAGACGGCTGCATCCCTTGGCTTGTGGACTCGCATGATGCTGACCTCTGCTTTCCTCGACACATATCCTTTTCTGACTCTGACCCTCTTGCCTCCCTCTTACAAGGAACCGTATGTTACATTGGGACCACCCAAATAATCCAGGATAATCTCCCCATCACAAGATCCTTAACTCAATCACATCTGCAAAGTCTTTGCCACGAAAGGTGATGTTTGTACAGGTTCTGGAAATGAGGGTGTAAGCATTTTTGCCTCTGCAGTAGACGTGACCTTCTCAGCCCACCTCCAGTGTGAGTTTCCTTTTGTCTTCGGAGCTCTCTGGAAACACTGAGCAGTACTTCTGAGCGCTGGGGTTTCCAGGACTCGCTTTTACCAGCTCTAAGTATCCCCTGGAGGGTTCTCTGGCCCTGGCCTCCTCCGGGGTTTTGTTCCTTCCCCTGAAAGGAATTTGGACAGCTGGGTGGAGTCCTTCTCTCTGGGGTTTCCACAATGGGAGCCCGATGCATCCCGGCTTTGTGCCAGAACGGGCAGCGTTGCCTGGTAACACGGACATTGCAGCCTGCCCTGGCCGTAGGCCTGGTGGCAACTTCTCTCCATCGTTATCTTTAAGTTTGCCACTGCCCTGTGGTTCCTGGCAGGCTGATGGCTGTCACTGCTGCCAACAAAGTGAGGAAAACTGGGCAGATGTTACCAAGGCTCAGAAAACAGTGGGAAGGGTGGGAGGGCAGGGCGGCCGGACTGGGTGAGGCTGGGAATTTTCCATGGTGAGTCTGGATCCCCAGAGAAATGGTTAGATGCAAGCAAGCCATGGGATTTCCTTCTGGTCCAGGATAATGTAAAAGTGATTCTGGGGTGGTCCTCGTGGGCCTAGCTAGCGTGCTGTCGTTCAGACTCAAAGGCAGTCTTGACATTTCAGAATCTCTTTCCCATTCCGGTGCAGGGCCGGCTGGTGACAGCATCTGCTTGCACCTCACCCCTCGCCACGTGCTCCTGCAGATCCTGGGCTGCATTTGAAGTCTTGTCTCCTTTGTAGTTGCCCTCAGTTTCCCCTCCCTCTGGTCTCATCTACATGACTGAGTGCTTTCATTAATTCAGCATTTGGTGCTTTTAAAACTGAATGTTCTCAGTCATTAATATTACATCCTGCCTTTTATAACTTAACTCTGCTGTGTATCCTGGGTTATCACGTTTCCAAGAGACAGTCAGATAAGATAAAGTTGTCTGAAAAAAAAATCCTATGTTGTTGAGATCAGAAAACACAGAGAGGAACAGGCTTAACTTTGTGACTCTGGGCCCTGCATGCAAATTCTAGAAAAGGCCCACTGGCCCTTTGTTTACAAAGCTGGATCTGGGAGGCACGTGTGATGTTTGGCAGAGCTCTTATCCAAGGATACAGGTTCCCTCTGGAGGGTTACAAAGGTGGGGGGGGGGGCGCTGCTGTGGGCGAGAGGGCCGCCTGGGTGAGTGGGGGGCAGACTGTGTTCCCCTGGGGAGGGGGCCCTGAATTACCGACAGTGTGGGTCTCTCTCTCTCTGAAGGACTCAGGCCTGAGACCGCAGCAAGAGGACCCCATAGAGAGCACGGAGCCTTCCAGAAAGGAAGGCAGTTCAAAAAGGAAGCCTGGCGGTGCTTCATTAGAAGAGAGGTGTTTATCTTCCAGGCCCCCCTGATTCCCTTGGGCCACCCCTGGGCCAGACCTGCCTCCGCTCCCCTCCGCCTCGCAGCCCCGTGGCACCGTCTCCCCTTTCATCCTGTCCATCCAGCAGCGTCCCCTGCCAGCTCCTCACCCTCCAGCTTCCGCCTCTCCCCTCGTGCTTCCCCATCAGCCCTCCTTCCCCCCAAGTCCCCGGGGCGGGCTGGCGGCGGTGGCCGGGAGCCCTCCGCCCAGCCCCTCCCCTGGTTTCCCTGCCGGGTCCCTCTCTCCAGTGCGCATGCTCAGGGCACGGCTGCCCACTCCCCACCCCCACCCCCCGTGCCTCAGTTCTTTTGCTGGAATTGCCGTCAGGGGTTCCGGTTGGAGGGGACCCCAGCTGAGTCTCAGGCTGTCGTCTCTGCCTGGACATCAAGCCTGCATCTTGAATAAACCTGGGGCAGTGAGAGAGGGAGGGAGGGAAGAAGGAAACAAAGGGGAGAGAGGGCGAGAGAGACAGAGACAGAGAGGTAGGGAGACAGAGGGACCGAGAGCGAGCCTGAGCACAGGAGAGAAGCAGAGAAGGTTCTGTCCGCATTCCTGAGAGGCTGAGTGCCGGTCTGAATGGCTGTCAGGATCATACAGACAGGACTGGGGGCGCTGAGCCCTGAAGGAGGCGAAAAGGGTTCTCTGTATATTTCACTCTAGCCTCAGAGGGAGGACCTTCCAAGGGGAGGCACTGCCAATCAGGACGGAATTCACCTCACTGTTCCTGTTTGAATTAACTCTTAAAGATGCAAGCTGGCAAAAAACAAACAAACAAACACCATGTGTTTTTAGAACACCTCCTTTATATAGGAGTTCCTTTTGTGACCCTGCCCTACGCTTTTAGAGCTTATGGCAGGTTGACCCAGACTTCTGGAAGCTCTCACGGCCTCCTGAGCAGGAGCCTCTGAAACCCTCTCCTCCACCAGCCCAGCTGTGGGGAGGGTGGCTGGAGGTGGCTGGCCCTTCAGCATGTGGTCCCACTGCCACCAACGATGTTCTCAGGGCACCACGAGCTAAGGTGCACTTAGGAAGGACAGGGAGGTTTCCGGGAGGGAAGGTGATGGGCATCGCGTTGCGGTCACCCAGGCTGCCCTCCTTTCCTCGGGTCTGTGCATGGCTGCTTCGGTAACACAGCTCCTCAGCCTGGGGTTGAGGGACTCTGTTCACCTGGTGTCCCAGGATGGATCCACCCCCAGACTCCGGTCAGACCCCACTGCTTCAGAAGCTGCTTGATTTTATTTAACAATCCTGTAGAGCACACCACGTGCCAGGCACTGTTCAGAATGCTTTACTCATGCTAACTAAAATAATGCTGCAACAATCCTGTGCAACAGGCAATGTTTTAATCCCCATTTTAAGATAAGGAGATCATGGCGGAGAGCTGCTAGGTAGCTGGCCTGAGCCCATGCAGCTGGGGAGTGGTGGAGCTGGGATTTGAACCGGGGCGCTCTGGCTCCAGCTCCATGCTCTTAATCACCTGCCATGCTGCATCTCATGACAGCTCCCTTTGTATCCCTGCTAGACGCCAGCCTCCCTGCATTGGCGTAAGAGGAGTGGTGGTAGGGTGAGTAGAGCCCAGCCCCAGAGGCCAGTGAACCTGGGTCTTTTCTGGGTTATGCCACTGTCTGGACAAGTCACCGTGTGCAACTCCCTTAAGCTCTCTGCCCCAGTGCCACATCTTGCAGAGGAGGGAGTGGACTAGATGGCTTCCAAACCAGTCTAACATTGGATGTTCGAAAGGCCTCCATGGAGTGCTCAGCTGTGCTTGGGCCAGGCCATCCCTGCCTCCACCTGGACCTCACCTTGGGGATTTCTGGAGGAAGATGGAGGCAGGGAGGAAAGTGAACACGCTCGGCAAAAAGCCAGTGGGTGGGCAGCCTCCTCTGGAAATGTGGCAGCTTAATGTGGCTCTGACTGTGTCCCTCCACGAGAGTGACAGTAAGAGCTTGGATGATATTCTTAACAGGGAGATCCTCTTATGATTATGATCCATGCTGGTCCTCATGGTATGATTCCCCACGGCAAGGAAGCTGCCAAAGGCTGCTCCAGGCCAGCTAAAGGCTAAGCCAAGTGGGCCTCCTCCCGTGTAAGTGATCGCAGATACATTCCGGTTACTCCTTAATGACTTGGAGACGTATACACTTTAGTTGGATTTAAATAGATCATTTTACCTAATTGAGAGTCAAGATCAGAGAGTTTAAAATTGAAGTGTCCTATTTCCTCAATGTTAAGTTGCATACTTTTCATGTTGAACATTTTTGAAATTGGAATAAATCATACAACCCACAGTATTTATTTTTAATGTTGTTTTTCCCCCAACACACACACACACACACACACACACAAGCATTATTCAAACTGGTGGTGCATGTTAGAATTAAAGAAAAATGACAGTATTGTTGTTGCTTTCGTCTGTGTTGGTGGTGGGGAGAGAAATGACGTTAGCAAGAAGAGGGACTTTGTTTGACTAAGCGTGAAGCCCTGTGGGGGGGAGTGGGCCTCAGGGAGGCTGGAAACTCAGATCTGGAAGGCTGTAAGGAATCCCTGAAGTGTTTTTACCTCTCATCTTTGCCTCTTTCTGTGTGTCTGATTCATTGTTCACTCTTCCTGCTGACTTGCTGCCTCTTACATCTCAAAATTCTCAGCACAAAATGGCCAACCACAGCCTCAAAGAAAGGCCGGATCTCTCCATCTCCATGTTTTCCTGTCTCTCCTCTAATTCTTATACCAGGGAAGAGATTCCTTTCGGTCCTTCTAGTCCAGTTAACTGTGAGTGGAGTTGGAGAGTGAGGTCACATTATACAAGATGGCAGCCAGCTTCCTGTCTCTGTGGGTCCCTGGGTATAGCACAGGGCGATGCTGTGAACTGGGCAGACGTTCCATGAGATCTCCCCGGCAGGAGGCAGACTTTTCTACTGCAGCTCATCCCGGCAGCACTAAGTGTTGGGGTTGGGAAGGACGGTAGGCAGGGCACCCGGAGACGAGCCCCCTGGACCAGATCTGGGAGGATGGCTGGCCCTGAAAGCAAACCTGAGGTCAGATCAGCAGTGGCCGGGGCTGCCCAGGGCTGTGCACTGATCTCCATCTTCCTTAGAAAGGACTGGAGGACACAGGGCCAGGATCATCGGAGGAGTGGCAAAGAGACAGGGATGGTGAATCACAGACAGGACTCTCCTCGAAAGGCTCATTGACCTTTAGGTTAGCACCACAGAGGTTCTTTCCAAAATGCTCTGTAAGGGTCCAGATTCTGCTGATTTCAGCCTCAGATTATGTCCACAGAAAGCACGGCCCCTCCACAGGGTCTGGAGGTGAGAAGGGGTGGGGCAGCTGGGTCGGGGGGAAGCCAGGAAACCGGGGTCTTGGCCAGTAGTGTCTGGCCCCTCACCTTTTACAGGGACCTGCCAACTCAGTCTGTTCGAATGGCTGGAGTCCAGCCACAGAGCTGTGTGTTCTCGGGTTCCGGGGCCAGGTGACGCAGCCCTCACAGGACGCCTCCCTCTCTCCTCGCTGGCTGCCGCAACCTCCCTGCCTGCCCTGGAAGCTGCGGGGGCAGCTGACATCCCATGAGCCACCGACCTAGAGATTTGGCAAGAAAGTCCCTTGTTCCATTGGAGAGGATGTCAAGTGAGAAGAGGTGGTGTTCAGTGCCAGCTCCTCTGAAACCCAGGGGAGCCAGGGAGCGGGGAGGGAAAGCAGCGCCTCCCAGGGCAAAAGAAGAAAGCCAGCGTCCAAAGGAACTGTTTTTATTTCCAATTCTTCAGGCGCCACCCCCAAGAGATCTGCTCTAGTGACTCGTGAATGTCCTTGTGCACCAGGAAATCACCTGGTTTGGGGGTACAGGGAGCTCTGTGCTGCTGAGTACACATCCCTT
Organism: Camelus ferus; assembly: GCF_009834535.1. Lineage (NCBI taxonomy): Eukaryota > Metazoa > Chordata > Mammalia > Artiodactyla > Camelidae > Camelus > Camelus ferus. The sequence continues at coordinate 1,796,722 of NC_045716.1, forward strand.
CTCTTCTTCAGCCACTCGCCCTACCACCACGGTGAGCGATTCTGGGAAATCCTAGTCTCTGTGCGGTGTGCAGATTTTCAAAACGCAAAGAGCTGTTGGAACATAGTAAGAGGACACGGGCACACATGAACCGTCAGGTAACAAGGAGGATCGCGTGGAAAGATGGTCTAGTTGGTTGGCCGGGTTGGCAATTCTTGTGCCAGCAGATCTCCAGAATTTGCTTGTGAACTGAGAAAAATTACCTCACCAATTTCTGTCTCTATTTTCCTATCACTTGAAAACAAACAAAACCATGAACGCTGCTGGGAAATGGTGACGGTGACAGCCATCCCAGCCCCGTGCCCCTGTGCGGTATGATCGCAGACTAACTCTGTTCCTCTCCTTATCTTGCTCCTTCCCCAGTCCTTGTGCACGCGCTGGGCTCTCTGAGCCCTTCCCTAGCCCCGGAGCCAGGCCCTCCGCTTGCCCCGTCATCCTTCCTCCGGTGTGTGTCTTGAGCCCATCCTTCCCTTTCCATCGCCCTCACCCACTCCCACCTCATCTGCTGGTCCTCTTTCTTAATCCTTTCTCCCCACAGCCCAGAGTGCTTTTCTTAAAACACAAGTGAGATCATGTCACTCCCTTTCTTGAATCTCATCAGTGACATCACATTCCCCTTAGAGAATGCCCGGTATGTGGCCTCTGAACCACTCCAGAGACGCTGGACCCTTCATGGCCTGGAACGCACCAAACTTTATTCTGTCCCAGAGGCTGCCCCTGCTGTTCCTCCACTTGGAATGCTGACCCTCTAATCTCTGCCTTGATCGTCCTCATTCATGTCTCAAAGGAAAACTGTTTTTTCAAACTTCTCTTCCCTGGTGACCGTAGCTAAGTAGTGTTCTTCACGCGTTCCATGTGTGCCTGATTGCTGCATTCTGTTCACTACTTTTCATGCCATTTTTCTCCACAGTACATTCACACACGAAAGAGTGTTTGTGTCTGTACTTCAAAATAAATACCTGTCTTGCCTGTCTCCCTGCTCCAGGTTGCAGGCTCCAGGAGGGCAGAGACATGTCTCTTTGGTCTACCTCTGACCGTCAGCGCCCAGGCTGGGTACCCAGGATAGAGCAGATGCTCAATACGGTTTTATTCACCGCTTTTTTGGGCACCTACTATGTGCAAAGAATTGCATTGTGAGTTGGGCAAATAGTGAGGAAATTAAACAGACTGCTCACCTAGGGCTGACAGTCATAACATGTGATTTAACTATTATCTGAGTGTGAGGGGAGGAAAGGGGTTGGCTTCTTTTAATATCCGAAGCACACTGAAATTGCATTTAAAGAAACAGAACAAAGGAGTGACAACAGACTTATTTTGCTCCGCGGGGGAAATAATATGAGGTGAAAGAAGGTTTTATTTAAAGTGGCTCCAGCCCAGGTGTAATGTCTGGGGCCTATTTAGCCATTGGAATTTTCTCTAGAGATTTCTGATGTGCCTTCCTCAAACCATCACAGCATTAAAGCAGTTTAAAGAAAACCTGGAAGGTTTCCCTGGGTCTCTTAAAGAACATGACACTTTTTTTTTTTTTCATGCAGATAAATGTATGTATCTCTCCAGAGTATCTGTGAATTTCAGTCCCTTTACAAGTTGGCTGTGTTTGCATTTAATTGAAGGAGAGGGAATAAAATTCCTGTACTTACACTGAGGAAGAACTGAATTCAGGATGAAGCTGCCTGATGTGGGGGAAAGAGTGCTGCCTGGGAGTCGGCAGCCCAGACCCGGGCCCAGTGCTACCACTAAGCAACTGGAGAGTCAGCTCACGTCAGCGGGTGTGAATGAGGAGGACAAAGCGGGTAGAAGCCAGACCATGCGGGGGCCTTCTGGGTCAAAGTAAGGGGCTTGCATTCCATTTTAAGTAAGGGAAATAGTGTGACTGGACTTACATTTCACCGCTGTGAAACCGTCCTCTGCAAAGACTTATTTTTGTTAATTTTCCTGTGATGCGACTCCGCTAATGAAGGCCCGCTTCCCCCTTGTGCGGGGGCACAGGGCAGATGGCCTGGTCAGTCCTGGGGCTCGCTTTTAGTACTTTTCAGCAGTTTCAGAATCCTCCCCCTCTTTTTCCTTCTCCCTTTCTCTCTGGATTTGCTCAAACTTCCAAGGGGCTCGTGACCTTCCTGCTGTTGAAGGAGGGGTGTCTGACCCACACTAGCCTTCTGATGGTATCGGCTGCTTTCATGTGTCTTGTCACTTGTTCCCTTGCCCTGGACAACATGAAGTGATTGCTGCGGGATCTGCCCTCGTCTCAGCTCTCACCACTAGGCCCCGTCTCAAGTCCCAGTTTGGTCACCCGCCCTGAAGCTGCCGACATTGGAGCCTTTTGCCCACTTTCTGGCGACCCCCCATCAGGCCCCCAAGCTCTCAGTTCTCAGCTTACCTTTGTCCTGCTTTGGCACATGGCTTTCTGTCAGAGCTACTCCCCATCTTACAGGAAGCAAAGATGACGGGAGGGGCAGGGGAGGGTGTGCAGGGAAGGTGGCATCTCAGGCCCTCTCTCTTCCTAAATCTGTTCATCTGCGTGAACAGGGCCTCCCTGGCTGGTGCTAGAATCTCTGTCTCCTTCCAGAGTTGCTGAGCACAGTGGGGCCAAGTTCTTTCCATTCTCAGATTCCCAAACGTTTCCAGATTTGCGGATGGATGTGAATAGTTTTGAGATGTTTGTGTGAGACACTCGAGGGAGAGATGTCAAGCAGATAATTCAGTTTTGGAGATTAGAGCTCAGAGGAGAGGCCTGCAAGGTGATAGAAATTTGGGAGCTGTCAGGGGGAGGGTATAGCTCAGTGGTAGAGTGTGTGCTTAGCATGCACAAGGCCCAGGGTTCAATCCCCAGCACTTCCACTAAAAAATAAAATAAAGTAAAAAATTAATTTAAAAATACACAAAGAAACCTAATTACCTACCTCCCCTCCAAAAAAAGAAATTTGGGAGATGTCAGCAGACAGATGGTATTTGAAACCGTGAGAATGGACAATAGATAGTTTTAAGTGTTCAAATGGGGCTTTGACGTCACTGTGTGGTTCTGAAATTTTGGGTAAAAAGAGCTGAGTCTCCAGATGGCTGCTCCAGGGGCACTGGGGCCCCAGGGGATGGACCAGCGATGCGCTGCCGGCTGCTGCTGCTCCCTCTGCAGACTCGTAGTCTGGTGACTTGCGGGAGCTCCCGGCTGGGGGCAGTTTGTGAGGAGTCAGGTAGGGGGAGGGGGAGGTCTGCCCAGCTGGATGGGTGGGGGGAGGGGGAGCTTTCTAGATGAGAAGGAGCCACATAGTCCTAAGTGGTTGCAATGCTTCGTGAGCCTCAAGGCTGCAGGTGCAGCACAGAATAGGGAAGAAGCGGAGGTCCAGGCCCGCCACACTCCGAGCCTGGGACCGCACACCTGGACGTGTCCTTCTCCCGGGGTTCTCTCAGGCAGATGATTCTGTGATCCCTCACATGTGTGTCCCGCATAAACCCAGATAGTGGGGTCTCAGAGGGGTGTCACATTCAGAAATACCAGCTCAACGTTTACTTATAATTTAAAAGGAATTCCATCTTTATGGTCAGGGATGTGAAAGGCACTCAAATGTGTGGTCCCAGCAACACTAATTGAAATCTTTCTTTTCCTACTTGTACAGTTTACACACTAAAGCTGCTGTCACAGCGACATTCTCAAACCTCTCCCCTAAATAAACTGTATTCTACCTGAGCCTCTGAGCCTTCCTCTCCTCCCGCCCCTCCCCTCTCTCTTTCTCTGAGCCCTTCATTTTATATATGATTTGGCCTCTCTCCTAGGAGGAAAGAATGCATCCTCTTCCAAAGTGGAGAAAGGTGTGTGGAATTAGGTTGGCATGAAAGATTCTCTCTGGTGGGTTGGAGGGGTAGACATTTTGGTTTCGTCACATCACAACTTACAGCTTACAGGTCAGATTGCGCTTCCATGCTCTCATTTGGAATTCCCAACTACCCTGCAGGTTAGTCGCTCTTATTAATCCAATTTCATAGAGCAGGAAACTAAGGCTCAGATAGGAGGTGATTTGCCCAAAGCCACGCAGCTTTAGAAAAGTCAGAGAGGGGACGGGATCTGCTTGCCAGCATGGAGGTGGCTGAGATGTGGGGGCACCAATGTGAGAAGTTGGGGGAGACGGTTGCTCTCTCTCCCCTCCTCTCCTGTTTCATCTCTGCTCACCAGTCTCCCCTCATTCCCTTTCAGCAGCAGAAGGATGGGAGGGAATTCCACTGCCTGGTCAGGAAATTAGGTGAGAAACAAAACACTGGGGTCTGCCTGGCTCCTCTCTGTTTCTTTACCTGTAATAAAATGAAGAGGTTAGAACTGATGACTTTCAACCGAATTCTGTGAATGCTGGTGTAACCCACACAAAGCACGGCTGCCTGGTGGCCCAGTCCTGGCGTGGCGATGCACTCAGAGGAACAGCTGTCCTGTCGGGTGGACAAAAAGCCATTCACAAGGAAATCTCAGTCTCTGCTAAAGTCTCTCAAAGGACATGCAAAGTGGTTTCTGCTCAAAATAGAGCAACACTTTAAAAAAGAAAAAGCCTGTCTCATCATATACATTTCAAATACAGTGACCTCTCGAGTACCGTCACCTCGCTCCACACCCCTAACAACTCTCCCTGAACCTGGAATGTTTGCGTCATTCTTTTCTTCTCATCTCCCTCTCAGGATCTATTTACTTCTCTTCCACCAGTGTCTCAGGGAGTTACTTTCCAGAGGAAATCAATCTACTCTGTCTGGTTTCTCTCAGTTCCCCCTCTTTCCTTTACTCCAGTTCAGCAGAGAAGACAGTGTTCTCCCAGGGTCGCCCTCTATAGGCAGAGAAGAGGACAGGCTGGTCATAGAAATGGGTAAATGAGCTTCCTGTCACACTGGGTAAGTCCAGGAAAACGGGAACGAGAGGATGGGAGCTCTCTCACATCGCAGACACTCAAAGACAGAGCAGATTGTGGAAAAGTCTCTTCTGAGGCCTTCCTAGGTTTCACTCCATCCCCAACCCTCCCAGCTGAGAAGTTCCTCAGTTGCTGACTTTGGTCAGAGGGGAGAGGAATACCTGCTGGTCTACCCGCCAAGGACATCCCTGGATACTCATAGAACGATGGAGAAAGAGAGAGAGAGAAAGGAGGGAGGAAGGGAGGGAGGTATTAGAGAGAGAGTGAGAGGGAGGAAGGAAAAAAAGGTTAGAAGGAAAGAAGGGCCCTGTCACCGCGCCAGGTAGAAGCAGCAGGCAGCCCTGGTCTTGCTGAGCGGAGGCACTGCCGAGCGGGTGGGCTCGCCCTGAAATTCTCTGGAGGAGTTCTTGGGGCTCCTCCTGCCCACAGGAGAGCTGGCTCAACCTTGGGGAAATCAGGGTGGTCCTCGGATTTGCATGTATCATCTCATTTAAACTTTATGACCACTCGGGCACGTCAGGCCTTGCGCTGAAATCATCTGTGGGTATGTCTTTCTCCCCACACTGGCGTACAAACTACCCCAGGACGGGACTTTGATGTCCTAGATCCTTGTATCCTGGCACTCAGCATAGCGCACTGGCTCATAGTAGGTGCTCAGTGTTGGTGGAAGGGAAGAAAGCAAAGCAGATTTTTTTTTTTAACGAATCAACTAAAATCCAGAGCCACCAACCTGTTTCGGGGGGAGTTAAGACCAGAGCTAATCGATCTTGACCTCTACCTCGGGGTGGTGTCCACTGTGGCAGGCCTGGGTCGCATCATGTCGCGGTGGGCGCATACTTGTGTCCCCAGTGTACGGGCCTCTGAGTCCAGACTTGGTGTGGCTCCTGACTCTGCCCCTTGCAAGCAAGTCCTGAACTTCTCATCTGTAAACTGTGCTTACTGTTAGCAGCCCCAGTAGAGCTGAGGTGATGATTAAATAAACAGTAACAACAAAAAGTGACTGTAAACATCCTTAGCACTTCTTGCCCCAGGCACCCAGACCCCAGGCCACAGAGCTCCGTGTCTGCTCCTGCATCTGCCTTTAGGAAGTCGGGCGAAGGTGGAGGTCAGCAGTTCGGGCTTGTTTGGCGTGTGTATCTCCAAGGTCTCTGCAGGTGGAGCCCGTGGCCTCTGGCTCACCCGAGGCAGGAAGGACTTCGGACTTTTCCCAGGGAGAGGACGGTTGCGCAGTGATCTGCTGCCCTCTCCTCCCCTTCCCCTCCCTTCCCTGTTCAAGAGACACCAACCCTCAGAGTTTCCTCCCCCTCTTTGGGGGAATTCCTTTCTCAGGGAGGGCAAGATGACCTTGCTCTAGTTTCGAAATTCCAAAACCAATGGGGAATAAAGCTTCCAGAGCTGACCTGGCTTCTAAACACAGACCTCAGCTCGATTCCTCCTTTCCTGCGGCCCATCGCCTCTGCATCCCCTTTCTCCTCTCAAGCAAGAAGCCAGCTCCAAAGGCCAGCCCAAGTCTTCATCTGCCCTGGGCTTTTCTCTGACAGGCTGGGCTAGCGTCTGCAAACAGACCAGACAGCTTCCGGATGGGGGCCCCAAAGGCCCAACAAAGCTGAAGCGGAGCTCTCAGGATCCAGGGCTGCGGTCCCGGGGCCTGCTGGGCAGGTGGGGCAGAGACCGGGTTAGCCCGGGCCCAGGGCCCAGGGCGAGAGGCTCAGTTTCCCACTCTGTCAGTGGAACTCAGCACTCTCGTAGCACACGCACTTACCTCTGTCCTTAAAATAGTGACTGCCAAGCCTGCAGCCTGGTGCCCGGCACCCACCCACCACTCAGAAATCTAGCCGTTATTGTAACTTCCAGCACTGCGTGGTGTCTGTTTACGCATCTCTCTCCCACACCGGGTGCCCTGTTCGTACCCCTTGGGTTTGGCACAGTGTCCAGCTCACAGTTGATACTAATTTAAAAACACATAACTTTGGGCCCTAGTCAGAACTCTTTGAATAGCTCTGGGCATTAACCTGGGTCTAGGCCCTTCCCTTGACCAGTGACAAAATTCCTAGAGTTACTGGACTTGGGGTGGGGGTTCAAGAATCCTTTTCCAACCCAGGGGGTTATCTTTGGCAGTCTCAGGGCAAAAAAATGTGGGGAAACTGGGTCAATTCTAACAGAGCTGTCTTGCTCCCAGGAACTGTCTCAGGTGACTTGATTGCAGTGCGGAGGGCCGGGGATTAGCAAGGACTCAGAAAACCGGGGGTCGGGTTAAGGGCGGCTTTGGGGACGTGGGGCTGAGCTTTGTGAGGTGCAGCTGCGCTACTGTGTGCAGTCAAAGGGCTGACCGGCAGCCCTGTGGCCCCATGGCCCTGTGGCTGCCACTTTGGAGGTATGGCCTGAGGGCCCCAGTCTAGCGAGATCTACCCCAACCTTGACGCAAATTCCTGAAATGCCATCTTTAGTTTAGAGTCACTTTTCTGGGGGGAGACTCTGCTCTTGTTAAAATGCACACGTTAGACATGGCTCAGGTAACATTTATAAAATAGATACCTGTCTAGTGGCTAGCAGTGTCAGAAGACTGAGTGGCAGCCAGCTGAGGGCATGAGGGAGGCCCTGCGGTCTGGAACATGGGGCAAACCAGGGACATGAATGAGATTCCAAAATGCAGAACCAGGGCCCAGCAGGAGGAGTCGGTGCTGCAGGGAAAAACCTGTTTCCACAAGTGGGAGGAAGGGGAGGCGGATTGGGGGCTATTTCCAACAGATTCTGCCTAGTGTGCAACGTCCCTGTGGGGACAGCGCTCCTGTTCACTCACTCACTGTTTGTTGAGTATCAGTAATATACTTAAGATGCTCTGCAAAGGGCGAGGAGGGGTGGGTGGGTAAGGGAGCAAGCTGGGTGAGATCCAGTCCTGCCCTCCAGAGCACTCCTGGACAGTCCATCGGGGACCCACGGCCACCAGCTCGAAGGCCCAGGATGCCTAGTGGGCTGGCCTGCCCTGGGCCTGGAGCGGGTGTTACGGAGGCCTGGGGAGAAACCTGGGGCTGTCATTTGGCTAAGCATGTGGTCGTTACAGACATGAAAGAGATAATGGATCAGGAAGAATGTGTTTGGTGTGAGTCGGCTCCCTTTTCACGCTGGGGAGCCTGCATTGCAGGAGATGGGCCAGCCCCCTCCTCTCTGCGCCCCATCCCACAGAGTGGCCGCTGATCTCAGAGAGGAGTCCGGGAGACAGACCCCGGGTGACACAGACACTCGGCCCTGCCACCCGCTCCCTCCTCGTTGTTCACATGGCTCTCTGTGACCTGTGTCAGAATGAATTCCAGATTTCAGCGGGGAGAGTCCCTGGGAACCGAGCATGTGGTGTCAGAGGGGACTCTGCCTGTGATGTCACCGCTTTTCCCAGGGCAAGCTGCCTCACTGCCTCCGGCACCCGGTCTGTAGATGGTGTAGGGTGGGCGGAAATGAGCCCAAGAAGAGAAACACAGGCTGACCCCTCCCCGAGAGCTGGGGTTTTTTTTTTTTTTTTTTTTTTTCAGTAGTCTTTAAGGAGGGAAAAAACCCTCCATGAGTCAAAGATTAAAGACTTTGGTTACTTTGAATTTGGTGGCTTGCTCAGTTCGTGGGCCACTCAATGTTTTAAAAGCAGTTTGGACGCAATGTCTTTAATTTGCATGGAGTTAGATGCGCACACACACGATACGTGTCCTCGGTGGGTGTTACCCTCTGAAGGAAAGCTGCACTAGTCATACACACGCCGCCAAACACGCACGACGCTCGTCTGCATTTACCGACGTGGAAGTACTGTAGCAGTGGGGAACTCGGTGCTTGTTATTTTGTTAAAACAGTTGAAATATAAATGGACCCTCTGAAAAGCATGTGCAGAAAGCCTTTTATTTCTGTCTGCCCCGAGTGATTTCAGAACCAGGTACAGATGGTCATCACAGTATGATGAATGTGCTCTTCCATTTTTTTTTTTTTTTATCGTAAGCAACGTCTTTTTGTTGGGGTAGGACGATGTTCTAGATAATAAGAAAAAAAATTGGGTGGAATATTAAGTTGGAGTGTTCACTTAAACTTTTGACATAATTATGTAGCTCTTAAAATCTGTATGAGGTGACATTAGGAATTTTGGTTTTTGGCTTGTTTGTTGGTTTGTTTGCCAACAAGTTACTACATTCCTATGTGAAAAAAAGCACCTTCAGATTGGAAATTCTAGTTTTTGGGTGCTGGTACCTTTATACACACCTTGTGCTGTGGTTCAGCTCAGAGCTGTACACTTGATGAGCGCCTGTAGCATATTATGGAATATGAGTTGATAAAGAGGGGCCGTACATCCAGAGTTGTGGAAAGAATGAATGAACTTCGCCGCTGAGGGCCTGGGGAGGTGGCATGGTGACATGGACTTTGAAGGGCTGGCAGGTGTCAGCAGCTGGGGAAGGACGTCTGAGGCAGAAGGAGCACATGGTTGAAGGCACCAGTGGGTGTGTTCATGAATCCATGTCACTGGAGGGCGCGGGGCACGCTTGAGGGCTGCGGCAGGAGCTGCAGGAGGGGGGCTGCAGGGTTCAGATTTCAAAGGCCAGATGCGCACTAGTTGGGAGTTAGGGCCTCACTCTACAGGCAAATAGTTGTGAAAGGTTTGAAGGCATATTAGAGGGGGAATGGGTGACTCTGGAGACAGGCACAAGGGTCCACTGGATCACCCTGAAGGCTGCTTCTGACTCTCAGCCAACTGCTTTCTTCATCCTTATAAACACAAGACCCAGAGCTGTAGCTTAGCAAAGCCACCCTGTTCCCAACAGCCACACCCAGCAGGGCCCTGGAGAGAAAACCCAGCCGCAGCCGGCGCCAAACCTAGCTTTCTGTTTCAAGGCATTTCTTCCAGCCTTCCCCTTCAGAGCTGGCATTGGTAATAATTAGTGATTAATTATATGTGCATTGTTGGATTTTAAGAGGTATATTTCTCAAAAGGAAATGCTTGAAAATGGAAATATCTGAGTACCTGGTGAGAGTGCCAGAAATATAGTAAATATATTCTGAACATTAGATTCCTCCCCCCCCCCAACCAAATGCCCAGTTATCCACGCCGAGGGAAAGAAAGTACTGCGGGTCGACCCAAATACCCAGCAGCGAGGTACCGCCCCTTGTCGGTGCTAATCATGCAAATTGCTCTTTATTGCTCCGGACGAGCTGTGATTGCCAGCATGCTGGAGTCTCTGTGGTTGTCCTACTTTTAAGCACAGTACTTCATAACCTTACAAGAAGTGAGTTTTTGTTCTCTTCTGTTCTATCATATGCTCATAAATTTCTAAACCTGTCATGGTTAAAATGAACAGAAGACTGATGTGTGGGGGGAGGGGGCCTGGCAGCAGAGAGGGAGAAATTAGCGAGATGGTACGTTTAATGCCAGTTCCGCCAATGAAAACCGTGGGATTGGACTTCATAGGAAAGGGCCCCGGTTGGAGAAATACTGGCACGTATCCTGAATGATGAGAAGTGAAGGAGGCAACGGTGGCTAATACAGAAGCACGGTTGTTACTGAGTGTTATTTCACGTGTGTGTTTAACACGTCCATGCATAGTCTTATTCAGTGACTCAGTTCACTTGATCCTCACAGCAACCTGTGAAAGAGATACCAGCATAACCTCCATTTTACAGATAAAGAAACTGAGACAAGAAGGTATTGGAAAGTGGTAAAGCCAGGCTTTAAACCCAGATAGACCACGAGATCCTTGGAAAATCCGATTTTGCCGGCCCAGACTTGGAAGCCATTTGTCAAATGTTCAGCTTTCCTTTACCTGGAAAAGGAGGGGCTTAAGAAACTGTCACTACAATGTCTTTTTTGTTAGGAAATACACATTTACGTATTTAGGAGCAAAGGGACAGCTTAGTATCAAATAGTTTAAAAAGTAATAATAACATGAATATACGGAAAGCAAAAAGGATAAAGCAAATGTGGTAAGACGTTAGCCAATGCGGGGAACCTAGGTAAATGGTATATAGAGTTCTTTGTACTATTCCTGCAATTGTTCTTAAGTCTGAAATTATTTACAAATTAAAAAAAAATTACCCCCCAACAATAACAAAAACCTGTGACTAACGTGCCTGGAAAAAATGATTCTCTGACTGTTTTTTATTTCATAATATGCTTATAAATTTCTGAATTTGCTTGGTTTAACTGGGCAGAATACCAGGATGATGGTGATGATGATGGTGTGTGTGTGTGTGGCCAGAAGTCTGAGATGTATCACACAACCATCTTACTCTGGTCTGGGCAGCAGTCCACTTAGGAGCCACAAGACAAAAGAAGAGTCGTAACTACATTACACTGACTCTTAATCACCTGATTATAAAGCAGCCCCTCCTGCCCTCCAACCTGAGAGGTGGGAAGCAGGTCCTTGCAGGGAGCTTGACTAGGGACCAGCCTCTTGGTCCACACCTGCCAAGACAGTGCAAAGAGATCCATGCCATTTGAACTTTCAAAAGAAGAACTCCTTACCAGTGGAGTGCCAAGAAACCAGTGCAATTCATTTAGCCTGATTGTTACATAATATTATTTTCAGTCTAGAAAACAGGCTGCTGGAAAATCCTTCCACTGCTGCTTGTCTGAATTACTCCCTCACAGCTTTTCATAAAGAAGCAATTAACTAATTAGGGCTTGCAAGGAGAAAGGGTCTCTGTCCCTTGATCTTTAGCCAAGAATTCCCTCAATCACTCAGTCTGCTTGTCCTAAAATCCTGTGCTCCTTAACTACCGTGCACAGAAATCATTTGTTCTGTCAGCTCGGGGCGGGGTGGCGGGGGTTGAAGCTGAGATGCAGGACTCCCTAGAGGGACTCAGTTTGTAAGGATGGAGCGAGCTGATGGAGAGGAAGCAGGCAGGTGAGCCGAAGCTTGTCCCAGACCCTAGTCCATCCTTCACTCTAGCGGAGGGGCAGGGCATGTGTACAGCCTGCCCTTGGGGGAGCACGGGTCCTAGGCCTAATGTGGACGGCTTGGAAATCCCTTTGTCATGCAGGCATTTGGTCATAATGGTATTTGACTTGGCCACTTTTTCCAACAGTCCCTTGTGCTAAAAGAGGCGGAAAGGCAGTCTCTGAAATCCCAAACCTCACCCCCCTTTTTCTTCCCCCTCTTGGGGCTGTAAATTCTTCCACCTGTGTTAGCATTGTTAGTTTCCACTTTACCAAGACCAAGGCCTTGTTTTAGTTATTTAGAATAGGCTTTCTCAGCCTTAGTACTACTGACATGTTGGACCAGATCATGCTTTGTTGTAGGAGGCTGTCCTGTGCTTTGCAGGGTTTTAGCAGCAGCCCTGGCCTCTGCCAGCTAAAAGCCGGTAGCATCTTCCTTCCAGTTGTGACAACCACAGTTCACCTCCAGGCATTGCCAGATGTCCCCTGGGAGCAAAATCAACCCCAGTTTTGAATGACTAATCTAGAAACTTCCTTAAGAATGGGGGGTTGTCTTTCTTGGGGGAGGTGTAGCTTAGTGGTAGAGTGTGTGCTTAGCATGTGTGAGGTCCTGGGTTCAATCCCCAGTACCTCCATATAAACAAACAAACCAACCGAACTACCCCCTCCAGCAAACAAACAAACAAACAAACAATGAACGGAGTCTTTCTGGCCTTCTTGGGAAACTACTGGGGACAGGAGAGGAACCAGAGCCAGCTGGAGGCATTTGATTCAAGGCTGGGCTAACGGAGGGAAGAGCAGTAGATGTGCTTTGATATCTGAGGCACTGTGGGAGTTGAGGCTTGCTGTATTTTTCCACGTGCTGGTTCTAAAGCGTTAGGACTGTGTCACATTCCTCACTGGCTGTTGACACAAGGATCAGGGCAGGATTGGGAAGCTGACCCAGAGATACCAAGCTCCAGATTGCCAGGCCAGGGGCTTGGAATAATCAAAAATACAGCATCTCAAGAATGTTTGGGAGGGTCCATCTGAGCCTCGCCTAGGCTGACTAGAGATTTACCTAATCCTGGCAGTCTCCTTCCTTCCTAATTAGAACTGCCTTCTCTGCGGAAGGTCGTGAAATGCATCTTTTACATTCCAAGGACAGAGCTATGGACCGCCCAGGGTAAATTTCCATGGTTCTTTGGGTGTCCGCCCTGTATTTTCAGGAAAGTGCTGAGAAAGTGCATCCAGGAAAAATATTTGCTATGCTTAAAATTAGGATTAAAAATTAAATAAAGAAAGACTGGTCTTGTAGGGGGCACTGTAACTTCAGCTAAAAAAAGGAAGGAAAACCAGAGAGAGAAGTATGCTTCAGCACATGCAGACATACTTAACAGCCTAAGACTATGGGACCATACTTACGAATCTTGTACAATTTTCATAACTCCTGGGGTCTCCTTTTGACTCTTGGGTTTGGGGGAGCCATTCTGCTACCCGTTTCCTAAACTAACAATATAATTTCAGATTGTTGAATAAACTGCTATGTGCTAGGGGAAGAATTTGACCAGATCATCACAAAATAACCTGCATAATTAATCAGCTATAACAAAATTTAGTTTTCCTATAATATTACTCTCCACTTAATGGAGATCTTTTTACTGTCAAAAATAGCCTGGTTACCAAACACCTTGTAAGATGTACGTTAACATATCTCTGTCAGAAGTGAATGACAGGGCCTGGTGACTAGCAGCTTCATGACTATTTCTCACCTGGACTCCCATGATTGTCACTTAATTGGTCTCGCTGCCTCCACACTTGCTCCTGCACAATTCATTTTCCACCCAACAGACAATTTTGAGCCTCCAGAAGTGTAACTCAGATCATTCTCCTGCCTACAGCCCTCCGAGCACTGAGAATAAAATCGCAACCTTTTTTCCTGCTCATAAGGCCCTTCCTCGCAGGTCTTCCTCAAACCTCTCTGACTTCAGCATCAGCCTGGCTCTTGTACCTCGGGGACTTTGTACCAGCTGCTCCCTGTGATCTGCCACACGTTCCCTCCTGATCTTTGTGCAGCTGATGCCTTATCATTAACTTCTCTGCCCCCGTGTCACTTCCACGGAGAAGCCAACCCGCACCACAGCCTCTGTTTCATTTTCCCTTCCCTCAGTGTCATTATCGGAAGTATTTTACACTGGTATAGTTTTATTCAAAAGTCACCATACTATACATATTGTTCTGTGACTTGATTTTTTTTCGCCACCTAGCAATGTGTTTTAGAGATCTTCCATGTCAGACTGGATAGGCCTACTTCATTATTTTTAAAGGCTGCATAACATTCCTTTAGATGGATGTGCCATAATTTGTCTAACAGCTTTCTTATTGATTTTTTTTTTTGAGATATAGTCAGTTTACAATGTTGTGCCAATTTCTGGTGTACAGCACAATGCCCCAGCCATACATGAACATACATATATTCATTTTCATATTCTTTTTCACCATGAGATACTAATATTGAATGTATTTCTCTATGCTATACAGTATAAACTTGTTTATCTATTCTATATATACCTGTCAGTATCTACAAATCTCAAACTCCCAGTCTATCCCTTCCCATCCCCCTCTCCCCTATCAACCACAAGTTTGTATTCTATGTCTGTGAGTCTGTTTCTGTTTTATATATAAGTTCATTTGTCTTTTTTTTTTTTTTTTTTTTTAGAATCCACATATGAGTGATATCATATGGTATTTTTCTTTCTCTTTCTGGCTTGCTTCACTTAGAATGACATTCTCCAGGAACATCCATGTTGCTGCAAATGGTGTTATTTTATCATTTTTATGGCTGAGTGGTATTCCATTGTATAAATATACCACATCTTCTTTATCCAGTCATCTATTGATGGACATTTAGGCTGTTTCCATGTCTTGGCTATTGTAAATAGTGCTGCTATGAACATTGGGGTGCAGGTGTCTTTTTGAAGTAGGGTTCCTTTTGGATATATGCCAGGAGTGGGATTCCTGGGTCATATGGTAAATCTATTCCTAGTCTTTTGAGGAATCTCCACACTGTTTTCCACAGTGGCTGCACCAAACTGCATTCCCACCAGCAGTGTAGGAGGGTTCCCTTTTCTCCACAGCCTCTCCAGCATTTGTCATTTGTGGACTTTTGAATGGTGGCCATTCTGACTGGGTGGGGTATTGATTTCTGATCTTTTATTATTACAAATAATGCTGAAGTGAAGCATCCTGTAGAACACATCTGTGTGCACATGCATAAGCTTCTTCTGCATTGCAGGTTCCTGGAAGTGAAATTTGGAGCCAATGTTACGCCCGTTTGTCATTCTGGTGGGTGCTGTTGGGCATATTGCTTTCCTAAGAGGTTTCAGCAATTTATACTCCCACCAACAGTGTGTTGAATGCAACCTTCCCTTCCTCCTCACTGACACTAATTAGTATCATTTTAAAAAAAAAATTTGCCTTAAGGAACGGTATCTTATTTCACATCCTAATCCTAAAGGCCATTGTAAGATTGTTTCCTGCTGGTGTCCTGTGGAGTCGTGCATTCAGGTCGGTTCAGGGAGAGGCAGCAAAAACCTCTGTGGTCTCTGAGAGTTTCACAAAGGCCAGTGAACCCTTTCTGAACAGTCTCATCCATCGCACCCGAGACCTCCTCTGTCCCCGCTGCCGGCAGAGCGCAGTCGATGCCTGGAGAGCAGTGGGCCAGCCAAACGTCTGAATGCAGCTCTCTCTCCCATCCATCATCCAGACACACCCTGGCGACTCAGCGAAGGCTCATGGAGCGGAACTCTGCCCAGTGCAGCACGCCCGCCACCCCCACCCTCGGTCTTGGCCCCGCTGACATTACTCAGAGCTCTCTGTCTGGTTTCACTTAAGGATGAGTGGTGACCAGGGTCTGGAAATGGCCAGACACTCGGTCTCCAGAGGTGGCTTCTCAAGCAGAGAGGGGCACATCTTCTCTCCTAGGGAAGGGCAAGACAGGACAGGCAGCGAGCACAGCGAAAAGCATCTCACTGGGGACCCCGACAAGCATGGCAGGTCAAAAGCAAGACTTCTTAGACTTAATACCCCCACATGGGCAAGCTGCATACTTTTTAAAAAGGGTTTTTGAATTTTTCTTCTCCTAGCTTCACTTTGTTTATAAAGAAAAAAAAATCTCAGTTTTCAGCCTTCCTCGGTAGGGCAAACCCCAGCTCTTCCCTGCTCTGAGACCCTTCCTTGTGAGTCTCCTTTACCCTTCGCACAAAACACTCACATTTCTGCCCCTTCTGGTGACCGAATGTGTGGAGGTTTTTCTCCACAACAAGCAACAATTCTCTGCCTTACCAACCTGGTGCGCTATAATTTATCTCACTTCTGACACTACCTGTCCGGAGATGGTAGCTTGGGCTCCGTCCCACAAGCCTGTCCCATTCCCCCACCCCAACTCCGCCACACACACACACTCAGACACCAGGAGAAAGCCAGTCCTTTCACCTGTGCTTCTGACCAAACTCTACAGACGGGAGGTTCTAAAAACTCCTTCCTTATTATTTATAACTAAGATGATTGATTTCTTGAATATGTGTAGGCACATTTGACTGTCCTTTGTGATTGGATTACTGCATTCTGTTGATTCTTCTTTTGCAGTTGGCTTTATTCCTTTGATAACTATGTGAGTTTAAAAAGCTAAAGCTCTAATCTGTTCTTAGAAACAATTATCAGTACATATATGTAAACTAAAAAAATTGTGCAGTGTACTGTATATATGTATTTACATGCAATATAATGTGTAATTGCAGTAGAACTACAATAATTCTACCTGATAAAACTGAAAAAGGGGAAAAAAAACTTCCTCCTTAGATTAGATTAATTTGCTAGGGCAGCTCACAGAACTCAGGGGGGAAAGCTTTACTTATGTTTACCAATTTATCCAAGGATATGATAAAGGATACAGATGAACAGACAGGCAGATGAGGAGAAGCGTAGGGTAATGTCTGGGAGGGTCCTGAGCAGAGGAGCTTCTGTGCCTGTGGAGCTGGTGTTTATCACCCTCCCAGTGTTGTGTTTCCAGCCTGGAGGCTCTCTGAACCTCCTTCTATTGGGATTTTTATGGAGGCTTCATCATATAGGCATGATCAATTATTAACTCCATTTCCAGCCCCTTAACCCCCTCTGGAGGATGTGGGGGCAGGGGCCGGGGGGCGGGTAGTGGTGGTGCTGAAAATTCCAAGCTTGGAATCATGGCCTGGTCTTTTTGGTGATCGGCCAGCATCCAGGAGCCACCCAGGAGCCCACCCAGAGGTGCCTCATTAGAACAAAAGATGTTCCCTGGGCTCTGATCACTTAGGAATTTGCAAGGGTGTTTTGAGCTCTGAGTCAGGGATGGGGTCAAAGATAAATATTAGAACAAGAGATGTGCTCAGTTTTCTTATCACTTAGGAAATTATAAAAGTTTTAGAAGCTCTGTGCCAGGAGCTGGGGGCAGAGACCAATATGTATATTTTCTATCATTCCACAAACTTTCCTCCCCAAAGGAATTGTTAGGCCTCCTTAAGAAAGAAAAGTATGGCCAGTGTTTCCTGAGCGCTTTGCGTCTACCAGCTCACAATGCCGTGAGCTGAAGAATTTTATTGTCTTCAGCTTAGGGATGATTTGGTAGCCAGAGCAGTTGAGTAACTAACCCAAGATCACCCAGCTGGCCGTGGCCTGAGCAGGGTTTAAACCCAGGTTCTAGGACGGGGGCAGGATTTGAACCAGGAGCCTGTTGTGCTCTGTTGCCTCCTAGGTGAGCTCGGTGTCTTAACCTGAGGAATTACGAAGGCTTTATTTTGGGATGTTTATAAGTTATTGTACATTTCTTGACTTAATAGGTTTCTTTTACGAGAAAAATGCCAAAATCACAGTGGAATTACTTTAAAATCGTGTCCTTTCTGGCCTCGAAAGAGTCCAGCACATATACATTTTTTGTGAGCTGCTTTCTTCTGCCCGCTTCTGGGGGAGCTGACGCTTGTTCTTTGGCTCACATGATGCAGAAGAACAAGACTGCGAGGTTCCGTGGTCCACGGGCTCCCTGGGCACCCTGGGCGAGGCAGGGTAAGGGCACAACTGTGCTGGCTTACTTCTGCTGCTGTAACCCATTATCACAAACTTCCGGGCTTAAAGAAACTCAAAGTTATGACCTTATGGCCTGGAGATCTTAAAATCAAGGTGTGTTCTGCCTGGAAGCTCTGAGCCTTTTCCAGCTTCCAGAGGCCCTCTGCTTTCCTGGTCCTACAGTTCTTCCCATCTTCAAAACTCTCTACGCTTTCTGCTTCTGTTGTCACATCTCCTCTGAGTCTGACCCTCTTGCATCCCCTCTGTGATTTCGCCAGACCCACCTGGATAATCCAAGATAATCTCCCCATCTCAAGATCTTTCAGTCACATCTGCAAAGTCCCTTCAGCCACGTTACAGTAACATATTTTCAGGTTCCAGGGATTGGGACACGGGCATCTCTGCAGGGCTGTTATTCAGCACATCACACCAACCATCTCAGTGTGCTGGGGACCGAAAGGTCTTCCAGATCATGGAATTTCAGTGCTAAAACTAAGAGAGTTTTGGGCAAAACTGGGCAGCCGGTTGCCCTTAGCTAAGGGGCCATTGTCTCCCCTGTTTAGAGGTATTTCTGCTGACTCTTGGGGAAGCAGAGAGGGAAGATGAACACAAGAAAACTGTAAAGGAAACAGTGTTTTTCCAATAATGTCCTTTAGGAGAAAAGCAGCCTTTAACCTTTAAGAAGTCCTACCCTGCGTGACAGCCTCAGCAGGACCACGTCCTTCCTGAAAGAAACCTTCTCTGCCTCGTGTTCTCCACTTGTTTTACTTGATAAAAGCAAAGCCAATAAACTCTACTTCAAAGCCTGAATTATTGCTAAATCAGAAGCCTGTATAGTGAACTTACATTTAGAAAGGTTAATGGTTAATAAAGTCTGGAGTAACAGACTTGTAGTTAAAAATAGAGCATGATCTGTTGCAAATGACAGAGACTCGTCAGCTTAATGCGAAGCCATGGTGAGTTTTCTGCGTCACATGTCCCCTGCCTGTCTTTATTCCTCTCCCCCTCACCTTCCTCTCTGCCCCCAGCCCCAAACCACCCACCCACCCAGTTATATTTAGTATTACAGTCTGTGGGTTTCTAAAATAACTCTCTCATGTGTTTATGTGTCTCACTGAAGGGAGAACCAGTTCATGCCATATTTTTATGTATATATTTAGCTCTCTATTTCTGAGGAAATAAATAGAAAAAAAAATCTTTTTCGATAACGGATGCATTCCAAGAAGCTTATAGCCTGGTTGGAAAAGGCTGAGGGATGGAGATCTGGGGGACCTTTTCAAGTGGAAAGGATTGGAATGGGGGCCAGAAGTCTGGGGGTGGTGCACAGCAGCTGGGGCATGTGAGAGTTTCACCTGACACGGTCTGTCCCAAGTGCCAGCTGAGGAAGTGAGGGTCATAAATCATTTCCCAGCTGTGACAACAAAGGGACTCACATTCTCCCCAGCCAGAGGGAGCGGAGCAAGTAAGACCAGCAGTAATGGGAGGGGTGGGGCCACTCTGCTTCTCCCTGACAGCCAGCTCAGGGCTGCAAAAGCCAGAAATGGATAGAAGTCCAGGAACCAGAGGAAAGCCAGGCATGCGGGGGGTTCTGGGAAGCTCCTGTTACTCCCCCTGATGAGCTGGAATAGCCTGAGGTGCACGCAGTGGGGGTGGGGGCAGATGGTGGGAGCTGACGGACGGTCCCCAGAGCTGGGCTCTGTGTCCAGGGGAGCTTCTCAAGGACTGCAGGGCTGCTCTGCTCATGAGTCTGTTCAAGGACCTCTGCTTGATCCCCATGTGTATCCCAGCTCAGATCACCTCTGCTGATCAGCCACTGGCCCCAGAGACTGGACAGAAGGTTGCACCAGACCTGGAGACCCTATCATCCCCTCAGGAAGTGTAGGTTCCATCACATGCCTTCCTGAGTCAGAGAGGCAGGACTAAAATGCTGTCTTTCACTGTGAAGGAAAAATTGTGCTCTCGTGACCTCAAGGGGCTTCCTATTTCATCGCTTCTCCTAGAGTTGCAGGTAAAGACTATGAAGGAGGGGACAGGCTACCGTGCTGGTGAACCCACACCCTCTCCCTGAGTTGTGCTGGCGCGTGATGGCAGGCGTTTGTACATGGCTGGCCAGGGGCAGGGCTGCTTCAAGGAAGAGCAAAGCTAATTGCTCCTCGAGGGGAGTAAGTTCATCATTAGCCTGCACTAATGAGACAGGGCTCTCAGACTGCTCAGCTCATGGCGTCCAAGGGGTGGCGCGGTGGGCTCCTGCGGCCTCACCCCGGATCAGCATCAGAGACAGCACCCCCCCTTCATCCCCATTTCAGACTCCAGTAGGAATCTCACTTGACAACTGTCTTACAGTTGGGACTGGACAGCTCAGAGGCAGGACCCGGTGTGAATGGCTGTTCCTCCCACCCGGGGGATGCGATCGTCCGGCTCCCTGCTCCCCAGACAGATCGGCGCTGGAGGATTTGGGACTAAAGGAAGATCCAGAGGGTGCTCAGGCTGTGTGGGGGAGGGCGAGACATCCTTAGTGACAGTGGACGCAAGTGACGTTGTTGGTTTTCAAACAAAGAAAGCCAAGCCACAGAGCCTTCAGTCGGGCCTGGAGACGCCACTCCTGATTCAGTTCATCTGCTCACGTCACCTTGTCCCCCCTGGAATGAGTGTCTTCCTTCTGTTTCAAAACATAGGCATTACTGTTTCATGTGTGGCAAGGCCAGCAGGTCAGGAGACGGTTGCACTGAGAAGACGCTTATACTCACAGGTCCCAGGAAGGGAGGACATGCCATCCTGCAGGGGTGGGGGCCACGCGGGGAGGCAGCAGGGTCAGTTAGGGAGGCTGGGAGGGGGAGAACCGTGAGCAGGAGCCTTTACAGTGGCTTCTGCGGGAAGGGACGGGGAGGCGGGATAAGCAGCCTTAGGATGGACTAGTGTGAATGCTTCCAGCGGGCTCTGTGACTTGGCAGCTGTCTCGAGGTGTCTGGGGTGATCGGAGCAGGGGACCAGTGGCCCTGAGTGTAAGAGCAAGGCGGGGGAGGTGGTGGGAGGTGTGGGCTCTGGACCCGCTGGATTGCATTGAAAGGGTGTGTTCTTGAGTGAGTTGTTCTCTGTCTCTAGGGTAAGTTGTTTACTAGCTCCAGGAACTGGCTAACCCTTGGAGGGTGGCCCTTCCAGGGTCCGCAAGGCCCCGGGTGTTAAAGCATCAGGAAATAGAAAATAAAAAGACACAGTGAATATGCCTTCCTCTTCCCTGTGGTCAGGACACAGCTCGAGTCTCACCTGCTCTAGGAAAGCTTCCCAGGCCACCTCACTCCGCTGGGATGGCTCCCTCCCCTGAAGTCCTGTCACACTTCTGTTCACTCCGGTATTGGTCTCTGCTGTTCATTTAGGTGCTAGTATCCAGGCAGAGGACGCCGTGTCCCTGTATTGAAAAGCTAAGCTTCCAGGAGATAGGGATTATATCTTTTACTTCTCTATGTCCCCTGCCATCACCTGGCGCAGAGCCTTGAACATAATAAACGCTCATTAATTTTTTTTAAGGAATGCCTGAGGTTCAATTTACTAGGCCACAAGAATGATTCCTTTAAAATACATATATATTTTTTTAACCCCTAAGCAGGAATAACCCTGCCTGGAGGGACTCAGAGCTTGGTTCCTTCTTTTATTAACAGTGCTTTCTAAGACTTAGAGCGTTTGCAAATCCAGGCTGCCTTTGTGAAATTCGCAAACAAGGAAACTTCAGGCAGCTTCAGCTGTGAATACAACTCAGAAGGGGTCATTTCTAATTGCAGCTGAAGAGGCAAAATTGAGTTAGTATCGATGTCCTGACCGCAGTGTTTCCTCCATTAACCTCCTGGAAAAGGAGGGCAGATTACACACCAGCTGGGTTCACTGAGCAGCCAGGAGGCAGACAAAACATGCCTGCCTCTGACTTATTATTAATGGACAAATCATCTGGGCTGTGTCCATCCTTCGCTGATGGGTCCAGCGTAGCCTGTCAGGAAGGGAGATTTACCTGGTTCCAGGTGGCCTGGAATGAGTTGTGACACTAGTGGATCCTTGGTACCCAGGGCAGGGCATGACCATGCCCCTGGCAGCCTTGGGCTCCTCCTCTGTGAGAACAGGAGAAAGGAATGTAGGCCAAACGGAGGGTGGGTCAGACCTGAGTGCAAAATGTCAGAGTGATTTGGCTCTGTCCCTGGGACAGAGCTGATGGACAAAAATAGACCACATCTTGGGAAGCTTGGCATGAAATTAAATTCCAGGGCCCTAGCTACAGCTCTGCCAGTGGGCTACCTGCCAGTGTCCAGAAATGCCCTTGTCATGCAAAGTGGAGGTAGTGGTGGAATGGACGAGGGAGGAGAGCTGTTTTGTGGGTACCCTATCATTGCAGTGGGCGCCCCACCTGCCTGTAGTCCCTTGCTGTTCAAAATACACTCTATAGACCAGCATTCCTGGTCTCATTTGGGAGCTTATTAGAAATGCTGAATCTTAGGCAGGGCCGGGAGTAGGGTGAGGCCAAGAGGGATGGCCCCCTCTAGTGCAAAATTTAAGTGGGTGCCCCGAAACTCAGTAATCATGATAAATAATATTTTTAAAAAATCAAAATTAATGCAAAAATCCATGATGAACAAAATATTGCAATTTCAAATGAAGACAGGATCTGACCTTGACCAACCCTGCCCCTGCCCCTCACCTCACCCTAATCCTGATCTCAGGCCCCACCCAGCCTCTTGGAATCACCATCTACATGCTAACAAGATCCCCAGAGAAGTCACATGCACATAAGTTTGGAGAAACACTGCTTTTAACAACACTTCCCAGGCCATAACAACCCCAAATCATGGAACCCAGATAGCAACAAAACTGGAAAGGGATGAGCTGAGCTAAATTTCCAGAAGCATCTCACCCCATGAGTTTGCTTTCCATTTGCCTGGATTTGCACACTGCTACCTTAAAATTGTATGGTGTTTCATGGTTTACCATGAACTCTTTAAAAAACCCTTTATTTTGAAAATTATAGATTCGTAGGAGGTTGCAAAGATAGTGCAGAGAGAGATCCCATCTGCCCTTCACCCAGTTTCCAAAAAAACTTACATTTTATTTAAGTACAGTAGAATAGCAAAATGAGGAGACTGACATTGCTGTGAAGTGCACGTGTAATTGTACATGATTTCATCACCTGTGTAGATTCATGTACCCAATGCAATTAAGATACAGAACTAGTCCATCACCACAAATATCTCCCTGGAGCTACAGCTTTATGGTCACGCCCACCTCCCTTTCCGGTACCCTCATCCCTAACCTTTAGCAACCACTAATCTGTATAATTGCAGATGTTACATAATGTTACATAAATGGAATCATACAGTACGCAGCCTTTTGAGACTGGCTTTTTTTCACGCAACAGGATGAATTGGTGATCCATCTCAGACGTTGCATTTATCATTTTTCCTTTTTGTTTGCTCCGAATCAGTTCGTTCCTTTTTGTTGCTCAGTAGTATTCCACGGTATGGATGTACCACAGTCTGTCTAACCATTTACTTAGGATAAGACGTTTTATTTGTTTACTGTATTTGGTTGTTACAAATGAAGCTGATATGAGTGATCACTTACAAGTTTCTGTGAGGACACGTTTTCATTTCTTTGGGATAAACACCCAGGAGTGCAATTGTGAGGCCATATGGTAAGTGTGTGTGTGTAGTTCTTTAAGAAACTGCCGAACTACTTTTCCAAGTAGTTTGCCATGTTACATTTCCACCAGCAATGAATGAGAAACCGAATTTCTCTACATCCTTTCCAGCATTTGGCGTTGACATTCTTTTCTCTTTTAGCCATTCTGTTGGTGATCAGGGGTTATCTCCCCATGGTCTTAACTTACATTTCCTAATGCTTAATGGTGCTGAATGTCGTTTCATGTGCTTATTTGCCATCCATGTGTCCTCTTTGGTGAAATGTCTCTTCATGTCTTTTGCCCACTTTCTAACTGGTTTCTTGGTTTTTTTACTGTTGAGTATTGAGGATCTTTTCTGTGTACTAAATATGAGTCCTAAGATACGTGGGTTGAAGATATTTTTCTCCCAATCTATAACTTTTTTCATCCTCTTAACAAGGTCTTTTATAGAATTTTGTGAAAGTTCAGTTCATTGGGCTTTTTTCTTTCATGCATCCTGTTTTGGTGTCATATCTAAGAGTCATCACCAAGCCCTGGGCCCGAAGATTTTCTCCTGTATTTTCATCTAAATGTTCTATAGTTTTACATTTTACATGATTGAAATCTGTGATCCATTTTGACTTAACTTTTGCATTAGGGTATGAGATTTAGGTCAAGTTGCTTTTGTTTTTATTTTGTTTCTGGTGCATGGCTGTCCAGTCGCTCCAGCACCATTTATTGAAAAGACTAGCTTTCCTCTATTGAACAGTTTTTGCACCTTTGTCAAAATTCAGTTGGCCATCCTTTCGTGGGGCTATTTCTAGACTCTCTATTCTGTTTCACTGAGCTCTGTGTCTGTCTCCCTGCCAGTACCTCAAACTCTTGATTACTATAGCTAGATAAAGCTCGAAATTTGGAAAGATCAATTTTCCCACTTTATTCTTTTTTTAAAAAAGGTTTTAATTATTTTAGCTCCTTTACCTTTCTATATAAAATTTAGAATTATTTTGTCTTCATTTGCAAAAAAAAAATCTTACTGGGATTTTGATAGGAAGTACATTCAATTTACATATCAATTTGGGGAGAATTAGTATCTCTGCTATGGTGGGTGAGTCTTTTAATTCATAAATGTTGTGGGACACAGAGGGGCGGCCAATCAGTGAGTCAGTGACACGCAGGTTGGTAAAAGAATTTACAAGAGATGAAGTATGGGAATAGAAAGGAGTTTATTAGTTTACGCTGCCATAGACAACAGCAGGCCACACAGATGAGCGGTGCCCATGTGCGCACTGAGGGCCAGTTGTTCGGATCTTTTATAAGGTAGGGTCACAAGGTGCCTGATCAGCTTGTGCACAAGTCTCTGATTGGTTGTAGGTGAGGTAAGAGGTTTAGGGGGTCCGTGAAGGGTGGTGGGGTTTATGACTCTGATAAGGTGGGCTGAGACAAGCCAGCCTGAGCAACTGTGAGATTAAGCATTGCCTAGGACTAATAGTTTGTTAGGGGAACACACCTGGTAAAGAATGTACTTTATCTGTTGGGGGATCACAGGCAGACATCTGAGAGCCTAGGAATGGGGGGCGGTGGACTCTGAAGGATGTCAGGTGGCCCAACAATAAACACAATATGTCTCAACATTTATTTAGATCTTCTTTGATTTCTTTCATCAGCATTTTGTAGTTTTTAGCACACACGTTCTATATATATTTTTATATTTATCCCTAAGTATTTCATTTTTTGAATGGTTATGTCATCTTATATTTTAAATTTCAATTTCCATGTGAAATACAGTTAATCTTCTTATATTGATCTTATATCTTATGATCTTACTGAACTCACTTACTAGTTTTTGGAGTATTTCCTTGTAGATTTCTTGGGATTCCTAAGTAGACTTTCATGCAAATAGAGACAGACTTTTTTTTTTCCTTTTTTTATCTCTACGTCTTTTATTTCTTTTTCTTGCTTTATTGAACTAGCTAGCACTTCCAGTCCCATGCTGAGTGGCAGTGGTGAGAGTGCACGTCCTGGCCTTATTCCTGATCTTGGGGAGAAAGCGTTCAGTCTTTCACCATTAAGTATGATGTTTGCTGTAGGTTTTCATGGATATTCTTTATCATGTTAAAGAGTTCCCTTTGTGAACTAAAAACGTTGCAAACCATATCAGTAAACAAAGAATGCTGTGGCCATCAAGCCATCAGCAACTACTGTCACCCTGGACAGTGAGCGGAGAGAACTCAGGATGCAGACAAGCAGGCAGCCCAGCCTCTGCTGCCACCCCCAGTGGTGCCCCCCGAGGGGGCTCAGGATGTGGAAGAACAGGGCAATGGCCCTAGACAGCTGGGAGCATGTCAAAGGAATGATTTCAGGAAGCCCAGACCTTTGTACCTTCCCATACGTAGAAAAGTGCCAAATTCCTTAACTTGAGATATCTAGGTTTCTTCAATTAACAGTAATCTTTCGATGTTCTGACCACCTGGTCTTTGTTGCAAAAACTTATATATCCTGGCTTCTACCTTGCCACTTCGGAGCAATCCCTCAGAGCGATCCGAGAGGCTGTCATCCTGGGCTTAAGTCCTCAAAAATGTCCACCAAATAAAACATAACTCTCAACCTTTAGCTTGTGCATTTTATTTCAGTCAACACCCTCCATTCCTAATTCTCCGAGTTTTTATCATGAATGAATATCAAATTCTTTTTCTGCATCAGTTGATGCAATCATGTGATTTTTCTTCTTTAGCTTGTTAATGCGGTGACTTTTATTTTTTCAAATATTTTTCAAATTTTGAAACAGCCCTCCATCCCTGGATTACATACCACTTGGTCGTGGGGTCTAATTCTTTCTATATATAGCTGAATTCTATTTGTTGATATTTTGTTAATGATTTTTGCATGATTTGTACTCTCTTTGCCTGGTTTTGGTATTAGAGAAATGCCAGCTTCATAAAATGGATTGGAAAGCATTCCTTCCTTTTTTTTTTTTCCTAGAAGAGACTCTAGAATTTTTTAAAATTTGTCTTATTGAGATATAGTTAACATCCACAATGTTAATATATTTAAAGTGCACACTGTGATGATTTTATATGAGTATACATTGTCGAAGAATTTCTCCCATCTAGTTAATTAGCACTTTCATCACCTCACTTGTTTACTTTTTTTTTTTGATGAGAACATTGTCCTAGCAATTTTAATAACAGCATTATTTCAACATTGTGTTTTATAAGATATATATATATGTGGTCATTCAGATGTCCACATGTATGTTTCTCACATATATTTGGCTTCATGCACAGTTGCCGGCTCACAGACAGCTCCCCAGACCCTCGGAACTTCCTGAGCAGTCAGAGCAGTGGGAGCATCATTTGTTACAATACTTAGTCTCTCGCCTCATTTCCTTTCCACCGCTACTAGGTTGACGTTAATTAGATGACCTTTAGAAAGCAACTAAGAATAGAACGTTGGAACTTTCAGTCCTACCCCTGGATTTCCAGGGAAAGGAGAGGGGCTAGAGGTTGAATCAATCACCAATGGCCAATGATTTAATCAATCGTGCCTAAATAATGAGGCCACCGTAAAAACCCAAAAAGGAAGAGGTTCAAAGACTTTCTAGGCTGGGAAACCAGAATGCTTCCACATAGCACTGTGCCATGTCCCAGACTCCATAAGGACAGAGTCTCCTTTGTTCTGGACCCCCACTCTCTGCATCTCTTTATCTGGCTGTTCATTTTTATCCCGTAATATCCTTTGTAATAAACTGGTAATCTAGTGAGTAAATGGGCTTCCTGAGTTCGGTGAGCTGCTCTAGCCAATTAATCAAACACAAGGAGGCAGTCATGGGAGCCTCTGACTTATAGCCAGTTGGTCAGAAGTACAGGTGACAACCTGGACTTGTGACTGTAATATGAAGTCCAAGAAGTGGGTCATGGGAAACTCCAGTCTGTAGCCACTTGGTTGGTCAGAAGCACAGTAACAGCCTGAGCTTGGAATCTGGCGTTTGAAGGGGAGGAGGCACCCTTGTAAGACTGGATCCTTATCTTGGGGGACCTGATGCTCATCTCCAGATACACAGTGTCAGAACTGAGTTAGGACACCTTGTTAATGTCCAAGAATTGCCTGATGGTGTGGGAAACACATACATACATGCACACACATTAGAATTGAGTGTTAGTATCATTTTACTTGTCAATTAGAATCACCGTGTTTTACATTAGATCCTTCTGTAGCATTGGTTTTAGTTCTTCTTTAAATGTTTGGTGGGATTCTCCAGTAAACCTTTTGTCCTTATGCATTTTTATATTCAGAATTTGAGCTGATCCTTATAACAACCTTGCAAGGAAGGCATTTGACAAACATGGACTAAGGCTCAGAGAAATTAAGTGACTTCCCTAACACCCAGAGGTCTTGTAATCCCAAGTCAGTGTTGTTTCCACGATACCACAGTTCCTGAGTTTTGACATCACTGGGTAGACTTTTCAAGCATTTAGAATCTCTATGGGAAATAAAGAAAGAGAATAATCATATCTGCTCCTGGCCACGTTTGTTTAGCTGGGTTCCAGTTTCTTTCTGGCCTGACATCCAGTTAAGTTAGAAGATAACAAGGGAACCAGTGAATTGCAGAGTATAAAACACGGTGCTATTAGTGTGGTCATAAAGGTATGGTCTGAAAGACTGATGCTCGAGTGATGTGGCATTGCCACGGCCAACAGCAAAGCCCCAGAGGCAAAGCAAACAAAAATGTCTGAAGAGAGGCGGAAACCCTGCTTTCCAGGGTCCCCGAACATTCTCTGGGAAGTTTTCCTCTAATCCTCATCACTTGACCCAAAACTTCCTCCCAGGAATGACTGTCTCCTTTAATGTAGGATTTTTCACCACCTTCATTATCCCTCCTGTGAGTTTTTCTCCCAGCTCAGAGCATGCTGCTCCTCTATTCAATAGCCTTCAATGATTCCCTATTGTCTAGACTTCTCAACTTTAGTCACTGTCTATGTATGGCTGCTGTTCTCAAATTTTGGAGAACAGGAGAATCACCTGGAGAAACTAATTTAAAAAGTAGACTGTTAAGTCCCAGTCCCAGAGATTTCTGCTCAGGAACTCTGGACTGGGACCTAAGAAGTCTGTGTTTTAGCCTCCCCCCTGGTGATTCTAGTGCAAGTGGTCCACAGAATACACGTTGGCCAAACAATGGAATTAAGGTCACGCTCCTTGGCTTGGCGTTCAGAGCCTCTGAAGCTTGATTCCCACTTGCTTACACAACAGTACCTCCCCCTCACCCCATGCCTCTCCTACCGGACCCGCTACGGCCCAACCGCAGTGCTTAAGACTAAACCAGTTGGTGAACCTGCTTTACACATTGTGCAACTTCTGGGTATTTGCAGAATCTTCTCACTCTTCTTGGAAAGACAAAGTTATCTCTCCTGTCCTTCTTCCCCCTTGCCCTTCGATATCAGCAGAGTTGTTCAAACTATAGGTTGACACACATTAATAGGTTGTACCCAGCTTTTTATTTAAATTTATGATTACTAGAATGGGATACACTAGGAGATATTGTAATATTTCTTTCAGTTAATTATATGTATACATACATATGTATGTATTGTATCAGGATATAAGATTTTTTTTTTACTGTGATTTGTAGTAAAACCCCATCACTAGCAACAGCATTGACAGCCACGGCCGCAGCGCTCACCCAGTTTGCCTCTAATTAGAGCCATCAGGATAGCCTTCTGTTTCTCCATTACTGTGAACCTTTGGAGAATAATAAATAAAGCCGTCTTTACCGTCTCATCCCTCTGGCACCCGTCGTGGTATTTTGTGCTCAATAAATGTTAACTAAATTGAATTGATTGTATGATCACAATCATGGCTCCTCTGGGTTTAACTCTTTCAGATCAAGCATCCTTTTTCAGGCTGTGGGGTCGGGGCTCTGCCTTTCAGACATTGCTTCTTCGTGAGACAATGAACTTTGGAGCATTGCCAGGGGAAGTGGCCTCTCATCTTGGGTAAAGAAGAAAAGGGTAACATTTCGCAAGGCAATGAGGTTGCTTGGTGCAACAAATTTCCCATGGAAATTCCGGAGCGTCTGAGGAACGGAGTGGGTGGCTCTCTGGACCAACATGGCGCGGTGGAAGGAAACGCCACAGGAAGGTGGCTACGTGAGCTTCTAGGTGTGAGTGTTGGTTGAGCATGTGTTGCTCAGCAAGCAAGCCGCTGTGCTGAGTGAGTAAGAGCTCAAGAAGTCTTCGGCATCGGTGACAAGCTGAGCTGCTTGTGGACGGCAAGGGTGTTTTCTTAAGCCTGCAGTGTGTCAAGTGGCAGTGTAACAGGTCAGGGTTGTTTGACTGTAAACCATCTTATATTCAACCTGCTTCTCATATGTGTGTTAACTGTACATCTCGTTGATCTGTCAGCTTGGGACCTCTTATCTACAGCAAAGTGCCTGGCTTTGAAGAATTCAGTAAAGAAGAGGAGGGAAGGCATAAACTTTCAGAAACAATTTCCAGACCAGGTCCCTTGAACAGGATGCACAGGTAGCCAGTAGGTCAGTAAGCCCAGCAAAGAGCAGGCATGCTGGGTGTGGGCAGAGCTGAACTTCCAATGAAAAGCTTGGGTAAGTGGAGAGCAGAGAGACGGCACTTTTTGTAAGACGGAGAGAAGAATGAAGGTCTGACTTATTGCAGTAGAGGATCCATCACAGCCAAGGGCCGAACAGAAATGATCCTGAGGAAGACTGGGGTATAAAAGGGCCAAGGGAAGTGAAGGGGGGCTATGGAATTTATTCAGATATCAAAAAGGTTTTTGTTACAAGGCCTTCAATTTATCATTGGCTTCAAAATAAGACTTGAAAACAAATGAAGTAATGTCACTCTTTTAAAAAGCAAAGAAGACACATTTGTTAGAATGGTTTAAATAAAAAAAAAAATGATGATGTCAAATGCTGGTGGGGATGTGGAGCAACAGGAACTCTCATTCATCACTGGCGGGAATGCAAAGTGATGCAGCCACTTTGGAAGACAGTTTGGTGGTTTCTTACAAAACCAAGCATACGCTTATCATGTGTCCCAGCAATCACACTCCTAGATATTTACCTGGGTTGAAACTTTATGTCCATGCAAAAACCTGCACAAGAATGTTTTAGCAGCTTTATTCATAATCAGGGAAAACTGGAAGCAACCAAGATGTCCTTCCATCAATGAATAAATAAATTGGTACATATAGACAATGGGATATTATTCAGCAATAAAAAGAAATGAGTTTTCAGGCCAGGAAAAGACATGGAGGAACCTTAAATATGAATTGCTAAGTGGAAGAGGCCAGTCTGAAGAGGCTACATCATGCATGATTCTACCTATCTGGCCTTTTGGAAAAGGCAAAACTATAGAGATAGTAAAAAGGTCAGTGGTTACCAGCGGTTGGAGAGGTGAGTAGGTGGAACACAGTGGATTATGAGGGTGGAGAAATTATTCTTTATGAAACTGTAGTTGGACACATGCCATTACCCATTTGTCAAAATCCACAGAACTGTACAACACAAAGGGTGAGTCTTGGGGAGGGTATAGCTCAAGTGGCAGAGTGCGTGCTTAGCATGTAGGAGATCCTGGGTTCAGTCCCCAGTACTTCCTCTAAAAATGAATAAACCCAATTACCTCCCTCCTCCCCCTACAAAAATAAGAATAATTAAATACAACAATAATAAACAAACTGTGAATCTTAATGTAAACTATGGCCTATAGTTAATAATAATGTGTCAATGCGGGCCCAACAAACATAGCTAACATACCACACCAATGCAAGATAGTTATAATGGGGGAACTGGGGGTCGGGGAGGTCAGAGGGTGGGGGACTCAGTACACAGAACTCTATGTACTACTCTCTGCTCAATTATTCTGTGGATCTAAAACTGTGCTAAAAATAATTTATTACTTAAAAAAAAAAATCTCTTGAGATTTCACATTGAAAGAAACAAAGGGGCAAGTGTGAAGAGAATTATTTCTAAGTTTTAAGAAAGCCAAAAGCTAATCCTGGAGTCTTGCTTGTAAACTCCACAGCCAGTTTTGCTGGCACCCAAGCCCCCGTTTCCTCACGGAATCCCTCACCTAAACAGTAAGTCCACACTGCATTCCCTCCACCGTACAATCTCAGGCCCTTTTGGATTTATCCAGTGAGTGATTGGAAGTAAGACAGAACCAAACTTTTCATCCCTTCCTAGTTGGCTGAATTTTCTCACGAGAAGGAAACAGGGCTTGTCTGGTAAATTTGAAAAAGCAACATCACAGATTTTTTTTCAGCAGAAAAAAAAAAGGCTTTTCTCTGGATGAACTTTTCTCAGCCAACTGTAATGATGGTTTTTTGGTCTGATTGTTAATTCTCCCTAATTATGTAGAAGGCCCTTTAAATTTATGTTGGTGGTTTTTCTCTTTCGAGCAACTAGATTAGGCAATCAGCCCACCTTTCATATTATAAGAAGGCTTCTTCCTTCTTTCTTTTTCAAAAATTACTCCTCCACTTTGCAATTTCTGCAAGTGCTCAAAGGGGTAAATGCAATCTGCTGCTCTCTTAGCTTTGAGTGATGTGCTTATTTTAAATCTCTCTAAGCTTGTCCAGCAGAGGACTTTTAAACCTGGATTAATCCCCTTGAGTTCTAAATCCTTTTGCTTTGAGGGCTGAAATCTGCTTCCATAACTTTCTGAATCACCAACGTTTGCTTTGAAAGTTGGCACCTTCTATTTAAATGGCAAGAAAGATGGGAAATAAGCCTTACAGAGCTGAACGTATTGATTTCAATTATCACCTTTAATCCACACCTTTCCTCTTTATCATGTGTGGTTTTCTTCTCTTCGTTAGAAAGAGCCAGGGATTATCTGCACAAAACTGGAAGGTTTATCGTCATTGGCGGGATTGTCTCTCCGGTCCACGACTCCTATGGAAAACAGGTGGGTCCACCTTTGCCCCTCTCTTCCCTAGCCTCTCTTCTGGACCTGAAGGCTCCTCTGGTATAAAACGGCCCCACTGCCATCTCTGCTGCGATTCTGGGAACACAAAATACCCGACGGCAGGTGTCCCGCGTCCCATCTCTGGACCACAGTCAGGCCTGAGCGAGGGGGCGTTGGGCAGCAGCTCGGAGGAACAGTCAGAACGCACCCAAAGAGGAGCAGGCACACCTGCTGAGGGCCAAGGGTGGCTTGGCACGGACGCCAGGTTGGCGGCTGGTTAAGGGCTGGGCAAGTCTTTCCCAGCATTATAGGAGAAAAAGGCCTGTGGCTCTTATTAGCTGATTTAAAATTCATTTCCCTGCTCCTCCCTCCCTGCCACACATCTCAGAAAATCTAGAGTCTCTCCCAGGCCTTCACTTCCTCCCCTAGATACAACTTGGTGAGCCCCGGGGATATCACCCAGCCAGACTGAGCCATGAGACAAGACAGCACCCACCACGCTGTCTCGTCTCTGTGCTGGCCGCGCGTCGGCTGGTGGGGCAGTTGACCTTCTGATGCTCATCTGATGCTGTTGGAGGGGGTCTACTCCATCTCCCATCCGTTCCTTTCCTTCCCTTCTGCCACTCTGTGCCTGTGTGTGGCAGATGGACACATACGGGGTCACACCCCATTCTCTGTCACCAGTGAAAAACGCTGCACTTTTATAATGGGCTGGCTTGGGACGGAGTGTTGGGGAGGCTGTGGGGAGCAGGGCGAGCCTCCCAGCAATTGCTCTGTTGCTTCCCAGGGCCTCGTGTCAAGCCGGCACCGTCTCATCATGTGTCAGCTGGCCGTCCAGAACTCCGATTGGATCAGGTAGGGCTGGCCTGTTGATGCCGGAGGTATGGGTGGCCCTGGGACTCCCTGGAGATGCGTGGAGAAGAGGAAGAGTCCTCAGGGCAATTTGGACCCCACAGGGTTGGGGAGGCGGTTGGAGGGCAGATATTAACCCCATGCAGGTGATAATTATGTGAACATTCCAGGGGGGTCCAACTGATGACTTTATTTTTTAACCAAGCCACGAGGCCCATTAAACTAAGAGGGAGCTTTCGTGTTTCATCTGCCTTGTCACCTTTGGATCCAGAGCTTCCAAAAGCATCACTGGGTTTGGGGTGAGGCAGGGCCAGAAAATCCAAAATGCCTCTCCAATTCTATCCCCACTTGCTTCCAGGAGCTCTCACTACCTTTCAGGGAATGTCCCAGGCCTTGGCTCTTTCCCATTCCTGAACTCAGGCTCCCCTGGGCTCTGGGCTGACGGTGGGCCAGGGGTGCGGGCGGTGCGCACTCACTCACTGCCTCTCCCTCTGACGCGCCCCGCGCAGTCCCCTCGCTAAGACAGCAGACGCTGTTATCCGCTGAGCTTGCGCTGTAATTAAAGCAGGCTTCCACTAATTATGCTAATTATGCTCCCCAAAGCTCCTGCAGTTATAATTTGCATGAGAAGATGATGTTTTTAAAAAAGTAATGGCACACCATTTGTCCTGGCATCTCCCTACCATGGAAGAAAAAAAAAATCACCTAGAGGTTTCCATGAAAGGAGGGAAATGAAGGGGCTCAGAGCAAGGGCTCAGAGCTAGCGGAGAGGCAGGGGGTGGGTGGAAATGAGAACAGTGGAGGAAGGCGACGGTAATAATTAAATCGTGATCCTTGCCATTTACGTGCAGTGGTTTGTGTGAGCAGCACGTGCCCTGTACGGACTTCCTCATCCCTGCCTGTGAGAGCGGTTAGGCGGAGAGACAGCTCAGGAGAGATCAAGGGCCTTGAACATGAACAGCACATCCGTGGTCGAGTCAGGGTGGAGATGAAGCTTCTCAACCCTGTACCTCGTGATCTCCTGGGGAAAGTGGGGCCCAGTGGGGAAAATACTTGGCAGGAAGCTGTTCCTGCTTGTGTGTGATTAGAATATTCTGAAACAATCCCTCATTCATTCAACAAATATCTACTGAGCACTTACTGCCTGTCCCGCACTGCTCCAGGCACTGGGAAAATTAGAATTCCGAGAACTGAGGTCACTAGGAAGGCTTGGAGCTAGCTGTGGAGATGAGGGTTGGGTGCTCAGGGCCCCTGGACACAGGGGAGTCTGTTTAGCCAGGTCAGGTGTCTGCCTATCTCAGAGGGGAGGGTGATCAGAGATCTGGGGGGAGCCAGGCTCAGGGAAACTGGTTCTCTAAGGATTTTCATTTCGTGAGACCTCATCTTCGGTGTGCTTAGGTGCGCTGCGTGGTGGGAGGTGGGCAGGGAATGCTCAACTGCTAAGAACACGTTTGAGAAACATCCCAGTTTAGCAGCTCATCAAGTTGGCGATTAAGCCCGAGTGCTGCATCCGTCTGGGGCTGGGTCCCCACTCACTTCGCATCCTTTGTACGGCGGGGTGGGGGGCGCAGTCTGCTGGGCTGTGCCTTCCGGTCCAGGCGCCACGCCCACCTCCATGCCCACAGAGCACCTCCCTGCACAGGGAGGCAGCCACAGGCAGGGTCCCCATTTGAGGTAACTGCAGTCACCACTTGATGAGGGCCTGGCTCACTTAATCCTTTTTGCAATCCTATAAGGTCCAGAGGAGAATTCCCATTCTGCAGCTAAGAATGAGAGTACGATGTATACTAGGCACTTTGCATATGAAGCTCATGGAACCCTTCTAATAGCCCCGCAAGAGAGGTATTATTGTTATTCCCATTTTACAGATGGGGAAAGTGAGCACCAAGCATCATATAACTTTCCCAAAGCCCCACAGTTATGGTGCTGGTATTAAACCTGGCCAGACCAGCGCCAGCATCTGCTCATGGAAGCCGGTGTCATACTCCTCTCATTTTACAGAGGGGAATCGGAGGCTCAGGAAGGTGTTCCAAGCCCTTGTTTTATCTGATTTGAGATCTAAGTACACAGCACGACCAGGTCTGCAGAGCTTTCTGAGCTATGTCTTTGGAAGGAACCAATAAGGAAAGAGTGTGAGAATGGAAACCAAGGGGGACGTCTTTCTGATTGTTAGGGTGGACCCGTGGGAGTGCTATCAGGACACCTGGCAGACGACCTGCAGTGTGCTCGAGCACCATCGGGACCTCATGAAGGTGAGCTGGGCCGGGCTCAGGGCTGGGTGGACCACAGAAGCCGGGCAGGCTGCGGGAAGGATGCTGCTGGCCCATGGTCTCCTGTTTCTCAGCCAGCGGTGGGGGAGACCAGGGTCCGAGCAGCACCGGCCACTGCTCCCTGCCTTGTCCCCACCCTGGATGCGACTTAGGGCAGTTTTCATCTTCTGGCAGCAAGTTCAAGGTAGGATTAAGGAGACCACAGTTGGAAAACTTCAGAAAGTGAGGCGAGAAGGAGAAGTGGGCAAAGAAAGTCAGGAGGAGAGAGGCGCTCTGGGAGCAGGTACCAGCAGCCAGGTCCTCCTGCCGCACCTCTTGGGGACCCGTGGGTCCTCTTACTCCAGGACAGGATGCTGTGACTGTGGGCCCTCACACCCGCCAGGCATCATGCACACGCCTTCCTCCTACAAGGGTCCACGGGCAGACGGTGGTGCTCTGACCTTTGCTTTATTTGTGGGTAAAAGGAAACACAGAGAGGTGAACCGGGGTATCTGAGGCTTCGGCCAGGCACAGTGACTGAGGAGCTGGTTGTTAGTTAAGTGCAGCTTCTGTACCAGCCAGCAGCACCGGCCAGAGTGTGCAGAGAGCTCCCCTCGCAGGTCAGTACCAGCCCTGGACTCCCACGGTGATGGGATGAAAAGCAGTGCCGTCGACAGCAAGAAGCCCGCCCTGCCAAGACAAGATGTGGTCCATCCTGCTCCCCTGCCCTGACGCGGGGCCCTGCCTGGCCCTCAACAGCAGTCAGGAGGGCATCGTCCTGACACAGGGGCGCCTCCATCGCATCTGGGTTTGCCGTCAAGGGGCCTGTCAGAATCTTCTCCTTGAGGGGCTGGCAGCAGCCCCAGTGACCCCACACGCCACCAGCTGTGCACAGTGCTTTGTTTTAACAGATGGGGGACTCTGGGGATCCAGACCATCCAGGAGTCAAAGAGCGAGAGCAGTAGGAAGGACTCGCTGGCTATAGCTTCATCTCTTAAGATCCACTTGCATGGAATTGAAGAAAACTTGGCTCCTGTCTTTCTGCTCTCAGAACCCTTCACACACATCCAGAGTCTTTCCTGGTGCCCTTGAAAGGGCTCTGATGCCACGTAGGGTGGCACTGACTTGCTCCTCTGGGCTGGTCTCAACAACAGGAGTAACAGAGGCGTCCTGTCTTACCCGCTCAGGGTGTGTCCGTCAGGATAGGCTAGATACGCGAACATCCTTCAAATCTCAGTGGCTTCACACACGTTTATTTCTCACGCTATGTGTCAGCTGGGGGCGCTGCTGGGGGCCTGTGCGCCTCCTGTTCATCCAGAAGCCTCCGGGCCCACGATGGGAGGGAGGAATCAGGGGCCCTGCAGGCGTGCCTGGGCCCTGGGTGTACCAGCCAGAAAACCTCACTACTGTTTTGATGTCTAAATGTCTGGGCTTCCTGAACCTCCCTCTGTTACTCGTGCCCAGAGGCACGAGTCTGGGCCAGGGGTGCCTGGCCAGGAGCCCCCGCTGTTGCAGTGATGGTCCCAGGCCAGCAGAGAAGGTCAGTCATGACGGCCCCCTGCCTTGGGGCGGGAGCTGGGAGCTGCTTGTAACGCCCAGTCTCCCAGTCCCAGCATCAGGCCGGTGTTTCCAGCATGCAGAGGAGACCTGTCGGAGAGACAGACACAGGGCGTAATGAGCGATGCAAGGCTGCGAGGACGGGGGAGCCTGTGGGGGGCAGGCGGGGCACGTGGCCAGCATTTTCTTCTCCGGCGTAGAAGAAGTCAAATGGGACCAGCGATGCGTGCGGCCGGAGGAAGGAATTCCTCAGCTACCTGACCAGTTATTTAATGAGAATGTGGCGTTTTCTCTTCTGGAGGTGAAGTAATAATAAAAAAGGAGGCGGGCTGTCCCTTCCGCTCCACCAGCCGCTGCCGGGCAGAGAAGCCTGTGAAGCAGGCTGAGAAGACCCCACGGCCCCCGACCCCAGCTGGCTTCCAGATGTGGCTGGATGCTATCATGACCGTCTCCTGTCAGGAACATTACAGAAGTGACAGGTCACCCCGCTAGACAAACGCCTGCCCTTCCAGGGCTCGGAAGGACTCATGTGCTGATCTGCCTGCAGGGTGGCGTGTGGAAGGTGCCTTTGGAGGGTGACCCCGGCCCTGGGACTTGGGGGGTCCTCCGGCAGCGGGACTCGGTCATGCAGAAAGGGTGGTGGACCAGGGATGGGGGGAGGCTGACTGTCAGGGACGGGAACTTGAATGAGCAACAGCCCTGTGAAAACTGATCCTTTGTTTCTCTGTTGCCTAATAGCTGCTGCCCCACTCACCGCGGGCAAGGGGGGTTGCTTCTGGGTCAGCTGTGAAGAATGCTGCGCTATCAGCTCTGTGTTTGCTGTGGCACTGGGGAGAAGCAGCCGGCCAGATAGCACAGGACAGTGGATAATGCACAGAGAATTTCCGCTTGGCTCTGGAATGTGTTTTCACACTGTGAGCAGGCGCAAGAGGGCCCCGAGCCCCACCCCCCTTCCTGCAGCACAGACACATCCTGCTCTGCCTGGCACGGCTCCCCGGCCGGGCCTGCCGTTGGCATCTCTGGCTTGGAGAGGCGGCAGGTGGTGATAGCACCGGGTGTTTGCACGACCTTTCCCAAGCTTGCACGGCCCTTTTGCAGACTTGACCTCGTTTGAGCCCCACAAAGCAGGCAGGGAGGGCAGGGACGCATGTTCCACAGAAGGTCACAACATCCAGGTAGGGTACAAAGTTCTTGCCACGTGCCAGACGCTCTAAAGGCACTTCACGTCTGCTCGCTCGTGCCATCCTGCCACAACCCGGAAGGGCAGCTCTGTTTCCTCTCTGTGTTACGCTCTTGAATTGAAGTTCATGAGCAGTTAAGTAAATAGCTAAGGTCATGCAGCCCGAAGAGGGCAGGGCTCACCCTTGAACCCAGGTCTGTGCGGTAACACATCCCATGCTGCTCCCACTGAGCTATCTTGCCTCCTGCCAGCCTTGTGGTCCCAGGGTGTGGCCAGGTCTAGAATTCACCCCCAGTCCTCTTTCCGGGACAGCTCACCATCATGGCCAAGCAGATGAGTATTTGGAGATACCTGGGAAATGCTTCCGTAAGTCATTCAGCTGACGACACTGACTCTGCCCTTCCTCCTTCCCCAGCGGGTAACTGGCTGCATCCTCTCCAACGTCAACACACCCTCCATGACGCCCGTGACCGGACAGCCCCAGAACGAGACCACCCAGCCCGTTTACCAGAACAGCAACGTGCCCGCCAAGCCCACCGCAGGTAGGGGAGCCCGGGCGCATAGCTGCGGTTCTCTAACTTCAGGATCGCCTGGAGGGCCTGTGGAAGCCCAGACGGCCAAGCAGCGCCCCAGAATTTGATTCAGAAGGTCTGGGAGAAGGAGGAGAATTTGCATTTTTAAAAAGGCAATGCTGATGCTCTGGTCCAGGGACCATACTTAGAGACTTCTTAATACAGAACATCAGCAAGAAGCAGTCACAAAGAGAGACAGGGACAGAGAAAGAGAGACAGGTGATGGAGTGCATTTTAATATAAATATGATTGCTTTACCTGGGAGTTAAAGATACAAAATGGAATGCTTTTCTCTGGCTCGTCCAAGGAGGGTGAGGATCTCGCCCAAGATCACATGGTCAAGAAGTAGCAGGGCCAGGAGTCAAACCCAGGCGGTCTGCACCCTGAGTCCCACACTCTTAGCCATCCCTTCCGTGACAAAGAGCAAGGGCCCCCGCCGCCATTTACTCAGCACCTAGTGCGATATGTTTGCACAGGGCTCGGTGCTTTACAGGGGGCTCAGTGCCTTGCGCGGGTTTTCGTTTAACGCAGTAATTCTGTGATACAGATAGTACGTTCCCATTACAAAGAGGAAGCCGAGCTTCAGAGAAGGGAAGCGATTTGCCTAAGGTCACCCAGCTCCACAGTGAAAGAGGCAGAATTCATACGCAGGACTGTGTGATTCCAAGGTCCGTGTGCTTTCTAATACTGCCTTCCAGGCCGATTGCAAGAGACAGGTCCTGGTGTTCACTTCTCAAGCCTAGAGACCATAAGCCAGTTTGTTATCGGTCTGCTAGAAATAGGGAAGGTCACAAGGAAGAGCCAGAATTCCATAGTTTGCCTACAGCCACCTGTGGGGAGCTCAGAAACATTTTCCAGATTGGAGCCCAAAGAGATCATTGAAAAACCAGACCCCTCTCAGCCCAAGCAGGCTATCTGATTAAAAGACCGTCCGCATAAGAAGGAAAGCCTTCGCCCAGCAGAAATTATTCCAAGCAAGTTCTTTGCCGCTGGCCCGGTCTCCGTGGATTTGAGTGTAATTGTTTAGCGTTGGGAGTGGCCGAGGACGCGCTCACGATGTTAAAAAACGAAAAATGCTAACAGCGCACGTGTCCTTTATTTTTTATATTTTTCTTCAAGTTTTACTGAGATATAATTGACATACTGCCCTGTGTAAGTTTAAGGTGTAGAGCATAATGATTTCCCTTACATACATCAAGAAATGATGACCACAGTTTGCTTAGTGAGCATCCATCCTCTCATACAGGTACAAAATCAAAGAAAGAAAAAAGTGTGTCACACGTGCCCTTTAAATGCAGAAGATGCTCCAGTGCACGTTACAGACATATCTGCATAATACACATAATAAAAGTGGGAGAAAATAAGCAATATGCAGGTGCTTTAGTGGTGGCTTTCTCTAGCAGTGGAATTATGGATGCTTTTAATTTTCCTTTTTATATATATTCATCTCTTATATTTTCCAACTTTTCAACAGTATAATAAACATGGCCAGAAAGTAGATTCCTGTCTAGGGCTCAAGATGCCTTGGGCTGTGAATGAGAAGAGGGAATTCTGGCTGTCATGTTTCTGTTCTTTCTCTCCACCCTCCTTCTGCCTCCCACGACCCGGTCCCCACCCCTCCGGAGCAGCCCCTTTGTTCACAGTGGCCCCAGCCCCAGGCTGACACGAGTGTGAGTTGTGAGTGCTTCTCTCCCTCTGTCCCTGTCTGTCTTGCTCTCTCCCACAGCCAAGATCTTGGGAAAGGTGGGGCAAAGCCTGAGCCGGATCTGCTGTGTCCGCCCGCCCGTGGAGCGCTTCACCTTTGTGGGTAAGGGGGCAAGGACCTTCTTTACCCATCCCACCTCTTTTCTTTCCCTCCTCCCTTCACTGTTCAGCAGACACGCCTGGCACCTGCTGTGGGTTGGGACATTTATAGAGCAGTGAGTGAGACAGCAGAGGATGTCACCAGGCCCGCGGGGCCAAGTTGTTATGGGGGCCCAGAGGGATGATCCCCCTGGCTGTGGACCCCCTGGAGACCTCCCGTGCCATCAGCCCCTCCTCGGGCTGTGCTCCGTGCTCCCCGCAGCCCCCTGCAGAGTGTGTGCGCACGCCTGAGAGCTCCCAGGGGCCCGGAATCCTCCCACCTCTGGCACTGTCAGTGCTCCTGCTGAGGGGCTAAGAACACATCAGCCCTTTCCTTAATTCTCTCTTGTTTTTTTGGCTGCTCCCCTAAGGATGAGAGTATCTGATTCTGGGGATCTTTCTCCCACAAACCCCAAATTCGACTGTGCAGGAGAGCTGGTCAGGCCCTCATTCCTTTGACTGTTTGGGGCTGATTCCTGAGATTTCCAATTTCAGACACCTTGGAAAGGTCCTAAGAGGGGTGGTGGAGGAGGAAGGGAGCCAGGGGGCCAAGCCAGCATCCCCGCGGTGCTGCGCACGCTCGAGGCGCACAGCAAAGCCTCTAGCGTCTTCCCCGAGCTCTGCATTCTGCCCCGTGAAAAAGCCCAGCATGCTCAGTTCAGCTTGTTCTTTGAACCAGGTAACCCCGAACAAGAGAGGGCCACCTTCTAGTGACCCGGAAAGCTGTCTCCCTGGGTCTTGAGGATGCTGCTCTTGTGGCCAGCCTCCTCCAATACAGAAAGACACAGAAGGCACCCAGCATGAGCGTGTGTGTGTCCCTTGTTGGCTCCCCACCCAGGCTGTCTCATTCTGAAAGTCCCAGAAAAGTGAACCCTGGCCCTAGAGCCCAAGGAGATGCTCCCTGTCCATTGTAGGCTGGACCCTGCTCTGCATTCATTCAAATGTTCCTACTGCCACCAACCCCACCACCTACCCCATCCTGAGTTTTCTCTCTGAGGCAGAATGCCCATCAGGTACCAGGAGGTTCATTCCCTGATATTTCTGCATTTCTTCTTTCCTCCCTAGATGAGAACGCCAACCTGGGCACGGTGATGCGATATGAAGAGATTGGTGAGTGGGGCTGGGAAGGTGGGCTCCTTTGGAGCCACCTGCTTCCTCCACAGACATAGTCGCGGGGGAGAGGCTTGAAAACCCTGGGTGGGGGTTGCTGCAGGGTCTTAGCAAAGCTCTTCAAAGGATGAGTGGCTGTTCCCAAGCTAAGGTCACATTCTTAGTTATCTCCCCTTTAACATCACTTCCCTGGATCCAGGCAGGCTCCCAGGGGGCAGGGCTGGGTCAGTTGGCAAGTTTCCCTTTGGAGCCTCTTCCCCCTCACCCGAAAGACAGGAAAATTGAGTTTAGTGCCGGCCAGAGAGACTCTTCTTTTGTCCAGACACTGTGCCTGAGGCAGAAGGGCCCCCCTGCCTTCCTCACCAGAGGGCTGTTTCCAGGGCAGCCTGGGCTGGAGACTAACACCTGGACGGTGTGTGTGAGGGCCGTGAAGGCCCCCGGCCAGAGCAGGAGGAGGCGGATTACCCGGAGCTGTCAGGACGGGAAGGAGCTGACCCCCATGGAAGACAGAAGCAAACCAGGAAACAGATCTTTCCAAGGTTCCAGAGTAGGTTAGAGACACCAGTGTCTGCAGCTGGGGAAAGGGCAGACAGACAAGACTGGAGCTGGAGCTGACGCAGGTAGCCGGTGACAAGGAGGGTCAGTGACAACAGGAATGCTTGAATTTCTTCGATGAGGGGCAGCCTGAGGTCCAGCAGACATGCTCAGTCTTCAACTTCCAGCTGCAAAGACACTCCAGGACCCCCTCGTGGGCCCTCTGTCCCGGGATGAAGGTGCGGGGCTGCCCCTGGGCACCGGGCTCTCCCGGGGGAGCCGGCAGGCGTGACGGCACTTCAGGGGCTTCCCCGGGTCTCGTCCTCTAATCCCAGGCGCACCTGAGTTGGCTCAGAGTGGTTTGCTAGAACCATCTGTAAAATTTTGGGACATTTTACCAACCGGTTGTCAAATGCAGCCAATACTAAAACTACTAAAAAAAAAAAAAAATTAAATTAAATTAAGTAGAAATTAAATACATTGCATTAAAACCAAAGGTAATAAATACTCAAATCTCCTCACTTCCTAATTCTTTTATTAAGTTTTCATAGCCTTTATTTACCAGGACATTGCTGTCTGAGGGCCACAGGAAAGGGCGCTTGCCTTTCTGGGTGTTCCCCAAAGCAGGCAGGAGCGTTTGACCCCAGGTTCCCCAACACCCAAGAGCCCTGCCCTCCCGCTTCCCTGCGGCTCCAGCCCTGGCCAAGAACTGCCTTCCCAGGAGAAGTCTTTCCTGACCAGCAGAGCGGTCTTCAGACTTTCAGCTGTATTCCAGTGTATATTTTTCTCCAACCCCTTGTTCCAGAAAGAATGTATTGTGGCCAAGCTTCAGCTGGGACCTCGGCTACCGTCCCAGCGCCCAGGGCCAGTGTCTCAGGCTGTCCCGCCCTGGGCAGCTCCCCTCCTACAGGGAGGCCGTGTGACAGGTGCTTGCGTGGCCACACTCCCTGTGCCCCCCCCCCACCCCGGCCTCTTCCTCTGCGGCCTTGTGAGGGGCAGGGCTAGCCCCAGCCCCCTCTTGCTTACCCCTCTTTCAGAGAGTGGACAGCTGGGTGGCCACAGCTGTCTGGAGGGACTCGTGGCCTGGGGACGGGGGGTGCAGGTGGCGGCTGCCTCGCATGCAGTGGGAGCTGGGAAAGGCCGTGGGGCCTGGGGATTCACACACCCAGGATTCCTGGGAGGAGCGTGTGACAGGAGGCCACAGGTTCTGGCTCCAGGTCCTGGGTCCTGAACTGGGGAAGGAGGTAGGACCCAGTGGAGGTGGGAGGGAGCTGCCCAGCCTCCAGACCGTGGTGCTGGGAGGCCCTCTGGCTCACAAAGCCCCTTTTAAATCCCCTTGCACACTTCACAAGAAGGAAAAAGCCACTTCTCCCAGCTCAGTTAGCATCTGCGACTCCATTTCCATGTTCTTAACGGGATGACTGCTCCGGGACCTGCCCCAGACCCAGGGCTTGTGGGCTGGATTCCAGCTCCTTAGTCTCATACTGCAAGCCGGAGAAAGCACTGCTGCCCTCCAGCGGCCACACGTGGGATCAAGCCCTACTAGGGCCTCTGGTCTGTGGCAAATTCCTCTGTTTCAGTCCCGCAAGCAAAGGTGGAAACCCCACTCTAACTTGCCCTGCTTTGGCTTTAA
This sequence comes from Camelus ferus, assembly GCF_009834535.1. Lineage (NCBI taxonomy): Eukaryota > Metazoa > Chordata > Mammalia > Artiodactyla > Camelidae > Camelus > Camelus ferus. The sequence continues at coordinate 1,840,705 of NC_045716.1, forward strand.
AAATAATCCTGCATTTTACTGGAGTGGGAAAGTGAGTCTCCGGCTTGGGAACAGGCAAGAGGTTCATTTCCAGGGCTGTAGAGCACAGTTTCTCAGCCACGGCACTGCTGACACCAGGGATGGGATAGCCCTGTGCTGCCGGGGCAGCCGTGGGTGGCGTGGGCAGCACCCCTGCCCTCCCAGCGCTAGGTGCCAGCAGCGCACCCCCCCCTCCAGCCTTGACAACCGAAAATCTCGCCGGACATCGCCAAATTCTAGAGACAGAATTGCCCCCGTTGAGAACCACTGACGTAGGAAAAGCTGAGGGCACACCCTCTGGACACAGCCACCTAACTGAACTCTTAGGCGCATTGCTATAAAGCTTCAGCCTTTCAGCAGAAAACTGACCTGGAACCCTGGGTGGTTCCAAGTAGGGGACAGGGAACAACAGGTTCCCAGAGTAAGCCCGGTCCAGCTCCTCTCAGCCATCCCGAGGCTGGTTCACCTCTGCAGGTGGCCTGACACGGAGCGAGGCAGATGCCACTGACTGGGGTGGGCACTCCCCCAGGGTCTTCCTGCTGCAAAAGCAGAGGCTACGGCGTCCATCCCGACTGCCGTCCCGGAGCGCCCAGGAGGCTCTTAGACAGCCTGCCTGCATGGCCTCTGTGGTCAGCACGTCTGTTGTTCCCTCATTTAACATGTCCAGAGCAGCTACGATGTGCAGGTCACTCTGCCAGGCCCGGGGGAAATAAAGATCAAATGAGGTCCCTGGGCATAAACAGGTCATTAGGCGACAGTGTGATGTGGAGGAGAGGGGAGAGGAGGGGCTGCAGGATATTTAGGAGTTCAGGCCCCGGTGCTCCATGGGGCGCCCCGAGGATGGGCTGCCCAGACCTGGGACAATGAGATGTTGGCACTGTCTGTGGTCAGCCCGGCAGCCTTCCACTGAGCCTGCCGCAGGGGCAGGCTCGCTGTCTGAAAGTCCTTGTCGGGTCTCAGAGCTAGACACAGAGTCTGAGTCAGCCTCAGGGTCCAGGGCGGCAGTGGTCTCCGGAAGGTCAGCGGAGGGCTGTCTCACTGTTTCAGGCAAGAGACCCACAGCCACAGCCTCTTGCTGGAAGGGCCTGGGGTGCCTGGGACCCAGACCCACCACTGAGCCACGCCCCAGGTGGAGGTCTCTCCCCCCGTGGCTCCGAGACCCCCAGGATTCTTTTTTCCCCTGTTGCTTGGTTTTCATGCCTGAGTCAGTCTGCTGCCTATCTTAAACGACAGTGGCCTTGCTGGGATAATTCAGAGTGGGCTTAATGAGGGAAGAAAGACTGCTGGCAAGCAGAGGCGCGCCTGGGAGGCAGGAAGGTGGTGGGGGCAGTCTTGCTTCTCAACCCCTTTGCTGAGGACAGTGGCCACGTGAAGAGAGGACATCTGATGAGCGGAGCTGCCCCGGGTGCACTCCGTGTCTCCTGCCCGCCACCGCGTGGGCACTTGTGACGCAGACCAACCCTCAGACCAACCCCGACTGACGCGCCGCGGCGGAGGAGCCGAGCTCCACTGGCACTTCAGTTTGCAATGGAGCAAGAGAGAGGCCCTTAGACCTTAGACAAAGCACGTGGCCGGCTCAGTCTCTGTTTGGGTGGCCAGCCATCCTGGTTTAGCTTGAAAACCTGTCCTGAAAACTCCTCCATACCAGCCAAGCAGAACAAATAGTCTCCATCTCTGCTCCATTCTCCCCGAATGGGATTCGTCCCGCAGGGAGTGAGGGTGGTCTGTAAAGGAGCCTGGTGCCGGGGTGCCCGGAAGAACTGGGCTCTGGTGCCCCAAGGATGGGACCCTTCTGTGCTCACTGGGGGAAGAGGGCTGAGACTCGAGCGTTTCCCAGGCCTCCACTTACTCCCTTCGCAAACTTTGTTCCGCCTCCCCAGAGCTGCGGATCTTGCTGCTGTGTGGCAGTGACCTCCTGGAGTCCTTCTGCATCCCAGGGCTCTGGAACGAGGCAGATGTGAGTAGCAAGGTTATGGCCTGGCGCACAGCTGGCGTGGGGAAGGAATGGGGGGGGGGCACTCGGCTCTGGCTTCTGGTCTTCCCTCCCCTCCCCGCCTCCCTGCCCAGCTTGAGCCTCCCATCTCCTGTGAGCTCCCAGGAGACCAATCCATTCGTATCGTGATGGAGGAAAATTCTCACCCACCGCAAGCTTTATCTCCTGCTGTATTTTTGCACTCATTCCCCTTCACGCTTGCTCCCGTGAAGCCCCTGGGAGAAAAGCAATCCGGGTCACAGAACGCCTTCTCCTAGTGGTGCTTGGGGTGGTGTGTGCTGGTGGGGAGGGTGGGGGAGGGAGGAAGTTTTTAAAAGCCGTGGCCCCTTCTGAGATTATTGTGTGTTTTGTTTTCCTGTGATTCTTTTGAAGAGGTTGTAAATACCAGCTTAGAATTCCCTTAACAAGAGAAAAGGGGTCAAGAGGGGAGCAGTTAATGGCAAAGGTCAGGAGGAGTCTTCTGGCAACTGACTCGGGATAGAAGGAACCAGGTCAAACCTGTACCCTTTAGAAATTCAGTGGACATCTTTCGTTACCAGCTCTGACTGGGATGGTCCTAAACTGGCTGATTCTTAGGTCACTCACCCTTCAGACATAAATTCATTTTTGTTCTTAATTCATTGATTCATTCATCTGACGGCCAAAACCAGTGCCGGCTCCCAAGCCCACAGCCCTGTGAAAGTTGGATTCCCAGGGCAGACATTTCAGACCTGGTACTTTTTCATTACTTGCTGTGTGACCCCATGCAAATCACTCAACTCCTTTGGGCCTTGGCTGTTTTTTTAAATCTGTAGAGAGTTATCTGCAGCATTCTGAGGTTTTAAAGAAATACACAGTGCAGTCCCTGCCCCCAAGTCTTAAGTGGCAAGATGTCTGCATATGAAACTTTTTCATGTACATATATGTCTCTGAAGAGACAGAGAAAGAGAGGAACTTCAGGATCAAACTCAAGATTCCGGTTCTGTTCCAGTGCAGCTCATGACAAAATATGTTCTAAGCATCAGCTTTTCCCATCTGTAAAATGGGCATCATAATACTACCTATCACATGGGGTTTGGGGAGAATTAAATGAGATTGTCCACGTGCAGGGCTTAGCCTGACCCCTGACACACAGTGACGGACAGGAAATGTTAGTAAGTGAATTTATCTAAATAGACATATAGGTAAACACATAGATGTTCAAGGTGAAGGGCTTAAGTGCGAACATGCCGTGGGACCACCAGGAGGGGAGGGAGAGTTTCAGGGAAGCAAATTAAACTGTGTCAGCCTTTCGTCTCCACCCCTGAGCAATTTCCTGCAGGTGAAATTTTAAACCTCCTTTCGGTCCTGGATTAAGAGGCTTAATTAACTTTTACTTTCCTCTCTGCTTCCCAAGTTGCTTTGAAAGTAAAAAGCAAGGCGGGCGAAGTTCTGTACAAAATTTCAGCAAAGCTCTTTCAAGAATCCAGGCAAATCCGGGCAGTGGCCCGAGGCCCCAGCCAGTGGGGAGGCCCTGGCAGCCGGGGAGGGATTGAGAGGGAGGCAGTCGGCAGGGCCAGCAGCCTGAAGGGCCTCTTTGCTAAGTGTGGCGTGTGATGTGTGCCTCTCAAGGGCAGACCCCGGCTTTGTGGGGCCTGAAACTGACACAACTGGGGGCCCCTGCAGCACGGCCTGTCCCTCCCTGTTCCTCCCAGAGAGACTGCTGCCTGCAGGGCCTCTAACTTCTCTCCAAAGACTGAGTGTGAGGTTGTCAGATCCGACATTTAGAGACCAGAGAGGGGGGAGGGTGTAGCACGAGTGGCAGAGCGCATGCTCAGTGCGCGAGAGGTCCCGGTTCAATCCTGGTACCTCCACCAAGCGGAAATCAGTGAAGAAACCTAATAAGCTGCCCCTCTGAATGCAGATAATGCACACAGAGACCAGGGGGAAGAGCCCAGGCCGCTCCTCTTCCGCTCGGTCCCTGCTACTGAAGGGATGTGTTAGTTAAAACAGAAAATTTGAGAAACCGATAGCCATTGATTTACTGGGGACGTGACAGCGGAGGTGGAGTGAGACCCTCACCTATTCAACCAAGTTCCCACTGCCAAGTCCCCCTGGAGATCAGAGCGCCCAGCCCGGCTGCTCCCAGAGGCACACCGCTCCAGACCAGCGGGGACCCCACACCTCTCCTGTTCAGGGTGGTGAGAATTCCAGTCCACAGCATGGGCGGCAGGGGGTATGGGGGAAGCAGACCCTCAGGGACTTTCTAGAGCCTAGAGCTCTACCCACCCTGCACCCCCTGACCCCCGCTACCCCCCGCCCATTGCTCGGTTCCCTAATTCAACCCACACCCGGTCTGTGGGGTCCTTAGAATCGCGACAGCCAAAGGAGAAGCAACAACAATCACGGCACCTTTTCCTTATATAAGGAGCGTGCATCTCAGGCCACAGCAGAGGTGTGCCAGAAATATCACAGTTAATTTATTTAAATCAAATTAAGATTCAACTCCAAGTCACTATCCCACAGGGACCATGGGAAGTTAGTCTCAGTCATCACTGACTCGCAGGACCTGAGAGGCCCTGTGGGCTCTGAGCACAAAGAACCGTTCACCGCGGTCGCCACAGGCACCTTCCCGGTCAGGGCCTCCGCGGTCCCCTGAGGAGGGTGGCAGGCAGCCCCAGGCCCACCTGGGAAGCCCGGTGCCGGGCCCCACTCACCCATGGCCATGGCTCTGTTTCCTTGTGAGGCTTTGCCATGAGGGTGCTGTCCGGGAGAGAGGGAGGGCGGGACAGGTTTCACAGACCTCTGGTTTCTTTCTACGTGGAAGGGGGGACAGCTGAACCTCTTCTTTCTAGTCTGAGATAAAATATTCCATTCCCGATTTTCTCTCCCTTCTCAGGACACCTGGGGAAATCTCCTTAGTGTGTTTAAAGCCACTGACTTCAAAATGTTCTGTTTTCTGCCCTGCAAGTTCCTCTCCTAAAGGATCTGGTTCTCTGCCTGAAATAGGGTGGGGATTGGGCACAGGTGGATATAGGGGCCAGAAACTAGCAAGTAACAGTGAATTATTCCACTGTCCTTATTTGGACAAGGTTGGAGCTCAGGGTCTAGAAAAGGAAGGTCTTTCTTTCAAAACTGGTACAGAGGGAGCCCTGCTGATTCTAACAGAAGGCCCTACCCTCTGGAGTTTGCCTGGAAGCAGCCCATTTTAAGGATCTCAGCTCCTAACCATGAGGTTACCAGGCGTGAGGTGTGACACCCGCCTCTGTCCCAGGTCTCATTCATTTATTCAACCCTGTATCAGAACACATTTCTCTTTATTACCTGGTGTCCCAAGTGAAACTTGCTGGCCACAGACCTGTGCTCAGTGATGACCATGAGCCCAAAAGCCCCGAATCTGCCAATGATGGGACAGGAAGGCGGGGAAGAGAGCCAGGTTTCTCGGACAAGCCCTAGGCCCTTGCTCTGCATGCCCTCCGGTCCCCCGTGCCTTCTCCAGAATCCTCAGAACAAAGCAGGAGAGAAGCCACCGGTTCAAACAGGTCTGGGGGGAAGTCAGAGTCCTTCCGCCTTCTGAAAGGGCGCTCAGTGGGGGCCGGGCGGCAGCGGAGCCCCCGCCCCGCCCAGGCTGGGAAGCCGCTGGGACGGACAGTCTGCCCTGCAGCAGCGCTGCCAGCCCCTGTTTCGGCGCAATCCCAGACTCTCCGCTGAGTCAGCCTTGCTCTTCCTCTTCCTTTGACTTCCTGGACCTCTGCTCTCCATCCAGAAATCTAATTATGCAACTAAAGGAACCATCCCCCTCCAAGATACCTCCCTTGGGTATTTCCTAACAGGCACAGAGATCCATTAGCCCACAGTGAATTCTGACCTCTGACCAGTGATACAACCCTCCCCCTTACATTCCATGGCGAGAAAACTCCATACGTATTCATCCAGTTTCTCTCCGCGAAATACAAAAGAGCTGCTTGTGTGGCCTGGCACTTGGCATTTTTATTCTTCATTCCTGAGAAAGACCAAGGTCCAGTTTGGCAATCAGGACCCAGCTTGGCAATCAGGACCCAGTTGGTCCAGCCCATCCCATTCCCAGACTTTGCGTTAGAACTAGTCTTCCCTGGGAGACCGGATCTTTGCTGTCCTGCATCCTGACACCAGCACCGAGGCGGGTGTCCAGGCATGGGCCAGGACCTGTGGGAAATCAAGGCAAAGCCGAAGGGTCAGCCACGGACGGATTTGTGGAGCAGGAAACTCTTACACTCGCTCCCTTCCCCCCAAACAAAACCCTTTGTCTAGGGATTTGTGCTGCCAGATGCTCTGCCCATCATATTATAATGGAAGGCAGTCTGGCAAATTAATTCTGATTCAAGCATTCTTTCCTTCAATCAATCTTTCAACTCACCCTGGGTGCCCAGTGTGAACATAAGCCCATTATTTGTCTTGGAGGCGCTGACAATTTAAAAAAATCTGGGTTTTTATTCTATTAATTCTTTTTATTACATGAAATAAAACATGTAAAAAGTTTAGATGAGTTCTTGAGCCTAGTGAGCATTCAGTAAATGTTGGCTGTTAGTCATTCATTGGTTTTAAAATATTTATTGAGTACCTGCCATGTGCCAGACACTGTTCTGGGGCTGGAGGAACACAGAAACAAAACAGACAGAGTTCCAGACCGTTGTGCACTTTTACTTCCTAGCGGGAGAGACAGATAATAAACACTTTCTTTGTTTCTCGTGGATTATTTCAGTCGACCCTGCAAAGTGGAATCTTGGTTCCCATTTACAGACGTGGAAACCAGGGCTCACATGGATTTTGACTTGTCCAAGAACCACTTAGCTACCGAACAACAGAGCAGGACTTGGCGTACATTCAGGTCCCTAATCCAGATGAAAGAGACAAGTGGGAAGAAAGGACATGTAACTCACCACCGGTCACAAGGGGGTAGCACTTGAGCTGGACTGTGAATGACGGGCAGGACTGGGTTACGTGGGTGCGAGGAGTAGGGCTTCGGGGGTTTGGGGAAGGCTATAAAAGACCCAGCGGTGGGAGTAAGACCTTCCGGGAAGATGGCTCTGGTCGGTTGAAATAGAAGGTTTATCCTGGTCTTTATCTGGGAAGATTTGACTTTTCAGCAAGCAGGCAAAATTATTCAGTTTAACGATTAATTGTTATTAGCTGCTTGAAAACAGTATTTTTGTTTTAAATGAGCAAGGGTTAGTACTTAACTCAAAGGATTGAAAACTTAAACTTGGAGCATGAGGCAGCAGAGATGGGCCGATGAGGACATTGCTTTTCCTTTCTGCCTTTCTGTTTGCGCTTCTCCGAGCCCGGCATTCCGCAGGCTGGCCCTAACTGGCCACAGTCTACATTTCTCCAGCCAACGGGGCATGGGCTAACTGCTTCCTACATCCACCAGCTATGGGAAAAGCACCAAAGAAAGCAAACAGAGGAAGAGCCGGGGGCACTGGCCACTCCAGGAGAAATCCCAGGGCTCCCGGACAAATGGAACAAAGACAAACATTTGGTTTTTCAGGCTCAGATGGTTTTTATCAGACAGCCCAGCCCCAGCCAGGAAGCCCGGTGGACACTTCCACCCTGGGGATTAGGGCCCCGCACTGATAAGCCCAGTGCTGCGTTCTCAGCGCAGGGGAAGGAGGCTGAGCCCCGGCCGTGGGAGCTCTGGTTCTCCTGTGAAAGGCACTGTTGGTTTGGTTTTCAGGCTTTTGATCTGAGTCTGGAATCCCATGCCTTCCCACACCCCCACGCAAACTGGAAGTGGGAGTGGGGATGATTTCCTCTGGGAAACCCCTCTGAAGGACCATTTCTTATTTGCACTAAGAGAGCCATCCTGGAAATGCATTCCCGCCTTGGCCCTGACTTCCTTCCAGAGAGGAGCAGGGACCAGGACGAGGGAGGAGGATGCGTTCCTGAGACGGGTGGGGTATGTTTCAGAAGCCCCTCACCTGCTGCGTGGATGGGCTGCTCCGTGCATCTTTTAATCTGCTCAGAAGTACACAAAATTTTGTACTCCAGGGGGCGATGTAGAGTAACAAACTAAGGCCCTCGCTCGGGCTAAGCCTGGAGAAAAAATAAAATATTTTCAGGCCAAAAAAGCTTCAAGTCACTAAAATGTGAGACCTAAAAATGGATTTAGAAGAGGTGTGATGTGATGGGAAGAGCCTTTAAAGCAGGCTAGGAGGGATTCAAATTCACTTCCTGGCTGTGCAGCTCAGACTAGTTGCTGAATCTTAACTGGGTCATGGTTTCCCATCTATGAAATGAGAACTCAAGCACATGGCTCAGAAGATCGTTGTTGTAAGGACTGACTGTGATAATAAATAAGGCTTCTAGTACCGTGCCTGGTGCATAGCAGGCACCATAACAATATCGCTTCCCTTCTTGCTGGTAGTCACCTGTTCAGCCCTGAGTATCTTCTTCTGGAGAAGAAACGCAAGTGAGTCTGAGTAACTCACGTGCTGTACGTAGAAGGAGGCCTGCCTGGGAGAGATGGTCAGGATTCTGCATCCTGATCTCAGAGTGATTCTACAGAGGGTCTCACCAGTTAGATTTGCCAGGGCGGGTCAGTGAAGACTGGATTCTGTTGCTAACAGAAGTCGAGCCCTCTGTTCAAAATGTTCTAATGGCTTCTCTTTACTGTTGGAATGAATGTCATCTTTATCATGAGCTGGCCCTCGTTTACTTCCCCTGCCTCTCTGTGCTCCAGTTCCTCCTGGTTTCTTTATTTGAGCAGTTTTCCCACCTCAGGGCCTTTGCACTAGCTGTGGCCTCACTGGGAATGCTCTTCCCCCAGCTATTCTATATCTGGCCCCTTCTTGTCACTTAGGTTTTGTCTTAAAAGTCATTTTGGTTTACATTCAATATTGTACTAACTTCACCTGATGTTTTCTTATTTACATATTTTTAAAAATTTTTTTAATTGAATGATAGTCAGTTTACAATGTTGTGTCAGTTTCTGGTGTACAGCACAATGCTTCAGTCATATAGAAACATACATATATTTGTTTTCAGATTCTTTTTAACCATAAGTTACTACAAGATATTGAATATAGTTCCCTGTGCTCTACAGTATAAACTTGTTTTTATCTATTTTATATAAAGTAGTATCTGCAAATCTCGAACTCCTAATTTATCCCTTCCCACCCCCTTCCCCTGCTCATAACCGTAAGTTTGTTTTCTATGTCTGTGAGTCTGCTTCTGTTTTGTAAATAAGTTTGTTTTGTTTTGTTTCATCTTAAGATTCTGCATATGAGTGATATCATATGGTATTTTTCTTTCTCTTTCTGGCTCACTTAACTTTCAATGACAATCTTCAGGTCCATCCATGTTGCTGCAAATGGCATTATTTTATTCTGTTTTATGGCTGAGCAGTGTTCCACTGTGTAAATATACCACAAATTCTTTATCCAATCATCTGTCGATGGACATTTAGGTTGTTTCCATATCTTGGTTTTGGTAAATGGTGCTGCTATGGACACTGGGGTGCATGTATCTTTTCAAATTAGAGTTCCCTCTGGATATATGCCCAGGAGTGGGATTGCTGGATCACAGGGTAAGTCTGTTTTTAGTCTTTTGAGGAATCTCCATACTGTTTTCCATAAAGTCTGCACCAGCATTTTTATTTGTTGATGATCTCTCCCTGTGGAAGGTAAGCTCTGTGGGCACGTAGACTTGTCTGTCTTATTGGGCAACATGGGAACAGTTCGTCACATACACTCAGTGGAAGCTTGCTGAATGAAAGAATGTTAGGGTCCCTGGGAACAGCTTGTTTGGGGGAGCCTCCACCATGAGATGTGACCTAAACTTTTACTAGTTACCCGTAAGATGTTAGTGACTGCACAACATTAGCCGCTTAAGAGTGACCTGCCCTTATCCTTCAGAGCAGTACGTTTGAAATAATCATTTGTTTAATGTCTCTCATTAGAGAGTGTTTGATCCAAGAGATGAAGCCATGTCTGTCTTGCTCAGCCTTCTGTCCCTGGTGCCCAGGAAAGTGCCTGGCTAGGACCACAGGGCATCCTCCCACCCAGAGTATCCCTGAAACCCAGAAGGGCAGGTCTTGAAATTCAGCTTCCTGGAGGGATGGTGAGAAGTCCACATTCCTTCTGAGAGACTGGCCGCCCAGTTGCCGTGCTCTCTCTCCCAAGGCCAAGTTGCTTCCTGCCTCCACATGTCTCATATCCTTTCTTCAGATTCCCCACATTTGGGGAAGCAGAGTCTGCGCCCTCCCACTTCCTCTCCCCATCCCCCCCACTGCCTCCCCTGGGGAGCCTCTGACCAGAAGATGAAAAGATACGATCAAAGCTGTGCCTGTGAGCAGGAAGCTGAAGCAGGATGAATGTCACAGACCCCCCCCCCCCACCTCTGAGACACGACAGAGGCCAGAGCTACGGTGAGAGGCCACTGTCTACTGTGGTGGGGAGAAGGTGGTACCCCGATACTGTTCACTGCGGTGTGGCCGAATGAGGTCACAGTGGTCCCCATCAGGGGAGGGGCTCGGCTCCGTGGGCAGGGAGAGCTTGAGGAACCCTCTGTTTCCTGGGGTTAGACATCTGCCCTCCCCACCCTCTCTCCCCAGGGAACGAGGTCGGTGTCCTCATTTTTGCTGGCGTCCCCAGAGGTACTCATCCCACGAGTATCTCATTTTTGACTTCATCCCAAATCAAACAGTATTGGCAGCTTAAGCAACTGCCTATATGACTTAAAGGGACAATTTTCCAACGGTGGGTGCACACCAGGGGGGCTTAGGGAGCTTTGTAAAGGGAGGGGCTCCAGCCCACTGCGGACGTGTCGTATCAGAATCCCTAGGGTGAGACCCGGAGGAGCTGTGGTCATTGTTATTGTGGTTGTTACTGTTTTTAAAGCTCCACACCCCCCCCCCCAGGTGATTCTACTGATCAATCAGATGAAGTTAGAAGTTAGGGAACCTGCAAAAGTAAGATCACCCTTGCTTTTCACTGGGACCTGAAGTCTCTTTAGGGCCACTTCTGTGGGTCTCCCATGACTCCCATTAGGTGCCACGGGCTTCCTTCCAGGTCCTGAGGTGGGGAGGGTTTACCAGCTGACTCGGGAACACCTGCCGGAGGAGACTCTGCAGGACTCCACTGACTCAACAGCATACACTGAGGATGTACGATGTGCCAGGTTCTGTCCACCTGGGAACGTGGCAATGAAGGAAACACGCAAAACTCCCTGTCCTCATGAAGGTTACCTTTAGAAGGGAGAGAGAAAGAGACAAAAGAAGGTTAAACAGAGAACATATACAAGATGTTGGAGACAAATGCTCGGAGGACTATGAAGCCGGTAGTGAGGGTGTGGAGAGGGTGCGGGTCTATAGGTGCACAGACACGGGCTTACATAGCATGGCCAGAGGAGGTCTCGCTGAGAGGGCGATGGTTACATGAAGGGTTCTGAGCCAAGGAGCAACATGATTTGACTGCTATTTTTATATTATTGGTCTCTCTGTTGGGAATAGACTGCAAAAGGCAAGATCAAACAGGGAAACCAGAGAAATCCAAGTGAGAGAGGATAGAGATGAATTAGTTTGCAGTTGCTGCAAACCTGGTGGCTTAAAACTACACCAATTTAATTGACGCAACATTGTAAACTGACTATACTTCAATTACATATCACATGATTGAATACGATATATAATATATAATAGAATATACAATATATTATATAATATGATATACAATATTTTCTATATCACATGATATATAATATATATTATATATAATCATATAATATGTATATTGCACCAATTTATTCTCTTACACTTCTGGAAGATAGAAGTCCGAAATAGGTTTCACTGGACCAAAACTAAGTTGTCAGGGCAGAATTCCCTTCAGAGGGTCTGGGGAGAATCTGTCTCCTGGGCTTTGCCTTTCTTTGAGAGCTGCATTTGTCTCATTCCTCAGCTCCTTCTTCCACCTTCAAGGCCAACAATGTAGCGTCCTCTCTGCCACATCTTCGCACCACCTTCTCTCTCCTGTGTTAAATCTCCCTCCGCCTTCTTTTTGTAAGGACACGAGTTACTACATTAGGGCCCACCTCCATCATCCAGGATAACCTCAAGATTCGTAGTGTGATCACATCTGCAAAGTCTCTTTTGCCACGTAAGGTAACATTCAGTAGGTTCCAGGGATTAGGAACCTGGATGTTTGGGGAGGGGGCCATTACTTAACCTACCAAAGGAGGCTTAGACCAGGTAGAAGTGATGGAAATAGTGAGAAATGAGAGGTTCTTGGATTTGTTTTGAAGACCAAGTTGATTGGGTTGCTGCATGGATTAGATGTGGGATATGAGAGAAAGGGATGAATCAAGGAAGATGCCAAGGCTTTGGCCTGAGCAGTTGGAGAGAATTTCCATTCACTGAAATGAGAACTGTAGGAGACTACGGGAAAAGCATCTTGGTGTGTGTGGCGGGGGCGGAGGGGCGGTAGAGGGGATTGATTGATGTCAGAGGGGATTGACTGATGGATGTTGGAGGGTTCAGGGGATTGTGGACGTATTAGGTTTGAGATATCTCATCCAAGTGGGCATGTTGGAAAGGTCACTAGGATGTATGAGTTCAGGAGAGAAGTCTATGCTGGAGATAATAAATTTGGGAGCCTTTTGTGTGTCTTTCAAGCCCTGAAATGGAATGAAATCCTTAAAGGTAGATATACAGAGAAAAGACAAGAGGTCCAGGGACTGAGGCCGGGGGGACTCCAGTCATTCAAAACTGGGAGCTGAGAAGGAACCAGCGCAAGGAGCCCGCAGAAGAGCAGCCAGCGAGGTGGGAGGGCGATCAGGGGAGGGTGGATCCTGGAGGCCAGGTGAAGACAGGAGGCAGAGAATGGGGGTGCAGGTGGGCAGGACAGCTAAGCCCCATGGAGGGAGATGGGTGCCTATGGGACTGAGGGCACACCTCACCAACTCTAGCACCTGGCACCACCCCCACCCCAAACACACACCCACACGAACACCTTCCAGGAGAAAAATCAAGCCCATACCCTCAGGTCCGGTCAAAGGAGCAGAAAAGGTCAGCTGTCGCTGGTCCAAACCCCTGCAGAGATGCCAGCTGGATGTGGTAAAGCTGTGTGTCTTGTCTCGTGGACCTGTCTCCTTCTCCCCATCCATGCTTCCCAGGCGGCAAGTCTGCCACCTGTTTCTGGGAAAGGAATCTGTCTCCAACAGCGAGGTGTCCCTCTGCCTGCCACCCATGGAGCAGCCCGCACTGTCACTGACTGGCCGCTCAGGTCATTAGCTCTTGAGTAGAAAGCAGCAGGTGCACTGATGTGGCCCACTGGGCCGTCCCCCCCGTGAGGGCTCCCGCCATTCTGAGTCATTGCTTTCATGCTTTAAACTATTATTTCACACATCATATATGAAACATCCATCAAATCCTCAGGATCCAATTGAATTCACATCTTACGTTATGCAGTTGACAGCAGGGTTCTGAAACATCTGCACAGCCAGACAGTTGACGAACCTCCATGTCCACCTGCTCAGATAGATTCTCCTCCCTTTCCTCCCATCCCCTGCATTTCCCTTCCCTCCTCTTCTCTCCTCTTCTCTCCTCTCCTGCCTTCTCTTTTCTGTCTCTTGTGCCATCCTAACAGTCCCCCTGGAGTTTTAATTCAGTACTTAGATCACTGGCTCTCAAACTTGGCTGCACACTGGAATTAAAACCTAGGGAATAAAAACAAAATATTGATGCCTGGGCCCCATTCCCAGGGACTCTTATCTAATTGATCTTGGGTCTGAGCTGGGCTTTGGGTTTTTTTTTTTAAGCTCCACAAGGGAGCCGCACGATGTGCAGCCAAGTTTGAGCACCAGTGTCTTCGATCACCTAAGTGGTGAGTCCCAGCGCAACGTTCTAAATTCTGCGGCAGGAGGAGGTGGATCTACCTCCAGCTCTCTGCCCTGCCTCTCCCTAATGTTCCTGATTTATAGGACAGAGACCTGGGGCCAGCTTATGGGATCTGAATGCCACCGATAAATGCAGCGTGTTGTGTAATGTTCTGTATCTTCCAAATGGTGTGATCCAGTGGGGGCTCTGATACTGTACACCCAGCTCTTAATTTCTCTCCACAACTTCCTTCCTAGGGCAGCTTCAGCCAGTGTTTCACTGCAGCTCTAGCTCCAGGTGTAAGCAATGGGAGAAGCAGGGTAAAGGCAGGTGGAAATAGCCAAGGGCACTCACGTGCGCACACACACAATCAGTGAATCGGACTTAGAAGTGGGATTCTGCCGGGACAGAAATCCTCTGATAGGGAAGACACGGCCATAGTGCTCCATAATGTCTGTTTTTGTGGCACTTGTTTGGAGAATTATTAGGAAAAACCGGTTTGTTTGGTTTTTTTGCCCCTAGAGCATGTCTTGCTCAATGAGCTGCACTGCTCAGGAGCAGCCTGCCTTTCCCCATCTTCTCCCTCCCTCTGGGATCCTTAATTGGCAAGATCTAAACAGTAATATGCCCAGACTAGGCACAAGTCTATTAGATGTCATAACTCTCAGGCTCTTTGAACATAAAAATTGGCACAACTTTCCAGAAAGCAGCTTGGTGATACGTCTCAAGAGCTTGAAGTATGTCCAGGTCATATCCTTTCATCCAATTATTTTACTTCCTATCCTAAGGAAATAACCCAGAGATGTGGTAAAAGATTTATGTATAGAGATCTTCAACAAAGTGTTGTTAGAACTGCAAAAAATCAGAAGTAGCTGTACACGCTCTATAATACGACTTTGGTTTAATATATCATGATATGTCACAGTGCAGGCGGGCAGTGAAATATACAGATTGTCAAAACGTATTTTCCCGTATTTTTTTAACAGTTTGAGAAAATACTCGCAATATAATGCTAAGTGAAAAAAATATGTAGGTACGATGATGAATTTTGCAATTCAATCCAATTGTGGACACACACACTTACTTGTAGAGAAGAGAACCCTGGACAGAAATACTGAGATGGTAACAGTGATTATCTGGATTGTGTGGTTGTGATTTCTTCCTTCCTTCCTTCCTTCCTTCCTTCCTTCCTTCCTTCCTTCCTTCCTTCCTTCCTTCCTCCTACCTTCCTTCCTACCTTCCTTCCTTTCTTCCTTCTTTCCTTTCTTTCTTTCCTTCTTTCTTTCTTTTTTTTTCCCCCTGAGTTTCCCAAGCTTATGTTATGTCTGTAATCAGGGAAAAAAAAAAAAAAGCTTTTTTAATGAGAAAGTTTCCTTTCTCATGATGGTAGCAAATGTCTATCAGAGTCTGATTTCAGAAGTGACCCCATAGTAATCCTCCCCCGTCACTGCCTGTGCACACGCTGTTGCTTTCCAAGTCCTTCCCTGCTCTTCGCTGCCCCAAGTCCCACCGCGGCTCTGCCGTGGCTGAGCCCAGGTAGGTTCCAGCCCCTCTCAGTAGACCAGCTGGGGGTGGGGTCTACTTGCTGGGCAGCTCTGTGTCACCCAAGAGGGTATTTACCAGGTAAGGACCATGTGTCATGCTCTCTTCAGCATTATGAGCTCAACAGGAGCTGCAGGAAATGGCGAGATCTTGCCCAAACACGCAGGAGCACATTTATTAATTCAGTCCAGAGGTATTTATTAAGTGTCTTCTATGTGCCAGGTGAAGTTTCCACTCATTCCATGAACACTGTTACAGGTTGTTACTTGAAGGAGCTGACTTGATGGGGATAAAAAGACAAGTTTGGGACTAAGGCTTGGGGTTCCAATGGAAGCTAGCTCCACCCTGCTAAGTAGTTGCTTGGTACGGGTTTGGTGTCAGGATCTCACCAAGGGCCTCCTTCTCTCTCTCTCTCTGTTTCTTCAGATGGAAGTAATCGTTGGGGACTTTGGGATCGTGGTGGTGCCCCGGGACGCAGCCGACACAGACAGAATCATGAACCACTCCTCAATACTCCGCAAATACAAAGTGAGTCCTCCATCTCCCTGCTGGTGTAGTGATGCGATGTGGCCCTTCCCTGAGAGGCCGGACACCGGGGGCCAGGGGAGTGAGGGCACAAGGGGGTTCAGTGTGAGGCGCTGGCAACCTGCCCTCTCTGCTCTGTCCCCAGAACAACATCATGGTGGTGAAGGATGACATCAACCATCCCATGTCTGTTGTCAGCTCAACCAAGAGCAGGTACGTTTGACAAACGGCCAGAGAGACCTCGGTCAAGCTGGCCTACAAGTTTCCATACAACTCAGTCCAAGCTGACCTTAGATTGGCCAACACCTGCTGCCCTAGTATTCAGCCTTCTTTTTGGACTTCATTTATTTGTCCCCAGTCATTTACTTTTACAAGGGGCACAGGCCATTGGCTAATTTTAGCTGGTTTGAGGAGGGAAGAGGATGTTTTTAGTTTGGACTCAAATTAGAGTCCAAGCTAGAGTCCAAACTAGACTAGACTAGCTTCCATGAGTATTGTATTAGTAAGGGTTTAGGTCAAGTTGTCATAACAAAAAGACCCCCGGCAGTCAGAGTTTTAAATAAAAGAAATGTTTATTCCCTGTTTACTGAAGTCAAAAGAGATTGAGTCCCCAGCCTTTTCAAAGTGCAGCCTCCCTCTCTGGGTCCACAGCTGCTACGGTGGCTGTTCCTCTTAGCCAGTGGGAAAGGGCAAGGATCTGTGTCCTTCAGAAGGTGACCCAAAGTTGCACGTGTCACTTCCCCTTCATCCCACCGTCTCAGTCTCAGTCCATGGCCTGTGAGGCTGGGAGCAGACTTTATAGCTTGGCAGCCAACTGTCCATCTAAAACTTGGAAGGTTCTACTAAACAGAAGAAAGAGAGAATCATTGCTTGGGACCAGTTAACGGTCTCCATCACAGCCCCAAGTGCAAATGTCCAGTGGAATGGTAAGCTACATGGGGTACAGAGGTCTGAAGTGCAGTGAAACTAAGAGGCAAGACCACGTAAGTTTAAATGAAAGTTGGGGATGTAGCTGAGTCAGAGGGAGAGTCAATGCAAAGAGAAGACGAATATGGGGAGGATTTGAAATGTATTAACATTTAAAAGAAGGCTAAGGAGCACTCAGAAAGCACCGGCAGAGGTGGCCCTAGAACCAAGGCAGGAGAGGGGACAAAAATGCAGAGCATTGTCATCTGTGTCGCACGTTTCAGAGAAATCAAATGAGCCCAGGATTTTAAAAAGTCCACAGGACTGCTTCCCAGGAAGGTGATTACATAGACACTTGAAATGGCAGCATTAACTGTGAGGCGAGAGGGAAACCCAGTGACAACGGCCGGTGAGGGGTGGGGGGAAGGCCGTGGCTCCAGACATGGCCGCACAATACAACTACCATGAAAATGTACACAGCATCACAAATCCCTGTGCCCTGTTCGGCCCCACCGCATCAGAATTTCCGGGGTTTGGGCCGAAGGATCTGGTTCCTGGGTGATTCTCATGAAGTTGGGGTTGGCATTAGGAAACCACGGATACAGAACCATTTTTTCAAGAAGCCTCCCTGTCAGCTGGGCAGGGAGGCACTTAGGGACCTAGTTTGCTGAGAGATCAGGACGCTGTACACATTGAAAAGGCAGTGAGCCAGCCTCTGGGGAGATCTCACAATGCAAGGTGTGCACAGACGCCTTTTAGAATCTTGCTGTTTGGAGGAGTATATGAGTTCATACAAACAGCTCCCTGGGGCCTGACATCCCAAGACCATCATGTGCATGAGAATGGGAAGCACAGAGAAATGTACGGCAAGACACGATAGGTCCCCTAGAAGAAAACATAGGCAAAACATCCTCTGACATACATCTCAGCAATGCTCTCCTAGGGCAGTCTACCCAGGCAATAGAGATAAAAGCAAAAATAAACAAACGGAACCTAATTAAACTTACAAGCTTTTGCACAACAAAGGAAACCATAAACAAAACAAACAGACAGCCTACAGAATGGGAGAAAATATTTGCAAAAGAGGAGACCTGACAAAAGCTTAATTTCCAGAATATATAAAACAGCTAATACACCTTAATAAGAAAAACAAACAACCCAATCCAAAAATGGGCAGAAGACCTAAACAATTCATTCTCCAGTGAATACATGCAAATGGCCAATAGGCACATGAAAAAATGCTCAGCATCGCTCATTATCAGAGACATGCAAATCAAAACTACAATGAGTTATCACCTCACACCAGTCAGAATGGCCATCATTCAAAAGTCCACAAATGACAAATTCTGGAGAGGCTGTGGAGAAAAGGGAACCCTCCTACACTGCTGGTGGGAATGCAGTTTGGTGCAGCCACTGTGGAAAACAGTATGGAGATTGCTCAAAAGACTAAAAATAGACTTACCCTATGATCCTGCAATCCTACTTCTGGGCATATATCCAGAGGGAACTTTAATTTGAAAAGATACATGCACCCCAATGTTCATAGCAGCACTATATACAATATCCGAGACATGGAAATAACCTAAATGTCCATCGACAGATGACTGGATAAAGATGTGGTATATTTATACAATAGAATACTAGTCAGCCATAAAAAAGAATAAAATAATGCCATTTACAGCAACATGGATGGACCTAGACATTGTCATTCTAAGCGAAGAAAGCCAGAAAGAGAAAGAAAAATACCATATGATACCACTTATATGTGAAATCTAAAAAAAGGCAAATGAACTTATTTACAAAACAGAAACAGACAGACACAGACATAGAAAACAAATTTATGATTACCAGGAAGGGGAGGGGTGGCAGGGGATAAATTGGAAGTTTGAGATTTGCAGGTACTGACTACTATATATAAAATAGATAAACACCAAGTTTCTACTGTAGAGCACAGGGAGCTATATTCAGTACCTTGCAGTGATCTATAATGAAACAGAACATGAAAATAAGTATCAATTGAATGAATAAGCACAGGAGTAAATACATGTGTTGCACAGGGGAAAAAAAAAAAAAAAATGGGAAGCAGCCAGACGAAGACTGGAGCAAAACTGTGCAGAAACCAAAGTGCATGACCAGAGCCCTTCAGTCGCTGGTAATGCCAGCCTTCCCCGGACCAAGGCTTGTGAGAAAAAGAGAAGGCATCAGGGTTTCCAAAGGAAGGAAAGGAAGTGGTCAATGATGAAACTCATTTTTGTGAGACCACGGTGCAGAGAAACACAAAGAAGTAAAAAAAAAAAGAACAGCTAATACTTATATTTAAATCTAAGTATTATATAAATACAAGTCTACTGCCTGCTTGGGCTTTTCTGAGTGCTCTGTGTAATGACTCATGTCATCATTTTAATAACTGAGGTTGGCCCAAATATTGCCCCCATTTTACAGAGGAGAAAACGGAAAAATAGACGGGCTGACACGACTTGTCCAAGGCTCCTCAGTTAGGGAGAAGTGGCAAAGCCAGGATGAAATGGAGCTACTAGGCTGGGGGAGGATCCTGGGGGCAAAAGGGCTTTTCCGGGCGGAGATGCCATGTACGCAGCCTAAGCGCAGACTGGTAACTGGGCGTTGGGCGGACCCTTCGCCCTTCGATGCTCCTGCCCTGCTTCGGGAAGGGGTGGCGTCTGATCACCGTCTCTTCTCGCCCAGGCTGGCCCTGCAGCACGGGGACGGCCACGTCGTGGATTACCTGTCCCAGCCGGTCATCGACTACATTCTCAAGAGCCAGCTGTACATCAACGCCTCGGGCTAGCAGCCACGGGGCGCTCCGCGCCGCTCCACTCTCGCCTGGTCCTCCGCCAACACACGGGCCCCTCCAGCCTCCGTCGTCGGCCCCCGTCTCCCTCCTGCCTCCATCTCCTCCTCTTGACTGTTCTCCCCACTTGCTGACTCAAGCCCCCACAGTGTGGGGCGCCTGCAGAGAACCACGGCATACCCTACTCCGCAGTCATCCTCGGACAGACTTCCCTCCGGGCTCCGCGTGGGGTGGGGGAGGGGCGGGCGGGGAGTGCGGTCCGCGGAGGTGGTGCTGGCGTCCGTCTCCCAGCATGCTCCCGGGAGGCGGCTCTGGCCCGCGCCCTCCCGGCGTGCCCTTTGCCACAAAGGGCTAACTTTCTTTCTTTCTTTTTCTTTTCTTTTCTTTTCTTTTCTTTCTTTTTGCTTTTTGTTGTCATTGTTCACTCCTCATAGAACTTGGATCAAATCCGTGTCCGTGGTTCTTTATGTCTGCAGTCTTGATGCATTCCCGTGGTGTTCCTTGCCTTCTGCTAGGAGACCGCAGCCAGCCTCAGCTCCCGGAAAGTGTGGGAGGGGTAGGCCCAGTGGGCGAGGCTGAGCCACCTCCGCTCTCCCGATGCCCCCCAACCATCCACCCCACCCCCAACACCCGCACAGCAGTTTGGGGTCAAGATTGAGACTTCCATGTTCTGAAACATGGGCTGCAAGTCTGGGGACAGTAGGAATTCCCAGGAGAGTTTGAGTCCATTTCCTTAGTTTCAGAAGGCCATTTTTCCTGATGCTCTGGGCGTGATCACGCAGAGCCAGCCCATTCCCGTTTCTTGGTGGCATCTGTACAGTTACTTACTTGGGCTGTGACTGATGGCAGAGTGTGGGTTCCCTGCCAGCCCAGGCATTTCCAAGGGACCTTCAGATCACCATGGAAGCCCTTGGAGGCCACACTTAGCCACATTCCTGCCTCTGAGAAGAATCACATAGGCAACACAAAATCCCAATGATGCAGTCCTCTCTGAGATAAAACACGCTAGGAATTCACTCAGTCCTAGAGATCTTTGCTAATTGGGATGATTTATGGCCTGTTTGGCTGGGAAATGTCTCTGTCATAATGCAAGTCCAGGATGACCTAAGAGAAAGCAGTTTGTTTCCCTGATGCGAACCGGTGGTTCTCACCCACTCTAGCTCTGGAAACGCAGGCGCTGCCTGAGGTCAGTTCCTTCTCTAGAAGCCATGCCTCAGCCTTGTTTCTGAGCCCAGCAGCCACAGTCATTGCCTGAGGAATTCCGCCCGGCAGGGACGTGGGTTCACAGAACAGAGATCTCGGGGGAGTTTCAAGAGCCACTAAACTCTTTCACAGCTCTTCTTCCCACTTTTCTACCTTCCTCTGCTGCCTTGCAAATAGTTTTGACAGACTCTGTCCTAGTCATTCAGACCTCATTCGTGTCCTGCTTGGAAAACCAAAAGGAAATTACTCTCTTGTGCCCTGTGTCTCTCATCCAGTCTCTGGCTCTTGGGTTTCGGGGTTTTTGAGGAATGGTCCCTGAACAGTAAGCTAGTTTATCAAAATCTAGTCCCAGCTATGGCCCAGGAGGGGTCAGGTGGGATCTGACACCAGGGACGATGCTCTTCGCCACACGTTTCACCTCTGTAGCATCCTTCAGTGGCCTCCAGGAAAAGACACTAAACTCAACGGAAGAGTAGCATTGGGGTGGGGGGTGGGGGTTATTCCTCTTGGATTGTGAAAATCATCTCGAAAGGACAAAAGTAAGATCCTATTCTTGGGTCTCAGTGTTTGGCTAAGGATCATGGAATTAAAAACTGAAAAAAAACTTTTAGAGATTAATTGATCCCACATTTCTTTTAAAGATGAGGAAGCCGAGAGCCACTGAATTAAATGACTGGTCCAAAGTCACACAGCAGATATAAAGGCTGGCAAAAGGATAATGTTTCCCTCACCTTCAGGTCATCACACCCTTTGTTCCCCATGACACTGACCAGGTGACACATGATTTTCAGCCTTTACCTGGCATCTTTCTCTTAAATTATGTCTGTCCCAGATGCTCCCTGCATATGGAATTGTGCTTGCCAGTCCTGGGGGAGGATGTGGTGGTGAGGAAGGCTGTCGCTAGGATTCCCTGAGACATCAACAGCTAGAGATCTCAACAACTTGGAGAAATCCCAGAAGGTGACCCTCTGAATCCAAGAAAGGACTGCTTTGTGGAAAGCAAAGACCCAGAAGGTACTCAAGATGACACTAGTGCTGCAGAGAAAGACAGAAGAACGAGCCTTTGTCTAGGCAAGACAGTCATAAGCCAGGAAATGAAACAAATGGAAACAGGGAGCTGGCTCCCTGGGGAACACACGTTTTCAAGGCTATGGAGTTTGTGGGTAGCGTTTACTCTGAAGATCCGAGTGAGCAGATCTGAGAAAGACCAGATGTCTTTTGTCTCTTCAGTCCACTCGGACTCTGCTGGGCTCTGTGGTCAAGCCCTGTCTAGTCCACAGCCCCTGGGAGGAACGGGCTGGCTCTGGCATTCAGTGTGGGGGCGAAAGGCGGGTTGGAAGGGAGAGTGGGCTGGGCTAAGGTAAAGAGCAGGCGCAGAGAAGTAGATTTCTAGGAATGAAATGGGGCAGATCTTATCCTGATGAATTACAAGCATTGTGTTAAAATACCTTCTCTTTAATACAAGGAAAAGCGAATCCCCTTTTGGGTAGAATTGTCCATTCCCTGCCCTGCTCCATTCTTCGTTTGCTAGGGGACAGTCAGAGTCCCTCTCTCAGTCCAGGGCGGGACACGGTGGCAGTGACCCAGCCAAGGCCAACAGCAGAAAGATGACTCAGAGTTTGAAGTAGTGCCCCAGGATGGCCCGACTTCCACTCTGTGGTCCTGCCCCTTCCTACAAAGGTCAGCCCGAGGGCTCAGAGGTTATGAGAAAGGCATGGGCTAGAATGATTACTTCAAGATGGGTCAGAGCCTCATTTCCTGCTACCAATAAAAAAACTCCCTCCCACTTTTATGAAAGTGGCTGATATGTGTAAGAACGGGCCAGAGGGAGACCCTTTGTGTCAATGACTCTCTCCTCAAGGAATGGCCCCGGGGAGTGGGAGGGGGTGGGGTTTGAGCTGCTAGCTGGAACCTCTTACGTCTCCCCCCTCCCTAAGCCCCTCCCCAACCCCAGGCAGCCTTCTTGCTTTCATTCTCCTTGAATGTACGTGGGAACAGGGGAGGAAAGTCTCTTACTGAAGTGCCTGAACCCCAGAACTAGAGCTTTCAGAGACGCTGTTCTTCCTGACCCAGCTTGGCCAACCTTTCCCCAACATTCTAGTCTCGTGCTCCAGCTTCTCAGAAAGAATAAAAGAACTCACTGTTCTAATTAAGTAAAAAGTGAGGCTCCGTAAACCAACTACAGCAAAAAGGTAGAGAAATACAGGGAGAAATGACTTGTATTTTACTAGCCCAAATCCACACTCCCAAACTGAGAAACGCACGCATATCCACACGCACACACTTCAGCAGACCAAGAGAGAGAAGCATGTTATTATATTTTATTCATCAAAAATAAATCAGTAGACTATGAAAAGCTCGGGGTCTCTCCCAAAGCTAAGGCAGGATGGCGGGCAGGTGAGAGGGGAAGGATGGAAACAGGGGTCGATTTTGTAACTCATCCAGTCCAGGCACCCTGGGGATGACATCGCGGGAAAGAGGACGGATGCGCGCTGTCCATTTCACCTGATCCACGCCTCGTCTTCGCGTGGCTTCTGTGCTGTGTCGGTTTGGAATGTCCGATTTGCCTGTACCGGTCAGTTAGGCAGGAGTTACCCTCTTTCCTTCCTCCTTCAGTCTAAGTCCGGGGCCCAGACCTCAGCTGGATCCAAGCAGGCTCAAGGATTGGCATGGGGAGGCGGAAGCTCTTTTCAATCACTTTTTGGTCATTGAATCTGCCATTTTAAGATTTGCTTTATGGAAGTCAACACAGTAATAAAAACTACATTCGAGTTGCAACACCACCTCACAGTGAAATATTTTGAGTAAAATTTTGTTGCTAGGATAGTCACAGGCAAAAGTTTTATCGGCAAAATGTTTCAATCATGTTAATAAACAAGATGAAGCTACTAGAGTCTTGTGTCCTGGTCTAGAGTCTTGTCTGTGAGTTGCAGCATTAATCCCTTTTTCTTCACAGTCTGACTTGGCAGGCACCAACAGCTGTAAGAATGTTTTTAGAGCAGTTTGTCTGCCTGGTTTAGCTGACGTCATATGTGTAATATGGAAGCAGCTACACCCAAACCCAAGGGTCCTGAGCAGGGAAGAATATTTAACAGATTTGTCAATTGTACCTAAGTTTCTCAGTTTTTTTAAAAAATAAATTTTAGGTTGTACCTAATCTGTGTGGTCCAGCATTAGCTAGCTTTGGATCCTTAATGAAATGAGTTCTTTGCGAATTAAAAATATATTTGTGAAAAATAGAAACCTGAATAACTTACTTTTTGACATAAAAGAATCTCAAGGAAGACAGAAATTGTTAAACTCACAGCTGGTTTTCTTTGGCAAGGCAAACAAGCAAAAAATGAAAAAGGTGGGGGAGGGTGTAGCTGAGTGGTAGAGCGCATGCTTAGGACACACAAGGTCTTGGGTTCAATCCTCAGTCCCTCCGTTTAAAATTAAAAAATAAAAACCTAATTACCTCCCCCTGCAAAACAAAACAAAATTTTAAAAAATGAGTAACTTCATTGTTCAATCGTGCTGTGAGCATCAGTTCCATTTCATTTTCAGTTGGGACATACGTTACGTATGGGTTTAAGTCTAAATAGTGATCGCCATCAGCCAGTATCAGTCATGATTCAGAAGGTAAAATGACGAGTTTCCCATTCAGCCAGCTCATTTAAGGCTCAGCTCCTTGTTTGTTAGATTGGTTGTGTTTTTTTGTTTTTTTTTTTAAGTCATTTTGATTCTTAGTATCTTTTTCCTCAAGACAGAGATTAGTCAACTTTGTGTGTATCCATGTGGGTTTGGTGGCGTATCACGCTGGTGCTCAACATGGCTTATAAATCGGTGGCTTGTATTTATGTTTGCTGTTTTGGTCACAAAGCTAAACACTTTTTTCCCCTCTGTCTTGAGACTACGTAATGATTAGATCTTGTTTAAAACTGGGTATAAACATTGGTTTATTTTGCTTACTTACGCTAATTTATAAAATATATACTCTAAACATGAGTTGACATACATGTACATACGCATTTTTTCCCTTATGACCCATGAGTAAGCTTCAGATCTTGGAACTTCCTGGAAAGTTCCGTGTAGCCCATAGTGTAAAGAAAGCAGAGCGAAAAAAAATCTACTCTTTGCTTTCAGGTGGGAAACTTGAACCACAGCAAGAACCTGTAACATTGCCATGCCCATGCAAAGCATTTTTTAAAAGACTGGATAAACATATTCCTGGTCCTTGAGACTTGTTCCAAACATCGGACATTACTGAGCATCTTCTTAGCCTTTTGTCCAGCCTCCCAGGAGTCCTGAAAAGAAACCACATCCTGGGGTAAGATCAGAAATACACCTGCTATGAAGTTACGGGCGGTTTTACTTCTACCTGCCTCTCCAAAGAGAAATCCCCATGAGTCAAAGTAGAAGAAATGTGTGGCAGCCTACCCGTGGCACAATTAGTCAGAAAACTCTCAGAGAAGCACAGGAGAGTTTTCACTGCAAATCATAAACACTGATGAGAGACGAGAAGGGCAGTGCCCTTTACCCGGCAGCGTCGGGTCAAGGCTGGTAATAGAGTCTAACTCCCGGGTAGGTTCTTTCTTTTTTTTTTTTTTTTAATGTCTATTTTATTTTTCACTTTTTACTGTTTTTGTGGGGGGTGGTAATTAGTTTGACTTATTTATTTATTGTTTTAATGGAGGTACTAGGGATTGAACCCAGGACCTCGTGTGTGCTAGGCACGCGCTCGGCCACTGAGCAATACGCTGCCCTCCTGGGTAGGTGATTTCTAAGCCGCAGGCCCCTACTCTCTTAGGGACAATCTGCCACGTCCTCAGAAATGAGGGAAGCATTTCTGTATCAAGGGAGTCGCATGGGTCACTTCCCCTTTTCCCATCTCTACTCAGGGTCATCTCCCATTTGTCAGGGAAGACATTCTTAGGACTTTCTTATCAATCTATCCCACTGAGGAATCCTTTCATCGTTGTGTGTTTCTCGGTTATTAACCGATGGGATTCGCCACCAAGTTCCCTGGAAGATGTACTGCCTCATCCTACACTTGGCGGGGACAGCCAGGCACTAGTGATGCCCTCTGCCCTCTCATAGTACAGAACCATCACTGAGAAGTGGCCTCCTCCCAAGCACTATGTTTCCCAGACCCTCTGCAAGGTAGATGGGGTCATCTCTGACCAGATGCGGGTCTGGACCACGAGGTGTGAGAGAACGTGAGGTGCGGCCCCCCCCCAGGCCTGGCCCACGCAAGCCTTCCATGCGCCTCCTTCTTCTGTGGCTCTTTTCCTTCCACTGGGATGGAGATGATTGCTAGGGCCACCGTAGAGGTCGCTGTTGTAAACGACAAGGTCCCTGGATGACTGTGGAGGGCCAGCCTGCCAACCTTCTCCCCATCCAATCTCTTATGAGAGCAAGGAAAAAAAAAGTCTGCCATGAATGAGTTACACACATTTTTAGGTCTGTGTGATACAGCAGCTAATCTAATCGAATCTGTAGGATACAGGAATGAGTGTTCTAAGGCAGGATTAAAAATTCACTTTCAGTGAAGGTAAAGCAAAGTGATCAAAGGTGTCAGAAATTGGGAGGTCCATGTAGACAGGAGCAGAATCCTTTCCCCAGCCGCTTGGGTAGATGGCCAATTCAGGATCTCAATTAAATTTTAGTTTCTTAAAAAGCATGACACTGTACCTCAGACCATTGAGTCTACCTTCATTTTATAGCTGATGAAGGAAAAAGACAAAAATGTTCATTATAACCCCCACCGTGCTCTAGTTGCTCCAGAAATAAATCCTTCTTTTTGCTTAGGAGACCACATCCATGAAATCTCATGAAGTGCCCGCATGGTTGAAAAGGACAAAACAAGATGCTCAGGAAAAGGTGTTGAAGATGCTAATTCGAGAGCTCAGTGCTCTTTCTGAAGCGTTTTTTATTTCCACTGCTTTGGTAACTCCACCTTAAGCTTCGAGTTTAACAAATTAGAAACTGGCCACCATCTAAGAGCTGTTCTTTATTTAAAAACACGTCCATGAAAAGCCAAGGAAATACAGAGGTGAGGCAGTACCGAAATCTTCTGAGCCGAGGTTGGATGTGCCTCTGGTTTTTCCAGAAATCCCCACTGGTGTTATGACTCAACAATCTGTTGCAATCAGTTGTGGAAAGGGGCAGAGTGACAGCTGGAATGCAAAGAAGTGTGTACAACCCAGAGCCACCTCAGCTATTTGCCAAAACATCCAAGTGTCCCCATGGAAATGTCTTGCAACATATGTTCTATTGAGGAAAAGAGGTTGCAAACCAAGGGGTGATTGCAATAAACAACACTTGTGATGAACAGGATTTGTGAGTTAAAATTCTTTTTTATGGTTTGTCTTCCTCACTTAGACAACCCTATGAGGGCAGAGACGATGTCACCCCACTGTACCCCAGCCCCGGGCACACAATAGGAACTCAATAAACATATGTTGTAAGGATGGACGGATGGAAGGATAAAAGGATGGATTCTACCCAGCTCAGGTATGAGTAGGAACATTGTCTGCTAGAGGAAGAGAGAGAAAAAACACATAAAGGCATATAATTTCTAGGGTTTGAAACGTGGGTTGGAATTAGGACTGATCTTCTGGATAATTGCATCTCTTTCAATATCCAAGCTACATTTGCCATCACTTTGAAACCCAAAAGTAAATACTTTCTCAATGTTTACTTTGCTGGCAGGAAATGCTTTAACAAAAATGTAGTCTCTAAGTTGCTCGGCAGCATCAGGGAAGGGCTGTCACTCTCAGGCCCAGAGAACCCAAAGGTGGCAAGGTACCACCGCTCCAAGCGAGCCAGCCTTCCAGCTCCTCGCTCCATCACTGCTCGCTTCTTCCAGCTTGACAGTGGAGTACGTACGTGTTTATGCACCGGCCGGTAAGTGGGAGGCACTCTTATCAAAAAGAACACATCGGACACTATGAGGCAATAGCATTTTACTGGCCACAGTAGGACTGGAATTCACTCTCTGTTCTGACAATAGGAAGAATCTGATGCGTGGGCAAAGCCAAAAAAAGTTTCCTTTGGTCACATTACTCAAAGAATGAGCTGCCGATAACCCAGCAGCTCTTGTCCGTATGCCGGGACTCAGCTGATGACTGTTCTGAGGCAGACATCAGCCCCTGCAGTTTGTCCTTCCATCCAGTCTACCTTCTGGTGTCCAGGCCCTTGATGAGTCTCGTAGCCAATGATATTTGCCCCATTGCCCCGCATCAGGAAGCAAATAGCATCACACTGGTACAATAAGACATCTATCTGGCCAAGGTCTCCAGGATAGGACCAGGTTCAGTTGGCCTGAGCACGCGCATTCAGCGTGTTCAGATGTCCCCATCCCGCCCCACCCGTGTGAGCCGAGGTCTATGTCCCGAGAACCTCGGTCGAGGACTCTCCAAGGCAGCCTCAGTGCTGCTCGAGAGCCTGGGTGTTGTAGCAGCCTGGGGGCAGGTTGTCCTTAATGTTCTCCAGGTTTCTCACATCAGCCAGGATCCCGTCTATGCTGGTCTCCAGCGAGCGGAGGTGGCCCCTCTGCCGACGTGCCCTCTCCTCCAGCTCGGACATCAAGGGCCGCAGCTGGCTGTCGATCTGCGTCTTGGCTCGGAAAAGCTTCTGCTCCAACGAGATCAGCCTTTCTTCATCCACACTGCCAGGCTGGTCTGTTTTAGGGACCACGAAAGGAGTTAACAGAAAAAAGCTGTGGTTACATCTCCTTGAACACATGCGGGCCCTTTATACCCTTAACTAATTTCTGTTTCTACCTGCCCAGGTGCAAATAGTATGCCATACATTTAAAAGGCTTATTTATTTTTTAAATTTTATTATTTTTTTAATTGAACTACAGTCAATTACAATGTGTCAGTCTCTGGTGTGCAGCACAATGTCCCAGTCATGCATATGCATACATATATTTGTTTTCATATTTTTTTCATTAAAGGTTATTACATAAAAAGCTTATTTTAAATAAGAAATAATCTAGAAAAAATTCTGAGTGCACCAGCCTAGTTACTGGGTTTTAAACAGTCCAGTTTAAGCCTCTGGGCTCTGGAGTTATGCCATATGAAGCTCGGAGTTTTCTTGTCATATTAGGGTCAACAGCTCCTGCTCTGACAAGATGAAGACTGAAGGCCACAGGGGACTGAATACTGCCCGAGGTGTCTGCCCACGGCAGCTCATCCCTAAGATCAGAACCAACTCCAAATTACACTTTCCGAACCACCCTTAGGGAACAGCTTGCTGTCTTCTGTTAGAAGACTTTAGAAACTGGCTGGGCTCCAGGGTTCGGGAAAGCCAAGGTGTGCTTTGCTATTTGGGGGATGAATTCCAGCTGTCAGGAAATGATGCAAGACTTCATTCTGGCCTGAAACAGTGGGAAACCGGCTAGATATGAGTTTATTTCCAATACGAAATGTGGTCACGTGTGTTCAGGTATGTTTTTATCTATAAATGATCTGAAACGAGTGTCAGCATGAAGTGCACCTGGCCAGACCCACTTGGGTGGAATACGTTTGAGTGGAGCTTAGTGACTTCAAACTCAAGGTCAGGTGCAGTGATGGCATTTGATTGGGGAAGTTTATTACACCTAGAGAGAGGAAACAGTTACTGTTCCAGAACTCAAGAGAGCAAAAAACAGCTCTGTAATAAAAATGTTGATCCAATGGATCAGCCTGGGTGCAGGGGAGAATTCCAGATTTTAAGGTCCTATGACATTCAGGGAAAGTTAAGCAGGCTTGGGGACAAAACGTCCTTGGGGAGGCAGCCTGAGCTTCTCAAAAACAGCAGGTACATTGGAGTGAGAGACCTCGGTTTGAATCCTGCCTCCACCAACTACTATGTGATCTGTGGGACAGTATTAAACTCCCTGAAGCTTCAGTTTACTCCTCTGTGAAATAAAATAATGAGAATAGTAAAACCCACCTCATGAGACCTTTAAAAGACTTAAATGATCTTACACCACGGAAAACCTGGCATAGTGACCGACAGCAGTACATGCTCGAGTGTGTCCCCACTGTCTCGTTTGCTCTTTAAAGGCCCTGTTAGTTTCATTACCGTTTCCAGAACACTAAGCAAAGCTGCTAAATTCTCAACTGGGGAAGTTGCTTTTCGTGTGTGTATGTGTGTGTGTGTGTGTTTAAACGTTAGAGGGTATTTTAGTCTTTGGGGCTCAGTGCATCACAATGCCGACCCACCAGGATAACGACTCAGGCAATATTGGTCTCTCAGGGCAATGGTGACACTCTACCGAAAAATCAGGTTTCAAAGTCATTCAATTGAACTGGAAAAGTAGAACCAAGCCTTTTCCTGAACGTCGCTGGACTCTCTGACCGAGTCCCTGGTTCCCCATCCGCCACAGTCCAAGCTTGATAAAACCGGCCGACGGCGGGTCTGACACCGGTTCTGTCTAAACACAGAATTTTAATTCAAATCAGTTTTCCTTTTGGAGGGACTCTGGGAGGAAGCCTGAGCTGCTGTCACATAGTGCCAGCAAATCTATTTTATCCCTAAATGTTTGCACTGTCCTGTGGACCAAACACCTGGACATTTCTTCTGGGTCATCTACCAAGCTTCCATAACTGGTTGCATCAAGGTATAATGTGGTTTGGGGAGGGAAAACCAGCAGAATCAGCAAGTGATCCTGACCTCGCAGACTGGAAGAATCTTCCCCCCGACCCCTCCCACAGCCTCAGAGCAGGCGCCCTCACCTCTCCCCTCGGCCACCGCCACTGTCCCCTAAATGATCTCACCTGCCTTTTGCCTAACCTGCCTTCAACCTCTCCCTGACTCAGCCGTCCTAGTGGTCTTTCCTAAATATACAGCAATGATATTATTCCTCTGCTTAACACTCTCCACCAGATTCTCAGGATCAAGGTCAGAATCCTTAGCAGGGCTGCAAACTGGCCAGTCTTCTCTTTGGCTGTGAAGTTCGAATCCTGCCTCCACAACTTGCTGTGTGATCTTCGGGACATCATTAACCTCTCTGAGCCTCAATACACCTTCCCAAAATACACCCAAATTTTTGACCTAAAGACTTTTACCTCTAAGGGCAATAGGTGCTCAGTGACCCATCTTAGAGACGGTAAAACGGAGCCCAGAAAATGTAAAGTCCTGCCTGAAGTATCTGGGCCTGGAAACAAAGCCAATTTCCTGACACTCGTAAGGGAAGTTGAGACTCCCACTCAACAGGGCCAGGTCTAGTTAGGCTTCCGGGGAGAAGCCCTGGAACGTGGGGCTGGAAGGCTGCGGAGAGCCCGCATACCTATCAGGTGTAGGATGCCGTCCAATGTGTTGAGCGTGTCTTGGATGGTAACTCCAGCATTCTTGGCTCTGTTATCAACTCTCTGGGCTTCTGTAATTACCTGAGGAAAAGATACACACAAACCCACCCTGAAAGGGTGTTCCCGTACCGGCAAGTTCAAAGGGGCCTCCCGCAGAGAGCAAGGGGAACCCACCATCTGCACTGCGTCCATGTCCATGTCGAACTCCTGCTCCTTCCTTGCTAGTTCTCCTTCTACGTCCCTCATCTCACTCTTCAGAGTGGCCAGTCCCTTCTCCATGGCCAAGGCTCCATCTGCTGTCACATTGGCTTCCAAGTTCAGACCCCCGATCTCCTGGGAGAAGGAAAAGAGCCAGGGACGGAAGGAGAGAGAGGAATGAGACACAAAAACATCCCAAAGACAACGGCAGAAAAAATACAGCTGCAGCCAGGCTCTGATGGAGTCATTTAGATGAACAATGAGAGAGTCAGACTTGGGGACACGACACACCCTTCCCCAAGCTCTGCCTCAAGCAGGTTAACCTCGGGTACGGCCCTAGGGACTAGGAGTGTCCTCGGTCAGACACTGCTCCCCTCTGAGGTCAGTCTCACCACATGGAGACCGAAATAGGAGCCAGTCGGGAAACCCAGAGGGCGAGAAACTCACCTCATTCTCTGTCACGTTTCTTTGTTGTCACTGTCTTTTGAATGGCTTAACTCCCTAGGACAGTTAAGTCTGGGTTGCGGAGAATGAATGTGCTACAGCTTTGACTTTTGTTTTTATCTGGACAAATCTTACCAATATCTGTACCAATAAGCTAGGATTTAGCATCAAGTTGCAGGTGTCTCTGTGCCAGAAGCCATATAAAGAGAAGCACATGAAACTGGTGTCTACCCTCAAGGGACCTAAGATTTGAGGTTATTTCTGGAAGTTACTAAGTGGTTCAAGACTGAGCCCACACCATCTAGATACCAAGAGTTTCTGCTGAGTTTTCTAGAGTTGCTTAAGCTTTCTAGAAGCTGTGCTTAAATAAGATCTACAAAGCTCTTTTCCAGTTGGGAAGCATTTCTTCCACAGTAGCCTTTAACATATGGGTTGGAAATGTTCCTAGACTGTCCCTGCCCATGACACTGAATGTTCCTTGAAAAAAAGGGCTGAGTCTTTCCCATGTGCATATCCCCAGCCCCAAGCACAGCGCTGGCACAGAGCGGAGGGTAAGAGGTCAATGAGTAAGTGGATCTAAGACACAGGACATGGGGACAAGGGATCGAGAACTGCAGAATTTCAAAACCTTGAATCATAACGCTGCAATACACATGACCCAGCAATCCTACCCCTGGGCATGTATCCAGAGGGGACTTCAATTCAAAAAGACACATGCACCCAATGTTCACAGCAGTGCTATTTACAATAGCCAAGGCATGGAAACAGCCTAAATGTCCATCGATGGATGGCTGGATAAAGAAGTTGTGGTATATTTATACAATGAAATACTACTCGGCCATAAAAAAGAATAAAATAATTCCAGTTGCAGCAACATGGATGGACCTGGAGATTGTCATTCTAAGCGAAGAAAGCCAGAAAGAGAAAGAAAAATACCATATGAGATCACTTATATGTAGAATCTAAAAAAAAGACAAATGTACTTATTTACAAAACAGAATCAGACTCACAGACATAGAAAACAAACTATGGTTATGGGCGGGGAAAGAGGGTGGGAAGTGATAAATTGGGAGTTTGAGATTTGCAGATACTAACTGCCATATATAAAATAGATAAACAACAAGTTTCTACTGTAGAGCACAGGGAACTATATTCAATATCATAAGAATAAGATATCATATAGTCACCTACAATGAAAAAGAATATGAAGATGAATCTATGTGTGTACATGTATGACTGAACTACTGTGCTGTACACCAGAAATTGACACAACAATGTAAACTGACTACACTTCAATTAAAAAAAAAAACACTGGTATAGTTGGTATAGACTGAATTGTGTCTGGCCCAAAAGATATGTTGATGTTCTAAGCCCCAGCACCTCAGAACGTGACCTAATCTGGAAACAGGGCTGTTGCAGACGTAATTAGGTAAGGCACGTCATACTGGAGTAGAGGGGGCCCCAAATCCAGCGTGGCTAGTGTCCTTATGAGAAGCGCTGGAGACACCCAGGAGGAAGAGCTGCATGTGATGACAGAGGCAGTGAAGACTCTGCAAACCAAGGAATGCTAAGGATTGAGGGCCACCCCCGGAAGCTAAGAAGAGGCAAGGAAGTTGCCCAGAGTCTCGGAGGGAGCATGGCTCTGCTGACACCTTGATTTCAGGCTTCTAGCCACCAGAACTGTTAAGGGAATAAATTTCTGTTTTAAGCCACCCAGTTTGCAGTGCTTTGTGATAGCAGCCCTAGGGAACTAATACAGCAGTCTATAAAAAACAGTCTTGGATGCTTCTTCCCGTGGTGTTGTCCAAAAAAGGAGCTGAACGTGGTGGGGGGGGCAGGGGAGGGGGTGGGCTTTAGCACTGAGTTAAGGACAGCCCTGTGAATCAACCCACAGAAGGGACAGCCAAGTAGGTCTGGGGCCACAGCAGGACTCTGAGCCCTCGGGGCACAGTGGGCACGATGCGCTCGCTCCTCCAGCGTGACCCTTGAGCGTGGAGCTGCTCCTGCCAGCCTGCGCCTCCATCTCTCTTTACCTGCTCTATCTTGCCGCTGATCTCCAGGGCCTCCCCGGCAGCCTTCTCTGCCCTCTGGGCATCGGCCGCAGCCCCGCCCAGGGCTGTTTCTGCTCGCTTGGTCTTGTCGCTGGCGTCTGCAACCTTCTGGCTAATATAGGAGAGTCTCTTCATGGCCTCTTCGGCTTCTGCTTTTCTGTCTTCAACCTGCAGGTCAAACTCTGAAACGAAGATAAGAAAACACTGCCATAAAGATGCAGATTAACTTACAAGCGGAGATGAAAGGGGCCGAGGTTTTGCAGAAAAATTACAGAAAGGGTGTTCATACTGCCTGGGGGTAAGAGTGTGGGAGGTTGTGGCCATCACTCCTTCTCATCGGGGAGAAAGCATCTTAAAGGAGACGACAGTCAACGGTCAGCCTGCCCAGGGCCCCCACTATTGCAAAAGTGAACCGCAAAGTGACTCAGAAGCAGGTGGACTCTTTGAAGACCGAAGTTTCAAGCCGGAGCCTTAAACCCTAAGCTGCCGAAGGCCGCGCACGAGGACTGGGCAGGACAGGTGGAGAGGGACTTTCTGCGAAGCAAAGCCCAGGACTTCAGGTTTCTTTTTTGCTCTTTAGTGAAGAAGCTTGAAACTTCAACCAAATCTGTGCAAGGCACAAACCCAAATTTCCTGGAATCTAGATGCTAGAATAAAGCTCCCTGCACCATCACCACAAAGCAACCTCGCTGGTTCTGTATGGGAACCAGCCAGACTACACCAAAAAAAAAAAAAGAGAGAGAGAAGAAAGGAAATAAAAAAGAAATATCTATATAGTAATGGGGTGTTGGGTCTGTGAGGGACCTTAGAGACATTTAGTTCAAATTTCTCCCTTTAAAGAGGGAGATTAGGGTCTGGAAAGGCTATGTGACTTGCCTCTGGTCACACAGCCAGCTCAGCCTGGTCTTGTGGTTCAGCAGAGATCAGAACCCAAGGCTTCTGACACCTGGTTCAATTCTTTCTACTACATCAAATATTAATAAAATGATTTTCTTCAGGAAGAGATTTATTGTCTATTAATACCTCCATGTGTCTGTCACTTGGAGAGGTCTGTGAGGATTCAAAATGAACCAAAGTTCATACTTATATCTTTAAAATACTCAAATGACCTGAGCCATGAAATGCTCACCTCTGAGATTCTTTAAGATGTTTTCAACTTCATAAAAAGTGGCATTGCCCATGCTCAGCGCTTCCTGGGCTCTGCTTTTAGCAAGGTTGGCACGGGAAAGCAGCTGATCTGATTTCTGCAATTAGGCAGGCAGAACAAGATTAGAGCAAACGCAACACACACCTCGGAAGTGCCCTCCTGCCAGCACAGCCACTCTGTCATGTTGCGCTCCATGCCGACAGAGGGCCGCGATTCACTGAGGAGTCTGGGGATGCGGTGGCAAACCCCTCCACAACCTGGGACAGAACTTTGTAACCCAGTGACCCAAAGGGATCCCACACACAGAGCAGTCTAAAACTCTGGCTCACTATCAGGGACAAGCACACTTTTACAAATCCTAATTTTAAACTCTAGACACTTCCTGAAGCCAAGCTAGGGGACAGAGCTAGACCAAAACTGGACCCAGGAGGCCTGAGTCCTAGTCCTAGATTTGAGGGCTGACTCCGTGGGTGGAGCTGAGCCAGTTACATTAGGGTCTCTGTATCTCAGTTACTTCCTCTATAAGCAGCAGTGCCACGACCTTCCTTAAGAGAGTTTTCGACGGTTCTCCTCACTGCATTTATTCACAGGGGAGGCATCCAACACATGTTCGTTGATTGAAAAATTAACACAGGGTACCTGTCTCCCGTTCTTCCCATTCTGTAAGAGCTTCTGGGTTTCTTCCTCCCAGCTTCCCAGGTTGCTTTGCACACGCTTGAACTCATCCATACGCTTGGTCACCAGGCTTGAGAGAGACTCTGCTTTTTGTCTGATCCTCTTCACTTCTACCTATGAGCCCCAAAAAGTGAATGAGCCTGACTTTCTGCTCACCAGTGGCCACATCAGCCTTCTTAGGACCTGACATCATTGTTCAAAAACAACACTCCAGGCCCCAAGTCTAACAGAAACAAAGCAACTGTCCTCACGAAAGCCGGGCAGCAGGGCCCCCAAGCGTCACACAAGGTTTGTGTCTGGTTTTTATCATTATTTTATGAATTAGCTTATACACACATGAAAACATATTACAAACATTTGAGGGAATCATCAGTGCTTTCTGCCATATGTAGAAAGCTGAATCTTAATCTAGTAAGTTTGCAATAGTTAAAGGAATTGATGACAGAAAAAATGCAAACCTTCTGAGAAAAACAGAAGCTTTCTGAGTGGCTGTGCACAGAGATGTGCTATAGGTTGGAACCAAATGTAAATATAAATTTTTATTTATAACAATTTCCAGAGGGGGGCAGGGTATAGCTTAAGTGGTAGAGTGCATGCTTAGCATGCCTGAGGCCCTGGGTTCAATCCCCAGTACCTCCATTAAAAATTTAAAAATTAGATAAATAAACCTAACTACTTCCAGCCCCCATATATATATAATTTTCCTCGGGCTTCAATGGTCCCCAGGACTAGGGAAGAGATAGAAAACCTTTATCCACTAATAGGTTCAGGATGTGAGCCAAGGACTTTTCAGGGACTGAGATTGGGTTTAAGAACAAGGAAATGGATAATGAGAAGGATAAATACTCTTCCTAATCTAAAGGAAGAGAAAAAACTGAATGCTTGGACAACACAGCTTAACCCCCAGAGGAGAAAGCATGGCGGTCCTTCCTCTGCACATCAGCGCAAAGGCCAGATGCCCTTACCTCAAAGGACTGGTCGTTGGCCCCTTGAAGCTGAGACGCGGCACTGAGGAGGTGGAGACTATGCTGGTAAGACCTGTCTGCTTCAAGGTCAGCTTGAGTGGCCTCGCTCAGCAACTGCTGGGCCAGAGACTTGGTTTTCTCCAGCCTGCAGGGGAATGAACAAAGAGGACGTTGAGCATTTGCTCTTTTCTGTTAAAAGCAAAAATTCATCTTGTTGTTTTAAAAGCATGTCGTTGGGATTATTGCAAGAACCAGTTGAGCACAGGTGTCAGAGATGTGTCCCTCTCCACCTTCACAACATGAACCTTAGAGTTTTATACAGGCTGGGTCGGAAAAATGCAACCCAAGTCCCCCAGCTCTTGACAGCACGACTGTGTTAGGGTTACATCCTCCAGGCCATCCGATGGGCGTCCTCACATCCCTCAGGCACCACCGAGGGTGACCCTATCTTCAAGGATGCAATCCCTCCATCAAAACACAGACTTTACTTAGATTAATCAACCTTCTCTTCCAGCCTTACAGGCATCTGCTTTTCTCCAAAGTAACACTCTCATTCTCTCATCTCTCTCTTTATGGGTATATTTTAAACGCAGCACCCCTGGTCGCAGTTTACCCTGTACCCTGCGAGGCGGTGGATTATTGGTCCGTGGGAGGACCTGTCGAAACGTACTTTCCCACAAGCCCTTGCACCACGGAGCCCTCCAGGCTGCCGCTGCCGCCTCCTTCGCTGAGAGCCTTGCGCACCAAGGACAGCGCCTGCTTGGAATAGTCCTCGGTTTCCCTTGCCAGTTGCTCCATGTTATTGGCTGACTCAACGTGGCTGAAAGGATTAAAAACAAAGAATTTGAGTTTTCATACCAGAGGGCTTCCTTTAGGACTTCTACTTAAATGAAGGGAGAGGAGTAAGGGAACTGGTTTGACTAGAAAAACCAAACGGAACTGACACCCGATTAGATGGAATTAGAGGAACTACCAAGACGCAGAAGATGCTCTGGAGAAGGAGCCTCGTGTTGTAGACATTTTTGGTGACCTTCTCCATTTATGGCATAATCAGGGGAAGCCTGGGGCGGGGGATGGAGATGCGTGGGAGAAGTCTCAGGGTGGTAAGATATTTGTAAGCTGTTTTCTGCAAGAAGAAACCCCTAGGTTTTATTTCATCCAGGATCCAACTCCCGACTCACTCTCTAAACTGGACCCACCCCTCAGGGGGAACAAAGCGTGTCAATAAAAGTCCCCCAGGTGCTTTGTCCTCCTAGTTCTAGAAAGTGATGGAATAAAGCCCGGGAGGCAGCTCCTGCTGCAAGAACAAAGCCACCTCCTTCTGCTGATTGAATTCCACTTGGGAGTAGCAGAGCCGGCCACCTTGCTGAGCCCACCGCCAGGAACAAACCTCTTCACATGGCAGGACTGGTAGCCAGGCAGGGATGAAGGAGCTGCCTGCTATCACGGGGGCCCTGCAGAGCCGGTTTTCAGGAAGCTCCCCCTGTGCAGGCTTGGCTCCCACAGGCTAGCAAACAACTCGTTGCTACTTGCTCCCAGGCTTGGTGTGGGGGCCTGGGAGTCCCTCAAAGCTGCAAAGTGTTCTCTTTCAAGGGCTGATTCAGTTCACGGTGCCCAAGGAATTACATCTGACATGCACCAAAGCCATACTGTGAGTCACAGAGAAATCTGGAAAAGAAACAGCCCCACCCCCAGCACCTGCCGAACGACCTTGCCCCGTGGCCACCTACATACACTAAAAGCTGAGTGGCTAAGAAGTGGCTTCAAGGCGGGGCGGTGGGGGGTGTGTCTGCGAGGGAGCCCGGAGGTCATGAATATGGTGCTTTGGTCCCCAATACCTCGCACTGTTGTTCAAGGCTGGCCTTGCCCAGGTGGTCAGAAGCAGAGGTGCCCCAGTGCTGCTCACCTGTCTGCCAATCTCGTGGCCTCCTGAGCTAGACTTTTAAAGCCATTTGGCCCCACATAGTGGTCTGAGGGAGGAATGTTCTGTGGAAAAGGAAAATTGGTTAGGACTTTGCCATGAGCCTAAGAATGAGACAAGGAGCCTAAGCAGGTTCTGTATCTGTCCTGTCAGAGCCACACAGCATTCTGCACCCTGCACACCCAGAGTCCCTGGTCACCATGATCATGACATTAAAAAAGAAAAAAATGCATAGACAAGAATACAGTAGAAATCCAAGTTCAAAAAAAGTCCATATATAGGTATAGATGCATTTAAAAATATGTTCATATTTTCGTATGGATTTAAAGTCTAGTAGAATATACACCGGGCTTTAATAGTAGTTATTTCTTAGGAATGAGGTTATAGGGGATTTTTATTTCTTTTCTGAATTTTCTACAAAAGGAAAATCAATATACATTATTTTTTAAATCCTTCATTTTCTCAGCATAATATCTGATTATCTTCCACTATTCTTGATCCACCTCCCATCCACCCACTTAATATCATTGTCACCACTGCCTTCTCTATTCAGAAAGAGAAGGGTGCTCCTGCAGACCTCTCCCCCCTGCCGCACTACGAATCACATCATTAAGAAAATCAGCCTGGCAATTTTTTTCCCCTGCTTTCAGAGCCATTTATTCATTGGGGTCCTTCCTTCCTTCTCCCTTCCCTTCCTTCCTTTTTCATTTGTTCTTTTGTTCATTCATTCATTCCTTCTTTCAAGCAGCAAACATTCATCACAGCCACATATTGGGCAATGGGCTGGGAATGTAAATGTGGATGAAATGGAATCCTGCCCCTCTGGGAGCTAACAAGCTAGAAGATATGCAGAAAGAAGGAAGAAGAGGCAGGGCTCTGGGTAGCGAGAAATAAACCAGGAGAAGAATATAATGCAGTAAAATGGGAATGTGTAGGAAGCCAAAGAACACAGAGAATGGGTGTGACTCTGCAAGGAAGATGAGTTGGACTGTCCGCCGGAGGGAGCAGAAAAGCCGAGAGACAAGCGGAGCCAGCAGCACCTGCAGGTGGGTGTCCCCTCCAGCCATGACCTCAGTCCCTAACCCAGCACCACCTACCGAGCTTTGCAGGGCAGCCTCGCTTTCCTCCAGGCTCAGGCGCATCTGAGTGAGGAGCCTGCGGGCATCCTGCCCGCGGTTCTGATGCTGGCTGCCCAGGGCCCGAACTCTCTCCACGGTCATCTTGAGGTCATCCAGGCGGTTCCGGTAGCTGTTCTCCTGGCTCCTGGCCTTGGTCAGCTGGAGGTTGAGGGATCTAATAGCACCTGAGCACCAACAAGGAAAGGGAGGATGAGCACTCTGGGGGGCAAGGAATCAAACAGTAACGGAGGGTCGAACAAGTGACTTTGACTGGCTTATGGCAAGATGGTGAAAACCCAGCCTATAGATGCATGCAGCTGCTCTTATCTTCACCACTCAGGGCCCAGGAGAATGTCACAGAAAGTCCTTCTCCTCTGCACGCACGAGGCAGAGGTGTCCGCTGGGCTGTTACCCGCCAACGATTCTATAACCTAGCGTAATGCTTTCTAGGACTGTGAATTCTCTCCTGTGTGAAAGGAAATTGGCCTTGGTCACCTTCTGAAATCTGGGCTTCTCTCAGGATGTCCTGAAGGGCCTGCTCGGCCTGCCGCATCCTGCCTTCCAGCTCTGTGCTGGGCACCGCTCCCCCGCCACCCTGAGCCGTCGAAATCAGGGTCTCCAGGCTCTGGAGCTGCTGCATAAACTGATCCATCTGAAATCACACAGGAGGGAGGGTCAGGACAGACGAGGGAAGTCACCAGGCAGCCAGGGGAGAGCAGCTAGGAGCCCAGAAGCGCTTGGCACGTCACGGCAGGCAAAGGGCACGCTCCAGAGCCCAGCCGTGCTGAGCCTGAATCCCGGCCCCACTGCTCACTGGCTGTGTGACCTCGGGCAAGTCCCTCCTTTATCCATGGGATGGGGTGATGGTAATAGCACCTCGCAGACATGTCACCCGGACTAAATGAGCCAGTGTTTGTGTAGTGCTTCAGGCAGTGCCTGGAATACGGGAAAGGCTACGGAGGGCCGGTTAAATAGATCAGTTTACAGCACAGGTTGAGTGGGTTCTACATTTGGGTTCTGTCTGAGTTCTCTCCTCCCTCACCCTTCACCCCAGCAAAGCAATAATTAATAATTAACAACAACAGCATAATTTCATTCTTCTCTGGCGTTTAAGTGAGATACTTCTAGGGTGGAGGGGACAGCCTTCACCTGTTTGGACAGCCGCGGCACCTCTGGGGGCCTCGCACCTTTTGTGTGTTTTTCTTCATTTGCTGTGTAAGAACATCTCCGGGGAAAAAATCCAAACCGGAAAGCGGCATGTGAGTGGAAAGAGCACTGAACTCAGATTCAGGAGACCCAGGTGGGACTCTCGGCTCCACCTGCCCGCCTGGCTTTGCAACATTGTAAGTTTTTCAAGACTTTGCTCAGTGAAAACTGAAATCAGAATGCTTTTTCTTCCAATTTGACTGTTACCATGACTACCAAATAAGACAGTATCTGCAGAAGGGGTTTTGAAAATGATATGTATAAAAACATAAGCCTGAAGTCCTATTATTATTATTATTATTTGGGGTTTTTTTTTGTTTGTTTTGGGGGGAGGGGAGGTAATCAGGTTTATTTATTTATTTAAAAAAAATTTAATGGAGGTACTGAGGATTGAACCCAGGATCTCACGCATGCTAAGCACACACTCCACCACTGGCTTATCCCCTCCCCCCCATAGGTGGCAACTATCACTATTATATGGAAAAATTTTTTCCAATATACCAATTCTTTTGTGTGTGTGTGTGGGCATTTTTTTCCTTGTCCCTTTTTTTTTTTTTTTTTGAGTTACAGTCAGTTTACAATGTTGTGTCAATTTCTGGCATATAGCGCAATTTTTCAGTCATACGTGAATATACATATATTCATTTTCATATTCCTTTTCACCATGAGCTACTATAAGGTCTTGAATATATTTCCCTGTGCTATACAGTATAAACTTGTTTATCTGTTTTATATATACCGGTCAGTATCTACAAATCTCGAACTCCCAGTCTGTCCCTTCCTTCCCTCCTCTCCCCTCTGGCAACCACAAGTTTGTACAATATACCAACTCTTAAAGAAACAAGTGGTAACTCCCAGCCAGTCCCCAGGAGACTAGGAGGGTCCTGGGTTTGTGACAGATCCGCCCAGGAGACACTTGAGGGGTTTACTCCTGGGGGTGAGGGCTGGTTAGCACGCACACCTGAGTCTTCACTTGGTTATAGCACGCTGGGCAGCTGGCTAATGCTGCGTGCTCACAGTTGAGGCCGCCGAATCCCGGTTTGCAAACACAGCTGCCATCACTTCTACACTCCACGGGCTCCGAGCCCACGGGGCTGCAGTTGCAAGCTAGAGACAGAAGACAGACAAACAGCTTTCATGTCAAGCTAATTCCAGAACCTGGAGGTATAGGAAAGGTAGAAGGAAGATCCAGTCACCCAAGGGCGAGGAATCCTTTGCCCTTGTTGATTCCTATTGTGTTAGATTCATCTCTCGGCTGTGCCTCCAAGCACGTTCCCAGTACAGAGAGGTCTCAGGAACCACCTGGCAGGTCTGTTTGGGGTATGTGTGGAGGGAGAGATACTAGAACCGCCCATCCTTTCTAGTGGCACTGACTTCCCCCCATTAAACTGTAAGCCTGTTAGATGGTCTGCAGATGCTGGGGCTTTGCTCACAGGGAGGATAACATTTCTTCTGGGCCTATGATGTGCCAGATGTACACATCTCCCTCTATTTTACAGATGAGTAATATGAACTCAGAGAGGTTGCGCAGTTTGTCCTAGGACACACAGCAAGAAAATGGCAGGCTGGAATGAGAACTTGGAAAGAGCCAATGCTCTTTTCCTCCTGCTCTGCTGCCTTTGATGTAGGAAGTGCAGTAAAGCAGTACCTTTATTCAGTCAAGTTAATTGAGTACCACTATGTGCCATGTTCTATTCTGGGAGCAGAGGACGTAAGCATGGGTGAGACGCTGCTCTAATGGCGCCACAGTGATTTCTCTAGGTTACTCCCTCTTTGGTGCTCACAAAGCATTTGGCACGTGGTAGTATGACCATATATCTAAGTGTATTGTCACCATTTGTTTACATGTTTGTGTCTCTTTCTTATTAGCATATGAGCATTTTGGGAGCTGGGACTGATTACCCATTATTATAACCTCAGTATCTAGCTCCATACTGGGGACATGATAAGTGCTTGATAAAAGATAACTGAGTGAAGAAATGTGTGGTCTAAAGGCAGGGAACAGTCTATGAACAGCACCTTATAGCTGGAATTACGTAGTTTACAGTGTGCTTTACAGCCACTTTGAGTTGTATGTTATTCATCCATGTGAGGACACCGAGACTCAGAGAGCTTAACTGGCATGACCAGCGCAATACAATAGGCATGTTAGAAAACTGGACTTGAACTCAGTACTGCTGACGTCACGTGGACACCTCCTGCCGTGGGTACATCACAGCTAACCCACAGGTTGGGGTCAGGGCAGGTGGAGTTTGTGCCCCTAGGGAGGAGCCCCGAGTTGCAGAAAGGTCCTGAGGCATTTCCAGGGCTGGGGACTCTGGTGTGATGGGGGAGCTCCCTGCAGACCTCCTGGGAAACCAGGAATCCTCCAAGCTGGGTCCCCAGAGCCACTCTGGACCTGAGTTCCGGGCAGTAGGGCTGGTCTGGGGCCTCCGTGAGTGAGGGGTGAGTCTGCAGGGCAGGGCCGGCTCCTGAGAACTGATTTCCCTCGAGTGCAGAGCATGTGCGGAGGGTTGGAGGAAGGACCGGCGAGAGGCCTGAGCTGCTCATTCACGCTTTGATCTGAAGCAGCCCCGGGGAGGGCTCCACGAGAGCTGCTGCTTTGAAGCTGCGTCTCCTTCACGGAAGTCTGGGCCGTCACCCCCCACACATCAGTCGCCCTGACCTCCTGAGAGGGCCCCTTCAGCTCCTTTACGACCCACGCCCCTCCCACTTCAGTGGGGTCGGGCTTAGTCTCGAGTCATTTACTCCCCCTCTTGCAGGTCTGGCAGCCGCTTCCCTGCCCACCAGCCTCGGGACGGGGCAGAGGACGCGGCCCCATTTTAGCTCCTCTTCCACTTTGGAATGTAAACCTGACCTTTGTCACTTCTCCCACCAGGCTTTAACCCATTCGACATCCTCCCCGGGCCCTGCTGCGGGGGAAGCTGGTTTTCAGGCCTTTGACAGGTGAGAGGTCCAGGCTGCTCATGAGCCAGTTGGTCAGAAAAACCAAAGTGGCATCACGCTATTACCCGCGGCTGGCCTTGCTGATTTGTGTGTTTTTACGTGTGCACACGCACACACACACACACACACACAGACTGGGGGCACAGTCCTACCTCGACACTTGTCCGCTGGGTTGGGAGCCAGGGGGTCCCCAAAGTAGCCTGCTTTGCACTGGTCGCAGCGGCCCCCGGCCGTGTTGTGGATGCACTTCAGACACCTGCCCGTCAGGCGGTCACAGTTCCCGGAGGCACTGGGGTCCACGTTGTTGTTGCACTGACAGGGCTGACAAGGCCTCACTGGGCCACGTTCCCCAAAGGGGTCCCCAAAG
Organism: Camelus ferus; assembly: GCF_009834535.1. Classification (NCBI taxonomy): domain Eukaryota; kingdom Metazoa; phylum Chordata; class Mammalia; order Artiodactyla; family Camelidae; genus Camelus; species Camelus ferus. Next base: position 1,884,825 of record NC_045716.1, read on the forward strand.
TAGCCATCGGCACAGAGCTCGCAGCGGGCACCTGGAAGGGACAAATGGCCAAGCCCAAGTGACCATCCGTTGGCAGCAAGACCAGACGCAGAGGCCACAAGCACAAGTCGCCCTCTCGAGGTGTGTCCCCCTGGACCCCAGAACAGTAGCCTCAGGAACAGAAGCCCCCCCGCGAGGGTGGTCACAGATGGTGGAACACAGCACCACTGGGAGCCTTCCAGACAGTCAACTAGCTGGCTGGGAAAAAGTCAGACTTAGAGCCACACCTCTAAGGCACTGCTCTGACCGGCAGAGAGGTGTGACATTTATAAGGTCATGAAGTTTTCCTTCTTTACCTTGGTTCACTTTTTTTTTTAAAAACTTAGCTAAACCCTGAATTTCGTCTGAAAACTTCACCTCCTAATGACCAGCCTCCTAAGACAGCTTTCAGCACTTCCTCCCAGAACTGCACACTCCGCCCTTCCTCCATTCACTTCTGCTCTCAGGCACTGAACTGTGCTTGTCTTTATGAGACCATTTAGGTTAACCCTGAGGGATGACAGCGCCCTAGAAAACCTAGCAATGACAACTCTCTGGACGTGAATTCACAGCGTGTGCACAGGGCAGGCCCAGCGGCGGGGCGGGCAGCTGGCCTCACCGGTGACGCCCGGGGGGCAGCTGTTGCACACCACCTCCTCCGTCTCGGGCATCGCGGAGCAGCCGAACCCACTGGGACAGGGACAGGGCTGGCAGCTGCGGGGGTCACGTGGGTCGTTGTAGAAACCGAGGGGGCAGTCGGCACACTCGATGTCAGGGCTCTCGTCCCCTGAATAACAGTCTCCTGGGAGGCAGAGGAAGAAAAGAGGGGCAGACAAATGAAACTCTCCCCCTCCTTTAATACAGATGGTGCATGGGAGCCAGAGGTTGGTAGCTCAAGGCGTCCCTTTGGGAAGCTTTCCCCAGAGTGCCTGAATGCCCGCCCTCACCTCTGTCCTTAACCATCCATAACTTAACCCCACTCCCCGTCCCCCAGGCCTGGCACCATCTGTCAGCATGTTCATTCAGGCCCTGACTTTGCTTTGATCTCCCCCTACAACTCTGGCAACTTGACGCCAGCCCCCTCACCCAGCACTGAACCATGACAGCCACTTCCTGGAACCTAGCACCTCTCCCACCGCCTCGCGGCATTTCCACAATGAGAAGGATTGAGTGTAACAGAGCAGTGCCGTGTCCATCTCCCCGGGCTCCAGCCCCGCTTCCCACAGCCCTTTCCCATCTCTGAAATGAGTTCAGGCCCGGCCTTCATGCCGCTCTCTCTTCCACCGGAGACCCCGTCACCCGGCTGCACCCCCGACCGCCTGGTCTGGGTGTCCTTTCACTCACCTGTGTCTGGGTCACAGGCCCCGCCCCCTTGGCAGTTACACGGGATACAGGAGCCAAAGGGTCCCAGTCTGGCTGCATCTCTTTTGTAGCCAGAAGCACATTCCTGGCAGAACTGTCCCTTGTACCCAGCAGGACACACGCATTGTTCAACCCAGGGTGCTGGGGCTCCAGAGACGGGGCGGGCTGAGATCAGGGTCACGTTGTCAATGTACCCAGTACCTGCAGGACAGAGAACAGGTTAGACGTAGCAGACGGTAAGGGCCAAGGGTCTAAGGCCGGGCCTCTCTTTCGGTTTTATTTTTCTTAACTCCCGGATGAAACAAAAATTCACATTTTAAGGCAAGACAAGAGCAATTTGAACATAAAACTTTTTTCTGTGCTTTAGCCTCCTCCTTCCCCCTCCATCAGCTGCACTGTGTATCTGCGATACGTGTTAACCGGACCTCCCCTGCGGCAGAAGTGCCTGCTCAACCGTGAAGATCCATTTTTCTCCCTCTGGCGCCAGCCATGCGACTCCTTAGAGGACAACGTTCCTTTGTCAGTCCTGTCGGGGGTCACGATGACCCACTACTCACCATGCGGGTGCAGACATCCTTGGTGAACTTTACGTACAGGGCCGATACATAATTTCCCTTAAAGACAACGACTGGTGCAGAACAGACCGGTCAGCCAAGCTGGGGTGATGCTGGGCCACACTTAATGCAAGTTCTCGCTTAAATACTTATGACCTATTAATGTTACGAGCTTGCATCACCAAACGTGAGACTGAGCCTTAGATAAAGTTAATGATGATCAGGCGACTTGAAACAATTTGATCAAAGATGCAGTGCTGTAAGGTCAGTGACTGTCAGAGTGTAATTCCAGCCCTGGGAAGAAGCAACAAGAAGGAGCCATCCTGGACTGAGAGGGAGTAAGCAGCGAGGCAGGCGTCCAGAGGCTCTGCTTACTGTTCGCAGAACCCAGTCCAGTATCGGCACATTGAGCGACCCATCAGGGAAGTCCTCGCCCGACCTGGGAATGAGCATTCCTAGCGCCGTGGGACAAATGGGTCAAGAAATGCCTCCCAAACCTGGGATAAAATGAAGCCCTAAAAAGAAGGGACTGTAAAATAAAGGACGTTGCCCACCGTCCTGTTCGGCAAGAATCAAATCATTAGCCACTGCAGTGACTGATCTGCAATACACCCTGCAAGGAATTCAGGGTGAGGAACTCTGTGCCCTGGGAAAACTGGCAGAACTGGCCCTCAGACGGGGAGGTATTCTCAGGAGAAAATTTTATGAACCCAGTTTCCCACATCTTCCCATGCTTTGAAAAGCGCTAAATCCATTAACTAAGATATCTGTTCCTTGCAAACAGCAGTGACCTTCTGCCAAGAGGTGTGCATGCCTGCATGTACCACACCCTTCCAAACTCACACACATGCTGGCTTCCCCCTTCACCTGTTTGAAACAGTTCTCAGAAAGCTTGGACAGACTCTCTTCCAGATTATCCTCCTCAGGTTGGCTCAAATAAAATTTTCCATTTCTTTCTTAGATTGACTGCTGATTCGTTTTTCATTGACAGCCCCGTCAAAGACAGGTGGCGTTCCCTCACCATGCCCACGGTCTGACATGACTGAGGGCACAGGCTCTGGTGTGGGAACAATCGAGTTTAAATCACCCTCACCAGCTGTGTGATTTGGGCAAGTCACGTTAGCCTCCCCATGACTGTGTTTCCTCAACCGCAGAAGAGAAATGACAGTGGTGTCTACTTCCTCTGTCTGTTGGGACATTCAATGAGACAACGCATACATTACAGTGAGCCTGGCACACGGTGACGATTCAGCGCACGGTGAGGAATCTACCTCCTGCTTTATTTGCTGTATCAGCGGCATGGGAATGGTGCGTGCAGGCCATGCTTCCTTTTCACATGAGCGCTAAAAAGCTCGAGGAGCTCCTATTTAAATATTTCCCATAGGGACTAGGAGTACACAGCAAGTAGGTAGAAGTTCAGTAGCAGGGATGAATAGCACACGTGGTGATGTGCGAACACGGTAGCCCCGAGTATAATCCCAGAAGAAAGCTACTCAAGAAATAAAGAGAGCAGTCTCGTAGGCGCCGTTTCCGAGCTAAGGGAACGTGCCCTCGTGTTGTTGGTTATCTTCTTCAAATAATCAGCTTTAATCTAAATTCAGAGACTCCTTCAGCAAAGTAGCATCATTCATTCTTCATTGGTGCTGACCTCTTGGCTGGAGAAACATTCCTTTTTAACAACTTCTAGAATGTAAAACTTTAGACCCAATCGGCGACTCTACACCAAAGCCATCAAGTAGTTCGTCTCTTTGTTTGGAGACTGAGGCCACCTTAGAGGGCTGAAGCAAATTAAACTGAAACCTAAGAAGAGAGGAATTCATTTCTTTTGGCCACTTACTGTACTCTCCGTAGGTAGCCCGGATCTGCAGGGATGTGAGGTTCCGCAGTAGCCTTCGAAACTCAAAGTAACTCAGCTGGGGGCTCCAGTTACTGCCCGGGTGTTCATTTAACCTGCATGATTTAAAACCAAAAGCTGAAAAATCCAACTCTTATCAAATCTTACAATTTGTATATCTGATATGAAGTATGCCCTAGACTGTGGGAACAGCTAAGCCCCTTTGCGGTCCTGCCTTGAGGGGGATGAAGGACTGGTAGCCACATCCTCGCAGGCAGATCTGGAGCTTTCTCACCCCATGGGGAGCGCAAATCTCACAGGCTGTGATGGAGGGCGTCCCAGCGCAGGAAGCCGAGCTCCAGGGGTCAGGGTGTCAGTGCTGGTCCGAGTCCTCAGAGGCCACTTTCTATTCTTAGTGATGCAAAACCTAGTATCAGGGACGTCTCTGAGTGCAGGAAGCTCTGGTCCTCGAGAACTGTCATTCATTTTTGGTTTTGTTGTTTGAATGATTTCTTATCTGAGCACATTTCACCTCCTCCTATTTTCAAAAGTCAGTCCCCACCTTCCACATTGTCCACATCAAATACTTCCTAGGTTGGCATCATAGTGTCTCAGCGCATCACACCACCAGCCCCGGCACAATTCCTTTTTATGTTGTTTTTTTCTTTACTGCAATGGCTCTTCCAGGGCCAACCCTAACTCTTTTGTTTCATTCACTGATTCGTTAAACAATAGTTTACTGTGCCCTTGGTTTGGGCCAGAAGCTGTATTAGGACAGAGAACACAAAGACAGCTAGAGTGAGGTGATCAGTGTCTACCCAGGGGAGTCGGCAGGTATGCAAAAAGCCATGATACAGTGCAGTGAGTGCTGTAACAAATTTGTGAACGGGATGCCGTAGAAACACACGATGGACAGAAACTCTACCTGGGATTCCGGGAAGGCTCATACAAAGGAAGAACCTGTAAGTTGAATGTTAAAGAGTAAGTTCACTAAGCTGAGAAAGCTGAGAAGATGGATTGGTGTTCCAGGTTGGAGAGCTGGCTGTGGGTACCGTTAGAATAAATGGCACTGGGTGTGTGCGCTGCGGGTCTTCTGTTCTCTATTCCCTTTACCTCTGCTCTGGGGTGGACCCCCAACAACCCTCACGTGAACCACTGCAACTGTCTTCAGATGGTTCAGTTAAGGACCCTACCTCCACACAGTATTTGCACCCAGCCTTCACACCTGATCTTGCCACTTCTCAACTTCCAGCCTCTCAGTAGCTTTCCATCATCTTAAGGTATGGGCAAGATCTCTGCACCTTGACATGACGTCCAAGGCCCACTATGCTGGGTCCTTTTCCAGTCTTCTCAACTTTATCTGCCCATGCCCCCTATGCATGCTGCGTCCCAGCCATAAATACTGCTGGCCAACCCCCCTGTTTTATGCCTTTCCACCTTCCCACATAGACTCACGTGTACAGGTTGTCCTGAGTTCATCCCTGGGAAAGCCCTTGCTTCTTTCTGTTCTCAGTCCACACACTGCCTCCTTTGTGGCGCTTTTCCTGACCCCTCCAGGCAGAATGAAGGTACTCTTCCCTCTCCTCCCAAGTCCCCCTGAGCACGCACCACCACGGAAGTGATTTTGTATTGTGTTATGTGCGCTCTTCGACATGTTACATATCCAACTAGACCATGAGCTCTTGGAAGACGATAACCATGTTTCTTCACCTTGATTTCTCGGCCCCTAACACAGCACTAAGCATTTGGTAGGCACAGTCCCCTCCCCTGACGCTCTGTACCCACCACTCACAATTCCCATCCTAGGGAGAAAATATTTGCAAATGATATATTGGATAAGGGGTTAATATCCAAAATATATAAAGAATTTATACCACTCTACATCAAAAAAACAAACAACCCAATTGAAAAATGGGCAGAAGACCTAAATAGACATTTTTCCAAAAAATGACATACAGACAGCCAACAGACACATGAAAAGATGCTCAACAGCACCAGTCATCACGGCCATGCCGCTCAAAGCCAGAATGAGATGCCACCTCACACCTGTCAGAGTGGCCATCATCAGAAAGACAACAAATAACAAGCGCTGGTGAGGATGAGGAGAAAAGGAAATATTTGTGTGCTGTTGAAGGGAATGTAAATTGGTACAGCCACTACAGAAAACAGCGTGGAAGTTGTTCAAAAGATTAAAAATAGAACTACCATATGATCCAGCAAGTGCACCTCTGGGCATCCTTCTGAAGAAAAAACGGACACCCCTATGTTCACTGCAGCATTATTTACAATAGCCAAGATATGGAAGCAACTTAAGTGTTCATCAACAGATGAATGGATAAAGATATTGTGATACATATACAGTGGAATATTACTCAGCCATAAAAGAGAGTGAAATCTTGCCATTTGCAACCACATGGATGCACACACAGGGTATTATGCTAAGTGAAATAACTCAGAGAAAGGCAAGTACTGTATAATTTCACTTACAAGCGAAATCTAAAAAACAAACATAGCAAAACAGAAACACACACACAGATACAAAGAACAACAGGTGTTTGCTAGAGGGGAGGGTGTGGCGGGATGGGTGAAACAGGTGAGGGAGATTAAGAGGTACAGACGCCCAGTTATAAAATAAAGGAGCCTCGGGGATGAAATGTACACATGGGGAATCTGGTCAATAATGTGAACACTGCATGATGACACATGACAACTAGAATTTTCGTGGTGATCCTTTTGTAACGTATAGAAATGTCAAATCACTATGTTGTGCACCTGAAACTAACATAGCATTGTAAGTCAATTACACTTAAAAAAACACCCATTCTGCAGGATAACACGTAACCTCCTTGGACACACACAGGGCCGTCCGTGACCTCGCCTCCGCTTTCTCTGACCTCACTTCTCACTGTCCCCCCCCCACCCCCACCCCACTCCATGCTCCACTCATGCTTAACTGCCTGGAATTTCCTAAATGTACGAAACTTCCTCAAGCATGTTTCTTCTGCCTTGTGAACCTTTCCCCCTTTTCTTAGAGAGCTGCTCTGCACCTGCCACTGTGTCCCGGGAAGCTTTCCTTGATTACTCCAGCGTGAGTTACTGGTGCCTCCCGTGTGTGTTCAAAACACCTGTGTCCACCTTGTCTCCCTTGTCGCTTACAAGCTGCGCTGTCATCATCTGTTTATCTTCCTCTCCCATCAGCCTGTCAGGGCTTGTGGGCAGAAATCTTGACCTGTCTCAGCACATAACACCACATCTGGTATGTAAAAGGTGCTCAGAAAAGCTTGTTGAATGAATGAATGGTTGACCAGTTTGCTCTATTTGACCCACTCTGAAGTCTCTCTTTTTACCTGAACGTGTACGTCTTGGTGATCCCACAAGGCAGTGTCTTGCCAAGCGGCATCAAGGGAGCTGTGATCCGCAGACCAGCACCTTCCAGGATCATGTCGTGGGCAGATGGGCGTCTGCCTCCCCTGTCCACACGGTAGTCAAAAGACAGGCTTTGCCCATAGCTCACCTGTTGATTCCCAAGAAATTTGGCTGTGAAATAGAATTCGAAAAGATTGAGATTGGTTGTGGGGCTGGAGAGGCAAATGAGTGAGCAAGTTAGCGCTGATGGCTGTGATCCCTCTGGGAGTCCTACGTTATCTGGCCACCACCCTCCGCAAACCGCCCTACCAGACGAGCCTGTTCATGGCACTGGGCATACTGCTACTGGCTATGAAGATGGGTTAGTTATTGAAATACTGAAACAGCCTCATTATAAGACAATTCCATCATTAGATGAGTCATGGCATGACCCTCATGACAGACCAGCGTGTAAAGGGCCCAGGTAGACCAGCCACAGTGCCGTTCGTCACGTGTGCTTTCCAGTTTACAGCCCGCGGTCACAAACATCACCACATTTGTTGGTGATGATACTTGGCAGGAGGCATTACTGTTCCCACTTAGCAGCTGAGAGAATTAACATTTGGAGAGGTAAAGAGAACACCTTGCCCAGGAGTCACAGCTAGGGATCTGAGCTAGGGGTAGAATTCCAGCCAGAGCTCCTCCATCCAGGCTTTCTGACTAAGACATATTTTTAAAATTTATAAGTGGTTAAAGCTTTGAGAAATGCTTTGTGTTCACTTTTCCATCTGCTTCTCGGTAGACCCACAGAGTTGACCACAGTCCTTATTTCTTGTCTTGGTGGAGAACCTAGAAGCTTCCCATTGGACTAAAACAGGAATCCTCACCAGGGGTCTGACCACCTGGACACCCAGGTCTGCTCTGTTGTGCTGTGACTTTGTCAAATAGGGCTGAAGTCCCACCTGTCTTTTGGAGATGCTGCTCCCCTGAACACTAAGTGATGTGATTTCCATATTTTCTAACTCCATTTTTCTATCCTGACTTCCTGGTCTTACAAGTTGGCTCCTATAGGAAAAATACCACACATACCAGGAGCTACAAAATAGACAGGGTCTGATCGTCTTGCCGAGCTGAACACGTCTTGATGGCGCTGTGACCATTGGAGCTTTGCAGGAGATCCATTTCTTTGGACAGCCTTCCAGCCATCCACACCTGGAACACAAATAAAACCGTTCTGCATTTGGACAAACCTCATCCTCTGTTGAGTTAAATGAAGCAAGACTTGGTTGCTAAAAGTCCTAGCAGTGAGCAGCAGGCAGACTTTTCTTAATATTTCTGCCTTCGTGTTCAGTCCTCAAAACTTCTGTGCACCTCTCTACTTGGTCCTCAGCATCACCTGCCCCTACCCTACAGCTGCCTTGACGTCTGTGAGTTTGACTCTTACAATAAGAGAGCATGTTTTCATCCGCCTGTAATTTGCATTTTTATTTTATTTATAGAAACAGGGTCTGATCTTAGTGAGGTAAGAAGGTCCGGTGTGTTCAAAGAGAAACTCAGAGTTGCAGTCATATTAATCTCCCATGTTTTTAGAGTGCTCTGTAGTTTGGTAATTAATTTCACATAAATTAACTTGCTTGGCGTATGTGAAAGCAGCAACATGAGTGACTGAATTCCAGGAAGACTCACATTACACCTCCCAATCCAAAGGAGTGATTCTTTAGTGGTTTTGAAATAGATGGGGTGGGAAAAGCAGGGAGAGGAAAATCTGGTCTCTTCTTCGTTATTCTTTTAAGTTATTATTCATAAGGTGGAATGAGCAAACTGTTCAGCTCTAACTTTTTCAAGACACTAGGCTCTGCGTTATTGCCTGAGAAAATAACATACATTAAAAGCTAGAAGATATCTTGTAATAACCTTTAATGGAAAAGAATGTATGTATACATATGCATGACTGGGGCATTGTGCTGCACACCAGAAACTGACACATTGTAACTGACTATACTTCAATTAAAAAAAAAAATGCTAGAAGTGAGTTGCTAAGATGACTTGAGGACCCCATCCTGAGGATGGAAGGCTATAAGCACAAAATCCTATACAACATTAAAAGCAAAAAACCTAGAATACAGAACGTTTTACCTTGGTGGAAGGTAGAGGTGATTCTGTGGACACTGTAGCCTCCGGAGCTGTGGCAGCTGGCCGAATGCCCATAGCAAAAGCACTGGGTGCAGCCCTCAGGGTTCCCACTATCCAGGTGATAGTAACCCGGTCGGCACCTGCAGTGGCGTTTAGAAATCGGGACAATATTACAGGTTATTTCTTATCCCTGCAAGGAAGATGATGACTGACCACTTCTACTTTCTCCCCACACAGCCCATTAATTCCCAGAGGTGAGAAACACCACGTCACACGCACCAGCCCCACTCCCTGATGGATAACACAGCCCCCCTTTGGGTGCGCATGAAGAAGATTCACTTTCATTCTGGTAGAGCAGAATCATGTTGACCTGGTGGTCTGGAAGCAGTGATTTTCCCATCCTTGGTGAGGAACTGAGTGGAGGTCGCATGGGCAAGATGGAAAGGGATCAAGCAGGGATATGCAGAGCTGGCCCTGTCCTGGGGCAGGTGTTTAATGGGGACAAAAGGGTGGGAGGTGTGAGCCAGGAAAAGAAAGCCCCAGCACCCGCTGAGCTGTGCTGACTCCCCAGAACTCCACCCTCCCTGGCACTGCCCGGCACCCCTGCCCCCTGCACCTGGGCTCTGGCCCACAGGGGACGGGGCAGCGGAGGAGATGCCACAGAAGGATGGCTGGAGGCTCTCTACAAAAGCAGCAGGTAGGCTAGGGTCCCCCTCTGCTCCCAGCTCAAGCCCTCCAGTGGCTTCTCTGAGGACCACAGTTGCCAGACAAGTCCCAGATGTTGGGGTCATAGAGAAGAGGGCAGGGGAAGCTGGCAAGGGTTTGCTTTTTCTCTGTTCAGGTGAAGGACATCATTCTACATGAAATGATAGCAGTTTCAATGATCATCTACTCAGCACCTGGGATATGCCAGGCGCCGTACCTATGCTCCCTCATTTAACCCTCGCTACAACCCGTGAGACAGGAGTTGGTATTTCCAATTTGCTTGGCTGGAGAGACCAAGGCCAGAGAGGTTAAGACACTTGTTCAAGGTCACACAGCTGGTAAGTGGCTGAGGGAAGATTCAAACTCAGGTACAGCTGCCGCTAGATCACGTGGTCTAATGTTCATCGTGCAAAAGCACAGAAAAGCAGGTTGGCTGTGAACAGCAGACACTTCAGAGAACAGCTGTAAATAAATATTGTGGTTTTCCCCTATAGGGCAAGGGTTTAAAAAAATCATTATAGTTTCTGTGGAGGAAACCTATAGATTAAAAGAGATTAAGAAAAGAAGGGAAGAAAGGGGGAGGGAGGGAGGGAAGTGAAGGGAATCAGGTAAAACTAAACGATAGTGTTTAAGGATGTCCTTGGGCAATAAATTATGAAGAAAAGTAAGGAAGTCAGAATAGTGGTCACTTCTAGGAAGAAGGGAGGGTGTGATCATGGGGGTGGCATATTTTTAGCAAAGCCCTGTTTCACATCATTGGTGGCACTGACAACATTTGTTTTATGTGACTTTCTATTTCTGTCTTATAGTTTGAAACCCAAAATGTTCTTCCAAAGTGACTCCTCTTGTAACACTTACACTGTTTCCCTACCCTGACCTCAGCAGCAAAGAACCCCCTGAAAACACAAGCCAGGGATGTACCTGGCATTTCCTCTGCCCAGGTATAAGCGATTGGCAGCAGGCCAAAGACCTGCTTTCTTACTTTTAAGGAAGTAAGGAGCGAGCCTTCACCTCTGGGGCCTACCTCACAGCCCTCTGCTCACAACCATCTCAGGGAGGGGAAAAGGTTTAAGTCTGAGCACTGCTTGTACGTAAGGAATTTCCTGCAGCAGCAACTGAGGATGGATCAGCCTCGTGGCACCACTTGCCCCAACGTGGCACCCAAAGGTGAGACCCAGAGGGTTCTTGCATCTCCCCCCGGCTCGTGGGTGTGCGTGTAACCACCATCCCATCCCTGGCTGGGCTCTTCTCTGCACACGATGGTTCTGTATGGCCATATGTTGCGACAGTCTCTGCTCCTAAGATTTCCCCAACACGTTTAATTAGGGGACCGGGCTGAGGCATGTAAGCCCATCCTTGCATCGCCCCTCGTCTCGGGGCACCTGGGATGCAGAGCCAGCTGGACAGCGTGTCCCCCGTCACAGCACAGACAAAGAGAAGGGACCCAGCAAAAGCAGGAGCCCAGGGAGACCTGGGGGTTGGCTGCATTTTTTTTTTTTTTTAAGTTTTTGAGGACAGTGGTCAGGAAGAAAGAAATCGGTATCTGTTAACTGTCCTTCTTCCGTCACTGCACTCAGAGGATGAATTCTCATGCTAGCTGCAGAGGGACTCTCCGCACTGTGCCTGGAGGGCCACAGTTCACACAGACCTGTCACAGCGCTCTCCGGTGACAGCTGGCTTACAGACGCAGCGGCCGGCGTCACAGGGCCCCGAGATGCCGGCTGGGTCACAGTCACACTTGGAGTCTCTGGGAAAGAAGAAAGAGAAATTGGGGATGTGTTTCCAAATGCTTTGCAAACGTACACAGAAAGCTCAAGTGCTCATAAGCAAATGGCACCAACTTGAGTCAATCTCTCATCTTCAGGGAGGCCTCTCTCAGCTATTCTTGTCCACGCTAATCTCTCTCAGATCCGTTAAGAATTCGCTTGTCCGTGCAAGTGCTACTCAAAGTGTGGTCCGCGGGCGGCAGCCAGGCCAGGAACCGCTTGCTGCCCACTCCTAAAGGCAGGAGGGTTTGCGCCGGAATGTAGACCAAATTCATCGCTAAACTGTTTAGTTTCCTTTGGTTGACTGTTCAGGTCAGCTGACATTTTAAAAAAGTGTATCATTTATTTCTCTGTTGTTTAATTCAACGGTGTCTGCCTTCATCACGACTGACTCCACGAACTTGCTTTTCAGTTCACTTAGTTCTTGCTTTTAGTTGCACTTCTACTGAGATGTGATTCACACACCATGCAACGCACCCCTTTAACGTGTACAGTTCAGTGGTTTTTGTTGCTGTCAGAGTTGTGCCACCATCCCCATTACCAATTGCAGAACATTTTTATTACTCCGAAAAGAAACGCTGTGCCCCTCAGGAGTCACCCCACTTCCTACCCCCGGCCCTAGGGAACCACTAACCAAACTTTTGCCTCCACAGACTTGCCTATTGTGAACGTTCCCTGTGAATGGAATCACACAACATGTGGCGTCTGTGTTTGGCTTCTTTTACTTGGTATGTTTCCAAAGTTCATCCATGTTGCGCCATGTGCCACTCAGTAGCTTACCCATTTTACAGCTGAATAAAGTCCCATCACATGAGTGTCCTATGCTGTGTTCATCCGGTCACCAGCTGTTGGGCATCTGGGGTGTTCCCACTTTTGAGCTATTATGAATAATGCTAACACGAACAGCTGTGTGCACGCTTCTGTGCAGGTACGTGTGTTTTCAAATCTCTTGAATGTATACTTAGGAGTGAAACTGCTATTACTTTGGCTGATTTTTTATTTTCGGTTGCAAGACTTTCTCAGTGGAAAAAAAAACCCCCAGCATTTTCATTATTTAATTTTGGCACAATTGCCTAGTCTTGTGCAGACCGGTGACTGACGCACTGATCTGTCACCAAGTTTGGCACACGAGCATGTGTACTTACCTCACGGTTCTAAAACTGAGTTTCTCGTCTTTTCCCAGCTGACCTGCTCCTCCTCTGACTGCTCTGCGATCCCATCAAATCCTGTCTGAACCCCCTCCTCCTCCCTCCCAGTTCTCATCCAATCAGATGCCAAGTCCTATCAGGCCTCCTGAAGCTTTCTTTCCCTCAGTTCCCTCAGTTCCCATGGTCTCCCCCCTTCCCTGGCCCCTCCAGACTGCCATCTGGGCCCTCTGAGAAACAGGTGTTCAGCCGCTACTGGTTGCTAAGCAGCGGGGAGAGTAGGAAAAAGGAAAAGGCCGCTGTTCCCCAGGGTGGGTATGTGAGCGGCTGGCACCCTCTGTGCGCCTCTTCCTGCAGCGGTGAGCAAGACAAAGCCCAAGGGGGCTTGCATCCCAGTAGGAGAGACAGACAGACAGACACATACAGAAAAGGAGAGATTCTAAAACAGCATTATCAGAACTTGGAGGGTGAGGACCGGTGAGAAGGGCCTCTGGGAGGAGATGGACGAGGTGGGGCCGGAGGCCCGTGACCTCTGCCTGGCTCTGTGGGAGGGAAGAGGGCTCTAGGCCAAGGCTGGGGTCACATTCATTTGGCTTCTTTGAGGAAGGAAAGGAAGGCTGGGTGGCTGGATGCAGGGAGCCAGGGGAGGGGGTGAGAAATGGAGCGGGAGCCTAAGGCAGAGGATGGAGAGGGCGGGAGGGTCTGGCAGGGCCCTGCCGGCCTTGATAAGAAGTTTGGACCTCCTTCTGGGTGGGAAAGGAGGTCACGGAGGGCGGCGAGCCAAGCAGTGGTACAACCTCCTTCGTGTTCTAAAAGGGTTACAGTTCACCACTATATATAAAAGTAGATTAAAAAACCAAATTTATTCTGTGTATCATGGGAACTATATTCAATATCTTTTTAACAACTTTTAATGAAAAGGACTATGAAAATGAATATGTGTGCATATATGCATGACTGGGACATTGTGCTGCACACCAGAAATCGACACATTGTAACTGACTATCTGCCAATAAAAAATACATGCATACATACATACATACATACATAAAAGGGTTACAAAAGGGAGACAGGGCCCAGGGAGGGGTCAGGGAAGGCTGGGAGAGAGTAATCCACACGAAGACCCGGAAGGTAAGAGAACCTGGGACCTCGGTGGCAGGGACGGTGCGCCGCGGCTGGGGGCGGCGGGGCTTCTACCCGCGATGGGGAGGAGATTCCGCTGCGGGCGGCCTTCAGCCTGTGGCCTCACTGCCAAGCTCCCCCCACCTAAGCCGCCCCAACACCCTGCCGGCTCTGCATCTCCATGGATTGCTTGCGTGATTTATAACCTAGGCTCCATCTTCTTCCAAAAAAGAGGTTGAGGAGGGATGGAGAATGCTTCAAGCTAAAGGAGATTATAATTATGCCAAAAAGCTCGTCTCCAAATCCATTTAACTGAAATGAGTCCCAGGTTAAAATTTGAGTGACTCTTTACTTCCATCCTCGTTCATCTAAAGTGGGGAGGGCGGGTGGGGGGGTTGTCGAGGTGAAGAGCCTGGGCTCAGAGTCAGACCTCGGAGTCTGAACATGAGGTCCACCCTCAACAGGAGCGCTGGGCATCTTATTTAACCTTTCACCACTGAAGTTTCTCATTTTCAGATGAGCACAATGTTAGTCCCGACCTTGTAGGGTTATTGTGAGGATTAAATGAGATAACCCACAGAAGCCCTCGAAACAGTGTTTGGCACAACATCGGTGCTCAGTAAATGTACGTGGCCCCCGACGTGGACACGATTGCCTTTATTCACAGCGGAAGCCGCAGTGGTGGGGCAGGTGCTTACAGGAGCCTCTGGTCTCGGGTGCACCCAGCGTCAGTGAGGGTGTGGAAGCCCGGCAGGCAGCGGTCACACCTGTCCCCTGTCACACCCGGCTTGCAGCTGCACCGTCCAGAGTTGTCACACCGAGCACTGAGAGAACCTGCAACCACAGGGTAGGGGGAAGGAAAGAAGAGAAGGCAACATTTAGTGTATATGGTGTTAGGAAGCACCTGCCACCCTCTGGGAGCTCAGTAAGCCCTAGGTAGTAACCCCCACCTGCTGCTTCCAGCAAGCTGTTCACACCGGCTATGCATCCGCCCACTAGAGGAAGCACTGACAGCCGAGGAGCACTTCCTCGGGGAAAGGAACAGAAATGACTCCTGAAAGCAGTATTAGTTAGTGTATCTGCTCTGGTGTCAACATTAAGTAGTTTGTCAGACCCTCGAGCTCTCAAGAAGAAGGACAATTTGTGAATGAGCACAGCAGCCTCCACGAAGGGAGTCAGGACGAGACCGTGAGCCGCCTTCTCCCTCATCTCGGGCCGGCAAACACCACCTTTTCAGGGTCAGTGCTTGCGTGGTACGATTTTTGTTCTAAGAGTACAGAAAGGCCTCTTAACCAAAAATGGCTCTACATACCTGGAGCGGTAGACATTCTCACCCTGGGAGCATCACCCCTTGTGGGCAGTGAAGACCCTGTGCCTTGTATCTGGTTTGGTGCATGAGGGTAGGGTACCTGTCCTGTGGATAATATTTTACAGACATGCTCTTCCCTGTAAGTGGGACCTCCCAGATTGGATGCTGATGGAAGACAAGAGTGCTCAGACCAACAGATGAGCCCACTCTGGGATCCAGCCACTTCTCACCACCTCCCTTCTAGCCCCCCAGTTCCAGCCTCCCTCTTCTGTCCCCTGGATCCTGCCCCTCCGTCGCCTCCCTGCCTCCATCCTTGCCTCCCTCAGCTCCAATCTCTCTATAGAAGCCAGAGTGCTCCTTTTAAAATGGAATTCAGATCATAGGACTCGTCTAAGTCTTCTGGTGGGTCCCCTGTAGAAGCAGAATAAAATGCAAACTCTGCAGCATTGCCTACAAGACTAGTCCTCTCTGACCTCATCTTCTACCCTCTTTCACTAAGGTCCAGCTCGCTGCCCCGCTCCCTGTTTCTGGAATGTGCTAACTGCTTCCTACCTCAGGGCATTTGCACTTGCTGCTCCCTCAGTCTGGAATGCTCTTTCCCTACAACCCCCCCTGGTTGGCCCATTTGCTGCAGTTGGGGTCTTGATTGAATAGTCCTTCCTAGAGAAATGGTCCCTGACTCCCGCATGGAAAGTACCCACCCCACTGCTCCCCCAGTCCTTAGCCCTGCTCACTTCTGAGCACCTCAGCTGGATTCCCTGTGCCTGGCACCACGAAGAGGCCCAGAAATCTGCTGAATTAATGCACAGATGCCAAGAAAAAGGAGTTAGGAGGAAGCCAGAAGCCGAGGTGGAAGGTGTCTCACCGACTTTGTGGCTTCCCTGCGCCTGGCAGAACTAGAAATCAATCCATGTGTCTCACCCACCTGTGGTCATCAGGCTACTCACAGTCTATAAAGCCAGCAGAACACTAACCAGTTGTGCCTCGTTTTCTAATCTCTTATCTGTCTAGGAAACTTCAATTCACTTGTGGGTACAATTCAAATCAATAAAGGTATTGGCTCCATGCCTGTGTAAAGGCTTTTATGCCACAGGTGGAATGTGACATAAATTAGTCACGTTCACAGTCAGAGTCTGCGAAAGTCTCCATGTCATCTCTGCACAGCTTGAAAGGGCCCTCAGCGATCAACTGCATCTTTTGAGCACCTGCTGTGTGTGAGACACTGAATTAGGCGCTTCATGTGTATTAGCTCATGGTATCTACTGGTGAATTAAGAGCCGAGAGAGGGAAAACTAATCCATTTGTGGATAATGGGGAGCTACCGGAGGTTCAGGCAGGCGGCGACAAGATCAGACGAGCAGCTCTGAGGGACAACTCCAGAGCAACTGCAGGACGGCTCGGGGACGGCAGGCCAGCGGGCTCTCGTGGAAAGAAAGTCCTCCCATGACATGGTGGCCTGGATCAGAGGAGTCTGGGTGGGAAGGGGAGGGAGGGAAATGCTCTGAGAGCCCCTGCAGATGTAGAATGAACAGACTTGGGGTATGGATGACAGGGGAGGGGTGGATCACACGGATGACACCAGGTCCCCGGAGTGCACACGAGGTGTGAGGCTACTGACAAACCAGAGAGGGCTTTCTGGTGGAAAGGTGGGACAGGATCTCACACTGACACATCAAAAGAAGGTGATGGGTTTAGTTACAGACACTGAGTTTCTAGTGGCATATTCAGGCGGACGTGTTCACCTGGAGCTCAAGAAAGAGGCTGGAGATGAAAGGCTAGGAGCCCTCAGCCCATGGGTGAGACAGGAAGTCTTAGCGAGTGTAGGCTCACTCCGGGAGCGGGTAGAGAGAGGAGAGGAAGGTGCCTAGGACAGAAATGGAACCTCACTGGTTAAGGGAAAGGGTGGTGGGAGGGGGAAGAGGTCTCAGGGGAGTGAAAGTCGAGGGGGCAGAACGCTGAGGAGGGTGAAGGGAGGAGGAGGGTGGGGTGGTTTTCAGGATCCGAGGCAGGAGAGCATTTAACCAGGTGAGAGTGGGGAGGGGCCGCTGGGGTTGGCATTTAGAGACAAGCAGCAGACAGAGCTGAGAAGGCACATTCCTTTTTGTATTTGTGCTCTGATAAGTCAATGTCTCACCCAGAGTAGATGCTCAAAAACGTAGTTTATACTCAAAAAGGTAGTTTATGGTTATATCTCTAGGTTTTCTTCAAGTCTTGCCAAGTTGGAATGGAGACTTACACAGGCTCTCACTCCGAACGGGACTGATTTACTTCATGTTCCCAAACTTCCGAAATAATAGCGTGGGGTTTTCAAAGTATCTCATTAAAATAAAAACACGTGTCCCAGTTCCTACATCGTGAGCTACTCTTAGGGACTGGGAACAACTGGGTTTAAAGACAGAGGAAGGTTTCAGCTTCCTGTTTCAAGTTCGTGTCCCTCTAAACACTCTGTATAGTAGACACGGTCCCCACGCAGTTCAGGACTCAGGGCGTATTCTAGTTCCAGAGTATTCTGAATCGATTAATATTTAAGGACAATTTGCTTCCTTTTGAGAGCTCTTTAAAACGACATACACTTGCGTTTTTAAATAGCACTATTAATATTATTTAATCATTATATTCAATCATAATTAAATTACTATCTAAGACATGTTTTAAATAATAACCCAAATGTTACAGTCTGAGGAATCCACTGTTGGGTCATATATATGTTTAAAAACATAAAATTAAGAGAACAAGACCAACATCACTGATGTCCACACGGATCTCAAGAATTTAGGAGTCAGAGGAGGGAAACACACACACAGTAAATTTCAAAGTAGCTGCAAGAGGTTACACCCGTGGTTACAAGAATTGAGAATAACTCAGCCCACAAACTCATCACCTAAAAATAAGCCTAGTTGCAATCTTTAGGAGAAGCTGATGTGACATTCCAAATCTGCCACCACATTGGGGATTATGCGTGCTCTTGGCTTCATTTGCCAGGCATGGAATGGGAGCTTTGGGTAAGATGCATTTTTTCTGCATCTGAAATTGAATAGACAACCAATTCCATTGGGCAGTTAGTATTTGAAAGTGAAAAATCCCCTCTGGCTGACTGGGAGACTGAGCAATCACATGGGGACTTAAACTTGTGCCACTGACCTAGTGATCCGTGCAGCCAGCACGTTGCCGGGGATGGCGCACGGTGCGAACGGTCCTGCCACCAGCGACAAGTTCCATTTCCCTCCCTAAGCCACTGACACCTCATTTGTAAACTGAAAATAATAATAGCGCCCTCTTTACAGGGTTATTGGGGAAGATTAAATTAATTATGGGATCAAAGCATTTAGAAAATTGCCTGGCACAGTGTAACGAGTAACGCCTGTTAGCTCTCATTCGGGATATAAATCATCGCTGGGCGCCACCGCTTCCTACCAGGCTGTTCACATGAGATAGCCATTCCCTAAAAGGAAAGAAGGAGCCAGGCTCATTGTTGCCGGGCGAGCAATGGACTGCAGTGCACAAGAAGAGATGGCGTGGAGTCCTTCATCACCTTCTCTCTCTGCTGGGCGGCAGCCTCCTCTGCTCGGAGACTAGCAACCCTGTCTTCAGGCCAGGCTTTCCAGCCGAGCCAGTTACATTTCTCAGTACATTCTGGCTGCTGGGTTTGCTGGGATGACTCACACAAAGCTGCATAACCTCAGGGCATGTGGGCTCTTCAGAGAGGTTAAATGCCCATGAAAGTGGAACCATTTTTCTTTTCATTTTTCTTTACGAAGTTCTCTGAGTCACAGGGGGAACTGCTAAATCCCAAGGGTTCTGGATGCTGAGTCACAGCCACAAACCATATCGTAACAGCGGCTCTGGTGAACTGGGGAATGACTGCTGGTAGACGGGTCTGTATCACCACAGGGTCACCCCCGTTTTCTCTAAGGCACCCCAACACACAATACCAGCGAGTCATGGCTGGGCCGAAGTCTGCCCGTTTTTAGATTCTTTCAGCTGCGGCTATGAATTGGCCCCACAGAACTACACTGAGTCTTAGCCACGCACTAAGGCTGTATCTTTTAGATAGACTAATATTTATCATATTATGCTGTGAAACACTTTCTGGCAAAGAGGAGAAACAGATACTGTCAAGGAAGATAACAGACAAATAAGGAAGCTTTACAAAGTCCCAACTGACTTAACAGAACTCCCACTCTCTCCCTCTCTGTATTTACTAACGTGTCTTTACCGTCTGCCCACGATGAACATAGCACGCCGTGTGCATTTGTGTGCACGAAAATCGCCTGTGCTTCTGCGAATACAGCATCGGGTGATACATTCAAACAGGCCCTCCTATGAACCAACCGCTCTGCTAGCCGCTTCCGGGTTGTTACTCTATCTTTGCTCGTTCACAACCCTGTGAATGACTCTAATCTGCCTTCTTCGTCTCATTAGCATCATTTTATATTGCTAACACCTAGCATAGCACCAGAAACAGTGTTACTGTTTCTAATCTCTCATTTTCTGAGAGGTGGGGCAAAGGGATGGTTATGAATACAAAGAATTGTCACTGAAACACGGCAAGCCAGGCTCAACGCCTGTCAACTGCTGGGAGAAGTAATTGTGTGCCCCATTTTGTACTAGAATTCAAACGAATGTGCCCTGAGAGCACAGCTGGTTCCCACAAACCAGATTTAAGAAAAACACATTTCCTTTCAGGCTGGAATTGCCAACAAGACCAGTGTCCAGTAGATTCCCAGTTGTTCAAGGAATTGAACATTCCCCTCTTACCCTGCCCTCTCCCTCCCTCCATCCTGGCCCCCTCCCCCTCCCTCCCTCTCCACCCCCTCCCTCCCGCCCCTTCTTTCCAGCCACCTTTGGAGTCACAGTTGCAGGGCAGGCAGCGGTCCCTCTCTCTCTGTCGGTAGAAGCCCTCCTTGCACCTCTCGCAGTGGATGCCACCCGTGTTGTCGCTGCAGTGGAGGCAGCGGAATCCGTTTCCCGTCAGCCTGTGCAGTTCCTGATCAAAGACGCATTGCCTGGACTTCCCATTGCAGTCACAGACTAGGGGTCGGGACAGGAAAAGAGACGAAGTCAGCAGAAAACAAGCCAGGGGCAACTCTCCCAGGCGTTTTATTATCATTGATATAAATCATGCCCGGATGCTACGTACTAAGTTAAACTGCTCAGTAGCATAAGGTAAGAGGGCGAGATGGGCCACGTGGGGGTGGTGGGAGTTCCCACTCTGCCTAAAGGAAGCAGGGCGGTGGGCGCGTTGCCTGGGAGAACACACACGAGTTCAGGGTTGCCAGACGGTCCGATTCCACAAGAGAAACCAAAAATCTTATCTCATGTGTTTTTAGGTGAAAAGTCCTGATGTAAATATTAGCAGGGAATTCATTGTTCAAACTCTGTGCAACCCCACAGAACAAGTCCATGGCCTGGAGAAGACCTGAGGACACCAGCTGGTGCACTCGGACATCTGTCTAACAGCCAGTGACGTCAGCCTTTCAAGACCCACAGCTCCCTCCCTCCAGCGACGGTCCAGCCTGAGGAGCTATGACTGTCAGACAGGCACCCCCTCCTGCCTCGCTGTGCCACGGCTCTCCCAAAGCCAGCTGTCCAAAAGAACCCCAGGCCCATGAAGAGTGGCTCTTCTCAAGTGCTTGGGGAAGTTCGCCCTGTGCCTGTTTCAAAGAGACTCACAGAGTGACTAACGGCTCCATGAGGGACCACAACGGTCAACGAGATAACAGGGGACATGCCTCCCATTGTCCCTGGTGCACCACAGACACTCGAGAAATGTTTCAGCCATGGTTTAGAAAAGACAGTGAGCCTTGAGGTTAAAAGAATCGTGTCGAATGCCCGTTCTGCTAGCTCCTTAGGCAAATCTCTTTGACTCTCTGCATCTCATTTCTTCTTTTTATCAACTTGGGCTGATTATCTGCCCGCCTGGCTTTTTGAAAGGATGCCACTGAGAAATGAACGCCGAGTCTTTCGTCTAACACTGTTTCATTCCTCACTCACATGAGACAGGCATTGCCTCAGAGGAGAAAAATGCAGCTCAGGAAAGTTAAGTAACTTGACCCAGTGGAGAGCTGGGATTTGAATCTCTGTCTGATGCCAAAACACGCTTTCTTTCCCCCCAGGCACACTGTCTCCATTGGCTGTGCAGCTCCAGTGAGAGCCTGGCTCTGGCAGTGCCCAGGCCCATGGCTTACCCGGAGCACTGATTTCAAAGTCAGCAAATGTAGCGACATGTCCAGAGCAGCTGCCCTGAGCAGGCCGCGCCAGCTTGGAAGGCACAGAGGGGACTAAGGCAGTCTGATGAACTTCCTAAGTGACTTTCTTACAACGGCTTCTAAAACTCAGCCTCTTACTATTTTGGATCCCACCTAATCCAGGCAAAATCAAAGCATCTATCCAGAGCCCCCTCTGCTTACACTCAGCAGCTCAGGGAATTCTCGCAGGAACATTTTAACAGGGTTTAATTATTCCCATGCAACTGACAAAGAAATGAATGCTTCAAGGGGGCAGATGTCTCACTTGAAGTCACGCAGCTAAATGGGAAGGATGTGATTGCCCCCAGGTCCGTCTGGCCACAGAGCCCTTGCCTTTCCCTGTTACCCTGCACCTCGAGGATCTGGTTTACCATGCATGTGGGCGTTCATCCTGTAACCCCCCCGTTAGAGAGTCACTCAGCCCTTTCTGCAACTCTTCCCCATCTAGTAAGACGTCCTGGCCCTCCTTAGATAACACTGGTTGTTGTAAATTATTTTGTATGCAGTTTTAAATCTGCCTCCCTTCCTGTAATTTTTACCACGTGTTCTTGTTCTTCCCTGGAAAACAAAATACACACACACACACACACACACACACACACAGAGGCATACCTACTCTCTTCTTCATTTATTTACTTACTCATCAGACATTTATTCCAGGCATTGTCTTACGAGGCACTGCATCAGCCTTTGAATATCTGAAGATAGTTACAGCATCTCCCTCTTTAGTCTTTCCTTCTCCAGGTTAAACTGAAGACCTGTCACCTCTAGGACTTTCAACCATTCTCCAGGTCATGATTTCTAGATTCTTTTGGACAACTCTCCTAGGAACAAACTCTAATTTTCAATGTCTTTCTTTAAATGACCAGAATTGATTACAGTTCTTCAAGTGTGGTTTGAACAGCTCAGCTAACAACAGGACTCGATATTATAATTCCATGGTTGAGCCTCACTTCTCATTAAACTCACAGCATATTAAGTCTGCATTCAGTCCAAGCTCCCAGGGCTCGTTCACAGAGCTGGTGCCAAGCTGAGTCTTTCCGAACAAATGCCTGTGTAACTGATGTCTTGGGATTGCGAACAGATGTGCCACACAGCTGTCATGTGTTGTGAAATCTCCACCGAGCACATTGTTAGGCACGTACAAGAGCTAAACTCACCAGCCAGCCGTCCTTGTGAGGTTATTCAGCCCATCACATGCTGAGCCAGTGCCCTCCTTGTGTTTTGGGAGCAATCTCAAAATAATTACAAATTGTCCATTGTGCCTTTATTATTCAGAACAAACTTTTGGCTGGTAGTGATCAATTTCATAAGGAAGTGATTTATTTTAAAAATAGATAAGCTTGTTATAATCTTTTCTTTAAACCATTTCCCTCTCCTTCTGTCCTTTCTTCTTTAAAACTCTGAAAGAACTGAAGTTCTTCCTTTCAATTACAGTTCCAATAAGGGAGCTCTTGACCCAGCATCTCCACTCAGGGACTGGCCCAACAGCTACCAACCTATTGCTAAACTACCCTCCTCTCTCTCAAATGGGCTTCCGTCAAAGCCCAGGGTTATGCAGGCTGGAGTGAGGGGACCTGTGGGCCATGACAGGAGACAGCCATGAAGACACCGTCTCCGGCCTTGCCTGGGGGTCTTTTAAGTTACTGAGCTGCGCTGAGCTCAACACTCAGCTGCACTGCACTGAGCTCACCACTGAGCCTTCTAAACACCCACACCCAGAGAACGAGAGAGCGTTTGCTCCTTTTGCAGAGAATAATCCTTCGTGTCATCGATGCATTTGAAACATGGGTCTCTCGCAAATCTCTCAAATTTAGACTAACTTCCCTAAAACCAATTATAATTTATTCTCACTACTGGGGGAAAAATATTTATATTTCAAATTGCAGGATATTCTTGCCACTGGACTTAATGAAATGGGCCCCATATAACTTGTGCCTGGTCTGTTTTATTCTGTGACCGATCTCTGCCCAACTACTACTATGGACACATCAGTTGCCAAAGGGCACTGCCAGGCCAGGGGTCAGGCAGCAGGGAGCAGTGGGGACTCTGACAAAAGGCTAAAGGGAGAAGCATCCCCTCACCCCCCGCCAAGGGTAGCCACCAGGGAATGATGCCCATTGCAATAAGCGTTTCCATTTATGCTTTTTTAAAGGCAGAAATTTGACTTTCTTTATGAAATCTACTGAGTTTCAAATGTTGACAAAAAAATTTTTTTTAAGTTTTAAAAATAAAGTTGTGCCCAAGGGCAAATCTTTGCACTTCACCCTGCTCTTCTAACAGGCAGAAAACACATCTCATGCTTCAGAAAAGAAAGCATAAAGCCCCATTGCACAGCACAGAGAGTGATCCACAGTAGGCACTTAAGGCTTTTTTTTTTAATGAACAAATGAATGAATGTTCTCTTGAGCTTCAGGAAACCCCTAGGTGTGTTTCTGCCATCTACAGGACTCCATGCGTCCCCACATGTCCGGACACGCCTTATGAGTACAAATACCAATATTAAGCCATCACTCTCTTCCCCACTCCTTGAGGGGACACTTTTCCCCCACGTGACCCCAATCCAGAAAACAGCCTTTCTTGGTAACTATAGTGATTTATCTGGTTAACAGACCTGCATACACTTCTGTAACACATTTGAAAACAAGAGGAAATCCTAAAAAAAAAATTTTTTTTTATTATACTTTCCTTCCTTTATGTTTAGCCTTGTTCAATTTGATGTCTCAAATTTTTTTCATTTTTATTTTGTAATCTACTTGCTCATCTTCCAAATTTAAGGCCAGCTATAAATTTTATAACTATGTTGTTTAGTTTCCATCAGGGAGCCTTCATACAAAAGTAAGAGATGGAGGTATAAAGATGAGGGTCTTGGACATGTCCCGGGTTGGCTGGGAACCAGTTATCAGAGTCCATTCTCCCAACAAATACACATGGAGCATCTCTGTGCCAGGCCCTGTTCGAGGCACGGGGGATTTTGCGGCAGACAAAACCAATGGATGGCCCAGCTCTCGTAGAGTTTTCATGCGAGTTGGAGGAAAAGAAAACAAACAAGACAGATAACATAGAGAGAATACGTGGATAGTGACATTTGTTATGGAGAAATACACGAAGCCGCAAACGAACTAGGAAGTTGGAGGGGGGTAAAGCGGGTAGGAAGGGAGGGCTGAAAATTTTCATGTGCTTGTTTGCTGTTTTATTTCTATTTTGGTATTGGTCTGTTTATGGTCTTTGGCCATTTGTTTATCAGGAACAATGCTGTTCTTATAAATTGTCATGAATTATTCATATAACAAACGTATCAAACCATCACCTGCCGTTTTGTTACAGGTGCTTCTTTGCCTCCCCTGACACGTCTCCTTTCTCTGCAAAGAACCTCCCTGAGAGATTTTGTTTTACTGATTCTTACTCCTTCCCCCCTTCCTTCTCTGTCCTCAGTCAGTGAGGTGTACATTTACTTCGTTCATTTCACAGGCGTCCCGTCACATCTAACAGGGAGGCTGCACGGGGTGCTGGACCCTGGGATCTCATGAGCCAGCAAGATTCCAAAAAAGGGAGCTGCAATGTTTTCCTCTGTCAGGTAAGACCTTAAGCACAGACTTATCTGATGTGCTTTGGGCTCTGTCACACACTCGTCACGTTATCGATGTTTTCCTCCTTCCACCACGGACAGGCACCGGTCCAGGACCTGGCATTAAGCTACCACCGCATCAGAAAAACACACAAACAAATCAGGCCCAGACCCTGAACCGACCTGGAAGCCTTACAGGGTCTGGGAATTAAAACAAGCAGGTTCTTCCTCCCTCCTTCACTGAACCCTGCGTGACAGGAGCCGGGTCCCATCCACTACTCTTATCTGGCTCTTCATTTGCACGGTGCTTTTTCTAAAGTAGGGACCGCTCTTCAAGGTTTGTCTTGTCCCCCCTCCATCCCTTTACTCCGCTTCCCTAAATCCTTGCCCTGTCTGCCAGGGTGCTCTCCACAGCTAAGCGAGCAAGATTCATCACACTTACCCCCAAGCCCTGCATAAACACATCAGAAACGGAACCATTTTACACAGATTTTCACCTATATCCTTCAGTCAAGAAAAGCGTGGGTGGTCATCCCGTCTGCCTGGGATGTGCGCTGCTTCCTTGGCACGTAAGCATTTATTATCATAATGACTATAATAGCACACCACAGCTGACCCTCAAGGTGCTTCTTAGAAAAGCCTGCGGGGCAGCCAGACACAGACTGGTCTGCCCACCGCCACCCTCACTCCCCCACACTCCCCCCCCACCCCACCCCCCCAGATGAGAGGCGCATCCAGGAGCTGGAAAGTCGGCAAACAATGGAGCAAGGTGTGCGGCACGCCCCGGGCTCACCTAACCCTCCCAGCCTCACTCAGAACTCAGCTCCAACGGGTCGGGGCAGGAAGCTCAGGGGCAAAGGCTGCTTCCAAGCTGCATCCTTAGGAGAATGAAAGGAAATGGAAAATATTTCCTAGGGCTGGACTCCGGCAAGGCCTTGGAATGATCAGCCTCAGGGGCTTCAGCTCATCAAGGCCTCATCTTAGATTCCCCGTAGGAAATGCTGCAAGCAGTTACGAGAACTTCTAACAATTTGGCTTGAATATGATCATCTGTGTATAAGCAGATCCTCTTTCTATTGTTCTAAATTTAAAAAAAAACATGCTTGCCTTTTACCATGCTGATCTAATGTCCGTCTTGTACGGTGGACCACTGCTTTTTAGTGCTCTAACAGTAACAACGAAGTTAACAATCCAGACTCCTTTCAAACCCCTGCAGACTTGCCCTGCTGGCCTCTCCAACTTGGGCTCGGTCCTCTTTTCTCTCTTGTTCACTGCACTCTGACACAGAGACCCTTGCACCCACGAGTCCTAGGAAGCACCAAGCTCTTCCCGCCGTGAGGCTGGCTGTTTCCCTTGCCTGGGGCCCTACCTGCTCCCACCCTCCCCGAGTCCCCGCCTCCGCAGCCAGAACTATGTCCGGAGGCACACATCGGATCGCATGCGGTTCCTACTGATAACATTTCAACAGCTTCTCCCTCTGAGTGCCCACAATTCTTCATCCCCATCCCTCCCCGGGCATTTGTCACTTTCTATCCTGAGTCATCACCATTTGTGCACAGGACTTCCTTCCTTTCTAGCATTTCTCACGTTGGTGTCCCCACAGTACCTAATACAGGGCTTGCGACCCTGCCTGCTGGGTCGGTGGCTGGAAG
The DNA here is from genome assembly GCF_009834535.1 of Camelus ferus. NCBI lineage: Eukaryota > Metazoa > Chordata > Mammalia > Artiodactyla > Camelidae > Camelus > Camelus ferus. Next base: position 1,911,586 of record NC_045716.1, read on the forward strand.
GGTGGCTGACCAGAAAGGTAGATGCAAGAACGGACAGAAGGAGGAAAAAAGCGAGGGAGAGAGGGAGGCAGGCAGTCTGATTCTAAGAAAAGCTAAGCCAGAACCAGAACATACAGAGATCTCCCAGGTGTCCAGGGACCCAATGTGAAATTTTCTCAACACAAGCTACAAAGTTTTCATGGTGGGCACACATAGCATTCGGGGTATAAAAAAAAACAGCTAATGTTTGAAACAAAAACAATCTGAGATGGGAACAGAAAAAACTGAGAGAGGACTGTGATTCTGAGTGTCCGAGACGTTCAGGATGCTGTGATGTTGCGTGTCTGTCACACCGGACGGACTGTTCCTGTGCCTGGAACGCCTCCCACCTGTGCGGGAGCCTGGAGCTGCAGTCTCACAGGGCAGGAGCCGCGGGCTGCCGGGAGGAGGCGCGAGGCCTGAGGCAGGCGCGCGGCCATGAGCTCAGCTTGCCGCGTTCGGCAGCCTGGAGACGCAGGGCCCTGGGCGGCCTGCGGGACTACCTCAGGGGCCAGGCATCCGAGCGCCGTGTTGGAACCTGCCAGCGCGTGCCGGCTGCCCTTCCGTGCAGCTTCGCCGCCCTTGCTGCCGTTTCAGCTGCTTAGTGCACCAACGCGAGTCAGTTAAACAGCAGCAAGTTCATCAACACGCCGCCCGCCCGTCACCTGCTGCGGGTGAGCCCCCGCGTCAACCGCCTCGAGGCGGGGCTCAGCGCGCTCGCTCCCGCAGAGGAGCGGTGCTGCGTGCCTTGCGTTTCCTTCCCAGCTCTTTGTGCCCCTCCCTCCCTTTCTGGCACATCGAATCCTTTCCTCTGCTTCCGTTTTGGATGCTCCATGCCCTACTGTCAGGTTTCCTCTTGGCTTCTGACCTTACCTCTCACCCCATCCTAGTCTGTGCGGGATCCTCTCCTTACCCCACCTCTAAAGGCTGGTGTCCCTCCAGGCTCAGTCCTGAACCCCCATGACTCAGCCTAGAACTCTCTCATCCAAGCCCAGGGCTTCAGGAACCACGACAGGGGCTGACATGCCAGGATACTTCTCTGGTCCAGAATTCATTCTCAGCTTTGGACCCTCATGCCCAGCCCTCCGCTCTTTACATTTCCAAGTGGTTGTCTCAAAATCTCTTTACACAAAGCATGTTTAAAAGCGACCTTGTGATTGTCGTTCCTTCAAGTCAGAACGCTGGAAGCTGTCCTTACACGGTCTCCATCTTTCTCACCTGCCCATATTCTACTCAGCACCCAATTTTATTGATAAAATGCACTAAATAGCTCAAATCCACCCACATCTACTCTAGACCAAACCCCAGTCACCTCTTGCCTGCAATAGCTTCCTAACTGAATTCCCTGCAACTTTTCTTGCCTCCTTCCACTCAGGAGTTGGAAAACTTTCCCCAGATTAAAATTTTACTAATACCTCTTTGCTTAAAACTCTGACAACTTTTCTTTGCTTTTAAAGATAAAGACCAGAATTCTTAACATTGCCTGCAAAGCCTTGCATGGTCTAAGTCTATCTACTTTTCCAGCCCGATTTCATATAACACTCCCTGCTGGGACCTCTTCATCTCTCTCCCATTCGTTTCACAGATACTCGATGTCTTTCCTTCCTCCACTTCTTAACATTCTTGTTTTAAAAGAAAAGCATTGCAGTGGGGAGATGTGAGTTGGGGTTAACAATCCCACCCCCTCATTTTTGTTTGTTCAAAGAAATTAAAATAAAAATTCAGTCTTATTTTATTATTTAGATATTTCCTTCCTCTGCGTCAAAGACCTGGCCTCGTGTAAACTTGAGAGCCCTTTTCTGCTCACAGATAGTAGCTGCCACCTCCAGGAAGTCAGCTGTAATCAGGGCCTTCATCAGAAAGTCCGAACGCAAAGCACTGGACTGAAAACGGTGAGTGAAAGTAAAGACAAGAATAGTTTACTCACTTTAAAAAAATACCTGGCAAATGCTGATTTTCAGGAAAAAGGCAATATTGAAAGTGCCTTTTAAGTAGCAACCTACTCTAATGCATTTAAAAAAAATTTTTTTTTTTACAAATACTCAAGCTGTAGATTGCTTATGAAGTCGGAAGCAACAAACACCTGACATCCATCAGTTTGGTGTCACAGGCATTGTAAGGTGTCATCCTATTTGCAAAAATTGAAGTCCCCAAACCTGAGAAACTCCAGATGATGAGGTGAGTGACCTTATTACATCATAACAGAAAGATGATGATGAAAATGATCCTAGGTATTTTCTAGCTTTCAACCCTCCCAGGTGAGATTTTTTTCTTTCCAAGGTTTAGTATGTTTCTCAGCTTGGGTGAATACTTAAAATATGAACATTTCATCATTGGAACTGATCTTGAACTTCATGGTTTTGTGTGTAAATGTCTCTTCCAGTCACATCTTCTTCAGGGGTGTCACAATATGTTTTCAAATTAGAACAAGAAGAGTGATGTGGCTCTTCCCTCGCTGAGAGTCTTTTATCTGAATTCAGTTCTGTGCCTCACACTTTTCACAGCTGCCTTTTAAGCCAACGCCACCCAAACCACTGCGGCGGAACCACTGCCGATCCATCTGCACCCCAGGACCTGGGAATGCCCAAGCGGTGTAAGGAGGTGACAGGAAGTGCTCCAAGGAGACGAACAGCAGAGGTCAGTGTTCTAACCACGGGCAAGTCCGAATGATAAAATATGGACAAATCTGTTCAACTGTAAATACTCTGAAGTCATCAAGAGTCAATGAAACTCAGATCACCACGCTTTCCTTTTAACTGGTTATGGCTTAAAAGGAGTCACTTCTATTCCTGAAGAGTTCATAGAACATTTTATTGCAGTGTAGACTTAAAAAGGGTACGTGTGGACTGTGGATGACTCAGCGTGGTGAGCGTTAGACCAGGAGACCACACCTGGAGGTACCTTCCCCCAGCGCCCCACCGGGGCCCAGGCAGGCAGTGGGGAGAGGGGAAGACGGTCCCAGTGAACAGGGAGGCCAGGGGTGCCAATTTTTGCCCAAGTAGCAAAGATGAACAGGAAGAGAAGGTTAGGACACAAGAGACAACACGAAAGAGGCAGGATGGAGACTCAGCAAGTGACCGTGGGGAGGACTCTATCTGAAAGAATTCATCGCCCACATGTAACCCCACACCCTCCGACCACAGAAATTGCTGTAGAAATTTCTATATTTCCATGAGACCATCTATAAAGAAAAGCATTCCGGTACAGAAAGCACATTTGACTGTCTGCTATTCAAAGAGCACAGTGTTCTTTGAGCACTTGCTACATGGCCCAGCAAAAGGTGTCATATGCCCCTTTAAGAATAGCTGAAGTCCAGGGCAGCTGGAGGCGACCCCTGTAGCAACAGAGGAACAAAAAGAAAGAAATCACATATGAAGAGTCTGAGTAAAGAAAAGTTTAAAAGGAAATTCTGATTTGTACTGAAACGCTTTTTGGAGTGTGCATTAAATGTGTTTTTTCAATCGCTTAAATTGTGTTTTGTTGGCTCCTTAAAAATAAAAGTGACCTAATGATTCTTCCTCTTTAAACCTTTTCTTGCTTTTATGAACAACATATTTTTGTTCAAGGAGATCAGCCACATTTTTTTTTTTTTTTTGCTATCACTGCATCCCTTCACAAGGATACACACAGCGAGGTATGTGCAGGCTTGCTATGCACCATTATGGTTCTCCGTTTTGACAAAAGAACATGGTAACTCATGTGCATGTACAATGTTGGGGAAAAAAATATATAGCGTCTTTTAAAAAATTCTTTTCTGAAAAAAAAAATCCATTTGAAAACAGTTAAAACTGTACTGCTTAGAGGGGAGGGTATAGCTCGAGTGGTAGAGCACATGCTTAGCATACAGAAGGTCCTGGGTTCAATCCCCAGGACCCACTCTGAGAACAAATAAATAAACCTAATTACCTCCCCTCCTCAAAGAAAAAAAAAAAAAGGACTGAAAAAAAAATTGTACGCTTAAAGTCAGGAGAATGAATTAAATGGTCTTTTAGGAACATGACCATTTTTATATAGCCACAAAGAGAAGTAACAAATATTACAGGAAGAGGCTGACTGTGAAGCCTCCAGCAGGGACTGGAAGCAACGTACCCACGTCCCAGCTGGACAAATGTGCTGCTGGTCCTCTTCCCACACCAGGTCAGCTATGGCCTGGCCTCTGTCCCCGCAGATCTCAGCATATGAAGACCCCCTCCTGTCCTGCCCCACGTACAACCCCGTGGATGAGGCAAGAGCAACAGCTTTGGGGATACTGTTGAATTCACTGCTGTTGCAAAGTAGACCAGCCTATTGCAATGAGAAGTGATTTTTAAACATTAGGAATCCCCTTTAACCAAGAACAAAATGGGCAGTGATTTGAAAGAGCAGTAAGTATGTTTAAAACTTTACGATCAATGTCCTGGCCGTGAAAGTGACCCCATCCGAAAAGACTCCAAAATTTATACCAATCGTCTCTAGCAGGGAGAGGAAATAACCCCAGGTCACAACGACGCATAAATCAATTCAAAACATTGACGGCAGAACAGGAAGTCTTCTTGCTGTCCCTCAACTGTCCAGAGCCACTTGGTCAATTCCAACCTGTGTGATAATCTAACAACAGAGTTGAACAAACAGAAGAGGAAACTTGGTAATTTGAAATCTGTTCTCTAGCCAATGCCCCAGAAACCGGAGTTTGTGCTTGGTTTTCACCTGTTGTTCGCTGACATTTTTAAAGGAAAGGCCACTCCGTGGGCTCACGTACACGGACGAGGCTCCTGAATAGCCAGGGTACAGATGCCCCAACTAGAGACAGAAAGAATGTTCTTGTAATAGACCAAGATTCCATCAGGTCTGAAAAATTGATTTAAATGAAAATTCTTAGTAAGAATGAGAAATAAGCCAAGGAGGAATCCTGGTAAAGAGTATTAAACTAGCGGCTGGAATCTCTCACTCACTGACTGGCTCTGGTCAAGGCCGTCACTTTCCTGTGCCTCAGCTTTCCAGTCTATAAATGAGGTCACACATGCCGGAGCCTGGCTCTGCTTTAAGCAACTGCGAGGACTGGGACAGTTTCTTTGCCTCCCTGCGTGTCATTTTCCTTACCTATAAAAGCAGAGGCTCTTACAGAGAATCCTTAAGACCCGTTATCATGAAGTTTCATGCTGCTGTAATAACAAAGTAATGAAACATGCAAATCTTTTTGTAAGAAACATCCCAGAGAAGTGCAGCTGAAGATTTGATCATTTTTTCCCCAATGTTTAAGTTAGTGCAGGAAATGATCGGGTTGCAATTTAACTACTTGCAGAATGTGAAGATCCACATTCACGCAATGAATAAAAACTAAAGCTGGAGAAGGACCCACTGGAATTCTATAAGTGGTCGACAAGCCTGAAGAAGTCCAGGATGCGAACACGTCTGTCCTGTTGGTCTCCACCTTCCTCTGATCCAGCAGGAGTCCTCACGCGGATCAGCACTGGAGGAAGAATCATTCTTTTCTTCTTTTATGACACAAGGTGGCACATGCTTGTTGGGGAGGCACATAGACATACAGTCACCCACAGACACTGGAAAGACTCAGCTTTTGGCTTTGGATATGATTCAAATATTACACCATCTACCTGGGGGTTATATTAGAACACAGCCCAGCAATGATTCAGTAATCTACTAGGTCTAATTTGTGACTGAATTAGAGTATTCCAGAATCTGTGGAGCTCCTGTCTCTATACTGGTCTGTAACAGATGATTCAAGTCTTATCCTGGCAAATTTCTCCAGGAAAAAAAAAAAAAATGTCAGTACAGTTGAGCCACTAAGGACCGAAATGGGAAAAACATTCCCAGGATTGCCTCAACATCCTAACTTCATGCTCCTGACTTTCCCACAAACATTGTACACAAATCAACATTCTTCCTCAGCTTCTTAGATCAGTGGAGCTAAGCCCATGGCTGCCACCCGATCAGGACACCCAGAATTAAAGCCGACATGGGAATTTCCAGCTTGCACTCCAATCTGTTCTACACTCCAATTTACTGTGCATACTTGAATATAAGGTGAATATAAGGTCACCTTTAAAAGTCTTTTCCAAATCTCTCATGTTACACAGCACTTTCTTAATTACCTTATTTTTCAAAAAAATTGTTTGGGGAAGACACTTAACCTGAAATGATCTCAATCAGTGTTACAGATATTTATCAGAAAGGAAGAGGCTGGAGGAGGGGATAGCCAGTGGTAGAGCATGTGCTTAACATGCACGGGTCCTGGGTTCAATCCCCAGTACCTCCGTCAAATAAATAAATAAATAGATAAATAAATAAACCAAATTACCTCTCCCTGCAAGAAGAAACACACAAACAAAAAAAAAGAGGCCAAGCCATCAGATACGATTCTCATAATTATTCTTTAGCTCACAATTGTGAGCGTTGAAAGTTGTCGTAAGTATTTAAGATGATTACGCTGCGAAGATCACAGTGTGCACTTAAAAATTTTTTTCACGTTCTGGAAATGGTGTACTTTCTAATGACAATATCAAAAGCAGATTCAAATAGAGCTGCGTCCCAAGCCACTTAGTCCGAAGTAGAGAAAAACTGTATTAAAGTGGCTTTAGGAATATTAAAGATGGAATTTGAATATAATTACTACCCAAAATATAAATGAACAGATACTTCTCAGCTATTTTATAAATTATGTGACTTTAAATATGTTTGTAATGCAATATAATGTATATGTGCAGTCAAACTATAATAATTCTACCTAATAAAACTGAAAAAGGAAAAAAAAAGCACAACCTAAAAAAAATAAATGTGTCTGTAAGACAAATTTAATATTAAATTTAATTTAATACTAAATTAAATATAAAGACATGTGACCACTGCATCTATATTGCTCAATGTTTTCATAATCGACTTGGCCAAACCTTTTTTTTTGGTGGTGTGAAGGGGAGGTCTTCCCCTGGGAAGTGCGAGGTCATCTTACACGTGGGCATGTTCTAGAGAGCAACAGAGATGCTGACTCTGCATGTGGTGAGGTCTGGTGGTGACAAAAGGCAAGAAGAAATGATGTGAAATCCAATCTTGAAATTCTAGTCTGCTTTGGGTTCCTTGTCAGAAATTCCATTTGTTTCACTGAGAAAAATTTGGGGTTCCTTTCAGCCTGAGCCAAAGGGCTCCTCATCACCTTTCTTGGACTAACCAGAGAAGCCTCTTCAAAAACTTTACCTCTTAAAACTCAGAAGACATTATTCTCACATTCAGTACTGGCGGAGCAGTTACTTATAGAATGGCAATACTGAACACATAGGGAGTGTTTACTGGACGCTGTGCAAAATGTTTCACGTGTAATAATCACAACAATTTATTACCTTCATCTTAGAGATGGGGAAACTGGGTAACACGTGGAGTAGCTTGCCTCAATCCCTTAAGTGGTAAAGGGTGGGGCCAGGATTTGAACCCAGGCAGTCTTGCTAGAGTCTGCACCCCAATCCATGAGCTACACTACTTCAGCAATTTAAATGACAGAATCTATGAGAACAGAGACCTTTTCAGGAAGGTCTTTCCAGACCTTTCCACTACCCCCACTACTACCCACAGTACTTCTTCTCCAGTATCAGGCCATGGAAGAAATTAAGTTAGTGATCTATAATAACCTTGGATTCTGAACCCACCATTCTAGACCAGCTGCTTCAAAACCTACTTGGTGCCTGAATCCAACACCAGTGCCGTCTTAGTCCGCGTTCTTTGTATATTCATATTTCTACTTGACTCCTGCACTGCTGAAACTCTCTCAGGCTAACAAAACTCACCTCTGTCTTGATGCTCCTCTATCCTCAAGGCTCATTCCCCACCTTCCCCTTCACTGTTCTTCCTTCTCCTTGTTACGTGTTGAGGTTTCTTTCACCTCTTTGTCCCAGAGTCATCTCATCTATTGTCAAGACTTTGCTTCCCACCTTTGGGCATCCAACTTTAGATTTCAAACCTTTCTTCTAAATCGAAGTTCCAGCAAATCATAGTTCCAGCTGTTTCCTGGGATGGCTGGCCATCTCCCTTTGTATCTTCAATTCAACCAGTCCCCGTGGGAATTCACTCCCTCCTCTCCAGCCACTACCCATCCTTGCTCCCAAGTCTGACCCTTCTCCTGTAGTCCTCTTTTCCTTTAATGGCATCACTGTCTAACCAACTAAACAAACTTGGACCCATCTCGGACTCCTTCTCACTCACACTTTCTCTTTCCCATTATCCCTAACACACACACACTCATTGGATCACCAGATTCTTTCCATTTTACCCTCTAAACGTCTCTGTAATCTGTTTCCTCTTTGCTATTCCACCACCATGATGAAAGCCGTTGTCATCTCCCATTTGGACTATTGCAATGGCCATTTATTTGCCTCTCATAGCTCACCTCCATCCTCAAATTCCTTAAGGTCGCTCGCTTAAGGACCTTTCTAAACATGAAACTGACCACGTCCACCCATGCTTATAAACCACCTGCAACCCATCTTTGCCTACAGGGCGCCAGCCCAACTGCATAGCCTGACATGCAAGGCTCTTCACAACCGGATTCTTGCTATATTTCTAGTCTCATTCCTACCTCCTTTCTCCAGTCACCCCCCACCCCACCAAGTGAACTATGCTGCAGACCATTGGAGCCACATGCCACATTTACACCCACTGCGAGCTCCCCAATGGGAGTCTTTATCTTTCTTAATCTCTAAGCATCCGAGTTCACTACACCTGTGCTGTTGGCATCAGACTTTTTAGAGAAATATGGTCCCAGGCATTTTAAGGCACTTTACTGTAATCTCTCATCTTTTCAACAGCCCTACAAGGTTACACGGCACTGTTGCCTCTACTTAACAAGCAAAGAGCAGACTCCAAGCAGCCGAGGAGCCTGAGTGGTTACAAATAAGGAACTAGTTAAGGGAATTGGTCAAAATTTGAAGCCAGGTCAGGCTGACTCCAAAACCTGCGCTTTAGCTAAAACCAACTCTGAGAATCTTGCTGTTTATATCCAGCACCGTAATCTCATCTGCAAGGGAACACCCGGGAAGCAACGTCATCGCTTTAGGCTCTCAGGGGTGCACAGATGCAGGTCACTTTGGAAGATGGCAAATACTGTGATTTCAGTCCAGCTTCTACTGCATCCAAGCATCCCATGAATGGAAAAGCATGTGTGCTCGACCCTAATAGCAAACTTCTCACAACTTCATTGAACCCTGAGCAAAGGCCTTTGAGGAGGCAGCCTAGTATATTAAGTGGCCTGTCTTTAAGGAAGGGGAAGGTCTGGAAGTGAGACTCAACATTGCTTCTGACTTAGTGATTTGGAGGGAATACTCAGAGCTTGTCCATCCTTGAGAATTGAGAGTCCAAGCTCTGTCCTCTTGTTATATTTTATTAAACAACTGATAGCATCCTCCGTGTTCATTTCTGTTATCTAATGCTAACACACACGTACACTCAACTATAGCCAAGGGGGAAATGGGTTCAATAAATACCCATTATGTAAAACATGTGCACCTTGTTCCCTTACTACCTTTATAATGTGGTCCCCAAAGCTCCAGGCTCAGAACCCCAGGATCAAGTGCCCGATGTATCTCTGCCTGTAGCTACATATGTAGCTTTGCACAAATCCATGCCCATGTTTTCATTTTTTAAGCCAAGGGAGTCTAGTCTTTGAATCCATAAGCAGTCCCTCTGAATTCTAATATTGGAAGACTGTTCTTTCTTTTTGGGTGTTTCTCACTAGGTTAAGGCTATTTATTCTAACTTTAAGGGAGCCCAACCTACGTGATCATTTTCACAAGTGATTTTTAAGTGGTAGTCAAAGATGATGGGTTGGAAGTTAATTCCAAGACTATTTTAGAAAAAATAAAAGGACTGTATCAACACACTCAAACCCAGGGTAAAAACATCTATGCCATTCAAATACAATTCAGGCCAGCATCACCCAGACTGCACAGTAATAAACGGGATATCTAAGGTAATTCCCTGCGCCCGTGAACCTGGTCTGAAGTTCACACATGCACATGTGTGAAGATGGCTCTTGGACCTTCTGAAATGATTACTGAAATGCCAGCAGATGCAGGAAGCCAAAATAAACATGAGAATTTGGGGTAATTATAAAGGCAAATATCACTGGCAAAACTTACATAGGCAAGATGGCATCGGTAAAACTAAGCAACTGCTAAGTAAAACTAAAGAAAACACCCGTTACATGTTCTTGCAGCTGACACACGCGTTCAGGAAACTGTTGCTACGTGCTCAGAAAGTTTTGTTTACAGCAGCTGAACCTCTCACAACGTGACAGCCACTGGGTGCCCTAGATAAGATCAAATGATCTATGACATAGGTGTGCAATAAATGCCTGTTGAATGAATATTATGTGAAAACTATAAAAAAAATGTTACGCAAAAGTAAAGCATTATTAAGACTCTCAAGGCTCAATTTTCCATCTTAAAGATGAAACGGGAATTCCAGAAGGGTTATCGAAGAGGTTCCTTTTCAGTCTTTGTGGGGTTCACGGCCACAGAAAAACACTCTCACCAAAATCTCATCAATAAAAACACACACTAGGAAAAGGATTTATATACCAACATACTACGATCTTACTGATTAAATAAACGTGCCCCTTGAGCAAAAAAAGCAATCAAGACGGAACATTTTTAAAGTAAGGAAAACTGACTTGGCACAACCTATCAGCTTCAGATTTGAAAATCAGACAGCTTTATACAGCATTAGTAAATAATAATACAATATTCCTGTAAACCAATCTCTGGGCAAGCCCCGGGTAGGGGAGGAGGAGGGAGCGCTACAGGGGTTCTCAGAGTGGGGCTCCTGGAGGTGCGTTCAGCCATCACGGTCTGCAGAGGAAGGCCAGGTCAAACAGCCCAGGGCCGCGACGTTGGCCCCTGGAAGCCGACTCACCTTGCCTCCTGGAGTCGGCCCGGGCTGCAGGCAGCAGGAGCGCGAAGCAGAGGCAGCAGCTGAGCCAGAGCGCAGGCATGGCCGGGCCGCCGCGTTCGCCGCCGCAGGGGTGCTGCGCGGGCTGCGAGCGCTCGCTCTGCGCTCCGCTGTGCCTTCCTTTTCCTTGATCAGGTGGTTTTATCGACTCTTCTACCTGACTCAGTCCTGACAGGAAGAGAGCCTGTGTTTCAGGGTGTGACTCACCTGTGAATAAGGAGGACCCAGCCCTCGGGAGGCAGACAAACACGCAGCACACACGGAGCTGTAAAAGCGCTGGCCCCGGCTGCGCCCCCACCCCAAGACGGGCGCACACCTGGCCTGGGCCAAGGGTGTGGTGCCGAGGCTGCGGCCCCGGGATCCTTCTGGAGGAATGTGCCAGATCCCCCAGAGCCCCCCTTCTCTCCCAGGGTGGTCCAGGGCAGAATCCAGAGGTAGCTAGCAGCCCACCCCCTCCTCAAACCGGGAGGCCCAGCTGCAAGTGCGCAAACTCAAAAGTAAGTCAGCAGCCCTGATCATCGGCTCTGGTCTAAAAGACATCAAGGAAAGTACGCCAGTCCAACAGTCCCAGCAGGGTCCTCTCCACTCTCCCGCCTGGGCTCAACCTCTCTCTGAAATGCAGCAGCCCTACCTCTACCTACCCACTCTACCGCTCCTCATTCCTTCCCTCACTATCACCAGGCTGGACCAAGGCTTCCTCTCCTGCATCCCCATTCCTCTCTGATCGCGGGGGCTAGCAACTCATCAAGTCACGTGTCGACTGGTGGGCCTCCCATATGAAGGCTAGGTATCACCCTGTGTCCTAGGGCAGTATCTAGCACACAGTTGGTGCTCAATTAATATCCTCTTGGACTGAATAAGAAAGAGGATCCAGATTTCAGATTCCTTTTACATCACAGAGCGTATTTCTAGGCCAACCCCTCTGGGCCCTTAGAGTATGTTCATTGAGTCCAGCTGTATCTTCCAAGTCCGTTGTCCTACGTGAGTGGGTGGCATCTAGAAAACTGAAAACTGTAGAAAACTGTAGAAATCCTACATTGTCTCCTTCCCCAGGGAGGCTGGCGGCAATAATTCAAAGAGGTGGCTGTCAGGGAGGAGGCTTTAGTGCCTATGAGAGATTTAAAAATTCCCAGGGGTTTGTGTGTGTGTGTGTGTGTATTGGTATGTACATACACACACACACATATCTACAACCTGTCTAAAACAATCACCCTTACTTTTCACCATCAAGGCCTGCAAAGGCCCCAGTAAATTATTGTTCACTGACTAAATGGATGTTCTCTAGTTAGTTCTACAGATGATTAACAACATAAGGTAACAAACAATACAAGATAGTATGTGGTTAAGTGTCAAGGGTGTAGGGAGTTCAGTTTATGCGTGTAATCAAGGCCGGGGCGGGCTGCCTGGGACAGCGAGGGATGGCTCTGTCCAGAACATGGAGCACAAAGCCAGTGAATGCCTGGGATCTGAACACAGCACCAAAGACCCACAGGGGCGAGGCAGGTTACTGCCAACTGGCCAACACTTACTCTAAAATCTCTGGCAACGAAAAATGAGGACTAGAAAGTAAACTCCAATTTTCTTACGCCAAGCTTGATTTTCCTTTATTCTGTTTAGGATTCCAAAAAGTAACAAAGATTGTTCTCTCTCCAAATTCACAAGGTCTGATGATTGCCAAAGTTTCAGGTCACAGAGACCAGGTATGTAGAATTTTCCCTCCTGGTACCTGGTGCAGTGCAGAGGCTGAAGTCAGTTCTCCGAGTTCTCTGCTCCCTGTGTGCCTGCTCATCGGTGACGTGCAACGCCGCCCCGCCCTGCAGGGACAAGGAGCGGAGCCCTGCGCTGTAAAGCCTGGAAGGTGATTTCATCTTAGTACAGATTACAAATCAAACACTGGGGCAGTTGTTTTCATCTGCCCTCATTTTTGTGATAATGATAACCATAATAGTAACACATATGTGGTGCCTAATTGCCCTAAGTGCCGTGTATCCTTTCTACCTAACCCTTCAGTTTTCAAAACAATGCTGAGAAACAGGCACGCTACTCATTTCCCCATTTTTACAGAAGAGAAAAGAGAGGCACAGGGAGATCAGGTAACAGGCACCAAGTCACACTGCGAGAGTGACACAGCCAAGATTCGGACCCAGGAAATCTACTTCTAAGTCCATAAGTTCTTTGTTAGGTCAGATTAAAAAGCACCATGAAAAAGACAAATTCACAATATTGAATGAATTCAATACGCAGTCAGTGTTGTTATTTATCAACATCTCCATTATAACCCAACCAGACTGTGGACCCTTGGCCCACATCAATAAAGCCAAGTCACAATGAACTCTGAACAAATACTTCTGGTTTTCCTAATGTGTTAGCTCTGAAGGGACCCCCAGGGGTCATTAGACCTGGGGCAGAAACTGGGCAGCAGGTCCCTGGGCACCAGCCCAAGAGTCGCCTCTTCCACGTGAACAGTATGATCCAGGGTCTCTCAGTTCCTATTCCTTCTCATTGCCTTATCCTGGGCCTCTTCACATGTCGAAACAACCTGTGTGGCCCAGGCTTGCAACCTCAGCTCTGGCTTAATCTCCTCCCTTGCACAGGGACAATATCAACTCCTCTTGCCAACTTGAATATTCCTCTAGTGCATTGCTGGGGTCAGATGTCAAGGCTCAGAGCAGATTCCCAGAACCAAATCCTGGCTTCACCCCTCCTCAAGGCAGGTTACTTAGTTTTCTCTATGCCTCAGTTTCTTCACCTGTAAAATGGGAATGATAATAGAACACCTACCTAGTAGGTTTGTTGGGAAAAGTAAATGAGTTAATGACCTATCTAGTGCCCAGGCATATAATGTGCACTACACAAGTAAGCTATAATAATAATAAAGTATTAATAAGAGTAATATTTGTTGCTATTACTATCACTAAGCACTGTTAGTTTTTCCTTGAAATAATTACTAACAAATATCATATGAGAAAGATGGGTGTTTTTAAACTTCTGTGAAACTCTTGGTCTAATCCAGGTCCGTGTCCTGATTACCAACATTTACTTGAAAGTTATTAATTAATTTATATTCTTGCTACGTATCTGGAAAATTTCTTCTCATTCAGATTTGCATTCACCTTACTAATGTTTCAAAAGTTTTGCATTTAGAACTTCATTTTAAATAAGTTGAGGGGTGGAATCTTATACTTGAGGGAAAATATAAAGGTAAGATGGATTTGAATACATCCTTACGAATAGCTTCAATTAACGCACGCTTTTCAAAAAGGCAACAAAAATCTACTTGCTTTTCCCTATGACCCAAATAAATCTTTGTTTTTCAAATTCAGACAAAAATCAACTTGAGCTACACATAGAAATGGTTAAGATAGTAAATTTTATGTTATATTTTAACACAAGAAAACTGAGAAAAAAATCTTGTCACTATTCAGCAATAAAAAGGCATGATCCACTGATACATCAGAACGTGGATTAAATATCAAAGCATTGTGCCAAGGGAAAGAAGCCAGACACAAAAGACCAGATTCTGTATCATTCCATTGATATGAAATTCTAGAAAATGTAAAACTGCAAGGAAAGAAAGCTGATCAGTCGTTATCAGGGCTACTGACTGCAATAGGGTGTGAGGATAATTTGGGGGGGTGAAGGAAATATCCTGAAATAGGATTAGTGGTCAAAAATAATCAAATTGTACACTGAAAACAGGTAAATTTGATCATACATAAATTATACCTCAATAAAACTGAAATTAAAAAATAAGAGAAAACATCTCAAAAATCTATTTAATAATTGAAGACAATACTTTCATTCAAATGTGTCAAACTCAGAACTAGAAACACACCAGTGCTGCACAAGTTGTGACCGAGCCCCAGCACGGACTCCAGCCTGACGTGCTGCTATTTCTGACAAGTTCCAAGAAACCTGAAGCAGAAGAGCATCTCAGGGCTTCACGTAGAAATGCCCCCCCCCCCCCAGAACTGCAGTTTCCCCTCGGGGCGTCTGTTTTGGTAATTTACAAAAGGTAAGAGGTGCCTTTCTGAAATGTTTGCTTCAGAGCACAGATTTCAAACCCGCCTTGGACTTTCATCCTAGAAAGTCAGCACGTGGATTTTCCTCTTGTCTTTTCCAAAGCTGTCACAGTCACCTAGAGTGTAACCCCTGGTATCAGTGGGGACAATGCTTTGTGCAGAAGGCCTTGGCTCAGAGACAGGAAGGTGCGGGAGCATTTCCACAGGGCATGGCCAGCCTCCTGAAGTCCCAGCCCACGCCCTGGAAATCCCCTTTGTCCCCCGTTTCAGTTGCAGCTTGGTCACCAGCAGGGGACTTTTCCTCACAGGGCTGTGCAACTCACTTCACAGAACTGTCATCTCTCCACCCCAACCTCCCAAACAGAACTGCAAGTGACATGTTGATTTCTCGCCTTGCGTTCCATCATTACCTTAGTTAACTTTCAGCAGGAATGTCTGGCATGTCACCCGCTTTCAAACTCACTTAAGATAAAAACTGAAGCACTTGGCTGTTAACATGCCAGCAACAGACAGGGCTCCTGGTCTCCATTCCAAGCCTTTAATCTCTCCAGATAGTTCTAATTACGTCAGCATTTGCATAAAAATTTTAAAGGCAAAAATACAGCAATCAGGGGGTTAAAAAAAAAACAAACCAACAACTCCCCTTTGTTCTTAATTGGTAAAGGAAAATGTCCATAAATGGAAATGGTTCAGCGTTTCCTGGACCGTCTGGGCGAATTCCTTGAGCTTGGCCGGACTCCAGAAAACAACGTTCTCTGAAGCAAGCACCCTGGCTGGAGTGGCACGCTTCCATCTTCCACGGAAACGTATATGCTGCTCCCACAGCTAGTTTTCAGGGAGCAGCAGAAGCCGGACCAGAGCTCCAGTGATGCCTTTTTACTTTTTAAGGGGAGATGATCCTTCTGTGCTCGGCTGGTGATACACCTGAGGCCGGGGAGGTGAGGGGAAGTCAAGAGCTGCGCACGAAGAACAACTTCATTTGCATCTTCTTGGTGTAGTTGTTACAGAGAGATACTCACATCAATTACTTACTTAGTGGTAAACAAATGGAAAGGAGTGGAGAGAAGAGGGGCACATGATTTAAAAAAAGGGCAAAATAGAAAAAAAAAAAAGAAAAAAACAAACAAGAGAGGATGAAAGATACTGCAAGGAAACTTCAGTAGACTCAGGAAGGGTGCCACCTGTGAATGCGTTCCCTTTGACTGAAATTCTGTCATCCACTCGCGTGTGGAACGTCCACTAGTAGATTGAATGCCACCCGTGGTTCCTCGCCCACTCTAATAAGAGGACACAGATATTCAGGTTTGCATGAGAGTTAAGGAGCCCACTGCAGTGAAATTCTTCCCTGGATTGCGGGGGTGGGGCTCAGGGCTGCAGCTGTGACAAGATAAGTGGAAAGCTGGGTAGTGGGGGGCCACCCTTATATCAGAGACCGCCCCCCCCCCGCCCCTGCCTTTCAGAAGTAAGAAGCGAGTCCAAGAAATAATGTTTCTATGTGTGTGTCTTAATTTCAGTCTGTAACTTCCCACCTTTAATAATTTATAACATTATAAGGTCTGAAGAACTCAACAGCCTTTAAGAGTCTAACCCTCTGCCTTTAGATAGGAAGTTCTGGATGTGTTTGAAACATCTAGTAACAGTTTTGACAATTACAATACTGACAGCTCTGTGTGCGCCCAGCTCGGTGCTGGGAGTCTTGCAGGGGTTTTGGAGCTGGTTCCTCACCGCTGTCCTCTGAAGCAGGTGCTATTATTATCCGCATTTTGAGGTTACCCAGGCTCCCTCACAAATCCATGCCAATACCTCACTCCAGAGTTATTCAACTACAATGTAAAAACAAATTAAGCCTCTTACTTGAATAAACACATTCTTCTCCAATTAAAAAAAAAAGCTGAGTCGGATTTCAAATAAAAGATGGAATGCCTAAACGTTTTATTTTAATTTTTGCTGAGGGAATCCCCCCTCCCAGTTTTATTGAGCTGTAATTGACATACAGCACTGTATAAGTTTCAGGGGTACAGCATAATGATAATGATTTGTCTAACTTATACCATGAAAGCATTTCCACAATAAGTTTGGTGAACGTGTATCATCTCATACAGATGCAAAATTAAAGAAATAGAAAAACTTTTCTTGCTTGCGATGAGAACTCAGCGTTCATATATAACATCCAGCGGTGTTAATCGTACTTATCATGTTGCACATTACATTCCTAGCACCTGTTTATCTTATAACTGGAAGTTTGCACCTTTTAACTACCTTCATCCAAACCCCACCACCACCACCTCTGGTAACCACACATCTGCCCTCTTTTTCAATGAGTTTGTTTGTTTGTTTTTTGAAGCATAATTGACCTACTAAATGCCTAATCTTTACAAGATATACTATATTCTGCAGTGGACCCCCCACCCGCTCCTAAAGATCAGCAATAGAGATTTGGCTATTAGAGGTGCATTTTCCTTTTCACATTACCTTTCGTAACTCCTCAGTGTACAATGACTTCGGATTTTTACGCAAAATCCTTTGCCATCATCCAGTCAGGTCCTGATGGTTTTCTCTTGACCTGATGCCTTAATCCAGGTATGGGAGCCCTTTATTAAGTTAGTCAATTCTTCAACTCCTTAGAATAATTGGAAACTATTTTCGGCGTGATGTAAAGAGTCCAAGCTGCCGGAAAGAGCTGCAGGATTTAGTAGCTGTCTCCCTGGGCTCAGCTTTTCCAGGGCCTGGTTACACAGAAATCCCCAAACACTCCTGGGTGGGTCTTTTGCAGGAAGCCCGCAGATTAGACTTCGGTTAAAAGGTAAAACTGTGGATCACTGCAATTATGCAAAGAGCTCCAAATAACCACATAAAAATCTAGAGACATTCCTCATTAACCTAAAAATTTCTCTCAGCCTCGGTATGTCTACTTAGATTAAGTAGAAAAATTAATGCAGTGATTCAGACATGTAAACCAAAATGACACACTTGTCTCAACCGTCTGGCTATTTTAGGAGAATATATTTCAGGCCTGAATCATCTGAACAATCGTTTCAATGTTTTGCCTTTTATTGTATGAATGCAGAGCAAAGCAAGGTTTAACTGCCATGCTTTACAAAGCTGCTAATGCCTCTGCTATTTCCTTATCGCGAGGTCCTCTGTCAGTACAGCCCTGGGAAGCAACTTACAAAATCTCAGCTAAAGCAGAATAACCACTTGGCTTTGCAGCAGAATTGTTTCTGTGGAACTGAATACATTTTACATGCTTCACATAAACTTAAAAATGGATTTCACTTAGGCTTTAATTACACACACACACACACACACACACATGGAATGTATTACTTGGACTCTAGGTAGAAAATCTCCTTTGGAGTAAAATTTATGGGCTTTTGTTTGGTTGTTTGGGTTTTTAGGTTTTGCTCCTACATTCAATATTTTCTAAGAAAAGGGCAAATCCAAATCTTCTCCCCTCCAGGGCCTGATGGAAAATCCATCTCAGAGGTAACTGTCCCAATGTTATCTTTATGCTAATCTTTCCTGTTGAAATTTTCTGAAGAATTCTTACTAACTTTATAAATAAATTTGTATTAATAAAAATTAATTTAATGAGCTTCCTTTCAGAACCAGATCTTGTGTAACCAGTCAACCACAAGGTTGATTTTCCCTCCAGAACACTGACAGAGTCAAAAGAGTGAGAACACACAAAATGCAGCTGATTCGGGCCAGTGTCCCCTCACACAGAGCGAGGCTGGACCTCTCAGGAGCATCGCGGAGGTTTTGGGGGGTAGGGGGTGGGTTGCCTCCATGACACTAACTTTAAATGTTTAGGAAAACAGTCCAAAATTTCCTTAAAATGTACTTATTAGCATACTATGGAATTATCACCTATAAATGTAACCAACTCTCCCTTTTAAATATCTGTATTTTCTAGACGTTTTTCATTTGCTATATAAAGTCAACTTTCTTTTATTTTACTAAAAGGACCTCTTAATCATCCCTGGTTCTAGTACTTCAGCATTTGCTAAACCAGAGTATATTTCAACCATTTCCCAATCCCTTGTGACTTTATGAATATATGTCCTTTGCCCTTCTGGCTGAAAAGTCCTATTTTTAGACTCATCTAGTAGTCTGCCCTTGTGATGATTTTGGTTGCTTTTTAAAGGACATTGCCAAGCTTTCCCATGTGTGTATTGACAAAAAGAGACCAGTTTGCAAAAGCATCTTACGCTTGGATGCACCACAGCTTGCAAACTGGCATCATAACAGTTTTGGATGGAGGGCCCCATGCGGGTCACCTTGTACCGCTGTGGCCAGCATAAGAGTATCCGGCAGAGGAAGCTGGGGGGCGGGGCGGGGGCTGGGAGCGGTGGGGAGCGGGTGGGGATAGAGTATTAAAATCCAGCAGGGAGCTTTTCCTGCCAAGCCACACACCCGGGCACGGGCCTGCATGTACCCAAAGGAAGGAAACTGTTCTCCACTGGGGCTCCTTTCAGCCATCAGTGGGAAATGGGAATGAAAGAATCAGTCCACATGGCTTCTTGATTTTGCCTTTGAGGTAAAGCTGGATCCAGATACCACCGTTTTGTTATTCTCATTTACGTTCCCTTAAATATAACAATTAACACCAGTTTTCATTGAATTTCACATTTCAACTTTCTGCTTACTCAGGTTCTTTTGAGCTTTTCCAAAAAAAAGTTTCTTTTCTCTGCATCGATATTTAGCACTAACTTTAGCAAAACACCGTTTGGAAGATTAAACCATGTATTATGTCTTCCAGGTAATTTACAATCATTTTAGAAAGCGTTGCTTACCACACCAGTCTTTGAAGAACATTGCCTTTAGCACATTTTCCTCCATCCAAAAACCTTCCCACTCCCCCCTCTAAGCAAGTTCCCTCTGCATAACAAAATAGGACTTCCGGTTCTAGGGTAATGAAAGTTGAAAAATTATTTTTGGTGTGGAATTTTGGAACAGCGAAACAAACAACTATTGTTTCTGTCTTGTCTCGAAACTCACTTATACTCCCAAAGGGCCATGCTAGTGTGATCGGATGTCTCCTTCCCAGAATCCATGCTTCCTTTTCCAGAGTAAGTTGCTTGCCTGCCTTTATTAAAGATTTTGCCAGCCTGAGTCCCCTGTCTGCACTTTCTAAGGCAGTGTTGTCTAGGGGACATTTCTGCAGTGATGGAAATGCTCTACATGTGTGCTTCCTAACAGGGGAGCCACTAACCACATGTATCTATTGAGCATTTTACATGTGACTGGTGCACTGAGGTGCTACATTTTTCATTTATTTAATTTTATCTAAATTTAATTAGCCACATGTGGTTAGAGGCTACCATATTACATAAATAGCTCAGGTCCAAGACCTTCTCTGGTACCCTTTTTGTAAATGGAATCTCACTCAGCACCTCCTTCACAATGGTCACTTGTAACTAAGTGTTTTTTTTTTTTAATTTGTTTGTTGGTTTGGGGTTTTTTTTTGGGGGGGGTGGTAATTAGGTTTGCTTATTTTAATGGAGGTACTGGGGATTGAACCCAGGACCTCGTGCAAGTTAAGTATGCGCTCTACCACTGAGCTACACCCTTAAGTGTTGTATGTTATAGTCAACAGTCCCTTAATTTGAGTTCTTGCAAAATCAGTGGGTATATAAAATCGTGTGTGGTGAAAAAAAAATTGTTGAAAGTACATTCTTAACAACTTATTGTTTGACTGTTAACATTTTACCCAGCAGAAAGTTTATCTTATGTGTTACCTAAACTTTTCCAAATAACCCTACATTTCTACTGGCAAATATTGCTTTCGTCTTAATACAGTCCTATAAACCAGATGCCTGGAAATGAGGTGTTAAGTTTTATACTCTTTTAGTTTCACCTTCTTGAGTCTAAAATTTGGAAAGCTGCACGTATTTTTTGTTTTCACAATTGCAAAGTAAGGTATTCACATTGCTATACTTGAGGGGTGTTCTATGAGGAATTAAATAATTAGCATATGTAAAAACACCAAAAATGTATTTCAAATTGCCTTCTAGAACACTCTTGAAAATTTACTCAGGTGTTGTAATAACCTACAAAAGGAATTTACCTACAAAAGCTATCACCACCATGCAGATTTTGATTTTATGATTTGATCTTTTTAAGGAAAATAATGTGATGTAAGAAAGAGGAAAGAAATGCTCGTAAGCTATATTTTTCAGTGACGTTAGGCTAAATTATATAAGTCTGAGAAATGTATTTTATGGAGATAATTTTTACGCAGAGAATGTTTTATCACAATAAAACATTGTCCTGTGCTCATTCTTCCATCTACTTGTTAAGTGAATGTTTCTGAGCATGTGCCGTGGGCCAGGCATGGTGGGAGACACTTGATAAGTAACACAGCTCATTCTGTATAATCAGTGGGAGAAGGGTGATAAGACAGGTGCTGTAGGAACACAGTTCATTAGGCGTGAAGGGCGCGCGCAGTTTCAAAGGCTCATCCTGGTACAGTAAGTTGAACTGAAAGAGAGAAATGAATGAATCCTTTCAATCTAGCGAATAAATGGCTACTCCACTGCTTGCTCAGACTATAAATCAGCTTGATGAGCCGAAAGGATTCATAAATCGTATGTCTTTGGTATTGCTGGGGACATCTAGGCTGATCAGAGACTCTGTAGGCTTGTGACCCTTCCAGTGAGTCCCATCTTTCCCAGAATAAACCCCAGAGCCATTATGCAGCCTCTAAGGTCATACCCGAAGTGCCCTGCGCCACGCCTCCAGCCAGTCCCCTCCAGGTCTCTGTCTCCTTCGTTCCGTCCAGCTGCACTGGCCCCTCTGCTGTTTCTCAGACAAGAAGCCCATGCACCTCAGGGCCCAGCCCACCTGAGAACTCTGTGGTCAGGTGCCACCACCCTCCCCTGCCGATCATTCTCTATTTCTTCCTTTGCTTTCTGCTTCTTCTTACCACTTATGATCACTCGACATAAGAGTTACATTTTTTTTTCATCCATCTCTCCTTCTAGAACATAAGCCCCAGGACAGCAGGGACTTTGTGCTGTAACTATGTCTAGAACAGCACCCAGCTCTTAGTAGGCCCTCGGTGACATCTTTTTGAATGAATAATACATGTTTAGTACTGATTTTGCAAGACTGAACTCACTTACCTGTTTCTATATCCCAGTTTACATATTAATATGATGAGGGAAATTATATCTTATCTAAATTACTTCTGGAGAACGTTAGGAAGATGACTAAGTTAATACTATAACTGCTTGCAAGAAAAACAATTCTAAGGCTCAAGCTCTCTTATTTTATCAAGATAATTTCACAGATTGCCAAAGCTATAAATGTATACGAGTAAAAGAGACTAAAATGACTATAGAAGAATTGCACATAACTATAATAAAAGTGTTGTAAAAAAAATCAGATTTCAAAATGACACATTGCTTATAAAAAGTACTTTCTTATGTTTAGAACTTGAAGATGAAACAGGGAAGAGACCTGCCTTTACGACAAAGGATGTGAAGGGAAGACGGAGAGAAAGTCCCGATCCCAAGGGCGTCTTTGCATCCACCTTCTTGGTCTCATCACAGAGTAAGTGTCCTTCAATCCAGATATTCCGCAGTTCCACACATTAAAAGTCATTCCACCCAACCTTTTCTGCTCCCTGGAAGACACATCGTTACCAATCTGGGAAATTAAAAAGAGTTGTCGTGGTTTTATTCTCTATTTTCCATTTATGTTTAAAGACAGAAAGGAAATTTGATAGAAACAGTGTCAACTCTTTTTAGTGTTTGCAAACTTTGAGAGCCATACACAGCAACAGAAACAAAACGATTGTGGTTTCCAGGGTTTTGGGGACAGGGAGGGAGGGAGGGAGGAATGAATAGATGGGGCACAACAGATTTTTAGGGCAATGGAATTATTCTGTGTGATACTGTAATGGTGGCTACATGTCATTATGCATTTGTCAAAACCCACAGAACGTACAACACCAAGCGTGAGCCCTAATGTGAACTGTGGACTTTGGTTGATAATAATGTGTCCATGCTGGTTCATCGATTGTACCAAATACGTCGCACTGATGAGAGATGCTGAGGGGAGGGGAGGATGTATGTGTGGGTGGGGAGGGCTACGTGCTAACTCTGTATTTTCTGCTCAATTCTGCTGTGAACCTGAAACTGCTCTAAAAGAATAAAGTCTATTAAATTAAAAAAAAACTTTGAGAGCCATAAACTTATTTTTTAAAATTTCCCATGAGATAGGATGCATTGAGCTACAAGTAGTAGAAATCCCGACTCAAAGTGGTTTTTTATCATAAGCAAATTTCGAGGCTTGCGCAAGGCTTGAAAATCCAGAGGTGGAGTGGGAAATAGGGCTAAATCACCCTGCGGTCTGACAATACTGTCAGGGATCCTAGTCCCATCTTTCTCCTCTGTCATCCAGAGTTCACTTCGTCTCAGGGCCGATTCCCTTCTAGCCGCAGACTGGTTGCCAGTAGCAAGCAGGGTTATGCGCATCCTGATTCACGTAGGGGTCAGAGGAGCAGAACCCTCTCTCCTCTCCCAAATGTCACCCAAAAATCTTTCCCCTTCCTGACTGGGCCAATTTAGGTCGTATGCCTGCCTCTGAACCAGTCATTATCCCCAGGAAAATGCTTCTTGCTGATTGGTTTAAGCTGGGGCATCCTGATCATTGGCAAGAGAGACGGAAAAACTATGACTGGCTTAGTTAGGCCAGAGGTCGGCAAACTACGGGTGTGGACCAAATCCTGCCCACCAGCTGTTTCTGGAAGTTTTATTAGAACACAGTCACGCTCTTCCTTTGCAGATTATCCGTGGCTCCTTTTGCATAAAACAGCAGTGTTCAGCAGTTACTGACCACAGAGCCTACACATCCTCATTTACTATCTGGCCTTTTACAGAAAAAGTTTGCCAGCCCCTGGCTTGGGTCAACATGGGCCTGCTTTGGAGCTGAGTCCAATCCCCTGAATCATGACACAACTACATGATGAGAGAAAACTGGACTCAGTGGGATCAATGTAGGTTGCTCACCTGTCAGCCTATGTTGATTTTTTCCCCTCTTGTTCTTTCCTGAGCAGAGCTGAACAAGAAAATAACACAGCAGCTTCAGAAGGAAAGCCCACTGGCTTATCCTCATTCCACTCCTCCAGGCTGATTAGTCCTGATTCCTTGTGTTACCTGTGTTCCAATCTTAGCCATGTGTGGTTTTGTTCGTTGGTTGGTTTCGTTTTGCTTTGTTTTCTATTTTTAAACAAACTTTGGGGGGGTGGTAATTAGGTTTATTTACTTATTTATTATATAGAGGTACTGGGGATGGAACCCAGGACCTCGTGCATGCTAAGCACACGCTCTACCACTGAGCTCTCCCCTCCCCCTTGCTTCATTTTCTGCATTGTCTTACAGTTATTTGTTAATTCTGTGGAACCAGGCGATTCAAACTCTCGACCAGATCTTCAGTCCACCAGCAGCACGCATTCCCTGGAGTCCTCTGCAGCCACAGAAGTCGCCCTCTTGCAGCACTGGTCAGTCACAGGAAGAACCACCGCTGTGCACATTCACATCATGAGATTCCAGGTGAGCCGCTTCCTGCCAAAACAGCGATCCGATCTATCTTTATTTTTCATAGCTTTTCTTGTTTATTTCTATTATGACAGAAGCAATACATGTCCACTGGAGATACATTAGAAAACACAGATAACCAAAGGGGGAAGAAAAGAGAGGACTTGTCACCATCCCACACCCCGGGGAACTTTCAAAACAAACAGCTTCTTCCGGAGGTGAGGTCTTCCCTCCATGTGATCTGAACTCGCTTTGACTTTTCCAGCAGGAAGTTGTGATGGAATATTTTATTTTTTTAGTTGCCTGTATTTATGAAGTTTCTAAATGGGTCTATTCTTTGACTAGCCTTTCTAAGAGTCTTTATAAAGTTGTGAACTTTCTGACCATTTAAGGAAATTTATGGAAAAGGACAGAGTTTGAGAAGTTGCTGTTTCAAATTACTTTTTCAACATCTTCTGCACATCTTTTGCAAACATGTCAGAGAACCTAGTTATTAGAGGGAGGGTATAGCTCAGAGGTAGAGGGCTTGCTCACCATGCATGAGGTCCTGGGTTCAATCCCCAGTGCCGCCATTAAAAAAATAAAACAAATAAGTAAACCTAATGCCCCCCACAAAAAATAATAATAATTTTTTTAAGTATCATGCAAAAAGAAAAAAAAGAAACTAAAAAAAAGAGAACCTAGTTCTCTTTGTTTGGGCTGGTATATACAATTTTGTCTTACTCTGTAAATAAAAAGGAGTGAGCCTTTCTGAAATACAGGGTTGGGAAAGTCTGCTCAGCCTCCCAAATCCTCACCCAGGCACACCTGTGGGTTCTCTAATGCTCATTACAGAAACCACTTGAAAATGCCCCAAGGTTGGGTTGTTTCCAAGCCATCAGGTGGGCACAATGTTAGGTTTAGGGCTAGAATCAACTATAGGATGGGACTCAGTATCACTGCACGCCCCCGCGGGGGATCCGAGCGCGGAATCAGAGCCAGTGCCGTAATTAGCAACTAGGCGGAACTCCAGAGAGCGGCGCCTCCCGCCCTGCTCGCGCGCCCCTGCACCACCGTTATTTCTCTGCGGGGTCCGCCGAGTACCGCCGACACCTCGGGTCATAGCAACTCCAGCCCCCATAGTCCAAGGACACACGTTGACAGGACTGTGAACCCCTGGATCCCTGGAAGGGAAGGAGTGAATGGGGGAGGGCCGTCCACAAATAAGAGAGGCTTAAAGAACACTGGCTTTACGTTAAAAAAAAAAAATGAAACGTTGCCACTTGCGGCTACATGGATGGAGCTAGAGAATATTATAATTAGTGAAGTAAGTCACACAGAGAAAGACGAATATTATAGGATATCACTTATATGTGGAATCTAAAAGTGATACAAATGAATCTATATACAAAATGGAAACAGACTCACAGGCATAAACAAACTTAAGGTTACCAAAGGGGAAAGGGAGGCAGGGAGAGAGAAGGTAGTATTGGATTAAGAGATGCAAACTTCTATATAGAAAACAGATAAGCAACAAGGATTTACTGTATAGCACAGGGAATTCTATTCAGTGTCTTAACCTACAAAGGGAAATAATCTGAAAAAACATATATATATAATTGAATCATTTTCTGTATACCTGAAACTAACACAATATTGTAAATTAATTATATTTCAATAAAAAACAAAAACAAAAACCATATAAACCCACTCTCCCTGGGGCCCAGACCGTGATTTTTATCCCAGCCCCGGCTCCACCCTTACAGGCACGGTGATCTCGGGTCCTTCAGCTTGCTAGGGCTCGTTTTCTTCCTGGATAAAATGACAGTAACAGCACTTACCTACCTCACAGCGTGCGCTACCGTGCAGGCGGAAAGCCATGAGTGGGTGAATTACCACGTACGTATTAGCGCTCACCTTTGGAAGGGGAAGTGCACAGAAGCGAGGGGCGGGGAGCTTGGGGACACACTTCTCTTCCCTTCACATCTCTGGCCTGTGGAGCTCGTCCTTACAGGGTTCCGACTGCCCCGAACTGCCCGATTCATCATCAGACTTCTCTGCGTCAGATGGACTTATGAGAGCAGTGGGGTTTACCTTTCAGCCAAGCAATTTAAAAAAAAAATAGATTTTACTTTTTAGAAAAGTTATAGATTTATAGAACAATTGAGTATATAGTACAGAGAATTCCCACATACGCCGCGTTCATTTGCCCCATTACATCTTACGTTAGGATGGCATGTTTGTTACAACTGATGGACTGATGTGGATACGGTATTATCAACTAACGTCCGTATTTTAATCCAGATTTCCTTCGTTCTTACCTCATGTCCTTTGGTCTGCTCCCGGGATGCGTCCAGGGCACCATATTACACATGATTGCGGTGTCTCCTTAGATTCCTCTTGGCGGTGACAGTTTCTCAGACCAGTTTTCGATGACCTTGACAGTTTTGAAGAGTCCTGGTTATGTGTTCTGTACGATGTCCCCCCACTGGGATTTTTCTGATGTTTTTCTCGTTATTAGGCTGGGGTTGTGAGTTTCTAGGAGGAAGATCACAAAGGTCAGAGGCATTTTCATTTCATTGTATCAAGGATACACATTGTCAACATGACTTCTCACTGTTGAAGCTGACCTTGGTCGCCTGGCTGAGACAGTGCTGGCCAGGTTTCTCCACTGTAAAATTACCTTTTCTCCACCTTCCACATCGGTCTCTTTGGAAGGAAGTCCCTACACGCCACCCACACGTGAGGGTGGAGAGTTACCCCCAACCTGCGCGAGGGCAGAGTACTTAGAATTATTTGGAATCCTTCTGTGTCAGGGATTTGTCTTTTCTCCTCCAGTAATTTTTCTAGTCTAATCTTTGTTTGAATGAATTATTTTATTTTTACTAAGGGCCACTGAAATTAATCAAAAGCCGACTTCCCTCAAATTGCTATCCTTTTAAAACGCACCACTTTCTGTAACTAAGTATTACTCTTTGGGGTGTTCTTAAGCTGGGCACAGGGGAAAAAGGACAAAAACAAGATTTCTAAAACCTGACTTAATCTTCTAGTCAAGTGTCACAAAGAGCAGCTCTGGAATTAGCAATTCCTCAGTAACTCTACACGGAAAGATCTGAAAATGAATAAGGAATTAAAAATAAAATGAGCCAATGTGAATGAATAGCTGTGAGCCAAGTGGAAAAGCATCCTTTGGCAAGTTTAAACTGGTTACCTCAGCATGTCCTAAAATGTGCTCTCAGTGTTCTGGGCCACTAGGCTCCTTTTGTGGGCATGAATCCTGCCCCTCCCCAAAAAGGAAGCGACTGTCATTCCCCTTTCTTTAGATCCATCTGCTCTTAAAAATTAAACACACACACACCCCTCACCACCTACCACACACCACCAAGCAACTTGAGAATAAATTCTGTGTTTCAGAATTAGAATAATTAGAATTCAGATAATTGGCTGGGAAACCCCACGGACATCTCCTAGGCAAGACTGCTTGTGAAACTGATGAGTGTATGTTTGGGTCGGATCAGGCTTCAGCCACCACTGACTGCGTTCTATCAGAATACCTTTTCTCTTAAAGCCATCCAAATTTGCTTCCAAAGCACAGGCTGCCAGAATGAGGCACTTGTTCATTCCTCCAAAGTTGACCTCAAGACAGAGAGACCGTTAACATGCTCGGGTCAGGCCCAGCCCGAGCCACGGCATTCCGCGGCTCTGACGCAGTTCTTTGGAAACCCACCCGTGGCGTGGTGCACAGGCGCATCCACTCCCCTGCGGTGGAGGCCTGGGTTCCTGTCTTGTCCTGTTCTGCTGTGCCTCCACAAACACCTGAAAACAGGCCTTTGTGTGGACCTGGTATCTCGGGCCATTAAAACGAGTCGTGGGGGTTTCCCTTGAACAGCTCCACTGTAATCACGGTGAAGATTTTTAGAAGGAATGACCCCGGTCAGCTCAGAGCCTTCTCAATTTCCCACTTCCTGTAAACGCAGCAAATGGAGAATCCTTGATTAAATGGAAAGTTCAGGAAAGAAAATGGTGAAGCCAAATATGGTCTCTGGCTACCGAAACCTCTGCTAACAGAGTTTTCTACAGCGTGGCTCATTCACCTTGCAGACTAAGGCGTTCATGCCTGCATTTTACAACTTAGGCGCCCTCCCTTGTCACCCACGTTGCCTAAAGCATGATTATTACCATCTTTCTGGAAGATTTTGGACCTTGTTCATTCTTAATCATTATGTTTACTCTTGAGCACTACCATTAATGTAGACAGCGTAAGCCAAATTTTTGCTCACCGTTCGACTTCATTTGGAGATTTTTTGATACTTGTCTTTTTTTTTCAGCGAGATCATTGATATGAGCTTTTATTTTTGAGATGTTTTTCTTTTCAGTTAACTCAATTGCTGAAAAAAAAATTCAGTCAGATTAAGAGTTCTGATTAAGGATTTCTGGGTAAATGGTTTTCAAATTCTTTGCCTAGGGGAACACTTAAACGAAGGCTAGATTGCAGAATGCATGTGGCAACCGCAAAAGGAAATGCAGTAATCTGATATTTGGTTAGAGCAAATCAAATATCTCTACTTAAATCACCAGCTTTACAGAAATTACTCAGGTATACTTCATCAACCCCAAGTA
The DNA here is from genome assembly GCF_009834535.1 of Camelus ferus. Lineage (NCBI taxonomy): Eukaryota > Metazoa > Chordata > Mammalia > Artiodactyla > Camelidae > Camelus > Camelus ferus. Next base: position 1,940,699 of record NC_045716.1, read on the forward strand.
TGTACACTAATGTTCTTTCGGGATTCGGACCCATCCACTCCCACCAGATGTCCCCGTTATGTGTCTGTGTGCAGGGCGCGGACAGTCGGAGCATCTATGAATCACCATGGTTCACTCTGGTCTGTGGGCTGCCAGTGAACAAAGATTTCATTTGGCTTCATTTGAGCACTAAAACTTTGGGGCAATTTACTGAGGCGGCTTCCACTGGGACAGGGTTGAAAGAGAGAAAAATGTGGTATTTAACCAAGTAAATTCTCTAGTAAAACACACCCTACTCAGCTACTCACTCCGGCAATCACATGTAGACCTTGACATTTCAAATGACCGTACGTCTTCCGGAGCCTCAGTTTCAAGCCCCCAGTCTCTACTCACTGCCTCTGATCTTTGGAGGTCAGTCTCTCTGGTGCCCAGACTTTGAAACCGCAGCCCCACTGGGGCCTACAGTGCACTGAACCTACTGCCTTTGGACTTCCTCCACACCGTCTCGCCATCACGGCCCTCCTGGCCCACGGTCAGTGCCACGGTCAGTCTTTAGAATCTCTCCCTTTGAGTCCCACCAGAATCCCCCACACAACTCACTGTCACGCTTTGAAATTATGCTCATTAACCTCAAGGGGTCCTGAGCACTCAGGCTCCGTCACCCACGTCCGCTGGTTCTTCCATTCTGCTTGAAGACCATTTCACTTTCCCCCTCTCTCCAAACCTCTCCCACCCCGTCCCCATGTCACTCTGCTAGTGACCTATCTCCTAAGACTCTGAGAAAACAGAAGACCGCGGAAGAGAACCTCTACCATGTGCTTTATTGCCAGATCCATCAGCCTGCCCCCCTCTACCCGCACCCCATCCTGTCCCCATCTAAGGCCCACAGGGGGCTCCTTCCCTGCCCTCGTCAAGGACCGCGCTCCACCCCCTGGAGAAGGGTCGTCACCTTCTCTCCCGAGTCATCGGTTTTTCTTTTTCTCCTGGACTTTTCCCATCTTAAAAACAACTCCCTTGGGCCCACGTTACGCTTCAACTTCGGCTGTCCTTTCTGCTCCCTTTTACGGTGGCCTCCCTTGGGGACAAGAAGGGCTGTCTATCTGTGCCCTCCTTGGGTTCTTGCTTCGCAGTCTCTCTTGCAGCTGCTGCAGTTAGAGTTCAGGAAGCCCCTCCAACCTCTGTGAGTAGGTCTTGGCCTTCACCACTCCACCAACATGCCCCCGCCAAGGCCTTCAAGGACCTCCACGGGACAAAACCCAATGGCCGCCTCTCAGCCTTCGTTTCCTGGCCTTTTCAGCATCATTTAGCGTGGCTGATCATCAATCCAGGACATCGTGTGCCACGTGGCTTTTCTCCTAGCTCACGGATCACCCCTTCTTGGTCTGCTTCGCTGATTCCTCCTCATCTTGCTGACCTCTTTCCACAGAAGGGCTCTTCTGATGGAGAAGAAACCACCCGAGGCCTCATCCCCTTTCTGTCTCTGCTCACTCCCTTGGTTCTCTCAGCTAGTCCCAGCTTTAAGCACATCTGCTGATGACTTTCACCTTTATATCTTTCACCTACTTGCATGGTCCCCCTTGAATCCTTAAGATCACATTCATCTTCCCAACTGAAATCTGCACTTGGACGGGTAGTTAATGTCCCCAGTGTAACACCAAGCTGAGCTCCGGTATTCTGCTTCCTATGCCTCTTCTGCCTCCAGTCTTCCCGTCCTTCTAGTCTTCAGGCCAAGCACCTTGAAGTCATTCTCAACTTCTCTCTTCCCCTCCCAGCGGGTCTTGCCGCCCCGCTCTACCTCTGGAGCGTGATCAGAATACGGTCACTTCTCATCACCTCCACTGCAGTCGCCGTCATCCAGGCCCCTCCTCTTTTGCAAGATTGTTGTGATCACTTCCTGTCTCATCTCCCTGCTTCTGCCCTTGCCCCCTCTCGTCTGCCTTTGCACCCCTGCCAGACTCCTCCTGTCACAGGATAACCCAGACCACATCGCGCCTTGTTGCAGAAGCTGCCGATGGCTTCCCTCTCACTCCGAGTGAGAGCTGGTCCTTGTAACAGCTTCACGATCCCACCCTGGACCATCTTGTATAAAATTGCAAGCTTCACTCCACCCCCTAAACACTTTTCTTTCCTCGCTTCCCTGCTTTATTTTTCTCCACAGAGAATCGTGTTCCTTTCTACCCTACCAGACATCAGTGTGCGCTTGGAGGCAGTATAAGGTGGTGGTTAAGATACAGGTATGCCCTGGAGTCCATCTGCCTGAGGTCAAGGCCCGACTGTGTTTCTTATCAGGTCGTCAAAATAAGAATCTCTCTATTGCTCACTTTCCTTGTTTATGAAAGCTCATAAAAAGCTCATCAGGCTGTAGGCTTAATATTTGCGCAGGTCTTAGAACAGCATCTGGATCCCTCTGAGTGCCACCCGGTTCGCTGACTCGTATTTCTCCCATCGTTTATTGTGCCTCCTCCCCTAGAATGGGTGGAGTTGTGGCTGGCTGGCACATTTCTGTGGCCCCGCCACGTAGCTTGGGGCCTTGCCCAGAGCTGGTTCTCAGTGTAGAGGTGTAGGATGGCAGGTCGTTTCTTAGGCACTCAAGGTCAGCAAGGAAGACTTGCTAACAATCCCCTTTGTATAATGACGTCAGATGAACATGAACTCGAGTTCCCGACGGCCCCCACGGACACGGGCCTAGAGAAATGGGCGTTCACAGGCGGCAGGCCTCCCTCCTCGGTATTTCAGAAAGTCACGGGCGAGGCTCTCAGCAGGCTAGGTGGGCATGCAATGGCTCTGTTTCAGTACCGGATCAATAACTACCCAAAATCATTTTCCTTTGATAAAAGGGAAATATCTGAAGTGTTCTAGTCCTAAATGGAAGCTCTGCTCAGTGTTTTCTGACCAGAATATTCTTATGGGGAGCGTATAGCTCAGTGGTAGAGCGCATGCTTAGCAGGCACAAGGTCCTGGGTTCAGTCCCCAGTACCTCCTCTAAAAATAAATAAATAAATAAACTTAATTACCTGCCATCACCCCCCCAAAAAGGAAAAAAACCCAAAAAACAAAAAGCGTATTCTTCACAATGCCACTTGAGAGAGCAGATGTCCACTGGGTCCTCTGGGGTGTGTCCAGTGAAGCGGGCTTCCTCAGTGAAGGACACACTGATTGTCTGATCCAGAAAAACAGACTCAGAAAGACAAGCTTAAGAGTTCAGCTCTTCCAGCTCACTGAACCAGCAATGCTTTTATTGTGTTGGCCATTTTGTTCTGCTTTAATAACAGCAAACCCAGCCACCGAGTCCAGGCTGAAACCTCGGGGCCTGCGTCCTCGCTGTCCGGGGTTCAAGTCCTGCTCAGTGCGGTGCATGCTTAGAGCAGTCTGGAGCCTGAAGCACCTCGACGTGGCTCCAGCACTGGACTGTCTCTGGTGTTTAATTCCCTGAGAACAGATGTGGATGGAGTTCTATTTTAAGAAGTGATCTCAAAGAAGTGAGTTCTCTCTCTTTCCATTTCTGAGATAAAAAAAGAAGATAGCGTGGGCCCTGCCCAGTCAGGCCTCCACCGTCTCCCCAGTGAGTACCTGCCTTGGGGCGCCGTCTTTTCCTTTGGCAAAAAGTCTGATTCTGCAGCCGCTGGGCACATTCTGGAGGCCGGGCACTCCCCTCCGAGCCGCACCCACCGTCGTCATGCAGTGAGCAGACCAAACAGGTTCCCCTGGCCAGACGGCCGCTGAGATGTCTGCAGTGGAGGGGAAGTACAGTCATGCACACGCCCCATGACACAGTGACAGAAAGGAAGCCACTGCTCGGCCTTCCCTCGGCTTAAAATAAACGTAGGAACCACGCAGACGTGGATTTCCGTGTGGATGTGATGGTGCGCATGGGCCCCTTGCCAGCTCTATGCTTACTTTTGCATCTGTGATCTTTTATATATATATATACTTTTAAAGAAGGCCCCAAATTGCACAAGCTTCAGGCTCTACAAAAACTTAGTTTATCTGACTATACTAAATTTTGTATAGTTTTGCATCCTTACCCGCTTATGTGAACAACGCGGTAAGGCTGTGCTGGCCCCATTGTGGGAAACACTGGCAGGTCGAGGATGAAGCTAAGACCACACAGCTGAGTCGTCCATTAATTCATTGTGGCCACCCAGTAGGGCCTGAGGTTTGAATTGAGATTCTTTTGATGGCTTTAAGTGCATTTTGGGGCATTCTAATTTCAAACGCCTCCCCCACATTAAGTGACTTGGCGCTCTTATTTTATACTTGCAGAATCATTCAGAGCAAGCTCACCGAATTCACAGCAGTGGGTGGTAATGATGAGTCATAAAAAGTCTAGTCTATCCTGTAATCTTTTGGCCTGTTCACATCTAGTGGATAGAAATGACTATTTAGAAGAGCTTATGAAAAGTGGACAAGTCAACAGGGAGATTAAATACTTACATTAAAAGATTTGAAAAATAGATGCATGAATCTCTACCTGCTTCTTAAGAAGGCCTCTGTACTCCGTAGGAGGAATGTCTTGATTAATCAAACAACTCAGTGTTCTGTAATACTTAAGAGTTTCTCCGTAGTTTTAAGAAGCACAGAAAAGAGTGAACATCGTCTCTAACGCTGCATTTAGCACGAACACATTCTGAACTTCTCTCTCCTCAATTCAAGAGGTTACAACCTGTTTCCTAGCAAGGGCAGCTGAAAGTAAAGACGACGCTCGGCCGAGTCCAACATGCGGACGCACAGGACACACCAGCAACGAGGGTTAACACAAGGAGGGGGACTTGTTGAGGACAGAGCACAGCCGTCTGCGATGCTCGAGGCAGCATCAGAATCCCCTGGAAGGGGCTTGTTAGAACACAGACTACCCCCCACCCTTCCACCCCTGAATTTCTGATTCAGTAGGTCTGGTGTGGGGTCGGAGATGATGCATTTCTAACAAGTTACCGGGCAAGGTAGATGTTGCGGGTCCCAGAGTCTCACTTTGAGAACTATTGCTCCAGGAGACATTCTGAGTCCAAAATTCTACATGAGTACAAACTTCACTTTATTACATAGTTAACCCTCGCAGTGCTCAGCAGAAGAGCACGATTAGGCCAACGGCAGTTTTTGCCAGCTCGTACTTACGATGCGGTACCAACAAACGACTCATGGTTTGATTAACTACCCTTTCTGATCTCAGCATGGCACGCTCTCTCTGGTTTGGGTCCTGATTAATGACGAGGCACTTCTTCAGAGCCTCAAATGAGCAGTGAGAGTTTGAAATAACTAAATCATTTGCTACATTGTAGTTGGTCTTATGAAATGACAGCATCATGTACAAGAGTAGCTGACAGTCATCAATCAAACACGAGAACGTGGAAATGAGGACACAGAGTGTGAGTTTTCCTTGGTATTAGAGACCACAGGGTGCAGGTTCCGGAATGTCTTCAACACACAGGGAGGAATGGGTAGGAAGAAAACTCAACTATACAGTGTGCGTCTCTGAATTCTCTGTGCATGTATTTTCATCTTTGGGTCAGTGTCCCCGAACTCATTTCCCCGACTACATTCTAAAAATACTCACCTTTTCATACAAATATAATGTGTCCTTCAACCACTGCCCATAATAAACAGTCCTGAGCATTCACTTATTACACACACACACACACACACACACAATGTCCCTAGTCATCTGTTTACCAACATGCTCACATATTTCCACTTTATAGAAATAGATCTTCCTCTTTTTTTTTTTTTGTTGCCTCCTTGACTGAAATAAATTTATCAAAGCAGGAGTAATTGCTTTTGTCACACTCTAAAATCCACGGGTACCAGTACTAGGTAGGCTATGCAAGCAATGAGGACGCCAAAAATATTTGTTGATAAAGCATAAAATAGGCAGTCATCTTTGGGGAGAGAACAGACCATGTCCCCTAAAGTCAAGCAGCCTAATGAACAATTCGCTTAAAATTCAGCATGAGTTTCAAGAGTTTTTGCACTCATTCGAGCAAACTGTTTTTGTTGTCATTGTCATTGTCATTGTTAGCTATTGGCAATAATTTTGAGAAGCAACAAACCTAATTTTGCTCCTTGGAGAAGTGGCTGATTCCTGGATCAGGGCAGAGAAAGTCCAAGACAAGCCTGTAAATGACTTGATGTGCAAAAAGTCAGACAACGCTCAGAGAATGATGGGAATGCATCAAAAGTCCACAGAGGCCGGGCTTACAGTCCTCCCACTGGCCAAATAAGGGACGTTTAAGACCAATATAAATGTCAAGAACAACATATTAAATAAAATAGGAATCCGTCAATCTAAAATAATATAAATATAGATATAGATAAATGCGAGAGAGGGAAAAGCTCCAGCTCTACCTCCCATCATAATGCCAACTAACAAATACAGAATGATGGAGTTAGAAAATCTCTATGTGGCAGTCACCATCAATGGATACTAAAACTAATGGGTAACAGTTAGTTTATTTATACCTTCTTCTTTATTTATACTTAGTCATAAAGGGTAACAGGAACCATACAATGGAGAAACCTGGAAGGTACCAGTCCAATCAAATGTCAAAGTTAATGTTGCCAGTGATTACTTACGTGCCTCCTGATTTAATGTGCTGAAAAGAATTCAGCATCGCTTCTATGATCTCCCTGCCAAGAGCGTACAACCTGAATCTAATCAAAAGAAAACATCAGACAAACCAAACTGAGGAAGATTCTACAAAATAAATGTCTGTATTTTTTTTTTTAAATGTCAGTGTCACGAAATACAAAGGAAGACTCAGGAATTGTTCCAGATTAAAGGAAATGAAAGAGATGTGACAACTGAACACAACACACAACTTCAGATTTTCTTCTGCTGTGAAGGACATTATTGAGACAAATGGTGTATTCAGTTTCCACGGCTGTGTAATGAGTTACCCCACACTTAGTGGCTTAAAAGCATACACACTTATTATTTCATACTTCTGTAGGTTAGAGTCTGGTAGGGGTCCCCCTGGGCTTAGTCTCCTTCTGGAGGCTCTAGGGGAGAATCATTCCCTTGCCTTTTTGAACTTCTGGAGGCTTTCACATTCCCCGGCCCCTGCCCCTCCTCCATCTTCAAGCTGGCAGTGGTGGCCTTACCGCATTGCATCACTCTGACCTCCTTTTCTGCCCCCTCTTCCAATTATGAGAATCCTCATGGTTATATTGGCCCAGCCAGGTAATCCAAGATAATCTATTTTAACATCAGCTGATTCACAACCTTATTACATCAGAAACCTTAATTCCCCTCTGCCCTGTGTAACCTGAACATTCACAGGTTGCAGAGATTAGGACGTGGACATTCTGGGGAGGTCTTTATTCTGCCTCCCACGAATGCCGCACTCTGAGTAAGGGCTGTCGATTAGATAATGGTGTTACATCAGTGGGGATTTCCTGATTTTGACAATTGTACTGTCGCTATGTGGGAAAGTTTCCTGTCTTCAGGAAACACACATTGACATATTTATGGCTGAAGGGGTACCACGTCTGCAACTTTAAACAGTTCTCCCCCCACCCCCCACAGACAGCGAGAATGAGAGCAGTCAAAAAGCAAATGCAATAAAATAGTAACACTTGTGGAATCTGACGAAAGAGTATTGGAGAATTTTTTGTACTATTCTTGAAATTTTTCTCTAAGTCTGAAATTATGTAATAAGAATAAAAAATTTTAATGAGGTCTTTGTGAGTAAATTTCTTATCTCTAATAATAAATACTTAAATCTGTGTCATATTATGAATGACATGTACATTCTGATGGATCTTTAAAAATCTCTTTTGAAACATTAAGGACATTTTAGCAGGTTGTTTAATGACTGATTTGCAATTAACTATGAATAAGTTACATACATGGGGCAGTCCTGAGTGCATTATGAAGGTAAAATCAATTATTTTGGACTTGATGTTCCTGTTACCCCACAGTGTGGGTATTAATGTTGAGTATTTTCATTTTCTGTCTTAAAATTCAGTACTACTTTTTAAATGGTGTCTAGAAAGGTATTTAAAAGTAAGGCAAAGACTGTATTTAGTTAATAGTTTTCCTCCAATATTAATTTCTTAGTTTTGGTAAGTGTATCACGGTTATATGACGGGTTAACTTTAGAGGAAGCTGGGTGAGGGTAAAGCTAGATGAACAGGCTTCACATTCCTTATCCCTGAGCCCACGTAGGGGGAAGAGAAAGGGAGGGAGAAACCCAGACAGGAGAGAGAAGTGTGAACTGGGAGGTGCATACGGCCCAGGCTGCTTGAGGACAATCGGGTTCCAAGTAGTAATTCTGACACTAACTGGTTCCTTAATATCCGGCAAGTTACTAATATTTTTAAATCCTGTCTTTTTTTTTTTTAACTGAAATATAGGCAGTTACAATGTGTCAGTTTCTGGTGTGCAGCGTAATGCCCCAGGCATGCATCTACATACATATATTCATTTTCATACTCTTTTTCATTAAAGGTTATTACAAGATATTGACTATAATTCCCTGTGCTGCATAGGAGAAACTTGGTTTTTTTTAATCTGTTTTTATATACAATGGTTACTTGTGCAAATCTCAATCTCCTAAACCCTGTCTTGGTATCTCCAAAAAAAGGGATTTGAGGAAGCTTTTAATAAAATACATGTATATATGACACAAGTTCTTAAAAGGAAAATGGATCAAAACTATGAGAGAAAATGAGGCAGCAGCTAACCTGGTGGCTAGGGAGAAGGGGCAGCAAACCACGGCTTGCATTTTCTCAGTGGTCAAATGGAAAGCCTCATCACAGGAGGGGCAAATGAGACACCCAACATGCAGGTGCCTTTTAAAACATGGGATGTGATGCGAGCTACCTTGACGGCGCTAGTCCTTCCTGAGCCCCTCAGAAACTTAAAGAGGGCAGGCAGCCTATCTGAAATCTACGTGGCAAAAACTCACCTGTGTGGCCAGGTCTTCACCTCTGGATCTGCCCGCCCGAGACAGCACAGGGAGCAGACTGTCTGAGCCAAGAGGGATCAGCAAGTTGTAACACAAACTTCCCCAACCACGCTCAACGTGTAATCACCCAAATCACAGCCGTTGCTCCCGAGCCTTTCTCTGGGACGCTGGCTCAGCAGCCCAGGAACGTGTAATCCCCACCAGGGCAGCACATCTTCCCCAGACATTTCTGCTCCTGGCTGGACCGGTGCTTACCCTGCACTAATCTCAACCTGGAAGCCATGCTCAGGAGGAAAGAAGGGTTCACGGAAGAAACGGCTGGGATCACGGAACAAAGAGGAAGGAATATCAGGATCGTACACATCCTAGAAACCAGGCAGTGAATATTCAGAACAAAATGGCACCAGAAACCCTTAACACTAGTTGCCACTGCAAAATTTGGTGATTGCATTTAGTTTCCGAAATGACAGAGGATCTCGGGATTAGGGCAGGCACCACAGATGGGCCCCAAAAGCATCCGTCTAAAGCTCAAGTAGCATCCTCTGTTGCTAGCCAAGGTGGAAAAGGGCTCCGGGAGGACGGAAGGGTGGCCCTCACAGGTACGACGGGGCGCCTGTCACAGAGAAACGCGCTGAACACTCTCACAGGAACGATGCTGTAGCAGAGGGTTACGTTCTGATGTGATCAGAGGCCTGATGCTCAGCTCTTTACAGGAATGAACACAAACTGCACTGAGGTAATTGTAAGTGGTGTCTCTGTGGCCTGCATTGTAAGGCTTTCTAAGGTAGGAAGCAAACAAAACAAAACACCAACCAAAGTGTTGAAATTGACTGGGACCATTCCCAGGAGTTAGACAAAAAGAAAGGGGATTCATGTCATAACTTGGGTCAGGAGCCAGAGAGACCTACAGAGGGGACTGCGGGTAAAGCTCACAGACACATGCACACAGAGCACTGGGAACGGCGAGGGCCAGAGGGCCAGGCCTCGTAGACCAGCTCACACCAGCTGCTTGCACAGCCAGGTGTGGTCTGTGCTGTGCCACTGGGTGAAAGACAGTGGTTTTGGTTATTTCCCTGCAAATCCACCCTCAGGTAGGAGTGTTGAGGGAGCAGAACGCTGTGGGAAGGAGAAGGGGAGAGAGAGAGGTAGACAGAGAAATTAACGAGCACCCACAAGGCTCCCTCTCTGCTCACAGCAGGGAAACGCAACAGGGATGGGGGAACAGGACGAAAGGCTGACTACCTTCCTGCCACTACGACAACCTGAGTGATGACTGCCTGCCTCCTCGCCCTGAGGGTGTGAAATGGGAATGACTAAGACTCTGATCTTAGCGGCTAGGAGGGAGTGGGGCTGGAAAGGTGAGACACACCTGACCCCTAAACACATGCCCAAGGGCCGTGCACCAGGCTGAGGGGGTGGGGGACACAGGCAAGGACTGGACAGTTTCAACAGAGGAGGTAACACCTTGACCTCAGGCGTTCCTGCACTGGGGAGGGGAAAACAAAACATTCTGGGCAGAGAAGAGTTAAAGTAAAGACAGGGAGGTCTTATAACCACACCTGAAATGTTGAGGTTTCTCTTACTTGAATTCTTATTTGGGCTTTTCTTTGATCTTCTGCTAGACATTCCCCTTTCTTAAGCACACGATTGTTATTTAGAATTTCATCTGTCTGGCTAGAGCAGGTATCGTCTCTCTAGGAGACTCCATACAAGCAGAAGACACTCTGGTTGATGACCCACGAATGAGAATTCTTACTTCTCACTCCAACTACTAAGACCCACTTCATTTAACCCTGTTTAGTGTGAACAGACAAGATGACCTGCTGTTCACAGCCGTCTCATTTCTGTTCCCATAAGCTGTGGGCCCAGGGAGACTTGACCTTTCCTTGGGTGGGTCCTTCTCGCCTTACGTGGACCGTGCCACCTGCTTTCCCACCTCGTGACTCACCTGGGTGCCCGGAGGCCTGTCTTCTGCAGACATTCCATTCTGAGCGTAATGGAAGCGGGGCTGGTCAGGGCAGCTTGACTAAGAGGCTAGAATGCCTATTTAAGAGGTAAACCTTTGGGGATATTTTGAATCGGATTGTGCTGATGCCAACTTTGGGGAAACGGCTGACTCTGAAACAACGAAAGGAATGAGAACACATTTCTAAAATCCCACCCATCAGGCTGACACAGTAACTATGGAGCCATATTTGCATCTGAACCACATCCTACAAGCGGGTTAAGAACAGGGTATGTAAGAGGGTTGGTAGCCAGTGCCCTCTGAGGCCGCCTGCACGGACGCCCAGCGGGAAGGGGGCAGCTTCTTCCTCACAGGCGTCCCGGTGACAGCGCTCTACGTGCCCGGGAAGGTGGCACCAGGCACTCACGGGCCGTGAACAGCACCGCGGAGTAAAGCAAGGCCTCGCTGCCATCCCTGCAGCTCCAAACCTCTCCGCCTGCTCTCCAGCTACTCCAGCGGGGTCAGCCCTCCAGATGGCCTGCTGGTCCAGCACGTTCCCTTACGGTTTCCTCCCATTATGTCTCAGAGTGTTTCTCATCACGTGAGGAAGGTACCGTTCCTTTAGCTGATGACATGTGTATATTTAAAAGGCGGAGAGACAGCGTTTTACATACATCTGCCAATTTAGGAAGAGCAAGGGATTTGAAAATAGTCCTCAGGAAAAACAAAGAAAGAAGGAAAAAAAAAAAAAGAAAACAGTCCTCTGCAGTCATTAATCGAGGACTGAGACCACACCAGGGGTCCAGTGAACTCCGGCCCGCCGGCCTGGGCCTGCTCCTGTGAACAGCGGTCCTGGACCACAGCCGCGGTCGCCTGCTGGCTGACTGTCCGCGGCCGCCCTCCTGCTGCAACAGCAGCACGGCTGTGACCCACGGTGCACGGCCCGCGAAGCCTGAAGTATTTACTGTCTAATTCTTAACGGCAAGAGTCTGCCAACCTCTGGCCCGTACCAGAGCACCCCAACCTGAGAATGGTAAAAAAAAAATTTTATATACATATAATAGACGTATATTCTCGCACACACGCGCGCTCCCATACTGTCCTCAAGAAAATAAATAACCCAAGGAAGACAGCATTACGAGGAGCTTTCTCTTCACTGCACCTTTTCAGACGTCTTATATCCCCAGGACCACACTCAGGACACACCAAGTATAAAGGGTTACAAATATTCAGATTTTATTATAAATAAAATACTGTTCTTTTTTTAACATAAAAAATGCCAAGTGTTGCATTTTATTCACCACCCTGGAGAGCAAGACCGCAGAGATTAAGGCAAACAGCTGAAGTGAAGGCACATGGAAAAGGGCCACAGTCGGAATTAAAAGGGAGAACCCCGGGAGCAGCTGCGTGTGCTCCCTGTGATGCCCAGCACTCTGCAGTGGCCACCCGTCACCTTCATCACGTAAGATACAGGGAACTGGAACTCTACAGTAAAATAATGGCTATATTGCAGGAGTGTAATTAAGGTATCGTCTTATAAAGAACTTTTATTTTAAAAATAAAATTCTGTTTAAAAATACACCACACAGATGGAAAAGGAGGAAAGAAGCAACAAGGACAACGAACCGCCCAGATTCCCCTGTGGCCTAAGACTGACGGGAGTAAACCTGCCCCCCAGGCCAGGCGGAGAACCACCGGAGCCGTCTACCTTCTGTCCTCTTCCTGCAACCTCGACCAACACGTCTCTGTTAGGATGTGGCCACGTAACAAGAGGAACGAGCTAGGAAACACTGATGTGAACACTTGGCAAGAAAGAGCCCTGCCTCCTGCAACAGTGGAGGAGGCCGGAGAGGAGGCGTGGAGGGCAAGCTCAGGAGGATGCCAAGTCACAACACGGGCATCAGCTCCAGCAGGCATGAAGGAGACGGGAAGAGGATGAGCTGGGAGGGACCCCCCTCCCGCTCCCACTGCAGTGCGACCCCTGATGCCCTGCAAGCGCTCAGTCAGTACACACCCCCTTGAAAAATGACCCATCCGGCTCCAGCAACTGCCAGAAAGGACACTGCTAGCTCCCTCCTGGCTAGACTCGCCTCAATGGTGAAGACGCCCTTGAGCAAAATTTGCTAATTCCTTCACGCCCTGTCATCCCTTCTCTGGACCAGGCACGGAGAACAGCAGTGTGTGTGGCTGAGGGAGACCAGGGCTGCAACGGCAGACGGGTCGAGGTACCTCTTCAGAGTGGCTGTGTGTGGAGGAAAGGAGGCTGATGCGGACATGCGGCAAACACAAGGCGGAGAGCAAAGCCACGGGGAACAAATCCAACCCGAAGAACCGCAGACGGAAGGGAAGGAGGTACAGACACGCTGTGCCAGTGAAGAAGGGGACAGACAGTGCCATTCTAGAAACAGGACCAAGTATATTTACATAAATTCCTTACTCTATAATCATGATAAACAACAACAAAAAAATTCACACAAAAATATAAATTTGAAATAATTAATAGCACCAGTGTGTCAGATAATAGTTTCTTTCCCCCCCGCTACGCAAAGTACAAAGTTGCATAGTGTTAAAGGCTATATGTGAATCTCAAAGGTGGGCTGGTCGGAGGGAGGGGCTCGTGGCAGGGAACCGTCACGCTGTGACCGTAGAAGGAAACCCCAGAGCTGAGGATCAAAGGTGGAGAAGCCGACTAGGACACGCCGCATGTGGGTCTTCCCTCTGCACTCGGAGGGGAGGCTCAGAGCGGGCTTAAACCACAAAGTGCAGGAACTAGACGGTGTTGGCAGCTGTGTGAAACACTGAGTGCAAGTATTTGCCACCAGGACTTGGCAACGTGTTTTGAGGGATTCTACGAGATGGGAACACCCGGAGGAAACTGAGGCGAAGGGTCAAATGTTTCATCTCTCCCCGACGGAAAGAACAATGAGGATGTGGGACCCCGACAAGACAAGGTGCATCTAAGGTCTACCCCTCTGCTAGAAAAGACTAGGACGAGGAGGCTTTTCTTCTGTTTTGTCAAGATCTCGGGGACCAACTGTTCTCTGCCAGGTAACGACACTAGTTCTGAGACTAATATACTAAAAAAGCTCTAAGAATTCATTTGATTTTGGAAAAAAAAGAACTTTAGTGGTTATCACATCCCTATGTCTTCTGTATAGATTCCATTTACAGGCACAGAAGATGTCTACTGGCGAGCGCAGACCGCCCATCCAGATTTAAATTATCAGCTGCCCAAAGATCTGAAGAAAGCTTATCTTCCTAGTCAATTATCAACATCTGAGAAGATGTTCAGCCTACTTCTGCAGTCTCGTGTTATCCTGGAGGCTGTCATAAATCATTGCATCCTTACCCGTGGATGGCTCAGTGTCCTATACTCAAAATAGCTCGAACAACTGATGATGGCTCTTGACATTCTAAATGACCAATAATACCTTTGGCACAGGACGTGTATTTCCTTTTGCTTAAAAGGAGGAGGGGTGGGAGATGGAGACGCATTTCCTTTCCCTGCGGACTGGATATACTGGCCATCACAACGCGACTGTTAGTAGCCAAGCTCTTCCTTCATAGAAACGACAGTGCTGAGGCTGAGTTCTGCTGGTATCAGTGGGAGAGGGAGGGCTACCTGCTCAGCCCCGGCGGACAGCGGCTCCCACGGGGTGCTGAAGCCGCTGGGCAACGCTGCAGGAGGCCGCCCAGACGTCCTCGTGCAACGCAGGGGGGAAGTGTGGGGAAGAGGGGGCGCCGTGAGGGGAAGAGACCTTATTAGATAAAACCCTTTGTTCCCGATTCATGCTGTTTAATTTGCTTCTCTTTAAACTTTGTGACTTTTCCTGGTTCAAAAGGACAGTGGTGGAGAGCAGCAGAGAAGTGGGGGTCTGGAAAAAATGTAATCTTTGTGTTAAGGCACTCTGTGGCCTCAGCAACGGCTGCCCGGCCGGGGTGGCCGCCCTCCAGCCCGAGCGGAAGTAGCTAGGGCTTCTCGATGGACGGGGTGTTGAAGCAGCCGGAGGGCAGCGTCTTCCTGATGTCCTCCAGGTTGCGGATGTCCTTCAGGATCTCCTCGATGTCTCTGTTGTAGTCCATGATGGCCGCCTCCTGCTTCCTGGCCTCGTCCTCCAGGTTGGACACCTTCCTGTCTAGATCACTGACTTTCATTTCATCTTTGGCTTTGTTCAGGGTGCCTTCAATCTCATTTAGCTTGTTTAGGTCCACTGTGTCCAGCTGCCCTGCAGCGTCAGAGAGGACACGGAAGAGGACAGACACGTTCAGTACGAATCACATCACCGCACAAGGACCTCTGCCAGCCTCGTTTTAAAAGGAAGCCCAGCACCTGCCACTGCACCCAAGTCGCCCGAGAACCTGACGCCTGTCATACGAGGGCACGGACAACGCAAACCACGTACGACACTGACCTAACACAGCAAGGATGGGTCAGAACATATGTCGAATACATGAACATTGGGGCTGGATTTTTTTTCTGAGAAAATGGTTTTTGTGAAATGTTTGCTAAATAGACAGCTATCACGTTCCAGACCTTCAGCCTCACTTGTGGTTTTGAAGGTCAATTGGTAATGTTTAACACCTTTTTCACGTTTATGTATGCAATCTTCGTGCCTTTTTAGTGCCGTCTAAGGAACATAAAAATCTTTGA
This sequence comes from Camelus ferus, assembly GCF_009834535.1. Lineage (NCBI taxonomy): Eukaryota > Metazoa > Chordata > Mammalia > Artiodactyla > Camelidae > Camelus > Camelus ferus. The sequence continues at coordinate 1,956,177 of NC_045716.1, forward strand.
GCTAGAACCCTGAGCCCTCAGCTCTAGACTGCAGAGAAGCTGGGTTGTTTTGGGGGTCATGTCCTGCTCCTGGGAGTTAGACTTCATTATAGGAGTCCTCCTATGGAAAATGGCCAGGGTTGAAATGCTGAAATAATTTCAGCAAATTTTTAAAGCTTTGCTTTAAAATTAGCAAGAAGAGGTTCTTTTAAGAGGAATTGCTTCTATAGTAAATGAAAGCAGACAGCTAGCTGCCCAAAGACCAGCAGTTTATGCAAACTGTACTTGATTAAATTCTCACAAGACCCTTTCACATCAGTGACTCTCAGATGTTAAGTAATTTGCCCCAAATTTTCAACAGCTTATAGGCAACAAAGATTCTAACTCAAGTCTGACTACCTTTAAAATTTAGCTTTTTCTGCCATAGAAAGCTACCTCTTTTAGCTTACTTTCATTTTAAAATCCATCTGCTGGCATATAATTTATTATTCTTGACAATTAAGACAGATAAAATATCACCCCCCCCCCAAAAAAAAAACCACTCCCACAAAACACCAGCCAAAGCCAAACATTACAGGCTAGAGCATTAAAACAGGATGCACGCTGGAGGGCTGCAACTTTGTAACGGAGCCTGGTGACGAAAGCACCCCTGCCCTGTAATGAGGCCCGCTCCCTGTCCACCTGGACTAAACGGACATTTCCATGTGCCTTCCGTTTCCTTCAAAAAGAAAGCCTCTTCTTTCTTTTGGCAGAAGGACTGTCCCCTCATCAGATTATCCTCTAATCAATGACCCTTTACAGTATTCTTTTATTCTATCATTGAAATCCACTTTAGATCCTTATTTAAAGACACGCTGTCAGCAGGATGAGCTGAGAGTCATCCCTGTTCATTGTATCATAAACCTCGGCTATAAATGAGCCACCCTGACTGGCAGCGTATTTCCAAAATTGTATTAAGTCCTTGGACCACAGATTCCAATACTGTGATCAGATTCTGCGAAGGACCTAGTAAGAACTTACTGAATTATACAATTTAAAGACACAATTCAATTCGTGCAAACCTTTACACAATAAAACCTGCTTTTGAGTCAACTGTCTCAGGTCCCAAGAACAGCACAGGGAACTCCGAGACTGCGTGAAACGGCTCTGCGCACTTACCCAGCTGCTCCAGGAGGTCAGTGACAAGGCTGAGGAGGCTGGTGACAGAGCTCTTGGCCTTTCTGGCGTTGACCTCGGCTTCCTGAGCGGCCTGTGAAGCCTGCGCAGGAAAACACAGGTAAGTGACGCAGGTCATCCTGATGGCACGTTCTCGTCTTCTTGAAATTTTCCCCCAATGAGTAAACAAATCTAATTTTCAGATGCTCCCCCCGCCTAACTCATGACACTATAATCTCTTACTGTAGGTCTTTTGGGGGGTGGTGTCCTCACGTCCAGGACGTCGGGGTTTTACTCACACGACAGTCATGAAGGGGCGGTCACTACGCCTGCACTGATCATTTTTTTATTTCAAAGATCCGTATCTCCTTTTCTCACTTTCTCACTCAGGCATAGATGGAGGTGTGCATAATAAAAACCCATCAAGCAGAAACAGGTTATTTTTTTAAGGATGTGTAGAGAAACTACATTTTAAAACCAAAGCATGACCTCCAGGACACTGAGGGACTTGATTATTGGAAATGTCCTGGTCTCAGACAATTTTCATAATTGTGACATTCTTCTACAGACCCCTCTCCCTCTGCAGCCACACACACACACACACACACCACACCACACCACACACACACACCAGTAATACAACTTACATTTAACAAATGAACCAAAGGTAAATACATTTGGGAAAATTCCGTGAAAAAACTTGAACAAACACACTTGTGCGTGAGTCACAGGAAACAGCAACGGACAGGAAGTGTCCAAGCATCAGAAAACAGACGCGATCACTAACAGTCCTGGTCATGAGTGAGTAGCTCTGAGCTTCCTACCACAGAGCTGTTGCTCCTAGTTCTCCGGGTCAAGGCAATGTAAAATTTTTGGATAGAAACAATGCAAAGATTTTCAGAAGGAAAAGAAAGCGAGGGGGAAAATCCTTCACATATAAATAATTAACCTCTGTTCAAATCTCAGCCATTCTCCCTGCGCCGTCCCCGGCTGCCTGCGAGTGCTCTAGGAGAGCAGAAAAGGACGCTGCCACAGCCTGCGAGAGCCTCCCTGTCCATCCTAACCTGCTGCCTGCAGCCTCCTCTTCCAGGAACAACTGGGAGCCTTCACTCTTTTCCATTAAAAAAACAAAACAGGTTACAGACTCCAACAACACTGGTGCAACGCTGGCCTTTCAGGACTGATAGTAAGTGGGACAGTACGTGGGGGTGCTCTGCGCTCGGCAGAAGTTACTTACCTTTTGGTACAAAAGACGGATCTTCTTTCTACCCTTGAAATTCAATCCATACCCTTTTCTGAGGCTCACAGAGAATATATATCTTTTCCCTTCTTTCAATAGGCTCTAAATCTAATGTTTCTAAAATGGTATTAAACAATAAAATCAAGAGACCCTCAGCACATATGAAAAAAACACATTTTTACTAAATGGGAATTTCCACTTGAGCCATATCTTGCTACAGAAAATTATGACAATTCAAAACCAAAAAACCCCCCAAAATACCTAATAAAATAAGGGATTTGCACATCACTGCCCTTGGGATTTCTTTACCTAGATTCACAGGCTTAGTGTATCTTCTCTCCATCCCAAATGACCTACAGTGAAGGGCGTGGTTTTTAGCAGGAGTGGGGGGGGGGGTCCCTTCCTTGCACTGAAAACGCACAAACAGGGTCATGTCTGTCGTTACAGTGACTGCAATTAGGTGGAACTGGAAAGGAGTATTTCCATTGTGACCCCATCAAAGTCTTTCAAAAGTGAAATATAGCATAAAACAGAAGAATGGACTCCAGTCCTTTGCTGGGCATGCGTTCACAGCCAATTTTGTTATGTATACACATCATCAAAAAAGGTGAAGAATTAAATTAGATGTAAGCTTGATATGTTTTGTCATCTATAAAAACGTCCTTTTACACAAGAAACTGGCCTTTGCCTTTAGGGAGCAAGTTGCTGGGGAGAACAGGAGGAGGAAGGAAACTCACTTTTCTTTCCTTCCTTGTTCCTTTCTGATTTCATACCATCTATGAATTACCCATTCAAAAATGTAAATACATACTTTTAAATGTCCTAAAACCTCAAATGTGTAAAACAACGCTTTGCTTTTAGCTGAGAGTAGCTTTGGGAAGGAACTACTATGCAACAGCCTGGTGGAAGATCCAAATTCTCTGTCTTCTATGTAAGTTACTAACCCAGTTCTTGGCCAGAAAACACAATGAAAAGCAGAAGTCACTATGACGGGGACTCTTCTCAACAAGTGAGGGATCTTCACTATTAAACAGCCTTCACCTTCTGCCCATTAGCACATGTGCCAGAACCACTTACCATCCCCGCCATCATCATATCCTGGTCAGCATCATCTTGTTTTCTCTTCAGCTCCTTTTCTGCTTCCTGCAGTTGTTTCAGCATATTATTCACCTCGTTATCCAGATCTGTAACTTCTGCAAAAGTCCTTTCAGCTTCTGCCTTGGTGCTGGTAGCGTTCTAAGCACAAAATAAACAAGTGCTAATGAAAAGAAGCTTTCCTGGGGGGAGGGCATAGCTCAGTGGTAGAGTGTGTGCTTAGCCTGCATGAGGTCCTGGGTTCAACCCCCAATACCGCCATTAAAAAATTAATAAATGACCTAATTATCCCCACCAAAAATTAAAAAAACAAAACAAAACAAAAAGTAAAAAAATAAGGATTAAAAATGGGGGAGAAGTTATTAAAAATTTTTTTTCCTTTTTCTAAAGTATGCTGCTACCCCTTTTATAACCTGAAAATGGATCAAAGATACGATCCAGAAAGACCAGGACAGTACTTTGTACGATATGTTGACTTATCATTCATTTGGGCTACAAGTAATAGTAATAAAAAATAACATTACCACCAAACATAATAACATTTCATATTTTACAAAGCACTTCCACCTGTGTCACCGAGCTGCAACATTTTAGAATGGTATGTACTTTCCATCACAACATATTGATTAGACTTTTTCACTTGGATACATTTTCTATTCAAAGCTAGTCCTTATTCTACCTGGCAGTTCATCCCAATGTACAGAAAGACCATAATCCTGAAATATGATCTATTTTATAAAATATAATTAATCCAAGAACCAACTGTTCTAAAGAAACTGAAAAATGTGTGATTCTTAAACACATAATTTGAAAATCAGCTCTGATCTCGCCTTTAAATAAAACAAATAGATTGATCTCTAAGTAAGAGAAAGCCCGCCAAAAGAAATTATTCCGTAAGAGGAGTAGGAAGAATCGCAGCATTGGGGGCTGCAAGAACCCTAAATGGGAGGGGCTTACATACGGCACCAGGCTTGGAAGGAGGGGCCTGAGGACTGTCCTGACTTCGCACTCTGCATGTTGAGGAACTGTATTTACTTAGAAAGAGTCTGATTTGTGTGTGTGTGTGTAGGAGGGGGTTCTATGGGTCCCTGAAGCCACCCTGGCTCCTCACAACTCATAACCCTGCCACTGAGACATCGTAGAAGTTTTAGAGTAAAGGACCCTTTGATTGATTCTCCCTCCACAATCAGTGTGGTTACTTGCTCTAAGGAAAAAATGAACGAACGACAAGGATGGTGTGATGCAACTTCACTGGAGTCAAGGAATAAACCTTGCAAGAGCTTCTGGGGGGGCTGGAAAGAAACTGGAAAATGACTAGAGAAACACACGTGCCAACGCTCTGCCCCGGAAGAGAGGGGGTCGCACACCTTCTGGACGAGGCTGGCGATCCTCTCCGCCTCATGGGCCTTGTTCCTGGCCTCGGTGGCGTCTGCGGCGGCGTTGCCCAGCGCCTGCTGGGCTTCCCTCGTCTTCTCGTTGGCTTCGATGATGGTCTGGTTGATGGCGGGGATCCTCCTCAGCGCCTCCTCTGCAGCAGTCTTGTTATCGTTTACTCGCCTATCGAAATCTAAAGCAAGTACAAGGATTGCATTCGAACTGAGCTTTCAACAAGCCAAAGGGGAAGCTTTCAGGGAGCTGCCACTGGGTTTTTTTATTTTATGAACAACTGAAAGTTGGGGGGAAAGGATGAAAAACAGCATGGACTGAAATCCTAGGAGAACAAAGCACACAGAGCTACGTGGGAGACTCATATGAATGAACACCTGTTTCTGGAAGGCAAATTCTCACTTGAAAAACTGACTTCCGTGCAGAGCGCTGAGGAGGCCATAGCCTCCACCTCACCCCGTGTGGAAAGCTGAAGCTCATTTCATGTTTACTATGTGTTAGGTACCAGCCTTGTGTGCTTGCGATGCTGGCACCCTGTCACTTCCACATGTGAGAAAACTGAGGATTAAAGAGGTGGATAATTTTTCCAAGGATTCACAGTAAGAGGGGGATCAGGGATTCTAACCCAAACCCATGGACTCAGAATCCATATATTCAACCATTATCCCTGTAAAGCTTCTGTGTTTACAGCACCTACATTTATTAGAGGCAAGGCCAAGGCTGCACAGTGAATTGAGCACATTTCTTTTTTAACCCTGGGTGAGGAAAGAAAACACAAAGATTGAGATGCAACTGGCAGAGAAAATTAAAGATAATCTCCACTTAATGCCATTAAGTCAGCTAAAGGCATTTTGGTTACAAGAGTGATCCTAACATAAGAAAAATGTCTCTTTTGGTGGGGGGGTTCCATACTGAGATATAGGGGTAAAATGACATGAGCTCTGGGATTCTTCTTTGAAATACTTTAGCATAAAAAAAATTAGGGCAGGTGCTGGGGGATGAAATTAATGCAGTAAGAATATTAACTGCTGAATCTGCATGATGGGTATATAGGATTTATTATACTACTGTCTTTCATGTTGTGTATGTTCAGAAAGTCTCATGGTAAAAATGTTTCACAAAAGAAAGAAAACCACCCTAGTGGAGGATGCGCGTACCAACCCCCCCGTTACCTAGCCCCCTCATACCTTTCAGGTTGTTGAGAATGTCATTGGCTTCTTGTAAGGTATTTCGTCCCTTTTTAGCAGCTTCCTCTGCAAGAGCCTTGGCCGCATCCGCTCGGGCCAGGAGTTGGTCGGCCGTCTGCAAACACGCGGCAGATTAGAGGGCGAACCCTCCACGGTAAACCCCTCCTCTCTCCTAGCGGACCAGGCACCTCCAAGCTGCCGACCACCCCGCGCCCCAGCCAGCACTGGCAGCGGGAGGCCCTCCTGGAATACTCCGTGCTTCGCTGCTTCTCCGGTTGTGGTAACACCGCAGACACAGCTTACAGCTGGACGCTTTCCATTCTCGCCTCAAGAAATGAAGCAACTTGCCAAGCAAACCAACCTGCTGTTCAGTCTTTCCTTTCTCCAGAAGGTTCTTTACTTCAAATTCCTTCCCTCTCATGTCCTCTCTGAGGTCCTCATAATCTTTTAACTTCTGGTCAATCAGACGATCCAGATCCTCAGCTTCCTTCTTTATTTTATTTGCCTCATTCTGTGAAAAGCAAGTAAAATCATGACATTTCAGGCAAAGCAACTAAACTGATGAAAAGGCAGGCTTCGTAACTCTGTAATACTTAGTAGGTACTTTTAAAAGAAGGGCACAGACTGAGATATTATGGCCCTTTTATAAAAAATGGAGGCATACTTTACACACAGTGAAATCATAACACTCAGTTTGATGAGTTTTCACAAACGTATTCACCTGTGTAACCAACACTCCAATCAAGAGACAGCATATTTCCACCCAGGAAATTCCCTCGTATCTCTTTCCAGTCAGTTTCCACACCCACCTTTCCGACAACGCAGCTGCCACTGGGCTGGTTTTTATCAACACGGATTAGGTTGCCTATTGTCAAATTCCAAATATGTGGAATCGTAACAGTATGAACATGTCTGGAGACCTAAACCTTTACAGTAAAAACCAAGCCAGCACCTCAGACGTAAGAAGCCATACATTTTAAACTGAATGTAAAAAGTACACGATTCATAGAAAACCCGGTAGGAAGAGTCACGATTAAAGTGCAGATGAAATTAACTACTACCAGTCCCCAAGTATTTTACTTGCCCCAAAGCTCCCTGATACAGTTCTCTCATTTAAAAGATTCTCCTTTCTTTCATTCTTGTTCAAAACCAGATAGTGTCTGGGAGTAACGAACTGGGTGTACTGTGCTTTAATTCAAATATTATTATAATCTGAATTTATATTCAAGATTTAGGAGTGACGATTCATATCGCTAAAAGAGACATTACTATCTAATGTTTATTTTATTTAAAAATTTATTTTTATTTTTTTAATATATTTTGATTGAAGTACAGTCAGTTTACAATGTTGTGTCGATTTCTGGTGCACAGCACAGGGCTTCAGTCATATAGGAGCAGACGTATATTCATTTTCATATTCTTTTTAACTACACGTTACTACAAGTTATTGAATGTGGTTCCTGCGCAGTATGAACTTGCTGTTTATCGGATTTTGTCAGAATCCTCCTGCATTTCGAAACGAGAGACCCTCTGCCAGAGAGCAGGTGCTCTGTGCGACTCAGCGGGTCTGCAGATATAATCCGTGGTGTACTTGTGGGCGAGGGCAAGCTGCACGTCTCTCTGCTCCACCATCTTGGCTCCTGTTCTCTCTTTAATGTTTATAATTACAGGACTTTTTTTTTCCAACTTCAACAGGTTCAATTAACATGTCTAAACTAGAACTCAACTTTACCGTGAGTCACTGAGAGGACTGAGGAGGGGACAGAAGGGCCCCCGCCCAGACTGAGGGGTGCGGTGGGGAGAGGGCGGGGCCGTGGGCGGGGGCGCAGCGGCCACCAGCGCCTGCGCACACAGGCCGTCAGCCCCGTACCTCCAGTGCTTCCGAGTCCACGGCACTCAGCTGCGCGACGCTGGCGTAGATCTCCACAGCTTTCTCCCCAGCCTTCTTGGCCTCCTCGTGAACTCGGGCAGCTTGCTCCTCCAGATCCTGAGAGATGTTCTTTGCTTGTTCATACCTGAGGAACAACAGACGTGACTTCATGAAAACCTTAGTTGCTTTTAGCACCTTAATGTTAACCACATTCATTCTAGTTAAAGTCACTGTGACAGTATTTCCAAAATCTCAAAGAAGTGCTATATTAAAATGTTATTATTTAATACCAATATAGCTTAAATTTATATTTCATCTCATCGCTTCTATTTATAGCATATGGTTTGCCACATGCTTTCTTATTTCGGAGACCTTTTAAATATTTGTAACTCAAGTGTATTTTCTCTACTGACTCTAGGACATTTTTTTTCCTTTTTTCCTTTATGCAGAATTTTAAGCATCATGGCTAGTCTTGTTCATTCTCTGCTGATGGAGTAACCAGATCAAATAAAACCTCTGTGGCTCTGCATCCCCTGTTCTAATTACTGCATCATTTCAAAAGCATGACTAACAAAGAAATCTTACTGCATGGCCTGAATTCACTGGCATTTAATTTTTCGTTGAACCGGTATTACAGACAAGAACAACGGAAGGGCTATAAGCTACTTTTAAATTACACTCACTTTCTATTAAGCTCTTCAATCTCAAATGCTGTTTGATTTTCTCCTGCCAGCGTCCTCAAAAGCAGATTATATGCCTCAGTGGATGTATCATTAGCTGTCACTGCCACCCGTACAATGTCATCAGCTTCTTGTTTATGGCTGCATAACATAAAAGGAAACACAGACCATGGAACAGAGAAAGCAGTGGAATTCAGGCGACGCTTACCTTATTATACACGTGTACTAATGCGGGCAGAGTTCTGCAAGTATTGGAACATCCTGTGAATTTGGAATTTTGCAATCAATCGTTGAAACTGAGGCTGAGTTTTTAAATAGCATTCTGTAAGCTGAGAATGGTATTTTCCAAGAAAATTAATGGCACAACATTTATAGGGGCAAATGTTTGTATTTCTTCAAAATTGCTTTTAAATATAATTAAGACTAACTTATGTATAAAACCGTGTATGCTAGCAAGAACTTATTTCTCTCAGACACAAATCCAGACCTCAGCTTTTAATCGCTACTCTGGTTCAGTTACTACCTAGTCTTGAAACAACTCTGACTACTCAGATTTCTCACATGGAACCAAATTGCTGGCCAGGAAGAGCAACTTAACACCAAATGGCAAAGAACATGGCAACAGGACTCCAGACAAATCGTGCACTTCAGCTAAGTCGCCGCTAACGTTTTTGTTTCAGTTCTAAAACTTCGTGTTACACTGGCACACTGCAGTATGTGGCCGTTCTTTTAGGCATGATAAATGTTCCTTCAAAATTCATGTATTAAGTACACCGCTATTAATTTATCTCCAAGACCTAATTTTCTTGGGAGCTTTCTGTAATGTTTTCAGCTGTCTTCTGCTAATCAGAAGCTCCAGCTATGCAAACATGAATGATCTATGAACTAAATTACAACAGCTCACACACTCAGATTCACAAAGAACAGAAGGAGCGCACACGTTAAAGCAAGAAGCCAACATAACTGCTCGGACACTGAGGCTAAAATTCTAACATCAAGTTTACCTAAGCACCCCAGATCCATGAGGTCTACCAGCTGCTCTGCAATCCAGCCAGTAAACATTTATTGAGTGCTTACTGTATGCCAGACATTGTCTTAAGCACTGGGACTTCAGCAGTGAATAAAACATACAAAAAAGCCTGCCTTCGTGGAGCCTACATTTTAACTTGTTTTTTAAAAAAAAAATTCTCTACCTTGATGACCCCTACAATCTAAAGTCTTCTCAAGAAATACCTTACATCTGATCAGGAATGAAGCAATCTGTTTCTTTTGCTGATTTTCAAAATGTACTATGGGTTATTCAGTGTGTTCTGTTGAAACTTAAAAATTAAACAATAAAAATCTAAAACTTAAAAATAATATTAACTGAATTCTACTGAGCTTCTTTATTATCTACTAATTTTCAGGTTTCAAAATTAAAAACCTAAAAGTGTTATGGTTTTCCTTAGATGCGCAAACGAAATTTTCCTCCAAACCATCATATTCTAACATTCAAAGTAAATGTTCTAATTTCAAAGCAAAGGGAAGAAAACAGTACCACGCAGCTGATTACATTTCAGGAAAAAAAGAGCAAACTTTGCAAAAGTGGCTTCTGTCCAAAGTGTCTTGGGTACAGGAAGGGACAACAGGTGTGTATCCACTGTAACGACAGCCATAACTCAACCGTTAAACCGGGATCTGGAGGTTACCGTTCAGCAAGCTTCCGCGCTTCCTCTGCCAGGAGGGTCATGTTGTTTGGGTCCCCGGTGGACTCTGGCTGAGTGATCGACTAAAGAGGAAATAAACAAAGCACTAATCTCAAAGGAATGAAACACTTGAATGAAGCAAGTGCCAAAACTGAGTTTTTATTAGGGTTATTTAGTGGAAAAAAATTAAAAAGCCTCCTCTTAATTTCAGAGTTCTTTACTTAAATATCAGCATCCTTGATTGCAGATTATTATTTCTATTTCCAGCAAAGAATAAAGGAAGCTTAAGCTGCCTGGTGCCACAGAAGGAACAAGGCTAGAGAAGGGACCCAGATATCCGCTGGTTTTAATCCAGTTCCTGATTAACTATTTCGGGGCAACTGTGAGCAATGTGGCTTTCTTGCTCCATGTTTGGAGACAAATACAAAGACACAAGGAGTCACCTGAGCTGAAGCAGCACTCCACTGCCAGGAACAGACTTCCTGCCCCCTCCGCACCCCCCCGTCACTCACCACGTTGGCAGTGGCGATCTTTGCTTTCTCAAGTTCTCTGGACGCGATTTCGATCAACTGCTCCGTGCTTTCCACCCGGGAACGTGCTTGCTCCGCCAAGTTTCCAGTCTCTTCAACGGTATTCCGGATATTCTGTAAACGGCTGATTTGGCTGGATAAGGTGTTATTCACTCTCTGAAGCCGATCCATCAAATTTTGGTCTACATCTGCAATAGCAGTGCAGAAGGAAGTCCATAAATGATCTGAAGCGGGGGAACATATCATCTCACATGGACTCTGAGGCACTACTTGTCTTTACCGTTTCAGACACAGCACCTTTCTGACAAGTCTTCCCCAGGCCCGCTGGCAGAGCTGGTCTGTCTCCACTGCGCCCAGGAGCACTTCCGTGGTTACAGTCAACCCAGGGTCTCCAACCAGTGCCTAACTGGAGACTAACATACTGTCTCTCCCACTTGACCACACGTTCCTCTTTCTTACCCATCACTGTACCCCTAGTCTTACACAGTGACCAGCAAAGAGAAGACACTCAAACAAATGTCTGATGAAGGAAAGATTCTGATACGCCAGCATATGCAAGATTTAATCATCAAAATACAATGTTATTAAAAGCACCACTAGTCCTGAGAGCTGGACATTTTTGTCACTAGGAAAAAAATAGGTTCAAAACAAATGTTGACAGATGGCACATTACATTCATGTTGTATTTTAAACAAGATAGACTCTCGCTGCCACTCCCTACCCTCCTGGCACCTCCATGTAATTTCTTTTAAATTGATTTCTGCTTTTGAATAGTTCTTCAAATTATTCTTTATTAATTACGCCCATTCAACTTACACCTCATGCCTGGGTCCTAATAAATCAAAAGATAAATATAAAGCCCATGCAAATATACTTATGACATTAAAATTTTCATGTGTCATAAAGTTATATTAATATACAAAAGACCATTAAGTCAGTTCTATTCAAAATTGAATAGTTCTAATTTCAACATGATGCTCAGGGTTGGCGTCCAAATTTCCCAAAGAATGTAAAAGAGATGGGAGGTCAAACTTATTTATCAATAAGGATGAATACACGTTTGGGAAAAGCAGGGCCACGTGCAAAGTTGGTGGACTGAAAAATTCTCACCTAACTGTATAAAATGGCCCTGCTCAGATGATTATTTAAACAATTCTTTGATAACCTAAGGATTTTTAAAGAAAATACAAAATATAAAAACAAGTTGAAATCATAGAAAATCACTTAGAATTAGGAAGCATGAGTAGCCAATGACGTTACAGAAGCCCCTTCCCTTCAGACCTGTCAGGAAGGTACCAGACAGCGATCCCTCTGGCCAGTTCTTTAGAGAAACAACAGTATCCTGAAAGGGGAAGGGATAACCTAAGTGGGACCCTTCAAAGCCTCTAATTCCAAGTGTCTCACTGCAAGACCCAACTGCACCATATCATCTCCTTTCAAGACTGCAGAACAAACAGTTTAAACCAACTTAAACTACAAATGAAGACTGAACAGATAAATCTTAATGAAGATATTTGGACTCCTGGCTAGTCTGAACCTAAGTAGGAAGGGCCAGTCAGGAGCTCCATGAATCAGGTCTTAGTGGGAGGGTATTTCAACCCCAGCCTCACTGTGGAGCTCCCCAAGCTGTCAGAAGCAGCGGCCTATCATGCACCCGGCCCTTCAGGTGGCTCGGGGCGGCGGGGGGTACGGTGGCCAGGGCTTCTGTCAGAGCTTCCGTCCAACAGAGTCACCTGCTTGGGGAGAGGAAAGTGTGTAGTCTCTGTGGCCCAGGGGAGCTCGGTGTAGCCAGGGCTGCACTGACGTGTGAGCCTGGAGGAGTGGTTCCCTTTCTCGCGCCTGACTGTGCCCAGGTGCTGATGGTGCTGGCACCAGAGCCGCGCGCCAAACCCCGCCTCTCAGGTGAGCTGATCGGCACTGAAGAATGATAAACTCACGTTCAATTCTTCAACTGGATATGGCGGGACAGATGTGAATTTGTTGTTACAAGAGAATACATTAATGGAAAAATGTGTGTCCAAGTTTGTAGCTGAAAATGAACATCCTAAAAAAAACCTACCATTGTTTATACAGAACAAGAAATATTTAAATTCTTATAAATCTATTTTAAGACTTAAAATGTAACCACCACCAAAGCCAAAAATATAAGTGTTTGACCTCTCTTTTCATTTTTCAGTTTTTAAAAAGCTACCCCATAGAACAATTTCTGGACTCACCTATAAAGATTAAACAAACTGGCCCAAACCAGATACACCGAGTCACTTCCCTCTCCACTTCCCTAATTTTACAAAATCGGAACTCTGTATATTAGGGATATTTTACAACAAGAAACAAGCGACACGTTACGTTTTGCTGACCTGTACTCTGACAAGAGGACTTCTCTAACTCCACATGGAGAGAGAGTCACACACTTAACAGGGAAGCTGATCACTGCAGGCCCGGGTGTATTAATGTTAATGCAAATGTACTGAGTATCTGGTGAGCACCTGTATCTCGATGATGGGAAACCCCAAAACAAACGTGACCGCGGCCCCGTAGTGAGCACCCTGATAGAAGCAGTCACCTTTTCCTTACTGCTGTTCAGCACAACGCCTGGCATGCTACAGGCGCACAGTAACGCAGAAAAGGGCTTGTCCAAATTTAGAAAAGAAGCTGAATCCAGAGAGTAAGAAATAAAAAATAAAATTTTACAGCCATTTAAAAATCAAACAAATCACTTAAAATAACATTTTTAATTCTCAAAGTTTAAAAAACTGTTAATTTTAAAGTCAGTGTTTTAAAATAGTTTTCTAAATCTAAAGACCACCCTTTTTCTGCTGACTTTCAGTCCCATAAGATAAAAGTACAGAAGACTAATCCATCTAATTGCAAGGACATTAAATATGTGTATAAAGTAGAACGTATATACTTTTACATGATGTTATTGGCACATTTGTTCACTAATTAAACAGAGAATATCATAAGCAGATGCTAATTTCTAATATTTACTTTCATAAATACTAAGTATTACATATTTCATAGCTAGCTGTTCAATCAGTGCTTAAAGACCACAATTTTTCCTGAAGAGTCCTTTCTAAGGAAATAAAGCAGTGCATTAAGATACGTGCTCACTCACCAGAATGACCAAAAATCAAAGTTCAAACTTTTTGCTTAAAATAATGCACATCCAAAACACATACTTTAAATGGCTTTTTAAAAACTATTTTAAAACACCTGGTAATGGAATGGATTTATAAAATGCTTGGAATTTTAACATCTTATAGTTTCTGGCATGTCGAGAGAATCATTTATGCTTAGTGTATCTTAAAACATTAAGTTGACAGGCTCTTTTTTACATGTTTAAAAAAATAATTCATATTCTAAACACAGTTTAAAAATTGAGAAATAATTTTATAAAGCCATCCTGAGTCACCCTGAATCAGGAGCCACATCTGAAGATGGACCGTCTCACAGAAACGACCCACTTGTTTAATCATGTGTACCTTTGACATCCTGGGCCTCACGAAGGAGGTCCGTAACCTCTCTCTCTGCTTCCTTTAGTCTGTCCTCGAAGGCTTGATCTGTCACCATCTCATCCCCAGTTCCCAGGTTTGCAATGAGATTCTCTAACTCCTGGAGTTTTGCTCGGTGATCAGCGACCTAAACATGATGAAGGAAGAAAAGGGGAAGGTAGGAGGCAGGAACATCCCTGAGGAGCGCAACGGCACCGCCTGCAACAATCACAACCACAGGCACCCTCCGCAGACACGGAGGTCTGCACACTCCTTCTGCGTCTGCTTCCAAACAGATAATGTGGGTAGTTTTTCCTCATAGAGTTCTCTGGCTTCAGAAGAAAAACTCTCAGGCTGATTCCTCTGACTTTAAATTCTACATGCTGCTAATTCTCCAGTCTTGCCCTCTCCCCTGTGTTTGAGATCACCTCCCTGATGTCTCAACTTGGCTCTCTGATAGGTGTTCTCAACTTCACATCCAGAACTACATCTTTGGTTTTTTTTCCCCTCTTATATGTGTATTCTCTGAGTTTCCATCTCAGTAAGTAATGTCTCCAACCACTTTAACCAAAAACCCAACATCCATCCTTGATTCTTCTCTTTCCCTGTCCTTGCCCCTTCTCATGCCCTGCCTCGCTGAATGCACATATCTATTCAATTCAATCTGCAGCTCCTATTTTGCCTCGCTCCTAACCATCAATCTTCACACAGGAAGAGTGTTCTTCTTCAAATATAAACTGGATTTGCTAGCTTAAAACGCTTCAGTGCACTCTCACTAGATGTGGAATAAAACCTGAAGTCCTTACTCTGGGCAACATGGTACCACATAAGCTGTCTCTTCCAACCTCTCCAGTCTGATCACCAACCCCTCCCTCCTCATTCAGAGGCTCCAGACAGCCTCCAGCTTCGAGGTGTTCACTCTCCATGCTCCCCTGCCTGGAACAGCCCAGCCACCCCTTCTCCCCAGGCTTGCTGCTTCTCGTCCTTAAGACCTCACCCGCAGTGAGTTTCCCTAGAGGCTTTCTAGAACGTAGCTCTGCCCACTTATTCTCTGTTTGTATTCTTTCTAGTACTTATCTCAGCTAGCATTTCTTTAATTTTTATTACTTGTCTCTCAACTGGAACTTGAATCTTTGGGAGCAAGGCCTGTGTCTATCTTGTTCACCGCTTCTTCCCTAGGGCTTAGAGCACCGGGAGCGCCCGCTCAGGGTCTGCTGAAGGAAGGGACGCATGCACTGCTGACAGCTGACCTTATCCTTCACCAGCCGGTAACAAGCAGGGCATTCCTGGCAACCAGGCCAAGACCGGTTGTAGAAATAGTTCTCCTCACACTGGTCACAGCGACTCCCCACAAAGCCTTCTCTGCATTCACATCGACCATCGTCTTTGCACTGGAGGGAGACAGACCCCTCAGGATGGCAGTCACAGGCTGCGGAATAGAGGGAAGAGGGCACATGGTAAGGAAAAGAAGGGAAGAGTGCATTTTCTTTTAACTCAGAGTGATATCACTAAGCCAAGTGCACTATCATTGTAAGTAGACCCTTTTCGAAAAACAGGCTGATTTAGGAGAATTTAAATGGTTAAGTCTGCTTAGCAGAGAAGACAGAGTTTTTTTTTAAACAAAAGCGAATTTTAAAGTAAAATGGGCACCCTTTGGAGGGGGTACATTTCATGTGACTGAATAATTACAGAAATTAGTCTATTAAACTCATCAGTGCCCTTCCCATGCACTTCAAAAATTCATCTCTACACCATTTAATTCTTCTCTCACCAAGGAAATAGAAAACCCAAATGCTCATGCTTATTTTGCATTATTTTATAGTTTGTTTACCCACTTTGCTCTCTGAACAGAGTCAATGACTTATGCTACATTCCACAGGAGAAATGAAGGAATTCAGAAAGCAAAAACCAAACTGTTCCACGGCCTAGTTCCAGGCAAGTGTTTATGCCAAGAAGCAGCAGATGTGGACAAGTAACCGCACCAAAAGGGCCCCAGGGGTGGGAAGCAACTGCAGCCAGTGCATCAACAAACACATCTGCGCAGAATCCCTCTAACTGCTTCATTATCTGCGCTAAGAATGGGATTGATGTAGAAGCTTCATTAAGGGGAAGGCTCAGTCATCAAGGGGTAATCATTTGGAAAAATAAAAGACTAGAAAAAAGAAAGAATCAGGAACACCATAAAATAAGACATAAACAGGGTAGTTGCAAAGAAACTGGAGAGGCTTTGAGCCCTCTGAGTTTTAGAAACAGCCACTATTCCTTGCGTGAAGCGTCTATGATGATTTAGGTACTGCCCTGACTGGGAGCCGGGCGGCCTGACCGAGACTGCTCAAGCCCTCCCTGGACTCACAGCTCTAGCTGGAGCTAGAGGAGACCTAGTTAGGGTTCCACGCCACCCACACCCCTTACGTTTGCAGCCTTCCGGTCCAAACCCGAAGTGGTTGCCCTCGCAGAGCTCACAGTGCTGACCGGTGATGCCAGGCTGGCACTCACACTGGCCAGTGCGGATGTCACACTGCCCGTTGGTGGAACCCAGCGCATGGCAGTCACACCTGAAATGAACACATGACACTTCTCAGGTAAGAAAAATAGACTTGAAGCAATCCTTTCTATTTTTTCCCCCTTGCAGCACAGGACTGATGTAATTCGTTTTAGAAAACAAAACGTTAAGGGCTATTAAGACAGCTGTTAAGGGTTATTAAGCCCCTGAGGTTCAAGTAATTTTGATGAGTTCTATTCAGAACTTCTTTTTCTAACCTAACCCACACAAATACCGTTATTCCAGTACTAAAACCACGACCAGTGGCTCTCCAATCTGGCCCCCTATGGGTACTGAACGGGAGCTTTGAAAACATGAATTTCCAGACAGCTGCCACCCTAGAAGGCCTCATTCCAAGCATCTCAGAAAGGACCTTGCAATTTGCATTTTTAAAAAATCTTGCTCAGGTGACTCTGACGCAGCTGGTGCCACTGCATTCCCCTCTTTCCTCCCACTCCTTAATTACAACCCTCCAGTATATTGACTCTAAGGGCGCCTTGCCTATTTTAAGCACTCAAATAATTCCTGAACAAAGTCAAGCCAACTATGAAATGTAACTCGCAAAACTTCGTCTCTGACAACAAAAAAGCAAAGATTGCTTTGCACCAAAGGCACTCCGAAGTAGCCTCACCTCTCGCAGCCCCGCCCGCTCTGCAGGTTGTAGAATCCAGGGTCACAAGCCCCGCAGTCCCGGCCGGTCACGTGCGGCAGACACTCGCACTGCCCAGTCACAGGGTTACAGCTGCTCTGCTGCTTCGCGGTCCCGTAGGGGTTGCAGTCGCAGGCTGAGGCAGCAAGACAGGGATGGCGAAAAGATGCACGTCACCCGAGAGAAACAGTCAGGAACAGACGACACGAACAGATTCTTTAGACTTGCACTGTCCAATACGGTGACCACTGGCCACCGGTGGCTACTGAGCACCTGAAACGTGGCCGGTCTGAACTGAGATGTGCCATAAATGTGAAACACGTGCTGGACTTTGAAGACTTGGTGGGGGAATAGAAGAACATAAACCTCAACAATTTTTTTACTGATTACTTGTTGAGATGATAATGTTGGCTATATTAGGTTAAATAAAACATAGTATTAAAATTGATTTTGCCCATTTCTCTGTATTTTACCGTGTGTACTAGAAAAATTTAAGTTACGTAAGTGGTTTGCACTGTAGTGCCACCGAACAGCACTGCGTTAGACCCGACTACAGTAGACCTGTAAAGAGGCCGTGCGATGGGTTCTCAGGATGAGCGAGAGTAACTGTGACAGAAGCGGGCCGATGGCTGAGTACCTTTGCATTTGTCTGCTGGACTGGGAGCCAGGGGGTTTCCAAAGAACCCATCTTTGCACCGGTCACAATAGAAGCCGGCGGTGTTGTAGATGCACTTGAGGCACTCGCCCGTCAGGCGATTGCAATTGCCGACCGCGTTGGGGTCGATGTTGTCGTTGCACTGGCACAGGCGGCAGAGCCTCACGGGGCCGTCCCTACCCAGAGGGTCTCCGAAGTAGCCGTCGTCGCAGAGCTCACATCTCTTACCTGAGAACGAGACAATCTGATGTTACGAAAGAGAGGCCTTGGACGTCTCTAGTGCTACTGGTTACAAACAGTCTGGAGCCACCATCAGATGTGGGGCAACCGGGTGCAGTGGATGTGGCACCAGCCCAGAGAGCAGGGGACCGGAGCGGCAGTCCTGGCGCCGGGCCAGACCAACAGGGTGACCCTGGACACCTCTCCATTTCCTTACTGTGAAGACAACGCCTGGCCTGCCTACTTCGCTTTAGTCGTTTTGAGGATTAACTGAAGTCATGCACTAAGAGTGCTTTGTAAATGGGTCTGGCTCGGGGTTTATGAGCCTCACCAGTCCCAAGGGCGGGCACGTTCATCTATGTTTGTTTCTGTTGATAATATTAAGAAGAATGAAAGATGACTTTTTTTTAGTTTACTCATTTATTTCTGTTTGGAGGAGGTACTGGGGATTGAACCCAGGACCTCTTGTGTGCTGAGCATTCACTCTACCACTTGAGCTATAA
Source organism: Camelus ferus (assembly GCF_009834535.1). Classification (NCBI taxonomy): domain Eukaryota; kingdom Metazoa; phylum Chordata; class Mammalia; order Artiodactyla; family Camelidae; genus Camelus; species Camelus ferus. The sequence continues at coordinate 1,975,043 of NC_045716.1, forward strand.
CCCCCCACCCCCAAAGGATGACTCTTGATATAACAAATTTCTTACACAACAGGGAGAACAGCATCATTCTCCAAGAAAATAAAAGGCAGGTGCTAATCCTCATTTGAGCAGTGTCCGCTAGCACACAGAGGAACCTGGCGAGCACCACCTGCCGCTCGCTTCTGTCACAGCTAAGGGAACAGACAGGCTGAGAAACGTGCCCACAACCAAACAGCTCATAGTAAAAGGGACAGAGCTGGAACTCAGGCACTCTCCACTGTACTAAACTCACTGCTCCTCCTTTTTCCACTTTCCCACCATTATTAGCTCAAGTTCTTGGTATCTCCGTAGCCACCTGGGCCTGAATTAGCCTAAACTTTTTGTAGAAACAGAGGTTTGCTCGTGTGTTCACCCCACAGACACCAGCTGAGCCTCTGCAGTGCACAGGCGCTGCGCCGGGCTGTCGGGATGATGCAGTGAACAGGGTGGACAGGCTCTCTGCTCTCACCAAGCTCATGCTGTGGCTGGGGGAGACCAACAAGATCACTACAGATGGGGACACACATCAAGAAGTTAAACGGGGGGCTGGGTACAGCTCAAGTAGTACAGGGCACGCTTAGCATGCACGAGGTCCTGGGTTCAATCCCCAGAACCTCCTCTAAAAATAAATAAATAAATAAACCTAATTACCCACCTCCCCCTGCCCCACCCCCAAAAAAAAGAAACACAAGAGAGCCACGTGACAGACGGACAGGGTTGTGGCTACATTACAGTGGGTGGTTAGAGAAAGCCTCTGTAAGGAGACAACTGGGACAACAACGGAAAGACACAAGAAACAAGCCACTAAATATCCAAGGGAAGAATGTTCCAGAAGGGTAAGGCGACCTTGCGGCAGGAGGAAGAGCCAGCCATGAAGGTCCCAGTAAGGAATGCGGGTCTGAATGAAAGTGCAGTGAGATGTTGTTGAGGGTTTGTGAAGAGAGGAGGTCTGGTTCACATGGGACTGCTCTGGCTGCTGCATGGAGAGCGGGCTGCAGGAGAGCACCGTGAAGCAGGTGAGAGGCGACAGTGGTGTAGGCCAGGGAGGTGGCAGTGAGAGAATCAGTGAACAACGGCTGAATGCTCCTGGGAAACGAAGGAGAGGAGGATCAAGGACAAGCCTAGGACTTCAGCCCGAGAAGCTATGGGGATGGCAGTGCTTTTTACTGAGATGAGCAAGACCGGGGAAAGAGCAGGGTTAGGGCTGGAGAAAAATCAAAGCTCCGGCTTGGATTGGCTTAAATGTGGGATTCCTTTCAGCCATCTGAATCCAGATCACGACAGAAAATACTTGGCACATTCAAATTTGCAAGACTTGAGGGCAGTTAACAAAGACACCATCTACAGAAGGAAGGGGAGGTGTGGGGGAGCCACAAGGAGAGTGCAGCACCGGGGGTGGTGACTGCAGGGCCCCGTCACCTCGGCCGCAGGGGGTAGGTGAACAGAGAAGTTACCAGAATTTAAGAGTTTCTATCTCTAACAGAGGACTGTCTGGAGAAGGCCACCTGCCAGGAGCTGAGAACTTTAAGTTCACCAAACCACGGGGACCCTACAGGGAGGGGGCCTTGGAATACATTCTCTGCCCTCAGCACCCTGCCTCCCTCTCTGATCTCCATGTGCTCCCATCGCCTGCACTCAAACGGAGGCTGCCACTTGATGGAGCACGTGTGGGTCTCATCAGGGTGGAGAAAGATGAAGAACGGATATGGAGGGGCAGACGGAAGGCTTCCAGCCCACCATCCAGGCGGGGCTGCCAAGTAGGCAGCCAGAGCTCAAGAGAGCGAGGTCAGGGCTAACGACAGATTTTGCAGTTGCAGGCACAGAAGGGTTTTTGAAGCCTAAAGGTAAGATTTGCTCACCTAAGGAGAGAATATAAATGACATGAGAGCCCTCAGGTGAGAAACGGAAGTGATCAAAGGAGACCCAAGAGGAGAGAAGAGAGGCAGAAGGAACCGAGGAGAGGAAAATGTCACAAAAACGATGAGCAAAGTGAGCAGTCAGTCAACAGCGCCCAGCGCTGCTGAGCGACCAGGTCAGACGAGCACTGAAACCCGACCACCGCGTTTGGCCAGCAGGGCCCACTGACATGGCAGCAGGAAGGGTGGCCGGGGGCGGGGCAGGAGGCAAAGGCACAGGATGCTGAGGGAGGCAGGGCGCTAGCGGCACTGCTTGCCTCTGACGTAAACAGGTTCCAGACTCACCCACGATCCTTCTCCAGATTAGAATTAAGACAGCATTTCAGTTCTCCTTTTTCTTCAGATAATTTAGCTAGTCTAGATATGATCCACATTTAAAATGTATTAAAACCTATTTTAAATAAAACTTAATAAAAAATCCTCTGGAAAACCTAAAACAGAGCTACATGGTCGCCCGTGAGAAGCTGTCATTGCAAAGGACCCTCCACAAGTGCAGCTGGTCTACCCCTTTGTCGTAGGGTCTCGGATGTAGATACAAGTCCTACTTACATGACCTCGAGTAAGTTACAGACTTCTTTTAGCCTTGGTTTCCCTTATTACCCCTCCAGCACTGGGAGAGGCATCTTTCTTCCCCTTTAGCATCTTGTGTGCATTCCTGTATCTAAACTAACCACACTGTATTGAAATGACCTGTGCCTTCCTCCCCACCTTCAGACCCTGAAGACTAGGGACCATCCTTCATTCATCTTCATATGCCCAAAGCCATGCACTCAAAACACTTTGTTGAAAATAGATTATTCCTAATTTATCTCAAAAGACTGTTTTCAGTATTAACTTAGAAGCATAAGCATACCATGCGTGAAGGTCTCAGTGACTATCAGCAGTTACTCACAGTCTTCGATAGCTGTCTACATGAGAAACATCTTACTTTGTATCTGCGATCTCTACTCATTTATTCAACAGATATTTACAAACACATGTGCCAAACATTATTCTGAGACAAAAGTCCCTGCTCTCCTGGAGCTTAAGCTGCAGGTGGAGGAGTGGAGGGGGAGACAGGCAATGCAGAAATACATAAACATGGAAATAACAAGTTGTTGAAAACTTCTGTGAAAAAAAGTCCAGCAGCGTATAGGAACGTAAGAAGCGATGGCATAATTTCTCACAGGGTCTGTGGGTCTGTGCTGTTTCCATGCAGACCTCTATGTTCTAATTAACGTCCTCAAGCACTGCTATGGGTCATTCCCTTCAAACCAGGTGATAACTAACAACACACACAGGTGACCCTTGAACGAAGCAGGCGTTGACTGCTAGTCAAAAATCCATATGCAACTTGCAGCTGGCCAGCTCCCCTATCTGCAGCTCCTCTGCACCCATGGGTTTGACCAACCAGGGATCACAACACTGTAGTACTTACTACTGAAAAAACCCGTGTGTAAGCGAACCCACGCAGTTCAGACCTGAGCAGTTCAAGCCTGTGCTGCTCAAGGATCAACTGTGTGTTTCACAAGTCTTGTCTGAGAAGCATCTGATTCGTGCCTGTCTATGGCGTTTTCTGAGATCTCCCACAGGACACGCTCTCCCTCCACGAAGCACCCCCAGAAGTGTCACTTCACCACTTGCCCTGTTTAGTACAGACAGGAGAATGACTCTGAGATGCTGAGGTGTCTCAGTTCCCTGTCCAGTGAGACACAGAATGAGTACAGGGCTCGCTCATCAAAATGTTCTATTAAGCACTTCCGAGAGCAGACGCTGCCCATGGGACGCCTACTGCGCACTGTGGTAGCAGAGCAAAGGGCCCTGAGAACCTGGGGCAGGAGGGCAGGGCAGGGCGCTCACTGAGAAAACCACCCCAGGAGAGGGACGTTTCAACCCAACCGCACAGAAGAGACCAGAGTTGGCTAAGAAAAGCGAGGTCTGGGTAGGAAAGAATCAGGTCAGCACTCCGGGGAAAGGACAGCACGTGGCCGGCCAGAGTCAGGCACGCTGGAGGGACTACAAGACGCCCAGGAGGGCTGGGGGAGAGTGACAAGTGCAGGAGTGGGTGGTGGGGAACAGGCTGGAAAACTGTCTGTAACAGACCCTGTTGGGCCGCTGTTTTTTAAAAAAAAAAAAAAAAAAAAAAGCACAAACTAGTCAAAAATATGAAATTTTACACTAATTTCTACTCATTTCCTCAACCATCTTCAGCAAATGACTGGATTTCTCTGTGTGGCACTGCCCTTATGCCCGGCGTGGGGGGCCGGGGAGAAGTGGAAGGAAGATGGAGAGTCTTCATGTTTCCCAATGATTAAAGAATGTTTTGACGAGACACAGGAGATAGATTATTAGCTCCGTGTTTTGTTTTTTTTTTTTCACTTATGTTCATGTTTTGCAGCATTATCTTGTGACCAAAGAGCTGGTAATAGAGTCAAGGCTGTATCCGAAGCCTGGCCAGAACCTCCCCACGATGCGGAGGCTTACGTCACTGGGAGACGAGGCTCACCAGTGAGCCTCCGTCTCCTGTCAATCAGCACAGGCAGTTCCTTGAGTAGCTAGGAAAGGTCTAGTTTCATGTTCTTATCAAAAAGAAAGAAACTCGGAGAATGGGAACAGAGGTCTATCCAAAGCTATAAAAATATTTCTTCCCAACTAAAGGTGATAGGCTCTGATACACTGAAAGGACAATTTAGAGAAAGAATTTAAAGAATTGTAAAACTGCCACTTTACTTAAGAATCCCAGGGCAGCCTCACAATCTAAAAATCGAGTTTTGATTCTCATCTTATAATGGAGAAGATACTGCAATGACCATCATCTCTGGAGCCAAAATGCCTGGGCCGGAATTCCAGCTCCTCCGATGACCAGCCTCGGACCTGTGACTTAGCGTCTCTGTGCTCAGTCTCCTTAGCTGTCACCTGGGGACAACAGAAGAAGCCACTTCGGAGGGTTGTGAGGACTGACGAGGCAGTAGAGGTTAAAGTGCTTCGAGAAGCACCTGGCCACAAGCGTGTTAGCCATCATTATTAGTGTCTGATACGCATTTTATGAATCCATAATAAACCTTGTTTCCTACAAAACTTCTGCCTACTAGGAAAACCAATCACTGAACCAAGCAAGAAAATCCAAAAAGCTCCAAAGCCCTCCCCGCAAGGTGCCTCTGCGAGGAGAGCAGGCGTACCGGTGGTGCCCGTGGGGCAGCTGGTGCACACCACCTCCTGTGTCTTCGGGACGACGGCACAGCTGGAGCCCCCGGGACACGGGCAGGGCTGGCAGTCCGAGGAGGTGCCCAGGGTGGAGTCCCCGTAGTAGCCGTCACCGCACCTCTCACAGTGCGGCCCGGCTGTGTTGTCTCTGCAGCTGCAGACACCTGTTTGGAGAGCGGGTGTGAGGAAACAGGCAAGGGCGTGAGCAAGTAACAACGAGCATTTCCTGCCGCTAAGGAGAACGTAGGTCTGGCAGCCCCCAAAGATCACCTCCTCACCTGTCTCGGGGTCACAGGTCGCACTGTGTCCATTGCAGGTACAAAGCACGCACGGACTGTATGGCCCGAGGCTCGGAGTTTCTCTTCTGTAACCCGAGAGGCACGTCTCACAAAACTGCCCTCCGTAGCCCACGGGACAGGTGCAGGACTCCACCCAAGTTGCAGGGACCCCAGGCCCAGGGCGAGCGCTGGCCAGGGTGACGTCATCCAAATACCCAGCACCTGTGTATGGCGTGGAAAAGAGGACACTGAACTGGCTTCCGTCTTCCAAAAGCTCACGAAAAGTCAGTAATGCTAAAGAGTGTCAGAGCCAGTCAGCCATTAGCTTAATTCATTTACTGAAGGAGACAACCAGAAACTGCATTTAGAACAATCAGGTGGTACTCGGTGCCAAGCATGTGGAATGGCGGCCCAGTACATCTGTATTTTTTATGCACATGCACACGCATGTACACACACAGAGATGTGTTGGATTTTACAGCTCTCTCAGTCACCAATGTGGAAAATGAAAAGCATAAGGCAACAATCTGGGGCAGAAAAAGACAAAAGAGGAATGTGGGAACAAGAAGGGTTCAGGGCTGTAGCCATGAAGCCATGTTTTTGTTCTCTTTGCCACAAAGCAGGTACTGACTGCAGAGTTCAGGGTAAGAAAGCAGGAGAAGCACCAGTCAACCGGAACCACTCAGTTATATTCTTGGCTCTACATAAAACCACAAAAGTACGTAACCAAGTTCTGATAACCAGGGCTACTTTGGCAAATACATAATTACTACAACGCCATTATGCCGTGTATCACAATGCTTTCCCGTTTCCAGAAGAGAGTAAAATAGAGAAAGCCATATACTGGCTTAGCCCAGCGGTTCCTCCAGCCTGACAGGGCACGTGACAGGCTCGGCAGCAGCGCCCCATGCAGGCGGCAGGTTTGACTGTATCACCACAGGTCCCCTTCATTTCCCTCCCACCCCTGCCTCTTGCAGCCTTACCTTTAAGTGTATTTCCCCACATTATGAAATATCACTTGTTAATTATGTAATTCTTAGAAATTGACAACCTGAGGCCGAAGGACATCTCTTTCATGACTACCCCAAACTTAGTTAACTTTTAATATATTCATGGGCTTTTTTCAGCCATTAGATCATGAGATAACTCTCCACTGGTTAATGTACTTTCAACTCTAAACATTATGTCTCTATGCCCTAAAGGTAGTCTTCAGTCTTGTGCCTACTCCCGAATTACAGTCCATCTCTTTTCCTTCCCTTCAGCCAAACTTCTTAAAAGAAAAACCTTTATTTTACATCTTCACCTTCAAACTTATCAAAACACTGCAATCTAACTTCAGTTTCAATACTTTTTTTTCAGTCATATTTTCAAGTTTAAAAATTATTGCCCTTACACTGACAACCTTCAATTCCAGACCTCCAGTCCTGACATCTTCTTAAGCCCCATCCATACTTCTAACTATTTATAAGACATTTTCATCTGGACATCCATGTAGGCATCTCAAAAAACAACACATCCAAGCTGCGATGCCATTTCCAATGTCACACCACCATCCTGACTCCTCTCCCCCAGAGAGCTGCACCTTTCTACAGAAAAAGGTCTTCATTAGAAAAAATTTATAGGAGAAAGAAATCTTTAAAGGCACATTTAAAAATAACTTTGTTTATCTAAAATTATAACAAATGTTCATTCAGTAATTTTTAATTTTTCATAATGGAGACAATTTAGTTGAAAGGGCTTGGTAATTTACAGAGCAAGGAACAAAAAAATGAGAGCCAGCAGAATTCTATTTGGGAGTCTTAGAAGAATCAATTTATATATCATGCAACCTCAATAGGGCTTATTCACTACAAAACAACACTATTTATTAATTTTGGCTCATTTTCTCCAGGTCCTTAAAAGTAGTTTAAAAATGCCTTATTTTTTATACACAATTCACATATAATGAAGACATTTATACCACTTCTTCAGGATCAGTGTTACAGTATTAGGACTTCAGAGGTACTTAACTTCCTCCTACTTAACCATCTTCCTAAACGATTCTCCTAAATCATATCACAACTTACTTCTCTCATTGTACGTCCCACGGATCTTGACGGAGGTCAAATTGTTCAGGAGTTTCTGAAACTCGAAAGGGGTAAGAGTAGGCCTCCAAGGGTAATCTGCCGCTTCGTGGAGCCTGGAGAGGAGGGAGTGGCCACGTTAATCTCTGTGAGGACAATTCTGAGAAGTGAGAAAGCACGTCTCACTCGTTTCTGCCACCAGCGCCTTGCTCTGCCAATCTAACCAGGTCAGCAATGCGTCTGTTGTTTTCACAGTACAACTGGAAAGGGCAGACTGCCTTTCACAAAGTCACCTTGGGAACCCAGAAGTTTTTCTTCAATATACACCTTGAGGCCTGATGAGCTTGGATAAAGAAACCACTTTATAAAGATAAAGAAAACTCTGGTCAAGTCAGATTTTACAAACAAAAAACTGTCCTACCTGAAGACGTATTTCACGGCGGTCTCACTCGGATACGAATTGCCCTGAGCGATCAGGGGCACAGACACTCTCAGGCCAGCTCCCTCAAGCACAAGGTCTTCTGCAGAGAGGCGAGTGTCTCGCCTGTCCACGCGAAAGGAGAAGGAGAGGTTCTGACCATAACTCAACACCTGCTTGCCCAAGAACTTCGCTGCAAGGCAGACAAACGGGGAGTGGGAACGTGAGACTGAAACAGACAGGCGCACACCCCAGGCCAGCGCCCGCCCTAGCCGTACTTACCAGGAGCAATGAAGTACCTAGGAAAGTAGCTGTCTGAGATGACAGCGATGTCCTGCCTCTCTGAGGACCACTCCAGTGATGCTTCAGAGCCATCCCTTTGCTCGGCACGCCACCCATCCTCATCTGCAAGGAGAGGATGAAAACACAGGTGCCATTACTTTATAAACATCCTGAATTCCAGTCCTCTGTGTACCACAAAATATATACAGAAAGTCATCAACAAAGGTTTTTGAATAAATGGAGGCTACAAGAGTATCTATACATGCTGTACCCTTTGAGCTGTATTTTGCTTTATTTTATACATTTATACTCACTATGGTAAATTCTAAAATCATTTATATATGTTTTCATTAAATTAGAAAGCCATACAAGAAAAATCATGTACATTAAAAACCAAAATGTTGACACCTTCCAAAAATCCTCAGAGTTACTGATTTTTTTAAACACTGTAAGTCTAGATGGACAATTCCAGGGGAGAAGGAGAGGTCTACGTTACCAATCTGAAAGGTAGAAGTTATGGCGTAAACACTGTAGCCGACGGCATTTGTGCAGACAGAAGAATGCCCGAAGCAGAAGCAGGGTGTGCAACCCCTAGGATTAGATGATTCCAGATTAAAAAATCCAGGTTTGCATCTGAAAAAGATGAAGACACAATCAGTGCTTTGGGTACCTGAAATATGCTAACAGAGAGAACACAACACAGCTAGAGAAATGCGCTACCTCTCACAATTGAAGCCTTCGACATTGTCTTTGCAAACACATCTTCCCGTTTCAACGTTACACTCATCTGTGCTGCCGGAAGGATTGCAGGCACATGGCCTGTTGGACAGAAAATGGAGAAAAACAGTGAAAGAAGAGGAAAGATAAAGGAAGTCCACTCTTACAGTCAATCTTTTGTTTTGCCTGTTAATAGATTTTTTTTTTAAGGAATACATAACAGCAAAATGAATCCTAAAGTTACTTTTATATTTGGATTTGGTTTCAATCAAGGATACCCATCACATTTAGACATTGAAAACTCCACTTAATCTCTGTACAAACAATCCTGGCTCATCATTTACAGCTAGAAGAAAACTTAAAATTTGGTGACAATTATTATGGGGGAAAATGTTCATACTGCTGCAAGTAAGCCTCAAGATCCATTAAGAATCAGCTCCATTTGGAGTCTGCCCCCTTCCTCTGGTTTTGAACAATCTTACCTGCACCCGGCCTCGGTGAGAGAGTGGTACCCAGGCTGGCAACGGTCACACTTGTCACCCATCACTCCTGGCTTACAGCTGCATCGGCCGTAGCTATCACACTGTGTGCTGAGAGATCCTGGGATTTAAAGAGCTCCTTGTCAACCAGGTATGTAAATAAAATTAATGCCTCAAAGAAAGAAAACTGGTAACTAAAAGCAATACTTGAAAACCAGTATGTAGACTGGTTTTCAATATCTAGATGGTTACCAAGAGAATAAAGATCAAATTTTAAATCATAGCTCTCTCAAAATCATACCCCCCCTTTTTTTTAATTGAAGTATAGTTGATTTAAAATGTTGTGTTACTATATGGTGTACAGCAGAGTGATTCAGTTATACACACATATTCTTTTTCATATTCTTTTTCATTATAGGTATTACAAGATACTGAATATAGTTCCCTGTGCTACACGGTAGGACTCTGGTGTTTATCTATTTTATATATAGTAGTTAGTATCTGTGAACCCCAAAGTCCTAATTTATCCTCACCCCTTCCCCTTTGGTAACCATAAATTTGTTTTCTGTCTGTGAGTTTCTGTTTTGTAAATAAGTTCATTTGAATCTTTTTTTTAGATTCCATATATTAGCGATATTATAAAAACCATACCCCTTTAAATCATGACATTTAAACTTTTCAGACATGTACCTTAAGATGAATCTACTCATAATTGTTGAAAAACGCTAACTAACTAACACCCTGTATCCAGTGATAAACTGCACACAAAACCAGTCACTGCTTCGTGGACAAACACAGACTCCTCATGGCCTGTGTGTAGATTTAAGGATATACAGGCATGAATGACAAAAATAAAGTTAAAACTCTTGAAAAAGCAGAATGGACTAAGAGAACTCTGCTTCTCTGAACACCACCAATGGGCTGAAAAAAGTTCAGCCCTCCAAGGAGGTTAGACTAAACAAAATCAGTAACAAGGAAGAACTCACGAAGCAGCTCACCTTTTACAGCCAAAGTTCAAATGGCCTCTGTGATCTTACTGCTAATTATTTACACAACCATTACTCAGGCCAACCCTTTTATAAACACCAGAAAGTCATCTGAAAGCTTGACTTGGTTAAAGAGAGCGGAGGCAGATCTGAACCATTGACATGTTACTCGATGTGCACTCTTCCGTCCTTAACCTGTGCAAACCCCCAGGAAACAAAGCTCTATTTCCTGAGGGCACAGGGAACGCTTATTTTGTCTTCCCCCCCATCAGGCGGAAGCAGACGCTGCCTGTCACTTACCAACAGGACTACAGTGGCAGGGAGAGCAGGCTTCCCGGCTCCCGAGGCGGAAGAAGTTCTCCCGGCACCTCTCACAGTTGGCTCCGTCTGTGTTATCCTGGCAGTTGGTACAGTGGCCACCGTGGCCAGTGGAACGGTACAGCTCAGGGTCAAAGTAGCACTCTTGCGATCGGCCATTGCAGTCACAGGCTGTTGGCCAAAACATCAAGTTAAATCAGGTCCATGTTCCTATACAAACGGCAGTTTAAAGACACTCAAAGAAAACCGAACCGTAATTTCCCACACCTCTGTGACGGACAGTAAGAATGAGCACCAGATGCTTTCTTCATCAGAAAACAAAACCAGCATGTCTGTCAGCAAAGGGTTTGTACAGCCAGGTTACTGGCCTCCCAAGAAATACTCATCCTTATCAAAAGACAGCACCACCATAAAACATGACGAATTCTTGTACTTAGAAAAGAATCTCCAGGTAGTTGTACGTATACAAGAAAGAGCCAAGTCAGCTTACGATTTTTCTGAATCTTTATCCCTCATTCCGATGCCAAGTCCAAGCGCAAGGGGCCAATTTATACGCAGGCTTCAATTTATCTTAACTTTTCAGGGCTCAGACAATTCAAATGCATTAGATATGAACTCCTGGCCCAGACTGGGGTAATCTGAGACACGTGGGTTAAAATTAGTGCCTCTGTGGACGGAAGCAGAACTGAAGGGAACTCTCTACCTGCTAGGTACGTCCATCCACCAGGAAGCCACAACGCCAAATGCGTCACCTGCTAAGTGACTCTATTCCCTACAGGGCACAAGCGTATTTCAAGAACAAGTACCTGTGGTCACTAAATTTCTTTATTATGTTTACATTAAGATGATTTTCTTCAAATTACTGATTCTGCCCCCAAGTACAGGCAGTATCTTGAGCACTAAATAAAAATAAAATTTTATTTGATTTCAGACAGAGCAGGAAGTTGCTGCTTTTTAAAAAAATGTTTGAATATACGTATTTTTCCCCTTCCTTCGTTTACAATCAATTCTTTCGTATCATTGCATTTGAAAACTCTTTAGAAACTTGAATCACTGGCACCAAGAATTAGGGTGGTGTTAAGTAACTTTTAAAGCTCCCTTTCATTTCTTTAGTAGCTCCGTCTCTTTGTTTAAGCTTCCCTAGAGTATCTCGCCACCAGCACAGCCCATCGCACCTATGTGGTCTGGTGCCTGGAAACCATGAGGACGAACAGTTCCCACAGCTGCACTGCCCTAACCCACCATTAGAGCAGGTGCCAGTGGCTCCCACCCCAGCTGGTAAGAGGGAGGCAGCTGTCGTTTTTCCTTCCCTAGCCCCAGTATCCTGACATACGCCAGAAACTGCACGCTTTGAGGGGTCACGGTGCTGAAGGGACCAAAGAGGAAAGCAAACTGGCTTAGCTCCTCATCAAAGCCCGTTAGCTGCTGTATTCAGTTCATTTGCTAATGAGAAGCTGGCAATATGTTACACCTGTTTTTCCCATGATGTTCCCATGATGTTCCTGGACAGACTCAAAATATGACATCATTAAGCAGATTACTTTCCAAGCACACGTGTACATTTATGTAAATGTCACATCTCAGGAGTATTTCATTCTTTCTTTTATCAGCATTTATCATGAAGCTTCCAACAGTGGATACTACAGTTCAGTAAAAGAATTAAAGATTCAAGGAAGTGCTTAGGAATGCCAGGGGAGGCTATAAAATTTATCTTAAAATCAGGGATTTGTTAAGAAAAGAAGAGATGAACGAGAAAATCTGCTGTAGGAAGCTCATGGAAACAGTCATGAGTCAAGATGCTGGTCCTTTCTCCAGGTTTCTGTCAATAATTCCTGCAAGTTCAGAGTGTCTTCCTCCTTATTCCCTTTATAACCAGGAGAGTGTGATGAGGAATATTTATAAGGACTTAAGAAAATTACAGATGCTTTATTTTTAAGTCCTTGGCAAATCATGATGACATGGTTTCACAGTTTTTCTCCTGAGACTCCTCTCTCTTCAGAATAAACCAAGATATTATGAAGGAATACACGCGGCGTACTATTTTTCATTTTACCCTTTCCTAGGAACACTAGGCTCTGCTCTTCCTCTCAAAGCCACCCACCTCTGCATGACGGAAGGGGGAAAACCCTCCCCCGCTGTGCTCTTCAGTGAGATAAAGAAAAAGTAACTTTGATAAATAATCTTTTGAAGGCAGTCTTGGTCTAGAACTCATCATACTTGACGCGTGTGAATCAACAACCTGGTTGCTTGAGTAAATGAGCATCGGTAGGAAGAAGAGTATTTTAAAAAAGGGCAACAAAGACAAGACTAGAGACACTGTACTGTAGAGCAGGCTACACCGGCCCGGGGTTTGGATCTAAGCAAAAGGCTGAACCTTGAAGATGCTGCTCCCTTCTCTGTGATGCGTTTTCAAGAAGAAAATATAAAACCAGCAGTTTATGTTTATGGACAGTTGCATGCAGCTTGTTGTTCTATGCTCTCAAATTATGGAAGAAGCACTGCCTTTCAGACTTCTCGTTTCAGGGAGGAATCAAAGGAAGTCACCCACTCCTTCTCCCACCCCTGGACATCCTCAAGACAATCTAGCAGGTGGACGCCAAGGGGCACTCACGCAGGCATTCGCTGGCACTCTCGGCAGTCGCCCTCCTCCAGGGCCGGTCATTGAAGAAGCGGAGACACTTTTCACAGTCCACCCCGTAAGTGTTATGTTTGCAGTTACACACCAGCTTGTCAAACTCGTTCTTCACACACTCACTTGCGTGTCCGTTACACTTACACCTGAGGAGAGAAGAGACACTCAAAAGAATGAAACAAACAAACAAAAAGAATGAAACAGCTATAAAGTCCCAGAAATGAACACAGAAAAAGGCTGTACATCAGAACGGTTTTGAGTTTACCATTCAGAACTGGAAACTGACAAGATTAAGTAGTGGTTGTGTGTTTTCCTATATGAAGAAAAATTAAACAAGACCAAAAAAAGGTAGCTTCATTTAACAAGGGACGGGGCATGAACCAGACATGAGAAGCAAGTCCCTAAGGTCACCTGTAGGATCACATCCTGAAGTGCAATGTGTGTCTCCAGAGGCAGCCAGGGGCGGTGGTTAGGAAGCATGGACTCCGAGGCCAGGCTGCCTGGGTCTGAAACCCTGTGCTGTGACTGACTGAAGTGACTTAGCCTCTGCACCTTACCTGTAGACCTGACATGACGGGAATGTCTATTTCAGAGTTACTGAGAAGATCAAGAGCTTGCTCTGGTTTATGTGCCTAGGACTGCACGGGCATATGACAAGCCAGGAAATGTCAGCAGTTATCTGCCATCATGATACTACAGTGTTCTGATCTGAGGGTATATCACCGCCATGTGGATCTCTGGCAGACTGATAATCCCTCCGGTTGTCTGGGGCGAGAATCCTTGGGGGATCCCCCAGATGCAGGTACCACCATACACCACAGACGCGTGGAAATCCCCATGCGCTCCGGATGCAATTTTAAAAGGGACTGTTTCTTTACTTTCCTTTTCTGATATTTCATTGTTAGTGCAAAGAAATGCCACTGATTTCTGTATGTTGATCTTGTATCCTGCTACCTTGCCGAATTCTTTTATCAGCTCTAGTAGTTTCTGTGTGGAGCCTTTAGGGATTTCTATATATAGCATCATGACATCCACATATAATGACAGTTTTACCTCTTCTCCTCCAATTTGGGTCCCTTTTATTTCTTTTTCTTGTCCGATTGCTATGGCTAGGACTTCCACCACTATATTGGATAGAAGTGGTGAGAGTGGGCATCCTTGTCTTGTTCCGTGAGGATTTCAGGGCGAAGGCTTGCAGCTTTCCACCACTGAGTGTTATGCTGGCTGCAGGTTTGTCATAAATAGCTTTTATTATGTTGAGATACTAACATGCACTCTGATGTACTGCCGTTTCCCTCACCTGCCTCTGTACAGATAGCAATCAGTTCCACAGCTTCAACTACCATCTAACAGCACACTCAAATCCTCCCCAAACATCCATGGTGGACCAGGATGAACCCGAAATCTGTATCTCTGGCTCTCACCTTTCTTCCAAGCTCCCGTCCTTGACTGCTGCACACATTTAGATATCCTCCAAGCCCTAAAGCTTTACATTCTGCAGCTAAGCTCACCATCTCCCCAAATGAGCTTACCTTCCTGATTTACTCTGCTGATGGTGCCACCACTTTCCTGATCCCTAAACCTTAAAATCATCTTTGACTGAAGTTCTAATTATTCTTCCTTCACAATAAAATGCACCTAAGTGTTCCTTTCCATTCTGCTGTCACCACCCTAGTGTCAGATATTTGTCACCCCACAACTAGATCACAGCATGACAACAGGAATATAAATTCTCTTGATCGTGTTCCACCTTCACCTTGTCTGCTGCTAATCTTCCTAAACTACCGTTTTAATACCAAAGCCCTACTGCAGAAAAGTACATGGCGTCACACTGGGCACAGTTTCCGTCAGCTTTCACTACGCCTCAGCCCCTCACCAGCAAAAATAATGTTCCTGCTCTTGAGACCTCACAGCCTAGTAACACAAGGGGAGGCAAGCCCAAGGTCCCTGGCCTGCTGTCTGCGGTCTGCGACTGCCAGACTTCCTCGCTGGTTTACAGCTCTGCAAATTCATGTAAGATTTTCCTGAAGTCAAGAAGGTTTGAACTCTTCTAACGTTACGTTTTGGTCATGACATGCTCATCTTTCTGCACCAAACCTCACTGTCCTCCCTCCTTATCTAAATCCTACCCATTCTTCAAGACCCAGCTTAGATCCTGTCTGCTTCTCTAACCAGACATTCTGTGATGTTCTTGGACACATGGCCTCTTTTAATCTAAAATACTATGACTGTACTAGTATTTAACTTTTCACACACTCATGCATCGCCTGCCCCGTTCATTCATCTGTAGGATCCTGGAAGGTCAGGTCCTTCTCAGCAGGTGACTGTCAGTCTTACACTTCCTCGGTAGCTTCACAGTGCCTATCACAAAGCTTTGCACTTAAATGCTCAATAAGAATTCACTAAGTGTGTTGACTGGACAAGGTTTTAGAAAACCTAATTACTTTGTCTCCAGGATAATGCGGTCTAACAACATTACTAATATGGTTGTTAACAAGATGCTACATTCACTTCTAAACCAAAGCTCCAAACACTTCGAAGGTTATTTAATGGTTTACTTACCTACCACCCACAGCAAAATCAGAGATTGCATAATAATAGGATTTGAGAACTTTGGGGTCATTAAACACTTCATCTCCAAAAGTGTTCAGGCGATTGAGAGTTACTCTGATGTCAGTGGCAGTAACCCATTCCTGCCAGGAAACAAAAACACAGAAAAGGGAGATAAAGGCACTGAAGAGCAGAGATATAAATGTGCCATAATCTTCTAAGCAGCTAGGGTATCATTTAACTTATACCCTCTTGTGGCGTGAAATCTATTCTAACACTCGAGGACTCCTTTAGCTTCCTAATATTTTCCTCCTTCTTGACTCTTCCTTTCTGTGATCTAAGTTTGTTACTTCACCACTCAGAGCCCTCCCCGAGGCAGGAATAATACTAGTTTCCTCACAAGGTTACAGAGAGACTGAAATGAAATACACTTTTATTTATTTTTTTAATTAAAAAAATTCAGGGGGGATGTAATTAGGTTCATCTATTTATTTATTACTTTTGATAGAGGTACCGGTGAAATAGACTTTTTAAAAATTTTTATTATTCTTAAAATTTTTTTAGACATATACTTTTAAATGCTTAACATGCATTAGGTCCTCAATGCACATGTCCCACCTCCCCACTCTGAGTCCACACCCCAAAGCCAGTCACGAGACGCCATCAGAGGACGTGCAGTGTCACAACTGTCATACGCTGGTCACTGCTTCCTCCTGCCGGTTCCATACCACCTCCCCCTCCACTTCCAGTCCACTCCCGACAGAGCTGGGAGACACACCCAAGTACGAAGCAATAAATCATTACGCTGGCCTGAACCAACGAGGCGCACTCTTGGTCTTGACTCCGCCCACAATGTCACTTCTCGCGAGACCTTCCCTGGCCGCCCTATGTAAAACCGCCCTCCCCACAACCCCCTGTTCCCCTTCCCTGTTTAAGTCGCCTGCTTCCATCGGCACTACCCCCCAACCCACCACCACCTGATTAGAAGCCCCACAGGGGAGCAATTTTTTGTTTTGTTCATCGCAGTTTGACTAGTGCTTAGCATATGCCTGGTGCTCGCGTGACGTCTGCCAAGCCAATGAACAAATCTGAACTACTGGCCAAATCGGTAGGTGTGCCCCGATGGCAAAGGACAAGAAGGAAGGCTGGGCCATCTTCCCCTGGGTTCTGTGAGATCCAAGCACTTAGAATACACGCCCTTTCACTGAGCTAATTTCAGTCAGACGTTTACATCTGCGGTAGATTGTCATAATAATGATCCCAATGAATCAGGACTGCCAGTGTCCACACCCCGTGCAGTCCCTTTCCACGCTGATTCTAGGCTTGGGGGTGTGACTTACGGGCCAAGGAGACATCAGCAGAAGTGACAAGCAGAGGCTTGATAAGCACTTGTGCCCTGGGACTCACCCTCCTGGAAAACTTCCACCATCACATGAGGAAGCCTAGTCTCGTCCCCTCGGGGATGTAAGACCACAGGGAGAGAGAGAAAAACCCAGCTCCCAGCTGACCTGCCAGGGAGTGAGCCCAGGCCATCACAGAGTCATGAGAAACAATAAATCATGGTTGCTTAAAACCATTATGGTTTAGAGTGGTCTATTACACAGGGCCACCTAAAGACACCCTGCCCCCTTTAAGTCCTCTCCAGGGACTGCCTATCAGAATCGCCGACACGCAGAACAAGCCAGCGCAGAGGCGGCCATCTGTGTTTTCAGAAGGCTTCACGTGAACCCGGGAGGCACACCCCTGACCAGGAGTCACTGCCCGCACCGTGCCAAACACCTGCACACAGAGCAACACCGGGAGCTCACAAGGGCTAATCTCCACGAAGCCTCCACAGACACTTAGAAAGGAGCAGAGATGACAATCTCACCGGACCCGCACTTGGGGCTCCAATGACAACGCCCACGCACGGCCACAATGTCAGGAACCTTTCAGCTCTGTAACGTAAACGGCTAGACACATCTCTGGGTTCAATGCTTACTGTACCTTCCACAGGCTTCCTCTCTATCACAGCTCTCCTTGAAACAAAAGCGTCTCAAGGGCCGAATCTAAGCCACACACTCTCCCTTTTTCATAATGGGCATCTTAAAAAGACTTTCTAGGCTTTCTAGATTTTTCTTAACTAGACTTTCTAGGTTTCGAATCCCAGTTCTGTCACTTAAAACTGTATGATTTGGGCAAGTGATTTGATATTTTCCAAGCCTCTGATTCTTCATCTGCAAAATGGAGATAATGAAAGTATCTACCTCACAGAGTTCTCTGGACAGTTAAACATGTTAAAGTATCTAAAAGGCCTAGAACAATACTTGTCACATTGCAGCACGTGATGGCAAGTGCTATAGTAAGTGCTAATATTCTTATAAACCACTACGTGTTTGGTGACATTCATATACCCTGAAACCAGGAAGGGGCTGCTCTCCCCATCCGGGAGACCACACACTCTAAAGGGAGGCAAAGGGGGCACCGGGGACAGAAGCCAACTGTCTCCGTCCTCACTGTCAGATCAGCTAACCCTCCTCAGCGACTGCGTATCAGGACCAGAGCTCTTACATCCAGAGACACATAATCAATGTTTCTGCATAACGATACCAACTGACCAAATCTACTACAGACGCTCACAGCCTTCTGCCACAGTTAGTCTTATGAGTTTCTGGGGGATGAGGAGTAACTAACATCAGAATTCCCAGAGCTGGAAGAACGCTGCAGGGCAGGCTGACAAGGCGTGCAGTTAGCAAAGGGGCCAGAAAGCCACGGTCACAGTGTCGCCTCACCACGTGTTCCTACTGACGATACTGTCCCCTCCCCAGGATAGTAAAACACAGCCATCTGTGTAGGAAGAATCAAAGCTAGAAAATGTGCGCTAGCTGATCAACTTAAAGAGTGTCTGTGGACCTCCTCTCCCCTAGGCAATCCACTCCCTGCTTTTCTATCGAAGTCGGTTATTCTTTCTGCCATTTATGTTGAACACATCTCACTGCCACTGAAAGAAAGATTCTTCTGAAAGGCCTGTGCAAACAGGCTGGATGCTCACCATAACCCTCAGAGTTTAATCAAGATTTACGATCTCCCAGCAAACTACAGAAATCCAGTGCAAATGAAGAACTGGACCCAGAGAGAAATACATTCTCATCCTGTCACTGTCCAAAGCCACAGGAGCAAATGAGAAAGAGAGTCCTTAAACATAAAAAGTCCCAAAGAGAAAGAATGAGAGGACACAAAGGCAGGAAGCCCAGAACAACAGGAGGAAGCCTTACTTAGAAGTCATGCGCTTAGAAGCTTCTCACAAAATGCACACGGCATTTGCAAACCCACATCCAGTCTTTCTCGTCACGGTGAGTACAGGCTGCCCACATTTGGATGTTAACTTCAGCCACGTGACAGAAGCGTCTCCGGTTCTATGATAATGTGCTGAGTGTGGCGTGAGACTTATCAGCCTCTCCATAATCAAACAGCCAGAACATCAGAAAAGGTTCCAGACGTCTAAGCGATACAGAAAGATTCCAAATTATGGTGTATGAGGAATACACACACGGAACTCATGAAAAAGAGAAAGCTTTCATTCTTTCTTTTGTCACAGAGGGAAAAGTTTGCCACTGTCCTTAAAATGAATTTCTATCCTGTCACAAACACCAGTGCTCTAAGGTGACGAGGCGTTTTTATAGTGATTGACAACAGTGCCAGACAAACCCCAACAAAATTTCCTTGTACGATAATGAAGAAAGGCAGAGTTCTTAAACATCTTGCCTCAATTGTTTCCTCTTGCTAATATTAAAAAAAAAAAACCAATTTTGTCAAACCAAAGAAGAGGTAAGAAAGAATACGAAAAAACTGGGTTGATTCAAACACTCTCCTTTAAAAGGAAAGTCAGAAGCAAAACGTTTCCACTGCAAGTACAGAGACTCAAGTTAAAATTGTTCAGCACTTGAAAAAAATTGGTAAATTTACGTCCCAGGATACACATACAAGTGCATGAAAACGTAAGAACAAACATCACCTGGGCAGCGAGAACACGGTGACCTTCCTTCACTTACTAAGAGGACACGGGGGAGCAGAGCAAAGCCCGCTGCCTGTCTCCCACCCCTGGCCCTGACTTCAGCAGTGGGACCACAGGCCCCAGCACGGCGGTCTCCCTGCATCCTGCATGTGGAGGAGCTAACTGGCTACAACGTCGACTTCCAGGAGCCCACCTGCAGCACAGGGCTGTTGTCAAAGTTGTAGGCACTGGGCCTGCCTTCCAGGGTTGAGAAGGCCACGTTGCCCCCGGTGAGAGGGGAGATGTCGCTGAACTCGTCCGTGCACAAGGCCTGCTGCTCGTCCCCGCCCGTCCGGATGAAGCCGCGGCTGGCCTTGGCGTAGGTGCTCTCGCAGGAGCCGCTGTAGTACTGGTACGGGACCCAGGGGCCGTCCTCCCGCGTGCGCTTGTAGATGGCGAAGCTCTCCGGACGGCTGGTGTGGAACTTGAGGCGCACGTATGTGATGTCGAAAGCCTTTCCTGTGGGACAAACACATCAGAGTTCCTAAGTCATGTGCATGAAGCAAAGAAACAGGATACGAACCACCCGTGCACACTGGACCAGGAAGGTGCCACGACACACAGGAGCACACGACACACTGGCTGTGCCCCGTGGGCTATGCGAGGCCTGGAAACGGTGCACGCTTTCCCGCAGAAATGACAAGTTACAGTGGGTTCATAAGCTGGCTCGGAAAAGCCTGTTTACGATGTGTGTTGTTGAAATTTTGTTTGCCGTGAAAAACGGTAGCATGTGTTCGGTCTGCACTTACATTGTTAAAAAGAAAAGTGGATGAAAAGGTGCATTTATTCTTAATGCTGCTGCTTCAGCAAAAGCTCACTCAACAGATAGAAAGTATCTGCTGGCTTTCTAATGAGTCCTCTGGGCACTTCCAAGATTTTTAAAAACCCATTTTTTCAACTCATTGTGACGTCACTTCTTGATGCAGGAAGAATGTCTTCAGTATTCTTCCTCTCATTTACCGGCTAAGAAAGAGCATCTGAGAAAGAGTAAAGGACAGTGACTGAGAGATGGGGCAGGGAGCAGAGGAGGAAAGAAAAAAAGAAAAAATCCTGCAGTAGTTGAACAAAGAGATGAAAGAGAGAGACGAGAAAGGCAGTTTAAAGAAACTGTGCTCAAAACAGCATCTATGAGCGCTGAGCAGGGAATGACAGCAAAGGGGGGGGGCAGCCAGTGGGCTGTCGTCCCCCCGGAAGAAGAGCCACCGGATCAGATGCTCCCCGCGGCAGCCAGAGCCCAGAGCAGAGACGGCGGGGCAGCATGGTTGTCAGTCAGCATGCTTTCAGGTGGGTAAAAAAGATAACGTGCAGCTGTTTTTAATCATCATTCACTCATATATTGGGTCTTTCTATCGCTGACAATGTCTACACTTTGCCACTTCTACGCTACAGTAAAGATCACCGTTTGTCAACAGGTGTTTACTGGGCACAACTACATGCTAAGCCCCATGCTGTAAACTTTGGGGGGCAGGGTGTGTTAGACATAAGGGGTCCTTGAACTCAACGAGATTATAGTCTCTCCTGCCCAAGTGAATTACCTTCAAGGAAGAACCACCATCCAAGTGCACAGAAGAGGAACTCCTGCACGGGGCCATTCTCACTTCCTCACACCCACCCATCCCCAGGGGAGAAGGCGGGGTGCTCACGTGTGGCCTGGAATCTCCTGAGCGCTCTCCTCACTGCCCACCTGAGTCCCCTCTCCTCTCCTCCACTCCTTAATGCAAGACAGCACCTCTGGCTCTGTGCAGGGGGGGCTGCTGCTGCCCCGCTACTGGATCTGAGACTAAGTGGGTGAGTTCAGTTGGGGTGGGGGTGGGAGCAGAAAGCCCATGTAAGCCACATGCCCAGGCTCTGTTCTTCAACCCAGTTTTAGCTCTAACACACCTGATATGATCAGCCATACCTGCCTCTATTTCACAGCTGGTCCAGATCATAAACAAGGGGTTTGATGAACTGTCCCCCTATTCATGAAACACACTCACACACATAAGGTCTTGAACATAAAGGTGTACGGTATGATGGAAAGAACACAGGGCTGGGCACTGTGAGACCCAAATTCAGATCCTCGTTCTTTCAATGGCTAGCTGCGTGACTTCTGCTCCATCAGCTTCTCCTCCGTGAAAATGAGGGTGATTACCCCTGAGTCACCAATCTCCAAGAGTGGTTGGAAGGGCAAACTAAGATCCTACATTTATTTAATTAATTCTAGAACTCTGTACAAATACAAGGCACTATGATAGGAGGGTTCAGAAGAAAATTCCTCAACTAGGACTCTGAGTATGTTCACACATAAGTGCCTGATTGTACAAGGGACCACCTGCTACAGCTGCCAAAGAATGTAACACCAATCTGGATCTCCTTCCTACGATGCAGCACGATGCTCTGGCTGGACACGAGTCATGCAAATACAGCTCAGAACCCTCCTGTAAAAAGTACGCAAATGTATCTCTTTACTGTGTCGAAGATGTAAGGACATCACCTTTGAATGAGGGCGAGGCTATAACGCAGTATGTGTGGCATTCCAGAGACTATCTGAAACATTCTGGGATAATAAAACAATTCTGTTTCACTCCTGAGTAGGTGGCTCGGGATGTTCAAAGGCTTACACGCTAATCTGTGGATTACAGATTACCTCTGCTTTTCTATTCTCTGCCTACACTTCGGCCATCTCATTGTTCTTTAGCAACCCAGCCAACAGGCGAATGGATCAAAGGTGAGAAGGGGAAATGGATCAGGGTATCCTGTGTCCCAGACCAACATCTGCATCACAAAGCCACACTCTGAAAGAAACAGGCATCTGTGGTCACTCGCTGTTGGCACAGACACGGAGTGATGGGCGTCAGAACATCAGGAAAGCAACTCTGCTCGTGTGAAACTCTGAAGCAGCCTAGCCTGCTGGTCCTGGCCCTTCACCACGCCTCGTTGTTCATAGCTGCCTTTTTCACGCTAACCCACAGCTACAGCTGAGAGAGGAAAAGGGCTCCGTGGCAGTCTGTAAAGGCAGCTCACACGTCCCACACAAGGTGGCCATGTGCGTGGCCTTCAGAGTTGCAGTCAATCCAGCAGTGGACACAGATCACTGCAATTTCGCGTGAGGACCACTATGATAGGGGAAGGCCATGATGTTTTGGGAGCATGGAGGAAAGTCACCTAACCTAGATTTGTGAGGTCAAGAAACATGTTCTAGAGGAAGTGACACCTAAATCCAAGACCTGAGCAAAGCAGAGGAATCAGCTAAGGCAACAGAGGTCAGCTGTCCAGGCAGATGGAACAGCATGTACGAAAGCCCCGAGGACACGGAGGAGTGGCCACTGGAGGAGTCAGAGCTGTGCAGCGT
The DNA here is from genome assembly GCF_009834535.1 of Camelus ferus. Lineage (NCBI taxonomy): Eukaryota > Metazoa > Chordata > Mammalia > Artiodactyla > Camelidae > Camelus > Camelus ferus. The sequence goes on from NC_045716.1 coordinate 1,998,250, forward strand.
GGTCAGAACTGGAGAGGAGGGGTGGCAGACGAGCCAGCGGGCAAGCAGGGACAGCAGGCCTGAGCCCGCATCGAACAGCAGCTTCATGTCCCCAGGCTGATGGCAAGTCCCTGAAGGACTCACGGCAGGAAAGGCATGAGGAGGTCTGGTTTCTAGAAAGATCAGTCTGGCTACTGTGTGGAGATGAGACGGGACAGGACTAAAGGCGGGGAGAACAGTTAGGACGATGGGGCAGTAATTCTGGCCGGCAGTGGCTGAACTCAGAGCAGGGACTGCTGGACTGGAGGGAAATGCATGGACCGCGGCGAGACGCAGTTATCAGACTGCCACAGTCATCTGGTAACTGACGGCGGGGCTGGGCCAGCGGGAGTCACTTCTGAAAGGCTTCTTTACTTCTCCCCTATTGGCATTCTGCTTCACTGTCAAAGCTTCTTTTACTCATTCCACAAGTGGAACAATTAAGAATAACATTCGGTTTTCTAGTTTAAAAAAAATCAACCAGAGAGAAGTACCATGCACTGAAATTGAGAACAAAGGAGGTTAAGCAGGCCTGGAGGCAGGAGTGGAGGGCAGGATGGGGGCGTGACTTTGATTTTGGACACACAAGTTTTCAGGTGTCTGTGGTCATCTGGACAAGAAAAAGTGTCTAGTATGCAGTTGGATGTGAATGGTCCGAAGGCCCAAGAGAGACAGAGTCAGAGACACAGATTTGGGATTCATTAGCCTGTGGGTGCATACTGAAGATCTGGGTACGGCTGAGACCCACGAGGCAGGAGTGTTGACTGAGCTGACTTTTGAGATCGTGCCGAGGAGCTTGGACCGTTAAGGCGCAGCTGAAAGATGACATTGTGAAGCCCAGAGCGGGGAGGGCAAGCAGAAGAGCACAAGTATCACAGAAGCCAGGAGGGTCTCAAGGAGGAAAGAATCAACGGTGTTTAAATCTGCTAAGCGAGCCAAGTCAGAGAATGGCTACGAAGTGTCCACTGGCTTCAAGTCACACAGGGGCACCGCCGTGCTCAGAGCGAGCGGTCCCGCGGGCAGGGATCGTGACGAGTAGGAATTGAGGATGCACGGCAGACAGGAGGCGGCGAGGTGGACACAGCGAGGGCAGCCAACCGCGTGTGACATCCGGCCAAACAGGAGAAGGGACAGATGACAGCTGGAGGGGGTACTGGGGCAAGGGAAGATTCCCTCTTTCTTTTCTGTGGCAGGAAACACAGGGCGGTGTTACGCAGTCAGCAGAAAGGGAAAGACTGACTGCGGAAACGAACTTGGGGAACAAGGACGTGACTCAGTGCTGGTGAAAGGACTGGCCTCGCACGGGAGGAAACCGGCACCCTTGCTTTCTGCCTGGGTGGTGCGAATGCAAGTGACTTAGTCGGTTTTAAGGGATGGAAGTTGAAAGAGTGCTCACTGATGACTTAATTACTTTTCTGTGCCATGAAAATCAAGGGCACCTGCTGAGGGGTTGTGGGCAAAGCCATGGGGGAACGTTAAACGGGGAGTATCTGAAGAGACTGTAGAGACTAGCAGAGAGCTGACCAGAGCGAAAGAAGGCTTGTGGGGCAAGGACGAGGCTGCCGAGAAGAGGGTGCGGACATCTTGGCGGAGGCGTGATTTTCTGCAGCAGCACTTAGCACCCCCTTTACAGGAGCAACGGAAGGACCGTAAGGCAGGGGGACTGAAGTTACCTCGAGGAATTTGGAATCTAATCTGAATAAATAAGGAAGCCAATACAGAAAAGAGAGCGTAAGAGCCAAGGCTTGAGCATTCGGTGCTACCCGGAACCACCTGAAACCATGTATAATCAAGAACTGAAAACCAAGAGTACTTTTTACTGCACTGAACAGCCACAGGTGGGTCCTACCATGTGCTCTCTCACTCTCTCTCAAATCACTTCCGTTGATCTGTCCATCCCACACATTTCACCGTTGACAAAGTAAGATCTAGTCAAATGGTAGCCGAACGGAAAACAGGACCAGGTCTCTTTTTAACCAGTCCAGAGATGCCTACTGCACTATCTTCACACCGTGCGGGCACGCAGAGGCAGACAGTAGGACGTTAAGGTAACAGAACCAAGACAAACAACTGAGGAAGTCAGTACGTGCACATCCGGGAAGCATCCCAGCAGCCAGACCACTAGGACGTCTTCCCCGCTCACCTCACGTCCACGCACGTGAGGACTTACCAAGGAGACACACGCCCGCGGGGAGATATTTAGCTTCTCAATGTCCTACTGCCTTCCCTGCTCCCCCTGCCACATTCCTTCCGTAAACAAAAAGGCTCAAGCACAGATGTTCAGAATGAAGCACACAAAATTAACTACCACTTCCTGCCCCGACTGCCACAGTTCACTCCGGCTGAGGGGCTGGGAGCAGGGGAGGGGGCAGCCGGACAGTGAGAATCCAGCCTTTGTTCCAAGGAATTCTGCTTAAGCCTCCTACGTGGTCAAGTATTTCTAATCTCTCTGGGTAGGGGAGAAGCCCTTCCTGTCTCAGAACTGGACTCAAGAACTAGCTGCTGGGGAACATGAATGCTCCTCTGTTCTGCGCAGCTCAGAAGAATTCCACGAGGATGTTGTGAAACAGCCTTCTTCACAGTGAAGCAACGAGCGACAAAGGCTGTACAGAATTTCACAAAACTTAAAAATGCCCCTCCGTGGCCTGAATCAGAGGAAGAGAACGAGCTCATTCTCAAGCGTCACGTTAGGAGCCACTGGTTCACCGCTGTTCCTACGTGCTCCCTCCTGAGAACCAGAAAATGACTGTTCTCCATGCAGACTTGACCTTGAGAATAGGAAGCCTTAATGAGGTTGTAGCACAGAAAGTCAGTGAGAGCCGGGAGATGTTTAGGCTATTAAATGGGATTCTCCAAACAGCTAACACAAACAGTAGTCGCAGAAAGCAACTATTTGAAAACGTTTCCAGTTTTGTTAGTGTAACTGCTGGCTGAGGTAAGAGTTCCCAGGGCGGCGTGTACAGCTGCGTACCAGCTGCTACTGTTCCACCTCACCGTACAAACACAGCTGCCTCGCCAACCAGGGTGACCCAGGGCCACGCGGATGCTGAGCGTGGGGTCCTCAAGTAGACACAGACGGGCGATCAGAAAGCCTGGAGAGGAACAGCCGAGCACACACAGAGTGTGTTGAGGTGGTCTGGGTACATGGAGTCATTCCAGCTGCCAGAAGACTCAGTCCTAACTGCCTGATGAAAGGCTGGTTTCTACCGCTCAACACTCATCTTCAAAATAGATTGTTTTTAAAATCTTATTATCCTGTTCCTTTCCCTTAAATTTCAGTGCTCTTTCTTCATGGCTTCTCTCTTGCCAATTAGCTAAATGCCAAGGGTGTATAAGGGGACAATCCCATCGGAACTCCATCTAAATCAGCACAACTTACAAATGAGGACTAAGTAACCTTTATAGCTTATATGAAAGTCATTTTTAATCGAGTTTATTAAAACAAAGGCTGTGGCATTCACAATTTGAGAAAGCAGCCCATTCAAATGAGTAAACAAAATGGTTCAAATTCCCTGAGTACACGCAAGAAGCACATCCTATCACACATGAGCCCCCATCACGACAAAAAGACATGTCAAGATGAGCAGTGATGGAATATGAACAGTTTCAACCCCATGCTGCCACAGGGAACTATAACAAAGTAGGCAGATAAAAGGGAAGTGAAGATAATCGTTTTAGAATTTTTTAAAAAGCTAATAAAATTCCATACCAAAGGCTGTAACAGTGAAGCTAAGAGTAAAACAAAAGTTTTGAAATTGATTGGTACGATTTGAGGGAAAATAAACCCAAAATCCCTTAAGGAAACTAGACATCCCGTAAAGTACCAAATTTAAAGTTTAAGCCAAAGAAGACAGTTCTACTCTCTCCCTAACACCCGCTGAACTTCCACTCGGTGCGACTACCGAGTAAGACCATGGCACTAACCCAGCGTAGCAGTCCTCAAGTAACAGAATTTTTCTGCCTGTATTACTCAACTACAACAGTGACAAATGCTGCATGCCCTTCGGCCAACTGAAGGGTCGAATCGGTTTGGCTTTACACATTAATTAAATGTGAGATCATCAGACAGCCGTTATGCGAACAGAGAAAAGTCTTAACACTACAATACCAAATACTTTCACAGGGTAATTTCAGTATGTACAGGTTACCGTTAGAGGTTATAGATACTTTCCATTATTGAAACATAAGATACACTTATCCTAATTTGTGTATATCTCTGCCATTTTATATGAAATCTTCACCAGAAAAGACAAGCAAAATTCCCAAGTGAAATTCCAAGCCAAGAACTGGGTATATGCCTTATTAACCCCAACCACGTGCTTGCAGACCCAACACCAGCCCTGATTCAGGCTAGTAGGTCACCAGCATGCCTGAAATCCTCGAGCCAAGCTAAAGGAATGCAGCCAGCATTTACTCCCACTCACCCAAGCTGAGGCAAAAAAAAAAAAGATCCCCTCTGCTGAACAACAGAGTTCTAACTACAAGGAACTGACTGGTGTATAAGATTTAATGGAGTCACATGAAGAAAGCAGTTAATTATAACACTAAGGAAATAAGGAGGCAGTGAAATGTAATAAATTGCATTAAGTAAAACCTATACTTTAAAAATGTCTAACTGGTGGGACATGAAAAGGAAAAAAGGCACCATAATTTTCTAGGAAGCTATTTCGTGTTCTTCTTATTCCATACACTGTTGAGATTATTATTTTTTTGGCTTTCATCCATAACAGAGAGTGAAGAATTGTAAAAGCATAGTGAAAAAACTCTGATTGGGAAAAAAAGAGAGATCCTAATATACAGTCATAATGTTGCAATAACAGACTGAGATCAATTTTAATAAACCCTCCCCAACAGTCACAAAAAGTTGACTAACAGTGTACTTTTATTTCGTCAATAACTACTTGCGAAGTGAATTTAAGGGACAGCGCGCCATGACAAAGCTGCTTGGAATACCCAACCCTTCACTTTGCCTGAGTGCCTTTTACTCTCCAGCTTAAGCCTTAATAAACTCAGCCTCCTACTCCCCCAGATCATATACTCTCTGTGTCTGTCCTCACAGAACAGTTACAAATGTCATAACATATCTTAGATACTAAAATGTCATTCTTGGTTTTCACCGCTGTGTAATTCCTTACCACAGCCACCCGTTAGGTCCAGGTTAACAGCCACGTCTGCTCTTGGTAACTGCAAGTCCATATTCTTCCACTCATTCTGCAAATATTTACTGAGTTCTTATTATGTCACTGTCCTCGGCACTGGGGCTACAGCAGAGAATCAGACAGACAAGGTCCCAACTTCGTAGGGCTTACAGCGCAGCAGAGAGTAGGGGTGGGTAAGGGTTAGACAGAAAGCAAAAATTTTAAAACATGTGTGTCTCAGATGATAAATGACGTGGTGAAGTATAAAGCGGGGACAGAAAGCACAGGAGTGCCACTGAACGCACTGTCATCAGGGATGGCCTCGCTGATGAGGGTAAGGTGACATTCGAGGGGAGCACTGACGAGGCGGTGCGGGCGCCTGGGGAACGAGCATCCCAAGGAGCACACGTGCAAATGCCCTGAGGCAGGAGAGCTGGCAGTTCCAGGGAGTGATGACGAGGCCAGCGTGGTGAAGCAAGAGCGAACAAGGAGCAAAGCACGGGGGACGAGGCCGCGGAGGCTGAGGGGAGGGAGGGCCTGCCTATCACGCGGGCCTCTAGGCCACTGTAAGACTTTGGCTTCTCGGCTGAATGAGATGAAAACCCATGGGGGGACTTTGTACAAGGGAGTAACACGATCTAACTAGTATTTTAAAAGGATCACTCTGTCTGCTTTATTGACAAAAGACAATGGAGGGGAGTACAGAGGAATGAGAAAGCTAGTCAAGGGGGCTTGCCATGACCCAGGCAGGAGATAACAGTAGCCTGGTCCAGGGTGGCGGTGGTGAGCAGTGATCAGATTCCAGCCAGTATCTTGAGGGTAGAGCAGACCAGTTTCACTGATGGACTGGACATGGGACAGAAGCTGTGGCTTAAGCAACAGCTAATAAAGACATATTTTTTCCAAGTAATTTTGCTGTAAAGAAATGAGGTGGTAGATGGCGGGGAGAAAGGGGGGTTCAAGGAGACATTACTTTTTAAAATTGGAAGTCAGTCATATATTGTGTTGATGGGAATGATCCAATGCAGCAGTTAAATTTACACTGAACAGGTAAGGACCTTCTCTGGTGCTGTAGATGGATTACAGTGGGTTAAAGAGACTCATTTTGGTGCCAGTAAAGTTCTTTAAGCCTTCCCAAAGATTTCCCTCAAGAAAGAATAATGGAATTAATGGGAATCACAGTAAGTATTCAGATTAAAAAGAGTGATCTGGTACCCAAACCATTAAAAAACCCACAGGAGCCCGGGAAGGCCCTCCCCAGGAGAGCCAGCCCCATCCAGCCTTTCCTGCTGCCCTGGTCCTGCAATCTGACTCGCAGCAAGGTACCAGACTAGCGGTTAGAATCAACAAGAGCTTCTGAAAAAATGCAAGCTGTCATGCCTCATCCCCAGAAGTTTCATTTTGACAGGTTCTGGGTGAGTTCCCCAAATGTGCATTGTAAAAAGCACCCAAGGTGACTTATGCACGATTACAACTGAGATAAGACTGCCCTGCTGGAAGCTCTTCCTGTTTCTGGCTGCCCCCTGTGAAGACTCAGGTGGGCAAGGCTCTGCCCTTGGTGCTGCTCTGCCCCATGCACTCGGGCACTCATGAGTGGTGACTTCAACTTGCACATGTCATGGACCTTAAGGTGAAATTTATTACAAGTGTTAACTGCAGGCATGAGCAGTGAACCAGAATAACAGTGGTCTGTCTTCTCTAAGACACACACATTTGTTAAACTCCACAGGGGCTGCTCACTCCACACCCACGGAGGCTGGGGACGACTGGACCAGCTGGACCTAAGCTCTGCAAGGTTTTTCTCCATACCAGTTTCCTCCGTCATTCAGCAAGGATCCTCCAGGCCCTACTTCCCAGGCAAGGAGAAATGTGTGTTTGAGTTTGAGAAAAGCCACCCACTGCTCGTGGTTTCACAGGGCTATACTTTTCATACAGATATTGACCAAAATTCCCTATAATCCAAATTCTCCATCCCCTCTGGGTCTCTGTCCTTCCTGACTCCTCCGAACAATTACTAACAGTTAATAAAATGATACACCGCCAGTGACAACTCTCAATGGCAAGGGACAAATCTGGAAGCAAAGAGTTAACTTCTGCTTCAGTACACTCAGAAAGATAAGAAAACACTTTTTCCCCTTGGTCTAGAAACCTAGACTTGTTTAACCCCAGTCTGTGTCGGGTAGTGTTGGCATTTTCAGGGAGAGTGTTACATTCTGTTGGTTAAAGACCAATGTAGAAATATTTAGTTTTCAGAGAAGAAATTTCAGGTATTCATTTTAAAAACACACACGTTTTATGTGTGTGTGTGTGTGTATATATATATATATATATATATGCTTAAGATCAAAGAACCAGACATCCATATTGATATCAGAGAGACGGGGAAGGGGGGGGAAGGGGGGGTTGTGACTGAAGAATTACTGTAAGACACTTTGGAAATTCAGACTTGATATTCTAGATTTTAAATTCTCTCACAACATTCACACCTGATCTATAGCGTTCTTTTCATTTTAGAAATACTTTAAGGTCACTGATCCCATCTCCTTCCAGAATCAAGCCTTAAGACACACTTTTAGTCATTTCAAATCTAAGACTGGCAAACTGCAGGCTACAGACCAGTCTAGCCCATCGTCTGTTTTTTGTAAAGTTTTAACAGAACAGAGCCCTGAACATTCATTGCACTTTGTTGCTGGCGGCTTTCTGGCTCCAAGGGCAGAGCTGAGCAACTGTGACAGAGACAGCATGGCCTGGAATATCTACTGTGTGGCCCTTTATGGAAAACATCTGCCGCTCCTGATCTAAGAAATCAACTATAAAAACAAAAAAGTTCTACTAAAGCCTCGTCTACCTCTGTCCAGCAGGCCATCCTATTTTAAAATTTAAAATTAAAAGTCTGAACTTTTCCCCCATGGTCACATAAAATATGGAAGGACGAAGTCTACATAGAAAATTTTCAAGATTAGTAACAGTTCCAATCCATTTGATACCTAAAATTACTTAGTTTATTGTTTCCTAGGAAAACTATTATTTCAAATGAACAAGCAAAAGATCAGCAGTTAAAGAGAGGGGATGGAGATTTAACTCATTTCAGAAATCAAATCTGTAATAGTAACCTTCAGCTCTTACACAGTCCCCTAGGTAAACCAGACACACAGAAAGACAAGGAAAACAACACCGGTGGAAAACGCAGCCCCATTTCCCCAGCGGTGCCCCCCCCTCAGACCCGCCCCCGGTGGAGACTCAACAAGCAGCAGGAGTGAAAGGAGGAGAACTGATGAATCAGCTCCACGGCAACAGGAGCCGCGGCGGCAGGAAACAGTGATGCTGAAAACTGCAAATAAAGTGGAAAACGCGAGCAGATCCCATGTAGGTCCCTGTGAGAACATCCCTCCCTTGTCCTCTGGGTAGGAGTTCAGTCCTCCACACAGGCTTCCTCGTGCTTCAGCTCTTCTGAGCAGGATGGACAACTCACATCACAAAAATACCCTGCCAGCTGGCACCCTCTCCACAAGCAACTGATTGTGAGCAGTTGCCTTTGTCAGATAAGGGTAAACGAATACACCCTCTTCATTTCTCATTCATTACCCGCCTCTTTGCAGAGGAAAAGAAATGCACACGCTACACGCTCTCTCTTAGAACCAAAGTTCGTGCTCTTCACATCCCTTCATCTCGCGTGGGCTGTGCCTGAACTGACTACTGCGTTTGTATTCTGCCCCCAGCAAGTATCTAAAACGTGTGCCATGGCCCTAGATTACTGGCAAACAACCCTGCACTCCTGATGCACGTATCTGTTTGCTTCCCTCTGACGACTTAAACAAGCACTCAGTACTCTCTAGCACAGCCTTCAGGTAAAACATTTGACAATCCACCACAACAAAGAATCAAAACTTCCAATCAAAAGTCAATCAAAAAGGCTGGTGCATTTAGTGTTATAGACTAAATAGTCATGTTTAAATATACTTTTTCTAATTAAATCCCCTTTTCCTTAATGTGCATTAAAATTTCAGAGGCTTATTTGTTTAAATTTCTCTCCAATTAGAAAGCAATACATGAGTTTCAATGTCCCTTTTCAGCAAGGAGGAACTTTTTGTGATCACTCCCAGAACTATTTTACAAATTATGCATTTGCCACGTTCAGAGGAGGGAAAGGGGAAGGCCACCTGACACGTTATTTACACAGCGCGCCTCGGGCAGGTGGGTCGGAGTCCCTGCACTTCAAAAACATGAACCTTTCTTATCTGCTTTGCCTTCTACATGGAGAGCAAATATTTAGCAGTGATATCAGAAGAAAAGTTCTTCTAACCCATCCTTCACCATATTTCAGACAGACAGCGCTGAGTTCCCGCCCGTGGGAGTATTTCGCAGGCACCACAATGGGACTGTTCCACCTTTCTATTTACATTCTGGACAGCAGCCAAAGTCCTTTCGAGCTCTCTTTGATCTGATGCCAGAGACTTGGTATCCAACACCCACCTAGAAGAAGTTCCCGCAGGAGCTCCGCCACTAAAGAGGAGCCAGGAAGGAGCTGGAAATACTCTACAAACCCACCCTACATTGTAACGCTCCCCAGTTACTGAATCCAGTACAAACTCTTTAGACGTGTTACTGCAAGGCATTCCTACGTCTGAACAATTGAGCTTCATTTTATGCCTCCAGACCACATCCTAAAACTCTCCAATGCAAGCTGAAACCTCTGTGCCAGTCTCGCCATCTATATGCCATGCCTCACCTCTCAGTCCTTTGCTGGCCTTCAGTTCTTCCAAACCCTACCTATCTTTCCAGGTTTAGTTCAAGTGCCACTGTCTACACAACACTTCCAACCTGTGTTATCATCTAACTTTTTGGAACACACAGTACTTACGACCCAAACCACGTAATTCAGTCCTTGAGTATTCACTCCTCTGTGTAAGTTTCTTTCTCCCCACAAGAGTTTAACTTCTTTTTTATTGAAGTATAGCTGATTTACAACAATATATTAGTTTCAAAGTTTAACTTATTCAAAAGCAAGTAATCCATCTATACTTTCTGGATATCCTCTATGGTAGGATTTTTCAAGTTTTTCTGACCGTAACGCACAGTAAAAAGACACTTTACATTGCCAACTCTCAACACACACACACAACTGAACTCAAGTTTGATTAAAAACAACAAAATTCTACCTATGAGGCAATCTGATACTCTATTCCATTCTCCATTTCATTTCTCAGAAAATGCTCATCACAGCTCACATAACTGATTTTATGACATTAGGAGGCTGTAACCTACAACCCAGAGAACACTGCAGAATTCCTCGGGCACTGTCCTTGGCACAAAACAGGTGCTCAATAAACACTTGTTTGGTGTTGGCTGACCCGTCCACTGCACACGACAGGGCAGAGTTCTACAACGGAAGGATGCTCTCTAGATACTGACATAAAGCTGAAGATGATGCCTTTCAAGAACTTCTTCCAATTATTCGAAAAACAGAACATAAAAAAGAGTCTTTGTATGTGGCAGCTTTTAACAAGATCAAAGAAAAAAAACCTTTCCTAAAGCTAAAAGGCAAAAACCCTACTCATCAACGTGGCATCCCTAAGAGGACCAGAAGCCACCAGCCCAGCCTGAGCTCATCCTTCTTCACAGCCCTGGCTCCAGGAGAACTCCTTCAACCGTGAGCATGTGATAAGCCCTCCGGGTGGCAGCGAGCATCCCCTCTCTGTAGGGAGGGGGACTGATGCCCAGCGCCGTGGGTTAGACGCTGTGGAGGAGGAGACATCTGGGCACTTCTTAGGAAACTCAGTTTCCGTGACTTACGTTCATGGCACTTTTCTCCTTGGATTATCAGCCCCTAAAATTATCTCATTTGTTTTTTCCTATTTTGTTTATATGAACCCTCCTCTCCCCCCCAAAACACACACACACACCACACACCACACACACACACACACACACACACACACACAGGCATGAGAGTAAGCTTTCTAGGACCAGGACTCTCGTCCCCTGCTATCCCTTTATTCTGAGGTACGTTTTTGTTGTTGCCTTTTAAAAGGAGAGAAATGTTTGACTTGTAAAGCAAGCAGCAAGCCAATAGGAGACAGTCAGTGATTAGGTAAGTCCAGTTTATTGTTTGGTTCATTCATTCACCAATTCGTTCATTTCGCAAAGATACCCTAAAACCTACCGTGTGCCAGGCAATGCTTAGGTACTGAAGACACAAGGGTGAAGTAAGACTCCGTCCTTTCGCTGAAGGAATTCCACATGAGATGCAAGGGAAGACACAAGTAACTGAAACGCAAAGCGAGAGGAGTACTGAACTAGGGAGCAAGGAGCAATGTCCATATATTTCCTCATCCATAGAAGAGTTTTGACAAGATAATGCCCAGATCCAAAAAGCTTGATTCCACAATCTCACATGTCAGCGACACTTCTAAGGCTACCTCCCTCACCAGATCTTTTTAATATTTTCTCTTCTTATGGTAACATTCTAGAGAAATGTTAAAATGCCATAGGAACTGATTTCACAAAGACCAATGACGTCAGAGGCATGAAATAGCAGCTGCTTTCCAATAACCTCAGTTCTATAAAGACTTAAAATAATTTTCTGAGCCTAATACAATGCTTTTGCCAATATTCTGTGCTCAGTCAAGTCCTATAATCTCAGGTGAATTTGCACCGAATAATCCACAAAGGACAACAGAAATTAAGGTTCCATTTTTAAGGTTACAATCTCTCTGACTGAACAGAGGGTTCTCAAATAGTTGCTTCCAACTTTTGATGAGAAAAAAAATAACTCTTGGTTTCTATGACCACAAAAGATGAAGCAGTTCAATCTCCAGGCTCTCAGCAAATTCTCAAACATCTCTGTCCACCTCCAGCCACGAGGGACAAATGACACATAGTGTTTTAGGATAATTTCTTCAGTAGCAGGGAAGAATGGATTTTCTGCTCTCGCTTCTCTCACTTGAAAAAGTCACCATCTGGATCCCTTTGAAAATTAGCCCAATTTGCAAAACAGTGGAACTGAACTGAACTCCCACCACAACTTGGCTCATGCATTCTTCCACAAGTTTGGAACAAAGACCCCATTGACTTACGCACGTGGGCGGATCACAATTGCGAAGCAGTCATGGGGCACACACCGCCCAGTGATCCCACCCGGGGAAGTCAAGGGAGCTATCTCTAGGTTTTTCTCCACGTTTTCCTTCCTCCCACAGCAACATAACTTCAAGTCCACCATGTAACACAGACGTGTGATTTAGCATAAAGTAGGCCGGTCTGCCTATTTTTAAATAAGTAACAAGCATTACATTTTTTTAACTTGCCTGCTTACACTTATGTGCTGTTTCCAACACTTTTGAGAGCTCACCTAAAAGGCTAGACTAAGTGGACACGTGCTAAGGGTCAAACACTCCAAGCGCTTAAGTGTCCGGTGAGAACCTAGAAAGAAAAATATTACCATGAGAAATGAAAGGAATATGAAAATGGGAAAAGGGCTAAGTGGTGAAACACAAGAGCGAAGGGACAGTATGAACATAAACCGATTTTCACCAGTTTTCTGTATCTGTAGAATTGATAAAACATGTTTAAAACATTTTTCAGTGGCACCTACTTTTTAATTTCCAAGCACATTGCCCAAAGTGATGGAATACGTACGGATGAACGTGTTCTCTGCCCTCATAAAGTTTAAAATCTCGTGGAACCACAAATCCAAGGGCAATACAGAGAAGAATGCATGTGCTACATTTTAGCAAAGGCATGAACAGGGCAGACTGATTCCAAATGAATGACTCCAGAAACTTTTATAAAGCAGTTATAGAAAAACTTAGATTTCTTCTCTTGAATAACTGATAAAATACAAGTGGGTGGTTTTCACAAAACCGACCAATATAATATATATCCTTAACAGCATTTTCTTTCAGTGCTTCTCCTGGTGTTTTAGTTTTAAGAATACTCACATTGAGTAAAATGCCTGGCATTGTCACCCTTAATGCCAGAATAAAAAAAGGGAGTATTGTGAGGAACCCACAGAAAATTTAAGTGAATACATGTACAGATAAGGACAGAGACTATTTATAAATACCATATATGCCTGAATATAATAAAAGAATTTCCTCCTTAAATTATCTTTTCAGAAAAGGGACAGCTGCTCTGTATTCCCGTTCTTATAAATCTTCCCAATTATTTCATTTTAGACCACAAATTACTGTGAGGAAATCAAATCAGCTTGAAATGACCTCAAACAATACAAGTTTTGGATACTTACATAGAACACAGAATAAAAGGTTTTTTTGTTTTGTTTTGATTTATAAGAGGCAAAAAATTTAACCCAGATTTATGTAATTTGATTATCAAAGGCAGGTATGGCTTTAAAATTAAAAGTGCTGAATACTATTTGTTATGGTAATCTGTGATCTCTGGTGTTACTGTTTGCTGAAGGCTTAGATGATGGTTAGTATTTTTTAGCAATAAAGTACTTTTAAACTAAGGCATGTACCTTCTGTTTTTTTTTTGTTTGTTTTTTTTTTAAGGTATAATGCTACTGCACACTGGGGATGGAGGAAGATGGGGCTGATCCTCTGAGGACTCCAGGGATACACCCCGTCCCATCTGGCCCCCTCAGAAGCTACGGCTAAAATAAGTGTCCACACTCCAAGTTGTGCCCATGTATATTTCATCACTATTCAGTGTAATGCTCTCTGGAAATGAATAACCAAAGATGGAGGATACTGCCTAGAAACTGTAGAAACTATCTTGTTATCTTACACATCACCTGTGGAAAACATAACCAACATAACAAACTCCCCCCCCTTTTTTTTTCATTTTCACAGCACTGTCATTACTCAATAGCTATCCCTTTGTTACGTCCACAGTAATAAGTACATTTATGTTCTATTCAGTAGAATTCCATGGACTCTATTACAAAGACTGGTAACACTGGTTAGTATTTTACACAAAATCATCTGATCTGCAGCTTTTCAAATTCAGTAATTTAATTTGTTATCAGTCCATTAAATCTGATTAGGCTCTTAGGAGCTGACTTATGCTAACTGAACTGATTTATCAACATAAACAACCACACGTTCATTTCTGATATAAACTATTTTTGTCAAAACAACAGGAGCAGATATCTGCGCAGGGCAAGTCCTCACAGGAGACCAAACCCGAGCTCGTGAAGTTGCTTGGCTAGCAGAGAACGGGAGCAAATGGGGGCGGACCATTTTCAGGCCACAGTTCTATCAAATTATGGCAAACTGCCCTTCTCTGTTCTAGAGACACTTCTCTCTAAAAATAATCAGACCAGTTGTCTAAAATTAGAGCACTCTCTCTCCCAAAGAATGGGACAAAGATTGAAGTTTTTACTCTTTATTTCTCCCTTTTCAATACTCCTTACATGTCACTGAAGTTTCTGCCATTACAGTTTCTTACACTGATTGTACGTCATGATCTCACGATGTTGCCTTTAGTCACAACATAGAGTGAGTCCAAATTACTCCATCTGCTAGGTTTCATCTTCTCACTCTGACTCCAGATTTGGGGATCTGAAGATCTTATCTCATTGCTTGAGCCTGTAGACTTAAGAAGTGCATTTAAAAAAGCAATTAACATTCCAATGTGATACCTGTCTTTTCAGGTAACACCTTCTCTCCAGATGCAGAAATTCAAAGGATCCGTAACTAGTCAAAAATAAACAACTAAGATAAAGTCCTGTTAAGAATAATCTTCCTGAACTATTATCTTTCATCATTTGAATCTGAATCTAGAATATCAAGGGGAAAAGTATATTAAAACACAGAAACACAAGTAAACAAAAAGCAAAGCACAACTTTCAAAGGTTAAGAAATAAGTAACACCAGAGTTGAATAACTTTTGAGAGAACTTTATTGCCCCAAACAAGTCAACTCCAAAGAGATAAGAGAGAAAATTGGTAAGAACTAGTCAACATAAGCAACTAAAAGACGCAGCAGAACAGGAAAGAAGGGAAAAGGAATTCCTGCAAATAGTCAGCACTGTCCCCCACTCAAAATGACTCAACAGGATTACCTCTGGGATCACAGTGTGAAAAGAAAATGCTACAGAATTATTCTGCCAGGTACTTCAAAGAAATCCCCACTTCCCCAAAGCTTTCAGCAAGTGTACCTAACTTTCAAAAAAAAAAAAAAAAAGGAGAAATGGAGGAGCAATTTAGGTTCGAGATTGTATTTTTAGGTCCTTTCTTCTGTTCTCTCTAAATCAGAAAGAAGCAACCCAAACTGTTCCTCTAAGTACCTCTTAGTTAAACCAATTACCAAAATGAACTCATCAAGTCCAACCTTGGCCTTTCAGGCTACTTCAAGAAACTAGTGAAAAGGCCAGTGACTCGATAGGTAACAACTAAAATCAGTAGGCCCTTCTGTAACTAGTTGGGCGTGATCTTAAAATACTTTTGTGCTTAAATGTTTATGACAAAGCACTGGATGGCTGGTGGGGTTCAGGAATGAGGGGGACACACTTGAGGCTCTAAGAGAAAAAATAATGTTTTTATTTTTGCATGTGCACAAATGTTTTGGATACCAAGTGATTTTGTCAAAATTTGTATCAAGCATTCAGTATTCAAACCTATAACACTGGTTAGAAAGTACATTCACATGGTGAGCTGACAACTGAGAAGGCAGAAAAGCAGGGGAAACAAGTAAAGACTGCCTTTGCTCTAATGCAGTATTAGACGCAGTAGCAGTAAGGTCCAGGCACTGTCTCATCCTAAAGGTCTACGATGGTCCTGAGGCAGGATGTGCTGATGTGTGAAGGTTGGCGCTCAGTCATCGTAGAAAAAGGGAAGATGGAAAAAGGTTAACCCCTCCTGGCTTACCAGCCCAGCCCCCAGCATGGTTCCACTGTATCCCCAGGTTGCTGGACAAAGATGGCAAAGGATGATGAACAAATGAATAGTCATCAAACATGCTAATGGAACAAAATATTACTGAGGTGTTTTCCCTCATGCTTCCCATTTGACATAAAAAAAAAAAAAGAATCCCATGACAACATTCTTTTTGTCCCTACTGCTAAAAAACAAATGATAAAAACTCAGACCAAATGTCCTTCCCTACTCAGAGATAAAGGCAAATGAAAGGGAGCTGAAGGCATTAATGTGAAGCGTCCCTGGCAATCACAAAAAAAAGCTTGGTAAGGACAGAGCCTTTCACAGGGTGAATAGGTGCTTCATTTCCATCCTTCGTTACTACTGTAGAGGCATATTTATAGATTCACTGTTGGAAAGGACTTGCCAAGGAAAGCAAGTTCTCTCTTTATAATAGCTGTAAGATCTGGGAAAATGACAGAATGAGGTTTTATGATACACTGCTTATGACAGCTGCAGAAGCATTTATAGAAATTGGCCAGACAACACGTTGTCGAATCCACTGATTTCATATGTCCCAGTGTGCCAAGAGATTAGGAAACTGTTACTGTTCTACCTCTTACCCTTCCTCTCTACACAGGAGACAGCCAAGAGTCACAAGCTAAAACATTTCAGACACCCAGAATTTGATGATTTGTTTTAAAGGAAATGAAATGTTTTAAAACTCTCCAAGTATATGAGTTTACCCTACCAAGTGCTTGTAGCCATTCATTCCAATGCACTATACAAATTAACACCATACCTGAAATGGCTAACTCCAGAAGTTGTAAATTCCTTATCTTTGGGGAAAGACAGAGGAGGCCAGATTGTAGCTATCCAAAATGAGCAAACAAGATGGTCCACTGCGATGTGTGGGAAGAACATATTAGAAACTCTATATTTAGTTTTGTCTTATCCTTCTAAACTTTCCACTTACTGTATTTGTAAGATACATAATATATTACTATAGCCTACATATGTTATCATTTATAAAAAAAAAAATAAGAGAATACTATGAACAACCAAATGGCAATAAATTGGACAATGTAGAAGAAATGGACAAGTTTCTAGAAGCATACAGTCCACCAAAACTGAATCAAGAAGAAACAGATCATTTGAACAGATCAATCACTAGAAGTGAAATAGAAGCAGCAATAAAAAAACTCCCTGCAAACAGGACCATATGGCTTCACTGGGGAACACTAACAAACATACAAAGAACAGTTCATACCAGTCCTTCTCAAACTCTTCCAAAAGACTGAGAGGACGGAATACTCCTAAGCTCCTTTTATGAAGCCACCATCACCCTGATATCAAAGCCAGACAGTTCATACCAGTCCTTCTCAAACTCTTCCAAAAGACTGAGAGGAGGGAATACTTCCAAACTCATTCTATGAAGCCACCATCACCCTGATACCAAAGCCAGACAAAGACATTACCAAAAAAGAAAGCTATAGGCCAATATCGTTGATGAACATAGATGCAAAAATCCTCAACAAAATATTAGCAAACAGAATCCAACAACACAGAAAAAAGATCATACACCATGATCAAGTTGGGTTCATCCCAGGGATGAACAAGGATGCTTCAACATATGTAAATCAATCAACGTGATACACCACATCAACAAAAGAAAGGACAAAAATCACATGATCATCTCAACAGATGCAGGAAAAGCACTTGATAAAATTCAATACCCATTTATGATAAAAACTCTTACCAAAGAGAGTACAGAGGAAACATATCTCAACATAATAAAAGCAATTTATGACAAACCTACAGCCAGCATAATACTCAATGGTGAAAAGCTAAAAGCCTTCCTGCTAAAATCTAGAACAAGACAAGGATGCCTACTCTTACCACTTCTATTCAATATAGTATTGGAAGTCCTAGCCATAGCAATTAGACAAGAAAAATAAATAAAAGGGATCCAAATTGGAAGAGAAAAGGTAAAATTGTCATTATATGCAGATGACATGATACTATATATAGAAACCCCTAAAGGCTCCACACAAAAACTACTAGAGCTGATTAAAGAATTCGGCAAGGTGGCAGGATACAAGATGAACAAACAGAAATCAGCGGCATTTCTTTACACTAACAATGAAATAGCAGAAAAGGAAAGTAAAGAAACAATACCTTTCAAAATTGCATCCAAAACAATAAAGTACTTAGGAATAAATCTGAAAGATTCATCTGCAGAGAACTACAAAATATCGACTAAGGAAATTAAAGATGACTCAAAGAAATGGAAAGATACCCATATTCTTGGATTGGAAGAATTAATACTGTTAAAATGGCCATACTACCCAAAGCAATCTACAGATTTAATGTGATTCCTATCAAACTACCCAGGGCATTATTCACAGAATTAGAACGAATAATCCCAAAACTTATATGGAATCACAAAAGACCCAGAATTGACAAAGCAATACTGAAGAAAAAGAATGAAGCTGGAGGAATAACCCTCCCAGACTTCAGACAATACTACAGAGCTACAGTAATCAGAACAGCATGGTATTGGTACAAAGACAGACATATGGATCAATGGAACAGAACAGAGAGCCCAGAAATAAATCCACAAACTTTTGGTCAATTAATCTTTGACAAAGGAGGCAAGCATACAATGGAGTAAAGACAGTCTCTTCAGCAAATGGTGCTGGGAAAACTGGACAGCTGCATGTAAATCGATGACATTAGAATACTCCCTTACACCACACACAAAAATAAACTCAAAATGGCTAAAGATTTAAACATAAGACACTATAAACCTCTTAGAAGTAAACATAGGCAAAACATTATCAGACAGAAATCTCAGCAATGCTCTACTAGGGCAGTCTACCCAAGCAATAGAAATAAAAGCAAAAATAAACAAATGGGACCTAATTAGACTTATAAGCTTTTGCACAGCTAAGGAAACCATAAGCAAAACAAAAAGACAACCTATGAAATGTTGAGAAAATATTTGCAAAATATGAGCTGATAAGGGTTTAATTTCCAGAATAAACAGCTCATGCAACTTAAAAAGAAAAAAAACCCAATCCAAAAATGGGCAGAAGATCTAAACAAGCAATTCTCCAATGAAGACATACAAATGGCCATGAGGCACTTGGAAAAAATGCTCAATATCACTAATTATCATAGACATGCAAAGCAAAACTACAATGAGGTATCACCTCACACTGATCAGAATGGACATCATGCAAAATTTCATAAACAATAAATGCTGGAGAGGGTGTAGAGAAAAGGAAACTCTCTTACACTACTGGCATGAATGTAGCCTGGTGCAGCCATTGTGGAAAACAGTATGGAGATCGCTCAAAAGACTAAAAGTAGACTTACCATTTGATCCAGCAATCCCACTCTTGGACATATATCCAAAGGGAACCTTAATTCAAAAAGATAAATGCACCCCAATGTTCACAGTAGCACTGTTTACAAAAGCCAAGACATGGAAACAACCTAAATGTCCATCGACAGATGACTGGATAAAGAAGTTGTGGTATATTTATACAATGGAATACTACTCAGCCATAAAAAAGAATAAAATAATGCCATTTGCAGAAACATGGATGGACCTGGAGAATGTCATTCTAAGTGAAGTAAGACAGAAAGAGAAGGAAAAATACCATGTGATATCACTTATATGTGGAATCTTAAAAAAAAAAAAAAAAGACAAACTTATTTATAAAACAGAAACAGATTCACAGACATAGAAAATAAACTTATGGTTACTGGTAGGGG
This sequence comes from Camelus ferus, assembly GCF_009834535.1. Lineage (NCBI taxonomy): Eukaryota > Metazoa > Chordata > Mammalia > Artiodactyla > Camelidae > Camelus > Camelus ferus. The sequence continues at coordinate 2,018,005 of NC_045716.1, forward strand.
GAGGGGAGGGATAAACTATGAGTTTGAGACTTACAGATACTAATCACTACATATAAAATAGATAAACAACAAGTTTATATTGTATAGCACAGGAAACTATATTCAGTATCTTATAGTAACTTATGGTGAAAAAGAATATGAAAACAAATATATGTATGTTTCTATGTGACTGAAGCATTGTGCTGTATACCAGAAACTGACACAAAATTGTAAACTGACTATACTTCAATAAAAGTATATTAAAAATACACAAACATAAATTATGGATATATGCTAAGAAGTATTTTACTACTAGTGTGCTTGATTTAAAAAGTTTTAGAGACCAGATGGCCCCTTAGAACCTATGCTTATCAAGGGACTCAAACATGGGGTAACTTTGAAATAACCTGAGAGTTCACTTCTTAACTTATGCAACATCCTTTCATCCTTGCTCAAATATATCTATAATTTTAATAACCTGTTTTGGAAAATATTTCCATTAGACAAGAAAACTATAAGCAATGGACAAATCTTACTTCAGCACAATTCTTTTAGACTTAAGTAGGACTGAGTTTGTGTTTGAATTTGGGAGGAAATACGTTTTCTTTTTAAAACTAAATGAGATAAAGGCAAGTCTATATATTCACAGGTAGATAAATAAATGAAAGGAATCAATTACTGCTTTTCAGTTACCTGATATTCAGGGAACGTTTCATGTTTCATTCTTACAGCACTGAATAGAGAGCTTCCAGGATTTTTTTTTTTTGATAAAATTAACAGGTCAGAATGAAAAATATAATTTTTTCTGACTTATAAAGCGTCCAAATACCCCATAATGGAGTAGACGGAAAAGGTGTTCTATCATCCAGCTCTTCCTTAGGTACGTAACTCAGCTTCCTCTTCATTAATAAAACATGTGACTCAAGTTTAGTATTACAAATCACATCCTGTGAATATTGGGGGAATGCTTGATAAACCATGCTTATGTGGCTTTATATCTTTCTGTTTTCTGTGCATGACGTGATGGTAAGAGTGAACCACACCCTGTACGGTAGGTCTGTACGGATGTACTTTTTAGATAACAGCACTTGTTTCCACAGGCAAATATCACTCAGACTCTGAACACTCACTCTTTCTAAGCTACAGGTTGATAGGGCTTACGTGATAAAGGCACAGTCACTTTACTTTATAAAAACACTACATGAGTGAGAAAAATTTATGCATATTCAGTAACACTAACCTGTAAGTCTATCTAAAGACACATATGACTAATGTTACTATGCACCTGATTTAAATAATTTCATAATTAACCTCAAATTTCTCTTTACAGAAATTAAATTTCTCTTGACTCCAATAACTTCAATATCTGAAATTTGTGTGTCTGCTTTACTTGTCTATTATTTTGCTTATTTTCTTTCACTGTATCTTGTTTTCTTGTATGTTTGGTTATCTTTCACTATGCACTAGACATTGTATTTTTAAAATACACACAGGAATAGGTAAGGTGTATTCCTTGGATAAGGACTCAGCCTCCTCTTCATTAGTACAACATGTGACTCATACACACATTTTATACATACACACACACACACACACACGTGCGTGCACACATATATAATCTGAAAGCTAGTATCTTCCTACAAAATAAAGTTCAATTGCTTATGCCAGGCACTTGGGAGTGACACCAAACTGGCTCACCCTTAATTCAAGTCCAAGGCTTGAGTGCCCCTGGATTATCAGGAGATGCAAAGCTGGCTCAAGTCTATTTGTGGGATGGTATGTTTCTGTCCTCCCCTTTCTCAGATGAGTGCCTTTTAGGGACCCAGCTGAAGGTCTGGGAAGGTTACCAGACTGCCTACCTTTGACAAGTCCTACACTTTCACTCTGCTTCCCTTGCCCTGTGAGGCAGCCAAAATCTGTTTTGTAGCTATTTCTTTGATGGGAAAATGCACTCAAGGGTTACCCCTGTGATTCCTGACTTGTTCTAGGTTTATACTCAAAGATTCCTACCTATTTTGATAGCACTTTGAGATTTTTTTTGCCACTTAGACTGTGCTAAAAATCCTCACTGAACACTACCAGAGGCAGAAGTAAGTCCACTCTAGTAACATATAAAAAAGATACTGCATTATGTCCAAGTCGGGCTAATTCCAGGAATGCGAGGTTCGTTAAACAATTTTAAAAACATGTTAACATAATCTATCATCTTGAGAAATCAATCTAATTATTTCAATAGGCAAAGAAAGTATATTTGATTAGATATTCTTTCATGATAAAAAAAATTCAGCAAACAATACATAAAAGAGAATTTCCTTAACCTGATAAAGGGTATTAATCAAAAAAACACAAAAAACCTTTAATTTAGCAAAACCACACTCAGTGGTAAAGTGAATTCCGTAAACACAAAAATGCCTACTTCTTGACATCATACTACTAAATAGAAATCTAGCCACCACAAAAGAAGACAAAAATATAAAGAGCAGAGGAAGAACTTAGAGCCAACAAACAAACTAAAAGATGTTCAAGCTTTTTAATCAGTGAAATAATAAACCACAATGAGATACAATTTTATACCCATTAGATTGGTAAAAATTAAAAGGTCTGTCAATATAAAGTGTTACAAATCCATGAGCCAGTAGTGAGCTTCCCGCCGTGTTAAACGTAAATGCAGGGTTCCGTTTTCATCCAGCTGCGTGCGTGCAGTACTGTCCTGACATTAGTTGACATTACACTCCAGGTGTTTAAGGCTCGGAGCTCCGTAAGACTGACTTAACTTCAAGTGCCCTCTGCACTTCAGAAGTCCCAGGCCACCCAGACTTCTGACCAACTGGCTGTAGATTCAGGGCTTCCCATAACCCCCTCAGGTTTGATAATTTGCTATAATGACTCACAGAACTCAGGAAAGTGCTATACTTAAAATTATAGATCAGAAACAGCCAAATGGAGAGACACACATGGTGAGATGGCGGCCGGGGGGTGGGGGGGGGCAGAGCTTCTGTGTACACTTCTCATGGAATCCAGGAATGTCATCCTTCCGGCACATCAGTGTGTTTGCCAACCAGGATGTTCCACTGAGCCTCAGTGTCCAGAGTTTTGGGGGGACCTCGTTGCATAAGCATGACTAATTAAGTCACTGGCCATGTGACTGAGCTCAACCCCTAGTCCCTGTGCCCTCCCTGGAGGTCAGGCTGAGCCAAAATTCCAACCCTCTAATTACACAGTTGGTCTTTCTGGTGATCAGGCCCCACCCTGAAGCTAGCCAGGGACCCACCAACAGTCACTTCATAACAGACACACTCCTAACATTCAGGAAATTCAAAGGGTTTTTGAAGCGCTGTGCCGAGAACCAAGGACCAAGACAAGATATATTCTTTGTTTTAGAGCCTGGTTGTCTTAGCTCAGGCTGCTATACGAAAATGCCACAGACTGGGTGACTTAAACAACAGCTCCTTTACTTCTCAAACCTCTGGAGGCTGGGAAGCACAAGATCCAGGGGCTGGCAGATTAGTTCCTGGTGAGAACCCTCTTCCCAACTTGCAGAGGGGTACGTTCTCTTGTTTCCTCACGTGGCAGAGAAAGGAAGAAAGAGTTTTAGTCTCTCTTCCTCTTTGTGTGATGGTACTAATCTCACCATGAGAACCCCACCCTCATGACCTCATCTAAACTTAGTTACCTCCCAAAGGCCCCACCTCTAAATACAATGACACTGGGGATTAGGGCTTCAACGTAAGCATGGGGGGGGGGGGGCACAAATATTCAGTCCATAACAAGCATCATTTCAAACAGACTTTGGAAGCTGACTTAAATTTAACAATTTTTATGGGAAAAAATTTACACAGCAGATCAGGTTGAGAACTTGGAGTATATCCAACTCAGGCAAAAGTCCTACATACTTGATTCATCTAAAGATTCATATAAAAATGGGTGTGTCTCCTTTAGGTTCAAAGAACATCTCCTAGAATAACTATACAAATAGTATTTTTAGTTTGGCACTGCCTACCTAGCACTTTCTTTTTCTTTTAACTTCTCATATATATTTGATCTAAAAATTGGTTTAAGAAGTACTCTTCAGACAACAGTAAATGAGATCAAATAAAGAGGAAGGATACTGAAGGTCACAGGTGAATTTAAAAAGCAAGACTTCAGTTTTAACGGTATTGAAAGAAAACACCAAGCAATGACGCTGCAGTGATGTCCAACAGACTCTGTCCTCTAACCTGCGTCCCCAAGGCATCCATTCACCACACCCAAGTAGATTCCCTCACAGCTCTGTTGCAACCATAACGTGAGAAAACTCTGTCCCACCATTCACTCTGGAAGGCCCATACCCATAAGGAAGGGTCTCCCTAAAAGGAACACAAGTGTTTGAAAACCAGTGGAGTGAGGGGCTCCCTGGCTGTCGACTTGGGATCTCTAACGAAGCAGAAGCAGATACACACACAGTCAGCCAGGACTGCTGGAGTCTAAGATATTCAAAGAGTTTTCTGCAGATCTTGCAAGGACCACTTGAATTAAATGTTCCCTTTGGAATGTGTTGTAGTAAGACTTTACCTACACTCAGGAGCTCACCATGGTCACATTACCACAGATGGTGTCCCCAAGTAACAGACTTCAGGAAGTCAGACTTTACCTGTGCATTATTATTTGCTCTTAGCTCCAAACTAAACAGTTCCTTTAAGTCTCAAGAGACCTTTTTAGTCATTAAAAAAGCATAAAAGTTTTCCCCACGTTCAAAGCCTCTGACACTATTGGTGAGATGTAAATTTGTGTAGCCATTATGGAGAACAGTATGGAGGCTCCTTAAAAAACTAAAAATAGAGTTACCATATGATCCAGCAATCCCAATCCTGGGCATATATCCAGAAAAGACAAAAACTCTAATTCAAAAAAACACACGCACCCCAATGTTCATAGCAGCACTATTTACAATAGCCAAGACTGGAGGCAACCTAAAAGCCCAGTGACAGATGAATGGATAAAGAAGATGTGTGTGTTTGTGTATAATGGAATATTACTCAGCCATAAAAAAGAATGAAATAATGTCATCTGCAGCTGCATGGATGGATCTAGAGATTATCATACTAAGTGAAGTAAGTCAGAGAAAGACAGATATCATATGATATCACTTACACGTGGAATCTAAAAAAAAATACACATTAACTTATTTACAGAACAGATATAGACTCACAGACATAGAAAACAAACTTATAGTTACCAAAGGGGAAAGGGGAAGGGGGATAAACTAGGAGTTTGGGATAAGCAGACACAAACTACTATTTATAAAATAGATAAACAATAAGGACCCATTGCATAGCACAGGAAACTATATTCAATATCTTGTAATAAACCATAATGAAGGAGAAAAGAATCTGAAAAAGTACATATATATACATGTACTGAACCACTTTGCTGTACACCTGAAACTGACATAACACTGTAAACCAAATATACTTCAATAAAAAAAAAATTCCCTATGTTCACCCAGACATCTGAACCATGAGTAGGTCCAATAAACTTCCTTTATACAGAGTCAATTTTCACTATTTGGTAATTATGTTCTATAAAATTGCCATGAACACTAAATCAGCAAATTTTTTTTTTTTTTTTTTTTTTTTTTTTGCTCCCAGGGTAAATACAGGATTAGGTTCTTGCAAGCCTCTGGTCACAACATTTTGTCAGCAGATCAATATACAACCTTACTTTATGAGTACTTCTGTTTTAGCACACCTTATTTAACATACATTTTTGTTTCTAACACTGAACTCAAAGCCAACAGCACTATAACTCATACCTGAACAAAGCCTAGATCTAACACACATATTTTCCTCCTACACCACATAAAAGCCTTTTTGCACTTAGAAACACTAGACACTTATGGGCCATTTTAGGTAGCAATATCACCAAGAGAAAGCACCAAAATGCAAAAAACATGGTACTAAAACTTCACAGTATGAGAGCTGAGATAAGAGGGCAAAGCATCACCTTCTGCACCGTCAGCTCAGGACGTATGTGTGTCAGGGGACTCATTTTTTTTTTTTTTACCACTCTGAGCATGTTTCCAAATAACTGCAAAAGTACCATGAATGTTGATTTTTCCGTTACAAATAAAGTTCAGTGAGAAGGGGAATTTGCAAATACTAAATCTGTGAACAGCGACTATGGACTGGGTAGGGTCCACACATATACCTCAAACAGCAACACAGGTTCCGTCTCAGTCCTCCTGGTGACCAAAGAAAGAAAATACAGACTTACTCTTTATTATTATTTTAAATTACAGCTGTATCTGGATACAGTTTCAATTTTCAAGTGAGAAATCCCACAGGGTTAACAGCTACAGAACACAGTGTATTTTCCTCCACCCACGTGTAGACAAAACATCCACACACAATTCCAAGTTACTCATTATGTCTCTTCCTGCATCAATCACCAATCCTCCTAACTTGACAACATATATATGTGTATGTGTGTGTGTGTGTGTGTGTGTATATATACATATATATATATATATGTATATATACACACATCAACTTTCAAATTTAGAGCCTTAAAAGACATTTCCTGGATCAGCCTTTTGTGGAACAACAACAACAAAATCAGCTTCCTGACATACAAAACATGATTTCCTAAACAGCAATCTTGAAAAGCACTGTTACTTTGTATAGCGACACAGCAGGTGGCAGGGAGTGATGAAACAGGAAACGAGGACAAATGCCTCCCACACACACTTGCAGACCACCGCAGGGAACAGAGCAGCACACAGTCCCACAGCCCCATCTCCACCTTTAACTCACCCTTACCCTCTGCTCACCAACCCTTTCCACCAGTACAAGAATCCTTTACAGATTAATTCTTTACGTATTATCACAAAAAATTTGCCAAGGGTGACATTACAGTGAGAATTACACTGAATTCAAATGGGGAAAAAAAATTTCTAAATTCCTAATTCCCCCAAAATAATAATAATTTCTAATTCTCTACATTAAAAGAAAATCTCCTTAAGCCACAGATTTAAAATACAGCACTGTTATCTCAAGGAACCGTAAATCCTTTTTCCCTAACCACCTCCAGAGAGTAAAGTTTCCCTAACTACTAACTAGATATGGCATGTGTTCCATTTACAATTATAAAAATCCAACAGGAGCTTTCACCTCACTACCCCAGAGATCGAAGCGGCTAAATAAATGCAACGATGGTGCAGCAGTGAGAGCATGACCCAGACAACAAAGGAAGGGCACACAGATGTCACCATCACCTACAAAGCCAGAAGTACCCCAGGAACATCTGGGCACCCACAAAGCAGCTCAGTCACCCCAACTCCACAGCAGGCCAGAGTGATGCTCAGAGAGCCAGGACACGGAACCCAACAGAAGGGGCTCAGCTCTGAAGCCCCAACAGAAGCACTAGCCCCCGTTCCTTTACTTAAAATCACAGTTGTTCTAAGGTGGGATGACTGTAAGGGTCACCTTACAAGTCTGTCTCATTTATAGACGAGGAAATAGGCCCAGAGATTTAAAAAATTTGCCAATACAACTACTGAGTCACAGACTGATCTACATGAGTACATATCTGCCTCACAAAGGGGCTATGGAGGGATGTTTTATTAGGCAATAAAAAGCTCCAAATTATAGAAGATACAAATCCAGTCATTTCATTCTCTTGTTCAGATCTTTCAAAAATTTGCCAGAACACGATGGAACTTTTAAAAAGCTCCTTAACATATGGCCTGAAAGATGTTCATGGCCAAGTGTACGTGTCTCTTACCTGATCCTTCACACAGCCTGCCACCCAGCACATTCGTTCATCTGGCCATGGGCTCACTGGTTCTCTGAGCAGTGATTTACGACGGGTCTGCTGTGTGTCATGCACCGTGCCATCCCAAACTGCTTAAAATGACTCAGCCAGGCCACTCTCTTTTTGGACTCAGTGCCTGTGCCCATGATACCGTCTTCACCTGCAATGCCCTATCTTCTAAGTCTACAAACGCAGCAGGACATTCAACTGCATTTTTTAATAATGAGGTTTTCTGTATCTTGGTGAATAGCTCCCATCTGTCTCACTCTGAACATGTGTTAGAGCAGCAAGGATAATGAAACTCTGTATTTACTGTTCCCAGAAACATACACGGCTGTTTTTAGAATCTGGCAAGAAAGGCCAGCTAAAATGCCTATTTGCCAGTGGGTAAAGTGACCTAAAACACTCGCTGACAATGAGCCTAAAACCACTCAACTTGGTTCTTCTGAAGTCGCTGGAACGGGCAGCACGGCAGGTACCGTACAGTTTATGCCGTGAAGGTACATGTTAAAATTTAAAATGCATAAATCATGCAGAGTTCAACCATGATTTTTTTAATTTAAAAAAAAAAACAAGTAACAAGACAAAAAACTGACCATCAGGCCATTTCCTATTAAATTCCTCTAAAACGGGAGTATCGTTGAGCTTTCTGTTATTATTTCAGGGTAAAATTATTTCTTCTAAAGCTCAACCAGTAAGTGATAGGTTTTGAGTAATTTAATTTATCAAAATTTGTAGGTACAACCCATTTAAACACCGCAGGAACATAAAGTAGACTAGCTACCAGATTCATGAAAGGTTACTTCTGAAAAGAACCTTGTTTTGGGGGTTTAAGGAAGATCAAGATCTAAAAATGTTAACAGCTCAAAACCAAGGTCACACCATCCTTAAGCAACGCAGTAGAGATCTGAGTCCTTGCCAAGCACCCCACAGAGTATTCTTTTCTCTCTGTGCCCGAACTGCAGCCTACTCAGGTTTCTCCTATGACCAAAACCCACACTTAGAGCTTATGCTGTAAATTTGGACAAACTCTTGAAATATAATTTCAAAAAATCTTTATGCCTCAAACAGGCATCACCAAGGTAGGAAAAGTTTAATATTGAGATCATTATTTCCCTCAAACATTTTAAGTCACCCAAATGTCTTTGAGACAGTACTTTCCAATTTCCGCCTTTAAGTGAAAATCTCTCACCTTAGGTTGGCTGCATTCCTAAAGCACCAGATTGGCAAAACAGACCAAAAAAGGAACAAACATCGAATGAGGGTTCTCCAGGCCCGCAGCATCTCAAAGAGGGAAGAGAACTCCTTAGCCTAACAGGGTTATCTACAGAAAGCCTTCAGTAAGTACCACGCTCAACCATAACACAGTAAACCATTCTCTTACTTAAAATCAAGAACAAGACAAAAAATGCCCACTTCACCATCTCCATTCAAGCCTCCGTTCAGAATTCACTGCCTTCGCCTCCAAGCCCAGAAACCCTCTGTAGAGCTTCCCTCATGGCACACGGCCACCTTCCTTCTTGCAGGTGGTCAAATGAGGAAAAACGGAAAGACAGAGCCCAGCATCCTTAGGCTCTACCCCACCACAATGCTCCTCCCCAGCGTGGGAACACGAGCACGTCCCCTCAACCCTCAGAGCGCATCTCCTCAACTAGAAGATGGGGATAAATGATTCCAGCAACAAAGCACTGACTGAGCTCCTCCTAGCTGACAGACAAGATAAATAAGGGCTTTAAGAAGAACATGCAAACAGATACACTGCTGTGAAGAAGGGCACCACAGTGAAAGGTATGGAAAGGCTTTGGAAAACACAGACGAGAAACCTATAATTCTGTCCTACTCAAATCACAGGACTGCAGTAAGGATCAAATGAGATAAGATACGCGAAAATTTTTTAATAAATGACAAATCCTTCCACAAATATGGGTTACATTATTTCTAGAATATATAATCTGTGTTTTAACATCTGTGTTTGGCATCTGTGTCCCTTTAGTCCCTAGAGTACCTCGGACATGGTAACTGAATTAATTCAATATTTATTATATAAATAAAAAATGGGCAAAGCCCAAGAGATCTGGATTAAGGTGCCAAGTATAACATGCTGGATGAGAGCTCTCTGAGAACACTACTCTTGTTTTGATTGATACATAATTCACATACTGTAAAATCGACCCACTTAAAGCATGTAATTCAGTGGTTTTTAGCATATTCACTAAGCAGTGCAACCACTGCCACCATCTAATTTCAGAATATTTTCATCAGCCCAGAAAGAAACCCCATACTCATTAGCCATCACTCCCAATGCCATTCTCTTTCTAGGTCCCAGTGACACTCATCCACTTTCTGTCTCTATGGATCTGTCTACGCTGCATTTTTCATATAAATGGAATCCTACAATGTCTGGCCTTGTATGTCTGATTTGTTCCACTAAGTAAAACGTTTAGAAAGTTCATTTACGTTGTAGCACGTATCAGCGCTTCAGTTCTTTTTATGGCTGAGTAGTACGCCGTTACAGGAATACACCACATTTGTTTAACCACTCATCACATAACGGGCATGTGGATTGTTTCCATGGTTCAGCTCTTGTGAATAATGCTGCTATGAACATCTGTGTGCAAGTTTTTGTGTGAACACATGTTCTTCATTCTCTTGGATATTGTATTAGTCCGGGTTCTCCAAAAAATGTGACCAACGGGATATGTACAGAGAGAGAAAGACATTTATTTTAAGGAACTGGCTCACATGATTATGGAGGCAGACAAGTCCAAAACCTGCAGGGTGAGCTAGCAAGCTGGAGCCCCAGAGGACAACTGACATTTGCCGTTCAAGGCCAAAGGCCATCAAGCTGGAGACCCAGGGAAGAGCCAGTGTTGTAGTTCAAGTTTGAAGGCTGTTTGCTGGCAGAATTCCTTCTTACTTATGGGACTTCAGTCTTAGTTCTTGTAAGGTCTTCAACAAATTGAATGAGGCCACCCAAATTACGGAGGGCAATCTGCTTTACTCAAAGCCTACTGATATAAATGCCCATCTCATCCAAAAAAACTCCTAATGATGTCTGAGGAAACATCTGGGTACAATGCCCAGCTGAGCTGACACATAACAGCAACACGCCTAGGAGTAGTATTGTTGGGTCATATGGTAATCCTGTGTTTAACCTGACCGTCAAACCGTTTTCGGAAGCAGCGGCACAATTTCACATTCCCAGCAGCAGTGTATGAGGGTTCTAATTTCTCTACATCCTCACCAACACTTGTTATTGGCCCCCCTTTTTATTACAGCCACCCTAGTGGGGGTGACGCAGCATTTCACTGTGGTTTCCCTTTGTATTTCCCTAATGACTAATAATGCTGAGCACCTTTTCATGCACTTATTGTCCGTTTACATATCGTCTTTGGAGACATGTCTATTCAAACCCTCTACCCATTTTATAGTTGGGTTATTTATCTTTTTATTGTTGAGTTGTAGGAGTCTATAAATTCTGAATACTAGGTCCTTATCAGATACACGCTTTGCAAATATTTTCTCTTGATCTGTGAGCTATCTTTTCACTTTCCTGGTAGTGTCCTTTGAAGCACAATTTTTAATTGTGATAAAGTTCAGTTTACCTACTTCTTCCTTTGGTTGCTTGTGCTTTAGCTGTCATACCTAAGAAACCAACACCTAATCCAAGGTACAGAGGGACAAAGAGTTAACCTCTGTTTTCCTCCAGGAATTTTGCAGTTCTAGTCCTTGCAGTTAGGTCTTTGACGCATTTGAGCCCATTTTTGTACATGGTGTGTTAGGAGATCCATCTTCATTCTTTTGCATGTGGTTATCCAGTTGGTCCAGCATCTTCTGTTGAAAAAACTTATTCTTTCCTCATTGAAGGAAACACTATTCCTATGTACAATTGTCACTGATGGTGACCAGGCACTTCCTGATACTGCTGAACTGGAAGACTGGGGTGGGATGCGGGATGCGATGGGGATGTCCACCAATGAGGAGAGAAATCTTGTCATTTTTAAGTCACTGGCTGATGCAAGCATTAATCTTCTTTTGCCAACCGCTATTCATCTCTCAAGATGCTCAGATGACAGAACTTTTAGAAAGCCTGCCCTAACACCTCTTGGGTTATGTGCCTACCCTTTCCATGAACCCAGAGCACTCCTCTCATTACATGTATCCAATAACTGGGTAAGAGTTTCTCATTTAGACTTTCCCCACTAGGCTGAGTTCCTCAAAGGTGTGTCTTCAGAATTTCCTACAGCTACATGCCTGGCATATAGTAAATGTCTACTCAATCAATAAATGAGTAAACTAAAATTATTTGAGGACCAAATTTAAGAACTGTGGGCGCAAATACTCACTTCTTTCTACGCCTGCCACTTCCTACCCTTACTCTAAAAATAAAAAAACACAACCTCATAATTTCATTTCATCTGTTACTCTTTCCACCATCTGAGGCACAAATATTCAATGCATCAGCATTTTACACTATTTGCCATCATCTGTCCCTGCTCCCCAATCACCATGATGGAAACAGTATCAATTTTAATAAATTCCCTATGAAGAACTCACTTCAATCATCTATGAAGATAACAAAACCTCATTCCACTCCAAAGCTGAGAAATACCTACATCAAACAGACCCTCATCTTTGGGAGCCACCAAGACCTCCTTCCTCCCACAGGCACTCTTTCCAATGATTCTTTACTTTACAGCAATAATATAGCCCAGTAAGGACCACCAAGTAGAATTAGTATCCAAGTAGCAAATAAGTTGCACATTTAAAAGAGGAACAAATTAACTTCACTATTAGTTCAGGATGGTTTACACTTGGTTTAAAAGGCTTTGTTTAACCCCAGAGCATTACATAAGGCATAAGAAGAGTTTGATGTGAAATCAAACGCAAACTGGTAGCTACAGACTGGGAAAATGACTCATGATGCATACTTATGTTTAAATATTAGGTAACATCTCCTCTTTTTATTTACTGACAAATTAGCAAATGAAGTCAGCAAAACTATGGGCGATAAAGTTTTCTGACACATTCTCTAATGGCGAAAGAACCCATCACGTTAGAAAAATCTACAGAACTACAGTGAGCACAAGGCTAAGCTCAGTGTTCAGTAGCATCGTGTGGAAACCGAATCTAATTTTCTTGGTGTTGACTTCAAAGAAAAAGAGAAGAGGAGGAAGATCACCATGACAAAGAGAAAGGAGAGAACGGGATCAGAAAAGTCCAGCGTGCAATTGCTGAACCACTTCTGTTGTACAAACACTGGAGTTGTGGCAAAAGCATTTAAAAATCATTATTTGAGAAATATTCTGTAAATTCACAACTTGGTCTCCAAAAGCTTCCTTCCATTATCTTGAAACTGAAAAAGCATCTAAACTCATCTCCGTCAAGTAAAAGCAGTTATTATTATCACAACAGCCTGCACATAACAGGTTTTCAACGCTCACACGTGTAAACGAGTAGGGACCCCCAAACCTTTGACTTTCAGTGAAACAGAGGCTTCTATGACTGACTGAAATTTAGACCTACAATGACATACATACACGTATTATTTAAAGGAACTTGCAAAAAGCTATATGGCTTAAATAATTAAGGGCAAAGAGCTGGACTATCAAAAACAGACACTCAGCTGTAAACCTGCTCTGCTTTCTCTCTTCAGTTGAGAAATGAGTCACATGAAAAAACACATTTTAATTAACTCTTCATCACCAGACCATAGTATTCTGGTGCGTTTTTAATCAGAGGTGAACAACTTAAAAGTTCTGAAATAGTCACTAAGACTTCTTACTCACTGATTCTGCGGTAGGGCCCCCAGAGAATGGAGCAGAAACCAATCAATGCACCGTAGACTCGGTAAACTCTGAGAAAACGTCCCCAGATGGAGTCCCTCCCTCTCCCCAGGGCCCCCCTCCTTCAGCTGCGAGTCATTGCCACGCCCGGCCATGGGCCTGACATTACAGCTCCCAGGAGCGACGGGGTACGAAAAAGGGTGAGAAGGCCTCTTACTTGAAAATGAGGAGGCATCAACAAGATGCTTAAACGTAAATGCAAATCTGACAAAGAGCTACGTCTGGTTAAAACCTTCATCCTCCTTGGGATGACAGTGGTAAGAGCTGTGTGTCAGGTGCGGCTCTCAGCTCATTACAAGCATCTCTTCACTCAGTCCTCCCCATCACCCTAAGTAAAACTGAGAAGACAGCGGGGCTGGGACCCCGGCAGCTAAGCTGCAAGGCTCGCAAAAATCTCCCTGACAGCGTGAGCCTATTCTGAGTTTCCTCAGCTTTTCCCATTCAAATCAAATCAAGAACGTAAACACTAATTATGGTAAAATACATTACAGTTAATCCCCAAATACTAACAGGTGTGTTTTTGACCCTGAAAAACAGAGCAAAATCTTAAACACTATGTGGTTTCCATATACAAACCAGTACACATGACTGGCTTACTGCCAAATAGGTTATTTTGGTATTTTGTGAAAGAGATAAAATTAAGGGATGGTTAGTAACAATCTACCAGTGGAAGGTATCCAATAAGCAAAACACCCCAGGGGGCAAGATACAGGAAGTGTGTGGAACAGGGAAAACTCAGGTCTTGTAGAAAATAATGAATAGAAATCTAATTTCACCTGCACAACTGAAATTTACCAATATTGTAGTAAAATCAGGTCAAAATGCACATTAATTTGTATGGAACAGAATGAGGTAGAAAAGTCAGTATTTACTTGTACTATTTCTGAAAAGCAATGATGTATAAAAAATCAGAAACACTGAGGTAATGACAAAAGGAAAAGAGGAAAGGAAATATCTATATGTATTCTTATTCTAGAAATGTCAGTGGTAAATATACGAGTATAGGTTCAAATACCTTTGGAAAAATTATTTAATTTTTCAATGCCATTATTTCCTTAACTTTAAAAACAGAAATATTGGTCCATAATCCCTTATCCTCAAATCTGAAACCTAAAAGGCTCTATAAATTAGTTTTTGTTACCATTTTTTTTTAAACTTAGCAAACTCCTTTGGCAGGAAACTCACTCTTAGCAAAATCTGACCTGAAATGACATGGGGCTATTTATAGCCATTATTCCACTTATGCATGAATTTTTATTTCACTGCAGAAATTGTCATACGTTCAATTACGGGGTACTGAGAGAGGAGGAGTCCATACTACAAAGGTATACACATTGTGTTATGTCTCTGAAAATCATGAGTTCTGAAACACATTCTGCCCCAAGGGTGCTGGAGTCGGGACTGCAGACCTGCAATCCCTTAGCACCGACTTCACAGCGTGGTTGTGAGGATAACGACCATCAAATGCTAGCACGATGCCTGCACGTGGTAGGTCTTCTTTAGGAGCAGTGGCTACTGCTAGCCTTCCGGGACCAATGGGTGAAGCGTGCCGATGCCCCTAAAACCTTCCCAGCTTTGATTTCTTCTTCATTCCCACCCCAGTGGACACACCTGCCCTTCCTGGCTGACGTACGATAAATGCGTTCCAGCTTACTCTTTCTACCTTGTACTGTAACATCCTAGGTGTCACTTCAATTTACATAAAAATAACTGCCTCACACTTAAAGTTCACTTAAGCATCTGAGACTGGGATAACTGTATTTAGTGTCATTCTTCACAAAAAGAAACCAACCACAAGACAAAATGGATAACCTGTCACAACGTACTATCATCTTAGGCGGTAAGACGGCAGCAAAGGCCTTTTTTAAAAAAAAAAAATTCCATTTTCAAGTAAGAAACTGAGTATTTCCAGGTGCTTTCTACACAAGAGGTGACTACACACGCTGTGCTCTAGGAAGCTCGCATAATGGGCTCCATCCTCTTACTCTCTGGGAGATTGATCGGGAGCAGCAGGTACAAACAGCTGAGCCCCTTCTGCCATTCATTTTATCACAGCAGCGCCCACGCAGAGCCCCCGGAACAGATCTCTCCAAAGCCCCCTCTGCTGCCGTGACACTCCCAACACTGTTAACATCACGGTCAATGCTGACAAGCTGAGGACACTCAGGGCAGAGCTACAGTGCTGAAGAAACACACAGAACTCCTTCTGCTGTTGTGTGGTCAGTTTTAAGAGAAGACACACTAATCATTTTTTAATTAACATAAAAATATTTTCATAACTTTAAAAATATACTTAAAAAAAGAGAATTCAAAAAAAACCTGAAAACCCTTATAAATCAAGATTACTGTTTATTTCTGAGTCACATCCCAGAGCTGTAAATCATAATTGTTAGAAAAGGTCCTGCGTGTGAAATCTGTAAGGCCATGACCTGCCTTAAAGATTTTCTAGAAGATACGGCTCCATTTCAATGAGCACTAGTATCAAAACAAGAAATCAAGTTTCAGATGTTCTCTTAGAATGTGCTTAACCATAACCTGTGACTTCAGAAAAATTATATACCAGTGACTAAAATACAACGAATAAAACTTACTGTCCCAAGCTCACAGACGCTTTTCAGGATCCCTCATTTAATCTTGAAACAACTCTTTGAGATCATAATACTGCTTATCTTTATTCACCATTCAATTATAATATTCTTTTTTAAAAGAATGATAAAATTGAGACATGCTGAGTTTTTATTCTATTTTTTCCCCATAAGATATACTAATCATGTACTCATACACTTTTGTATTAGGTTTTGTGAAAAGATATAAGGGAGCATTAAAACTTTAAAAAGCAATGTAAATGTAAGTCTGTAAGAATAATCACAACGATAAATTTTTGTGTACTGAATGTCACTATATGCCAGTCACTATGTTGGGAGCTATACCAGCATCCTCTGTTGTAATTATCAGAGTAGTCTGATGAAGTGACACCTTATTTTATAAAGGGGGGAATGAATTCAAATTTTAGAAACTTGACCACAGTCACATGAACTGTAAACGGCAGAGCTGTGATTTGAACCCAAGTCGCTCAGCTCCAAATTCTTGGCTCTTTTAATACCACACGCCTCTCAGAGTAAAGAACTTTCCATTCTTCTCAGAGCTCTAGGCTTCCACAGAACTCTCATTGAACTAAATTTTTAAAGTATTTTTAATGTTTCAAAACTTAAAAATACTCACTGTGATGGTTAATTTTATGTGTCTTCTTGGCTAGGTTATGGCCCCCAGATAGTTGGTCAAACCTCAGTCTTGATGGTGCTGTGAAGTTAGTTTTTAGACGTGATTAACATTTAAATCAGCAGACTCTGAGTAATGCAGATGACCTCCGCAACGTGAGTGGGCCTGGTCCAATCAACTGCAGGCCTTAAAAGCAAAGACTAAAGTTCCCAGAGAAGAAGGAATTTTGCTTCCAAACAGCAACACAGAAATTCTGGCTGAGTTTCCAGCTTTCGAACTCAAGACTGCAATATATACTCTGAATTTCTAGCCTCCTGGCCTGGCCTGCCTACAGATTTCACAGTTCGCCAGTTGCCACAATCATGTGAGCCAATTTCTTAAAATAAATCAATATATACAAACAAATTTGTATGTAAACATATATATGATGGCAAGCATATACTGATTTATACACATACGCGCACACACACCTCCCTCTCCTACTCACTGTGTTTCTTCAGAGATCTCTGACTTATACATACACTTAAATGTATTATATATAACATTTTAACCCCAAATGCATTAACTCATGCAGACAAGTTAATTTGTTTTTATGCAGACACCGGCAAAACTCTTCTCTATCTCTCGGGTGTATCTGAACTTACACATGTGCCTTTAATTAGGCCACTTATATATAGTTATGCTTTGTCTTCATGCAAATTCAGTTTGGAGCTTGTCCACTTGTGCAAAATTTTTAAGCATGCACACTATTACTGTCCTCACGTGCCACAGTCAAATGCCAGGGAAAGCCTAAACACACCTGCTCCCCTGGTGCCTGCACCTGCCACAGTGTGAAAGCCAATTCTACAATAATAAAGATGTTACCCACTTTGCTTCATAATACCTTAAAACATATTTAAAGTGTCAGGTCTTACTGTATTTTAAACTTATAATCTGACAATAAAAATGTAAGTAGTTTGTCATTCAAAAAAAAATTACCATATCACAGAATGAGCTATGTGGGTAGCGAATATTATCCAAAAAAAAGAAAAGAAAAGAAAAGAAAAGAAAAGGGGAAAAAAACACAGAATTAAGTTTGCTGTGTGAGCAAGCAACTGTGGAAATAAATTTAATATCATTATCTCATAACACTGCCCGGGGAAGATTCCAAGCAAGTGCATCCTTTGCATATGAGTTCATTCAAGGTCTGAAACTGGCTAAACTCATTCCAACCATCCAATTTGATGAGACAGGTGTGCCTCGGTCTTGTCTGTCTTTTAACATGCATCTGCAGAAAACATTATAAAGAGGATTTACAGGACATTATACCGCACTGTTTAAAGCAGTGACAGAAAAGCCCTCGGGAGGAGCAGCACACTCCCTACAGAGGCAACTGCACCGTGTGTTCAGCAGTAAGCACCCAGTGTTGGCATCTCCCAGACAGTCGCGGACAAGGACAGAGAGCCGTCAGCTTCACTAGGGACTCTTGGAAATGCTTGTTTTCCAGGCTATCAATACCCATACACTAGCAGTTTCAACTTTTTTTTATACCTAAGTTTGCTATGTGCTCTGGAGCAATTTGCTGATTTAAATATTTCTACTGAAATTTTTTAAATCACTTTTTGGTTGATACATTTCATCAATTAACTCTGAAACAAAACATCTACGTATTAATTTGCCTGTCTTCCACAAAAAGCTCCAATCTTACTATACTAATGCCTGCAGACAAGTCTTTGGACTCATCATGTAAAACAAAATAAA
Source organism: Camelus ferus (assembly GCF_009834535.1). Taxonomy (NCBI): domain Eukaryota; kingdom Metazoa; phylum Chordata; class Mammalia; order Artiodactyla; family Camelidae; genus Camelus; species Camelus ferus. The sequence goes on from NC_045716.1 coordinate 2,036,580, forward strand.
TCTGACTATCCTGAGACTTTGAGAAAAAAGCTGACAGTCTTTTGACTTTTTTTAAGTAACCACGAACATCTTAAAATGTTACAATGTATATTCAAAAATCATTTTCTGCCAAACAGTGAATGAATAATGAAACTGGATGCAGGGGTATTCACTAACTCCCTGTCCGTGCCCAGAATGAATTTAACTGATAAGGAATATGGACATCACTAAATACGATTAGTAATTCAACTTTAAAACATAATTTCCTACTATTTCTCCTTCAAGTTTTCTGGATCAATGTAATCAGACACTACCCTGAAATTGCAAGACAAGCTATTTAAAAAGCTATTAAAGATCTACACTGTAATTTTTAGCACTTTCTGACAAGAAAAACAATATTAAATAATAATGAATCAACCAAAATAAGGCTACTAGAATTATCTTATCCACATGACTTTGAACTCTCATTTTGCAAACAAAATGTATACATAAATGAGTTATAAGATGAAACTGGTTGAAGATTGAAACACAACTCTCAAACTGAAATTTAGTCTACTGAAAAAAATAAATATATATAACTGAACACTATTCTTACCCGTTTAACACATTGGGAGTTTGATTTTATTAGATACAATGTCCTGTTACTAAGAAAGTTTTTAGAACTGTTGTATGTAAATGTATAGGGTCCACTGAGCATATTTAAAAAGACGCAGGCTTCCTTTTTCACTACCTCCCAATTATGCACAGTGACACAATTTAATTGCACAAAGCTTTAGTTTCCTTAATAAAGTAAATTATTAATATTTACTTTATCAGGTGTTGTGAGCATTCAACAGAAAGTCTGTGGAGCTCCCAGCTCCAAGACTGGGGCAGGGCAGGCACCCATGTTAGTTTTCATTCCCTTCTTAGAAGGCCTGTGCGCTTTACCTCAACAGTAAATGTAAATGAGAGCGAGCAGTTTATCAATTAGAGGATTCATTTTTTAATGTACATGTTCACAAAGCAGGACTGATTTCTGATTAGAATACTTTCTCTTTCTTCATCATCCATAAAAAAGGAACTTACAGGAGTATCTCAAAGAAACATAAAACTAAAAAGATACAAGAACCTTAAAAAAGGAAAGAAAAAAGGACACCGGTGCTGTTTCCCAATCAGCACTGTCAATCACAACCACAGCCGGCTGTCAGGAAGCCACATTATACTAAGGAAACCATAGGAACATCTTGTAAATGCCAGAGGGAACTGACAAATTATTTCCCAAATTTCCTTCTCGGCCCACAGCCCAGCAGAGATGAGCCCAGAACAAACAGAAGACAAAAGAAAAAAAAAAAGAAACTAAAGGCAAGAGTTAGTACAGAAAGAATTTCTCTTCCTCTTTGAAAAACCAGAGTAGAAAGTTTCAGATTTCGGTGGAGTTTTTAGACTCTAATACCAAAAGACTGAGATGGAAAGGACTTTACTTTTGAAGGGAGGGAAGGAGGGAAAAAAAAAACCCTTGGCAAACCAAAACGTCAGAAATCTACAAGTAAGCTAGGTCCACCACTGGTTTGTTATTTTAAATGTCTCTCCTCTTGCCTTTCTGGCTGGCACATCTCCCTAGTCTCAGCCGTCATTAACGCACATCTGGATTGCTACAATAATTTAACTAGTATCCCAGGATTCAAGCTTTTCCTCATTCCAAACCACCCAGTCACTAGACTCATTTTCCAGTAACTCTGCTATGTAACCATGTCACTCCTCTCACAAAGAATTAAAATGGCTCCCTTCCATAACACCTCTCCACTCTGCTTCCTGTTCAAAGCCTCCCGAATGAAATGATCACATCTTCTCTCTTTTACAGAAGCCCACTTCTCAGCACAAATTCTTCTTTCCAATTAAACTGTCTCATTCTTCCCGTCAAAATCATGCTAATTTTGCATCCTTGTCTTTGCTCACACTGTCATATCAGCTTAAGATAGAGAACCTCTAATTAGGGTCTCCGTTTTCATTCATTCATTCATACAATCATCTAATGAGTATCTACCGTGTATCTGGCACTAGCGATAGTGCTAGGGATACAAAGATGACTAAGATCTGATCTTTGTCCACAGGGAATGTAATTCAGTGAGTCAGACATGTAAACAAATCATTAGGACACAGTTTAATAATTGTCGTAATACTGTGTACAAGGTACTATGGAAACACAATAGAGGTGGTGATTCACCACAGAAGAAGGTAAGAGATGGAGAAACCATGGTCCAAGAGATTGCAGAGAAGAAATGGAATTTGAATTAAGTCCTGCAGGATGACTTAATGGGGAGTGGTGGGACAGGATAAAGGGGCAACTGCTATTGAAGAGAAAAATGAGAGTGCATGCCATGTTCCAGGAACTGCAAAAGATTCAGCATTACAAATACAAGAAGGAAAGCTGGAAGTCCATTCATGTGGGCTTGAACTTCTAGATCCATGATGAGGAGCCTAGGATGACTTTTAAGCAGTGACATGATTAGATGTGAGGTTTTTAAAGACTTGCTCTGAACAGATTCTCCTTTCAAGATCAACAGACCCTTCTTGTGCTGGTTAATTTTACGTGTCACCTTGACTGGACAAGGGATGCTCAGATTAAACATTATTTCTAGGTGTGTCTGTGAGGGTGTTCCTGGATGCAATCAGCATTTGCATCAGTGGACTCAGTAGTCTGCCCTCTCTAATGTGAGTGGGCATCATTCAATGAATTGAGAGCCTGAATAGAAAAAAGCAGGAGAAAGAAGAATTCACTCCTTTTTGCTTCCTGTCTGCCTATTTGAGCTGAGACATCGGACTTCTCCTGCCCTTGGTCTGGGATTTACACCACTGGCTCCTTTGGTTCTCAGGCCTCTGGCTTTAGACTGGAATTACATCGCCAGCTTTCCTGGTCTCCGGCTTGCAGACAGCAGCTTGGGGAACTTCTCAGCCTCCATAATTGAGCCAATTCCTCATAACAAAACTCTTTATATATATACATAAACACACATATATAGAGAGACAGACAGACAGACAGAGACAGAGAGAGAGAGAGACGGGGCGGGGGGGATCTCCTATTGGTCCTGCTTCTCTGGAGAGCCCCGACCAGCACCTCTCCCCATTATCATCATGTTAACACTTCTCTCCTTGCTTCCCCCCCCCACTGAGACAATACAACCTGCTATGTACCATGCACTGTGCCAGACACTTAATACCATCATATTTAATCTTTACAACATCTCTAAGATGAAGGAACTTAGAGTCAGAAAAATTAAGTTTCTTGTCCGAATAACACACAGCTTGTAAGTGGCAGATGCCATTCAAACCGCACTCCTAGATTCTGTAGTCTCCATCCATCAGGCCATACAAAACGCACCCCGAACTACTCTCCTTGCCCTCTCTTTTGTCTGTCTTGTAAATTGCTGCAGGACATGGGTTCTATGCTCAAGGCTGTCACAAATAACGTGTTGACTTACACTGGGCAAGTCACTTAACTAGTTCCCTTGGCTGAAATGAAGAATGAAGCCAGGCGGTCTCTCAGATCACTTCCACCTTCTCCTGCCACACACTTGGGGTTAATACAAACCACAAATGCTGGCATATAACAGGGCAAGTGTACTGCTACAACCTGGGATGCTGTGGTCCACCACGGTATTACTTATTAAAAGTCCATCCATCAACATTTACATCTCTCAAACCAGGAAGCCAAATCTGAGTTAACAAAGTCATCAACAGTGAAGCCTCCTCTCTTATGTCTGAGCAGGTTTCTTGTTCTGCTAACACAGCTTCTTCTAAGCATGGATACCTGAAGGCTTGAATTAGAGGCCACTTTACTACCATGTGAATCTAAGAAAATCACAAGATAAGCAAGAGCTGCAGGGATCACGATGGAAGGAGTTACCTACGGTAAACTTCCAGCAGACTGAGACACATCGCCCAACGGAGCCTGTCATGTAGCACAGCTATCTTTCCAGAAAATCTTCAGAGACTTTATTCCAAGGCAAGAAAAACTTACGTGTAATAAAACAGAGCAGAATATAGATATCACCTTATCTGAAAAACCCTTGACTACTGAGATTGGAGCTGATGGATTTTACCTTTAATAAACATGTAGGTAGATTTTTGTTGGTGGCTTTTTGCAAGTTTTTTCTCCTCCATTAATCACCTTCTTTCACCCTCCAGGGAAACCAAGCAGGTGGGCAAAAATTCCAGGAGGTTTTCTGGGAGGTACATAGAACACCCACACCCAGAGACATAAAAAAATACTTCAAGTCTAGAGAAACAGTCCTAGGAGACAATCTGCTTAACAAGAAACATTAGTATGAGTAAAGATAAAATATTACCATATTGAGACACAAGAAAATGTTATAGAAAAAAGGGAAACACGTGTAAGAACAACAAAACTTAAGTCTTTAAGATGTGTTTTCCTAATGATTCATTCACACACAAAACTCCCAAATCACCAAATCCATCATTCTTCACTTCACTGAGTGTTTTCTGGGGACAAAAAATAACATGGATCTCTATTATATCGAACCACTGCAGAGAAGAAACTGGATCAGACTTAAATTTACACCTGCCAAGCAAATTAAAACAACCACAGAGGAAGAATTCAGCCAGGTAGCAGGCTACAAGATTAACGTTCAAAAATCAGTTGCATTTCTTTACACTAATGATGAATCAACAGAAAAAGAAACTAAGGAAACAATCCCCTTTAAAACAGCACCCAAAGTAATAAAATACCTAGGAATAAATCTAACCAAGGAGGTGAAAGACTTATACACAGAGGAATCTTCAGAACAAAAGGTAGTGCGCTCACTTCAGGAAGCAGACAAGCACGAGGCTGCAGAAACTCACAAAGCACTGTAAAGTTCCGTCACCCCCACTGTCCCGCACCACCGGCGTAAGCCACAGCGGCTGGCCGAAGCTCACAGCCACTCGGCCACACAACCGGCAGGTTTGAGATAAAATCCTTAAATTGACTCTTTAAGTATACTTCCAAGAATTTACTAAATTTAGAACAGAAATACTGATGAACTTTCGGAAAATTACATCACAGACAACAAAATGAATGTCCTCCCATGTTAGAGAGAATGAGAGCGCCTCTTTTTAGAAGCGTCCAGTATACTCTGTGACGTAAGCTGACAGGGTATTTTTAGAAAGAGATGAAGTCTGTTATTATTTGCTAAACAGGAGCAAATCCTTCTAAAGATGGCTGCTGATTATGACTTCTGTTACTTCTGAGGTGTTGGGCATAATAAAATATACGGTATGTTTAGTTAGGACACGGAATATTTATGTAAGAAAAAGGGAAAAAAGAAAAACTTCAGTAAAGACTAAATGAGCGTGATATATACACTTATTTTTCAACTTCTCAACCCTACCAGCTTAGGCTATAGTTGACAGCTGTTAGAATTTTCAAATAAGTTTCTGTGGTTTGGGATGGTCCAGGAAGTTTCCAGAAAGTCAGGCAACCTAGCCTCTCTGGACATGGGCCTGTAGCGTGTAACCCGTTTACCCACCAGAGACGGCTGAGGGAGCGGTAAGGAAAGAGGGCTGACCAGACAGCCCCAACAGCCTTCAGAAGGCCACGAGGCGGGCGCCGCTGCACCGCTGGAACATACGCTCACCTGCCAGCGCCTCACGCCTTCTCTCCTGGGCGAGCTGAGGGGAGAGCGTGCGGCGAGCACAGACCGTGTTTCTCTGAGTCCGTACTGTGGGGAAACAACACTCAGCAAACCCACGAGCGTGCAGGCCTGCCCCAGAGTCTTCCACATCCCCATGGTTTTTAAATAGCCCAGCAGGCTGTGAGCTCTTCAAAGACACAGCCCCTTGCGTAAAGCTCACAGTCCTCAGAGCTTTGCCTAAAGTGCTTAGTAATGTATCATTATTAGTGCTTGTGCTGTGATTTTAAATAAGAGAGTATTACTCAACCATTATACCCACCATCTAAACAGAACCGGTACACAGACCATGAGCAGGATGCACACTTGGCAGAGGCTCTTCTGCCCCATGAGGCGCAGGTCTGTGCACAGAACCCCCATTTGTTTGTTTGTTTGTCTTTAATAAGCTCCATGACGTGGCCCATGGCATAGTGAAGAAGGCATTACTCTAGAAACAGGACACCTGACCTCCGGTGATCAGCCTTCCCTGGACTTCAGCATCCCCAGCAGTAAGACGAGCGTGCGGGGAGAAATGACTGCCGAGCTCTCTGCGGCGCCTTCATCCTGCCTCACGAGGCTGGGTGTCACCCAGGTGGCCCTGGAGAGGTCAGGAGGGAGCGAAAGAGCAACGAGGTGCCGTGGGGACGGCGAAGGAGCCCAAGGAGGAAGACAGCTCTGGTCAGGATGCACAGACAGCGGTGTGTCCAGGGGACGACAGACACACCAGATCTGGGAAGGTCAAGTGTTCACACAAGGAGGACCTGGGGAGGAGCCAGAATACGAGGAGCCTCCAGTGTCGGAGACAAGGGAAAGGAGGCAGAGGGCAGGCCCTGCGATCAGGGCTGCACCAGCTGCCCGGCATTCACCGTGTTATTACTTACTCCTTACAGGCTCACAATGCAAGTACTATGACCCACTGTTTACACCCAAGAAAATGAAGGAGTTTCACACCTGAAAAGAGCTTTCAGAAGTCACACGGTGGCAAGCTGCTGAGGCAGGCGATGAGATCCACGTGCCACCGCAACGCACACGCACCCCTGCACCGCACTGCCCGCCCGCACGGCTGGGCGGCCGGAGACGGGTCTGCGCCAATGCTAGCCAAGCCCTGCTCAGGGAAGACATTTGGAAAGTGAAAATATGAAAACAGTACTCAATCCTCACTCCATACATGAGATTTTTCTAATGCAACAGTGACTTTATAATATCTAATGTATCTTTAAAGAAGTGTCCTCAACTAGATTCTGTTTTATTAAGCTCATTAAAAAATAATCATTCATTGGATGTTTGCTTTGTGCCAAACACTCCGTAAACACTATTAATGCACTTAACCCATTTCATCCTTACATCAGTCCTACTATGTGCACTATTTCACCATTTTTACAAATGAGAACCCTGAGGCTTCGAGGGGCTAAGTCACCCTCAGCAAATGTCAAGAACGCGGCTAAATCAGTCACTGGTGAGTGGTTAAAAATATCTACCACTGCATTGCACAAGCTGGTGAAAGAAACGATCATCAGAGAAGGTGCAAGGCTCTCACTGACCAAAAGAATAAGACAGCAGAAGAGAAGGCAACAGAGTGGGGCACCCTGACTGCACCTGGAGGAGCCATCCACCCTCCGGCTCTGTTTCCTCACTGGCAGAGAGCATTCAGTGAAAAAACTTCTCTCAGGTGCCTGTGGTCCTGGGAGTCCATGAATAAATCAGAGCTGTATCATCTCATCAGAGTCAGGTCTCCTACATTCACTTTTGTAATCTTAGAGTCAATTACGGTGTCTAGCATACAACAGACAATGCATAAAATGTTCGCAGCTTTATCAACTAAGTAAACTTCAAGCTAAGAGAAACTTCTGCATAGAATTATTTAAGGTGATACACAAGGTAGATTAACCTTGAACCCGTAAGCAACCAGGTCCATTTAAGTATCAAAAAGACTTTACTCACACCAGTTTTCGCTCTTCACATGATCCCAGAATATCAACCTCCAAGGGGCAGCAGTACAGTGTCAGAGCCATGAGAATGCTGGAGACGACCTCGAGTTTCAGGGCTGAGTTACAAGCAGTAACGATCCCCCAAAGTCATGAACAGCCACACTTCATAGGAGGCACTTCATTCAAGAGGTAGAGTCACAGACTGACTCAGACCCCAGGGGCCACATCCTGGCTTGTTCCAAATAAGGTGTGTGGCCTCCTGGTGTCTCAGCTTCCTCGTCTGTAAATCGGGAGAGCTTACTGTCCCCACCGTGTGCTCTGAAAGCTAAGCTAATATAAGAAAGCGTTCAGCACCATGCACGGCACAGAGTAACTGCTCGGTAAGTGTGCCAGCTGCTAAGTGCAGGTGGTAACGCCCCTAGTGCTATAAACGCCCCTGAAAAATCAGTAACTTTAAGATGAAAATTGGAGGTGATAAAAACCATTTATAGAGAACAAGACCAAAAGTGCCTCAGACAGTGCTACTGCAGAGAGAAAGAGAAAGAGAGACAGAGACAGAGAGGACGGGAAAGGGAGACAGAGGGAAAGAGAGAGTGTGCATTCTGCAAAACACTAGTGATAATGCTGAGAAAATAAAAAGTATCATTCAAGCAGAGACTACAGGTTCCATCTACCTTACATTTCTTCCCAGTAAGAAAATCTTTCCTTACGTTAAGTTTTGAATTATACAAGATTTTTACAAAATGTGACTGTTCTGATCAGATTCATTCACCAATGGGGTCTTTTTAAAACATTAATTCTCTCAGGGAAGCTGGCCAGCCTCAGAATCAGACCCTTACCAATTAAGCATTACCTAACTCAGTATTTTTCACATAACATGTTAGCTTGAAATGAAAAAAAAAAAAGTTGGCAGATCAAGATCAGCACTTAAAAAATAAAAATTAGAACAAAACGGAAAATACCACAGTAAGCCTGATTTTAAGACACCTGTTTCAGTTATAGGTACTGACTAGGTCGCAATAGAAAGTGTGTTTCTTATAATGGGCTACAGTCAGAAATACCTGGGGAAAACTGATCTATTAAAAATTGACAATGAAACTAAGGTTTTTAAATCTTAAGCAAAATTTTCAAGTTTTTACATTTAATGCACTGTAAAACCTTAGCAAGAGATTTGATTTACAGCATTCTTGTACCATAAATTCAAAAAAATAAATTCAGAAATGACTGATCTTTACCACCCACCCCAGACAGGAAGCAGAATGACGGAGAACTCCAGCCAACGCTAGGAAGAACAGAATAACCACTGTGTGAGTCTCTTGCCTCATCTACCTGTATTTGCATAAGGAAACCCACATGCTCTCAAGACAATAATTCCTTAAGTTCCCAGTGCCCAAACCCTTAGAGAACTTTCATGTAGCTTCTCCGAGGAAGAGAGAAGGAAATGCAAATACAGAAAAGGAGTCTACTCAATCCAAACAATCTGATGAACACTATTGTGTATTATAAACAAATAAGAACTTCTCTGTCCCCAAACTGCTCATAATCTACTAAGGAATGTAAGACAAACACCGCAGAAGCCAAGCTGACTGTGCTCAAGGTGAGGGAGAGGAAAAGCATGAGTAGGAGGAATAAAGAAATACAGGATGTCCAGAAAATGAAAGCAACTGAAATTATTAGCCTTTTAGTATGAACAGAGTCATCAGCTGGCACAGTTTGGGAGACATGGGATGAGGAGTAGAAACTGAGGTGCTTTTGAAGGAGGTGAGAACAGCAAAGAAAAGGCACCAGAGCTGCAGGAAAATGGACAGGGAGCTAGTGAGACGCCTGCAGGAAAGCGGTGGCGGCTAAGGCAGTGGGCAGTGCTGGGCCTAGAGCATCAGGGGCCTTGGACAGCAGCAGGGGGTGCCTATTTCCTTTGGCAGGAGGTGAAAGGGAAGCTTTTTGGTGTGGGGGGTGGCAGGAACCTATGGGCACCAAGAACCTGAGCACAGCCTGCCCTCTCATGGCGCCTGCCCACACTTACGGCTCTCCTCAAGGCCATCTTACAGGGGGGTTCTGCACCTGCCTCCCACTCGGTAGCCACAAAAGGATGCTGACCAGACACAAGATTCCCTTGACAGCAACTTGGTCTGAAACTCCCGCCACGCTTTAGCTCTCACACAAAAATGCACAGCCCCAGGATCCTTCTGGCTTCTCTCCCTCTGCTCGCTAGCTGAAGCCAAGGGGAATTTCTGCTGGGACTCCACAGTTTTGTTTTTTTTTCCCCCCTTAAGCAACCATTCCAGGAAGGAAAAAAGGCTGACTCCCTTTGGGGAAAAACAGCTTGGGCTTTCCAAGTCAATACCCCAGAGACGCAAGAGCTGTTCCAGTTATCTACTGCTGCCCAGCAAGCTACTCCAAGGCTCAGCGGCTTACCACGGCCACCATTTTTCTCTCACGATTTTGAGAGTCAGGAATTTGGGAAGGGCTTGGTTGGGGCATTCTTGCACTCCCCAAGGTATTGACTGAAATCACTTGATAGAACTTGGCTGGGCTGGTCAGGCCTGGTGCCTTGGCAGGGATGGATGGAAGGATGGACACTGCTGAGAACACCCACCAGAGTGTCCCTCCATGCTCCCCCAAGCCTGGGGGCTTTAGTGTGGTCAGCCGTCAACATGGCGGCTCAGGCCCCAGGAGACCAAGGTGGGAGCCGCCCCCCTCTCCAAGGCTAAGCCTGGGACTGAGCTGGCGCAGCACCACATCTGCTGCCCCACTGCTGGTCAAAGCAGTCCACATGCAAAGCGAGGCGTGGCCAAGCGTTTGTGGTCAACTTTAATCCATCCTCACAACCTAAACCATGGCTGCATCTTAGGCAGCCATGATTTGCTAACTATTGAATACTGGGAATGTTAAAACTCGGGTGTAGAAAAATTCATTTGACTACCTCACATTAAAAGGACATAAGGAAAAGGGAATTTCCATAGCAACAGATATTCCCAGACCTTACCACTCAGAGCTTAAGACTGAAACACTTGGATGGATGGAAACTACATTTTTGGTGGTGAGCCCATTGTAGGGTAAACAGAAGTGGAAAAACAATGCTGTACACATAAAACTTACAAATATTATAAAACAATGGTACCTCAATAAAATTTTAATGAAAAATACGAAAGTAACAAAAAAGATTAGCTAAATGTAATTAAAACTTGAAAGGCAGAGCAATCGACAGTACTTGACCAAAAATATTTAAGTGAAAGCATTTAAATATTTTACCTTATTACTCTTATTTTTTGTCTTAAACGGGAATGTTATGTTGTATGTCAATTGTACTAACATAAAGCTGTTTTTTAATTTAAAAAAAAAAAGATGACAAACAGCTAAAGGCCTTAAAAATATTCATGTATTTTAATTCAGTAATTCCAGCTTTAAGAATTTAATCTAAGGAAACAACCAGAAAGGCACACAAAGTCAGGTAAATATATCAAAGTACTAATTCACTGTCACAAAGTAAAAGTAATCTATATTATAAAAAGAGATGGGTTAAATACCTAAATATAGACACAAGTGTCTTTCCAAAGATTACTGTTATATTATTAATAGAATAAAGTTCACAGTGAGATTAAACAGGTAATAAAACCTTATACAGTGGGAACGACAGCAACTTTGAAATGTGATTGACAAAGATCAATTCGTAAATAACACTATCTTGATTGGGAACTGTATTTCCTGCACACAGGATGCAAAATAAATATACTGAATTGGAAAGAGTAACACATAGAAACACATGTAAAATGCTGCCCACTACAGATATAATTTACTGTCAATACTGCACAAACTCCTCTTGTTATACTCAGGTTAAAAAATAAATAAAACTGGTACAGAAAAGAGAAGGTTCAGAATAATTTTTTTTCATTTAGTGAGAATAGGAGAGCATGGTGTTTAAGGAGAAAAGAAATTTCTTCACCAGGAAACAACGACAAAAATATACACAATAAATCAAATTCAAAACTGGAGAAAATAGCCATCAAAAAAATCAAGAATGTTGACATAAAATTTTTAAATAAACTTAAAAAAGAAGACTTCTTTTACCACAATTAAACACATTTTTAAAAACACTTCTGCCATAACTTAGTCTACTATTATAATTAGAATCAGACCAGTATTAAGGCCTTGCCATTTCTATGCATCTTTTCTACATCCAGGGGTGATGCATATGCCATTCTACCATGGAAAATATCAAGATACTCGCTGCTGAGACCTATTTAAAGAGCAGTGTGTATAAAACATAGGGAGAGTTAGTAAGGAAACATGGAGAATTTTCTCCAAATTCAGGTTTCTACTATAACAGGGGAAAAGCAGACTAAAACTACCAGCAAACGCTTCTGGAGTACACACGAGCACAAAGAACCATGTTAACGCTGGAGATACAAAGAAATTACAGTCCCTGCCCATCAATGTCTCCAGCCAGTGAGACGAAGTACACACCGAAGAGTAGTACAAGACAGCACCTGAGGAGCACCTGGTGTTGTAGGAACAGGAGAGAGAAACTAGAGGCAGGAGATGAGTGAGAAGCCTGCCCACGCGAGATCACCCTACAGGGTGAGCCTCAAGCCTCCCTGACTCCCGTCCCTCTCACAACAAACATTCTGGAACGCCCCCTGCTCACCCTACCTGCAACACAGTGCAGGAATTAAAAGGAAACACATGCATTCCAATAGACCAAACATCAGATTACTGCTAGGAGGGGTAACAAAGCGGTCAGACACCTGCACCAACTTCCTTACATAACAAGCAAGTTTGCATTTTAAAAAATAGGATTGGATCCATTCTGTACAAGACATACAGAAAATGAAGGGGCAGAAGTACAGGGGACACTGCAATAAAAAGCGGTGTAAGCAAAAGTAACAACACACCAGATTAACCTACGTGTTTTAAGATAAAGAGAAATATCACCTCAACTGAGTAGGTGTAACAGGTCAGGACAAATTACAGACGGTCAAAGTGGAGAACCTAAGTTAGAATGATGCCATCTCTGCCAACCTTATCAGCTTGTTTCCTTGTAACATATTCACTTAATCTCAATGATTTCATTGCTCCTAAGAAAAAATATGTTGGCAGGACAGGCATGTTAGCAACTATTCATGTGCAGGAAAAGCTGTAAAAGTAAATTCCAAAATTTCATTTGAATATGATCAACACTTTTCTTGACATTTGATATTTCAGAAAAAAGAGGCCAAATAAGAATATACAAATATGTACACAGAATCACTCTATGAGTGCGCGAAACGTAGTGGGATCTACATGTGAGCTGAATGGGCAACTTGAATACCGCAAGGCTACTGGCAGAGAATACTATGAGAATAACTTCCTAATTGGTGAACTAGCTCTTGCTAAGCTCAAAAACTATTTATTTACATGGTGGTTGTATTCCCGGGAAATTATGTATAATGAAGTTATATGGAGAAAAAGCTACATTTATGTATAAAGACAAAGTTATGTTTTAGGCTCAGTATTCATAATCAGGTTTTCAAAAGCATAAATATCCAATGAGAAATAAAAAAATTGGGCAGGATTTGGGCAACTCTTTTCTTTGGTGGAACTGCCTCCCCTCCCCACTTCATCCCCTCTGCCTCCTATCCACTAAATGCCCCTAAATGGACAGCACCACACTCCCTGGAAGACCATTTATATGAGGTTTACAGCTGATTCCATGAGGCTTATCTATTCCAAAGACTTAAAAAACTTCAGATTTATCACATTTTGCATTGTACAAGACAATCTTTCTACAAAGTCCCATCACTATTCTTTGTTCCAAGACCTCTAAATCCAATCCACTTATCAGATTATAAATAAGGTTTCAAAGTATATTAAGACAGTTTTAAAGAAAAGAAAAAAGCTTAAAGTCTATGACCCACATTAACGATAGGAAAACCATGACAACTGGCCTCATGGGAAATTTATCTAAGTCTGATAAACTTCAGTTCAGTTATAAAGATAAATTCAAGGGTGATTCAGTTATGAAGACAAATTAAGACTCAGGTCCCTCTAACAGAGTTGCCACTGAGACAGTTTGTTTTGGTTTTTAGGGAAACAAATATTATTAATCAAGTCTTCAGTAAATTTTATAAATAGCAATGTTTTCATTATCCAAAATATCACTTATCACGCCAAATAGTATGAATTACAACTATTCTGTAAGTTGGTAAGTACGTTACCAAAGAGGTGAGTAACACCTGTGTATTACTAAATTTGAGCTATTTCAATTTACTGAAACCTGTGCCCAAAACATTCCTTAAGGTGGTTTCACAGTAAAATAGTTGGAAACTAAGCTCAAAGAGATTTTGTTATTAATACCGCATCTCTTTACCAAAAAAAGGGAGTGAAGCAGCTTATAGAAATAAATATTACACAGCAAAGTAAAGAACAGCCTCAACAATCACAAAGGAAATGCAACCTACAATAAAAACATTCCTCATCTATCAAATCAGCAACACTTTGCAAAAGTCAAGTACTTAAGGGGAATGTTTACACAGGGACTTTGTATACTGTTCTAGTCAAAGAAAAGAAAAAAGAGTTAAGGGTCAGTAAGAAGAAACAAAATTGTTCTTATTTACAGATGATGACTGTCTACAGATAAAACCCAAAAGAGTCTAAAGATAAAAAGAATTAATAAGAGAATTAAGTGGTTATAAGATGAATATAGAAAAACCAGTTACATTTTTACATGCAACAAAGACTTAGAAAATGTAATTTAGAAAAAAGTTAAAATCACAAGCAAATAAATAAATAAAATGTACCCGGGAATAAATCTAATAGAACAAGGGCAAGGTTCACATGGATAGACTTATGAAACATTACTGGAATTCATTAAAGAATGCCTAAATTATACTATGCTTATGGACAGAAAGTCTCAAACCTCTCAAGATGTCAATTCAACCCAAACAGATGCATTAAGTCAATGCGATTTTTAATCAAGATCCAAATGGAGGTTATCGAAGAACTTAACAACCTGATTTTGAAATGTACATGGAAGAGCAAAGGCCCAAAGACAGCTAGGATATTTCTAAAATTGAAAAATAAGTTTGAAAGGGATTTGTCCTAGGAGATGAAGACAACACACAAATCAACTATCACATTTAAGAAATTCTGTCCAAAATCTACCATAGAGAATATAAAAAGACAAATCACACACTGGTAGAAGATACGGATAACATGTAACTGATGAAGGATTAATATCCAGAATATAAGAAGCATTCTACAAGTCAATAAAAGGGCAAGCCAAAAAACGGGCCAAAAACATGAAGAGATATTTCTCAGGAGAGGAAATACGAAAGACTAATAAACACACGAGAAGATGCTCACGTTCACCCTTATAAATAAAACGACTATGAGATGTGATTTTACGCCACCAAATGAGCCCAAATTTAAGAATTCAAGCAATACCAAATGTGGATCAACGGTCTATTAACACCGCTGATGAGCAGTAAGCAGGCACAATGGGAAACAGTTTGATTCACTCATAAAAACGAAGACGTTCGTTATGAACCAGCAGCAACCCAGTTGGAGAGATGTGCTCATAAGCCTTAGGAAGCACATGAGAGAATCCTCACAGGACATTATTCATTATGACCACCAACACAAAAAGCCCATCAGTAGGATAATCAATCAATCAGCTGTAGTAACCACAACAGAGTACGCACAGGAAGGAGCGTGTGAGTGAATTACAGCTACACCTTAGAAACGGACTAAGTGAAGACGTCAAGGTGCCGATGACTACACAAGCCATTTTTATAAAGTCAAAAACTAGCAATACCTTGTCGAAGGATTATAAAGCTACTTTCTTTTAAAAGCCAGGGAATAAAACATAAAATCTAGGGTAGTGGATACCGAGGGTGGGGAGGTCGGGCAGAAACGCTCCTAGAGTTATGCATCTACTTCAGAGGAGTTCACTTCTCTAGATTTCTGTGCATGGAAACAGAGTATCTGCTGTACAAACAACAGAATTATCTATTTTATCTTGTATTTACCTGTGAGTACAAAACAACACCTCATAGTAATCCACAGCTGACCATACATATTTCAAAACAAAACAAAAGAGGGGACTCAATTTCCTACTGGTGAGTACTCGAGGACCTCCAGCCTAGGTGACAATGCGATTTCCTCCCTCAGGAATAATCCCTGGGTTCACTGGCAATTAGTGTTAAGAATTTACAAGAAGTGTTACATTGTAATAACCTTCAAATGACATGAAGAAGGAATTTAAACACCTAATTTACAGGACTTTCTCCTTAGTGAAACAGAAACTCTTAAAAGTTTCAGTCTGAGAAACTCTGCTCTCCTAAAAAAAGAAAGGTATTTAACTTGGCATTGTGGACCCTGGAAAGGAGTACAAAGCTTCTTTAAAAGAAACAAAATTGTGATTGGTTTCAGCTGTTTTTCTGTTCTTAAAAGAAAGTTCATCAGAACAATCAGGCAAGTCTTCTAACGTCCACAAAGATGGTGTCTTAAATTTTGACAAAGTAGACCTATGGACTTTCTCCAAAGATTAGTAAATACATCTCTTTCAAGTAATTTTCCAAAGCCATAGTCTGGACATGCTTAATTGTTGAATTTAGCCCTCTGCTTCACTGTGAGTTTAGAACTGAGTCTCCTGATTCATCAAAACAACCAAGGAATATTCAAATGCCTACGACTTCATGAGTCAAGTACCTAACTCTAAGTTGCTGACCTAATGGTTTAAAACATAGCTCCTGTCCTCAGTGAGCTCATATGAAGAAACAAAATTAACACACATTAAAAAGATTCCACAACAAGATGGTATGCTCAAGTGACCAATGAACGACACAATAAGCACTATTGTATCACACTTCCAGAATGTTGAAAAGAATTTAGAGAGAGAAGGCAACTTCCTTCCAAAAGAAGCTGGGATGACAAAGCCCAGAGGACAACATGATACATATTTAGGCAAAAGGTGATGGCAAATAAAGACAATCAGTCTGACTAAGGGAAAAAAAAAAAAGACGTCAAGGAGACCACAATTTTTTAGAAAGCAAAAACAACGCTGAGAGAACCCTACAGGCAAAAGCAATCATTATACCATAGTCACCCTCAACATAAATGATTCTTTAAAGATTCCTGGAGACACCGATTTAAAACAACTGGACAGAGAAAAAAATGCTGTGGTAAGTAGGGAGATGCATAAAGTGTGGAGAGAGTAAGGTCCCAGACATCACCAGAATCATCTGCTTCTGAGAACAAGAAGAAAATCAGGATTAACTTCCAATTCAAAAAGTATCTCACATGAAATGGCTTTGGCGCAGCCAGGTTCCTAAGACAGGCATTGGAGATGAACTGTATTTCTACAAAACAATCAAACAAAAACAAACAATGAACTAATGTCCATACAGAAAAAGAAGTAATTTTAGTATAGCTAATTTTTTGTCAGCTTTCTACTACTAGTTCTTTGAAACATTTATTTAATGCTCTGTTTGGACTTCTAAACTGCTACTAGTTCTTTGAAACATTTATTTAATGCTCTATTTGGACTTCTAAATACTCTTACCATAATTTAATAACCCATCCACTCAAACTGTCTTAGAATACATCCTTTCAATGAAACAAAAGTTCCTATTACATGGGCTTTATTCAATCATTTAGATAGTAACCAATTTATCAAATACCTATTGCATGCCAAATTTTTACATAGTCTTTAATAGTTTTATTATCACTATCTGTAAAAATGGTGTAACTTATATAATCAAATGGGAGACAGTCCATTATCCTTTATCTGTGATTCTAAATTAAAAAAAATCTAAACAGCAGAGAATTTTCAATAACATATGACAACAAAACATGACTTGATCTAGTGTGAAGCCCTTGTAGCCTTTAAGCAGCCTTTAATTCATAAAAGTATGAATACATTTCACTGTAGAGAGAGTGAGTATTTGACTGGGGGGGGGTTACTGCTGTGAGTATTGCATAATGCACATTCATTTCATTAAATTTACTATGACTCCATGTATGAGGTACCTGGCTCTAAGTCACTGCCCTAATGGTTAAAATACAGTTGCTGCCTCTCAACGAGCTCAACTCATCTTGAAGGAAAAGATGAACACACGTTAAAAAAGATTCCAGAACAAGACTGTGAGTGGTACCAAAAAAAGGCACTGTTTTATCACTTCTGGAATCCTTGTTTCTGAAACACATCTGCATTTTAAAACAGCTCTGATTCATCTATCACAGCTGAAGGTAAACATGATCAGCACTGTCAAGAAAATCAAGACTTAACGATCCTGCAAGGATGTGCTCCTCCGAGACAGATCTGACACACAGCCTGTCAGCCGAAGCATCTAACACCAGCACGGTGAGCGCTCAGTGCCAAGAGGGCCCGCGGGAATGAAACTGGTAGTCTCAGGACAAACTGTGCGAAGGCAGGGAGTGCAGGCTGCAGCGAGAGGAGCAGGACAAGCATGCACCCCTTTCCTTCAGAGGCTCTTCCCCCCAAAGACCCAGACTATGAAGGCCCACAGACAGTGTGTTTGCTAGTTTTTCTAGATCCACCTCCTAAAACTGCTAGGCACAGAAGAAGGCACTTTAGGAGGGCAAAGCTCAGGAAAGAGAGGATCCTGCAGCACAGGAACTGGCAGGCACAGCATCAGATGCAGAAGGGTCAGCATGCCAGTACCATCTGCCAAACTAGTTCTCCCCTCCGCCCCTGTGACACATTTGTGGCTGGGCACAAGGCTGCCCAGCTAAACTACGTTTCCCAGCCCCCACTGCGTATATGATGGCCAAGTGACTGAGAGCTCTCCAAAGGCAGACGATGCGATGACGTGGCCCACTGCTGGGTCTCAGTCTTGAGAACTAGGCATATACCCCTTGACAGTATCTTCCCATCTGGAACACAGAGGTGCTATCACCCAGCTTCAAACACACATACGAGGACAGCACCCTAGGGAAGGCAGATCATGAAGACGAAAGGACCCCAGGTCCCAGAGCGTCTGTGTGAGTCAGAACCACCCTGCAGCCCGCTCAGGACTACCACATGGAAGGGAAACCTCTACATTTCTCCAACCACTTCACTGTTAGGGCTCCTTGCTACTGTGGCTGCAGTCTCTACCTAACAACCCTGGTGAGGAAGCTACACCATGGACGAGCCACCCCACTCCGCCTGTCCAATTTCAATAACCCTTTCTAAAAGGCAAACTGCATCTTGGGCAAATCTAAACAAAACTGCCATTTCTCACCCTCATCTGCATTCTGTCACCTGTGGCCTCACAGAAACAGGAATTCATTCATTCAGCAAGCCTTTGAGCACCTACTACTGTATGAAATGTATTATGCTATACACTAGGACTATAAAAACCAACGTAAAAAAGAAAGCCAACAAAACCTTCCTTGAGTTAGGTTTTCTGTTCCACATGCTTTTCATCCAGAAGTTAAGCTCTAGGTCTTCCTCTCTGCCCTGTCTCCAGCACTCTGCAGTGCCTTTTACAGAACAGGCACTCAATAAATATTTGTTAGGTGAATGAATCAGAAAACCAATAATTCACCTTGTCCTCAATGAATTCAGTCTAATGGGAGAAAACAATCTAGCACCTCTCACATCATAGGCATACCAAAGACTCAGAATTGCCAAAGCATTACTGAAGGAAAAGAGTGAAGCTGGAGGAATAACCCTCCCAGACTTCAGACAATACTACAGAGCTACAGTAATCAAAACAGCATGGTATTGATACAAAAACAGACATGGATCAACGGAACAGAATAGAGAGCCCAGAAATGAACCCACAAACTTTTGGTCAATTAATCTTTGACAAAGGAGGCAAGAACATACAATGGAGTAAAGACAGTCTCTTCAGCAAATGGTGTTGAGAAAACTGGACAGCTGCATGTAAAGCAATGAAGTTAGAATATTCCCTCACACCATACACAAAAATAAACTTAAAATGGCTTAAAGACTTAAACATAAGACAAGACACTGTAAACCTCTTAGAAGAAAACATAGGCAAAATATTATCCAACATAAATCTCAGCAGTGTTCTCTCAGCACAATCTACCCAAGCAATAGAAATAAAAGCAAAAATAAACAAATGGAACCTAATTAAACTTACAAGCTTTTGCACAGCTAAGGAAACCGTAAGCAAAGGAAAACAAAAAGACAACCTACGGATTGGGAGAAAATATTTGCTAAAGATGAGACTGACAAGGGCTTAATTTCCAGAATATATAAACAGCTCATACACCTTAACAAGAAAAAACAAACAACTCAACCCCAAAATGGGCAGAAGACCTAAACAAGCAATTCTCTAATAAAGACATACAAATGGCCAATAGGCACATGAAAAAATGCTCAATATCGCTCATTATCAGAGACATGCAAATCAACACTACAATGAGGCGTCACCTCATACCAGTCAGAATGGCCATCATTCAAAAGTCCACAAACGATAAATGCTGGAGAGGGTGTGGAGAAAAGGGAACCCTCCTACACTGTTGGTGCAGTTTGGTGCAGCCTCTGTGGAAAACAGTATGGAGATTCCTCAAAAGACTAAAAATAGAATTATCAGATGATCCAGCAATCCCACTCCTGGGCAGGTATCCAGAGGGAACCTTAACTAAAAGGATACCTGTACCCCAATGTTCATAGCAGCACTATATACAATAGCCAAGACATGGACACAGACTAAATGTCCACTGACAGATGACTGGATAAAGAAGTTGTGGCATATTTATACAATGCGTACTACTCAGCCATAAAAAATAGTAAAATAAAGTCATTTGCAGCAACATGGATGGCCCTGGAAAATGCCATTCTAAGCAAAGTAAGCTAGAAAGAGAAAGAAAAATAACATATGATATCACTTATACATGGAATCTAAAAAAAAGGCAAATAAACTTATGTACAAAACAGACACATACTCACATATAGAAAATAAACTGATGGTTACTGGGGGGGAAGGGAGTGGGAAGAGATAAATGGGAATTTGAGATTTGCAGATACTAACTACTATGTATAAAATAGATAAACAACAAGTCTATACTGTAGAGCACAGGGAACTATATTCAATATCTTGTAGTAACTTATGGTGAAAAATAATATGAAAACATATATATGACTGAAGCATTGTGCTGTACACCAGAAATTGACACAACATTGTAAATGAACTATACTTCAATAAATATATATATATCTTTAAAATATGTTTAGTGATTTTTAGAAATGAACTAATGTCTGCACACTGAACGATACAACGGCAAATGCTATGGAGGGGCAGGAGGAATTAGAAATCAAAATCTTCCCAGAGGAACTGAAATTTGCCCTGAGCTCTGAAGGACAATCAGGACGCAGCCAAATAAACAAAGGAACCAGGCAGAGATGCAGCACCCACGCTGTCTGAACACGTTTACTACGACTGGAACTTAAGGGCAGAGCTCCAGTCACACAAGAACATATCTGGTACTCCTCTGAATACTGCTGCTTCCACTAATTAAGCCAAAGCCTGAATCCTTTTCTTTAGCATTTGCATCACCCTACCTGTTTAATATGAATTACTGTCAATGCAGAGCTCTCCCCTTCTCTAACTTTCAGATATAATTTTCATTTTTATATCTAAAATCAGGATTTATTTGACTAGTTCTAACAAATCCTCCATCATAGAATCAAAGAACCTGAAGGCTGGTAAGAATCTGAAAGGTCACCAGATAAATGTTGTGAGAAGTCATTTATCTTGATCAGCTGTCATCAGTCCTTTGCGGTCACACGGAATTTGTATCCTTCTGTTACAGCCCTTGATATTTTGTCCCACAGTGTATTTGTTGACACACTTTCTTGGTCTCCCACTAGACTCCACGCTCTTTATGTATAACCCACATTCTTCTTTATCTCATATCCTTCCAGTGGTCAATAATCAAAGGCTCTGTATAAAATCATCTTTTAATCCACTCCCATCAGCTCCGACAGTCCCTGTCAAGTCCCACCTATTTGCCTGTTCCTGCGTACAGCCTCCCTGTGACCTCTGGTAAAGATGAGTTCTTGCACCTTCTTTCCAAGACCCACAGCCATCCCCACAGGTGGATGTTTTTAACGCCTATGATGCCACACTGCTGCTTTTTTCATCTCCATTTCAATCTGTTTTATAGATTAGGGCTTACTACTCCCAATGTTTGGAAAAAATGAAACAAGTTCCAAATAAATCATCCCTTTTGTTAGCTGAAGAATGCCCGTGTCTCAGAAACTGTCAGATGCTTTCCTGCAGATGTTTTAAGCCTAGAACCATCAATGGCCTTTCCCGTTCCACCTTTTGTTCTTCTGACAAGGTTACTGTGCTTCTTTGAGACTTCCTGTTTGAATGACCACACACTTGGGTGTTCAAACTCCCATGTGTCCATTATTCACCATAAAAGGGACCCGAGGAAGTAACCAGGCAGTTGAACACAAAATGATGTATGAACAAAAACAGCTGTGTATTAGCAGGATGGACAAAAAGACAGCAGGGATCTAGACACCACTGTGAATTTCAAAAACAAGGTCTATTTAGTTAGGCATGGTTAAAGGGCTGCCGATTCAGAGCATCAGTGGCCCCTTTCATAATTGAAAATCACTAGAGATGTGAAGAAGTCTTTTTAGTTACTTCCGCAGCACCTCACCCCAGCACTACCTTCCCAGCAGTCTCCCTTAAGGGAAGCTGCCTCTCCTTCCTCTTACAGAAATGGCAATACCAACCCAAAGATTTTGCCAAAAAAGCCTTAATACCTATTTTATTTCCCAATCCAAAAAGCAGATTTCCTCCAACCCCAGGGGGCTTTCCTATAAAAACACAGGAGAACACAGATACAGATACACACAGAACACACAAAAAGCAGCACAGAAAACAAGCCTACATTCTCCAAACATCTGGCAAGTATGTCACTTTCCAGAACCGGTCCATCTTCTGACACCCTAGGTTCACCATCGATGTCCTGTGGCAGGGTATTAGGGCTTTAGAGTGGGCATGAGTTTAAAACCAAAGCTTTATCCACAAAACTGAATGATCCCAACTGCACCCAGAGTTGATGCTAACTTATTTCTTGGCATGCAGCAAAAATGCTGAGAACAGCAGTTAAAAAAAAAAAAACAACCCAGCTTGAGCCTCTAACACAATCCTGATAAAGTAAACAAATTTTATTACAGCTGCATAACAGATGGTCCCACAAACTTGCATAATCTGTAGTAGAGTTCTAAGAATTTAGTATCTGACAGACTTTCTATCCCACGAACTTATCTAAAATACTCACTATAAATTCACAACTATGCATAGAGCCACTCTAAAAGTTAATCCTAGATGTTCAGTCCCACAGAACATGACCTCTTTCCCATGAAGGAGCAATCACAGGACCAGAGCAATTAAAGTATACAATTTTTTTTTAAAGTATACAATTGCTCTTTTGGTTTCCAACTCCCCCTCCCTCCACAACCTTCACCTTTAGCCTGTATTTCTTTCCACTTCCAAAAAGAACATAATTTCAGTGAAAATTTCAGGATGCTCATCTCTACCAGATCATGACGTGGCATTTAATTTTTACTATTTGGGGGGGGGCAATTAGGTTTTATTTATTTATTTAATGGAGGTACTGGGGATCGAACCCAGGACCTTGTGCATGCTAAGAGTGTGCTCGACCACTGCGGTATATCCTCCCCTGCCGCCCACAACTGGCATTTAAGTAATAATAACCTAAAAACAGTGACACCAAGACAACAGGAGAAGTCATCGGGTTTATCAGAACAAGGGCCATAAAGAGTGGGAACCACTGGGGGAGGAACAGCAACCCTGAGGCACAGGGTGCAGATAAACTGCTAAACCAAAGCAACTATACCCTAACTTCTTGGATAAGAGATTAAATAAATTAAACCTGGACCCATCTCTAAAACATGTTTTCTACAGCCAAAATTTTCTTACACTTCTTTCTAACTCCGGAACTATTCTAGTTAGCCACATACTTAAAAGTCCATGGGATGCCGACACTCCAGAAAACGAAAGCTCTAAATGTTGTACAGGATAGGGTCAGAACACACACACACAAAAAAACATCTCTAGATCTAATCACTTCACAGTGCAGAGCTACCATAAGTTACTCCTTAATCGTTCCTGACAGTAAGATGACCTCAGATTCTGAGAACATCTGGCGGGTCATTCCCGCCTCTGACCGGGATTTGTGCTGTCAGAGCAGGAAAACGTCGCGTCCCGGGCCCCGCCGACAAACAGGGCGCCCAAGCAAGGCTGTTCAACTCATTCTCATCAAGCTGCCACTAACCCCTTTTCAAACCTGTGACGCTCTTCTCTTGGAAATAGTTAAGATCCTTTTATTCTCTTTGAAGAAAGGTGATGGAAAGGCCCTTAGAAAATACTTCTGCTTCTACATTTTACTAACTGGCAAAAGCGGCAGGCAGTTTTAAGCCCGAGTCAGCCCTCAAATGTAGCAGTGGGTGCCCTCCTCCCCACAAGAAAGAAAGCTGAGCGTGCGAGCTTGGAAGCCACCAGTCACCAGACCGCGACGGCGCACTGGCCACACGTATGCAGAAGCGCAGTGCGTGCTACGCAAGCCTGTGAAGAAAGCTGAGAAAGCAGGACTGCGATCCGATAGTACTTAATCTTGAGGTCTAGAAGCAAAGATAGTACACAGTGGGGAGCAACCCAAAATACAAAATCTAGGCGGGAACTATAACCCCCTTCCTTCAGAGAGGAAGCAAAAAGAAATTTTTTTTTAATTTTTAAGACATCTAAGAGTCCCCTGATTGAACCTTAGCTTAGGAATGCTCTGGGGAAACTAAAGAGATAAAGACTGAATAACAGACAGATACACAGATAAGACAGATTAGACAGAGTTACAGATTTACAAACTAACATATCCAGAAATCGAGATGAAGGGAGTCACTTCTGAGCCTAAAAGAAACTGGTGACAAAGAACTCTCGTAGGACCACAGTGGTTATTTATCAATAAAAGGTGGTTAGACTTACTCAGTTTGCAAACTAGAACAAAAAAGCCACCAAGTAAGTTAGAATTTACTTGAGGCAGAGGAAACGAAATAGAACTTAGAGATGGACCTGGCAGCCTTATCTTCAAGGCTGTCAGATAAAGTAAGCAACTGAACTAAACTTAGCCATTCTCAACAACCAGAAAGGAGTCATGGATAAAGCAGAAGGGAGATAAGGTGGGGTTCCCCGATCACCCCTCAGGAAATGGGCAGCTGGTACATTTTTCCTATCAGTAGACACTGACAAAACACAGGATCTCATTCTGAAATTCAATAAATTCCTTACAAATTCCTAGAAGCGTTAACAGCTAAATATAAAACCAGTATAAGTATCCAAAACCTAGTGTTTTCCCATTGCCAACAATCCTCTGTTCTTCACAAATAAGTGCAAAGCCCTTTTTAAAAGAAGCAATCCAAACCCAGAGCTCCTCAAGCAGAGGTCGGGCAGAGGAGCCAGGGGCAGTCCTTGGGTCTGGTATGCTTTCACTTCACTTCCCAATTAAAGAGCCTTCTTCATTTCTCTGTCACTTACCAGGTTTGTGCTGACCTGACAGGAGCAAGCACGCAATCCATCCACAGCAGGTCTGGATCTGAACCCAAACTCAGCCAGCTGAACTTCAGAGAAGTCACCAGTTATATCACTATTCACAGGGGTAACAACAGTTCTCAAGATTTTTTAAAGGATTCAAAGAGGCAACCAAGAGGTGCTCAACGAAACGTAATTTGCTTTCTGCTCTCCCCTAGCTTTCAAGATCCTCATCTCCTCAGAACACATCCTCCACGTCTCCACTACTCCATGAAAAGCAAACAACGCCTCCACCACTGTCTGGTTACTTTCAGACCTTTATTCAAACAAATCACACTTCCTGGAAAGTCCTCCACTCACACCCACTACTTTTCTTCGAGACCCAAGAAGTTTTTCCTGGTTGACTTCCATCCACACTCTTCAAGATGCTCTTCAGGTATTCCCTTAGCGCTTTAAAAAGTTTCAACTGAATTCTCTTTACTGTGTTTATGATCTCCCACTGATTTCCTGTACATGAATGTTTTCGTCACATCTCCTCAAACACATTACAAATTACCTGAGGAGACAGAGTTTCAACACCGAATGTTACCTATACACCCCATATTACAATGCCCATAAATGAAGAATTTTCTAAGCAAGAAAATGGGAATTTTCTTATTTGCATAAGAACTTTGTCCACTAACTAATTAAAATCACAATCCAACAGACTCATCTCATTTTGAGTAGGTAAGTCTTTTCCCTTGATTGGAAATACTTCACAAATTCCATAAACTTCTCTAAGAAAGTCACACAATTCAAGCTTCACACTTATTTCTAAAAGGCTCAATGAGAAGAAGCCACTAAGTAAAACATGTCCAAAAAAAAAAAAAGAAAGAAAGAAAACGGGGTCTTCACATTATACATTTTATGTAATCTGCGGAACATTTAGGGTGTTTCACTGTAGAAATTAAGTAACAAGTTTTATAAAACCCAGACATTGTAATCAAAGCACATGCCACAGGGACAATCTTAAAGAACTCTCTAAACTTGCCCCCCACCAAAACACAAACTTACTGTTTTACCACTTCAAACCACAAAGCACCAACCAAAACCATGACCTGGTTAAAGGTAGTCAGGAGAAGAGCAGAGAACAGCTCTTCCTGCACACCTGCCCTCACTCTCCTTCCTGAGACTTACCGTGACACTCACCCGAATGCTTTTCTGAACGCAGTCTACAGGTACTTCGGTTTACCGCTGATACCTCAGTGAAAATCATCTTATTGGCTTGACTGTCCCTTCACTCAAAAAAATACTTGTTAACGCCTCTGAACACCAGCACCTTCTGGTACAGAGTATAAAGATGGTAAGAGAAATAAAGAAATATATCACCTATGATTAAATCACAGATTCTGTGCTGTCCTACTTTAAGCCAAAATCATGCCCCAAACAAACAAAATCACCTATTTTTTTTTTTGTATTTTAATAGGTTGAAATGTTTAATTCTTTTTTCTAATTTGAGGAATAATTTCCATACAATGAAGCACACAAATATTAAAAGCACACCTCTAAATTTGTATGTAAGTATACACCTGTGTAACCTCTGTGCAGGTCAAGATATAGAATTGTAAAGTCAGAACTACCAAGGAGGGAAGAAAAAGACTGATCATTAGCAGTGTCTCTGAAAATCTGCCAGCCACCTCTGCAGTCACTGCCACGGGCACTCGTTCTGGGTCGCACAAATCTTCACATACACTGTGATTTATCATCGTGACACAAAACTCATTGAGTCCCTAACTCTATTCAAGATCACCTGTATTTTTTTATTTCAAGAAATCTTTTACAAAAAGAAATGTGAAGGAGGCTGATTCTGAATTCCTGTTTCCAAGATTTTTCAAAACAAAGAGAAGATAAAATAACAAAAATCTCAAAAAGATGATAAAGCAAAAATCCAGAGTCGCCTGCAATATAATAGGAAGCAGCCACGCAGCTGGAAACAAAGAGCAAAAGAAGGGAGCTGAGGGGATATAACTCCTGAAGTTTTAAAAGAAATCACGTAAGTAAATCCCCTCGTTCATCTCCCAGCCTCGCCACAAGGCTCTCCTCCCACAGGAGACCTGAGAGCGCCATGGTCTAAGAAACAGTAAGTCTGTTTTATTTTATTTCATGAGTATGTGGCTGCAGAGGGCACCAGGCTGACCGGGCCCAGTTATTTTAGGCTGGCCCCTGGAAGAGCCCATGGAAAGAAAACCAGAGAAACTTAATCAGTGTCACCGCTCTAAAACCTCAGCGACGTTTCTATAAACGAGTCTTCTGCTAACTCTTTTTAGCAAGCTGTCCATTTTAGGCCCAAATGAGCAAACATCTTACTTCATCATTTAACAAGAAAGGAGATGCTTGCAAATCTTAGCAAGGCCCCCTTACAAACCTTTGAGCAAGAAACACAGGCGAGGTAATAGAACCCAGCAAACAGTCATCTTAAAATGCTATCCTTTGAAACTGACAATTTAAGATAAGGAGCAGATAATCCCGTATTTTTTAAAAATCGTCTCTGGAATTCTGGGCAGTAAAAATAAACAAATAGCTCTGCTCTAAAGTTTGACACTTTCCCCTAAAACTCAAACAGAACAGTACCAGAGCTGTCAATTAAGTACAGCTGGAAAAAAGGAACAAGTAAAGGAGCATCTGTTGGCTCTGCCACCTGTGGACTCTAGACAAGTAGTTGTTATTCATCTGTCTGACCACTTTAATGTGTTCTTCACTGTCTTCACTGTCCTGCAGTCAAGACACACCTTAGTGTGCCTGTCTTCTAACTGTACCCCTAGTGAATTAAACAAACTAAACATGATGCCATACAAAATAAGCAAGTAAAATTTTCATTGTAACCGTTCCCCACAACTGCTTAATGATACACTTTAAGAGTCTATTTCAATAGCAGACACGTGAATATATATTTTAAAATAAAATGTATGCCCATTTCTAAAGAACACACAAGATTAACATTAAAATTTCAGAAACATATTCATATGTGAAATTCAAATCTGAGAAGGTAGTTTACTCATAAAATTTATCCAGCTTCAAGTCATATAAAAGCAGAATTTTTACCCAAAAAGGACAATCACAGATCTTAAAATTCCATCAGTTCCATACCCAACTTAGTACTTTTTTTAGAGCTACAGAAATAAAACCACCATATACCACATTCACAGCGACATATACCTCTAGAAAACAGAGATGGCACTGATAACAATAAACACAAGCTCTTCTGGGGAAGGAGCCCTGAAAGTGGCAACACCTGGGAGACACGTTCCAAGCCGAAGTGTTGCTAAGCATGTAAACTAATGTGCAGTGTTTTGGGACTTCTGATAATTCAGGCATTCATTTTATTTACTCACTCTTCATATATTTATTGAACACTGTGCCAGACGGATTGCTAAGCACTGGGGATAAAGCCCTCCAGCCTCCCTTTAAATGATGCTTTCTGCGCGTGCACCTTTTACCTAAAAACTTACTATATAACGCTGAACATACTGGTCTAGAGCAGAGGTCATCAAACTTATGCTGTAGAGGATCAGATAGTAAAAAAAAAAAAAAAAAAAAGGCTTTGTGAGCCAGGACACACTATTACACAATTATTCAACTCTGCCTCTGAAGTACAAAAGCAGCCAGAGACAATATGCTAATAAATGAACTTGACTGTGTTCCAGCAGAGCTTTATGGATACTAAAATTTGAATTTCATGTAATTTTCATGTGACCAAATCTTCTTCTTCTTCTGATTTTTGAACCAATGAAAGATGTAAAAACCATTCTTAGCTCATGGCCCATTCAAAAGTAGGCGGCAGGCAGCCCAGGGCTGGATTTGGCCTGTGGGCTATAATTTGCCTACCCTAGTCTAGAGACCTTGGTCTCCACACCTAAGCCACAAGCCCCATGAGGTCGGGGCAATGACCAATGAATCATTATACATCCAGGAATCTGTATGGTGCTGGGGCACAGCAGGCAATGGACCAATGTTAGCTATATTCAACTGAACTAAAAAGGTGACCAAGTCCTTGACCCTGCCTTCAAAGACCGCATGGTCTAGAAGTGGAGATAGGCTAGTAAAGAAACAGACAATACGGTGTGATAAGTGCTGTGGTGGATACCTACACGGTTGCACAAGTGTGACACCTAATCCAGGCCAGGGAGTAGGATGGAAAGGGTTGAGAGAGAGAAACTGGGGAAGGAGTCCTGAAAGTGTTAACACCTGGGAGACACGTTCCAAGCCGAAGCAGCAGCCCTCTGAGCACGTGGAATGACAAAAGATAAGCCCAGAGGTTAAAAAGGTCCAAATCCAAAAGTACCTTATACGTCATGCCAAGGAGTCTGCTCTTCACCCTAAAGGCTTGAGGAGCCACTGTACAAGTTTCATCTGGGAAATGATATCAGATTTACATTTTAAGAACCATCACTCAGTCCAAAATGTAGCTGCCCAAACTGAGCAAAACTGGAGGCAGAAAGACCACCAATTAGTTAGCAAGTTGTTGCAATAATCGAGGTGAAATTCAATGGGGAGCTAGATTAAAGCAGAGAAAAAGATAAGGATTCGAGAGACATGATGGCTGAATATAGGTAGAGTCTCGGGCAGACTGGAGTAAGGATGGGTGGGAAAGAAAGCGGTGGAATTACAGCTGCCCAGAGACTACGAACAGCAGATCCTATCTGCTGGCCACAGTAATCTTAATAGGCTTAACGAAAACATATCAAGCATGGACCTTTCATGGGAGACTTGGCAAAAGACTGGTTGAGAGCCTCAGATTAAACAGCACTGCTGTTCAGTAACATACAGCTTTGAGTTGGATAAGACAAGGAGGAATGAGTTTAGTTTTGGACATGGCCTCTGGACATCCCAAACTAACCGTGTCCAACAAGTCTTGAGGTCTGGAGAAAGAGCTGTCCTGGAGATACAAATTTAGAATTCATTGATTTGTGAAGAGTAAATGAAGCCTCAAGATTAAGAGGGGATCATTCAGGAAGAGTGAGCAGCATGAAAAAGAAAGAAATCTCAAAACATAAGTGAAAAGGAACAGAGGGAGAAGGAAGAAAACCAAGGGAGTCAGTATCTGAATCAGTGTGTACATGAACTTGTATTTTAAAATTGCTCTGGAATAAACCAGTCATTCTTTTGAGACATTTGTTAGGGAAGCTAAGAGCTGCAGGAGCTAGTATGTTAGACTAAGGAGTCAAAAACCTATCTCCTCTGTGATTTTTGGCAAATCATAACCTCCAGATCCTCATCTTTGCCTTCCTTCACTGGGTTGTGAAAATCTACTTAGTGAGAAACTGGAGGCTTTATACACTATAAAATATTATAAAGGCACTTCTGATTTCTTAGTGTAATGGCATTACATCTGGGTGTGAAAATTCCACTTCATAAAGCATAAACTTCTGAAGATGGGACTTTCAATTTTCTACAACTTTCTGCCAGGTACTATGTACTTAGGAGGTATGTAAAATATGTTTGCAGAGTATCTGGCAGCAACAGGAGAACGTATGCACAAGGGAAGGAGTGCATAGTAAAAGGCATACCCAACTTCTGAAAAGGATTCAGAATTGAACTAGTCAAACTTTATCCCTCCTACAAATGTGGCCAATGACAAAATAACGGGGGAGGGAGGGTTACAGTCCCAAATTCTCTCTTCTAATGTGTAAATTGTTTTTCTAAATGCTTTAGAAACATGGAGAAGGTATTTACAGAAAAAGCAGTGAATTGTAGAACAGGAAAACAGCCAACAGCAACTTTATAAAACCGTGTTCAGCAACAGCTGGCCATTAAAGGAGAGCTCCTTAACGTCTCAAGTTGAAACCTGCAAAATGTAAATCAAGCCTCTGTGAGACAAACTGAAACAGTGTCCCCTCGGGGTGCACAAATACCACAGTGAAGTCACCAGCGTGAACTATTCCCTGACAGAGCCAGAGCCTACCTTGCAAAGATTTTCCTGGGGGAAAAACTGCTGTTTGTTTCATATGAATTTTACACCAGGAGGACCAGTAATAGCCTTATATACCAATTATTCTGATTTAGACACACACACAAGATATTTAGATACAGCTTAAAAGTGTCATTTAATCAATACCTGTTCCCAAAGCTTATGAGGAGCTTGGCAACAGATCTGGTCTTGGTGTAAATTTTAGGAGTTCCATAAACTTTGACTGAGTTGGTTTTATACGTGCTTTCTTCCTTAATCTAATTGTTTTTAGAAAGAGGGAGAGCTACCTTCCTCCAAGATCAAAACCCAGTCTGCCAAGTTTCCATCCACAGCGACTATCAAGTTAATTAAAGGGATTGTTTAATAAAAGGCACATCCTCAGCGACAATCTTACTGTCAACTACTCTACTGACAAGAGAAAAAAAAAAAAAACTTATTATGACTTATTATAAAACATGAAAGCCAAACTTTCAAAAAGCAGTTGACTAACCCATACAGAAGTTAAAAGAGAAGATCCAGAAACTGAAGGCAAAGTAAGAAAGACTTTTTAGAAAAGGGTGCCTGGCTGAGATTTCTCTTCACAATAGGCAGAAAAGGCAGTCCTGACTCCCACAACTTTAACTCCTTATAGCCAAGGAGACACTGCACCCTGAACCCTGATGCTTAATACATTACTGTATATGGTGCTTAAGACATAGCTGCTTTCACAATCAACGCTGATTTTCCTGGCTTTGGTACAAGTGATGATAATGGTACAATCATCTAATTTGTACTTGCCATCTGTTAAAATACGCCTCACCACCCCCCCGCACCAAAAAAAGGTACCAGTTAAAATGATCGTGTCATTTTTTATATACATGTGCATGCACGAAAAGTTTCCAGAAAGTTACGTAAGAAATTGTGAGCTGTGGTCTCCAGGGAAATTCAGTAATTGGACATGAAGAGACTCACTAGTCATTATAGTTACTGTTTTAATTCACCATGACATGTTTTATTTTTACAATTAAAAAAAAGACTTATGATCAGTGGCAAAATATGCATGTTTCTTGTGACTACTTAAAGTGCGATCTGACTTTGCTTACTTTAAAGTTCACTCTATTTGAAGTTTAGCACCAAAAGGCAGGCTAGAAAAGTGGCGGCTAGACCTAGTTCTTTCACATTGCTCACTCCGAGTTTCACATGCTCTGGAAGGGCAAGGCACAATATGCATCACTTGTTTAAGGGTATGTGAAATTTGAACTGGATGGGAGATTTAATAGATGCACAAACAGTCATGGTCCTTGAATCCATGGGAAATAATTAGTAAGCCAGAGCCCATGGAGCAACTGGAGTTAGGGAGTGAATATGCTGAATATCAAAACACACAGTGAAACATAAAGCCTTGCCCATCTGCCGTAAGTTATAGATCATAATATGCATGAATACATACATCCTTGCCATTAAAACTGAGAGAGCAGAGACAGAGACAAATTGAGACATCAGCCCCACCACGCACAAATCTCCCTCCCCTTCCCCACCTCCTCCACCACACACAATTTCCTCCCAGACAGCATTTCTGACCCAAGAGTAAGTTCAATGAGTTCTAGTCAAGTTTTTAGAAACTGTCTATCTAAAAAGTTTAAAGTGAATGTTTTTACAGTACAATACTTGTATGAAACTATTTTGCATGACTTTTTTTCTTAGAAGTTTTAAATCTATATAGTTCTATCAACTTCATTTAGCAAGATTACCAAAAACTGAAGACTTTTTTCAGCAAAACAAGTTCAAGCATATAACATGATTTACAGAGTAAAAATTCATGTTAAGGGTCCTAACTAGGTGAACTCTGAGATCTCTTTCGACCTTCGGCTAACATACCTGCCTCCAGGTAGCAACAACCTAACTTGACAGATATTGTGTTACCTAACACATTATCTTTGTAACAGAGGAGTAATCACTGAGTAATCTGCAATCACCTGCAATAACCTTTTGCTAATAGTGCTAACAGCAGAAAATTCAGAAGGCTGAGCCTGACAGCCCTATCTTTACCTAAATAAGAAATTCTGAGAAATTTTCAATTGAATCTCAGGCATTTGAGACATCAAGGCCACACTTCTGCTCTGAAATTTTTAACATTTCAAAATAGACAAAATAAGACTTTATGGGCATTCAAAATTCAACACAGAAGCCTTAACAAGGCAAAATTCAAAAATAATTGGATATAAATTTCAAAAATAATTTTGGCCAAGTTTTAAAATATAATGAATGCATAAGAAAAAATAGCTAAAGAACATTCCCACAAAGTCTTAGGAGTCCCTAGGTCTCTTGCAGAATCTTTGGAGAAAGGCACTTGTTCCAACATATCGCTAGTTCTGCATGTTTCCAAAACCTTTGAAAAACTGAACCCAGTTTACTTCTTCCATCTCTGAAAAACAACTGTCTCAGAGTTTCATTTTATGGACTTACACTCAAAAAGTTTCATCTTCCCAATGACTTGTCTACAAATAAAATGATATTTACCATAAAGGTGATAAATGTTGCTTTTATAAAACTTACTCTACACACAGAAACTTAACTCCACTTTTCAGAGTACTTTTTGTAAGTCATATTCTTTCTCTGGAATCTTGACACATAAAGTGTAATGTACCAAAGAGTAATGAGAAGAAAAATACAAACCACAACCAAAAGAACCACGTGCCCTCCAAACATTCCTTTCAAGGTTCCCCACATAATGTTTGTAGCCTTGCAACTATCCTGCTTTGACAGAAGAATGGCGTGGTACTCTCTTCTCTCTAGAAGTTCATTACTACTAGTTGCCGGTAACAAGTCTCTCAACGCAATGGGGATTGAAGCTGTCTACACATCAGATGCCACTTTCTTATGCATATGTTACTCTGTTAAACACAATAGTGAATCATTCTGCTTGTTTATATATTTCAAGGATGAAGAAAAACTGACCTAGATCAAACATGATTTTTAATACTTTGGGATAAACATGTCCATCCTCATCCAGCACCCAGCAATGAAGTTTTCTATACATCCTTTCCTTGATTTCTGAAAGGTCACTTACACGTTTCCACACTCGCTTTGAATCAAAGCAAAAGGGAACACAATGAGGAGAGCCTTTTTACCCAGGGACAAAACTATACCCAACAATTACAGTGAGTGCAGATACTTCCTTTTGTTTCCTCTGTACCAGGATTAGCAGTAAAATCGCTTTGTGGCCCTTAATGAAAGCTGAACAACCCTAAAGAACAAGCACTTTAAAAGTGAACTTCTATTCTAATTACACACAGGCAAAAGCGACACAAAAGGCATGGGCTCCCCTCAAATCCCCTTAACTTAGATTCTTTCCTCTCCAGTTTATTTCAGCAATCACCCTCAACCCTGGAGAGACAGACGTTTTAAATAAGGTAAAAATGCTTAAGGTGGACAAGAGAGGATGGAAGTTTCTGATTAACGCTTCAGAAAAGAGGGACCAAAACAGCCGAAATGCCGAGTAATCGAGGAAGCGAGAATCCGGTTAGGTTAGAACAGAAAAACAGAGATGCTGGCGGGAAGCACCTTGGCTCGCGGGCTGTTAAGTGCTAGATCGAGCTTAGAAGTCGGAGAAGGGAATTCCTGTGTGGCCCATGCTGGGGAGAGGAGGGCCAGCACGCGGCTGTCTGGGCCCCGCAGGCTGGGCCAGGGGGTGAAGATGGCCCGGGAGCTGAGCTGCTGGCGAGCAGCAATAGGGGATAAGGGGGCTGTCACCGCTTACCCAGGTGCAGCGTGAGGTTGATGGAGTTGGGGTACTGCACCCCGGCCAGCATGGTCTGGCTCTGCCACCAGGTGGTGTCGGCCTGGTTGTTGTAGTCAGTCAGGAAGGCTGCCCCGTGCTGCAGGTGGGGCTGCCCGGCGTCGCACAGGTGACAGGACTTGGTGACCCCGGTCACCCCGGTCTGCACACAGTACTCCTCGGGCGGAGTCCCGCACGTGTTGGTGGCCACCACGGTCACGTTGAAGGCGGCGTTGACGAACTCGGGCATGCAGCGCTGCGACCTCCCGCCCTCGTCCGTGCACTCGTCCATGGCCGCCCGGGCACAGCCGGCCGCGGCGGCCGCCAGCACCGCCAACACCGGCCAGAGCCGGCCCCGGGGCCGCAGCGCCGGCGCGGCCCGCTCGCCGGCCCTCATCCCCGCAGCCGCGCGCCGGGCCACGGCAAAGGCCAGGGCGCGGGCGCGCTCCTCTCGCCCAGCGGCGTTCCCCGGAGGCCGCTCCGCGGGCTGAGCCTCGGCGCCCGGGGGCCGGACTCTCGGGGAGGGCGGTGGCGGCGGCGGCTGGCACCGGAGGGACAAGCCGGCAGGCACCGCGGGCGAGGACCGCGCGGCTCGCTGACCACCGCCCGGCGCGCCGCCTCCGCGCCTTCCTCACCCACCCGGTACGCAGCCCGCACTCGCCGCCGACCCCCGACTTCCGAGCGCGTGCTCGAGCGCGCGCCCCCGGGGAGGAAGGCGCAGGGGGTGGGGTCGGCAGGGTGGGGTGGGGTCTGGCCGAAGAGAAAGCCCAACCCCGGCCTCCTCGCAGCGGCTCCCTCGGCCCCCGTAGCTGCTCCCCCGCCCTCCGCGGAGACTCGCGGCGGTAGCGGCGGCGGCGGCGGCGGCGGCGGCGGGGGCGGCGGCATCTGGCGCTCCGGCCGGCGGCGCGCGATCGGCGGGGGAGGGGCCTGGAGGGGCGCGAGGGGTGGGCGGGGAGCGGCAGCGGGAGGAGTGCGGAGGGAGGGGCGGCGGGGCGGTGCATGCCGGGAGGGAAGGGGAGGCCGCCAAGAGCCAGCGTCCCGCGGGAGGTGGACGCCGGGGTCCCCCGGCGCCGAGGCCTTGGAAGACCCCGGGTGGGGGGAGGGGGTAACGGAGGGGCCCTTAAAGCGGGCGACGCCGGGTGGATGAGGTCTCTGGGAGTGGGCTTTTGGGCCCCGCTCCAATCTGGGCCGCATCATGCGGATCCCCGCCCCGCCAGGTGTCGGTTCTGGCGTCCGGCGGGCCGCGCCCCGAGGCGGGGACCCGCGGGACCGGACGGTAGGGGCCGCCCGCAGGCTCCCCGCCCGGCCGGCCGCTCCGGCGCTGCGCCCTGACGCGCGGGGCCGGCTCCTGCGCTTTCAGAGGAGAGGTCCCGGGTGTTGAGGGGACTGACACGGTCCCCGAAGAATAAAGGGCCTGGTCACCCCATCGAAATGAATTTTCTGAAGCGGTTTCCTGCCTCTGAATTAAAGTGTAACCAGTCGTTTAGCCCGGGCAAGGAAGGAAGTGAAAAGTCTGGGAATGGAATGACATTTTCCCCCTGGGTACGCAGACCCACTGTGAAATTCTTCCACTGTGTTGTTTATGTTCCCCAGCTTGCCTTTAAAAGACTTGAAATTATCTGGATCTGACATCCTCCTTTTCGGGCCTGCTGAGTCACGGAATATTCTCCGTGCCAGGATGACTCAGTTCACAGAACCTGAGCCAGAAGATCATGAGGTTTAGTCCGAGCGCAGAACCTGGGCGCTTACCCAGTGCTGATACGACAAGCAAAGAAGCGAAGGGAGGGTGCTGCGAAAGTGGATGGCCGAGGGCGGCGGGTTTTAAACCTTTGGAGTACCCAAGCAAAGTGGGTGTGGAGACTGGATGCTCTGAGACGGATTTTTTTATTTTAACTTTTCAAGATCTTGACAGTAAAGTGAGAATAATAAATACACGGTGTGGGGTAGGGGTGGGGGGCATAACCTGGTTTTGGATCCAGTTGTCCCATTTAAGACAAGGATAGTGGGGATGTGAAATAATGAAATAAGTAGATTTCATGGTTACTATGGTTGGCGTCAGTGATGGCTCTAGTAGGACCCCAGTGGTCTTTGGGCGGGGAGGGGCTAGGGGACTTGTCGAAATGGTGAGCTTGCTTAGCAAGTACATGGTTAATTCATTTCATGAGATGCGTGGAGATTATGCATGCATGGCTCAAAGTCTAACTCCTCACCCTTTGGCAGCTACTCTTTGAATGAAGAAAGTTGTGGAGCTGTAGGTAACAAAGTTTTGACTCCTTTCGCGTTCGAGTTAAAGCAAAATAAATGTATTCACTTATACCTATAGGGGGTGACAGTCTATCCCAGTCCTTGACTGTACTTGAGAACAAATGAGGGCATAAAGGACAAAGATAAGGATGTCAGTTATGTACATAAAGTTACAGATGTTTTTAATAACTTTTTTAACATCTTTATTGAGTTATAGTCATTTTACAATGTGTCAAATTCCAATGTAGAGTACAACTTTTCAGTTATACATGAACATACATACATTCATTGTCACATTCTCTTTCACTGTGAGCCACCACAAGATCCTGTATATATTTCCCTGTGCTACACAGTACAATCTTGTTTATCTATTCTACATTTTGAAATCCTGGTCTGTCCCTTCCCACCCCACGTACCCCTGGCAACCACCAGTTTGTAGTCTATGTCTATGAGTCTGTTTCTATTTTGTATTTATGTTTTTTGTTTTGGGGGGGGTTGGATTCCACATATGAGCGATCTCATATGGTATTTTTCTTTCTCTTTCTGGCTTACTTCACTTAGAATGACATTCTTCAGGAGCATCCATGTTGCTGCAAATGGCGTTATGTTGTCGGTTTTTATGGATGAGTAGTATTCCATTGTATAAATATACTACTACTTCTTTATCCAGTCATCTGTTGATGGACATTTAGGCTGTTTCCATGTCCTGGCTATTGTAAATAGTGCTGCTATGAACATTGGGGTGTAGGTGTCTTTTTGAAGTAGGGTTCCTTCTGGATATATGCCCAGGAGTGGGATTCCTGGGTCATATGGTAAGTCTATTCCTAGTCTTTTGAGGAATCTCCATACTGTTTTCCACAGTGGCTGCACCAAACTTCATTCCCACCAGCAGTGTAGGAGGGTTCCCTTTTCGCCACAGCCTCTCCAGCATTTGTCATTTGTGGACTTTTGAATGATGGCCATTCTGACTGGTATGAGGTGATACCCATCGTAGTTTCGATTTGCATTTCTCTGATAATTAGTGATATTGAGCATTTTTTCATGTGCCTATTGATCATTTGTGTGTCTTCCTTGGAGAACTGCTTAAACAGAAGCAGAAGACCTAAACAAAGGTCTTCTGCCCATTTTTGGATTGGGTTGTTTGTTTTTTTCTTATTAAGTCATATGAGCTGCTTATATAATCTGGAAATCAAGCCTTTGTCGGTTTCATTTGCAAAAATTTTCTCCCATTCCGTAGGTTGTCATTTTGTTTTACTTATGGTTTCCTTTGCTGTGCAGAAGCTTGTGAGTTTAATTAGGTCCCATTTGTTTATTCTTGCTTTTATTTCTATTGCTTGAGTAGACTGTTCTAGGAGAACATTTTTGAGTTGTATGTGAGATAATGTTTTGCCTATAATTTCTTCTAGGAGGTTTATTGTATCTTGTCTTATGTTTAAATCTTTGATCCATTTTGAGTTTATTTTTGTGTATGGTGTAAGGGGGTGTTCTAGCTTCACTGATTTACATGCTGCTGTCCAGTTAGTAACTGTGTTTAAATACACATATTAATGCATTTGCCATATAAATTTTCAATATTTTATTAGATATTGGCAAACCAAACCATGGGTCTCCCTTTGTTTTCCACCCTAAGGAGATCTCAAAGGCAGCAAGTCCACATAAATGTTTCCTTGCAGGGGAAGGTATAGTTCGGTGGTAGAGCACGTGCTTAGCATGCAGGAGGTCCTGGGTTTAATCCTCAGTACCTCCATTAAATAAACAAACAAACCTAATTACCTCCCCCCCAAAAAAAGAGTTTAAAAGAATAAATGTCTTCCTTGTCATTGCCCCCTTTTGGGTTCTCATGTCCAAGGGTAACTTCAAGCTATTACTAATGCTTGCCTGCCCCACAATTTCATTAGCAGAGCCTCAGCTGGTATTTGTAGAGCACATAAAGCAACTTTGAATTAATTTCTAAATCCATTGCTCATCGTGGGAGTGTGTTACAGTGACAAGGAGACACCTGTTTTGAAGAGAGGTAAAAATATAACCAGCCAGTGTGCTTGATGATTAAAAATTTTGCTCCATTGTTTGAATCCTGATTCAAACAAACCAAAAGTTAAAACAAATTTTTAAGACAATTTGAGAAATTTGAACACTAATTAGAGCTTTGATTATAACAAATTGAGTATTTTAGGTACCTGGAAAAGCCACTGTTGCTTAAATAGACTTAGTATTTTTTTAAGTGAAAGTGTGTGAGATTTTCTTTTACTTCCAGTTGCCCTGTTTTTACCAAAAATTTCAGAGCCCTTTAATACATGTTCTTAACTGCTTGGAAACTCCATTATATAGTGAACAAATGTGGTACTTACATGAAAAATGTGGAGGTGTGGGAGAAAGGAGTTCAGATCCCTCAGAAGATGGTATTAGTGCCCAATCACGAGTGCCTCTATGCTGTAAGAACGGTGGGATGAGGGAATGTAGTTGATTATTGTACAAAGGAGCTCCGAATTTTTAAAAAATTGCACTAAGAACTCCAAAGAAAAGAGATTTCCCCCTATCAGAATCTGCACAATCAGTTTCAGGGAAGGATGCTGATTCCCCTGGCTTGAGTCACTGCAGATTCCTGAGCGTACCCACCCCTAGCTAGGTGAATAGACTAGTGTGATTCAGAAAACCATGGAGCTTAGGAAAAAGCAGGTCTCCAAGGAAAGAGGTTGCTGTTGCCAGAAGAGGGCAGGTTATAAAGCAGAAAAAAAAAAATAAATAAATAAATAACACCAGATGCCCACTACATCAAGAATGAGAGTGTGTGACACAATTAGAAACATAATTTAAAAGATTGTATTGACCTTGTACGCAAGTTGGCCCTTTTTTTTATCCTTTTATAAGTACCAATGTGTTTATTTTTCCATTCCTGGTCTTTCTGACCTCATTTCCCTATATTCTTTACAAGCGTTAAGCACCACTGTATTATAAACTTTATCTTTTTTTATATTTAGATGGCAACCTAAGGATAACAGTTACTACCAATTATATAATGATGTTAGTCTATATTCACATTCTGTTTTACACTTTTCAAAATGTAATAACTCTGAAGCAAGGGATATTAATTATGCACAGTTGAGGAATCTAAGGCTCGAAAAGATTAAGTAACAGCAAAGTCAAGACAGGAGCCTGCGCTTTCCGTCTCCCGGTCCAGTACTGTTTCCTTTTCTGTTGTGTAAAGATCATGGAAGAGAAGAGGGTAAAGGAAGAGCTTTCTCAAACTTCCAAGGCTTTTAGGTTATCAAATGGGAATTGATACTAGAAGAAAATTAATATGATACCAGAAGGGAATTACAGTATCCCTCTTCAAAGTTACACTAACTACACATGATTCTTCGTGTTAGGTTTATAGACCCTGCCTGGGTCCTTGGGACAAGTCCAAGCAAAACAAGATAAGATAGCATTGCGGCCAGGCTCAGGTGAAGACAGGATTCCTGTTACATGAGGTAAAGCCCGTCCTTCCCACCCAGCCCCACGCACCCAGTTTAAGCCATGTGATAGTTTTAAAAGGAGAGGAAAAGGACATATCATAATTTATAAGATTTAAACTGGAATTTTCTTGTTACAAAGACAGTTTTAAAAGGAAATATTTCCAAAGGTGAGGAGCAAAGCCAAAACCCTCCGCCACCCAGAATCTTCCCATGAAAGGAACAGAGAACGTCACATCTCACAAATTTTATTCTTCTACTAACCAGTTGTGGAATGCTTCCCGCTGGAGAGAAGAGAGAGATAAAAAATCTTTTATATGCAGATGACATGGTTTTATCATGGGAACTCAGAATGTCTTTAATAAGGCATTGACCCTTAGTGGTTAAATTACTGTTAGAAAGGGTAATTCTTTCAAAACTAGAGTTATTATTGGTAGTTTTCTCCTAACATTTAATTGGATTATAGTTCATTACCTCATTCAATTATTTAGATATATAGTGTAGCAGGTTTTGGGTTTTTTGTTTGTTTGTTTTTTTGAGGCTGTGCCTAGAAATTGTATTATTCAAAATTAGAAGTTCACAGCTCTTTGAGCGAGGCTCTCTTTGGGACTATAATAACACTAGCTTTAATTTTTTTTCTAATGGAATTTGTTATGGTCCTCAAAAAGAACTCAAGGGCCTCCATCTCCAGTTGATATGTGTATTCGAACAAAGGCTAAGTTACTTTTTCCTCTCACTGAAATTTTGTTTGTTGTAACAGCCAAACCAAAGCAAGATTTTTACAATTTCATCCATAATTCTCCTACACTAAAATGACTTTTTCTTTTATCAGAATTCCCTCTTCTAGCCCTAATCATTCTTTTGTTTTAATAGACATCTTTCATTGAAGTACAATTTGCATGCAACCCCGCCCCCCAACACACATACAAATTCCAGGATATAATTCAGTAGTTCATATCACAAAGTTCACACACTTGTATAATCACCACCCAGGTCCAGAAATAGAATATGGCTCCAGCGCAAAAGCCCCATCCTGTCCCCTGACAATCAGTACCCCTCCCTTCTCCCAAATGTAACTTCTGTCCTTACTTCTGTCACCATAGATTAGTTTTGCTGTTTTTGACTGCTATTTAAATGAAATCACACAGTATGTATTTTGTGTGTGGGTGGCTTCTTTTGATCAGTATTATGTTTTTGATATGCATCCATACTGA
Organism: Camelus ferus; assembly: GCF_009834535.1. Lineage (NCBI taxonomy): Eukaryota > Metazoa > Chordata > Mammalia > Artiodactyla > Camelidae > Camelus > Camelus ferus. The sequence continues at coordinate 2,078,265 of NC_045716.1, forward strand.
TAGATGTAACAGTAGTTCATTAGTTTTCTTTGCTGTGTGGTATTATAGTGTATAAATAAGCTATAATTTGCTTATTCATTCTAAAATTGGTGGACATTTCAGTCATTTTCAGTTTGGGGCTATTATGACTAATGTTATTATGCTGCTATCTAAGTTCTTGACCTTTGGAAACACACACACAAACACACATTTTTGTGAACATATGCTTAGAAATGGAATTGCTGGGGCATAGGATTAGCCATGTACTCAAGTTTGGTAGATGCCACCAAACCGTTTTCCGAACCAGTTGTGCCGTACTCCCCCCCACCAGCTGTGCTTAAGGGTTGTAGCTACACTGCATCCTCAGGATCACTGGGTGCTGTCCGTCTGCGCAGTCCACACTGGGCCACCGTATTACGGTACTGGGCAGAGCCTGAGGGCCTCTCATTCTGGTTTACATATGTATCTGAAGGGGGGTTATATATGTATTTGAACGAATGATAGCTTACTTGTATTACTGGGTGTGTAGTATTAAACCGTGGCTTTAATTTCTAATACCTTGATTACTGATTAAACCAATATCTTTTTCATATCTTTGTTAGCATTTGGGTATTCTCTTTTGGACATTTTCACGTTTCTACTCATTTTTCTATAGAGTTCGCCGTCATCTTCTTACTGCTATATAGGTGTTCTTTATACATTTGAGGACAGGCCCCTTCTCTGGTTCTGTGTATTACAGACATCTTCCTTCACTCTGGGCTGTCTTTTCCCTCTTTAATAGTGTCTCTTCTTTTTAAACGTTTATTATGGAAAAATACAAATATACATTAAAGTAGGGAAAATTATGCAATGAAACCCCAGCTTCAAAAAAGATGCAAGACCAATCTTGTTTCAGCTCTGTTCCCTCCCTTCTCCCCCACCTCAGCACCATCACCACTTAATTATTTTGAAGCCGAATTACCGACACTATGCAATTTCACTTACTTTATTTTTTTTCCGTTTTTATTGATATATGATTTATATGAAGGACTGTATACGTTTAAGGTGTACAACACAATGATTTGACTTGCATACATCATGAGATAATTACCGCAATAAGTTTAGTGAGCATCCATCATCTTATACAGATAAAAAATTAAAGAAATAGACAAAACTTCTTCCTTGTGATGAGAACTCTTGGGATTTTCTCTTAAAAACTTTTATGTATAACATAGAGCGATGTTAATTACATTCTTCACGCTGTGCAGTACAGCCCTAGTACTTATTATAACTGGAGCTTTGTATCCTTTGACTACCTTCATCCAATCCCTCTCCCTCCACCCCGAGGTAACCACAAATCTCATGGCTTTGTTCTCTGAGTTTGTTGGTTTGTTTCTGAAGTATGATTGACCTACAACACAATGTTAGTTCCTGTTACAGAACATAATGAATCAATATTTCTCCACATTTCAAAATGATCGCTATGATAAGTCTAGTTATAATATGTCACCATACAAAGATAACGTAGTTATTGACTATATTCCCCACACTGTACATTTCATACCTGTGACTCATTTATTTTGCAACTGGAAGTTTGTAGCTCATGTGTTTCTTTCCTCCCCCATCCCCCTTCCCTCTGGCAACCAATTGTTTGTTCACTGTAAATAACTTTCTTTCTGTTTTGTCATGTTTCATTTGTCTTGTTTTTTAGATTCCACATATAAATGAAATCATACAGTATTTGTTTTTCTCTGACTAATTTCACCTAATTTAATATCCTCTAGGTTTACCATACTGTTGCAAATGACAAGCTTCATTTCTTTTTTTTTATTTCTTTTTTATAGCTGAGTAATATTCCATTGTATACACACACACACACACAGAGACACACACACATAAATACGTACCACATCTTCTTTATTCGTCCATTGATGGACACTTAGGTTGCTTCCATATCTTGGCTATTGTAAATAATGCTGTGATGAACATAGGGGTGCATTATCTTTCCTAATTAGTGTTTTTGTTTTCTTTGAATAAATACCCAGTAGTAGAATTACTGCATTGTATGGTAGTTCTATTTTTAATTTTTTGAGGAATTTCCATTGATGTTTTCCACAGTGCCTGCACAAATCACATTCCCACCAACAGTGTGCAAGTGTTTCCTTTTCTCCACATCCTCACCAACCCTTGTTACTTGTTGTCTTTTTGACGATAGGCATTCTGACAGGTGTGAGGTGATGTATCACTGTGATTTTGGTTTCCTTTTCCCTGATGATTAGTGATTTGAGCATCTTTTCATATGCCTGTTGTCCATCTATAGGTCTTCTTTGGAAAAATGTCTATTCAGTTCCTTGGCCCATTTTATATTCAGATTATTTGTTTTTTTGAGGTTGAATTGTATGAGGTTTTTGGATATTTTGAATATTATTGGATACTGTTTACAAATATCTTCTCCCATTCAGTAGGCAGCTTGTTGGTTTTGTTGATAGTTTTCTTCACTGTACAAAAGCTTTTTAGTTTGACATAGTTCCAATTGTTTATTTTTGTTTTGTTTCCCTCCCTGAGGAGACATCTAAAAAAATATTACTAAGAACAATGTCAAAGTGTATACTGCCTATTTTTCTTCTAGAAGTTTTATAGTTTCAGGTCTTACATTTAAGTCTTTATTTTGAATTTATTTGTGCATGATGTGTGAAAGTAGTACAGTTTGCATGTAGCTGTCCAGTTTTCCCAGCACCATTTATTGAAGAGGCTGTTTTTTCTCCATCCCCCCCCTTGCCTCCTATAAAAAAGAAATGTCATAGATTAATAGATTAATTGCCAACTTGCAAGTGGGTTCATTTCTGGGCTCTCTATTCTGTTCCATTTGTCCGTATGTCTGTTTCTGTGCCAGTGCATGCTTGTTTTTTTTCTCATGCTGTTTTGATGACTGTAGCTTTATAGTATAGTTTGAACTCAGGGAGCATGGTACCTCCAGCTTTGTTTCTCTTCTTCAAAATTGTTTTGGCTATTCAGGGTCTTTTGTGTTCCAATAACATTTTAGAATTATTTGTTTTAGTTTTGTGAAAAATGACATTGGTATTTTGATAAAGATTGCATTGAATCTGTAGATTACCTTGGGTAGTATGGTCATTTTAACAATATTAATTCTTCCAATACATGAGCATGGTATATCTTTCCATCTGTTTGTGTTGCCTTCAATTTCTTTCATCAGTGGTTTATAGTTTTCTCAATACAGATCTTTTATTTCCTTAGTTAGATTTATTCCTAGGTATTTTATTCTTTTTGATGTGATTGTAAATTGGATTGTTTTCTTAGTTTCTGTTTCTGATAGCTCATTGTTAGTGTATGAAAGTGAAATAGAGTTCTGTATATTAATTTTTTTTAGTTTTTTTTAATTTTTCATTGAGGTGTAGGTAATTTGCAATGTTGTGTCAATTTCTGGTGTACACCATAATGTTTCAGTGATACATGTACATACATATATTTATTTTCATGTTCTTTTCATTATAGGTTACTGCAAGATATTGAATATAGTTTCCCGTGCTACAGTGTATAAACTTGTTATTTGTATACTAATTTTGAATCTTGCAACTTTACTGAATTCATTGATGTAGGTTTTTGGTAGTGTCTTTAGGATTTTGTATATATAGTATAATGTCATCTATAAAGAGTGATAGTTCAAATTTTTCCTCTCCAATTTGGATTTTGTTTATTTCTTTTTCTTGTCTGATTGCTGTGGCTAGGACTTCCAATGCTAGCTCTTAGATTTACTGCTCTTTTTGGTAGATTTTTAAGTCTCTATTTCACTTATTTCTGCTCCAATCCTTGTGATTTCTTTCCTTCTACTAACTTTGGGTTTTGTTTGTCCTTCTTTTTCTAGTTCCTTTAGGTATGATGCTAGGTTGATTATTTGGCTTGTATCACTATAAACTTCCCTCTTAGAATACCTTTGCTGTGTCTCATAGATTTCGGATCATTGAGCTTCATTTTCAGTGGTCTCCAGGTATTTTTTTATTTCTTTTGTATTTCTTCAGTGATCCATTGGTTATTTAGTAGCATATTGTGTAGCCCCCATGTGTTTGTATTTTTTGCAGTTTTTTTTCTTATAATTGATTTCTTGTCTCATAGCATTGTGATCAGAAAAGATGTTTGATATGATTTCAATCTTCTTAAATTTACTGAGACTTGCTTTGTGGCTTAGAATGTAATCTATCTTGGAGAATGTTCCATGTGCACTTGAAAAGAATGTGTATGTTGCTGCTTTTGGATGATTGGTCTATATATGTTTATTAAGAGTATATGATCAAATGTGTCATCTAAGGCCAGTTGTAATGGTTGTAAATTATTGTAATTGTGGTGCACCTGTAGGGGGAGATAAGCTCAGGGTCTTCCTACCCCACCATCTTGTCCAGTCTCCCACTGTATTATTTGATTTAATGGTGTCCTTTGATGAAAGAAATTCTTCATTTTTATATAATCTAATTTTGAACTTTAAAGTTAGTGTTGTTTGTACTCTCATTAAAAAAAAAATCTTTATAAAGTTATTAGCATATCTTCCTATGCTATAATCTGGAAATTTTGTTTTATCTTCCACATTTGAATCTTTAATTCACCTAGAATTGATATTTGTATATGGTGTGAGAGAGAGGTCAAGGTATATTTTTCTATATGGCTGCCTAGTAATTGCTTAATCACTAATACTGAAAAGACTATTCTTTCCCCCATTACTCTGAAGTATGACCTTTATCATGAATCAAGTGCCAAGTGGTCTGATTCAGGTATCTGTACTTTTTAAATTGTAGCTCTGTAATAAGTCTTGATAACCAATAATGTAGGTTCTCCAACACTTTTTTTCTTTCAAGACCATGGTGATCATTCTTGGAACTTTGCTTTTCCTTGCAATTTTAATGTTGGCTTGTCAAATTCCAACAAAAAATATACCCCAAATTTTGCTTGTGATTGCATTCAATCTATATATTAATTTGGGAAGAAGTAACATCTATACAATATTGAGTCTTCCATCCCTTAATATGATATGCCTCTCCATTTACTTAGGTCTTCTTTAGAGTATCTTGGTAATCTATGATAGTTTTCTGTGTAGAATCTTGCACATCTTCAAAGCAAAAGTTTTGATAAGTATTTTCCTTTTTATCCTATTGTTTGTTACTCGAATATAAAAATACAATTGATTATTTTATATTGGCCTTGTATCTAGCAAGCCAGAAACCTTGCTGAATTCACTTATTATTTCCAAGATTTTGAAAATTCTTTTAGATTTCCCATCTATACAATCAGGTCATCTATACATAGTAACAGCTGTATTTCTTATTTTTTAAAAATATCTTTTAGTTCTTTTTCTTCTCAACCTGCATTGTTCATGACATATTTTGTTTAATGTTACATAGAAATGGTGATAGTAAACATCTTTATCTTATTCTTGACCTTACAGGAAATCTAGTCAACATTTCACCATCAAGTATAATGAGCTGTACATTTTCTATGTTTACCTTTTATCAGATTAAGGAATTTCCTTTTGACTCCTAGTTTGATAAGAGGTCTTTTTTTCAATTATGAATGAATGTTGGAATTGGTCATGATTTTTCTGCATCTTCTGAAATACACATGACTTCTATTTTGCATGCCATATGATATTATTTTGTTAATGTGCTGAATTAGATTGATTATTGATTAAATATACTAAACTAATCTTGCATTCATGGTATAAACTCAGTTTGATTGTGCTATCATCTTTTTATCTATCACTGAATTTAGTATCTAATATTATATTTAGAATTTTTTTCTATGTTATTCTATGTAATGTTATTCTATTAATATATGAATTCTATGTTAATGTCCGTTTCTTTTTTTTTTAACATACCTGTCAGGATTTATTACCAAAATTATGCTGGATTTACAAAACACATTGGAAAGTATTTCTCTTTTTCTAGTCTCTAGAAGAATTATTTTAAGTGTTACTTCATCTTTAAATGTTTGGAATAATTCACCAGTGAAGCCATCTGGGCCTGCTTTTTTTTTGGATGGGGAAGGATAGGAGAAGATATTTTAATAGTACATTAAGTGTTTAAAATAAATATAGAACTATTTAAATTTTCTGTTTCTTTTATAGTCAGTGTTGGTAAATTTTGTTTTTCAAGGTATCTGTCAATTTCATCTGAATTTCAAATTTATTTTCATGCAGTTATTCATAATAACCTCTTATTCTCTTTTTAATGATGGCAGGAACTTTATTCAATCCTGAGACGGGTATTTTCTCTCTTTTTTTACTTACTAGGATTTATTAGTTTGATTACTTGTTACACATGACCAGCTTTGGCTTTGTAGTTTTTCTGTATTATGTGTCTACAATGTCATTCATTTCTGTTTTATTATTCTCTTCCTTCAACTTTGAGTTTGATATTCTATTCTAACTTCTTGAGGCTAAATCTTAGATACATAATTCTAGCCATTTTCCCCCTCATATATATGTTTAAGTATATGAATTTCCCTCTAGACACCACTTTAGCTACATTCCATGAATTCTGATGTGCCATGTCATTATTATTATTATTCAGTTCAAAATATTTTCTAATTTCTGTTGTAATTTCTACTTTGGCCCATAGGTTATTTACAAGTGTGTGGCTTAATTGCCAAACATATGGGGATTTCTTAATCATCTTTGTTATTATACCGTTTGTTATTCCAACATGATTTAAAATTTAATAATTGGAACCTTAAGAAATGTACTGTCTGTCATTGTGATTGTCTTGCTTGGATCATGGAATCTGCCCCTAGCTGAGCTTTTGGGAGGTGAGAAAGAGAACTCTGGGGTTTGATCAAAATGGAAAGCGGGCTGGCACCAGAACCTCTCTGACCAGTACCATGAATGTGCACTGCAGGGCCAGCAGTGGCCTTTCAATAGCAGAGAACAGTCATCAGAACTGACCCCCTGAGACTGAGTAACAACGCCTGGATTCCTGGACTTAGCATCATATGGAGACCCAGAAAATGAAAAACCTTTTCTTTTCTTTTCTTTTTTAACATTTTTTATTGATTTATAATCATTTTACAATGTTGTGTCAAATTCCAGTGTAGAGCACAATTTTTCAGTTATACATGAACATATATATATTCATTGTCACATTGTGAGCTACCATAAGATATGTGTATATTTCCCTGTGCTATACAGTATAATCTTATTTATTTATTCTACAATTTTAAAATCCCATCTATCCCTTCCCACCCTCTACCCCCTTGGCAACCACAAGTTTGTATTCTATGTCTATGAGTCTATTTCTGTTTTGTATTTATGCTTTGTTTTTTTGTTTTTGTTTTTTAGATTCCACATATGAGCGATCTCATATGGTATTTTTCTTTCTCTTTCTGGCTTACTTCACTTAGAATGACATTCTCCAGGAGCATCCATGTTGCTGCAAATGGCGTTATGTTGTTGGTTTTTATGGCTGAGTGGTATTCCATTGTATAAATATACCACATCTTCTTTATCCAGTCATCCATCGATGAGAAAGACATTTTCAAAATAAGTGGGATAGATGTTTGGCATCATATTACTACTAAAAATATGTGACCTTAAGTTATTCTCCAGCCTGGAGAAAGAGGATATAACACTTTTCATTTGATACTATATTTCATTTGATATTTGGGAGGCATGAATATAATTTACTCTGCCTTCTGTGTTAATAATAGCCATAGTTAATATTTACTCAGCGTTTTTACTATGTCTCAGGCACTTTTCTAAGCATTTTGGCTCTATTAGTTCAATTAGTTGTCATATCTGTTATCCTCATTTTCAGATGAAGAAACTCAGGCAGTGCAATGTTAAGTGACTTGTCCAAGGTCATTCAGCTGCTGGAGGAGCCCGGATTTAAACTCAGGATGTCTGGCACTGGAGCTGATGCTGCTGAGCACTGTGCACACAAATAATACATGCTTATTTGGAGTTCTCTCGGCAGTAGTGACATTTCAAGTGCTCAGTATATATTAATGCATTTAATCTCAGTATATATTAATGCATTTAATCTTTACTCTAAACCTATGAGTTTTATTATCATCCCATCTTATAGATGAGCACACAAAGGCACAGGGAGGTTCAGTAACTTACCTAAGATCACACAGCTAGTAAGTGGCAGAGCTGAGATTTGAACACGGGCAGTCTGGCTGCAGAGTCTTTGTTTTCACTACTGCATAATACTACCTCTCAGGCTATACAGACTTATCAAAGACACAGGCTGTCAAGCCCATCTGTTTGCATGTACTGTATTATCAAATTAATATTCACCCAGGCTTGATAATTATGTCAGAAATGGTGAGCCATTTATTTCTGAATGGATGCTTTACTCAAAATAAAAGTTCTTTCCAATTTTTAAAATTTAAAAATATAATTTGTAGGCACAATAGAAATTACCTGCAAATAATAATATTTAGGACAAATATAATTACATAAAAATAAACATAGTCTTAGATTGAATTCTATAACAAAAGAAATGACTTAAAGATAATAGCAGTTGAGGGAAAGGAAACTTCAGTTTGCCTTAAGTTATGCACACAAGTTATTTTTTTCCATGGCTGCAACCTAAATTATTAATGTTTAAAAGTTAAACTTTAATGTTAAGCCATTCAAGGACTTCATAAATATGCTGCAGAGATAAGGCTTATTAGGTATTGGGTCTACATGAAGGGGAAAGGATCCATGTTCATCCAAGACAGGATCATCGGTCTAATATCCATGTAAACTTAATGACAGCAAAGCTGAGCAATCCTATCCCCACATATCACGTTTTTTTAACTGTTCAGTAAATTATATAGTACGTGGAAGTCCTTAACTCGCTTTTAAGTGTTAGCATGCCGCAATTTTAGGTATAGAGTTTTCAATCCTTTATCCAATCATATTTGACTGAAGTAAAAACAGTTTTCTACTAACCTTTCACTTTTGATCTATGGCGTGTGTTCACTATACCCATTTGTTAACCACACAAGATATGCTTTCCAAAGCAAGAATTAATACTGACTCAAAATGATTTTATGGGAAAGTCATTCCAGGAAGTAATCTGACATCAGAGTATTCACTGAATACGAGAATGACATTTTCTTTCAAAGAGATGGATGGTCTTTTAGATGTCCAGTTTTACATGCACGTCAGTAGAACTTTTTAGGCATAAGGAACCCTTGTTTTGTTTTTAATAGCATCCGAATATTTGTGCTAATGGAAGCATTGGTCATTTATTTGAGAATGAGTTGTGGAAAGGACAGTCTGAATAGAAAGGACCTCTGTGACATCACTGCATTCTTAGCAACGAAAGTACCCCAGGCTATAAAGCAGGAATACAGAACAATCACTATACAAGGCAAGTAGGTGAGAACATTCCACATGGCTTCCTAAGCAGAAAAAGAAAATAACCACTTCCAAAGTATTCTGAGTATGTCACAAAACTAAGGTTAAAGCAAAGTTTGGGAAGTAAAAGCCAAAAAAAAGAACACACTCTGGAAATGGGCACCATGGCAACTCCCAACAGTCCAAGTGCTTCAAGAAAATTTTTTAAAAACCCATTAAATTATCATTACAGACTGAATGTTTGCGTCCCCCCACAACATTTACATGGTGAAGCCTTACTTCCTAATGTGACAGTACTTGGTGCTGGGGCTCTGGGGAGATCATCGGGGCTAGATGTGATCATGATAGTGGGGCCCTGGTCTGATGAGATTCTTGCCCTTAATGCAAAGAGACACCAGAGAGCAAGTGCTCTCACCTTCTCTCTCTCTCTCTCTGCCACGTGAAGACACAATGAGAAGATGCCTGACTACAAGCCAGGAAGAGAACTCTTACCAAAAGCTTGGTTGGCCAGCACCCTGATCTTGGAGTTCCAAGCATCCAAAACTGTCAGAAAATAAATTTCTGTTCTTTAAGCCACCTAGTCTTTGGTATTTGTTAAAGCAGCCTGGGCTGACGACCACTTGTTAAAAACTACCTTCACTTTGTTTCAGTCGATGCAAAGTGAACCTGCTGTATCTCAGAAAGTGTGATTCTTTTTGTGGACTGAAGGTGAGCCTGCTGTTTTTCTTAATCAGTTGTGAAACCTAAAAATAGGAATATCTTAATATGTCCAAGTTTGTCACAATCTAATATTCACTGACCTCTAAAATATGCCAACAAAAGTAACTCCTTAGGAACTCATTTAAGCTCAAGCAGACACAACAAGATGCCAAAGTCCTTTATGCCTGTAGTTCTAAGGTATGTTTCAACTCTCAAATCTTGTGACTTTAGGTAAAGTTTAATTTTGGTGATTTTAGTAAGAACGGACTTTCTTCACTCAGCATGTGTAACATCTGAGCATTTTCAAGGAAGTCAAGTGTAAGAATTAAGAACTGTAATAATTTTTTTCATTTTGTGTATAGGATCATTTCAAGTAACAGGATAGCTTTACTTTATCCTGAAATACTGGAGTATTTCTTATTCTGAAACTTCCGTCTTAAGACAGCTCATTATAAAAGCATCATGTCAATGTCCATTGAGTGCATGAAAGAATCATTGTCATCAGGCTGCTCTCCTGATCCGTCTTATCCCCTCATCTGAGATATATAATTACACAGCAGCACTGGAGCTACAGAAAATAGAATGTTTCCCACTGCCGGGGCAGAACAGCCAAGGGAAGAGCCCCTCTTAGCACAGGCAGGGGCGGGGCAACGGTCAGTGACGCACAAAGAAGAAATTCACCTGTGTGCCTGATTCCAGTCACAGGAGATGCATCTTTTATATTCCAGATCATGTGAAAAAGCCCAAGGTTTCTGGCTTTGATTCTGTTTTAAATATTGATACCAATGAGAGATGGGAAGGAAATCATAAGGAAAAAAAAGTAAAGAGAAGTTAGATCTTAATATCGACTAATTTCTAATGAATAAATGCAGTTTACCTCGGTATTGCAAGTTTCCAATAAATTTAAAAGAACCTTAGAGAAGTTAAATTTTCTTCAACGTTTATTGTTTTTTAAGGTGTCTTACACGTAACATGTGGCCATTAAGCCTGATTGACTGAGTTGGGAAAAATGCATCTTGGGATGAAGCCCCTCAAAAGTAAGATAACCAACACCAGGAACCTGGTACCTTTGACCCAAGCCCTAAATGCCAGCCCCAAAGTTCATGTTTACCCTGAGACAAAGCCATGAATCCATTTGTTTTGTTTTAGGGCAGCAAACTATGCTCAGAGACCAAGGTTGTCTTTGCCAATAATTTATTTAACACAGGTTCACCATGGGAATTAAAATAATTCCACAAGCCAAGAGCATACAGGATAATGACTCTTAATAAAGAAATAACCTGCTCCACCAGTAATGGATTAATCACACTATTGTCCCAGGCAAGGGGAGGATGAAAACAGTGCCATCCAAATTCAGTCGAGGTGCACCTTTGTACAAGCTGGTTCTCAGGAGAGTTGCGTTAGCCCACCAGGAACTGACATCCAACTGCAGGCGCCAAAGTGGAAGTCCCTCGTTGCTAGAGTATGTTGCTAGGGCAGGAAGGTGCCAGTGACCACCGAGGGGCTGCTGCAGGGTTTTCACCACTGCCTGGCAAAGAATGGCCTTGCCCAAGCAGGGGCCAACGCCTCAGTGTCTTCGGAGAGCTATATAGATCAGCAAAGGGTTGCCTTGTCCAGACTGAACACTCTTGAGTTGCAGGTCAGATCCCTTGGAATTTAAAGCTGAAATGTCCCCTAACCACATGTTCTTCTCAATCAGCCCCTCGCAGTGTTTATCAGTAGTTGAGCCACTGAATGCTTATCCACAGCCACCGATGGATGGTCCGTGATGACATCTCGACACAGCTTCCTCAAAGTAAACAACTTCCCTCTTAGAACAAAACAACTTCATTCCTAGATCAAACAAGTGGATCTGAAATCATATCAGAGCAACACACAACACCATGCCAGTCTTCTGTCTTCTGAGCGTTTCTCCCATCCATCTTTCACTCCTGTAGGCTCACCCTTGCTGATCCTTCCATCACTGTGACTTACTAAGTGATCCCTTTCTGCAGAGTACAGTGCCAAGCGCCAGGAGGGTTAAGGGTGTGAGAGGAGTTTAAGAGTTTCAAAGCAAACAAGGCTCATGGTTTCAATTTCAGTGAGTTTATAGTTCAGTCAAGAAGATGGGGTACATAAATATAAAAATTATTCCGTAAAAATTATTCAAACACATTTATAAAATAACACAAAAATTTAAGTGATACGTAACTCAAATACATATGTGCATAAGAATTAATATGCAAAGAACCTCTCCCCCAGTAATGAATCAGTGACCCATGCATTCAAATTTTAAAGACTGCAAAGGCTGTGGACTGACATAAAAGAAGAGAAAAAGGACTGAGAGTTAAGATATACACCTATAGAATATTTCAGAATGTATTGAAATTCATATTTGCTTGAGTATATCTGAGTCGTTGGCTGTTAATCTATTCAAGGAACACTTACTGAGCACCTACTACTTTCCAACTATTAATCATTTGTTCATTTATTCAACAAATATTTTTTACTGCCTGTTGTGTATCAGCAACTAGAAATATAGTAATAAACAGACAAGCCAGAGCTATTCCCTGAAAACATTTGAAATTCAAGGGGAGACGTAATCTTGTGATTTATAAGAAATATGTGTGTATATATATATATACATATATATTTATCATTCAGATGATCAAAATACAGTTCTCATATATTTTTGGTCTTCATCCACTGTTCCTGGTTCACAATCTCTGAAACTCTTGGAATTTCTTAAGTGTTGAGAGTGATTAAAGTGTCTTTTGTTATGTTAATGAGGTGGCTTTTGGAAAGCACCTAAGGATGGCAGCTGGTTGCCAGTGAAGCCAAACATGTGATTAGAAGGTTGGAACTTACAGTCACACCCTGCCCCTACCACCACCCCCAGAAGGGGAGAGAGAAAGCATACGGAGTTTAACCTCCAGTGGTCAATGATGTCATCAATTACATCTATGTAATGAAGCCTCCATTAAAACTCAAAAGGAAGGGGCTCGGGGTCTTCCCAGTTGGTGAACATGTGGAGGTGCTGTGAGAGTGGTGCACCTGGAGAGGGCATGGAAGCCCCACAACTCTTTCCTCATACTTTGCCCTCCTCATCTCTTCCAGCTGGCTCTTCCTTCCATCTCTTCCAGCTGGCTATTCATGAGTTATATCCTTCTATAATAAACTGGTGACCTAGTAGGTAAAATTCTCCTCTGAGTTCTGGGAACCACTCCAGCATAATTAATCAAACCCGAGGAGGTGGTCGTGGGAAGCTCCGATTTATAGCCAGTTGGCCATAAGTACAGGTAACTTCTGGACTTGGGCCTGGAATCTGAAGTCCAAGGAGGGGGGGTCATTGGAGCCTCCAAGCTGGCTGGTTGGTCAAAACCACAGGTAATAGCCTACTGGTGTCTGAAGTTTATATGCAGTGGGGTGGTAACCTCGTAGGACTGCATCCTTAACCTGTAGAATCTGATGTATCTCCTAGTAGGTAGTGACAGAATTGAGTTGAATTCTTGAACACATGCTTCTGGTGTCCAAGAATTGTTTGTTGGTGTGGGGAATTTATCCCTCTTACCACCATTGGAAACTGGGTCTCAGAACATCCAAAAAAGGAAGACAAAAATTTTAGTAAATAATTATAATAAAGTAAGATGGGATATGACATAAATGCAGAACTGGAAGTTACTGAAGGGAATAGTAAATATTAAATAACTGGAAACTATTTAAGCATAGAGGTAATATGATCATATCTGTAAATTTTAAAGCAGATTTCTCTCATTGCAGATGAAAAATGAATCACAAATGGAAGACAGTCATTTAGAATGTTGGTGGCTATTATCCCAACAGGAGACAGATAATGATGGATAAGGGGATGGAGACACATGGCAAACTCAAGACATACATATGAGGTAGAATAAATACCTCCTGAGTATTTCTTGACTTTAGAAGATTAAGAAGACAATAGGAAATATACCTCCAGATTCTTGGTTGAGTGACTGGGTTAATGGAGATTTTAATGGGATATAAATGCTAGAAGAAGAGCAGATTTGCGGGTAAAGTTTGAAATGCTGAGTTCAATTTTCAACAAGTTCAGTTTTGGTCATAACACTGTGTTAGATGCAAAATAAGGCATGATGTCTGACCTTGAGGGTTCACAATATAAGAGAAAAATAATGAACACATTATTGCATTCAACATAATAAAAGGCTAAATAGAGACACAGAATGTTGAAATAGTCAGGATACATGAGATTACACACAGTAACGAATAAACTCTAAAGCTCGGTGACTTAATCAACACTTTATTTCTTGCTTATGTGAACTCTAATGCAGTTTCAAAGGACGTTCCAGAGTGCTCCGCCCACGTGGTGTGTTTAGGCCATTTCCGTCTTGTGGTTCTGCCATCTCATCACAAGACCCCCATAGCTGCCAACAGGAGAAGAGAGCGTTGGAAGGTCATGTACCAACTCTTAAGTGTTTTGGACCAGAAGTGGCACATCTGACTTCCACTCATGGCTCTTTGACCAGAAGAAGTCACATGGCCCCACCTCACTAGCAGGGAGCTGGAAAATGTGAGGCATCCAAAGATTACTCAGTGAGAAGCAAAAGTTTGAAGTGAGAGTGATTAAATAATTATATGGGAGAGTCAAGAAATCCTTCCCAGGGAGGCCACATTTAAGTGGGGATTTGAAGGGAGTCCAGGAGTCAGCCTCGTGATGAACACAGAGGAAGGGCTTTGCAGGCTAAGGGAACATCGTGTGCATGAGAGAGCCTGAGACACTGCAGATGTCTGGGGAATGGCAAGAAGAAGCTCGTAGCTGGGGTAGAGGGTTTCAGGGAAGTAGAAGAAGATCAGGTGATTATAAAGATTGGGGAAGGCTTGAATATCACACCAAGGAGGTTGGATTCTGGTCTGCAGGCAAGGGTGAGCCATTCGTAGTTTTTAGGTAAGTAAATAACTTTATCAGATTGGTGAGGAAAAAGAACTGGAAAGAGGAGAGACTGGAGGCAGGAACACCATCTAGGAGACGGCCACACAGTCCACGAGAGAGATGAAGAGCTATACCTACTTAGAAGATAAAGTGGGTGGGACTTGGAAAACCACTGACATGTGAGGGTGAGGGAGAATGAACAGGGACAGAAAATTTGAGGTGTCCAGCTTGGTCTGTTCAAGGGACTGTAAAGCCATGAACCGAGGTAGGGAAAACAGTCATTGGAACAGATGTAAGAATAAAAATAACTTTCTGCAGTTAGAGATTCAAGACCCTCGCATCATCCTTTGCTGGAGTTTGTTTACCAAGAATTGTTCTATAACTATGTTGCAATAACATTTTTCTTGAAAAAAAAAATGCTGTCTACGAAACACTGAAGCAGTAGCCTTTGTTATTAGCTAAAACCAGCCCTCTTTGAGTCTTAGCCCGGTTTCTATGGCCTGCTAGAGCCGATGTGCTGGGAGCATGGAAGCATCTGGAGCAACCACATTTCCTTGTTGAAGCCAAAACAAGTTAACTCATCTGTGGCTTATCTCATATCCGCCCTGGAGATCTCATGGGAGGATATAGCCCAGATTACTAAAATAATGTGTAGAAAACAAAAATAGCGTGGAAAGGAGTTTTGGAACATAATTTTTATAGTTGCTTTTCAAAATAACTTACTCATACAAAGTTAATATAAGTGAATGTTTTGTGTTTAAATAGCGCTTGGTTTTGATAAAATATCTTTGTTATGTTTTTGTTGGGGCTTTTGTGTGTGTGTGTGTTGTTATGTGTATTCATTTAACTTGGGGGAATTTTTTTTTTATAAGAAAAGAAACACTTAGATGCTGTTTTTTCCTCTACTGACTTTGTAACTTGTGATAAGCCACTTGACCTTTTGACAATTAAGCCCTTGATCATGAAACTGGATAATAAGGTTCAGCTCCCCTATGAGAATGTGACTAAAACTTACTCAATCAAAGGTGTTAAGACACTGTTGTGCCCTTAGGTGAAATGTATTTGTAAATACTAAGGATGGATAAGTACTGCTACTTATTTTGAATATAATTATTTACTTAGTCCTGATATTTAGCGATCTTCTGTTATGTATTAGGTGCTGAGGATAAAAAGATAGATAACATGTGGTTCCTACCTTCAAGGAATCATTTTAATAGGGAAGATAAATGATAAGAGCAAAGGGTCAACATAGTGAAGTACAATTTCATGAATAGTCAAGTGAGTCACTAGAGGGGAAAAAAAGTGAAAGAGAAAAATAATCGACAGAAAAGTTACCTGAGCCAGCTGTTCTAAAAAACTTTAAGAATCTTGATGGACTCCTTTTTCACCTAATAATAAGTTGCAGTAATTTTTAAAGCTTCTACTTGGTGGCGAGTTTTTTGAAGCAAGTCATATTTTTTCAGCTTAGTGTCTTATTTGTCATAAGGAAATGGTTAAGAGAGTTGGCCCTGGATGTGGACCTCCTGTATTTAATTACTGGTGTGTGACTTTGAGCAAACTTCTGAACCTCTTAATGCCTCTGTTTCTTCATCCATAAAATGGAGTAATAATAGCAAAACTTCATAGAATGGTTGAGGACTAAACATGTTATGCATGCAGAGTACCAAAAAGTAATTGAAGCCAGAAAGAGAAAGAAAAATACCATATGATATCGCTCATATGTGGAAACTAAAAATTAAAAAAAAGACACATACGAACTTATTTACAAAACAGAAATCGAATCACAGCCGTAGGAAACAAACTTATGGTTACCAGGGGGGAAGGGGTTGGAAAGGGATAAATTGGGAGTTTGAGACGTGCAGATACTAACTATTATATATAAGTTGATAAACAACAAGTTTCTTCTGTATAGCACAGGGAACTATATTCAGTATCTTGTAGTAACCTATAACGAAAAAGAATATGAAAATGAATATATGTATGTAGACATAGGACCAAAACAGTATGCTGTACACCAGAAATTGACACCACACTGTAAACTGACTAGACTTCAATATAAACAAAAGTAACTGCACTTATTAAGCACTCAGTAAGTGCTAGCTATGACTGTTATTAGCCACACCTCCTAACACAGTGCTTTGCATGCAGCAGACACGTGCTCTTTGGATTAAATTAGCAGACACTCAGGCATAATCCAGAATCACGTAAAAGGGTCCGTGCAACCGTCACTGATCTTGAAAAAGACAAATATAAAGTCTGGAAAGATTTCACCTCGTAGAGAAATGAGGAAAGAGGTAAAAAACTAAATATGGACCATGAAAAATTCCTGCAGAACTTAGGACGTGAACAGTATCTCTAACATGTAGAGACAATGCCAGTCTTACAGTTCTGACACCAACCTAATACCTAGCATACAATAGATTCTCCATAAAATATTTCTCGACTGACAATCCAGTGCGGGGGTTAGGGGTAAAACGTAATTCTGAAATTATCTAGAACATTATTCAGAAGAAAATTTCTGGTTTTGGCCTCTTCCATAAAATGCAAGAAGACGTATCTTCTATGAAACAATATCAGAAAACCATAATGAGAAAAAGATGGGACGTTGCTAGTCCAAGCACCAGTGATAAAACACTACCACCTGTGATAATTCTGAAGGCAGCGGCTGTCGAAGGCAAGACCTAAGGATGCCATGTCCGCTGCAACAGATCTAAAGTAGGCGAAGGGTCGGGTAGGAGCGGGGCGGTGCAAGGAGTCAAAAATTGTCAGTCACGCTGGCTGCTTCTAACTGCTCATTTATGTTGTCCAAATCCTGGACAGTGAATACGTGAGGTAATGAATTCCAAGGATGATCGATTAGGAAGCAGGAATATAATTTTACATTGGGCTGAATTTATCACTTGGCAGTATCCATGAGACATTCTGGATTCAGTGAGCTAACTCAAGCATCTAAGAATAGTCCTAATTCTTGGCTTTGAGTTAATGGTATTCTATGCTGAGTTAAGATAACAGAAATTCCTTGGTATTACATGAAACAGTGATTCTCAGCCCTCTTTGAACTCATGCCCCTTTTTTATGATAATTTTCTATAATATTCCCTTTGTTCTCAGATGAAATTCATAGTTAATATAACCTACTTATACATATTATTTTTAAATCAACATAATATTCCAACTAACACAAAGAAATAAAAGGAAAGTATTATTATTTCAATGTGTGAGTGCTTAAGCACACCTCTGCTAGAAGACATGGCAACAGAGCAGTCATATGTCTAAATCTATAAGTGGAATTACTTGGGTGTGACAGCCCCAAGGGCTGTTACAGACGTGCAGTTTTGAAGACAAAAGTTCACAGGCGGTACTACAGTCAGGGATACAATTTTTCCACAATGATGAAACGAGTTTTGGTGAAATTATGAACAAAACAATATATTAATAGCTTTATTTACATGATTCTTGCTTTCCAGAAAGTTTAGTATACATGAAAGCCTCACGAAAGCATTTTGCATTGATATATTAGATGGTGTTAGGTTTCAGGCTCAGATTATTATAAACAGAGTTTTTACATACAGTAACGCTGTAAGACCGTTGTTGTTATGATGCAGGGCAATTCTTTGCTGAGTGAGTCTATCCCATGACTTGTAGTACACTTACTATTCCTGGCCCCTGCCAACAAAAGCTAGCAGCATGTCCAGTCACTGTGATAACCAATGGTCCTACAGATTTCCAAAATCCCCTCAGGAGGTGGTTGCATCCCCAGGACTATCACTGATAGAGAAGAACAAGTCTAAACACTCAGAGATATAGGGATTTTGGAGTGGATTGATCACGTGTGACCAACTCAGCAATTCCCTGTATCCTCTCAGGATATCTCAAGAGGTATTTCCTTTACTTGGGCATAAAAAGGTTAATGGTGAAAGGAATGAGATTCTTCTTTAAATGTATTGAAGTGGCTGTCCTTTGTAGGCTGGGAATGAAGGAAAGAGATGCTGCCATTTGAATGGGATCCTTAATTTCAATGGAGATGATGGGAACCTGGAATGCAAAGGCTAATCAGCAACACTTAACCGCAGAGACAAAATGGGCATGGTCACCGCAACAGGCAGCAAAGCTGGAGGGACAGTCAGAGTTGTTTTATCCTCAAGGATCTTCTGATCATGGAGTCCTTAGGACTAAATAGCTGGGCAGCACACTAAAGTTCTATATGATCTGTATAAGCAAACCCAACCATCCCAACCAACCCAGTCAACCCAACCAAACAACCAATCAACCAAACAAACAAACAAACAACAACTTTTAGGTCTGATATATAGAGTCCAATTTGAGACATTTCAATAGTCATGACCCCTCACCGTAATACTGAGTCAATTTCTAACCCAGAGCTCCTAGATTTTTCCCAAAGACCCTGTGTCATTTACTGACATGACTGTACACATAGAAATACTCCTCATGTATTATTGTACATGTAGCTCCAAGCTGCCGTGAATCCCTGGGAACCCAGAATGTTACCGGAGTCACTCAGTTGAGTTTGACTTATACGGGGCAGGTCATAAGTGCAGGGGGGCTCAAGTCCATCTTAACAGTGGGTCTTGACATTTACAAACCCATCCTATGGTTACTTCCATTATTCCAGAGGGTATAATTGGAACTGTATACTCAGTAGTTGGTAGAAGTCTAGCATTGGCCCCAAGTCCAAGTAATAATAACTATTGTGGTAGAAAAGGTCAAAGAGAACACTGTTCCCAATGAAAACAGCATTTCTGGGAGAATCACAGAAATCAGTCTTGAAAAGGTTTAAAAGACTTGAAACAAGCAAGAGTACTAGTCCTCACCTTGTCTCCATTGAACTTGACATTGGCCTGTGCAGAAGACAAATAGGTTCTGGACTCATAAGCTCGATCAGAAAGAATATACAGTTGCACCTTTGAGCTCTTTTCTAGGTCAGTTCAACAAAGTGCCACATCTTGTATGTAGCTATTGATTTGATAAGCGAGTTTTTTTTTTCTATCTCAACAAGCTGAGAACACTAGAAACAGCTTGCTTTCACTAATGTGGACAGCAATACAGCTTCTCGATCTTGGTAAGAAGATGTCATGTGTGCCAAAGAGTGGAAGACAAGTCCCATAAAAGTGCGTGGTCCTGCCACTTCAGTAAAGTTTCTGAGATTCTGATTGTTTGAGACACATCGGGATACTCCTTCCAAAAAGAAATATACAATGGTGCACCTTGCAATTCTACTTTGAGAAAAAGGAACAACACTTGCATTTGGAGTTAATATGTGCCATATTAACTGTACTGTAATATGTGCCATAATATGTACATCTCTGGCCTTCCCTGAGTAACCTATAAAGCCACTGGCATGGAATAGGCCTAGAGTAAGAGAAGAATGTCACTGCTCTAGGCTTCAATGCAAGTACCTGGTCCCTGAGACCCAGAAAATACAATGGCAACTGACCTATCTGTGACTAACTTGGAATGCTATGCAGAAACCTGTGGCATGTCCAAACAAGAGAATTATATTAAAGCTCTTTTGGATTTTAACACAAAGACATTCTCTCTTCAGCAAATAACTGCTCTCCTTCTGATATATCTCTTAATTTGTTGTTGGGTCCTGATCAAGATTATACTCCTGACCATAAGACACTAAATGATTAATTAGCCTCGTTACTCATCACAAACTGGGTGTTTTCTTATCTAATCCATCGCAGTGAAAATTTGGGCCTAATCAGTGCACTCCATCATTAAGTGCAAGCGGCAAGTTGAGTTTGGTTTGAAGCAGGTCCTTAAAGGACAGGTGAGTCGTGTGAACAGGTGGTTCATTCTTCCATCACACTTATACTATACACCGGCTCCTCTCCTTGAACCCACACACATGGCCTCATGGAAATCCAGTATCATCGAGTAACAGGATGAAAAATTCAAGCCTGACCTGCAGATGTTTTAGGAATATATGCTTGTACTGGCAAGAAGCAGATTGTCATAGAATTAGAACTCCAAGTTGGGGACGGGATTGGGGTGGGAGGAGTAATGGATGAAAGTGGTCAAAAGGTATAGTATTTCAGTTATAAGGTAAAAGGTTGAGGATGTAACGTACAACACGATGACTACAGTCAACACTGCTGGGTAGTATATTTCAAAGTTGCTAAGAAAGTAAATCCTAAATGTTCTTATCACAAGGAAGAAACGTTTTTCTCTTTTTTTTGTATCTAATTAAGATGGTGGTAATCATTTCACCATATATGTACATCAAGTTATTATGCTGTACACCTTAAACTTATACAGGGCTGTATGTTCATTATATCTCAATAAAACTGAAAAAAGTAGAAAAGAAAATTTAAAAATAAAACACTGTTAAGCAGAACAAAAATAATTTTATAAATTCACCAAAAAAAAAAAAAAAAAAAGGAATTAGAACTCCATCCAGAAGTGGCCCAGAAAGATAATTCCCCTCGTGGTGGAAGAACTTTAAGCTACCATATGGGTTCTCTGCTTTGCCTGGAAGGATGGGTAGCCAAAGGTTAAAAGCAACATGATTTATGGCACTCTCCAGTAGTCTGGATGAATGGTCAGGGACGGGAAAGAATGCTCACTGGGAGAAATGATCACAGGGAGACGTGGCTAAGCTATACATAGGAACCTCTCAGCCTAGATTCAGAATGCAAGGATATTTGTGTTCCATGTAAATGATCATCCAACTCGCTGTCCCACCCCACATTAGAGAAAGTGCTAAATAACCAGGAGGACAAGCTGATCTGCTCTTTGGATATAAGTCAATTTCTTTCTCCAGCCGCTCTAATGAATGTTTAATGAACTCAAGTACAAAGTACCCGTGATGGCAATAATGGAGATTACGTATGGGCTCATCAAAATGTACTTTCTCTCATCAAGGCTGATTTAGTGATTGCTACTGTTGATGGCTGTACAAGTTAGATTACAGGTTAGGCTGAAAATACAGAGGCTTAAACAAGGTAAAAAACTAATAGAAATGAAATGTATTTTTCTTTCCTATAAAAATCCTGGTAGGTGATCTGGGCTGGTACGGCAGTTTAACAGTCTGGGGGATCCAGATTCTTTCCTGCTTGCTTTTTCCTTTTTCTTTCCTCTGCTACTTTCTATAGGGTGTGGTGGTGGTGGTGAGTTTATTCAGTCCACCTGTCATATGTTTTCAAGAGAGGATTGTGACTGAACTAGAGGCAGAAAGAGCATCACCCAGAGATGAGTGCAGTGACTGAGAAGATTTTGGGTCTCCTTTTGGGAGAGATGGTGAGGAAGTTTTCGTTTGTACAAAGTGTAGTGTTCAGTGGGAATACACGCTTGTTGAAAGTTTAAGTATGGGGGAGACGGTGTGTATAGGTGTTGGGTGGCCAAGAGGGCTGTCGCTCATACTGTAGAATGGTTTGCACGACATCTACTTCACCCTCGTCCCAGAGTGCCTTCCTGAAATGCAGAGATTGGAAAGCTGAAAGCTATTCATCCCAGAATTTAGATTCAAGTGGCAGGCTTCCAGATTCAGACTATTTGGATTGAACCAGGCAGATACACTTTGAAAGAATTTGATTTGGAGGTGAATTATGTGAGGGTAGAGACTGACATAGATCGTGAAGAGGAGATACGGTTCTAGAGCTGGCAGCTGTGGCGTACTGATTCCCAGGGATCCTCCTGTCTTAATAGGAGGCTTTTAGATTCAGCAACTTTGATGTGGCAGGGGTGGCCTGTGTCTGGTGCCAGCCATTGTGGAGGCAGCTTCCTGATTCAGCAACTTCCTGATCATGACAGAGTCAGCCACTTCCTAGTTCCACGATGTGACTTTGGGAGAGGTCCTAGAAGTTCAGTCTAGAGATTCTTTTTTTAGCTCTTTCAATGAGTATATAAGTCAAACAAATTTCTTTGGGCTTAAACTAGCTGGATAATATCCTCTAGACTATTAAGAATCTACAGCAATACACATGGGAACTAGAAAACAGGGGATCTGCCACTGGAGGATGATAAAGAAATGTTCCATCTTAACAACTACACACCAGGCCTAGAGGGCAATCAGTTCATATTAGAATCAGGAGGATGGTGGACTTTGGGACAACGGTATCCAGCAAAATAAAAATGGAACTCATAGATTATCTGATGTCATTGAGCATTTGGAAAAATTATTGCTAGGTTTATTGGAAAAATAAATGGTAGGAACACTTGGAAAAAATTAGAGCTGGGTACAGAAAAAACAAACATAATAGCACAGGGAAGCATATTCAATATCTTGTAATAAACTTTAATGAAAAAGAATATGAAAATGAATATATGTATATATATGTGTGACTGGGATATGATGCTGCACACCAGAAATTCAAACATTGTAACTGATTATACTTCAATTAAAAAAAAAGAGAGAGAGAGAAAAAATTAAGCAAATAAAAAAAAGGCAATTATTTTGCAGGAAAACCAGAAGGATGTACAGAAAATATCAAAGTATATTATTTGGTCCAACAGTGAACAATATTTACATAATCAGATGAATATACATGTTGGCTGATGCTTTAGCAAGTTTTTTGAGAATGGAAGAAAGAAAGTACAGAGGTAAATCCTCGACTATCATAGCAGGTGATCTATAGGTTCTGTCTAAAAGTGATAAATCAAGAAACAGCAACATAGGTATAATTTTTAAAAGATGGAGATAAAAAGCAGAAAATAGAGCTAAAAGATTTGAAAATGGCTGTCCCTCAGGAGTTATGTTTGGCGGCAGAAAGAGGAGAGACTACTTCCTGACGTAAGCCTTTAGCTCCACTTGATAATTTCATCTATTTGTATATATTATTTTGATGTAAATTTTAAAAATTAAAAATTAAATACAGGAAGTAAATATTCCACTCAAGAAGTTAGAGGAAAGCGTAATAAAACCCCCAAATAATTAATAGAATAAAGAAATGAGCTGATAAATATGAACCAAACCAAATACAAAAATGCAATCTTAATTGAGAAAACCAAAAACTGCTTTATTGAATGTATCAGTAAAATAGAAAAACCTTTGGTAAGACTAACCAAGAAAAAAATGAGAAGAAATCACTAAACATCATTCAAAGCAAGAAAGGGATACAAATGCATATAGCAAGACTAGACATTCTTAGATAATATTATTAAGTACTATGCAAAATTAATTTGACAATTTGAAATGGATGATTTTCTAGGAAAACATAAATGTTACTTCTGACTCAAGAAGGGGTAGAAACAATGAATACATTAAAATAGAAGAAATTGGATCTGTCAAAGAACCACTTTAAAAAAATTAACCAGTTTTATACAACTTCTTCATTAGTTTCAATAAGTTTTATGTTGTAGAAACTATTTAGGAAAATGTGTTTTAAAAAAATCTTTCCAACACATTCATGAATCAGACATAACCGTGGTTTTAGTTCTAAAATACAATTATAGCACATCAAAAAAAAATTATAGGCAGCCTCACTAATAAACAAAGATGTAAAAATGCTAAATAAATACTAGAAAATTAGATCCTGCAGTATATTGACAGTACTTTTGCTTAATTAGATTTATCACATGAATATAAAGACGCATCAACTTTATGGAATCTAAGCATGAAATTCACTAATTAACAGATTAAATGTAAATAAAAGTTATCACCTTAAAAGATGACCAAAAAAAAAAAAAAAATAGAATTCAATAAAATTTTCACATCTATAAACCCACTTAGCAAGCTAGGAATATATCTTGATAAGACTGACCTACCAGAATCTATGGCAAACATTATACTTAATGGGGAAACATTAGTTCAATCCCATTTAAGTCAGGAAAAAGCAAAGACTGATAATATCAACATTGTACTGAAGGCACTAAGCATTGCAATAAGATAAGAAAAAATAAAGTATAAATTTTGAAATGGGATAGACAAATGGTCATTATTTGTAGCAGTATGTACCAGTAATAATCATTATAAAATGTAATGAAAAGAATATAGTAGAAAACAAATAAATACACAAAAATCCATATAATGTCAAAGATGAAATCTATTAAATATGAGCAAGACCCAAATGGAAAAAACTAAAAATTTTACTCAAAGACACTAAAGACAATCTGACAATGGAAAGATGGATCATGTTCCTATACAAGGAGACTAAATATTGTGAAGGTGGTCATTCCTTCAAAAAAGTAACCTGTAAATTCTATCAAGAAGCATTTAATTTGTTTCCAATATTTCATCCATCTTTGTGACTATCTGGAATAATACAGTCTGATTATCTTTACTTTGTTGAAAAGTATATTTCCTTCTGGATGTATGCAACATTTCTTTATCTTTGAAATTTGTAAATTTTATCAGAACATATCTAGGTATACATTTTTTTTCAGTGATCTTGGCTGCATATCTACTTATAAATTTTTGTTGTTTTCTTTTTTTTTTCACTTCCGTGTTTTGATCTCTGAAACGCATTAAAAACAACATTAGATTACTTACATCTACATTCTGTGTTTTTATCTTTTATCTAATAATCTCCATCAGCCTTTTTGTTCTCCATTATGAAATAGCTGACCAAGATCTAGTTCACACAATTAATGTTCCATAATTTGGTGCTCATTTAATTACAATCTATCTTAACTGAGTTTGTTTAAAATACATTTCTTTTTTCTTAGGTTGCTTCCTTTGAGCAGGAGCCGAGTCTTTAGCCACACTGATTGCAATCTCCCTGGAGCATGTCTTCAAGCAGGCTTCCTTTCTGTTGAGTAGTTTTGAGAGCAGGACCAGGCACGTCTTTCTCTGGGGGCAAACTCATAAAGAGGCTTCCTCCAGGGCAGGAGGCTAATAAGTATTTGTGAACAAGTCAATTCTCCTAGCAAGCAAAAAGGACCTGAGTCGAAGCCATTCTCCCTACCTTGCTCTAGAGAGCATGGTTAGAAGTAACTGCCAACAGGTTGGTGCTCCTCTTTCTTGCTTACGTCAGCTCGGTGAAAAGTCCTTGAGTCTTGAGATATATAGGTGAGATAGGTATTTATTTTCCAGGGTCAGACAAAATATATCCATTTTATATTTGCTAGGCTGTTTTAGTAGACGTTTTGAAAGTAAGGTCATCGAATGCATGTGCTTATGTTATTATCTTAGCTTCCTCCCAGGAGGAATTTACCTAACAACACATGGTGTTAATTGGAAAGGTAAGAAAGGAGGATGTGCAATTAGGAAAACAGTAATCATAATTTATTTTTTACTTTTTTTTGTTGAAGTACATCCTTACATACTAAAAGGGGCACAAAATCTTAAGTATACAGCCTGATTGATTTTTTACAAAGTGAACACACCTATGCAACCACCAGCCAGGTGAAGACACTTTTAAGAGGTCTGGCTGTTCCTTCTGTTGCTCTGGAAATCCAGCCATCAGGCTGAAAGAAGCTTGGGCTAGACTCCTGAATGATGAGTCACCATGTAGAGACAGAGGGGGCCACGTGGAGGAGCACAGAGGAACCAGTGGGAGGAGCTTTCTTGGAACTTCTAGCCAGAGCTACAGCTGAATGCAGCTGAGTGAGTGACCCCAACCTTTGCTACATGGAGCACAAAAACTGCCCAGCTGAGTCTTGCCTCAATCTCTAACCCAGAGAATTGTGAGAGCGTTACCTTCCTTTTCTTCATATACATCATATTATTTTGATATCATCTCAAACTTAGAGAAAAGTTGCAAATACACAGCAAAGAACTTTTTCCCAAATCATCTGAGAGTTAAGTTGCTGACTTGATGCCCTAACAATAGGAATGTTTTGTAAACTCATAACCACAATGCAACCATCACAATCAGGAAACAAACACTTATGATCTCCTTTACAGGAAACAGAGTCAGTCAGAATTATCTATTACATTTACTTGTGGTGTTTCTTAGACTCAAACAGTTCCTAGTCTTTCCTTGACTTTCATGACAATTTTTTTTTCAGTTCTTTTGTGTGATGTCCTTCAACTTGGATTTGTCTGAGATTTCCTTGTGAGTTCAGGTATTGTTCCTTTGTAGGGAACATTATTCTGCTCTGTTCTTCTCATTCCATCTAATCGAGGTGTACAGAATTTTGATTTGTTCCAGTCTGATCAATTAATTAAAGTGATGTTTGCCAAACTTCTCCATTTTATAGTTACTCTTTTCCCCTTCCCCATTGATAAGTATTTTGTAAAGCAGTACTTTGAAACTTTGTAAAGTTTCACCAAACCTTCAATGTATTAATTTATGTTAACATGGACTCATGGATTCATAACCTGTTACAAGCAGTACCTTGTTGTTCAAATAGTCCCCATTTTGGCCAGTGGGAACTCTGTGTCCTTTTGACATGTCCCCATCATCCGTTAAGCATTTCCTTTCTGTCTGGCACAATAAAATATTCCAAGTTCACCTTTCACTTTCCCTGCATCAACTCCAGAGTCAGCCATTCTTATAAGGAGCCCTGACTCCTTTTAGTGGAGAGTGGCATGTAGAAGCCAACTTGCGCAGTTGGCGTGCTTATTGCTGTTGGGCGAGGGGGAGGGGTGTTGCTCTAGGCCAGAATCAGGGAGTACAGGTATCTTATACCTATATTTATTTCTATGCCCATCTATATACATTGAAATCCATGAGCCGCACACCGATACTTCTAATTCCAACCCAATACAGTGTTCATTCTAGCTTACTCCTTTTCCGTATCTGTAACTCCCTTCTCCTGGCACCCATCATCAGTAATAAATTTTAATATTTTTATGTATTATTTTTGTATTTTGTGTACTATCTTCCATTGCCCCTGCTACATGCTTCGCTTGTTCAAGGGGTAGCGGTAAGTCCAGTACAGCAGGAATGGGCGACTAAAAGGGGAAATGGAAGAAGATGAAATTAGCACTATATCGCTAGAAACCTAATGTTAAAGCTTCATTCTGATTCAATGATAAGCAGAAAAAGTATTATATAAAAGGTAGTTAAATTTAACTTAAGTGAATAGAGAGCTAGTACGTGGACTTACACATCTTCAGATACGTACATTTTTTCTTCCTGTACTTTGAATTTTAAATTATTTTTGTATTATTAGTGTTTGTATGCTTCATAATACTTACCTAGTACATAGTGAGTGCCCCATATATTTTTATTATTTAACTTAAATTAAAAAATTTAAAGCAATTAATTTAAATTTGTTTTGAAAAACATAATTGAATATTTTTATCTTCCAACCAGGTACTGACTGAATTTTTTTTCATAGAGGAAATAATGATTTGCAGTATTTCAGAGGAAACCGGCTTATTTTTATATATTCTTAACATTTTCTTTTTTTAAGCATTCTATTGTTTTAAATATGTAGCTTAGAGTCTTAAAAATAACATTTCCTTCCCCTAAATACCAATGTATTTTTTCCTATTTGGCAAACATTGATCTGGGGCTTCCAAGGTTTATAACAGAACAAAAATCAACCCACACATGCTCCAGAATTACAATTAACACACACCTTATTGCATTCCTTTTATTGGATCTCTTTTCAGAATAGCTATGTAACTTCTTCATGCGATACCTCGGTGAGAAAATGAATTTTGTAGAGTATAACAAGGCCCAGTCAGGAAACGGAAACCATTCTAAGGTCTATGAACAAAGGGGTTTTAACACAAAGACTTGGTTATGTTTGTGATGAAGGCAGAGATGCCTCACAGGGACACGGTGGCAACCCAGTACCAGCAGGGGCAGTGGGATGAGAGCTCTCATCAGAGCCTAGAAGGCAGGGCCGCAGAGCAGGGGGAGGCAGCCACAATATGGGGTGCCCAGTGGATGCTAGGACCCCAAGGAGAGGGTCGTCCCATAGGGGCTGCAGCCATTGAAAAGGCACAGTGACTGCTGGAGACATAGCCTGAAGCGCACTGAAAAAGAAGAACCCCTTGACTTCTCCCTTCCCCCTATCTTCCATTCTTTTGCCAGTGTCCCCTTTCAGGTGAACCTAACGGGAGCAGTTAGCAAAGGAGCCTGGGAAATGTGATTCCATGTGATACAGAGCAGAGCAGGGGAACAGAGGGAAACAGAGATGAGAACAAACAGCCAATGTGGCACAGAGCACATTTTCAGGAAAATAAATCAATAGCGACTTTGTGAAACCATAATAATGCCTTAGGGGATTTAAAAATACATCTAGAATTAAATTATATAACGATAGCTGTATATAAGGCAGTAAGAGGGAAAATGGAGAGCAAGTATTCTCCGGTCCTTCCACGCCTGGGGAGAAGTAAATGTTATGATTTGTATCAGAAACTTTAAAAGGTCAACAATGGCTTAACATCACTACACATTAGGCAGATGCAGATCAAAACCACAATGGGACACCACTTTTCACACCCATCAGGGATGGCTATTACCAAAAAAGCTCAGAGAATAACAAATGTAGGTAAGGATGTGGAGAAACTGGACCTCTGCATATTGTTGGTAGGAATGTAAAATGGTAGCTGCTATGGAAAGAGTATAAAGTTTCCTCAAAGTATATGTTAGAAATGAAGAAAAGCTGAGAGTTAATTATTGGAGTAAACATCTTAAAAAAAAATTTAAGTATAGCAAATTAAACACCTCCCCCCTCAACTGGCAGGGATAAAGTAATAAAGATAAGAGCAAAATTGAGAGAAATAAAAACTAACACAGAATGGAAAAATATTAACAGAGCCAAAGTTGGTTCTTTAAAACAATGAATAAAATTAATGAATCTCAGCAAGGCTGGCTAAAAAAAGACATAAATTACCAAGGCTAAAGAACAAGAAAAGGATACCAGTACAGACGCTTTGGACATGAAAAAGGCAGTAAGAGATTATTAAGAATAATTTTATGACAATAAAATTTTAAATGTAGATGAAATGAACAAATTCCTATAAAATGCAATTTTACAAAATGGATAGTATTACATCTAATAAAAAAGCTGAATTCGTAATTTTAAAACCTTCCCACAAAGAAAATTCTAGGCCCCGTTAGTTTCACCAGTAAATTTTATGAAGCATTTGAAGAAGAGATAACATCTTACAAACACTTCCAGACAACAAAAAAGGTATATACACTTCCCAACTTGTTTTATGAGGTCAGCAAACTTTCACATCCAAACTGACAACACATTAAAAAAAAAAAAAAAACACAGAATGTCTCTGGTGAATTACATACAAAATCCTACACAAAACATGGGCAAACAAACCCAGTGTTACATAAAAAGGCTAATACGTTATGACCAAGTTGGAGTAGTTCCAAGAATACGAAAATGATTTAACATTTGAAAATTAACATATTACTTTACCATATTAGCAGAATATAGGAGAAGATCAGTTGTTCATTGCAATAGATGTGAAAGAAAAACATTTGGTAAAATTCAATACCCACTCACAATTTTTAAGAAGAGAAAGAGAATTTTCTTAACATAATAAAAAACATCTATCAAAAGCATACAGCAAACATCCAACTTAACTGTGAAATGTTCAAAGCTTTTTCCCTGAGATTTGTAATAAGCAAGGAAGCCATTCTCACAACTTCTATTTAGCATAGTCCTGAATCCGTAACTAGTGCAGTAAGGCAAGAAAAAGAAAGAAAAAGCAAAAAGGTTGGAAAGAAAGAAATAGAACACATTAATGCAGAAATGCCATGATTGTGTATGTAAAAAAATCCAAAAGAAACTGGAGATAAGCTATTACAACTAATAAAAGAATTTTACAAAGTCTCTGGATACAAGGTCGATAGCATAAATCAATTATATTTCCATAGAAGAACAATTAGAAAATGAATATTAATAATGAGGCAGTACCAAGAAAATCATCAAATACCCAGGAATAAATAAAGGATAGACTTTTACACAGAAAACTATAAAATATTCTTGAGAGAAATTAAAGAAGACCTAAATAATTGGAGAGATACACCATGTTGATGGGTTAGAAGAATCAACATTGCAAAGTTGTTTTTTCCCAGGAAATCCAAAGATTCAGTGTAATCCCTTATCAGAAAATCCAATGACTTTTTATTTCATGGAAATTGATGAGCCAATTCTAAAATGTATGAAACAATGCAAAGAGCAATTCTGTAATAACCAAGAAAATCTTCAACACAAAGTTGGAGGATATGCACCCTTGGATACCAAGATAAAGCTACAATAATTAAAACAATGAAGCATTGGCACAGAATAGACAGACTGAAGAGAACAGAGAATCCAAAAAACAGACTCACGGTTAATAGATTCTTGATTTACACCAAAGCGGTACTGCAGAGTTGTGGGGAAAGAATAGTATTTTCAATAAATGATCCTAGGACAGTACAATTTAGGAAGAAGTAAGTATTGACTTCTACCTCATTATATACAAAATTAATTCTAGGTGGATTAGAAGTCTAACTTTTAGGTGAAAGGTGAAACAATAAAGTTTCAATAAAATAACTTGGAAGAATGTTTTCATTATCTTAAAGAAAGTGTTCTTGAATGGGACACAAATTGCACTAAGCATAAACGAAATCATTTATAAAATGGCTTACATTAAAATTAGGAACCTGTCTTCGCCAAAAGACAACATTAAGACAGAGGGGTAAAAGCAAGCCGCAAGCTGGGAGTGGGTATTTGTAACAGATATACCAGCTTATATAAAATAACCACACATCAATAAGAAAACCTGACAGAAAAATTGGAAAGAGATTTAAGATTTCAAAATGAAGATATTCAAATGGCCAATAAACATGAAAAGGTGCTCAACGTCATTAATCACCAGGGAAATGCAAATTAAAACCACAATCAG
Organism: Camelus ferus; assembly: GCF_009834535.1. Lineage (NCBI taxonomy): Eukaryota > Metazoa > Chordata > Mammalia > Artiodactyla > Camelidae > Camelus > Camelus ferus. Next base: position 2,109,893 of record NC_045716.1, read on the forward strand.
ATATGACTCTCACCCATCAGGATGATTCAAATTAAAGGGACCAATAATAGCAAGAGCTGGGTGAGGATGTGTTGCAACTGGAACTCTTACGTGCTGAGAGTAAACGGGTATAACTACTTTGTGAAACTTTTGCGTTGTCTGCTAAGGTTAAACATATGCATAGCCTATGACCTGTCATATCTACCCCCAGATACATATCCAACAGAAATAAAGAGACATGTACAGTAAAAGACAACTATAAGAATATTTACAGCACCATTATTCTTATTAGCCCTAGTCTTTAAACAATCCAGATGTCCATGAAGATTATAATAAATTGTGGTTTAGCCATGCAATAGAGTAACATATAGCAGTTAAAATGAACCAACTATTTCTACATGCAGCAACACGGATAAAACAAACAGAATAGTGAATAAAAGAAGCCAAAGACAAAAGAAAAGTTACTGTTTAGTTATATTTACATAAACTTAAAACACAGACAAACTTAACCTATGGCTTTAGGAGGCAGGATAGTTGATTCTCTTTAGAAGAAAGAAAGCATTAGCAGTTGGAAGTGGGGAGGGGAAGACACGTGGATTCTGTTAACGCTCTTCCTCTGGGTGGTGTTAGAGGATGTGTTCACTCTGTAATAATTTATTTATATATGTCTATGTATAATGTAATAAGAAGTTATTAATAAAAATATATTCAAGTGAAATATATACTGAAATTCATTAAAATAATAGTAAATGTTGTGTTAGGGCACTGAAATTGTCGGTGATTTTTTGGCTTTAGTTTTCCAATTTTCTTTTTATTAATTGATTTGTTTTTATTGAAGTATAGTCAATTTACAGTCTGTTAATTTCTGGTATACAGCATAGAGTTTCAGTTATACACATATAGATATATTCCTTTTCATATTCTTTTTCATTATGGACTATTACAAGCTATTGAATATAGTTCCCTGTGAGTTTTCCAGATCTTCCATACTGCAGTTGGTGTGTCATAAAACTGACTCTATCATTTAAAAATTATGCTTATAAATGTGATTTATTTTTTCAAATAGAGATCATATCTGTGAGACAAGTTTTATTTGTGAGACAGTTTTTAAGAGAACCACTAATGGAAGTCATTAGTTCTATTAATTTAGAAATTCTTTCAAAACCAGATGCATTTATTTCTCCTAATCATGCTTTGGTATATGCTTCATCGTAGCAAGCTGTACTTAAGTACTTAAGACAAAAAGTTAAGTAACTCATCCAGATGATTTACTCATAATGTGTTCACTTCCTACGAAAGCTTACCAATATTTGATCAGTACTTGGATGAAAATTAAGCCTGTACATAAACAACTAGGTTCAAAAGGGCAATTTCCTGTCTAGTATGAACTCTCTGTTCACTTTTAGTTGTAACACAAATTTCAATTTCTTCCAGAACAAATCCTACGCTGAGAAAAATCATGTTGTTAATTCTCCTCTGAAGATTAAAAATGACAATGAGCCATTACAGATGATTTAAAATGGAGCACTTCATGGCCTTTTCTCCCTTCTCAATCTAATTGCTTTCTCTTCTAATAATATGTTTTGATTTTACTTTAAAAAAATAAAGCCTTCTCTACTTGCCCAAATGCCTATCAAGATTCATTTCGATGCTGTAAGAATTCAAACATAGGTTTAGATAAAAGGAACCACAGGCAAAGGGACAAATAGATCAGTGACAGTGAAACAGAATGAAAAAAAAAAAAAAACCAGATTAATGAGTGTTTGGGAACTTGGTATGTGATAGAAAAAGCTATGTGAACGAATGGGAAATTTGTGAGCGATTCAATAAATGGTCTTGGGACAATTGGATAATTCACATTTTTTAAAAGGCTATTAAATCTCTTCTTCAAATCTTACACCAAAATGAGTACCAGATGGATCAAGGATTTAAATATGAAGGGTAAAACCTTAAAACTTTTAGAAGAAAATACACGAAAAACCCTTATGACCTTAGAAGAGAAAGTTTTCTTAAACAAGGCATGAAAACCATAAATCATAGAGGAAAATATCTATAGATTTGACTACATAAATATCAAAAATATCTGTATGACAGAAGACATCAAAAACAAAGGAAAAATACATGTGACAGCCTCAGAGAAGGTATCTGCAGCATTCATGACCAATAAAGGATTCAGAACATTTTAAAACAAACTACCCAATAGAAAACTATGCAAAACATATAAGCAGCCAAATCACAAAAAAAGAAACTAAATGGTCACTAACAAAGATGATCAACTTCATTCTTGATTAGGGAAATGCAAATTAAAGTGATAAAACCGACATTCTCCAAGCTGCATGGGCCAAGGAAGCTTTCCCTTAATTCCCCGTTTTTGGTACACCCCATATGCACATGGGCCTTGTGTCTCCAAGTCCAAAATTCTGTTGTTGTTTTTTTTCCCTTTATCTTTTGTACTTGTGGATTTCTGACTTTAAAGCTCATACATATATGTGTACATTTTTCTATCACTGAAACAACTGTAAAAGTACATTCGATCAGCTATTTTAACTGTTTCTTTCCTTTATTTAACCTAATTTAGCTCTTTTTATAATTAATTTTACCCTCAAACCAAACTAATTTTAAATGTAAAGTTAATTTTAATAAAACCACAATACCGTATCACATATAAACATGTTTAATAATGTCCTAATATCCTCATTATCTACTCACAGTACTCAAATTTCCATTTATCACATACATTTCTTAGAAACGTTTAAACGTTAATTAAATCAGAATCCAAATAAGGTCCACGTTGGGATTTGTTGCGGTAACTTCTAAGTCTCTTTGAATGTACAGGTTCCTCTTCCATCTCTCAGTTTTCCTTTGCGAAGTTATAGTTGTTCTTATTGTTGTTATTGTAGAAAAAAAAAAGTTGTTTCTCTTTTAGAATTTTCCATGGTATGAACTTTGCAGATTGCATCTTTGTGGTGTAGTTAAAATATTCCTTTGCTGTCTGTATTTCCTGCAGTTGGTAGTCGGATGAAGAAGCTCGATCAGACTCAGGTTTGATTTCTTTCCTCCAGACATCAACGCTGGTTTGTGTTCTTCCATCAGGAGGCGTTTACGTCTGATTCTCTTTTTTCCTGACGTTAGCAGCTGATGAACAATGCTATGAGCTGATTACAATTTGCAAAATGGTTATATTTCCTCACTTCTTCTTCATTTATTACCTAGACTACTATAAAACTTCCCTTATTTACCACTTAGATAACCAATTGTAGTAGTTTATATAAGAAAAGTAGGTAAGTGTATATATTTGATGTGTTTTTCAATCCATGTATCCTTATGGCTGCCTAAACTTTCCCACCTTTGTTAGTGGAAGAACCTCTTCAGATTGACTTCTGAGTTCTTTATTCTTTTTTTTTTTTTTCCAACATTTTTTATTGATTTATAATCATTTCACAATGTTGTGTCAAATTCCAGTGTTCAGCACAATTTTCCACTCCTACATGGACATATACACACTCATTGTCACATTTTTTTCTCTGTGAGCTACCATAAGATCTTGTGTATATTTCCCTGTGCTATACAGTATAGTCTTGTTTATCTATTCTACAATTTTGAAATCCCAGTCTATCCCTTCCCACCCTCCGACTTCTGAGTTCTTTTGACATCATCTTAGAAGTCTCAAAACCTTTCTTGCAGCCAAAGACAAGACTTTCAAGCTTTGTCCTGTATATTCCCTGTCCTGTATTCAAAATCAGTCCTTTTCCTAAAGAGTCCTTGTTCCTTTTAGTAGGAAAGAGTATTTTGAGACCACGGTCTGGTTGCTAGCAGTGCTCATTGCTAGTGGGTTCATAAATGCATTTAGGCCTATTCAGTGGACAAAGCTAGATAGCTTTTTTTTTTTTTTTTTTTTTTTTGCAGGGGGCGGTAATTAGGTTTTTTTTATTTACTTATTTAGTTTTTCGATGGAGGTACTGGGGATTGAACCCAGGACCTCGTGAATGCTAAGCATGCACTCTACTACTTGAGCTATACCCTCCCCTCTAGCTAGCTATTTTTAAGGAAATATTCTGTACACACCAAAATGTATACATAACACATATATAATCTTTGAGCATCCCTGTATGTCCTAGGTAACAGGCTTTCTGAATTTCCCTTGTTTAATGTATCTTTAAACAATGTATTGTTTGGTTCTTCACTTTTGAAACTTCACATAAATAAAATTATACTGCAGGTATTTTGTGGCTTTTTTTTTTTTTTGGTCAACGTGAAGCTCGCGAGAGTCACTTTGATCACGCTGTACTTCTCCATTCGATGAATATAGTGCGATTTATTTACTTGTCTTTTCTCCTAAGGATGCAAATCTGGGTCATGTCCAGTAATTCGCTCCAGTAAACAAAGCAGCTATAACCATCTTGTACAGGAGTCTCTTGGTGCACTTGGAAAGCGTTTCTGGTTTCCATTCCCGGAGGAGTGACATTTCTGGACTGCAGGTTCTCTCCTAGCTTTTGTTCCTTCAACTACACTGAAACAGCCCTGTCAGGGTAACCGAAGGCCTCCATAGTGCCAGGTGGGGAACTGTCTGTTCTCACTGTGCTTGGTTCCTCAACAGCCCTCAGCTCAGCTTTTCCTTCCTAGGACCGCTCCGCCCAGGTCAGGGCAGCGCAGCCCGCTGGCATGGCTCCCATTCCAGTGGCCTCCTTCTGGGTGCATTTTGCCAGCCCCTCCTGACCCCCAACCCCGCCTGTCTACACTGGACTTCCTTGGAATCCTTCCGAAGCCCTTACTTTTTTCCTCTGTTCCCATACTTTCTCTAGGCGAGCTCGTCTGCTTCCATGACTTTAATGCCATTTATTTGTTTTAGACTAATTTGATTGGCTCTCTGAGCCCCAGTCGTATGACTAACTGCTTAGATGACTCAGCGTCATCTCCAGCTCAGAATGTTGAAAGAGGAATTTTTTATTTTCCACCACATGTCCCGTCCTACTCTAGGTTTCCTCACCCTAACAAACAGCATCACTGGTCTTTCAGATACTGACACCAGAATCCTGGGACTGACTCTTGATGCCTCTCTTTCCTTCAGCCCCACCTGCCCAGCCCACTACTATGATCTGTTGGTTCTACCCCTAAAACATATCCTGAATCTGAACATATTTCTCCTTAATTGCTACGACCCTAGCCCAAGCTACTATCATCTTCCATCTGGGCTTCTGCAGGAATACGGCAACTGATCGCAAACGCATCCGTTTCTGTAGCCCTTCAATTTATTCTTCCTACAGCAGCTGGTCCTGATGCGTCAGTCACACATGCCTTCTGTCATGTTTTTTAAAATAATCTTTTGCCTTGTAGGCCTCTGCACTTGCCTGCTTGCTTCTCTGCCGGCACTGTTCCTCCTACAGGTATCCCATGAATGGCTTCTTTTCAGTTTTCAAGTCTCAATTTAAAAGTCCCCAACTCAGAATGGCTATGGAACACAAGTAACAATGTTGGTGAGGATGTGGAGAAAAGGGAACCCTCGTACACTGTTGGGAATGTAAATTGGTGTAGGCACTGTGGAAAACGGTATGGAGGTTTCTCAAAAAACTAAAAGTGGAACTACCATATGACCCAGCAACTCCATTCCTGGGTATATATCCAAGAAAAACCAAAACACTAATTCAAAAAGATACATGAGGAGGCAAGAATATACATTGGAATAAAGACAGTCTCTTCAGCAAATGGTGTTGGGAAAACTGGACAGCAGCATGTAAAACAATGAAGCTAGAACACTCCCTTACACCATATACAAAAATCAACTCAAAATGGATTAAAGACTTAAACATAAGACAAGATACAATAAACCTCCTAGAGGAAAACATAGGCAAAACATTATCTGACATACATTTCAAAAATTTTCTCCTAGAAGAAATAAAAGCAAGAATAAACAAATGGGACCTAATGAAACTTACAAGCTTCTGCACAGCAAAGGAAACCAGAAATAAAACAAGAAGAAAACCTACGGAATGGGAGAAAATTTTTGCAAGTGAAACCGACAAAGGCTTGATCTCCAGAATATATAAGCAGCTCATACGACTCAATAAGAAAAAAATAAACAACCCAATCCAAAAATGGGCAGAAGACCTAAACAAGCAATTCTCCAAGGAAGACATACAAATGATCAAAAAGCACATGAAAAAATGCTAAATATCACTAATTATCAGAGAAATGCAAATCAAAACTACAATGAGGTATCACCTCACACCAGTCAGAATGGCCGTCATTCAAAAATCCACAAATGACAAATGCTGGAGAGGCTGTGGAGAAAGGGGAACCCTCCTACACTGCTGGTGGGAATGCAGTTTGGTGCAGCCACTATGGAAAACAGTGTGGAGATTCCTCAAAAGACTAGGAATAGACTTACCATATGACCCAGGAATCCCACTCCTGGGCTTGTATCCAGAAGGAAATCTACTTCAGGATGACACCTACACCCCAATGTTCATAGCAGCACTATTTACAATAGCCAGGACATGGAAACAGCCTAAATGTCCATCAACAGGTGACTGGATAAAGAAGAAGTGGTATATTTATACAATGGAATACTACTCAGCCATAAAAACCGACAACATAATGCCGTTTGCAGCAACATGGATGCTCCTGAAGAATGTCATTCTAAGTGAAGTAAGCCAGAAAGAGAAAGAAAAATACCATATGAGATCGCTCATATGTGGAATCTAAAAAACAAAAACAAAAACAAAAACAAACAAACAAACAAAAACAAAGCGTAAATAAAGGACAGAAATAGACTCACAGACAGAGAATACAGACTTGTGGTTACCAGGGGGGTGGAGGGTGGGAAGGGATAGACTGGGATTTCAAAATTGTAGAATAGACTACACTGTATAGCACAGGGAAATATACACAAAATGTTATGATAACTCACAGAGAAAAAAATGTGACAATGAGTGTGTATATGTCCATGAATAACTGAAAAATTGTGCTGAACACTGGAATTTGACACAACATTGTAAAATGATTATAAATCAATAAAAAATGTTAAAAAAAAAAAAAAGATTCAACATGCAAAAAAAAAAAAAAGATACATGAACCCCAGTGTTCATAGCAGCATTATTTACAATTGCCAAGCTATGGAAGCAACCTAAGTGTCCATCAACAGATGAATGGATAAAGAATATGTGTGTGTGTGTGCATGCGCGCACAATGGAATATTACTCAGCCATGAAAAAGAATGAAATATTACCATTTCAAGTAACATGGATGGATTTAGAGGGTATTATGCTAAGTGAAATAAGTCAGACAGAGAAAGACAAATACTATGTGATATCACTTACATATGGAATCTAAAAAATACAACTAGTGAATATAACAAAAAAGAAGCAGACTCACAGATATAGAGAACATACTAGTGGTTACCAGTGGGGAGAAGGAAATGGGGAGGGGCAAGATAGGGGTAGGAGGTTAAGCTACAAGGATGTATTGTACAGCACAAGGAATATAGCCAATGTTTTATAATCACTATAAATGGAGTATAACCTTTAAAAATTGTGAATCACTATATTGTACACTTTTAACTTATATAATATTTACATCAGTTATACTTCAATTAAAAAATAGAAGGGAAAAAATTCCCCAACTCAGAGAGGATTTTTCTGACCACACTATTTCATCAGTTCTTCTCTGGTATTTTCTTCTCAGTACCCTCTTTCCTTCAAAACACTAATCACAATTTATTAAAATATATTGTAAGAAGATGTTTACACCTGTCTCCAGCACTAGAACATAAGGTCCCTGGGAAGGGGAGCATGGTCAGTCTCTTGTCTGTCGTACCCTAGTATCTTGAAAACTCCATCCCATTTTAATTGCTAAAAACTTGACAGCTGTGAATAAGACCTATATCACACCCTTAGACTTGCCAGAGTGAATAGTTTATTATTATTTGTAAAACATCCATCAGCCTTGACAGTAGATGCCAAAAGAGCTCTATGCCCGTTGTAGTAACAGACGTGAATTTCTTTAATAAATTCCTGTCTGACTCCGTCTATCTCGTTACTTTGCTTCCTTAGTGGAGGATATTTGGTGGCAGCTTCCGAATGCCATTAAACCCTTGTTTAAAATCTCATCAAACTTTTTAGCTTGGCCACACAGCACTGATCAAAAGTTCGGTCTTGAGGAAATGAGCAGTCCCTCTTCTTGGCCTGGAGTCCACCTGCGCAGCCACCAAGAGTCTCTCTGTTTGGTTGTGTGGGTCCAGCTTTATAAATGAATAACCCCTTTACCAACAAACAACAGCATAGGAATTTGACACAACATTGTAAAATGACTATAACTCAATAAAAAAATGTTAAAAAAAAAAACAAACAGCATAGAGCTGGGCCACTAACGAGTTGATAGGTGTTAATCTCCTGCAGGTAATTATTTCCAGAAATCAAGCAACCACTAAAATGTTTTGGCTCCTACCACGTCCTAGAACATTTGAAAGATTTTGTAGTTCTTCTGCTGCAAACTTTTTAATTTCAAAAACCATGGCTTCATATTGCAATTGTAAAGTAATAAAATTTTTTCTTGACATTGTTATGAATTTATAGTTTAGAATCTAAGAGACTGACTTCATTCGTAAGTTTAATTCACTTTTAGCTCTTAACCTTGGGGAACTGACACACTGATCAAATGCGTGGTTTACCATTAATGCCTTCACCTCTCTACCTGAAGTGACATGTAAAACCTAGAGTCGTTGCTATGACCTGCCAACGTTTACTTCAAGAAGGTAAACATCAGACCCTGAGCCGGGGTTCATCAACAGTCTATTTCTAACAGCTTGCCGACAAACCAACCTTATTCTATGTCTTTCTAAAAACCACTAGAGTTAGTTACTGTAACTTTACAGTGAAAAGAAAAATGTGCTTTGCCTGATGTCCTGAGAGACATGGAGTCCTTAGAAACCAAACGTAAACCTTAGAATGAGGAAAACTAACTTTTAAACTTCATTCTCCTCCAAAATTTATGGTTGCAGGTAAAGTAAACTGGAGCTCCTCCCCACACCTCCTTGTGAATTGGAACAGTTCATGCTAAGTAATTCGTGCTTGGTAACACAGCATGCTGAATTTAGCTCCTATCTGGCAAATACCACAACCATGCTCCATTGTTTGGCTGTATTTACTTTCTGGCTAGAAAGAGCTTCCGAGGAGCATTCACTCCTTCTACCTGTCGTAGGCCCTGGACCTTTGTTTGTTGTGGCATAGCTTTGTGTGTGGTTGAGTTCTGAATGCACAAAGGGCATGATTAGATTTATCTTAAAAATATCGTTTGAAAATTCTACCCATATCTTACTGTCTTGAAGTCATCCCAGGCCATTTTTACACACACTTTCTAGATAAGCTGCCTTAATGTTTAACATCTGAGTCCTCAGATTACCAAAAAAAAAAAAAAAGACAACAGGAAAACCCAGCAGCTTGTCATGTCTGATTTGATTTTGTTATCATTTAGATACCAGAGTCTTACACTGGACAGGACTCTGCATTCTTTGGTTGTACCTGTCAATTTTCAATTACAGGACTGAGCTGCTTCAAGCTCTTAAGTTTGTCTTCAGTTTCCCTTCTGGTGATGAGCAAGCTACGTTCTCTGGGCACTGACACAGGGACAGTCTTAGCTTTGTCTCGAGGTGTGCATAGTATATTACTATATAATATATTATTATATAATATATAGTGTATATTTTATATGTAAATAATATACATTATTTCATATGTACGTATTGTACATACTTTATATGTAAAACTATACCTTATATGCTATATAATACAATTATAAATTATAATTTTATATCACAATGCCACTAGGCAGAAGCAGCCTCCAAGAATAGGTTTCCTGACTGGTAACATTTCACTTTGACCTTTCCATTTGCGTTTATCTAATTACAAAATTTAATTTCTTAAATTACCTAAGTCAATAAAATATAAGAGTAAAAAGAAAGAAAATTGTTTCTGTGAAAAGTAAGTTGAATGCTTTGGAAACACACAATAAGATCAAATCATTTAAAACTGCTTCGTTGTCAAATTCGACGTAGGTTGAACATACAAGAAGGGTAACTGACATAAAGAGGTCTGAGGACAGCTGCAGCATGACAGCCACCTTGCCACAAGAGCTAATGCTGTGGGCACCAGGTGGGCCAGGTAGCGCAGGGCATCAGAAGAGAGTCTACTTTAATATTGCTTCAGGGCATTTAATGACATTCCTTATCTTTAAAATATATCGTGGATGTGATAAAGCATGCCAAAGAAATGCAACTGAACAAATAAAATAAGAGACTCATGAAAAACTTAACAATTTTATGATAGTAAAAGTAGCAATAAAACATCCCAAAGAAAATGCCATCATCACTTTATGACTATGAAATCCTCAATCAGTTTTCCGTTACAAACAACAGAAGCTGACTCCGGATATTTAAGCAGCTTTTAAAAGATACTTGTGTTAAAGCAGATGAATTTTCAGGTGTATAAACCATAGCTCAATAAAGCTGCAAAAGAGGATATTGGGTGCCAGTGTTTTTTTATTTTTTCAATACCAGTAAGCAATTAACTCAATTCTGACTCTGTCTACCTGGAGCTAGCATCAGATCCCGAAGATCAAGGTTTCAGTCCTATAAGACTGTGCCATCCCCCCACTTCAGGCGCTGTTAGCAAGTCCAGGTTGTCACCTGTGCTTCTGACCAACTGGTTATGGATCAGAGGTTCCCATGGCTCGCTCCTCGGGTTAGATAAATTTGCTCGAATGGCTCACAGAACTCAGAGAAACAATTTACTTACCAGACTACCTGGTTTATTATAAAAGGATGTAACCCAGGAACAGCCAGGTGGAAGAGATGCAAAGGGCAAGGTGTGTGGGAAGTGGCACAGAGCTTTCATACTGCCTTGAGCACGTCATTTCCCCCACATCTCTAGGTGTTCACCAACCTGGGAGCTCTTCAAATTCGGTCCTTTTGAGTTTTTAATAGAGGCTTCATTACGTGAGAATGATTGATGAACTCATTAGCCATTGGTGAGTGAAGTCAATCTCCAGCCCATCTCCCCCCCTTAGAGGGGGAGGAGGAGTGGGAGGGGTTACTGAAAGCTCCAACCCTCTAATCACTTGGTTGGTTCCCCTAGCAACCAGCCCCCACCTGTGGGTTACCTAGTTTTCTAAAAGTCACCTTGTTACCATTATAAAAGTCATTCTTATCACTGTCATCACTAGAACAAAGACTGAATTTAAATCACAGTATCACAGGGTGGATCCCAGAATCAGTGGGGACACTGGAGGGAGCAGGCTTGAGGCTGCACTTCAGGAACAGCACTGAAAACCATGGTGAGAGCTGGTCTAACAAGGAACCTGCGGCTGCTGGCCCAGCTTTCCCTGACAGAAGGCACATCACGGCCTTTCTGCCAGAGGCTGACCGTACAGTGTCCATGCTGCTGGCAGACAAGCCGAGTCCCGGGTGAGAACTCAACCTTACGACCACAGCCAACCCCTCTGCTTCTGCCCTTGTCTGCAAAATGGAGACAGAGTCAGTCTCTTCATGCAGCTTGCCAAATAAAGTCTGAAATGCCTATGAACTAACTCAAAGGATCCTGGGGGATTGAGTTTTCTGGGTTTCTCTCTCGGGGAAGCAGGACTCCTAAAGCCAGAGATTTCCTAGACGTAGCACGAGTGATCAAAAGATGCTGGCAGCCTGAAAATGTAAGAAGTGTCTATTTAAACAGCTTCCGATTTTCAGTGGGTATACCCATGTTCAGTCAACTTCTCCTGATCTAGTACTTAGATTAGACCTCCAGAATTCCACGCACAATGCGTGGCTAATCAAAGTCTCTGAATTCTCCAAAAGAATACAGTGCTTGAGGTTCATGGTGACTATACATACATCTCTTAGTGGTTGAGAGCATGACTCTGGAACCAACCTATTGGTTTCAAATCCCAGTTTGGGGCAATTTATTGTAATATCTCAGTATCTTCAGCCGTAAACTGCGGATATTACAGTAACCTACCTCACAGCAGTGTGATGTGTTTTAAATGAGTCAATATATGTAGGGCCCTTAAAATAGTGCTTGAGTGAATACAAGTGAACTATTATTACAGGTAGGACACAAGGACTATAAGGACACAGGAGGGCACTGGGTCTCTGAGCTGCACCCCACGTGCAGAGCTCACGGATGGAGGCTCAAAGGGGAGAGGGACACGTGACCCTTGCGTTCTGAGCTGGAAACCGAGCGTGGAAGATAAACACATAAGTAAATGTGATACAAGGCAGACAGCAGTAAGTGTGCCATGTTGGCAAGCAAAATACTATGAGTAACATTCATTGAGGACGGAGATTCTTTCCTGCTGGGAGAACTTTGCAAGGCACATTGGAGTATGTCAACTTCGAGCTGTGCTTTAAATAAAGAGTTTAAATTTGATGGGCAGGTACCGAGGGGATGGAGAGGAAGAGGGCATTCCAAGGAGGAATGGAGCAGCTTGAATAAAAGCAAAAAGCTAAGAAACGGTATGAAAGGAATCACAGGGGTTTGCATGGGACAAAGTTTAGCAGCAGACAAGGCGAGGAGGAAACATGGACCAGTTTGTGGCGTGCTTTCTGTTCTAGGCTGGGGAGATGCCATTGATTATGAATGTAATGGAATCTTCACTTGTTTGGCACCGGGGAGGCGGAAGGGTCCCAACCCACCACAAATCATTCTACCCCAAACCATTCCATTTTTTTCTCACTCATTAGTTACCCTCTGACTCTAAGTTTTTTAAAAAGGTATTACTGTTTCAATAAAAGGAATGACATTTATAAATCAGACTGGAAACTGCTTTGAATTGGCCTTGCCTGGGGTCCCCCAGTTCCCCATTACTACATCCTTCCCTAGGCTGCCTGAATATATGGTTTCTATTACCTAAACAGGCAAATGGCAGTTAAAGGTATTCAGCGATTCAAGTCTATTAGCATTTATAAGGCAAAGACATGACTGCTTTTCTCACTCACCTCTCTACTAGCACATTCCCCCACCCCTCCACCCCCGCCGACTCTCCCTGAGAGCTAAGAGAAGGGTATGGAGAAATTCTACTTAGGTCAGACAATTCCTTATCTAAAATGTACCTCATTCCCCCTTGCCTTAGTGTTTGGCATGTTCCCTCTAGCAACAAAGCCAGAAGAAAGATGGGTGAGTGACTTCCTGGATCAGTGCTTCTTCACATGCTTCCCTTGACCCCTGAGTCCCTCGCTCAGCCCAGGTCTGGCCGGAGTCCCAGGGCATCCAGCGCTCCGGCACCTCCCTCCCAGAGTGATTCCTTCACTTGGTGAGCCTTCCAAACCTGCAGCCGACAAGTTGACTTAGGAAATGTGTTCATCAGTAAAACATACTTATGGCTTAGACTTTTAATACATGTGAGATGAATCTGAGTTTAAAAGTATTCCAAAAAAAGTAGGATTTGGAATCTCTAGTGTTAAGGAGCAAATGTACTACTGTTAAAACTTTGGTGTGACTCTGCGTAAGTCCATGCTCCATAAATTTGGTTCTATGACAGATATGGTATGGATACATACAGTGGAATATTACTCAGCCATGAAAATGAACGAAATCCCATTTGTGACAACACAAATGGACCTAGAGGTTATTATATTAAGTGGAATAAGTCAGACAGAAAAAGATAAGTACCATTTGATTTCACTTATATGTGGAATCTAAAAAACAAAACAATAAACAAACATAACAAACCAGAAACAGAGTTAGAGATACAGAGAACAAATAGGTGGTTGCCAGAGAGGAGGTGGGTTGGGGGGAGGAAAGAAATCAGTGAGGGAGATTAAGAGGTGCAAACTTCTACTTGCAAAGTAAGTGAGTCACGGGTATAGAATGTACAGTGTGGGGACCATAGACAATAACTATAGAATATCTTTGTATGGTGGCAGTGTAACTAGACTTATAATGGCGATCATTTTGAAATGTATAGAAATATTGATGTTGTGTAACAGGAACTAACACAGTGCTGAAGGTCAATCATATTCAAAAACAAACAAACAAGCAAGTGAACTCATAGAAAAAGATCAGGTTTGTGGTTATGGGATGTCGGGGAGTGGGTAGAGGGACTGGATGAAGGCAGTCAAACAGTACGACTTACCACTGTAGGATAAATAAGCACTAGTGTGTCACGCACAACACGTAATTAACACTGCCGTATGTTATAGATGAAAGTTGTGGAGAGTCAATCCCAAGAGTTCACATCACAAATAGAAAAAAAGTGCTTTTTCTGTTTCTTTACTCTCTATCTATATGAGGTGGTGGATGTTCACTAAACTTATTGTGATATCATTTATTTCATGATGTATGTAAGTCAAATCATTATGCGGTACACCTTAAACTTGTACAATGCTGTATTTATAGCTCAATGAACCTGGAAGAAAAAAAATTTTGTTCTATGACTCAAAACCAGAATAGGAAATGCACTTGTTTTACCAAATCCCTGGTGGCTTCACTAATATATACAATATAAACTATCCATTATTGGTTATTTTTTTTAAAGCATAAGGATTTATTAGCCCATATAATTGAAGAGTCCAGAGATGGTTCCAAGCTCCCAGCATAGCTGGATCATGGCCCTGGGTAGCTTTCTGTCTGTCCTTTTTGTGCTGGCTCTGTTCCAGGTTGGCTTCTGTAGGTTTACTGAGCTGTTTCACTTTCCGTCAAAATGTAGCACGTTCTGCATTATTACACAGAGGCAGCGTCTTTGACTAGTGGTTCTTCGAAGTATCGAAGTGCTGAAGCACCAAACTTGCGGTGCAGGACAGCAACCAAGGCTTAAGTCACGAGGGGCTCCGTGGACGTCCTGGCTGTCCAAGTGCACGTGGTCTCCTCCAGTTGGACAGCTCTGCTAGCCACACGTCAGGGGAGCACCCCAGCCTTTGCTTATTTGGGAGCCCTGGTGCTCAGGGCCAGGCCCTCTTGCATTACTGTATGGCCAGTTTTCTCCAGAATCCTTGCATTACTGGTTATTTGTAAGGGATCTGAAAAATAAAGCAATGGATATTGCAAAATATTAAGACGTATTTCTCTGAACATAGAGGAAGCCTAAATAACAATGTGAAAATTTTTCTTCTAATGTATCATTCTCTATTTATTTGATTACATTTTAATGTTCCGGCTTGTTCTATTTCTAGACTGATTGTTAAATAAATGCGCTAATTTGTATGACTGGCTGAGATTGCACTAATGGCATTTTCTCCGTGGCATGGCTTGTGTTTCTCAGTGTGCGGGTCTACACGCGTGCACAGACTGTAGCGGGTGGGGTTGGGGCGGAGACGGTCAGGGAGGTGAGAATAAAGTTCCGCTGCTGAGCTCAGTAGCGGGCAACAGAAACCAAGCACAACTCCGTGCCAATCATGGCTTTGAACTTTTTACAGACGTCATCTCGCCTGACTCCCATAACCACCCAATGATACAATTTCTACCTTGTTCCCATTTACAAGTGGAGAAACCAAAGTTCAGAAAGGCAAGTGCATTCCCTGAAGTTGCACACCTAGAACCGGGTGGAGCTGAGCTGTCTTTCTCCAGAGCCCGAGGGCTGACCTGCCCACCTGAACTGGTTTCCCGGGCTCTTTCTTCTGAAGTTTACTGCCTGCTGTTCCCTCCTCCATCCTGTGCCCTCTGAGAAGCCTCTTCCCTGAGAATCCCATCGATGTACGGTTTGGAGCCAGGAGTAGAAGAGCTTGTCCAAACCTTGTTCTTCCCCAGGAAACATTTTATTTCCTCCAGGAAAATGGCCTTTTCCCCTTTTCACATAATTGAATATGCTTCAAAACTTAGACAAGGAGCTACTATCTGATTCTTTAAAATCTGTTTTTCTCAGATTTCTTCTGTATAGCACAGGGAACAATATTCGATATCTTGTAATAGCCTTTAATGAAAAAGAATATGAAAATGAATATACGTACGTATGTGCATGACTGGGACATTACGCTGCACACCAGCAACTGACACATTGTAAATGAGTATAGTTTGATTTTTTTTTAAAATCTGCTTTTCTGATTGTGACAGAAATACATGCAAATTTCAAACTTTTAATAGAAAGAAAACTTGGAAATATGTAAAGAACCCCCTAAAACGCCTAAGACTATGCAGTTCACATTTTTGTGCGTTTTCTCCTATCACATACAGCTTCACATTTTGTTTTTTTTCATATATGGTTATGTGGTAAGCATTTTCTCATAATTCTTGAGGGCAACAACTGTGTTTCTCTGGATTAACGTATTTCCAGGGCTTAGCACAATACCTGGCATGTAGCAATTAGCATCTAATTAGTAATATCTAATCATTTGATTTAATAAATATTAGTTGATTGAATGGCTGACATTATATATCCTTCCAAAACTTTTTAAAGGCCACATAATTATGAATCTCTGTAATAAAGTGTGACTGTGAAATCCCATTAAGATGGTGCATAACTCATTTTCAGAGGTTTCACAAGACAACACAAAACCCTGGGGCAGGAGTCAGGCTGGCCGGCTCTGGCTTAGCTCAGCCAGCGTACATATTACAATACATTACACTCCATTTTACTTCTTAATACCTCCGTTTCCTCTTTTGTAACATGACTGGACTGCTTGCTAAGATTCACTTCTATTTTTACACAGTATCATTTTCTTTCTTTGAATGGATGTTACTATAGTACGTAAATATTTTTTATTTTAAAACATTTAAGTAATACAGAATTATAGAGGGTAAAACGTTTCACAGTCACCCTCATCCCCAATATCACTCTCCTCCCCAAAGGTTACAACTAGTAGGTCTGTAGGTCCTTCCATCCTTTTTCTATGCTTTTATGTGTGTCCAAATTCAAATATGTAATTTAAAAAGCCATAAATGGCATCACATGATATGCATTATTCTGAGAATTGCTTCTTCTCCCTTCCCTCCGTTTCCCTACAATATGTCTTCGGGGCTTTTTCTGTGAGTCAGCACATTTAAACTGACTTTATTTTGATAAAGTAGATGTTAACCATCAGTTATTTATTCTACCAGCAACAGACGTAGGTTGTTTACAGTTTTACACTGTTATAAACAACGCAACAGTAAACAGCCCAGAAGACACGGCATAGTGGCTAAGAGCATGCGCTCTGGACTCAGACTGTGTGCTTTTGAACCCTGGCTCTACCACTTCATAGCTGTTACTTAACCTCTCTGCGCCTCGGTTTCCTCGTCAATAAAGTGGGGATTACGGGGCTACTTTTAGAATTAAATTAGTCAACATATGTAGAGTTCTTCCACTGCGCCTGGCACATAGTAAGTGCTAAACACTATTATCACTATTACTATAATTATTATATGTAACATCATGGTGCACATATACAAGGGAACTGATTTCTAAAGACGGAATTATTGGCTTGAAGTTAAGCATATACAAAATTTTGAAAGGTTTTGCCAATTGCTTCCTAAAAGTTTTTAACATTTTCTACCTCATTAACAGCGGTGGAGAGTGCATATCTTACACTGGTCACTATCAATTTTAAATATGTTTGCTCCACTGTTAGATGCCAGCGCACGGTTCAAAGCTTAGGCTAATTAGCTATCGTCATTCTTCATGCCTTTTACTGTCAAGATTGAAATGTAAGAATTCTGATCGGTATTAAGGCAAGTTTGGGCCACCAGCTTTTTACCAGGGGAGATAGGCAGAGTTTTTAGGCTGTGCCTTGTCCATACCCTGTATTGTCTCTCTTTAGTGGAGTGCATGTGCCCTGAAAGATGTCTGGTGATTCTTTTCTTTCGTGTGGTTTACATAAAATGAAATAAAAATCCTGTATTTGCCTCAAAAAAGAGCTAAAAACAAAAGCAGAACACAAAAGTATCAGGGAGTGAGCACACGTTGTCAAAGCTCAAAGGTTTAGCAGAACATCACGCTTGAGGTTAAAGAAGTGTTAGACTTTAAAGAAACGTGTCTGAGCTTGTCCTTCAGCAAAGTGGTGTGTAGCCTGCTTCTGAGTCAGGGCTGGAGCTGGCGGGGCTGCAGGAATGCTTCAGGCTCCACCCAGCCCTTTGGGATTCAACAGCCCAAAAGCTCTCTAGTGCCCTCTTCTGGCCAAAAGGAGGAGCTACATGCTTACCAGAGAACTGTTCTGTATCGTCCCAACATTTATAGTTATTTGTTCACAAAGTTAAAGTCAAGGAGTTAAGGAAGAGAAAAAATTTTAGAGTTCTAAGAGAGGAAAATTAAAGTATTTGGGAATAAATAGCTGACTGGAGTGTTTGCATAACTGAATCACTCTGCTGTACACCAGAAACTAACACAACATTGTAAATTAACTATACTCCAATTTAAAAAAATAGTATATTCAGTGGTGGTAAGTACTATGAAGAATGATAAAACTAAAAGGCAGAGCAGGGATGGGGGGGTTGCAGGGTGGGGCTGGGATGCAATCATTGTACAGAGCAGGGAGGGTAGGACTCACCCACAGGTGACATTGGAGTAAAGATATAAAGAAAGTCAAGAGGAAAACCATGACAGCCGCAAGGAAGGAAAGTGTTTTCCATCATCCAGTCATTCCCAGGGGGCAATTCGGATAGGGCATACAGGTCAATAAGGAGTAACTGCAGTTTCAGAAAGTTCTTAATACTGCTAGCACATTATTTTCACATATTCCTACATGATAACCCCCAACATCGTTCATGGTCAAATGTTTTAGTGGTTTGGCCCAGTTCAAAAGTTCATGGTTCCACCAGGTGAGGACATGCATAAGGTCCACCTCCTTAATGGCCTCCTGATTCCATTTTTAAGAACCCCTTGACATAAGTGACTCCATTTTATTCTACATTTCCCACTTCCCACTCTTGATTAAGATCTTTCTCTAAAGGCACTGCTAATCAACTTACAGATGTGCTCTGTCTCACACTGCAAGGACGGACTTGTCCCAAAAAGCCACGTCCCGCACTGGGGGGAGTTTTAATCTTCAATGACTATTTCACGGAGTGAGCATCCTAGGGGTTAGGTCACATTTGAGCAACAGGGAGGCATTCAGGAAATGATTCCTGGGCAGTTTCCTTGTCTGGGAATTTCATCAAGTTATATGAAGGTTCAGGTGAATAAGCCGTATCTACCATTTCAGTCTGTCGAGTGACCATACTCTTGGTGTTCGTAGAGGTTTTGGAGCAGATCTGAGTGAGGAGTAGCATAAGGAGCTCAAACACAAGCACACAGAACAAAATCCCAAAGCAAAAGCAGACTCTGAAGCCCTGATCTTGTCCAAGAGCCTGTACCTGGAGGAAACCAGCTGGAAACATCACTAGGGAACCAGAGGACACTGAACTGGAGAGGTCTTGTGCTATTTTTCTAATTTTTTTGAGTTCTAATTCAGCTTCACCAGAAGGGTTGATTCAGGTGCAGGAAGAGGTGTCGGTTATGGCACAGCCACCGCTCTGTTCCGCGAGGAGATAATCAAGTGCTTTTCGGTTATCTAGTGCAGACCCCCCTGGGGAATCCAGAGAGCATTGCTGTTGAGCCAAGGCTCGAGTGGTGGAACCTTCTAATTTAGCTCTGGTTAGGGACACATTCTTTATCAACCAGTCATTATGGATTGCATCAATCCGAGGAACAAATTCTTTGGCAACGGTAATCAATGTAGAGTAGATTGGGTATAAAAAGGGGGCTGCCAAGTCTCTCCGGGGCTTCTGAGATTGTAGCTGGATTTTTCCTTTGACAAGAACTTGAAATAAAATGCTATAATTTTCCAAAAGGCATCGTCCTATCATATGCCAGCTGTCTAGACATTCATAAGCCCATGGTCCCCCCTTGTAATCATATACAAAGGTGTACCCAGAGGGGGACATAGTATGCTGCCATGAGTGTGGTTATTCACATTTCCACTGGGAGGTATGAACTTAGGGATATATTCTTGCCAAAGATCAGTGTGGCCATTGCAGACCATTATGGGTCAGCTGACAACCATCTACCCCAAGTGGGACGAAAGGCTTGACATAGACTGGTGAGACCACATTCCTTACAAGTTTTGGCGAGCCATTTGTTTGATGCTGGAGGTAAAGGGAAAAAAGGGTACAGGTGGTTAGAAGGCTAGAGGAGCAGGGCTTTAGAGACATGTTTTGGGACAGTGTCAACCAAAAGCAAGGTGGAGACTCCTGATCATATAGTTTTACTCTGCAGACAATTTTAGGGGCTGGACACTTAAAAGCTAACATAGCATTGGGAACCAAGGAGAAACTGGTGATGGTTATAACAAGGGGTCCTTAGAAATGGATGACCGTGATCTTTGGAGACAGACCCAGTACTCAGAGATGTCACCCAGGTGCTGTAGTCTGGGAATAGTTCGCTAGAATATTATCTTCCCATTTGCCGAAAGAAGTACCCTCAGGAAGGGAAAAACTAAGATTAAACAGATTCCAGCAAAAGGCTGACCACTCACCACCTTGGATATAAGAAAGTAAGTCATTAACTCTGAAACCACCAGCCCACTGGGGGATACTTCCTTAGCAAGAATGTTGAATTAGTGTCATTAAACTCAGTACATTTGTCAGTGAGATAGAACAGATCTGGTATGAAAACGATCAGCAATGAGGCGAGAGCTGTGTGTATGTGTGTACCAGCCTGGTCTCCAATCTTGGGAAAGCTGTCAGCATCAGAAGTCTGCTTCACTTCCTAGTAATTTAAAGTCTCCAGTCAGCTCAGAAGTCCAGTGGGGCATTGGAGCCTTTTTAAAATGAGAAACATGAATCTAAGAATCGACACCTTTAAGCTTTATAACATGAGGATTAATTAAAAGTACTTGATATGGTTCTTTCCATCTAGGTTTTAAAGCATCTTTTTTTTTTTTTTTTTTTTGAGGAGGGTAATTAGGTTTATTTATTTTTTAATGGAGGTAGTGGGGATTGAACCCAGGACCTCATGTATGCTAAGCATGTGCAATACCCTCTCCCCAAGAATCTTTTTGAATATGTCGTTTCAAGTAGACAGAAATCATCTGGATGTAGATTGTGGCGATGTTTGTTGTCTTGTCTCCCGGGAGTGCACCATGGAAAGATCATTCTACTCCGGTATGGTTTTTATCTAAGACTCTGACTAGTCCATTGCAATACTGAATCCTGTCTCCTTTAATTAGTTGAATATATCAGGAGCAGAGAGAGCCAAATGCAGGTCGGCCGGTAATGATTTCAAGTAGTGACAGCCTGTGTTTCCCAAAGACGGCAGCTCTCAGGTTCAAAAGGACCAAAGGAAGTGCCTTAAACCAAGCCGATTTCAAAGTCTGCATAAATTTTGCCAAGTGAGTCTTACTGATGCTATTTGTTCTTTCCATGAGTCCAGAAGACCGATGGTGATAAACACAACGGAAATGCTGTAGGATAGGCCAAAACGCACAGACTGGTTTCGTAACATGGCCAGTAGAGTGTGTTCCCTGGTCACTGTGCCGTGCTGAGGGCCCGTCCAGGTGGGTATAATCTTCTCTAACAATGTTTTTGCAACTGTTGAAGTGGTAGCCTATTGGCAAAAGGGATGCTGCAATTCAATGAGAAAACATGCAAAGCACAGGAACAAATTTATAGCCTTGGGAAGAAGTCAACTGGATAAAATCCATTTGCCATAACTTGAAAGGCCCTTTATGTAAGTCAAGATGTCCAGGGGCAGTTTGGATATGGGTGCTATTCAGGGCATAGAGCACAAGTTAATCATGCCTCCCTGGTGGCCTTAGTAATACTTCCCCAACAGTGTTGTTTCACAAAGCTTACAAGTTCATCTTCTGCCCAGTGGGTCCTCTGATAAGTCATTTTCATGAGGGATCTTTTCATGGACAATGGCAAGACAAGTCTTCTATTTGGGCCACCCTATAAATTAGCTGACGGGCTAAAAACACAACTATTATCTGCCTAAGAAAGCCTTTTTTTTTTTTAATGTGGTACCTTGGACTGGGCATCTTTGACCATTTTCATTGGATCCTCATTCAGAATGCAGTCAAAATTTGCTATTACAGTTCCAGGTAGGGTAGCTTGTAAATTAGCTGTCCTTGTGGCCTGATCAGCCAAATTACTTCCTTTGGTTTCAGCTAGATGTAATTTTGAATACCCATTGAAAAAAAATTTTTTTTGAATGAATGCCCAAGCACCTTAATGATGGCTAGAACAAAAGGCAGTTGGATCATACCAATTTCCATTCTTAATCTGGTCCCCACCACCACCACCATTGTCAAGATTTGTTTCCACAGCATGCCAAAGTCATGAACTGCCTCAAAGGCATAGCGACTATCTGTATAGACAGGCACAGTTCCTCCTTCTGCTGGTGTGCGAGCTCTCGTTAGAGCATGGAGTTCTGTGCGCTGGACCACAGCAGCAGTTGGCAGCAGAGCCGCCTCAGTGCCTTCAAAGGAGATGACTTCATGCCCAGCACAATACTTTCCTTCACATTTTCCAAATAAGAACCATCAGTAAACCATGAAATCTCTGCATTGGCAATAGGGTTTTCTTGTAAGTCAGCACTAGGGATTAATTAAATGATCAGTCAGGGTCACACAGTCATGAGGAGCTTTGTCAGTAGGCAGAAAGAGAAGGCGTGCAGGGTAGTTCGTTGCAGTAGGAAAGGGTTATGTGAGGGGAAGTTAGTAACAATATTTCATAGGAGGTAAGAGGGCTTACAGAAAGGTTCTGAGTGTGATGAGAGTTGAGCAAGGCTTCTATTGCGTGGGGATTGCAGATGGTGCATGGACAGCTCATAACTGTCTCCTCAGCTGACTTTGTAAGAGCTAATGCTGCTGAAATAGCTCTCGTTCGTGGGGAAACACCTCTGGCCACAGGCGCAATAGCCAAGCGGTCAGCGCTGACTTCTGTGCCTTTGAGTGAGCACTCCTAAGGCTTTACCCTCCTTTTCACACACAAAGAGCAAAAAGGGAGCTGGTAATTAGGATGTCCTAAAGCAGGGGGACTGGGGAAAAAAAGGTGTTTTCTTCCCACTCTAAGGGATCTGGCCTTTCAGCTTTGAGCCATGTAAAAAGAGGCTGGGTGATTAAGAAAAAGTTAGGTATCCAGTTCCTACAGTTACTGGTCAGACCCCCAAATCCTAGAAGATGTCTTTTGGTCTGTGGCCATGGGAAATCTGAGACACTTTGAATCCTACTAGGATCTAAAAAAGTCCTTGACATGAGATCAAGTGTCCTAGATACTTGACCTGAATTTGAACAAGTTGTAATCTCTTTAGAGACCTTTAGTTACTAACAGTTTGAGGAGATGGATGCTGTCTCGCTGACTTGCTTGCCTGGAAGAGGAGCAGAAAAGTTCACCAGCATATTGTTGAGAGGGCAGACCCTTATAGAAAAATGCCATCTGCTGAGTCTGCTTTTAGGCTCTGCACAAAGCAGAAAGGTCTTTCAGTATCGCAAGGTGTACTGTTCTTCTCACGTGAAAGAGTGAAAACTGACTTTCAGGATCCTCCGGGATGCTGAAAAAGGCACTACAGAGGTCTACTAAGGTGAAAATGTTACCCTCTGTAGGTGCTGCCGTGAAAAGGGTATGAGACTACTGGATGACAAGAGATGACAATGGTATTAACAGCCCTCAAATCCAGGGCAAATCTCCACCCCCTTCCGTGGGGTTTCTTACCAAGGAGAATGGGTGCAGTGCAAGGACTGGTGCTGGGGCCTGTGAGGCCTGTGTCTTACATTCCTTCATGATTGGTTTAATTCCTAAGTTCTCAGGGTTTAAAAGATATTGTTTACTATTGGGAAAAGGCTTACCAGGGTCAATCTGAACTTGAATTGGGGAAGCTGAATGAATCCACCCCATGTTGACAGTGGATTTTGCCCAGAGTCTCTCAGGGACTTCTTCGAGGAGTTTTAAATTTATGTTGTCTTCAAAGCTTATCTTAAGGGCAAAAATGCTAATAGGGTTGAGGAGCTTGGAATGCCATTAGCTGTGGAGCGGGCTGAATCAACTTCGAGGATATTCCACCTTAGAGAAAAAAGATGGCAGCATGATATTTTTCTAAAAAGTCTTTTCCTAGGAAGTTGACAGTAGCAGAATTGACCAACAGAAAAGAAGAGCTGTCCTGGAGGGAGCCCAACTGGAAAAGTAAGTTAAGGGGCTTATAAGCTACGAGGGGTTTATGAGATATTCTAACCATTTGAACTTTCCCAGTGGTCTGAGGAAGGGGTGGTCTGAGGTTGGAGGAGTTGAGCACAGAAACTGCGGCTCCAGTGTCAATTAAGACAGTAAGGACTTCATTTCCAAACATTAGGGAAGTTTCACTCAGATGAGTAAAGGGAAGGCTTAGAAAAACCTCCTGTTTTTCCTTGGAGCAGGCTCAGTCCACAAGAGGAGCTGAAGGTTTAACACTGGAGGATTGTTGAAAGTGTTTCAGTTTCACGCAATCCTTTTTCCAATGACCAGGTTACTTACAAAAATGGCAGCCATGCTTAGAGTTTGGAGGTTTCAATTCAGCTTGTTGAAGCCTCTTGGAGGAGTCTTGGAGTTGAAGCTATAAATTCATTATTTTAGTTGCCTTTCATTTATTTGAATTTTGAATAGTCCAGGCCAGTTGGTTTGCTGGATTAACCAAATCATGAATTGCTGTGGTTTCCCAATAAAGTTGTGCTCACGTCACTAGAATTGTGCAATCTTCATCTGGGCTGTTTATCAACATGGAGTTAAAGGCCACCTTAGTGAACTCTGTGTTTAAAAAGGGTCCAGAGTTTTCCTTAAAAATAATTTCCAGTTGGTTATAATAGTCATGCACAGGGTCCTCTGTCCTCAGTGTATGCTTGGATTTATTTCAATCAACAGGTTTTGGGAAAGCCTGCGGGTGGCTTCATATGAGGTTTTCGCTATTTTATCCACCCAATGTTGGGCCTGGCCTTCTCCCTCAAGCATGTGGACTGATTGATAAAGATCAGGAAACACAGCCTCCTAGGTTTGAATGGCAATGCTAAATTCCTCTGCAAAATGGTGAGGACCCTCCGTAACCTTGGGAAATTCTTTAGCAATAGCTCACAATTCTGCCTTAGTCCAAAGTGTGTAAATTACATTTAAAAGGGTACCCTTGTTATTGGGTTTCAATTTAAAGGAATGAATTTGAACTGGTTTGAAAGGAAGAGGTTGGGGCTGGAAGATCAATGGAAGCCTTGGGGTCTTAGGGATAAAAAGGGAGCTTAGCAAGGGAAGGGCAAAAGGAAGCGGGGGTGCGGGGAGTGGACAGATTTGAGGAGCAAGAGGGGTGACAGAAGAGTTATGAGTCTTTTGTGACTGAGAACTCTTTTCAGAAAGTTTGGAATCTGAGTCTTCGAGGGAGGTAATTTTGGAGTCTTAGACTTGTTTAGAGGCCTCAAAATACCAATTAAAGTAAATGATCCATTCAATTTGCTTAATTCTGCAGTTTTCAAGTTTATCGGGCAGAAAAATAAGTTTAGGGATTTCAAAAGAACCCCAGTGTGGCCACTGTAATTATAAATCGTATTTGGTGTTATCAGTCCATTGAGATAGAAATTTACAAGATGAAGGACCAGTTTTGAAACATAAAAACTGCTTGGGTTTAACCCTCTTGGAGGAACTTAGAAGAGGACAGTCCCTTAATTAAAGAAACGTCCAAAGAAACCAGAGTACCCACCAGAGGGAAGCTCCTCTAGTGACACAGCCACAAAGTGACAAAGTGAGACAATCATCCCCAGGGCGACTGCCCACCTGATCCCAAAGAAAGGCAACGAACACAGCCTCAACCTGCAGAAGGGAGGCCTGAGCCTGAGACGACTCACAGTTGAAGAAGATGCCAGTTTGTGTGGAAACAGTGAACTCAAGAGGGTCTGAATGTGCCACACGGATTCCAGGAGGCATCAGTCCTGTGGCTTTGAGAGGGCTTCAGATCCCGCTTCTAAAACCACATGAACTGATCTAAACAAATATAGGAGGCAGTAATCAGGCAAAAAGCATTTATTTGGTATCAAGGAGTTGCAATTCAAGGCAAATAGATTCAGACAGCAACCCAAACAGTGTCCTGCTAGGGAGTAAGAGTCAGGGGCTTTTAAAGGCAAAAATCGGAGGTTTGTACTACAAAGATTTTTCTTTGGTGTTGGAGGCAGAAGCTAGGCTTGACTAAACATGACTGAGTGCTAAGGTTATCACTAGAGAGAGGTAGAAGTCCATGACGGTGACAGGCTGCAGGTGTTCTTGCAGAGTTCTTGGACTGTCTGTGGTTTGGCCTGGTTCAAAAGCTCATGGTTCCACCTGGTGAGGACATGCGTAGGGTCCACATCCTTAGTGGTCTCCTGGCTCCATGTTAAAACCCCTTGACGTAAGTGACTCCACTTTACCTCACATTTCACAAATCCTCCAGGTCTCTGCTCTCTCTCTAGTACATTCCTCCAATCCCAAAGCTGGTTTTATTACACTCCAACTCTATTAAACCTCTGTATTTTTATCAAGTGGATCTGCGCTCCTCCTGATCCCAAGTCCCTACTCTTGATAGCAATAAAATATCAAGAAAACTCTGAGTCTGGGTGGATCTCTAAAATGTCGGTGAGCCTTGTCTGGTTTTCGCTTTGCTTAGGGCTAGCTGTTATAACTCATCAGTGCTTTGTTCTTTCCTTCTGCAACCAAGAAAGAGAAAAGAAAGCCTCAAAGAATTAATGTTCAGGCTGCAGGACTGAAAGAAGCCTACTTTCTACTTTACAGGGAACTAGGAAGAGAAGAAGTTTTGATCAGAAATAGTTTTCTGATAGAAAATAACGAGTTCTAAATTTTAAACAAAGTTTTGTTATTTAGATCATTTGTATACTGGAGACAGCCTTTGGATTTAACCCAGGGCTCCCCCAGATAGCCCAGCTCAAAGAGAATAACAGCTTACAAACATTCACGGTGCTCTAAAGAACTTAAGCACACATGCACCGACAACCAGCAATATGGGGCCTCTAGGTTAAAAGGCTCGGCAGTGGACATAAAGATGAGTGGAACCCGATCCTGGGCACCAGCGAGGTGACAACCTGGAAGGACAGACACACATTTCAATTTAAAAAATCTTACTAGCTATGTGCCAAGGATTGTGCTAAGGCTGAGAATTAAAACTACGAATGTCATTGTCCCAGCCCATGAAGTGTTTCAGTGTGTTACAATACTGTGCAAAAAGCACTCTGGGAGCACAGAGGAGAGAAAGGTTAGTTCTGTCAAGGGACATATATTAGAACCTGGCCTAGAGGAATCCTCACAGGTGGAGGCAAGCAGGAAAGGCATTTCAGGCGAGGAAGACAGCATGGGCAAGGTGGGACAATGGCTACTGGTCAGAGCCCCGGGAGCAAGAGATTAAGACATCCAGGACCTTAGTTTACTCAAATTCAGTTCTGCTGTAGTCAGGCATCCCCTTCAAGGTCCCTGTGAGGAGTAAGACAAGACCAGGAGGTTTTGGCCACAAAACCCAATACGGAAACTAGCCCGAGTATGCAGGGTCCACAGACACTCTCCTCATTTTTGGCAGGCCTGAGCCCTAACGTCCACAAGGCCTGGCAGCATCCACTCAGCTATCAACATCACACATTTTACCACTTCAGGGGTCAGGAAGAGCCAAGTCAAGGAAAAGCCTCCAAGGAAAAAGAGAGGAAATGTGTTTTTCCCTCCAAGTTCCTCCAGAGTTGGCCTCATTTAGCACCCAAGGCCTTGTTAGTTAGAGTTACTAATCAAATGAGAATTGTTTTAACTGCTGTGAGGAAGTACAGACTGATTTAACATTGATGGAGTGTGCTTCAGACACGAGCTAGACAGCAAAACATGTGACCTCATTACCGCAAACTTATTTAAATCCCATTCTATTAACAAGGAAACTAAGGCCTCAGACAGGAGGAGAAACTTATCTTAACATCATAGCCAAACCACTGAACTCAAGCAGTCTGGCCCGGGTCCATGCTTTTGACTATACATTTTGTAATATAAATTCAGCAAAGAAATGAATTGAGAAAAAGTACTGGATAGAAAGAAAACTCAAAGACAGGGGTCCAATAAGATCAGTTTTATGGACATTCAGGCTTTTCAATTCCTTTGCATGTCTCCATCCCTTAAATCCCGAGTCCCAGCCTTAGGGCAAGGGTGACTGACACTGTATAGTCTAAACACTACAGAGCTACAGTAATCAAAACAGTAGGTATTGGCATAAAAACAGACATATGGATCAATGGAACAGAATGGAGAGCCCAGAAATAAAGCCACAGACCTATGGTCAATTAATCTTTGACAAAGGAGACAAGAATATACAATGGAGAAAAGACAGTCTCTTCAGCAAGTGGTGTTGGGAAAACTGGACAGCAGCATGTAAATCAATGAAGTTAGAACACTCCCTCATACCAGACCCGAAAATAAACTCAAAATGGCTTAAAGACTTAAATATAAGACAAGACACAATAAATCTCCTAGAAGAAAACATAGGCAAAACATTCTCTGACAAATCTTAGCAATGTTCTCCTAGGGCAGTCTACCCAGGCAATAGAAACAAGAGCAAAAATAAATAGATGGGACCTAATTAAGCTTAAACTTACAAGCTTTTGCACAGCAAAGGAAACCATAAGTGAAACAAAATGATAACCTATGGAATGGGAGAAAATATTTGCAAATGATGCGATTGACAAAGGCCTAATTTCCAGAATATATAAACAGTTCATTCAGCTTAATAAGATAAACAAACAATCCAATCCAAAAATGGGCAGAAGACCTAAACAAGCAATTCTCCAATGAAGACATACAAATGGTGAACAGGCACATGTAAAAAATGATCAATATCACTATTTATCAGAAATGCAAATCAAAACTATAGTGAGGTATCACCTCACACCAGTCAGAATGGCCATTATTCAAAAGTCCATGAATGATAATGCTGGAGAGGGTGTGGAGAAAAGGGAGGCCTCCTACACTGTTGGTGGGAATGCAGTTTGGTGCAACCATTATGGAAAACAGTATGGACATTCCTCAAAAAACTAAAAATAGACTTACCCTATGATCCAGCAGTCCCACTTCTGGGTATATATCCAGAGAGAACTCTAATTTGAAAAGATACCTGCAACCCAATGTTCAAAGCAGTACTATTTACAACAGCTTAGACATAGAAGCAACCTAAATGTCCATTGACAGATGACTGGGTAAAGAAGTTGTGGTATATTTATATAATGGAATACTACTCAGCCATAAAAAGAATAAAATAATGCCATTTGCAGCAACATGGATGGACCTAGTGATTGTCATTCTAAGCGAAGTAAGCGAAAGAGAAAGAAAAATACCATATGATATCACTCATAAGTGAAATCTTAAAAAAAATAAAGAAAAAAAAAGGACACTGTGAACTCATCTATAAAACAGAAAAAGACTCACAGACATAGTAAACAATCTTATGGTTACTGGAGAAAAGGGGTGGGAAGGGATAAATTTGGGAGTATGAGATTTGCAAATGTTAGCCACTATATATAAAAACAGATTTAAAAGTTTCTTCTGCCTAGCACAGGGAACTATATTCAGTATCTTGTAATAACCTTTTATGAAAATGAATATATGTGTATATGCATGACTGGGACATTGTGCTGTATTCCAGAAATTGACACATTATAACTGACTGTACTTCAATTTTAAAAAATTAAAAAAACCAAACTCTGTATAGTCTAATGTAGTTGCCTAATTTTCGATCAAAACCAGAGCTAAGATTGATTGACTTCAAGACAATAATCTCAAGTGCTGGAACTAACGCTGTCTTTTAGGCCAATAGCTCAGATGACTCATCGTCAAGTCCAAGGTTGTAGAGTTCTACTCTATCTTATAACCCCATTGTGATAACTGCATGTAGTGGATACTGTGGCGAGCTGCCCCAGTCCCTCTTTTAGGACAACATGTTCATTCTTCCAGCTGCTGGGAGTACTGCCTGCTGAAGACTCACATCACAATCCCTCTCTGGGAGTTGCCTTCAGCCAAAGGGAGTTGCCAGCACCACACATCTATTAGAAAGGCCAAGATCCAGAAAACTGATGACACCACATGCTGGTGAGAAAGGGAAGCAACAGGAATTCTCATTCCCTGCTGCTAAGAAGGCAAAATGGTACAGCCACTTTGGAAGACAGTTTGGCAGTTTCTTACAAAGGCAGCTGCCATACCAAGGTGATGCCCCCTCTCTGTAGGCAGCTCACATCCAATGGCTGGAAGGTGCAGGGGTACAATGACCCCTTGCCTCAACTCTAAAGGGCCACCTCAGTCCAGAGCTTCCAGCAGAAATGGTTGAGGACTCTGTTCCAAATGTATCACAGTTCAATATCTCTCTTTGCCCGTTTCCACTTCCCTCATTCCCTTACAGATGTTGTTCTCCAAGTACTCCCTCAAATTCTCTTTATGCAAGTCACCATCTCAGACCCTGTTTCCTAGGGGACCCCACCATTGGTATGGAAGCAGCTTACAAAATGATATTTTGGAGACGGATCACCTTTTAGCCAACTGTCAACAAGGACCCTGTCACGGGTGGTGGGTGGAACGCTGATAACTCATAGCTTGATACGCAGGTGCAGTTGTTGACACTTTCACTGTGGGCAAAAGGGGAGAGCTTCAGCGGTGGTACAATGTAAGGGTTTGAGAAGTTTGGTGCAAGCGGTTCTCATGAGGACTATGGACTCAGAAGGCTCTTGCTGTGTCTTACCTATCCTATTCACCAGCAAAAGGCAAAGAAATGCTGCGGGATTGATCACCAATTTAAGGTGAGGGGCCAGAAGCCCGCACTGCAGCAAACAAAAAGACTCCTTTCCTGTTGAAGGGCAGAAAAAAACTGAGCTCCAGGTTTTTATTAGAGGAATGAAGTTTCAGAGAAGGTTGAGTTCTCAGCCAGAGTAAGATTGCTAAACCAAAGTCAGGCTCTGACTGGGAAGGACTGAGATCCTGAGAGCTGGGGACATGTTGGTTGACACATTTGAAAGTACTGATTCCCCAGAATCCTTTAAACCCTCTGAGCACACATCTCCCCTGTTAAAGGCTAGTTCCCCTGTGCCTGGAGGTGATGCGTAGGTTTCTGCCTTCGAAGTCTCCGTGCACCACTTCTGAGGATCTACCCCAAATTTCCTCCTGGCCACCAGTCCAATAAATAGGGTTAAGATACAACATAACCCAGCCAGAGAAGTGCTGTGTCTGCTAATGGAGGATGAGGATACTGAAGGAGTGGCCAATATGTACTGGCAGGAGTCGGGAAAGTTTATATGGGAATCGATACTGAGGGCGATGGACGGGAGAGCAGAATATAAAGTTGGATAAGAGAGTTTATCAGGATGGTTAGAATTCAACTCCTTATATACATCATATATGTGACCCTTTGTGATAATGGCTTTTGCATGTCTTTCCAACCTGACGTTGTGTCCCAGTTTGCCCCCTCTATTCCAGCAATACCAAGCTACCGAGGTCAAGTTATATTTAGCCCTCTGTAAAACCACTAACAACTCTCTCTGCCTAGAATGTTTACCCTACTCCATTCCCCATTCTACCCCTGCCTTAGGTGCCTACAGCCTTCTATTTTATAGCACAGCCCATCTGGGAATCTTATCTGCTAATTGGAGTAGAAGTTAATACATCCTTTTCCGGAAACAATTTCGCAATACTGGGAGCCTTAAAGCGATTCAGGAATTCCATTTTTCCCTGGGAAGGGTGAAATCTGAAATTTTCAAAAATTTATGAACAAAGATAAAAATGGCATACTTATTATTATAAAAATTAATGTAACCCAAATATCTGAACATACAGGCTTATGGAAATTACATCCATACAAAAATTGTGTGTAGCTACTGAAAATGATGTGTTTTAATAATTCATAATAAGAAAATGCTTATGATAAACTAAATGAAAAACAAAATGAAGTTATAGGATCAAAACTTTGTAATAATGTGATAGGAAAAAGTACTGAAAAAATATGACAAAATCTAACAGTAGTTATTGCCAGGCACTGGAAGTACAAGGTATTTAAATTTTCTTCTTTCTTATTTAAATTTTCTTCTTTCTTATGCTTTTCTGTATTGCCCAAATTGGCTCAGAGAACAGATACTACTTTCATAATCAAGACTCAGTTTAAGTATCGCTTCTGAAAAGAAAAGTCCTTTTTTCTCAAAATGTGGAAAATATATATATTAAAACTTACATATGTGTATATAAGCTTTTTACCATGGTCCTAACCAAATACAATTATCTATTCACCCATCTGCACCCTTCACTATGATTATGTGGATAGAAATTTTGTCTTTTATTTCTATAAATTTAGCATCTATGCATTGCCTGGCACATAGCAGTTTCCTAAAAATTATTTGCCATCTTTTCTTTTTTCTTTCTTTTTTTTTTTAGCTGGGAGGTTGCTGTTGGCTTTGCACTTTTGACTAGGACAAGTGGTCTCTATTATTCTGAACCTAAGAACAAACCCAAAATTTATTAAAAACAAAACTTTTTGAAGAAATGCTAGAATAATCGGTTTTACTTTTAGTGAGTGAAATCTTTTTTTTCCCCCAAGTCCAGGACTTCTGACAAAAGAAATAAACTTGGAGTCAAACATGATGAATGTTGCAATTATTCCCTGAACTATAGTAACACGATATTAATACTAATATTTTCCTCAAAATAAACTCCAGATTTAACACAGTGTCCTTCCAGATGAGGGTGAAGGCAGGCAGGTGTTTCCCCAGTGCTGCTCTTTTCCGTGGGAGCTGTCAGCCCCAGGGCGGTACTCCACAGCTGGACTGTAAACAAAAGTTTTTCCAATTGGCTCAACGTACGTTCAATAGCAAAATAACAGAAAAAAGTGGCCTCTGTTCTCCAAAATGCACTGTCTTGGGCAGACTTTTACTGTGAAAGTCTTCACAGTTTGCACACATTTCTCCCAGCTGGAAATGTACGTCCCGTTTAACAATTACATAATGTAATCTTTCATGTGAGAATTTTGAGCAGCACAACAGGGACATGGAAAGAGACTAACCTAAACTTCTTGGCAGAGAATGAGTGTCTTGCTTAACATGTGAAGGAAACTTTATTTTGGGAACCGTGTGAATACGTCGGGGGAAGCCTAGGTCGCTGGATTTGGCACTAGAGTTTCCTCTAGTAATAACCAGAAGGTTCCAGTTACCGCTGCCTCCCCGAATAAAAATAAATTTTCTTTCAGGCTGTGTTTTGCGCAGATACGGGTGTGCGGAGGGCTAGATACCTACGTGTGTTAGGTCATGATGAACTGGAGGGTGACTCACAATCACCCTGAAGATGTGTGAGATCTATGAAAACTCTCCTCGGGGGAAGAATTGCGCCTCTGCACGGCTCTAAAGGGACAGAGGTGAGGTCGGAGCGCGCGCCCAAGGCGCGGGCATCACGGAGCTGCACCGCCGCCACCCGGGCTCCACGCGCTCCTCCCCGGCCCCCGCCCCGCCCTCGCCCCGCGCCTCCCCCGCAACGGCCCGCCCCCGCCCTCAGGCCGCGCCCGGCCAACAGCTCGCTCGGAACCTTGCCCTTCACCGTTTCCCGTCACGCCCCAAAGCGTCCCTGCCCGTCCCCAGCCCCCAGCGTCACCCTCCGACATCTCCGCCCGCGCCCGACACCCCATCCCCCAACTCCCCGCGGGCGCGCGACGCCCTCGAGCTGCCGCCGCCCACTGGCCGGCGCGGAGCAGGTGGGAAAATTGGCCAACGGCTGCGGCCGGTCCTGAGGGTGCCGAGGGGATGGCGTCGGGACCCAGGCCCGCGGCGCCTGACGACTCGGTCCGCACGACCAGCCCCGGCCGGCGAGGCGA
Organism: Camelus ferus; assembly: GCF_009834535.1. Classification (NCBI taxonomy): domain Eukaryota; kingdom Metazoa; phylum Chordata; class Mammalia; order Artiodactyla; family Camelidae; genus Camelus; species Camelus ferus. The sequence continues at coordinate 2,143,595 of NC_045716.1, forward strand.
CAAGGTTGTCTCCGCGCCCACCGGAGACCCGGCGGCGGCGGCAGGGAGCCTGAAGAGAACCGCGTCCCCGGTGCGGTCGGTGGTGGCGTCCCCGCGCCCGGTGAAGGGGAGGGCGGGCCGGGAGGCGGCGCGGCGGCGGCTGCAGCTCCCGCCCGTGTCTCAGGCCGAGGGCCCGGGAGAGGGGCCGCGGGAGGAGGATGAGGAGCCCCTTCTCTCGGAGCCGGAGGAGGATGACGCGGAGGCGCGGCCGCTGCCCCCGGTCTGCGGGTCCCCCATGAGGGGGATGTGGCGGGACGAGAAGGTGGCGCTGTACTGCGACGAGGTGCTGCGGGGCTGCAACGTGAGTAGGTGGAGAGGGCAACGGGCGGGAACCCGCACGCGGGGACGCGGGGCCCCCTTTTACGGCGGTGCGGGTACAGGGGGCACAGGGAAAACCTGCGTTTCGAAAAACCACATTTACTGCACATTTCCAGGGCCCTGTTGAAGGAGTTACAATTACATTTTCCTTCGGACAGCATCCACTCTGATGGAGTGTTTTCTGGTTATCTGAAGATAGATAGGCCTTGTCGTCGCCCAAGTATGCGTCTTAGTGTTTTAATTTAACAACCTGTGCCCGAACATAAGGACAAGATTACTCAGCCTTGACTTTTACGCTACAATACTAAAAACGTTTAGTCTAGGATGTGTAGTGAGGTTTTGTAAAAGAAGATTACCTACCTACCTGGTGACGCTGAACAGAACAGATGTTGTATACTTCTACCGTATTTTTATTTAAGGTGTAGCAGAAGAATTTGTGTAGGAGGATTCTGTTGCACTGATGTTTATAAAACTTAAAAACTAGAAACTAAATTTCCAACTATGAGCGTAGTAAAGAATTTGTGATGGCTTCATATAATGGAAAACCACGCAGTTCTAAAAATTGTTTTCAGGACCTATACATATGCTTATGCTATAATGTTAAGTAAAAAAAAGATTAAACATATGATTCATGTGTGTGGTTGAATAAATATATAGAAAAAAGACTGGAAGGAAATGCACCAAAACATCAGCAATGGTTTTTCTGGCTGCCAGGATTAGGGGTGGTTTTTGTTTCCCTTATGTTAATATGTATTTTTTAGATTGTCTGTAGGTTAAACATTTTATAATCAGAAGAAAATTTTATTTTTAAAAATACCATTATCATAATAACACTAGGGTGGTATTTAACGAGCAACTTATATCTGATACTGAGTGTTGGAGAAGGTTAGATCTCTTAAAGCCAGTTGAAACACATTGATATAAATTACTGTGTCATTAATCAGGCAGGGTCTAATGACTGAGTTTCATAATAGCTTACATTATTTATCATCCTGAGGGTAGCTGAATTTAAATGTAGAAAATCAAATGGGCAGGTATTTATTGAATGCTTAATGTGCTCATTTGTTTTATAGCTTGGATTTCTATTTTAAATTTTTATGTACTGAATAAGTTTTAAATAGGTCATTACATCTTTGAAGTTCAGAAAAAATAATTAAGTTTTTAAGATGATAATTATTTTTTCTATGTATAGTTACAGTATTTTTATCCAGTGGATTAATAAAACAAATTATTTAAAACTTAAATAATAAGTAGATGTCTCATCTCTGAATTACTCCATTGAGGGAATAGATCTCTTTTAAGTTTAATTTTTTAATATTCATGATATTTTCCATTAACTATAGATTTAGTTAAAATCTATTATTTTCCAGGTTTTTCATTATTTAAGGATATATTGGTTTCATATTTAAATAAGAAAAATATTTATTTATAAATCTATAATTTCATATTTTTTTTTCTGCTGCTAGGCAGAAGATGCTGATGACGCTATGACTAAATACCTATCAGAAAAATTAAAGTTGAAAGACAAATGGCTTGGGGTCTGGAAGACTAATCCTGAGTTATTCTTTATGAAATATGAAGAAGCTTCTATACCTTTTGTTGGTATACTGGTTGAGGTAAAAATTTTCACCTGATCTTTCTTCTTTGCATGAAATTATCAGTTCTTTTTAAGACCAAAATAGCACCTTATTAATTTGGGGCTTTCATACTTAAACAGAAGTTGACAAAAGTTTACTTCTACTTTAAGTTTGTAAGCAAATAGGATAAAAAAAAAAAGGTAAGGAGGTATATTAGCACCCATTTTCTTATAGACAGTTATCATTAAATCTAATGGTACCAGATAATATCTATTAGTCTAGATTTAATTGATGAAATACCATAAAAATAACAAAAATGCTTTTCTTAAAAATTAGTAACATAAGCTTTAACTAATTTGCACCTCTTTTCTCATTATTTCTCTTTAATCTTCATTTATCTGAATTATGAGGTTTAGTTAGAGAAAGAAAAAAAATGGATCAGAAAACTGTTGGTAAAATTTGAAATTTTTTCCTATGAAAAGTGCCCTTTTATTGCAATGCGTCTACTTCCAAGACCTCATATGATAAACTTTTGCTTTTAAAGATCTGTAGGGTAAATACTGTGGCATATTTGACATCATAAATTCGATTCCCCTAAAAGTTAATATCCTTGTATAGAAATTAATATTTACCATCACAAATCGCCTCAGATAGATATTTCAAATCTGTGGTTTTGGTGACAAGAAAAATTTATGTTTGAAACTCATTACATTGCACACTACCTTAAAACAATTCAATTCTATGCTTTATGGAAAAGTAAATTAGTGGTATTTTACAATAAAGGGTAGCATACATACAGTCATAGAGGCCACAAAGGAATATGAAAGAGTCTTGGGATTAATTTTCCAGTAATGCTCTATTTTTAGTGTTTCTTTGAGGATTGCTCAACTTCAGATTTTGAGTAGATTTTGTTGAGAACTTTTATAACTTCTTTGGAATTTTTTCATGTGGATAAAATAAGAGGAGATGGACAGTATCGGTGTCTTTAACATTTTTTTTTAGCAGTTTAGGTTTTTTTTTCAGTCAAGTTTTATGATGAAGCCCAATATGTACAGCACATTAAAACAGAACATTATTGACTGAAATGTGGGATGGTATCCTGGCCATTGCTTGGTTTCTCTCTCAACATTGCATGATAGCCCCTACTCCATAAAACCTTTCAAGATCCCTAAAGTTACATGGAAATTCACTGGGTTAGGTTATCTAAAAATTCTATCAAGTTCTAAGATTTTACAGGCAATACATTGATTATTTGCTCTCTTTCTTGGTCCGAAAGTAACAAGCAAGATTACAGGTAATTAGATTGCTTTAAAATCCTCTAGGAGATGCTAATGTCCTTTAAACATTAGAGAGGTGGGAAGAAAAGGAAGAACAGAAGAAAAGGCAGAATATAGTATATCGACGGATTCTAATTCTTTGAATTATAAGGCAGTGAGACTAGCTCATGGGACTTCTTAAGATTATGCTGTACAATTCAGACTTGTTGTTTTGTCTGCCTCTACTTTAGTCTTATGTGGATTGAAATATCAACAGTGGTATATAATGCTCCTTGTTCCGAAGTCACAATAATTTATTCCTGTGGACCTCACTCTCTGTCTTTTTCTTTAGATGCTGTATTAGTTTTCTATTTCTGCTGTAACAAACTACCACATATTTGGTGGCTTAATACAAGTTTATCATTTCACAGTTCTATAGGAAAGAAATCTTACATGAGATTATCTGGGCTAAAATCAATATGTAGGCAGGGCTGTATTCCTTTCTGGAGGCTCTAGGTAAGAATGTTTCCTTGCCTTTTCCAGCCTATAGAAGCTGCCTGCATTCCATGACTTATGGTTCCCTTTCTCCATTTTCAAAGTCCTTCTTGCACTGTATCTCTGTGGTTCTCTGCAGTCTAGAAAGATGCTTCCATTTAAAAAGATTCATGATTAGAATGGGTCGAGCTGGGTAATCCAGGATGACTTTCCCATCTCAACTCCTTAACCTTAATTATATCTGCAGAGTCCCTTTTGCCTTATAAAGTAATATATTCACAGGTTCTAAGTATTAGGGGACCATCTGGGAGCCATTATTCTGCCTACTACAGATCCATACAAGCAATAAACAAATTTTTAAAATTTTGGAAGTATTATAGTTGATTGGAAGGGCATATCCTTAATCTTGGTTACAAAGTGGGCCGGATATTAAGGAAACTTTTATGAGCTCTGTAGAAAGCAATTTGGCAAAATATATTAAGAACTTTAAAATAGTTTACTCATTGTAAGTTATTTCTCAGTAAAGCTGGAAAAAATTAAAATAATAAAAACAAGTAAGTAGGTCCCACTGCACAGAAAAATAGATAAAAATTTAAAAGTTCACTTTATTTCTAGAAATTCGTTCTATAGAAATCAGAAATGTATGAAAAGATTTATGTGTTTAAGGTGATCACTGTGATATTTATAAAACTAAAGACTGGGAACACCATGAAAGTTTAATAATAAGATACTGGTCAAATAAATGATGATATATCTAAGATAGGATATCATGTAGTTATAAAACTTACAACAAAAAATCATTTGGAACATTTTCACTGTGTATGTTAAATAAAACAGAAGATGCAAAACTAGATATACAATGTGATCCAGCTAAAGTTCATAGGAATAAAACTGGAAGATAAAGAGCAAAAGATTAACAGTGGTTATTTTTGGTGATAGCATTATGTTTGATTTTTTAAAATTTTGTACAAAAGCATGTCTAGTCACCATCAGTAAGCTTTTTTGTACATACTCATCCTCACTTTTTGGGCAATATGCTTTAGTATTTTGTTTATATCCCTTGATCAGGCTTTAATGTTTAATTTGCAGATATTTAAGGGAATTCTCGGTGGATTCTGGAAACTGGCTATTTACCGGATTCTACTATATCATGGTTCTAAAGAGGAACTAGTCCCTTTGAAACTCTAGTAATAGACTCCCTGGTTGTAAAGCCTGTTCTATAACTTTGCTTTCTGAACAAATGGGAAGGCATTTAAATTCACATTTTAGACTGCTTGGGACCTTCTCTTCCCTCCGGCTGCTATCCTGTCTCTCTCCTTTGTTTCACTGTAGAGGCCCCCAAATAGTTACATTAAATGTCTCAGTTTGCTTACCTTCTGCCTGTCCATTCGTTGTTAAATGTTTTCTTAGTTTTGTCAGAGTTAAACATGCGCAGTTTATAGAGTCAGAATTATAATTTTTGTTACAAAATGATGTGGTTACCCAATCTCTCTACACCCTCTGCTGCCATTTCTTGTATTTTCCAGATGCAACGAATTTCAATCAGTTATTATAGTATTAATTCTCCATCTCCAAGTATCATGCTTATATTGCTCTTTAATGTCTCTATTTTAGGTTTTACATATAGCTTCCACTATGAAAAATGGGTAACACTTTTATGTACCATTGCCACTACCATTCCCTGTTCCACCTTATACTCATATTTTTCACATGCTCATGTTCCCAAAATACCTATAAAATAATTTTTATTTGATCAGATACTCAGTCTTTACCTTCATAGATAGATAGTATTCACCTCACAGATAAAGCGTTTAGTATACTATGGCTAATTTTTCTTTCCTGAACATTAGGAAGAAATTTCCTTGAGTTAATAACCTTGTTTTTACATTGTGTTTAGTTTTCTCACTAATTTATCCCCAAACTCTTCCTTAATTATGTAAATCTTCAGCATGTTCAAACATAACTATCAGTTTTGTCTTCTTAAAGAGGGTATCTCTTGCATCCTTCTGATCTACAATCTGGATTGGTGATCTCTAGACCTACTGGATAGCTTTTGGGGTCTCCTTCTATCATCATTCTAAAAATTCTTTTCATCGTTCTCTTGTGTAAATAACTTATTTCCCAAAATTCCTGTCTTCTTTTTTTTCTTAGTTTATTCTCTCATTTTGGCCAAGGATCTTATCCTAATAGCTTCATGGGTAAGGGCACAAAGTAGATAAAATTATTGTGATCTTGTATACTTGAAAATATTTTTATGGAATCTTCATATTTATTTGATAAATTGACTGAGTACAAGAATTCTAGGTTTGATTTCATGCCCAGAATTTGTAAAATACTATTCTACTGTCTTCAGGCTTCCAGTGTTGTTGGTTAAGAATCCAGTAATATTGATTTTTTGATGATACTTCTTTTTTCCTGTCTGACAACTTGTGGTATCTTCTCTTGTATCATCCCCAGAGTCCTCCACCAAAATGACAACAAAGGAATTTTTTAAAGGTTGCCCAAGGACAAGAGATGGAAAAGGAGACAGTAGCAACACAATTTAGAAGGTGTAAAACATATAAATAAATGACAGCTGACTTGGTAGAGCTAAGAAAGTGAATTCTAAGTTTGCAGAAGGGAAAGCCAAAAAAAAAAAAAAAAAAAAAAGCAGCTTCATTTACACTGTAAAACCCCAAAGGCTTAAGAATTGACTATACTTACAACTTGGGTTGGGTTGAAGAGGGAGCTTAAATTCAAGAAGAATTGCTTGAAAGCTATTTAAGAAACAGGGACTTCTGTTTCCAGAAAGATGGGAGTAGACATACTTTTCCCTTTCTTTCTTATCAAGTACAACTAAAAACTCTGGATTATACATATAAACAACTATAAGATCTGAAAGTTGGAGAGAAGGCAGATAGGCCAGGGACCTTGTGACTTAGGGAATGACACGATGATGAGTTCCCTAGGCGTCGCTTCATATATCCTAAACTGGGTACCAGAGGAGCGGGAAATCTGGAAACAACAACAGGTGTAGGAAAAAAAAAAAAAAAGAGAAGTCCCTCCAAAAGCCTGCTTTCTCTAGTCAAAGTCAGGAAAAGGGTAGCCAAACACCACAGAAAAAAACTGCTGCCTCTCACTTCCATCCTTCAAGAAAAGACCAAGAGAAGAGCCTAGACTTCCAACCTTGCCAAGCTGTAATAAGGCGCACTAGCCCTGCTGCCAGAGTGATGCTAGAGGAAACCTAGTGGGCAGAAGATTGGGGGCTGGGTGATAAGGAACTTTCCCTGCCCCCCACGGTGTAGACTACACGGGAAGCCTGGACTCTGTCCACTCTCTGCAGGGGTGGTGTCAGAACAGACCTAGTGGAGAATCAGTACTTTCACCACCACCCCAGGATGTCAGTGGAGACAATGTGATGGGCAGTAATAAGGTGCTCCCTCTGTCTCTCTGCCAGGGCGGTGTCAGTGGAGGCCTAGTGGAGAATCTGAGCCCCCACCCCTGAATAGCATAATGAGCAGACACTTTACCCCTCAGTGTCAGAGGCTGAGTGGAGAATCTGGACTTCCATCCCCATCTGGCAGTAACGATGTGGTAACCTCTTTTCCATGCCAGACTGGTGTCAGAAGAAGAATGATAAAAGATTTAAATAAGATCACGACTCATAATACTCAAAATGTCCAGGTTTCAATAGAAAATCACTTGTTATTACTTCTCAATCACTCCTAAGACTCAGGAAGATCTCAACTTGAATGAAATAAAACAATACATACCAACACTGAGATGACACAGATGTTAGAATTATCTGACAAGGATTTTAAAGCAGGCATTGTAAAAATGCATCAGTGAGCAATTACGAACACATGCTAGAAAAATGAAAAAACAGGTCTTTGCAAGGAAATAGAAAATCTCTGCAAATAAATGAAAGACATAAAAACCAAAGTTTTAGAACTAAAAAAATATAATAACTGAAATAAGGAACTCAGTGGCTGCACTCAACAGAAGAGTGAAGAAAAAGGAAACTGGACTTGAAGATGGAATAACAAATGACCTCACTGAACCTCCTAGAGAAAATAGACTGAAAAAAAAAAATGAACAGAGCCTCAGGGACACGTTGGACTATAACAAAAGACCTAACGTTCATGTCTTCAGAGTCTTAGAAGAAAGGAAAAAAGGTTGGGCTGGGAAAAAAAAAAAAAAAAAAGAGGGAAGTAATGGCTGAAATTCCCCAAACTTGGCAAAAGACAAATCTACAGATTTAAGAAGCTAGCTTGAGAGGTATGGTTAAGGATGGGAGTATCCCACTAGAAAGAAGGGAATAAGTGACAGTGACAGTCTACTGGTACTGAATGTTAGGATCCTTTTGCCTTCTACTCCAGTTCTGCTTCTAGAATAGAAGCAGCTAAGATATATCCCTCTGGGCATGAGAGTTGGAAGATTTTTCTCTGGTCAGTTCAAAAGAAAAGACCCAAAGTACCAATATGTGAAGTTCCCATGGAAAACATCCTACAGTGAATCCAGAGTAGACGTGTTCCACTCATACACACAGACCTTCCAGTTACTTTTATAGTGCTCCACTCTTAAATATGAGCAGACAGCCAATGGTCACCAGACATTTGAGGAAACTCTAATATCAAAAGGGTGGTTAAAATAGCAGAAAAGACATTTGGAAGAAACATGATAAGGAGAAGATAAATACACACATATATAAAACTGTATTCTCAGAAAGGACAAAGCATTCATGAAACAAGAACTGGAACCGATATGATGGGAAAATTCCAAGAAAGGAAGAGAGCTTTTGGAAATTAAAAATATGATAGCAGAAGTGAAAAACTTTAGTTTTAGAAGGATTAGAAGCACTAGAAGATAAAGTTGAGTAAATCTCTCATAAAGTAGCACTGAAGGCCTAAGAAATGAAAAGAGAGGAGAGTAATTAGGGGATCAAGTCCAACATCCAAATAAATGTTCCAGAGAGAGAACATGAGGGGAGGAGAGGAGGAGAGTGAGAGAAGTAGGAAGAGGAGAAAACAAGAATAACAGGGGAAAACAAATTGTCAAATCATGAAAGTTTCCCAGAGCAAAAGGATATGAATTTCCAGATTGAAAGGTCCCACTGATTGTTAGCACAGAGTGAAATTTGAGAATATGAAGGCCAAAGAGAAAGTCGAGGAATATTAGAGAAACAGTAGGTTCATGTAAATGGTCAAGAGGCAGAATAGCATTTGACATCTCAACAGTAACTTTAAAAGGCTAAGAAAATACATTTTCAAGAAAAGTGATATTCTAACTTAGAATTCTATGCTACCAGTTAAGTATAAGAGTAGGAAAAAAGTTTTCCCTTTTCAAGGATGTCACATAGTTGGGATCACATGGTATACAACCTTTTCAGATTGGTTTCTTTCACTTAGTAACGTGTATTTAAGGTTCCTCCATGTCTGTTCATGGCTTGATGGCTCATTCCTTTTTAGCACTGAATAATATTCCATTGTCTGGGTGTACCACAGTTTGTTATCCATTCTTCAATGAAGGACTTACTAGTTGTTTCCAAGTTTTGGCAGTCATGAATAAAGCTGCTATAAGTAGTGTTAGGTAAATAAATTCTACCTAAAAATAATTTTACTGGATGTGTACTTAATAAATTTCAAAATTGATTATTGGAAGTGTTTGTTTTTTCAGCTTTGTGATATAATTGAAAAAGTTGAAAGATAAGGTGTATAATGTGATGATTTGATATAAATACACATTGTGAAAGGATTTCCTCCCATTAAATTAACTAACACGTCTATCACCTCACATATTTACCCTCTCTTTTTTAGTGAAAACATTTAAGTTCTCTCTTGGGAAGTTTCAAATATACAATATAATATTATCAACTATAGTCGCTATGTTATTTATTAGGTCCTCAGAAAAATTAATAACTTATACTAAATATTAACACAAAATTAAAAATTAACAAAAATTGGTAAAAGGGTACAAACTTTCAGTTATAAGTTATTAATTTTTAAAGCTACTGTCAACTCTGGTTCTCAGGCACTGGTTTTCAGACATGCTGGAGGTTATCACTATATTTTGGTGAAATGAGACAAGTAAACAATATAGTGTGTTGTTTATGAAGCTAAATTTATTCAATTTCAGGACTTTACTCTTTGATTATGTTCTTTCTACTTTTTTTGGTATTTGATTACTCCTTCTTTTACAAATAATGTAATATAAATAGTAGGATTTTTAAAAACATACTTTCATGGCAAAATTAGTCAAAAAATTTTTGTAATACTACTGTTTTATAAAATCCAAAAATCTGGAAACTCAAACTTAGGCAATTCCTCTCATGAACCTTAAAAACTAATGTAATTTAGTCTATCAAAATTCATCAAATTGTACATCTAAAATATGTGTAGTTTACTATATAGGAATATTACCACAATAAAGGTGTTAAAACTAATGTTATTTAAGAAGTAGGGCTTGAAAAGTTGTATTGACATTTTTTTAACATTGATCTAATTATTATTATGTATATTGATGGTTAGAGAAGTCATAAAAACTTAAAAGAAGAAATTTTGTTAAGTGGCCCATATATGAGATAGAATCCTTGTGGTTTACTTTCACATGTAATTACAAATTTTATAACATTTATCTTAGGTGACTTGTAAACCATGCCCAAGCTCATCATCTTGTTTCAATGTTACTGTTTCTATTGCTGAGCCCTTTTCTTCTAACATTGCAAATATTCCAAGGAATTTGGTCAATGAGATTTTGGAAGAGCTAGAACATAATGTGCCTCTCTTGGAAGTGTACCCTGTTGAAGGACAAGATTCTGATTTACATGATATTGCTTTGGCCTTGGAAGTTGTAAGGTATTAGAGCTTCTTACTTCTTAAAGTTCTCACATTCAAAAAGTTAATTTAATATAAGTTTTATTCATATAGGCACTTTATTTGATTTAATTTTATTGCTGAATTCATCTGTTTTTAATGAATTTATTTGTAACTCTTACTTGAAACATTTTCTCTTGCAGAAATATTATATATGGGCAATGAAGTTTGCAATTTTTGGTATTATATGTTACGAAATTGAGTTTTAAAAGTTCTGGAAATATGTAACACTAAATTCTGTTCATATTAAGCTTCTTAAATATATTAGAATTCATTTTTCACATTTAAAGTCATTACAGATACTAGATACCATCATCCCCATTACAAATTGATATCATTTGAGAGAAGTTATCCATGAATATAGTAAAGAATATTTGGGGGCATGTTTTTATTTTTACAATGCTCCCTCAACAATATACAATACAATTATATCTCAAGTATTATTTCTTTGGTAAACAAAATCATAGCCACAATCTATGAAATTTGGAACTTGAATTTTACAATCCCACTTCAAGAAACATCCTATCTGTAATAACCTAAAATAGAATCCAGATTTATTTTTTAAAGTTTTACTTTTAATATTAGTTCACTGAAAGATCATTTTAAAATATTTTTCTTAGCAATTAAGATTCATATAAAGATTTGTGACATCAGAATGTCTTTTTAATTCTGAACCTGCTGCTGGCTGATTTTGATCACTTTCACCTCAATTTGATTTATCATAGGTTTTTTTATGACTTTCTTTGGAGGGACTGGGATGATGAAGAAAGTTGTGAGAATTACGCTGCTTTGATTGAAGAAAGAATTAATTTGTAAGTATAGCTAAAAACTTATTCATCACATTATATAAGATAGACATTGTAACTGTACTGTTACTTTTCAGGTGGTGTGATATACAAGATGGAACAATACCTGGTCCTATTGCACAACGTTTCAAAAAAACTTTGGAGAAGTATAAAAACAAGCGTGTTGAGCTCGTTGAGTATCAGAGTAATATTAAAGAAGATCCATCTGCAGCAGAGGCTGTTGAATGCTGGAAAAAATACTATGAGATAGTAATGCTCTGTGGATTATTGAAAATGTGGGAAGATTTACGTCTCCGGTAATAACTTGCTCTATTTTAAATGGAAACAAAAAGATTATATGGTCATTCTTTTATTGTATCACTTACCTTGTCATATATGTTACCCTGATTGAAATAGATTATTAAAGTAGATGTCCAGTTTCTTAGATAAACACAAAGTGCAGCTACCAACATTGGAAAATTATTTTTATATTAGCTGAATTCACTGAAATCATTGCTTTGGATTTTTTTGATGAAAAAAATCTCATACCAAGATTTGAAAAAGAAAAAAAAAGAGAAAAATTTTCATAAATCTAGTTTTTTCCTTACCTTTTTTCTTTACCTTCTTTTCTCCTCCTCCTCCTTTTCCTCCTTATGCTTCCTCCTAATCTTCCTTCTTTTCTCTTCTTTTTCTCCTTCTTCTCCTTCTTGACTTTGGCCAGAACATAGGAAAAGAGTAGTTAGACCTTCTCCACATATAATATGCAAAGTAGATAGAGAGTTGACTAAATTGGGTGTGTCATAATTTCTTCTTTTCTAACCAAAATAAGTTAATGAGTTGTTTTTGATGATAAAACAATGCAGATTTAAACAGCGTCATTCTCCAGAATACTTCCAACTGTATTAAAATACTTATTTACATTACTGTGCAGTAAAGTTTATATTTCTGTCTTTATTTTAAGTTGAGAGGAAACAAGAAGTCTTGCTCATGTTCCCAAAATTAATGGAAAATCTTGAGTGCAGCCAAAGGACTTAACAACTATTTCATACTTAATTGTTAAACTCCTTCCTTGTGTTCCACCTTTACTCATTCTTTGCCTTAGGAATTCTGAGCCATATTTTATTAGTCTAACTATTACTTATTAGCCTAAATCTTTTTGTATTTTCTTTCCAGTTTGACCTTTTAAAAAAATCACTAACAGTCTCATTCTAGTGCCTGTTTTTGATGTTTCATTGTTATTTGGATTCCTGTGTGATAAAACCTTAGGATTACTTTGGGAAATCAGTATAGATAAGATTTTTGAAATCCACTTATCTAGAAATCCAGATTCAAAAAAAAACCTGAACTTTAATACAAGTTCTTATCATCACTTGACTTTAGATTCTAATGGTATAAGGCAACACAGAGTTCTGTCATCTTAAAAGTTACAGTCACAGAAAATCTCATTATGGGGTGGTGGTTAATTGGTCAAACCCTTCCATAGATAACAATTATGAAATCAGGACAAAACATTAAAAGTCTCCATCTATTTGAAGGTACTACTAAATGACCAAAAGCAGGCAGCAACCAGAAAAGTTTATCCTTAAAATATATTTATCCTTGGAATGGGTAAGAAATGGGAACTTGTGGCTTTCTTGTCTAATGGTCATCAGTTCTCAGATCTGGCAGCAAAGAACGCAGTAACTGTTTCAAGGTGTCAGAGGACAGAGTTCAGGCTGTCAGGGCAGCTGGAAATTTAGTTAGGATATTCTGAAAGTGGGAGAACTGCAGAAAGGGTGAGACCTCAAATTTGAGCATAAACTCTGCTTAGCTCCTTGGCTGCCCGCTAAACTATGCTAGCAATGACAGAGGAGAGAAATCTGGGAACTTTGCTAAATAAGGCATCATGATGTTGAAGCATGGAAGTTGAGAGAACTGAGCAGAGATGTCAGCTGCTGCATACCTCTAGGGAAACATTTTGCATTTTGAAGCTAGGCAAGCTAACTGCCTGCTAGAATGCAAGACTAACAATCCTTAGAAGAACGTAACACAGTCCAGAGTTACTAGGATCCAAAGATTCTCTTTGGATAGAATTATCCAGAATCTCCAGTGTTCAACCAAAAATTAATAGACATGCAAAGAAACTGGAAAATTAGATCCATACTGAGGAAAAAGGTGAGGTAATAGAATCTGATTTTGAGTGGGCCAGGTGTTACATTTGTCAGATGAAAACTTCAAAGCAGCTATTATAAGTATGTTCAAAGAGTTAAAGGAAAATGTACTGTTCATAAGTATACAGAGAATCTCAACAGAGAAATTAAAACTATAAAACAGAACCAAGGATTTCCAGATTCTGCTCTGACTTGCAAAGGTCTTATGAGTCATCACTCCTATCCTTACAAGAAAAAAGCTGAACAAACTGAAAATTACTTTATTGGACCCATTATAGAACTGAGATCACAGGGCAAACTGCCACCCTGAAATCTGGAGAGAGAGGTAAATTCAGAGTCACAGCTAAGAACTTTTTACCTTGAACAGAACCCACCAGAGCCATAAATTGTAAGGACATTTAAATGGTAATTTTGATAGATTGCTGGAGGCTGAATGTTGACTATTTTGAGAGTGAGAAACTCCTGGAGGGCCGCTGTTCTTAGGGAGACCCCATACCTTTGTGTATTTTTACCTCTGGGAATCTTACTAGGTTCTCAGGTAAATAGCCAAGAAAGATCCCATTGTGACTCTGGCAAGGTGAAGAGAAAAGTAAGCATTTTGAAATATACCCAGAGCATGCTCCATAACAAAGATCTGCTCCCCTGGGGAAAAAACTTTTACCAGAGCTTTTTCCCACCTAGAGGAAGGGCATTTCCCTAACTCTGCCCCACTCTAGCCTGCCTATCTGGAGGAAGAGGGGATTAAGAAACACTTGTGAAGATTGTGTCCAGGGACATAGACTCACTAAAAGACTGATACTTAATCATAAGAGTACAGAACACTTCCTCTCTGCGGAACCTTAAAATGATAGCGACAGGGCTCCAGTATAATAACTGGATTATAGTGAAAAGAGCTGCAAGACACAAAATCTTCTACAAAAGAGTTTTAAAGGAGGCCCAAAGATATAGAGGATACAGAAATATGGAAACTACTGGAATGTGAAGCCTCTGAAACCGAAAGCTACACCAAACAAACACAGGCTATCTCCTGGTCAGATTAATATAAAACCTCACACTAAAAGCCTATCTACCTTACTTCCTATTAGCCAATACATCATGCCTGGCTTTCAACAAAAAACTGTAAGATATGCTAAAAGGCAAGAAAAAACTAAGAGGGAAGGCAAGCATATGAAACAGACTCAGGTATGACTTTGAAATTAATCAGAAAGGAAATTTAAAATAACTGATTAATATGTTAAAGGCTTTAGTGGAAAAAAAAGTACACAACATGGAAGAGCAGATGTAGGCAGAAGATGGAAACTAAGAATGAATTAAAAGATGGGGGAGGGTATAGCTCAACGGTAGAGTGTGTGCCTAGCATGCATGAGGTCCTGGGTTCAATCCCCAGTGCCTCCAGTAAATAAATAAATACATAAATCTAATTGATTCCCTCCCCCCAAAAGCTCACAAAAATAATATAAAATAGTCACTTAGTAAAATTTTCCAAAAAAAATTAAATAAATCTTCAAAAAAAGATAATGCTAAAAATCAAAAACATTGTAAATAGAAATGAAGAATACCTTTGAAAGACTTAATAAATGGGACACAAGTGAGGAAGGAATCAGAGAGCTTGAAGATATATCAGTAGAATTGTCTCAAACTGAAATGTAAAGAGAAAAAAGAATGAAAGAAAAAAAAAAACCAGAACATCCAACAACTGTGGAACAGTTTCAAAGAATGTAGCATCTGTGTAATTGGAATACCAGAAGAGAAGGGAGCAAATACAGCAGAAAAAAAAAATAGTGGTGAAAATTACCCCCAATTAAATGCAGACACCAAACCACCAATCCAGGAGGCTTAGAGAACACCAAAGAGGATAAATAAATACCAAAAAATGTATAAATTAGGCAATATCATATTCAAACTGAAGAAAACCACAGATAAAGAAAAAATCTTGAAAAAAGCCAAGGGGTTAGGGGGGCAACCTTACCGATAGGTGACAAGAGTGAGAAATACAACAGATTTCTTATAAGACACCATGAAAACAAGATGAGAGTGGAATGAAATACTCACATGTTAAAAGAAGACCATCATCTGAGAATTCTATATCCAGTGAAATTATGCTTCAAAAGTTAAGGGGAAATAGCTTTCTTAGCCAGAAAACCAAGGAAATTTGTCACCAATAGACTGGCCCTGCAAGAAAGGCTAAAGGAAGTTCTTGAGGGAGAAGAAAAGTTATTAAAGGTCAGAAACTCAGATCTATGTATACAAAAGGAGAGCTTTGGAGAAGAAATAAAAGAAGGGAAAATAAAATCCTTTCTTATTCTCAATTGGTCTGAAAGCTACCTATTTAAAATAATAGTACTTATGATATTAGGTGATAATAGTATATGGATTGGTTAAATAAGTGACAGTAATATCAGAAGGGATGGGAGGGGAGAATTGGGAAAATACTCTGTTAAAAGGTACCTGTACTACATGTGAAGTAGTATAGTGTTATTTGAAGATGGACTTAGTTACAAATGTATATTGCCATCTATATGGCAAACTAATTTTTTTTTAAATTGATATGCTCACATGTTGATTACCCACTGTGGATTGGGTGGGTTTCCTGTGGGGCCCAAATTCACATTTCACCACCGTGTGATGCACTAACAATGTATGTGCTTATAATTAATCTGTTTTTCCAGTATCATTAGAATTGTTTTAAAAAACAATTTTTTATTTTCAATTTTCAACCTCTTTACAGTTTTATTTCTTCTTGGAATGTCATTATTCTGCATGAAATAGATTCAGAATAAATTGTGCATAATTGGATGAAGGAAAGCATCACCCATATCTGGGTGAGGGAGTCCCTGAGGAAACACAGTTGTCACCCAGATTTGAGTGACATGGCAAATAATGTGTTAAGAGGGTAGATAAAATGGAATCACAAAATGCTCATCTAAAACTAGAAGAGGCAGAAAAGAAGGGGAAAAATAATATAACAAATAGAAATATGTTACAAATATACTAGATATTAATCCAACTATATCAATAGTCACTTTATTTTTTATTGAAGTATAGTTGATTTATAATGTTTGTTGGTTTCTGATTGCAGCATAATGATTCAGTTCTACAGACAAATATATTTTTTTCAATTCTTTTTCATTTTAGGTTATTACAAGCTATTGAATATGGTTCCCTGTGCTATACAGTAGGACCTTGTTGTTTATCTATTCTGTATATAATAGTTTGTATCTGTCAATCCCAAACTCCTAATTTATACCCCCTCCTTTCCCCTTTGGTAACCATAAATTTGTTTTCTATGTCTGTGAGTCTGTTTCTGTTTTATAAATAAGTTCACTTGTGTCACTTTTTTAGATTCCACATATAAGTGATATCATATAATATTTGTCTTTGTCAATTTTTGACAAAGGAAATGAAATGGATGAAGGATATTCTTTTCAAAAAATGGTGTTAGAATAATTGAGTATTCATATGCAGAAACATGAACTAGATACAGACCTTACACCTTTCACAAAATTAATTCGAAGTGACCCATATACCTAACTGTAAAATAAACTGTATGGCTTCTAGAATAAAATAGGAGAAAAACCTATGTGACCTTGGGTTTGGCAATGAGGAGCTTTTAGATATAACACCAAAAGTATGATCCATGAGAGAAAAAAATGATAAAATTATTTTATTGAGATGAAAAAGTTCTACTCTGTGAAAGACACTTAAGAGAATGAAAAGTAAGCCATGGATCTGGAGAAAATATTTGCCAAAAGTATCTAATGAAAGACTTGTATCTAATATATATGTAAATCTCTTAAATTGCATCCACAGATAGCAAATAGCCCAGTTAAAAATGGGAAAAGGATTTGGACACCTCACCAAAGAAAATATATAGATGGTAAATAAGCATTTAAAAAGATGGTCAAGATTGTCATTAGGGGATTACAAATTAAAATAAGAATCAATTACAACCTATTAGAATGGTTAAAAAAGCAAAAAAAAAAAAAAAAAAAAAAACCAAAAAAACAATCTGCCTATACCAATTACTGGCAAGGATGTAGAGCAATAGGAATACATTCATTGTTTATGGAAATGCAAAATAGTACATCCTCTTTGGAAGACAGTTTGGGTAGTATCTTAAAAGCTAAACTTAGTCTAACCATACAACCCAGCAATTGTACTCCTAGTTGGTATTTACCCAAATACGTTGAAAACATATCCATATGAAAACCGGACAGATATAAAAAGAATTAAGGAATCGTGTGAGCAATCATATGCCAACAGATAACCTAGATCAAAAACCTATGATCAATAACCTATGATCAATATATCATATATCATATGATGTTGATCATATATCATATGATCAAAAACCTATGATCAGTAACCTAAAATCTATGATCAAAAACCTAAACCTATGATCAAAAACCTAAACCTATGATCAAAAACCTAAAATCAATTACCTATGGTCACAAAACCGTCTCAGGCAAAAGCAGAGAATTTGAATGGACCTAGAGCAACTAAGGAGATTAGATTAACAAATTCAAGAAACTACTCACAAAAACCAAGAACCAGATGTCTTCATTGGTGAGTTCTACCAAACGTTTAAAGAAAAATGAATACCAGTTCTTTATAAACTTTTCCAAAAAGTGAAAGAGAAGGGAACACCTCCCCAACTCATTTTATGAAGCTACTGTTGTTACCCTGATACCAAAACTATCGAAAGACATCACAAGAAAAGAAAACTACAGAAAATATTCTGCATACAGATGCAAAATTCTCAATAATACATTAACAAACTGAGTCTAGCAACATATAAAAAGAATCAGATATGACCAAGTGGGATTTATCCCAGGAATGCAAGATTGGTTTAACATATGAAAATAAATTAATGTAATACACAATAAAGCCACATTATCATTTCAATAGTCACAGAAAAAGCATTTGATAAAATTCAACACTCATGATAAAAATTCTCAAAATCTTAGAATAGAAGTGATCTTTCTCAACCTGTTTTAGGCCATCTATGAAAAACCTATAACGAACATCATACTTACTGGTGAAAGAATGAATGTTTCCCCCTCTAAGACCAGAAACAAGACAAGGATGTCCACTCTTGTCACTTCTATTCAAATTGTACTAGAGGTTCTAGCCAGAGCAATAGTCAAGAAAAAGGAAATAAAATACCTCCAAGTCAGAAAGGAAAAGGTGAAATTATCTCTATTTACAAATAACAGGATCTTGTATGTAAAGAATCCTGTAATGAAATAGTGCTCAGCAGTATAAAGAAATTGCTGATACACAGAATAACATGATGAATCCCAAAATAGCCTGACTGAAAAAAGACAGACACGAGAGTACATAGCATATTCCACTTTAAAATTCTCTTTAAAAATTCCAAGAAAGGGAGATCTATGACAGAGAGCAGGTCAGTGGATTTCTGGGAGTTTGTGTGGAGGACTGACTGCAAAGATGCATGGGGAGCTTATCTGTGATGGGAATGTTTTGTATATTGATTATTATGAGTTAAATGGGTGTATACATTTGTGAAATCTTATAGAATGGTTTACTTAAAATAGGGTACAATTTTTAAAAATCTCTGATAAATGTCCTTTAATTTTCAAACTAGGATTGTATCATAAACTACCGGGTTTCCTGCATGCATGATGCTTTTCTTTTTGAACAACCAATAATTAGGTATATGGTGAAAAATCATGAATATTCTTCTTTCTCAAAATCAAAACCACTTGCTTAAATTGGTGTAAAAATGCTGAATGGCTTTGATTTTGAAATACTAAATCAAACTTTTGCTTTGGAGGACATTGCTAATATCTTGGAATTCGAAATTTAATAATTGGCATGATAAAGTTTTAAAAGTAACTTCCTGAAATGTTAAGCTTCAAAAAATATCGATAATTGAAATATAAGCTGAAAAATAATGGTACTAATGCTGCATTCCATTAGCATCAAGCAGTAGTCAAAGTGCTGCAGAGAACCGAAAAGATTATACCTGAGGAGACTACTGGTAAATCTACATCTGTTGGAAAAGGAGTGGCCCTTTTGTCTGACAGTAATGGTAAAAGTTACACTCAATTTTTTTCCTTTGTTTGATGACACTTAAATGATTGATAGGAAACAGGACCTGTAAAGAGAAGCATAAAGAAGAGAATGAGTGGAATTAACTAAAAGTGCTGAACAGTAAACAGAAAACAATGAAGAAAGAAGCTGGAGTTATTCTGCTGGGAGGCCAGCAGCCAGCTGTATCTATGGGGACTTTATCCTTTGAAACAAAAAAAAAATCTGTTAATTAAACATAGTATCTAAAATTAGGCTTGTCCCAAAAACATCTTATACCTCAGTGTCACAGACATAACCCATCTCTCAATTCCATGGATTATGAAAGTACAATCAAAAAGTTTTCTACCATATTGAAAAGTTGAGATAATTGTCATATTGATTGTAGTAGGTTGCATGTAGACTTTCACTAAAATGAAAATATTTCACAGTACAAAGGTTTAAATACTCAGTTATCTTAAAGATTTCAGTCATTCTATTGCTCTCAAATTGCTCTTTGCTCTCCAGAAGCTTAGAGACAGTGAAACCTATTTCAAGTTTTATTTTCTAAGTATATGTTGAGTCTTTTTCATGTTAATTTAACCATAAATAATGTTTTCAACCTTAGAGTTCATGGGCCATTTTTTCCAAGAATTCTGAGGCGTAGGAAAGGAAAAAGAGACTTTGGAAAGACTATAACACACATCGTAGCAAAAGTGATGACTACTGACATGGTAAGAAATACACTTTTTTTATTTGTTCATTTAAGTTTTAGCTGCATATCATCAGAAAAGTAAAGACATTTAATTTGGTTGACTGGAAGGATATTTAGGACATCAACTGAATAGAGAATACAGGACGACTGGAGACGGGCTGTGTACAAAAAAATAATAAATTGAAATTTAGAACTGTTGTATGTTAGTGAGACATGAGGTAAAGATGCTGAGAAGAACTTGTAGTAATGTTGGTCAGCGAAGCACACAAGCAATAAGGGTAAGAGAAAAGGGAATAAATTTGCTGAAAACCCACTGTGTGCCAGGCACTGCCAGGTATTTTACACATCTTATTTCATCCTCAGAAAACCCTGTGTGGTATCAGTGGTGGTGGTGGTGGTGGTGGTGGTGGTGGCAGTAATAGTAAACATTTACTGAGTACTTACTACAACCATTGAAAACTAGGCTTTGAAAAAATATTTGAAGGCACGGGAAAATGTGATATATAAATGCAATGAAAAAAATCAGGATTCAAAACCATATGCATCTATGGTATGATATATTGGTATTGTGAATAAATGAATATATGTATGGAAAAAAGACAAGAAGGAAAAATCTATATAAATATATTTTATTTAGGTAAAAATTTATAGGTTAAATTTTCCATATTTGTTATTATGCTTTGTTTCATTTTCTGTGGTTTTTAAACAAGTACCCCTCTTATAATAAAAAAAAGATATGGGACTGATAATGCCATCCTACTGGGATAAAATAGGCTTTTTTTCAGAGTATATTTTTAGTTTCCAAATTTTGTTTTAAAGTTCTTTCCCCTTTTCTACTCCCAGTGCAAATTTCTGGTATTTCTGTTAGTTCTAGAATCTATGATATATATAGATTTTTTTGATTTAGCAAAGTCGTAGGGTCAGTCTGATTTAAAGAAAACAAAGTAGTAGTTTCCAGTAGGAAAGAGAGCTGGCATCATCAAAACCTAGAGCTAAAGCTTAGCTTCATTGCTCATTACCTCTATTTCCTTAAGCGAATCATTTCGTCTCACTGAGTGTCAGTTTCTTAACCTTATAAGGGGATAATAATACTTGACCTAAAGAACTGTTGTGAAGCTTAAGAGGTAGTATGTAAAGGTCCAAATATGACTTCTGGCTGTATTTAATTGCTGTAAAATTATTAGTGATCGTAAAGAAAGCCTCCTTTCCTCGTTCCTTCATAGACTTGATACTTTGAGCAATTAATGAACATAAATACATACAGTATTTACAGTATATTACCTATACAAGGCGAGTCTTTGGGAAAAGCACATGCTACGAATGAAGTTAACTGATTTAAATAACCTGTTTCAGTTTTACCTATTGTTTTGTTTCTTCTTTTCAGGTAAAGGACTTATCTTCAGACACACTTCTCCAGCAGCACGATGATTTGGATTTGGCTTTGGATAGTTGTTATAGTGGAGATACAGTAGTTATTTTTCCAGGAGAATATCAAGCTGTAAATCTTGCTTTATTGACTGATGACATCATTATAAAGGGTTAGCAGGGCATCCTTTGCAATCTTTTAATGTCTACATACTGGACAAATTGCATATTATAAACATGATTAATCAGATTATTAGACATTAGAAGAGTTTATGTTTCACAAAAATCCCTTATGTGCATTTTACAATTAAGATTTTCCACTTGTTCAGGAGTATGTACAAGTGACCTTGTGTTGACATACTGTACCAGAGCAAATCGATCAATGAGACTGCTTCTTCCCCGTGATAATGTAGCACTGCAAGCACAGAGTCTAAATAAGTGATCAAAAACAGAAAAAAACAAAAAAATCTGTTCATCATATTTTCTATTAGCCCCATTTATATTTCTACCCAAACTACTTTTTGTCTGCTCTGTCCCCATAGCAATTGGTATCACTTTCATAGGAAAACCCAGATGTAAGGCTCTATTCAAATATACTCAGCATTTTCTCATAAAGTTTAACTCACATGCTAGCTTATTAAAATAGAAGTAGAAAAGCAGAGTTTACTGTCTGGCCAAAAGAAAAGACAGGTGTTTTAAATTTTGCCTATCACTTTAAAAACAGAGCAAAATTTTCACTAGATTTTGATGACTGTGATCATTTGATGACTGAAATTCAGTATTTTGCTGAATTATATGGGTTATAAGGATCATATTTGTAATTTTTAAAAATTGTAGCCTTCTTGAAGATCAAACCAATTTTTGGACTGATGTTAAATTTAAATGATTGCTCGGACTACTTGTGGATGTGATTATGTTAATCTTATACCCTAATTCAAGAGTCTCTGCCAGTCTTTTTTAGTTATGGTAATTTATTATGGATTTGAAACCAGGTTATGGCAAGAGACTTTTTGTATCTTAGATATTTTGTAGATGACTGTTGACTGTATAATATGGGGAAATATGTAGTGGAATGAGTATGTTGAATAAATACCGTAGGTATATTTAGATTCATTATAAACCCAGATTCTTCCACCATGTCATCAAACTAAGGACAAAAGATTATGTTTTGGTTAAGTATCTACTTAGTTAATTGAGTAATTACAGTATTATTAAAAATATGTGAAAAGAAAAACTTAGTAATAACAAATATTATTGAGTGACTAGAGGGCTTTAAGCTTTGGGATTACTGATTGAATTATGTATTTTTCTCCCTGTGAATCAGGAATTGGGAAGAGAGAGGAAATTATGATTACTTCTGAACCTTCTCATGACAGTTTTGTGGTGTCCAAAGCTGATAATGTGAAACTAATGCATCTGTCTTTGATACAACAAGGGACGGTTGATGGTATTGTGGTAGTGGAGTCTGGTCACATGACTCTAGAAAACTGTATATTAAAATGTGAAGGAACAGGAGTGTGTGTTCTTACAGGGGCTGCTTTGACAATCACAGACAGTGAAATAACTGGTGCCCAGGTATTTTATTTAATAAAATTTATGGCTTTGTATGGATAGAGACAACTTTGAGTGACCTTAATATGTAAACAAAGGGTAACAATTATTTTATCTTTGAATTGAATTATATAATTAAACTTAAGCACTGATAAAAATAAACAAAATGAAGACAAGAACAAACATAAGTGCCGGCTTTGGCAGCACATATATTAAAATCGAAATGATACAAAGATTAGAATGGCCCTTGCACAAGGATGACATGCAAATTTGTGCAGCATCCCATATTTAAAAAAAAAAAAAGGACAAACAAGTATGTCATAGCACACTTAGGAAAAGTGAACTGCCTCAGTCCAAAGTAAGGAATTATTAGCCTTGAATTATGTGTGATTTTTTTAAAATCTAGGAATCCGTGGCTGTAAAACAAGTCATGAGTCAGTTATTTGACGGTTTACATAAAAAGGAATAACTGCTCATAAGTTATCAGACATTGCTAGAAGGTATTGTGATCAGTTCTGACAGTTTGAGTCTAAAGATAACAATCACCAAAGATCATTAAAGGGCTAGAAAATTGAATGAAAAAAAGATTAAAGGAAGCAGAAAAATAAGACATTTTTATAGAATGACTTTTTCTTAATTTCTACTAAAATGAAGGAAATAGACCTTAAGAGCATTATGATGGACTTAGAATATATATAAATAAATTTTTATAACTGTTAAAAATAATTGCTTAAAGAGATTTTTGACTCCCTTCTAGAGACTTCATCTGGGTGGGAGACCAATGTAATGGAACATATGACTTCAGCCTTCCTTCTGGGTCTAATGATTCTCTGACACAGATAATCTTTGTTTTCAACATTTTAAAACTTTATCTCCACAGTAAATTGTTGTTTGCACTATCACATATTTTCATGTAACTTAATGTGTTTAAATTGTTAATATAAAATTACAATTTTTAAATCTGAAGAAAATTTTGGAGAGGTATGTATCTTTTGTAGATTGTTTTATTTGCTTTTAATTTTCAGGGTGCTGGTGTTGAACTGTATCCTGGGAGCATGGCTATTTTGGAAAGGAATGAAATTCATCACTGTAATAACCTCAGAACCAGTGACATTTCAAAAAGCACCTTAGGTGGAGTTAATATGAAGGTATTCTCATATTTTTTAATTTTATTTTTTATTGAAGTATGGTTGATTTCCAATGTTAGTTTCAGGTGTACAGCAAAGCATTTGAGTTATACATACATATATGTATATACACACACACACATATATTTTCAGATTCTTTTCCATTATAGCTTATTACAAGAAATTGAATATAGTTCACTGTGCTATATAGTTGGTCTTTGTTTTATCTATTTTATATATAGTAGTGTGTATCTGTTAATCCCAAACTTCTAATTTATCCCTCGCCTCTTTCCCCTTTGGTTACCATAGTTTGTTTTCTATATCCATAAGTCTATTTCCAGTTTATAAATAAAATTTGTTATCTTTTTTTAGATTCCACATATAAGTGATATCATATGATATTTGTCTTTCTCTGGTGTATTTCATTTAGTATGATAATCTCTAGGTCCATCCATGTTGCTGCAAATGGCATTATTTCATTCCTTTTTATGGCTAAGTAATAATCATGTGTGTGTGTGTGTGTGTGTGTGTGTGTGTGTGTGTGTGTGTGTGTGTGTGTGTGTATCTATCACAAATTCTTTATCCATTCACCTGTCGATGGACATTTAGATTCTTGCCATGTCTTGGCTATTGTAAACAGTGCTGCTATGAACATTGGGGTGCATGTGTCTTTTTGAATTATATTTTTCTCTGGATATATGCTTAGCAGTGGGATTCCTGGATCATACAATAGTCTACTTTTAGTTTTTTAAGGAGCCTCCATAATGGCTGTACCAATTTACATTCACATCAACAGGGTAGGAGGGTTCCTTTTTATCCACACCTTCTCCAGCATTTATCTTTCTGTAGGCTTTTTAATGATGACCATTCTGACTGGTATGAGGTGATACTTCATGGTAGTTTTGATTTGTGTTTCTCTAATAATTAACAATATTGAGCATTTTTTCATGTTGGCCATCTGGATGTCTCCTTTGGAGAAATGTCTTTTAGGTATTCTGCCCATTTTTTCATTGAGATATTTATTTATTTATTTGCTTTTAAGCTGTATGAGCTATTTATATATTTTGGAAATTAGTTCCTTGGCGGTCACATCATTTGCAAAATTTTCTCCCATTCCGTAGGTTGTCTTTTTGTTTTGTTTATGATTTCCTCTGCTGTGCAAAAGCTTTTAAGTTTAACTAGGTCCCATTTGTTTATTTTTGCTTTTATTTCCATCACTCTAGGAGCTGATTTGAAAAAAAGACTGCTGCAATTTATGTTAAAGAGTGTTCTGCCTGTGTTTTCCTCTAGGAGTTTTATAGATTCCAGTCTTACATTTAGATTTTTAATCCATTTTGAGTTAATTTTTGTATGTGATATTAGGGAATGGTCTAATTTCATTCTTTTACAGGCAGCTGTCCGGCTTTCCCAGCATCACTTACTGAAGAGACTGTCTTTTCTCCATTGTGTATTCTTGCCTCTTGTGTCGTAGATTAATTGACCATAAGTGTGTGGATTTATTTCTGTATTTTCTATCCTGTTCCATTGATTTTTGTGTCTGTTTTTGTGCCAGTACCATAATGTTTTGACTACTGTAGTTTTGTAGTATAGTCTGAAGTCAGGGTGTGTGTGTTCCTCCAACTCTTTTCTTCCTTTTCAAGATTGACTATTCAGGGTCTTTTGTGTTTCCATACAAATGTAAAAATTTTTTGTTCCAGCTCTGTGAAAAATGTCATTGGTAATTTGATAGGGATTGCATTGAATCCATATATTGTCTCAGGTAGTATGGCCATTTTAACAATACTGATTCTTCCAATCCAAAAATGTGGTATATCTTTCCATCTGTTTGTGTCATCTTCAGTTTCTTTCCTGAGTGTCTTAACAGTTTTCTGAGTACAGGTCCTTTGCCTCCATAGGTAGATTTACACCTAGGTATTTTATTCTTTTTGATGCAGTGGTAAATGGGATTGTGTCCTTGATTTCTTTTTCTGATATTTTGTTGTTAGTGTATAAAAATGCAACTGATTTCTCTGTATTAATTCTGTATCCTGCAACTTTACCAGAGTTTTTGGTGAGCTCTAGTATTTTCTGATAGTGTCTTTAGGATTTTCTATATATAGTATCATGTCATCTGCCAACAGTGACAGTTTTACTTCTTTTTTTTCTGATTTGGATTCCTTTTATTTCTTTTTCTTCTTTGATTGCTGTGGCTAGGACTTCCAAAACTATGTTGAATAAAAGTGGTGAGAGTGGGCATCATTGTCTTGTTCCTGGTCTTAGAGGAAATGCTTTCAGCTTTTCTCCATTGAGTATTATATTGTGGTTTGTCATATATGGCCTTTATTATGTTGAGCTATGTTCCCTCTGTGCCCACTTTCTGTGAAGTTTTTATCATAAATGAATGTTGAATTTTATCAAAAGTTTTTTCTGCATCTATGGAGATGATCATATGTTTTTTATTCTTCAATTTGTTAATGTGGTGTATCGCATTGATTAATTTGTGGTTTTTGAAAAATCCTTGCATCCCTGGGATAAATTTCACTTGCTCATGGTGTATGACCCTTTTAATATATTGTGGGACTCAGTTTACTAGTATTTTGTTGAAGTTTTTGCATCTATATTCATAAATGATATTGGCCTGTAACTTTCTTTTTTGTAATATCTTTGCTTGGTTTGGGTATCAGGGTGATGGTGGCCTCATAGAGTGAGTTTGGAAGTGTTCCTTCCTCTGCAATTTTTTGGAATAGTTTCAGAAGGATAAGTATTAACTTTTCTCTAAATGTTTTGTAGAATTCCCCTGTGAAGCCATCTGGTCCTGGATTTTTGTTTGTTGGGAGTTTTTAAATTACTGATTCATATTTTCTATTTCTTCCTGGTTCAGACTTGGAATATTGTACCTTTTGAAGAATTTATCCATTTCTTCTAGATATTCCATTTTATTGGCCTATAGTTTCTCATGAGTCTCTTACGATCTTTTGTATTTTTGTGGTGTCAGTTGTATGTAACTTTTCCTTTTTTCATTTCTGATTTTATTAATTTGGACCCTCTCTCTTTTTTTCTTGATGAGTCTGGCCAAAGGCTTATCAATTTTGTTTATCTTTTTAAAGAACCAGCTCTTAGTTTCATTGATATTTTCTAGTTTTTTTTAAGTCTCTATTTCATTTATTTCTGCTCTAATCTTTATGATTTCTTTCCTTCTACTAACTTCAGGTTTTGTTCTTTCTCTAATTTCTCTAGGTGTAAGGTTAGGTTGTTTATCTGAGATTGTTCTTATTTCCTGAGGTAAGCTTGTATTGATATAACTTCCTTCATACGACTGCTTTTGCTGCATATCAGAGGTTTTGGATCATCATGTTTGTTTTCTTTTGTCTCTAAGTATGTTTTGATTTCCTCTTTGAGTTCTTCAGTGATCCATTGGTTGTTTAGTAGCACATTGTTTAGCCTCCACGTCTTTTCTTTGTGGCTTTTGCAGATTTTTTTCTTGTAGTTGATTTCTAATCTCATAGCACTGTGGTTGGAGAAGATGCCTGATATGATTTCAGTTTTGTTAAATTTACCAAGGCCTGCTTTGTGGCCTAGCATGTGATCTATCCTGGAGAATGTTCCGTGTGCGCTTGAGAAGAATGTGTATTCTGCTGCTTTCAGATGGAATGCTCTATAAACATCATTAAGTCCACCTGCTCTGATGTGTCATTTAAGGCCTGTATTTCCTTACTGATTTTCTGTCTGGATGATCTATCCATTGCTGTAAGTTGGGTGTTAAGGTCCCCAGTATTATTATATTACTGTCAATTTCTCTTTATGTCTGCTAACCGTTGCCATATATATTGAGGTGCTCCTGTATCAGGTGCATATGTTTACAACTGTTGTATCTTCTTGGATTGATCCCTTGATCATTAAGTAGTGTCCTTCTTTGTCTCTTGTAACAGTCTTTATTTTAAAGTCTATTTTGTCTGCTACAAGTACTGGGACTCCAGCTTTCTTTTGGTTTCCATTTGCATGGAATATTTTTTTCTATCCCCTCACTTTTAGCCTGTATGTGTCTCTAGCTCTGAAATGGGTCTCTTGTAGACAGCATAGGTACAGGTCTTGTTTTTGTATCCATTGAGCCAGTCTGTCTTTTGATTGGAGCATTTAATCCATTTACCTTTAAGGGTAATTATTGATATGTATGTTCTTATTCTAATTTTCTTAATTGTTTTGGATTTGTTTTTGTAGGTATTTTCCCCCTTTCTTTTTTTGTTCTCTTCTTTTGTGATTTGGTAACGATCTTTAGCACTATTGTTGGATTCCTCTTTCTTTTTTGTATGTATATTTGTTATAGATTTTGGTTCGCAGTTACCATGAGGTTTTGGTATAGATGTCTCTCTCTCTCTCTTCCTCCCTCTCTCTCTTCCTCTCTCTCTCTCTCTCCCTCTCTCTCCCTCTCTCTCTCTCTCTCTCTCTCTCTCTATATATATATATATATATATATGTGATAGTTTAAGTTTTTCAACCTTAGAGAAGTGGCCCTTTGTAGGTGATGTCCTGTGTGTCCCAGCAGTGCACTCCCCTCTTGTGACCCAAAGGTCAGGAGCCAGCTGGTCCCAGGGTAGAGTCCTTCTTGCTTCTGGTGTCTGTCTCCTGGTGGGTGAAGCTGGACTAGGGGCTTGTGCAGGTTTCCTCACAGGTGGGGCCAGTGTCTACTCACAGGTAGGTGGAGCTGGGCCCTCTGGTGGGCAGAGTTGTGTCCAAGGGCATGTCTAGAAGATCAGGAAGTCCTTAGGCAGCCTGTCTGCTGATGGGTAGGGCTGTGTTCCCACCCAGTTAGTTCTTTGGCCTGAGGCATTCCAATTCTTAAGCCTATAGGCTATTGAGAGGGGCCAGGTTTGGTGCTAATGACCCAAGCGAGATTTCTGCCTCCAGGCAAGTTCATGAGGCTGAATACTTCCTGAATGTCTGCCACCAGCTTTTATGTCCCCTGGGTAAGCCAAAGGTGCCCTCCACTCTCTAGGAGATCCTCCAAGACCAGTAGGCAGGTCAGCCCAGGTTTCTATGAAATCACTGCTTGGGTTGTTGGTCTTGGAGCAAATAAGATTCTGTGTGTGCTCTTTAAGAGTGAAGCCTCT
Source organism: Camelus ferus (assembly GCF_009834535.1). Classification (NCBI taxonomy): domain Eukaryota; kingdom Metazoa; phylum Chordata; class Mammalia; order Artiodactyla; family Camelidae; genus Camelus; species Camelus ferus. The sequence continues at coordinate 2,172,944 of NC_045716.1, forward strand.
GCTTCCTCTAGCCCTGAGGCGTTCCCGCAATTGCGCCCCACTAGCCTTCGAAGCCAAATGCTCTGGAGCATCCTCCTCCTGATGCAGGCCCCCAGGCTGGGGAGCCTGGTGTGGGGCTCCAAGCTCTCACTCCTGCGCCTGAGCCTCTGCAGTGTTACTATTCTCCAGCTTATGGGTCACCCACCGGGAGGTGTGGGACCCGGTTATATCCCAGGTGCACCCCTCCTACCGTCCCTCTGTGGTTCCCTCTTTGTGTCTCCAATTGAAGAAGATCTTTTTTGGTAGTTTGCAGCCTTTTTTACTGACAGTTGTTCAGCAGCCAGTGTGGTTTTGATGTGTTTGTGAGAGGGAGTGAGCTTGTGGACCTACTACTCTGCCATCTCGCCTGGAGAAGGACATGTCTTTGAGATGCTTCTCCCCCTTGGCTCTTTCGTTGCCCCCCTCTGCCCTCCTGGGGATGGATGACCATCTCGCATCTGCTCCAGCCACTGCCGTGTGATCTCATATTTTTTAACATAGAATTGTTGTAAGAAATATAAATAATCATTAGAAAGATACTATTAGTTTTAGTCTTAAATTTTAGTCTAAATGTTATTGTTGATTTGGAGAAATACAAATAATTAGAATGCAGTTTAAATGATGGTTAATAGGAAACAAGTTTAGTCTCATAATTTAATAGTTTCAACTTAAATTCTTTGAGCAAATAATTTTGAATATGAAAAAGTAGTTAAGTTCTCTTATAAATATGTTTTAGATTTTTCATTGAGCGGATTTGTAACACTTTCACAAAGTAAAGCAAATTAAGAGGATAATAAATATATTAAGAACTTTTTTGTCTTTTAAACTTTGTAAAATAATTCAAGCTAACCAATTAAAACTTTAATAGCAATAATTTATAAGTGAAATGCCTTTCTATTCATTTCTACTTCTATAAATTCTGCCTTTCTAAGTCCCTCTCTATACTTGTATAGTTAATGGACGTTTTCCCCTAGAACTCTAGTTTACATCTCATTATCTGAAATTATTTTCATCTTCATCATTTTTGTTACCTGAAATTATTTTCAGATTTCTCATGTTATATTAAAAGTCAGCTTCTTGGGATATTGCTGTATCCCCATCTAGGATCAGTTATTTTTATCAATAACTGATAAAAATAAATTGAAAACTTTATTTAATATTTCCTTGATACACATATTTGCAGTTAATATTACATTAATCCAGTGCGAAGAAAAATAACACTTGTTTAAAACTGAGATTCAGTTGTTTTAAAGAAACGTGTAGGGTAGTTCAACTGGTAGAGCACATGCTTATTAGCATGCAGGAGGTCCTGGGTTCAATCCCCAGTATCTCCTCTAAGAATAAAAAAATAAACTTAATTACCTCCCCCTAACCGAAAAAAAACAAAAAACAAAAACCAACAAAAACAAAGAAGAAAATGTGCAAACTCAGGAATAAGTTCTAGAGTTTATGACATGTTCATTAGTTCATACGTTGTTTTTATAGAAATTATTGAAAAACTAATTTCCTTAAATAATTTAACAGGTTCTTCCAACACCCAAGTTGAAGATGACTAATAATCATATTTACAGCAACAATGGCTATGGAGTAAGCATTCTTCAACCAACTGAACAGTTTTTTATTGTAGCAGAAGAAGCCCTCAACAAAGGGGCTGCTTCCGGAGATAAAAAAGATGATAATACGATCTCCAAAGTAATGCAAAATCTGAATCTGGAAATGAATAATAATAAAATAGAAGCAAACTTAAAGGGGGATATCAGAATAGTCACAAATTAAAGCATCTGGATTTATGTTAAAGCTTTATATTTCAGACATTTAATAAATAATTCTCATATCCCACATTAATGGTACTTTGAATTAAATTCAAAACTTATTTAATTAAAAAAAGTTAATATTTAATGCTCTTTCACGGAATGATTCATTTTAACATGTTTTCCTAAATAACAGTTTCGAGATACAATTCACACACCATAAAATTCATCCTTTTAAACTATATAATTCAGTGGTATTTAGTATATTTTTAGCATATGGTAGCACCATCATCACCAATTAAGTCCAAAAGCAAAAGTGGTTAAATATTGTTTTACATACTCTCAGTCCAATAAGAAGCATTAGGTGTTCTATGTACAGAATAGAAAAAAAAATTTATAGCCAGTTCCTGAGTCATTTCCATTTATCTATGCAGATGAGATAAGGACTAAGGTAAGCTAGCACTATGTTATACAGGATTAGGCTTAACTACAGGAAATAAGAAAATCCAAAATAAGAGAGGCAAACAACAGAGAAGTGTATTCCTCCCTCACATTCAAGAAGTCCGGAGGTGCTCAGTATAGAGCTAGTGGGTGTTCACGTGGGTTCTCAGCGCAGGACTGTGGGTGGGTGGGTGTTAAGTGGTAGAAACCCAAGTTTCTTCTATCTTGTTTTTACCGTTTGTATGGTTTCCTTTCACAATCACCACATGGTCCGAGACAGCAACTGTTGTTCAAGCCTTTACCTGTAAATTCCAGCCAAGCAGAAGGGATAGGGGCCTCTTTACAAAGTTGCACACATTATTTCAACTTTCATGCCTCCCTCCAGCTAGCACTGAACCACGTGGCTACAACCTAGCTGCAAATGAAGCCAGGAAATACGATCTTTAAAATGGACGGCCATGTGTCCTCTAAAATAGGGTGTTCATTTTCTAAGACACAACTGGTCTTTTTCACAAAGCAGAACTTACTTTGACTTTGGAATATAAAAGGAAATGAGCACTCAGGCTTTAGCTCTTAACCTTCCCTTCCTTAATTTGACTTTTACTTTGTTAACTCAGCAAAGGTGACCCTGTGTTGCTGTGGAGAATCTCTGGAGGCTGAGTGGATTAAAGTATAGTAGATGTTCTTCAGTGTTTTCATTGAATAGCTTTCAAAACCAAACCAAACCAAACCAAACCACAAGGTCTTGTTAGCCAGGTAACGTAAGACAGGGATTGTCTGTGGAGGCTTAACAAGAACAGTCTCTCCATAATGAGTTCCATGAGCTGTAAGAGGGGATTTTCCTTTCCAGTCCTCTTCCTCTACCTGTTTTTGGCTTTAGGAAGGGTAGGTGATGGACGAAGATAGGGTCTTTTGAGAGTGAGCAGAAAACCGTAGCCTTACATGAGCAGACTTCTCAGCTCTTGGGTCATCTGCCTCCTTTCTGCTGCTGCCATTGGTTTCCAACTAATTACTCTTTTCCCCAAGCTCACTTCAGAATACAGGGTTTTTTTCCCTATTCTCATATCCATTAATCATGCACAAAGCATTTGTAAGATCTTCTAAGAAATTAGAACATTCATAAAGTTTAAGTTTTCTCCCTCCTTCACCTTCCCACCCATACATTTTCCCTCATAACAAAGTACCACGAGTTTAGAGGCTTAAACACCATTGATCATCACACAGCTCTGCAGGTTGTAGTCTGACATAGGGCACACTGGGCTAAAATCAGTGTTGACAGGGCTTTATTTCTTTTGGATGCTCTAGGGGAGGATTTTGTGTCCTTGCTCATTTGGGTTGCTGGCAGAATTGAGTTCCTTGCAGTTGTAGGATTGAGAACTAGTTCCTTGATAGTTGTCAGCTGAGGGCTGTTCCCAGCCTTTAGTAACTAATGGCATTTGGGTTACGTCCTTCCTGCATCACCACAGCCAGCAACACGAGATTGAGTCTCTTTCCTGCTTTGGAATTTTCCTGCCTCTTCTTCAGTCTTTTCTTCCTACCCACTCTCGTGCCCCCTCCTTCCACTTTTAGCATACTGATCTCCACGTCACCCAAATTTGGGTGACAGTTGTGTTTCCTCAGGGGCACCCGATCCACAGTGGGCAGTGAACGAGTTAAGGACTCACATGATCAGATTGAGCCCACTTGGATAATCCGGGATAATTTCCCCATCTCAAGGTCCTTAACTTCAGTTACATCTGCAAAGTCCCTCTTGCCATGTAAGATGTGTTCACAGGCCCTGGGAACTTAGGACGTGCACATTTTGAGGGGACATTATTCTGCTTGCCACCTGTCTAAACCAATTTTCTAGGTTAGGGGAAGGCAAATCCTAATTCTCCTCCTCAAGTGGGATTTAAGAAGTTTCTTCCATCAAGATGAACTATCCAATGTATAGCTTGTATGCATTTAAAAGAGATTCTAATTTAGAACCTAAAGAAGAGAGGTTCCCTATTTCGGCTGTCCTTCCTGTTTGTGCACAGACCTGGCTTCCTGCTTTATTGTACATTTTGGAGTACAGACAGTGGGGTCTCAGTAACCATTATGCCCCACCCTGTACTGTGCATTGCGAGTAGTAACTGTTAAGTTTTAAAAGAATGCTACCAGTGGGTCAATGCTTATGCAAAAGACTGAAATGAGATTTACATTCCAGAACTTTGAACAACATTTCATCACGGTTGCTGGGGATGGAAATGTTAGGATTCTCGAGGTGAAGACTGGATAAATCAAGATGAGAAGAATGATCTTGGTGTGGAACCAAAAGGGATGAAGGAGAACCCCTTTTTGGTTTTACATAAGGTACTTGCAGGAGGAGTGGAGACTTCCTCTGCTCCACTGCAGGGCCAGGAGCAGCTGTGGCAAAGCCCCAACTGAAGAACAGAATGGGGACCGCAGTGCTAGAGCCTCTTGTCGGTCTGGAAGGTGGACGCAACGGAAGCGGCAGGTGGCTACAAGCCAAAGGGCTGGGAGGCGCTCCCCAGCAGCACGGGCACAGACAAGTTGCTAATACCATAGGAGCCAGTCACCGTTCTTCGTGAGACGCTCAAGATGCACGTTGTCTTATATATTTAACAGTTATCACCAGAAAGCAATACATTTGAGGACAAGAGTCTTAATTTTTCCAAAGTATTAAAGCAAAAAATGAGAAAATCCTATATTTTCAGTGACTGAACCAAATCAGGTGTTCTTAGGCCGAGGTACATAGACAGGTTCCAAGAGTGCGAACTACCTGAAATCTTAAGTAAGATCTTTGTGTGCACGCCTCTTGCTGGAGAGTCCACAACTGTCACCATATTCTCAAAGGAGCCTCTTAGCCCCCAAAAGCTCAACACAACTGAACTAGATAGTGTTTAAGTTTCTTTTTTACACAGTCCTCATTATTATTCAATCGAGGCCTAAAACAGCTGTCTTTTAACAAAATGTGTTGCTCTTTCTACAGAACACTGATTTGTTCTGTAGAAAACTCAGGCAACTTTATATCATTAATATTTTAATACTAAACATACCATTTTTTTGTAGTTTGATATTTTTCAGATTTTGCAGTTGCATAAGATAAACATTTGTTTTATTTCCTGATAAAATTCTGAAGCCACTGGCAGGTGGTATTAGAATACTAGGTTAACAGGGAAATGCTCAGGACAACTATTCCTGCCAAAACACTTAGGTTTTATTTAGATCAGCAGGTTAACCTAACCCTATTTTGCTTCCTGTTATTTTGAAAAGAGCTAAAAATTTCAGTTATTTAAATGAGTAATTACTAAAGTATTAAAAATAACCACCAAGTACATATTTCACAGGTTAACATGAAAATATTATATAGGTTTACCAGTTGAGAAACATTAAATATGAGATTTGTAGCCAATTCCTTTATTTCCTTTATCTTAAATTTACTTCTAGATTTGAAAGAAATACACAGTTTCAAAGTTTGGAAGTTCCTGAAAGATCTCCCATTAAGGTTAATCCTAGAGCCACCAACTCGCCCCAGTTTGCCGACTACTGTCTCAGTTTTAGCACTTCTCATGTCTCAGGAAACCACAATCTGGGTGAAGATGGGACAGTTTCTAGTTAGTTCCTAGGAAGTAGATGCTTTTCTTAAAAGCTAAATTACCACTCAGTCTGGTAAATTCAGGGGACCTCCATCAGTAACTCTGACAGACTCAGTAGTACAGGCAGACCTCCTATTGCACTTTGCTTTAACGTGTTTCACAGATTTGTTTTATTCAATTTGAAGGTTTGGGGCAAACCTGCATCAAGCAAGTCTGTCGGCACCATTTTTTCAACAACATTTGCTAATAACTTCATGTCTCTGTGTCACATTTTGGTAATCCTTGAAATATTTCAAATTTTCATTATCAGTATATTTGTTATGGTGATCTGTGACCAGTGATCTCTGATGTTCGTATTATAATCGTTCTGGAGCACTGCATATTGTGCCCATAACAGACAGCGGACTCATGTGTGTGTCCTGGCTGCTCCAGTCCCCTGTCTCTCTAGTTAGCCAAGTTGTGAATGCAAAGTTAAAGTTCTGAAGGCAATCAGAAGTGCTATTTCAGTAAACACATGAATAAGAAAGGAGAACCGCCTTATTGCTGATGTGGAGAAAGTTTTAGTGGTCTTGATAGATCAAACCAGCCACATTTTGTCAAACTAAAACTTAATCCAGAGTAAAGCCCTAACTCTCTTCAACTCAATGAAGGTTGAGAGAAGTGAGGAAGCTGAAGAAAAGTTTGAAGCTAGCAGAGGTTGGCTCCTGAGGTTTGGGGAAAGTAGCTGTCTCCATAACATCAAAGCGCACGGAGAAGCACCGACTGCTGACACGGAGGCTGCAGCAAGGTACCCAGACAGTTACTGAGGGTGGCTCCACTGAACAAGGGTTTCAAGATAGACAGAACAGCCTTACAATGGAAGATGCCACCTAAGACTTTCACAGCTACAGAGCAGGAGTCAATGCCTGGCTTCAAAGGATTGGCTGACTGTCTTATGAGGGGTTAATGCAGCTGCTGACTTGAAGCTGAAGGCAGTGCTCATCTACCATTCCAAAAGCCCTGGGGCCCTTAAGAATTACACGAAATCTACTCTGCCTGTGCTCACAAAGCCTGGATGACAGCACATCTGTTGACAACATGGTTTACTGAATGTTCTGAGTGCACTGTTGAGACCTACTGCTCAGAAGAAGATTCCTTTCAAAATATTACTGCTCACTGATAATGCACCTGGGCACCCAAGAGCTCTGATGGAGATGCGGAGAAAGATGAAATGTTTTCATGCCTGCTAACACAATATCCATTCTCCAGGCTATGGGTCAAGGAGTAATTTCAACTTTGAAGTCTTCTTATAGGTAGCTGTTCCTATGAAGGGTCTGGGCAAAGTACACTGATACCCTTCTGGAAAGGATTCACCGTTCTAGATGTCATTAAGAACGTTCGTGATTCATGGGAAGAGGTCAAAACAGCAACATTAACAGGAGTTTGGAAGAAATTGATTCCAACCCTCATGGATAACTTTGAGGGGTTCAAGACTTCAGTGACAAAGTGGCTGCAGATTTGGTGGAAATAGCAAGGGAATTGGAACTCGAAGTGGAGTCTGAAGGTGTGACTGAATTGCTGCAGTTTCACGATAAAGCTTGAATGGATTAGGAGTTGCTGTTTATGAACAAGCAAGGGAAGTGTCGTCTTGAGATGGACTCTACTCTTGGTTGTTGAAGATGCTGCAAAGATTGTTGAAGTGACAAAGTGTTGAGAATATAGCAAACTTAGTTGATAAAGCAGAGTTTTTAATTAATTAATTAGTGAAGATTGAGAGGGATTGGCTCCATTTGAAAGAAGTCCTATGTGGGTAAAATGCTATCAAATAGCACTGCACACTGCAGAGAAATCGTCTGTGAAACGAAGAGTCAACCAATGCACCAGACTTCACTGTTGTCTTGTTTTAAGAAATTGCCACTGTCACCCCAGCCTTCAAGCCCCACCCTGATCAGTCAGCCGCCATCAGCGTCGAGGCGAGACTCTCCACCAGCAAAAAGATAGACTCGCTGATGGCTCCGAGGTTAGCATTTTTTAGCAGTACAGTACTTTTAAACTAAGGTATGTAATTTTTTTTTAGTAACTTTCATATGCACTGGGAAACCAAAACATTTATGTGACTCACTTTATTCTGCTATTTGCTCTATTGTGGTGATCTGGAACCAAACCTGTAATCTCTCTGAGGTGTCTTGTACATTTCCCCATGATTGAGAAACCTTAAAAAAAATCACATGTAATAGGACAGTCTACAAATGTCAAAAGTGCACAAATACTCTTTTAATAACTTTCCTGTCTTTGGGCCAATTCAAATCTAAATCTTTCAGGTAGTAAACCCAGTGGGATGCAGGAACCTTTTTCTAGTCAAAAGCCAAATTCATAAATCGGTCCCAGTCCAATCAAAAATTGCATTTCTGGTTCTTTACTCTCCTCCCACCCCTATTCCCTTCTAGATCCGGAGGGAGGGAGATTAGCGTTCTAGTATGTGCTTGGCACGGTCGCTGATCCTCTTTCTAGAAGTCGTCTATGCTGACCCCAAGCTGACACAGCCGTTCAGTCTCCTGATTTATTCCCTTGGCACAGGTGATGTGCAGCTTTATGTGCAGCTTCACAGTGTGGGAGAGCCCATCACACTGCAGCAGGCAGCTCGGCAGCGTGGCTTCCTGCAACTGGCACATTAGATTATCCCCTCAGTTACTAACCTTTGAGCATTTCTGAGCCCAAAGGAAATGTACCATTCTCTTCCACACCTCTCTCTGCCCTAAAGCAAGCTGTTGGGCTGTCACCACAACCTTCCTGTTTACTAGTGCAAAGTGAAGACGCCAGTTATGTAAGCTGCCAGTCACAGAACATGTGCAAAACCAGGTCCATTCACCCCTGCCTGAATTTCTAGAAAGGCAGACCACCCCTCACTGTGCTTTCAAACCCCGATGTGTAATGAGAATGGTGGTGAGCAGCAACTTGACATTTCCCCACATGTTCCTTCTTCCCAAATTCTCTCCCCCTACTGTGTCCAGCCCCTTTTATTTCATCTCCCGACTGGGAGGGGGGTGTAATCAGCTCTCTTGTTTTGGAAGAACTTTCCAATCATCTCACACCTGCTGCAACATCACAAACCAAATATTCTTTGTTCTAGGCAGACTGTGGTTGAGAATGAGAGGAAACCCATCGCACAGATGACTTCTAGGTGTCATAATGGAATCTTTGACAATTAGAAGTGACTTTAAGTTGACCTGCACTTACGACAGTAACTGGTACTTGATTTCCTCCCCCATATAAACAACTAGAAAACCAAATTCTATTTAAAAAACAATATATACGCAAACTGTATGTTTATGTGTGTATACATTTACATGAGTCAACTGCTTTCAGACACTGAACAGGCAATGTAGAGCTGTGACCCCCAAGGAAGGGAAGAAGCTGGGTGAGCTTATGATCACCCTTTCGGTGTGGAGGCGCTAGATCTTGACAGGAGAGGCTGCACAGCAGTGTCACTGAGCTGGAGACAGGCACTGGGGTCTGAGGACGGTAGCTGGGATTTGTGGGGCAGGACACAGAGGGAGCTCTAGAGGATAGTTCTAGAAATCACCATAGCCAATTCCCTTATGTTTTCAGCTGAATTCTAAAAGATTGTAACTATGACTACCTGAGTGGTTCTTTCAAACTTCAGAGAATGTAAATTTGACATCTTGGCCATCTTTGACTTCTCATTTCTAGTTGAAGAAGTTGGAGGAATATGTAAGCGTCAAGTGAGGCATCACTGAATCTATACCTTTTATGTAAGTGTTCACATGTGCAAAGGACAGAAGCCAGCCACTGACGAGGCGGGATGCTCCGTATGGCTGCTGAGTGGAACTTAGTGCAGAGTTTAGCCTTCACCCTGAAGACAACAGGAAGCACGGTGTGAGCCGGGAGGGGCGTGGTGCTGACCTGAGGTCGCTGCATCACTGCACGTGCAAGTTAATGGACAGCCCGAGGAGGGCAGAGGCAGCTGGCTTATAAGTTACAACTGGAAGGTGTTTCCCAAGCAGAATTGACTAGGTATGGCGATATTTATGTAGCTACAACTCCTGCGACTAAAACATTTTGCTGAATAGGAGACAGTATAGGACACAGGGTGAGTTAGGGAGTTTTTTGTTTCAGTTTGGAAAGTACTTATTTCTGGACAGAAATACATGTCTAGTTAGCAGTTTATGTAGGTCTGATGCTCGGAAAATCTCAGCTGGAGATACAGATTCCAGAGTCTGTAAATAAACTGGACTAGTGAGCTTATCATTAGTAACTGTTGAAGGTGATCTAAAGAACATACGTAGAACAAGAGGATTTTGAAAAGGACACAAAGACAAAATCCAGCTTGCCGAAGACCACTCATGTGTCAGAGGGCAGCGTTAAGATCTGAGCTCCGCTGTCTAATCCACAGCCTCGGTAATCTCCACTGTGCTGTGCTGTTTCTGAAATGGGAACTATGTGAAAACTCACTGCAAACTGTGAAGTGTTATAAGCATATAAACTTCTCCACTAAAATAAACTAGCTTAGAAATGTCCTTTGAAATACACGTTAATGTGGACAGAGCTGTCAGATACCTACCTGAACTTCACGCATCGGTGCGGCTCCACTTACTTTAGTTCTTTGGCTAAATATAATCAATCTTCACTCAAGAGTTATGTGGATTCCTTCTTAATTCTAATTAAACTTTTATATTAACTTTAATTTTTATACAATTCTTAATTCTAAAATTTTTATTAATTTTTATAAAATTTTATATTAATTTTAATTTTTAAACTAACTAGAAAAGAGAATGCTGACCTTGGTCTCAGATTTTTCAAAGACAACGCTTGGGAAAAAGTAAGTATGTCCAGCCCTCGGTCAGAAGTTTTACTCAGGTACAGAGGTCCACGCTGTTTACTCTAACCACACGCAACGACATCAGTTGGTGTATCTGTGAAACAGTACAGTGTTTCCTCTGATGTTTAAACAGACGTAACTGGGGTTGTAAAATTATTCTAATGTGCATGATCAACAATTAACTTCGTAGCCGGTATTCAATGTAATACTTTATTTTCTATTGTATTTAAACTAAAGCCATGAAAATATCAAGTTAATTTTAAGGGCAAATCTTTACTCCTTAAAGAAAAAATACAAACTGTGGTATTTTTATAATAGATCATTCTATTTTACATAATATAAACAAAACCACCAATACATCTATGTGCTTTGTTTCCTTAAACTACAATGAACCACAGAATGGGTGGGAAATGGGTTTATTTGTCGGCAGCAAGTAAACCTGGGAAAACAAGTAGCATGCTTTCTCCCCCCGCGGTCTGTGCACAGGCGCTGCCATACCCAAGCTTTAGTAGCCACATCCTCCTCCTCTCCCTTGTCCCAAGTAGCCACCCCCACAGCCCCCTCTGCCCCCGCCTCGCTGGAAGCCCCCGGGCCCTCTGTAGCCTCCTCCGGTGGGCCCTCTGTAGTCTCCTCCTGATGCACCTCTGTAGCCACCTCGGGAGCCCCCTCGGTAGCCACCCCCCCCACCGTAGCCTCCCCGGTAGGAGCTGGAGCCGCCACCGTAGCCGCCGCCACCGTAGCCGCCGCCACCGTAGCCCCCCCCACCTCTGTAGCCCCCGCCGCCGTAGCCCCCGCCGCCATAGCTGGGGCCTCCCCTCCTATATCCACTCCCGTTGTCGTAGCGAGCCATCTTGGGGGGACGCGGACCATCTCCATACCTGGGAACAGCACAAAACCACCACTTCAGCACAATATCCTTAATACTCCTCAGCTAGTCACACAATACAAACATTCAGTCATATTTGAAAATTTAACGCATAAAGGGAATGAAGCCAAATGCACAAATACAAACTAAAACAAAATAAATTTGCTAAATCCAAAAAAGACAGAAGAAGAGACGTAAGTATAACCATGTGCTTCTAAAGTTTCTTTCTGGTTTGTTCTCAAAGATCTTAAATTTCGGCCATATGTCCTTATGGCTTGAAGTCAGTTCTCTCTCACTCACCTCAACTACACGGCACTCTCAGAAAGCAACGTGTGTTAGACAGAGGCTCCCAGAGCTGACAACAGATTACTTGCCCTTTACCACAAAACGTTTTCCTGCATTAACTCTGAAGCATGTTTCTGAAAACTGCCTTAGGGTCAATCTGTTTACACCTAAATCTGTTCCATAAGGCAAACAAAGAAAATGAGTAATGAATTGCAGGAAATCAAGATGTCTCACCAAAATTACAACCCACCAGACCCCAAAGTGCCTAGTCTTCCGTGCAGCTTTTCTTAGAGGCCAGCACTACCAGTGCAGCTGCTGCCCGAGTCAGAAACACGGCAGGACCTGCCCCCTTCCCTCACTGCACTGCTCTCCCCATTTTAATCCATCACAAACTCCTACCGAATCTGTCTAGTCTGTCTACTTCTCATTTCAATTCTCCCTAGTGCAATTAAGGCCACCGTTAGACTCACACATCCTAACCTCTTTTCTGTATTTATCCCATCCTTTCTCGTTTCTGGCCTTTTGTCCCTCACACAGCAGATTGTATGTGAAGCCTCCCTGATTACCACCCGTCCTAACAAAAGTCTCTCCTGAACACCTGAGCACCGCATCTGCTCCTGCCTAGGCCACTTATCTTCCATCTTTATGTCTGAAGTTTCTCCTTCTCAACAGTTCTTCTACACACCTGACCTGCTGAGAGGACCACAATAATAAATGGGAGGCATGCTGTCTGAGTTTGAACCCAGGTCTATCATTCGCTAGCTGTATGACCTTGGGTCTCAACTTTTCTGCCTACTTTTCTTACTTATACTAAAGAGGATAATGCTCTGACTACATTTCAGGCACATTAAATATTAAAATGAGTTAACATGAGAAAAGCACTCAGCAGTGTGGCATACCCTAAGTACTATGTGTTTGATTCATTTTAAAGAGTAGTTAATTTAACTCAGTTATGGCCAAAATGGGAAGTCAGAATCCATAAGCCACATGGTTCTATACATTAAGACTGTAACAGTTTATAATCAAATGCAGTAAGTGATCCTTGATGGAGAGATTAAAAAATAGTTTTGAATGACTAGAAAAAAATTTAATGTTTGCATATTAATTTTACTGTGACAAAACATGTTTGGGGTGTGATCTGGTATTACAGCTATGTTCTTAAAAGATACATGAAGCATACTGATGTAGAATGTCATGATGTCTGCATCTTAATCACAGATGATCAGGCAAAAGAAGTACGTGTGGGTGTAATACATGTATGACAGCAAGCGTCACAAAATGCTGACAGTCAGTGAACCTAAGTTAAGAGACTACATGGGTGCTCACTGCACTACTGTCCTGCCTTTTCTGCAGGTATCGAGTATTTCCAAATAGCAGTGGGCAGAGAAAAACTTTAAAGGTGAAAAAAACTAAAGCAAATAAAACATCTTAAGAATTAAGAGAAATTTCACACTTCTTTGGTTTAAGATACCCACATTCTTGTATTTCCTGAAGATAAACCCTGATGCTTTTCATCTGAAGGAGCAAGTTAACCCCTCGTAATTTTTCCTTCAGAGAAGACAAAGCAGTCCTGTGGGAAGAGGGCTGCCTGGGCTGTGACCTTCCTGGCACGTGACCCTGCATACGTTTCCGGCTGTAGCCTTCTGTCTCTGTGTGAACGGCTGTAACAGATCATTAACACAAACGCAAAACCCTTTTCTCTGAGCGTGTTAACCACAACTAAACTTCACGTTCTTTCAGCATTTGTCTAGAATTTTAACTTAAATGACAAGGCTTTGAGAAACTAACTGGGGATTTTGGGCGAGTGTGAGATCACTGCCCTCCACTCAGTTCAAACAGAAGTCACCACGCTGCTCACCGTGTGTTGCCAATCATGAGGTTGATGCCAGCAGCCGAGGGCCGGGAGATCTGGCGGATTGTGTTCAGCATGCGTTCGTTCACAGGGTCCAGCTGGCTGATGATATCAGGCTGCTTGGTTACTTCCACAACCAGAGCCTCCACGGCGGCCCGGAGGGCAGTGACACAGGCGGCAGACTCATGAGACATCTGCAGTTTGATCCTAACAAAGGAAAACATTAAAAATAACAGGTGGTACACACAGAAAGGACTATTACCTCAGCTTCATACATGGCAAGTGATGGGATAAATTCAGCTTCTTTCCATGTATCAACCTCCAAGTATCAACTACTGCAGTGGCCCCAGACTCAGGCAAACACAGTATGCAGAACAACAAGAATCTACGCTCACTTCTTACAATTCACCGCTAGCTACTGGCAGGAGCTGTGAACCATGAAGTCTATCACAAGCAGAACACTCTTAGCAACACAGACCCCTCAGCCTCCAGTAAAAGAATGAATGAAGTAAGACACTTGGATTGTTGGAGTTCTGAAAGTTTTCATGAAATGACTGAGCCTAATACCTATTCATTAAATTCTATTCAGTTTTTGCCAAGTGCTTACTACACACTCACCACTCGTCTCTCAGCAATCTCAAGTGCACGAAAGAGGCACCTAAGTTCCAGTTAGATTCTAATCCCTAAATAGGTAACCAACAAGGTCCTACTGTGCTGTGTAGCACAGGGAACTATATTCAACACCTTGGAACAACCTACAATGAAAAAGACTATGAAAAGGAATATATAAATACATGTGTAACTGAAGCACTGTGCTGTAAGTCAGAAATTAACACAACATTGTAAACTGACTCTACTCCAATTAAAGAAAAATAAAAAATTTTATTATAAGGAATTATATAAAAATGGAAAAAATAAAACAAAACAAGCCTTCTAAACCCCAAAACATACAGAACATTCTAAGGCACACAAACACACAAATATATTAAAAAAAATCATGGTAGTGGATGTGGCTCCAACGCCTAATGCTTTTGCTTCTACTGGTACAGTCGACTTACGACTTCACCACCAAGTATGAACTGTACTCCTAAGATACACTACCAAGACTGTTACAAAGCACCTCGTTTCCTCATTTGTGCCATCAAATTTTGCCATGTTTGTTTCATAAATTAAGTTAGATTAGCAGCTGAATTCCACTGCATTTCAATTCTAAATTCAGTTGAGTGCATATCTGAAAATCCATACCAGTCATCTACAAGCACAATCTGTCCATCAGACTGCACTTTCTTGGAGGCAAAGAGAAGCAGCTGCAAGGGGCTGACTAAGGTCATGCCTTTAGCAGAGATGGCCCGGGTTCGAATCTGAAGAATGGAGAAAGAGGCAAGAGGATATAGTCGACATTCCAACTGTCAATCAACTACCATATAATGATAATGTGCTACGCTTTGAAAATTAAAACTCATGTTCCCACTGCACATTAGTAAGTACAGAGAATCTGGAGTTTCAATGTAAACTTTCCTTACCTTTTCACCAAATACAAAGAAGGGAGACGGGTACTTCATGTCCTGGCTGCTGAAAGGACAATTGACAGATGACTTGTGGATGAGTGCGTTGCGCCCTTCGGTCGTGAGAATCTTTCTCTTCTCCTTATGGTAGCACACATTGGGGTACACACCAAAGGCCAGGAGAGAGATAACAACATCCAGATTGTTGTCCGGTCCAGTGTTGGTAAACACTTGTGTCAGTAAACAATCTGTTAAGAGTGGGATTTAAAAAAAAAAAAATCAGGTATCTGGCTGATCCTCACATTGCATGCAAACCATTTACAAGAATTGGAGGAACTGACTCCTCTCCCAACCCTCTTCTTTCAAACACCTGCCTAACTTCCTCTCCTGAGAACCCCTGCACTCAGATTAAGTGCAAGGAAAAATTCTGCTCAGTCTTCAAATAATAAGGAAATTAAAATGTCTGTATTCTCTTACAAACTCAACATAATATAAGCTTGGAGTTATTACTTAAAAAACAGAACTAGACCGTATGACCACAACGTGTTCCACCTGCTGTTCTTGAACAGCTACTCCTCCTACAGAAGACGGCGTGACGACTCAGGAGGGACCCGCTGGGAGAAGGCTGCCGCTCTCACCGTTGGTGCTTCACGCGCACCGCAGCATTTGGAAAGTACGATGGTAGCTACTGCGAGTGTGGAAATACTGTGCTAGAAAACCTGAGTCCTAGTCTTGTACTGCCTAACTGAGTGAGTCCGGGCAAGTAGTTTAACCTCCTGTGTCAGTTTCCTGATCTACAAAATGGAGCAATGATACCTGCATCTCAGGGGCTGTAAAGAGTCTATCATATAAAAACGTTCCTTTTTCCTTTGATTAAAAAATTACAAATTTAGTCAGTTTACAATAGAAGAGAACTACCGTGTTTAGTTATTTAGATCTGGCCCAACTACCTTCTTCACGAAACAGAGATTTAAAAACCCTCCCCATCAAAGCAGCACAATTCTCAGACCACCTACTAATCACCCGTGCACTGCAGTACAATGTGAACAGCATAATCTTTTGCATCCTTTTTGGGAAACTGAACTAATGTGAAAAACTGATTGTCACTATAGTTCAAAGAACTAAGAAACAGCCAGGAACATAAAAAAAGCACAGGGCCTGGAGTCCAAAGCTACAATGTACTGCACTATCAACGCGCATGTATTATACAGAGGCTACTTCAGACAGGTGTGGAGAATGCGAGAATCTTACCTTCTGGAAATCCAGAGTTAATCAGAATCTCTTTGAGCTGAACTTTGGCCTCCCAGGTCATTCTGAGTGTAGCCATATTGAGTCTTTTGTGCTCACAAAAACGTATCTCGGCCTCTTCTCCCCCCATTCTAAAGCAAACAGGCAAGGTAAGAGTCACGCACAGAGCCCAGAGAACCAGGCACAGACCATGAACCAGAGACAGTTCCCCCACATCTTGTAACTCCACTCTTTCAAGGCCGTACCTAGCATCATCCCAAGCTTGGAATACTGATAAAAGGGCCACGTGATCAGAGAATCTGTTTCCAGCAAAATTTCGATGGATATAACCCAGTCGCTTTCCTTCACTGATGAAAGGCTCTGGGAAGCAGGTGGCTGCAGAGATGGTACAAACAGCATCTCCCACACTAGAACAAACAGGAAAATTCAGTCTAGATCGTTCTTGTCCCAGCAACTCAGGCAGTACTGCTCACCGTGGGTCAGTCAGTATTGGCTATGGTACTGCTGTATCAGCACTGAGACTGGCTTAACAAAGAAACTCACAGCCTTCTCTCCAGAAGCAAAAAGGGAAAAAACAACGGGCTCTGATGTTGATGGACGCATATTTACCACAAACTGTGACCAAATGTTATGCTTTTCCTTTTCTATTCTCCTTAATCTTTAAAACTTTCTGATAAAATACACCTGTTTTCCTAATGGTATTTCTTTCTCAAGGACGACTACTTAATTGAGGAATTGCATTTCTCTTTTGAGAAATCTGTATTCTTCCCCACAACAAGTTGGGCCCAGGTATCCATCTACTGGAACACTGTTCATATTTCGTGCTTCCCTCAGTAACTAAACTATGTCACTTCTGCACTGAAGGATATTTAGTATATTCTTCTATCCGAGCCCATACTGTTGTTACTGGGAGGGGGTGAGATTCTGAAATTGTTCTCCCATTTAACTATCAGCAATAAAACAAAGCACTTACTAGAAAATGCACCCCATTATCATCATTTTGCCAAGACGAGGCTCAATGGGGAGTTTAGCCAGGATCCGTCCCAGAGGAGTCAATTCATCATTGGCATCTAATGCATCAAGCTCTGTGGGGAGATATTTCTTTGTGAGTTTAAACAGCAACGAACACCCCTGCAACCTGGGCAAAGATGGAGTACTTCCTTATTGCACTTAAGTTTTCATCATTTGTCAAGCCAACTGCCAGCACCATGCCCATAGCCAACAACTCTCTTCACTTAAAAACAGAACAAAGCCACATTCTAGAGCACCAGATACGAAGAAGTCACTAGAACGAGGCCCTGCAGGCTGTCGAGCTGAGCGCAGTCCATGAGAAGTCTGTAACAGCTGCAGTAACTGCAGCAGCAGCGTAAGCAGCCACATGCTGCGCCAAGTCCGACAGCGCCCCTGGCAAGTCTTAGAAAGAAATGAAATCTGGAGAATAAAAGCCTGAAGTTCACATAGCAGATGAGCACTGGGAGATTCGAAGTTCAGGCTCAGACCCCCCGCGCCCCCGTGCCCCGCCGACCCCCTACGGTGCCGTGCTGCCGCTCGCTCTGCAACAAACAGAAACACAAGTTCTAAGAGAAGTGCACAGAACACTGTGGGTCTCATGAGTAATTCATGTTCTGATCACTGAACCCTGGATCAGAGAAGACACTGCCTTTTCTCCATCTCTGTCCCCTAAATAAGACTCACACTATCCCTTACCTCGTGTTGCTAATTTTACATCCTGACTATACCAAGCACATGAAGCAACACTGGAAGCCACATTGTCACAGCCCTGTGGACGGCATCCCCTTCTCAGTTCACAGCTAAGTGTTAATTACCAGGACAAGACAAGGACTGAATTGGCATGTGTTGGGTAGGCACGTGTTCGCAGGTACCTCTAAGCGTGTGCTCTGCTTCAATCACGGCATCCAGAGGCGGAGGCTCAATCGCCTTGGCCAGGAACTGGCCGATGCCTCCCAGACGCAGCAGTTTTATGCTCAAAGCAATTTCATGCAGCGGTGTTCGGAACATCTCTGGTGTCATGTGGGTTTCGAGTCTAAGACAAAATTAGCATAAAATAACCATCTTCTCTTATATACATATACACAGTTTGTTTAATAAAATCTTTGCAGAGAGATACTCAGGGATCTAGAACTGCCCTTCCCTTAGCCTTTTACAATTACCAGAGAGCGTTTTACATTTACCAGAGACTCTGAACAAGACCCTCTTAACTGGCTGAGTAGTGGCTTATGACTTTACACTTACAGCTTGAAGGTATTTTTGGCCGAGAAGTGAAGGAGGATGAAAAATTATCCCAAATCTCTAATGTTACTACTTCCACTATGGCTTCCTCAGGTCCTGTCTGCTGACAAACAAGGGTTAAAAATGGTAGCAACACCTTCTGTGGGAAACGCAGGCTAACACAAACCTTTTCCTGTAACCTCCTCCCGCCCTTCCTGGTCCATATAAATTTAGTACCACTGGAAAGGATCTTACAGATTATCTAACCCTTTAAAACTTTAATAACAACAACTATTAATATAAATTAACAATGATAACAGCTAACGTTTACTGAGAGGTTACCATGTGCCAAGCACTGTTCTCAGTATTTCACATCATTGACTCACTAATTCTCACACAAATCCTTTGGGCTGGGTATCACATTATCTTCCTTTATTAATGAAGGAAAGAGATGCAGAAAAGTTAGGTAGCTTAATCTTACTTTGTAGAATGCGGAAACAAAGGCTTAGAAGTGCAAATGTTTAAGGCTCTGTAACATATCAGGCACAAACAGTATTAAAACCCAGGTCTCTACATTTCTAATCCAGGCTTATTCTCCATACACTATTTACAATGAAGATTCATGGGAACCATTTAAAGGTGAATTCCAACACTGCTGGCAAGACTCAGATCAGCTTAAACCAGGATTACATAAACGCAGACAACATTCCTCATCCTACAGAGAAAAGAACAAAAACCCCTTATAAATCTATTCATGCTGTTACTGATTAATACTAGTAGGTGGTTTTCCTCTTAAGATGTTAGGGTACAGTACTTGTTTCTTCTGTTCAAGGGACAATCCAACCTTTAAAAAGCACTAAGTATCTCCCAAATGTTGCAGCCAGTCTCCTGGGTTAACCTCTGATGCTCCAATAAACCTACATTTACAGTTACGAGGGAGCCATATGCTACCAACGTAAAAGCAAACCAAAGCTTCTTTGATTTTTCTCCAGTGTGTCATATGCATCTGGCCACCTAAATTAGTCTGTCCCTCAGTTCTTCACTGTGGTAAACACACATACATGTACGCAAAACTCCTAATTCTACCTCTAGTATCAACTAGTTAGAGCTAACATACACCACGTGGATTTCCAGGAACATACAACTAAATACATTATCTTAACATCTGTAATTCACAGAGAAGAATTATTGTAACCAATTGGTCCCATCCACTAACATTCCCCAAAAGGCTCTGTGGTATAAATGAAATGGACAAGGTGTTAACAGACCTGGGTTTCAGTCCTGAAGAAGTCAGCTATGCTCCTTAAGCTTTGGTTCCCTTTTCCAAATAATACCCCGTTTCTCAGGCACACGAGGAGGATCGTACAAGAGAGGTGATGTGCTAACAGTGTGAGTCAGTATGGGTGTGTGGGAATTCTACAAATACAAAAGTATTCTTCAGAAGCTTAACCATTCCATAAATACCAGCAATCTCCAAGTGATAAAGCTACACAGTGCCAGAATAACGTTTCTATACCCTGCTTTCAAAAGGTTTTAATAAATAGTAACCTGGTATCAAATGTGCCACCACTGATAATTTCTGATTTTCATTCTCACCACAAGCTTGCTATCTAAGCTAAGTTTCCTCTAATGAACTTAACTAGAGGCACTTATGTAGTGAGTTCATTAAGTTCATGGCAAGGCAGAGAGGCGTGGGAAGGGGTGTGTGTGTGAAGGGCTAAGAAAAAAAACCTTCACTCTTTATTCAAGAACTGGTCTTACCTCTCAAAACGAGCTCGGCTGCAGAGGTGGAAGCAGAACCCTGGCCGCACGCGGCCAGCACGCCCCTTGCGCTGCTCCAGGTTGGTTTTGGATGCCCACACTGTGGCGTAGTTGGTCATGTTGTTGTGAGCGGTGAACAGCTTCACTTTTTGCCTAAACAGGAAAGAGTGGTTAATCCTGAAACCCGTATGTACTATGAACACATAACCACCACATTTCCACTAAGTGGTAGGTGCTTTCCAGACAGTCAGCGCCTACTGACGACCTGTCTGCGAACAGCAGCAGTGAGGACCTGAGGCAGCACCCTCCCAGTGGCCAGCCACCGAGGCCACGGGACAGGCGTGTGCCGCTCACCAGCTGAATGATCTTGGCCACCTGGCTAATCCTTCTGTGCCTGATATTCCTCATCTGAAAATGGTTATAATATTACCTACCTCATAGCATTTTTATTTATAAACATTAAGTGAATTAATGAATGTATAGTATTTAAACAGAATCTGGCACGTACATGTAAGTAAGTGATAATGATATATCCTCTGTGTATCAATTACCATGTAATTACTTTATCTCTACAGAATGACTCCCTGTGTATTTCCCAGGCTCATCTCATACCAAATATGAAGTCTTTTAATTTCTTTTTTTTTTGAGTAAAGGTAGATTTATTTAGAGAGATGCATACTGCATAGAATGTAAGGCAAGAGAAAGGCAAGGCAAGAGGTGTGGGAATTGGGTGCTCAGGTTAAAGTAAAAGTAGGTGCACACTCCACAGACACAGTGCGGGAGGGAGTGAAAAAGGGCCTGAAGTCTTTTAATTCTTAAATGAGTGTCCTACCAGTAGGACGACTGTCACGAGCTAAATATTGGACATCTTCATACACCAAACAGCACCTGCTCCCACTACTGCATGGCAGCGGTCAGCGGAAAAGCCCACTGGGGAATGAGCGCGGCCCTAGCAGACAGCAGCGGGGAGCGGCCACAGGCGGTGTTAAGCTTTGGCACTTGCCATCACGATACTGACATGATGATCAACACCAGGAAGAAACATTAATTGCCTGGTACACACAGATGAAGCCCAGTAACCGTGACAGTGCAAGAACACAAGCTTTAAAAGTAAGGTGTTCTTGTTTCTGTTAACTGACACTATGTGGAACACTCTAAAGATTTATTCTAGGCGAATGGGTTCCTTGGGGACTTACTTGCAGGAGTCAATGACATAAACAACATCGTTTATAGTAATGCTCGTCTCAGCAATGTTTGTGGACAAAATAACCTATGAAGAAACATTAAGAAAAATTACACTTCAAAAAATATCTTCCTATTATGTACTTAAAAGGACTGATCTGCTTACGTAACAAATGAGAAGAGAATTACAGAAGTCTTAAAAAAAAATCACTCACTCATTGACTGGATAATTGAAAACCCTATCAAGCTGAGGAAAAAAGGATTTCTTTTCTCTTCCTCAATTTAGATGGATTACAATTTTTTTGGATAGCTTTTAGAAGGCCTGTAGCATTTGGTTAATATCCACACCACTTCCAACCCCACGGCTGTAACGCTGACTACTTACCTTGGTTACTCCACTGGGTACTGGGTCAAATACTTTACGCTGCTCCTCTCGAGGAATCTGAGAATGCAGAGGCAGAATCTGATACCTATGGCTTCCTATAACAACATGGAAAGGTTAAGGTCTAAAAATAGGAGCTTAGTTTAAAACTGTGCTATGTTACGCATATTTTTAATCAAAAACTGACAAAAAACTAAATTTTGTTTTCACGTATTGGCTAGGGCACTAGCAAAAATATGCATTTTTCACTCTCAAATAGTTGAGAACTCAAAAAAGACTCATACCAAAATGTGAATTCATTTCTAAATGCTTTTGCATAGTATAAATCAAATTCCAGCCAGGCAGAAAAACCAACACAGCTCCAGGAACATTAAGGGTCTCAATGTACTTAAGCAGAGCCTCGATGAGTTCAAAAGGAGTTTCCTTTTCATTCAGCTGAGCCATGCTCATCTTTGTTTCTGGGCCGTATTCCTCGTCACAGATCAAGTTGCAATTTGCCTGTAAAAAAACAGACATATTTTGGATTGTCTCAATTACTACAGGTAGGAGTTAAGTCTCCTAGATTTGTTCTCAATGTTCAAATGACACCTAATATCCTTCAGCTGATTAGTCACATTGGCATATAGAAGAAATTTAATTTTTAAAAACTTAAAATCACTGCACGTTGACATACTGAATTTCTCCACTGACCAGTATTTCTCACAAGACATCACTAAAATTCAAGCAAACTCTTAGCTCTGAAACTTCTAACGGCTCATTCTACATAGTGTATTCCTCTCTTATGACTATAAATGCTTCGTTCCTTAGTTAAGGAACTGCTCCTATGATCCTCTGTATCAATTATCACGTAATTACTCTATATATACACAATGCCTCCCTGTGTAATTCCCAGGCTCGACTCACACCAAATATGAAGTCCTTTAATTCTTACATCGGTGTCCTGCAGGCAGGGTATCTGATCACCTTCATCTATTTCTGAAATAATGTGGTCTGTATTTTCCAAAAACTACCTTAGAACCAATGATAAACCAAGCCTTCAGCAATGAGAAAGGTTTTACAACTCATCTTTTTCCTCTGATAAACTTTCTAAATTGCTATTCATTTACATCTTCAAATCTTCTAACTAAAAACATCCTACCCCAGGTCATGCTTTTATCATGTTCTGCATTGCTGGCTATCTTACAGTACTCATTCTGTTCACATTTCCAGATCCAAGATGCACTTTTATATTATCATTGGTCCAGCTCTCGAGCACTACAAATATGAAGTGTCACCCCCCGCCCCATTTCTCCTTAGGAACCCCCTCGCTGCTCGCAACTGTAACGCCCTCTCCATATGGTCTCTCTAACCTGGGCTACAGCTGCTGCTGCTGCTCAGACTTTACTGTGCATAGAAGGCTCACCTAGAGAGGTTGTTAAAGATGTGAATTCTGACTTAGTAAACTTGGAGTGGGGCACAGGATTCTGCCTTCCTGCCAGTTTTCCAGGTGCTATGTCTCATGGAAAACACTCTGAGCAGCAAAGCCTTATAAAAGTTATTAAACATCTTATTCTTCCCTCTTTTTAAAAAAATCTTTATGCCAGAGATGATTTAACTCATGGACTCACGGTATGAAAAGAACTTGTTACTGAATGTGAAATTCTTTGGGGTGAAATACACCAATTAATTCAAAGACAAACAGTTTTTATAAGTTCTTTGTGATGCTAACTCATCGCATGCTTTTACTAAAATCGTTCTCTGCAATAACTTGCCCATAAAGAAAACTCCTCATGAAATGACGTACGTCATCATCCTCACCACCATCGTCCTCCTTGTCCTTCTTCTTCTTGTCCTTTGGTGGAGGAACAAAGTGGGTCATCTGAATACAGTCTTCCAAAAAATATTCTGAAAGGACAAGCCAGTCAGGTAGGTACCATCAACTTGCAGAATGGAACAGTCTTTAAAACTCACTTTCTAATTCATAATTCAAAATTGCCTTCACATCCTTCAATGTGACTCCTCACAACTGCCAAGAAATTCCAGTGCCAGTAACCTCTTTTCCTAATCAAACTCACTGTCCCCTCTCTTGGACCTTGAAGAAGGGTGAGGGCATCTCTCACATGTGTGCCTACAAAGCCAGTCGGGGTATCCTCTACGGACAATATTCAACCAAGCATTCATGGAACGCACACTGTGCGCGAGGTGTGGGAGTTACACACGGAAAGAAACCGACACCAACACAATCAGTAACACACCCCAGCCCCTCCTTCCTCTGTCAGGATACACACATAAAATGGGCTCCTTCCAGTTATTACTCTAAAAAAAGATCTCAATGCAAAGTTGGAACATCTGCTGACCAGGTATGCTCCTGAGGTTCTTCAAAGTGTTCCAGAAGTGCCTCAATCTCAACGCTTTCCCTCTATGCCTCAAGAGCCCCAAATTACCATTCTCATCGCACTGTTTCAAAGGTACATACTATCAACATGACTCATCACGGATGATGTTAAAACTTTACCACCTTTACTAGTGTTTGCCAAGTTACTCCACTGCAGTCACTCATGCCCCCCTTTCCACACTCCACTCTTTGGAAGCAAGTCATTAACCATAGTATACTCAAAACATACGGAGTTAATGAGCGCCACTTTTTGAGGTGAGAGTATCTACATAATTTTTTTGAAATACTTCCACATGAGAGCTTTGTTACCCACTTATTTATTCAACTATTGTATAAATTCATGTGTATTTATTTTATACTGTGGGTTATAATCCAATACTATGTTTTTTATTTTTTTGTTCAAACTATTCCATTTTTGGCCACTGAGACTGCTTTCCGGTTGTACTCCTATGTTCTCTTTTTCCCCTGTACCATGTTTTTTAAGCACCTCCTGACTTTCTGGCACTACAAGATGTTCTAGGCTCACCTTGCATATTCCCTGCCTCAGCCTCAGAATCAGCCATCTCCTCAAGGACACCTGGTTCCTTCAAGTGGAGATTGGTACTGGAAACAAGAGCTGGGTGTTGGGCACGATCCCTGCTATTGGGATGCCACTGCTTCTAAGCCTGCAGCAGACAGAGCTAGGAGATGTGTCCATGCATACTGATCCATGTAGCCGCCCACTTGTGTCTGAACATGAGTCCTTACTGATGTCTCCAACTGTGATCCAGTACCATGACTCACTCGAGCTTCCCTTACTTACCTGTAACCTCACACCAGCAGCAAACATGGCTCCCACCATCTGCCTTGTATTTACTTATTTTTTCAATCCTAGTATACACACAAAGCAGTTTTAGGATTGCTAACCTGGACTCCTGTGAGATATAAATACACTTTCATTTCAGAGCTACCCATACTTTTGAATTTCAAAAGCTGGCACCCTGATAGCCATTTGTAATTTCATACCTACACTGAGAATATTTTAGCTTATTTTCATGCCCTCAATTAGACTGTGCCATAACTCATTTTTTAAACCAAGTTTCTAGATGACTATCTGGAAAATGGTGAGGATAAAATCTTCTAAATAAAGCAGCTTTTGAACAATCAAACATACTTGACCTTGAAACACTTTCATATCATTTCAAATCTGCCTGCTCTGGCTCTAGGAAAAATTCTCTTGTTAATTTGACCTTAGGTGCTTAAACTTGTAAACAGTATTTCCCATGAACACCATCAGGCCATATTAATTTCTATTTGACTGTATAAAATCTTAAAAGTTAAGTTTAGCTATAAGTAAAGGGCAAGAAATTTACTTGATATGCAAACTCAAATAGTGAGTGACACTCACTACTGCTTGACTGAAACCCCAAGAATGCGACGATGCACCTGATACTGTAATTTGGATGGTATTTTAAATATCCTTTAAGCTGTTACTCCAATTTCTAGGATCAAAAAAAAATTTACCTTGAACTGGGTAAGTCCTCCCATAGACTTCAATGATGGGGCAATTGAAGAAATATTCACAGAACATGCTGGTATCAATAGTAGCAGACATGAGAATAATGCGAACTTCAGGGTAAGCCTGAACCACATCACGCAACACTACCAAAAGGAAGTCAGTCTGTAAAACACAAACACAAATGGAAAAATTGATGCACTAAAAAGTCCTCGCTAATAAGATAAAGCTAAAAGATCTCGTGTTATACAGCCACAAGACATCAGTGAATTCATTTTCTTACGCGGCTTACAGAAGTAAAATAAAAAATTACCATGGGATGCATAACTGTTTTTCAAAACAGTTGTAGCCTAGTAGTTGTGAGGATTAGAAACGAGTATTATTCGGGTACGAGAAGGGAAGAGAAAAAAAAACATTAATGAGAGCACAGAATTCACCTCAAAAATTTCAGCGAAATTTGAATTTGCAGGTACAAAAACTTTAGATAAAAGGGGAAAGACATAATGAGCCAAAAATCAGTTTTCCAATCACCTGTAAGGCTAATCTTAAAAATGCTGAAAAGACTATTTAGTTCAAACAAAACAATGGTTAAAAGACATTTATTATTTAATAATGTAAAGTTTCCATCACCCACCAAACAATATGAAAGCTGGAGAACTCTGACAAAACTCCTCTGCCTGTGTGGTCCTCAAGTCCCATCACTCTCTGCCCCCCAAACTAGAGGAATCCACCATTCTGAATCTTCTATTGTTCCTTTTACGTACCATTCCTCTCACCTAGATTCCTAAACACACACACGCATGCAGGCATACACACATTTTTAAATTTACCTTTTCCTAAGTGTGGGTATCGAACTGCACTCACAGGGCGTGTAAATGTTGAGCTTTAGGAGATAATGCTCAGCCATCTCCCCAAGGAGCTCCGCCAGCTTACAAGCCACCATGACAATGAGCAACAGATCCTGCTGCTGCTTATATTCTCCAAAACTTGGCATCGTCACTTAAATTTTTGTTTATCAAAAGGATATAAAGCCATTTGGTTTTATATCCTTTTGATCAATTATCAAATTACAGTCTTGGCCTGCATCTTCCTACTCACCAACGAGACTCAACACCTCGTCATGTCTATCAGCCAAATTCCTCTTCTGTAAAGTGCCTGTATTTTCCCCTATTTTTGTATTGAGTCATCTGTACTTTCCTCACGCATCTGTAGGAAGTGTTGATATATTTCTACACCAGTGCTTTGCTGGCTATATTGGAAATATTCTAGCTTGTGATTTTCCTTAACACAGCTTTCGAATAAATAAATGATCTTAATCTTAGTCTTTTGTTTCATGATTAATGCATTTCGTATTTTAAGAAATTCTTCCAGCAGGTTTAGAACTGTTGTCCAATACAGTTTTGACTACCGAGCACATGAAACTAATGTGCCTAATCTGAACTGAGGTGTGCTCTAGGTGTAAAACACAGATTTTGAAGACTCAATACGAAAAAGAGAATGTAAAAAATCTCAGTATTTTATTTATTTATTTAAAACCTCAGTATTTTTTAAATTGACTACGTGATGAAAATATTTTAGGTACACTGAGTTAATTTTTCTTGTTTCTTTTCACCTTTTAAGATATGTTTCTAGAAAATTAAAAATTACATGTGGTCTACATTATATTTCTATTGATAGTGCTGTCCATGTGCCCACTTAACACTTTCCACTTAAGAGTTAGAACTGCTTTGGCATGTAAGACTTGATTTATCTATGTGGAGTTGATTTTTGCACTTGGTTATGAGGTAAGGATCCAACTTCAACGATCTCCTCGTGGACGACCATTTGTTTCCAGCCCCATCCATTGAACAGTCCACTCCCTTTCCCACTGATGCAACACGCCGCCTCTCTCTCACTCTTGTACCAAAGCTGCAGACAACACACACTCTGCATCGTTCCACGGGTCACACCGTCAATGCGTGTCCTATACTTTCTCAAAAAATACAGCTTCAAATTAAGTTCCAGTATCTATAAAGCAAGACCCTCCATTCTGTTCCTCTGTAAGAGTCCTGGTTATTTCTGGCCATAAGTCTTCCTTACAGGTATTTATAATTAGGCTATTAAAAAACCTATTGGGAATTTGATTAGAACTGCATTCAAATATGGATCAACTTAAGGGGAACTGACGTCTGTATTATATTAAGTCCTCCTAGCCGTGAACACAATGTAGTCTTATAAGTGTTTCTAATGAAGTTTTTATTTTTCCTGTGGAGGTTCTACAGGTCTTTTTCTTGGACTTGGGTACTTGACACTCTAACTAGTACAGTGGTATCTTTCTAGTTGTTTTCTATCTGTTTGTTTATAGTGTATACAATGCAACTGACTTCTGTATGTCATCCTTTCATCCAGCCACATTGCTATCTGCTTATATTCTATTATTTATAATAACTAGTCCATAAGTTCTTTTCGGTTTCAACTGTAGAGTGAGAAATTTAGATAAGGTTCCTCTGAAAGAGAACATGTTTCTGCAAAGTCATTTTTCCATTTTTCACTGTGAAGGATACATTAATAAGGACCTGACAATCAAACTTTCAAGAAAAGTTGACCAAAACCACTTATTTTTTTGGAAAATAGTAATGATCCATGTTTTCAGTATGATCTGGAATAATTTAAACTCTAAGAACTCTAGTATGTTACCATGCTAGCAACAACAAAAACTGAAGCATTTAAGTTTGGTTAAGCTATTTGGGAAAAAAATTGTGTTTACAAAAGATTTTGAATGACAAAAATAAAAATTTTATCCTACTGAATAGTCAGATTTCTGATTTTAAAAGGTCATCTGATAAACCATGCAAACTTTCTTACTTGCTTTTGCTCAATCACGAAGGTCAAAATTTTACTAAAACCAAAGATAATTAACAATAATGGTGATGGAAGATTTTCTAAAGAGGAGGAACTCCAACAAATGTTTTGAGTAATAGCAGCTTGGCAATAGTTTGAATGACATACTATCAATCCACCGACGCCTTTGGTATGCAAAATGCTGTCATAAAAATAAGTCATTGCTTTATGGTAACACTCTCTGAATTATACAATTGTATAATAAGTTAATTCTATACGAGTTTTGCCAAGGACCAAAAGAGGGGAGGATGTGAAATACATTCTAATTTCTTAATTCTGACATGATTGTCAGTAACATCTGAAAAGACTGGAGCTGCAAACATCCAAAAATACACTATTAATTATATTACATTTAAAAATTGTAAAATTTATCACAGATAAATTCCAATCCAAAGAAAAACTGGTTATTAAAATTTCATCAGCTGTTCAACAGTAAATCATTAGCTCAGTTGAATCATGCTAATAGCTCAGTGGTCACTGCAATTACACTTGCTTTACAGGAAAGTCTTTACTTTCAGAATTCTGTTCTTTACCAAAGGAAAAAAAAAAGGTTTAATGGCCTTGCTTTAAAAGGTAACCGATATCTTAGTGACTGAAGTTCGTAATTTTGACAAGACGATGTCAGCAGTGGGAAAAGGGAAATAAAATAAAAGACATTCTACTTTGATTTCTCTTCTTTCAGAACAACTAGCATTTGTACTTTACCGTAACTCTCAAGTTACTTACATTTATGTCTCTTTCGTGTATTTCATCTACAATCACATGACTAATTCCTCGAATGCCTGCTTCTAATTTTCTTAGGAGCACACCTTGAAAAGAAAATCAGAGGAAAAACTGAAGATGAGCTTCTATATTAATTAAAGTAGGGAGGTATTGAAAAATGCAAAGAAAAAAATGTCTAGACAATCAACTACGCTTTAATATAATCCTAGCATTTTAGGGGAAGGATAATCACTGGTATATTTAAATTATTAAAAAGGTGATCGTGTACTCTGCAACACGCTTGCTTAGTGAAAAGAGTATTAAAAGATATAACTCTAGTAACCTAAGATAATTTCATTTTCTCTAAGCTACATCAACCAGCAGGTACCTCAAAAGTCTCTCTCAGAAAAAAAATGCCAAAGGTTCTATTTAAATAAGAATTCTGAGACTGGCTTTTTGATTACCATTTCTAGTCATTCTGTGCTGTTACCATAAAGTTTTCTTCACAAATAACCAAAATATAAACCCTAAATGAAAGACCAAAAAAACCCACGTTACTTACCCACAGTACAAAACATGATACTGGCATGAGGGCGGGGAAGTATGGACTCAAATCGAACACTGTAGCCACAGCTTTTCCCAGGCTCTTCTCCCCTCTCATACGCAACTCGCTCTGCCACAGCAACGGCACTGATTCTCCTGGGCTGAGACAAAACAAACACACACAATTGAAAAGCTACAAAATGACACTTGTACCTGTTTATTAGGGTTATTAAATTACTGTAATAAATCTGTCCCACTGCCAGCTCAGTAGTCAACAGAAACAATAACAGTCACGGTATCTTTGGGAAGCTCCAAAATTTAGTTTAAAAAAAAAAAAAAAAAGACAAAAATTTACCACTTAATTCTATGGCACTTAAAAAAGTGTTTTTTTTTTTTTTTACTTTGTATGTAAAGTGATTCCAAGACTTTTATTAAAAATAAATAAAAAATTTCTTTACCATTGGCCCAACTCTTAATGGTATCGAATGATTTTCCAGTAGGGAAGCACACAGAACACAAGGGGAAAGTTTGTTCTTGTAACTGCCTGCCATGGTGAAAGCACACGTTTAAAGAATTATTTAACTGAGACGCACGGATATTAATTAGGAAGGTGAATAATCTCCTCCTCTGCTGTAACTGAACCCTAAGCTTAGAGAATGCTACAGGTTCGTGTTTGAAGTGTTGGACCCTGATTTTTCCGAAAACTTCCAAAGTGTTCCCTATCTTCTAAGTACACAAAACTGCATTTACCTGATGAATACTATGGCTAACATTACATCCTGGAAGTTCAGCTATGAAGGTACACAGGTAGATTTATAGACTGAACGCTTCTGGGTTGCCTCGTGTTTGATTTTGTCAAAAAGTTCCTGATGACAGATTGTGTTTTAGTTCTTAGAATGAAAAAACTTTTTCTGAGTTCCACATTTAGTTAAGTACCTATATGATTATACCCCAGGTTATGACATGACTATTCAGGAAAACAGAAGGAGACACAATCTTTAAAAACAAAAAACAAAAAAAACCCCCTAAAATTCAGAAGACGAGTAACTTCATGAGAGTTATCAATATCCCTTGGATTAATATAAAACCTGATTTACTCCATTCCCTTGCATGAGTCCCTCATGGTATAGAGCTAGTAACCAGTACAGATAAGTATATATAAGCACCCAGTTCATATTTAATCTGTCCACAGAGGTAAGGGATTAAAAGATGCCATCTTAAACATACTGTGTATTTTCCTGAGCTTACATTGTCTTATTATGTCTGGTTTATGTGCCTTCACTTGCTGAACGATGCTAGCTTTTAATGACCACCACTGACCAGTTAGTTCTCTGCACCTCGCTAACCCTGAATAAAAGTGTTACATGAAGGCCTGAGTACGCATTTGTCCACCAACAGAAGAGTTCTGCTATACACTTATGTCAGGGAATGTGAAGACGATGTTCCACTAAAGGTATAAAATACAAAGTTTTCCAGGCACTCTGAATAAGTTCTTTGCTTTCTATAAAGAACAGGTATAAATGTTCAACACTACTATTATCCCCTTCCTCTCCTGTCTTTCCTACAGTTTTCAACATTTCTACTAAACAGCTGGCTTCTAGAAGAACTTCAGATCGGTTAGGACATCTGACTCTTCTGAGGTGCATTCATACGCTACTGGGTGCTCAAGGATTGCTTTCATCACCTTGAGGCTACTTTGGGGTCTGTCATCTCTGTAGTTTCCAGCCTTTTAAAACGAAGATGAACAGGAGACGGCATATTCCGCGAGCAGTACCTGCCGTAGTTCTTAACGTACTGCCCCCACCCCCAAGTCATCCACAACAGAGGTGGTTACCAACTAATACAGTAGGTGCTGAAGCATCATCTCCAGAAGCCGCACAGGCCAAATTTCCCTGAGCATAAAGAGAAAACATCGACATGAAGACGACTACTCACACCGCAAAGAACCAGCCCGTGTCTCCTTGCCGTGCTCTGTGTGCTTCTCTAACCTGTCGCCTTCCGACGTCAATAGCCCTGACTTCTAAATAAAGCATTCAAAATACAAACTAAAAACAGAGGTGCTTCTTTTATTCATAACTGATTCACCTGGAAATCAGTGTAGCTTTTCCTGAGGAGAGTATGGCAATTGCATAAAAAGTTAAAATATGCATACACTTCAACCCAACAATCCCATGTCTAGGAATTTATTCCAATGAGATAATCAAATGAGAGCACAAAATGCATGTACAAGTATGTTCATCCCAGCATATGCAGTACCAAATATTAGAAACAATCCTGAAATATCTCCATCATTTTAATAAAGGCATATGCATAAAATGGAAAATTATGAAGTCATTAGGAAATTAAGCTGTTGCTTTAATACCACACGTGTTGTTACATAAAGGGGACAGGTTAAGATGGTGAACATACAGTATACACACATGAAATCTGAAAGGATAAAGACCAAAAGTAAAAATTACTGCTGGATGGTGGGATCTTGAGTAAGCCTCGGTTTCTTTTAAAATTTACTGTTTTCTGGTTTTTTTCCCCCAATGAGTATATATTACTGTTATAGTCAGAAAAAAAATTTAAAAATTAAATCTTATTCTCATAATTCTTAGCTCATTAGAAATACTCACAGGACAGGCATTTTGTGTAGGAGAACAATGCTTAACACAAAAGATTAATGAACGTTTAAACACTTCTCAGACTGCACGCCACCCGATTGCGTATAAAGAAGTCGCTCTACTTATCCCCTGAATAACTTACCTTTTTCCGTGATACTAAATAATCGTTCTACATACTGTCCTACAGTAAGTACAAAGCAAGCTTCACTGGTAAAACATCATCTTCTTTCTACACCTCTCCACACGTGGCTTAACTGTCCCTCTCAAATACTTCACAGTATACAGAAATACACTACAGCCTAAAGGAAATATAATTAAGACTATGAAAACCCCCAAAACAATCATAATTAGTATCAGTAAAAACCAGGACTGCATATACTATTTTACTTGTGCTTCAGAATAACAGCTTTTCCCATTCTAGTAGACAAAAACACAAGCTCAAAGAGTTATTTTGCCTAAATTCATATACGTGACTTTAGATATAATACAAATTTTCTTTACTCCCAATCTAATCCTTTTATCAACTATTGTGCCTCTTAATGTTGTAACTTTATGTTGAATTTGGATTAAATATGTTAAAAATAAGACAATAACCCATTTAAGTGAAACTAATTTAAAAAGCAGTGGCGATGAACGCAAGGGACGATGTTAAGTCATTCCAGCAGAGCACTTCAAATTATCCTCCAGCATACGAGCTTTTCTTCATTTTCGCTTATTTATCTGCTCTCAGTTGCTCTCCAGAATCTTATTACTCTAGCCTGGAGTCTAGCCATAGGAGTAAAGTGATTACCTCCTCTTCACAGTTCTTTGCTTACTTTAATTAATTAAAATAGCTAATATTAGGAATAAAATTTTCCATACCACAGGTGGCTATCGACCTGTCTCAAGGTGCTCTTTTACAGTATTCTGCAATCTGCATCTCTTGCACCCCTTCCAACATTTATCTGGAACTATAATCTTAGAGATATCTAACTGAAAGAGTACAAGTTTCAGAGCTTTGCACCTCCATTCCTCATCTGGGTATTCAAATGCACGGTAGCAGAACTAGGCTGCAAAAAAACACAAGACTTCTAAGGCATCAGATACCACAAAACATATTGGGCTCCACTTCCTCTACTTTCTTAAGGTCCAAGTTTATTTTACACGAGGGTCAGCTGTATCCCAAAATGACGGTACTTGGGATTGCCAAAATAGTCACAGAAGATGGTAATTTAACACACTTGATTTGCATCCTAGCAGTTATAACTTCTCTCTCTCAAACATCTTTAAGATCAGAAAATAACTATTTTCAACTGCTAATTCACTCACACCACAGTTTTAAGTGGCTTCAGTATGAACAGCCTGAAGGCCCAGAAAGAATACAGTAAGTTTGGTACAGAATTTACACTAAGGCTGGTGGTTAGGTTAGGAGCTAAGGTCGGAACCACTCACTCTGTTTTATTCTAGTTCATAATAACTTTCAACTTGTGCTCTAGGACTTGAAATAACATATTTAAACAAAGCACATAAAAAACTTAAGGTAATGACTTCATGTGGTGTCCTATACATGACTGCAAGTGAAGGAAAAAGGAAAACTGGCACAAGAGTGGCATTACTACAAAAGTTACTAACATGGCCTCAGACTACCTTGACAGAAGTCCTACACATAACGTCAGAAACACTGAAACCTGTGTTCTGCAGTGACCCAGCAGCACGCTCAGGCCTGCCTTTACAGCCGGCATGCTGATGCTTCGAATGTGGCTAATAGCCTTGGGCCCTAACCTCATGGCTGAATCACAGACATTTATAAGACAAAGGAGATACACTAGGACACTATGTAAGTCTTCAAAGTTTTGGAGGCTTACTATACATAAGCGGTACAGAGACTGGTCCGGGGACAAGCACTGGGTAAGAACATGGAAGCCACAGGATGCAGACCTAATACGACGGTTCAGGCATTCATCCCAAATCAGAAGTCAAGGCCACATCTCCACATGACTGGAAATTTTTAAGCAGAAGTCAGGTGACCACCTATTATGAACATTCCACCCTAAATAAAAAGACAGAATAATTCTCTGAAGTATCTTCTAACTCCATGAGTCCATCATTTTATGAAGGAATATAAATGCAGGAGGACTCGTAGGTAAGTGAGAGCTGTTTTCTACGCAAAAGAAGAACATGTAGCTCTTCCCCCTGTAGCTCAATGTTCTTACATCTGTTACAATCTGCGTACAGAAATCTGCGCACTTTACAGATGAAACCCACTGGAAATGTCCACATTATCTGGGAAGGGACTCAAGTTAGTAAGCAAACTATTCAAAGCTGAAGACCACAATATAAAAACCACCTCTGTCTAGAACAACCGGGCTTTGATCAAGTGAGACAGGAAGGGAAAAAAAATACTTCTCACTTGGGCACGAGTTAGTTTTCTTCCTACTCATGACATGCAAACAACTTCTGCGTGAGAACACAGGGCTTCAGCTTATCTGCTGCGTTCCACATTTTTGCTATATGGCTGAGTGTTTTTTGAGTTTAGAAATGGAACAGTGGTAGTAAGGAGGGACAGCAGAGCAGAACTCAAAGTTCTTCTGTAAAATGATGCCATCCTGGAACAGTATACCTCCTGAGAGATCAGATAAACCTTAAGAGCAAGGATATTTTATTGATCAATGTACCTGGAGTAGGAACTTCCACTGTGAGGCAAAGAATTCATAGCCAGTTTGGGGAATGAGAAGGGCAATCAAAGAATGTTTCAAGAAGAAACCTAAGGGTCCTATCTCAGAAAAATGGAGGGAGACCTATCGAATTTTTTCAAGCTTAAGATATCACCAATTTTAAACGCAACACTGAGTCCTTCAGTAATTTTTTTAGGCCCCCAAACCCAACTTTCATTTACAACATAGATGTCAATTATAAGACATGTCTCCCTTTCAGGCATGTTTAAGCAATATGACTTGTACATACACATAAATGCACCTGCACGAACATTGTTTGCTATTTCAAGGTGCATTACTCTCCTGAGTATCAACTATGCTTCACAGGTTAAGAATCCCTAAGTCAAGGTCCGCGCAGCATGAAGAGCGTTACCTGGCCTCTCACACTGCTCTTTCCAAGGGCCGGAAACCCAGGTCAGAGCTGAGGGAACTGCTTTAACCTAGGAAGGCTTCGAAGAGCTAGTCAGCTCCTCCCTGAGCAGCCGGACAAACCTGCAGGCATCGCTCACTGCTGGTAAGCCAGCAGCACGCAGCAGTCAAAAGGAGGAATACCGAAGGCAGGTTTTTTGGTTATGATCTTAGTTTCAAGTACTTCCTATGGTAACACTGGGCAATTTTTTAATCTCTTTGTGCCTTAAGTGATTAAAAGAGAAATACTAAATAAAATAGCACTTATGTCTCAGAGTCATAAAATTTAAATAAGTTAAAAAATATGAACTGTACAGAACTGAGCATACGGTAAGCATTCAACCAAAGTCAACTGTTACGTTTGCCTCGCTTGTCTACTCTGGCTCTGTTGTTTTTTTTTTTTTTTAAACTGAATATTGAGGTGATAAGATAAAGAGAGTCAAGATTTGGATGTGAACTTAAGGAGAAAGTACTCTCAGTTTTGTTTAATTCTAGACCCAAAGACTCTCTCTAGTCCAGACAAAAAGAACTCCCCGCATGGTTCAGTTCAGCCTGTCAGTGAAGGACACTGGGGATTAGCGCAAGATTTAAATTCTTTTCATGTCTTTTTTCTTTTTCTATTTTTTTTATTTTAAAGGGCCTATTAGTCTATCACTTTCAGAACTTTACGTGGCTCCAAAGGGGAGCTGATCAAAGAATTAGAAAGAGACTGGCTTCTGGGTGTTTCCACCTCTCAAACACAACCCACACCGGGGACACACCCGTGTAGGCTGGCTTGCCACTTACCTGAGTCACTACAATATTACACTCTGCTGCTCGGTCATTCTGGATAAAGTCGTCTAGAATAAACTGGGGAACTTGCGTGGTTTTACCACATCCAGTAGCGCCTCGGATAATGACAACTGGATTTTGACTAATTGCTTCCAAGATTTCACTTTCAAATTTCTTCACAGGCAGTAATTCTCTCTCCTGTAAGATCTGTATCAGAAAAGTTACACCTCAAATTTCTGCCAGCATATATATTAGAAGCAATTCTAAAAATATCTGCCATCTCTGTAAAAAGTTACTCCTTTACATTGGCTTAAGTCAAAATATGCTTTTTCATAAAAGAACGTATATATTTACATCTCTAATTGAACTGCCTCTTTTCCCTGAATTTCTGAAGCATCTATGTTTTGGCCTTATCCACACCTTTATTCTCTCCTCTTCTCCCTAGATATTTCATATGCACTCCCTTTCTTCTAACATTTTAAGTTGTCTTATTCAGAAAATACCAAAACACATCAAGAAAGTTATTATCCACCTCTCCACTTACACTGAGAATCACAGGCCCTTAACAACTACCATAGAAGTAACGAGGATTAGCATTTAGGTTAATATCTTTGATCTACCTCCCTAACGCAAAAATATGTTATTCACTGTCCTTCTGCCCATACCTAGAAAGTCCTGAAGCTCTGAGCACCGTATGTCTAAATACTCCACAGACTTACTACTTGCAAATCATGATCCTGTTCCAGCTGGTACGTTAATTCACTCTTGAGGTCCATGCTTATTTGTTCCGGAGTAGCCTGTAAATGGGAAGGCAGCCGCCAAAAGCGTAAGTTAGCTTCAAATGAAACCTTTTTTTTATCTAGACATCCTAATGAAATACATTCAAAAGGAAAACAGAAGAGTCTGATCTCAAAGCCAACACCGCACTCACATAAGCCAGGGGCCCCTCATCAATGTTGCTGCTCGTCCACGGATTCCAGTTGGACTGTGGAGGTGACCAGGGAACCACACCCATCTGGTTCTGTCGCTGAGATGGCTCAAAATGAGCCAATTTGCCAAGATTGAGGACAACAGGAACAGAAGGATCATCAGGCTATTAAAAAATAACAACAAAACAAAACAAAACCAAAAAAACAGTATCAGTTGCTTGTCTGACTAGAGAAGTTCAATAATACAAAGGTGAACCAAACAGCTGTATGCTCACTGGGGGCGCGATCTCAAGATTTAACTCCTGAATGATGTTTTGCAGCTGATGTTCCAAATCTTGAGAGAGGTTCACTTGGTAAGGCTCCACCTACAGAATAGGGATGGCCATGAAAATCATGTAACATATGCCCACGAGCACTACTCACATCCACTATAGTAGGGTTAAGGGTACGTAGTCCACACCCAGGCTACAATATTCCTAAAGCCAGTGAGTCCGTTCCCTTGTGGAAGAACTACTTAAAGGATTATTCACTCGCTGCCAACCATGAACACAGCATCACGCCACAGATGGTTAGCAGGATCATTTCCATTTCTTGAGGCAAAAGTCCTATAACTATCAATTAAACTTCTTTAGCCAAATATTAAACAGAAGCCAAACTGAACCTTACAATATCTCTCTGGGCTACTAAGTCTAAAGACTCACTGTCTCTCCTTCTTTCTTCTTTGTAAGTCCAGAGTAAGCTTCAATCACTCCAAGATGGTAGAGCTGTCTGACGAGGGACAGTGCACAGGACTGTGCTGCCAGTTTTTTATTTGATCCGTGTTCACGTGCAAAAATTCCTGTAATTTAATGTCAGGATTACCAAAGACAGAAGAATAAATCACCTGAGTAAAGGAACATCTTACCATAAGCAACTAGGGGCATAGGTACAAAAGCTGCCCTAAAACTGAGTATGTTATGGGTTTTACATTCCTTTTCATTCTAACTGCTAACCAAAAGCAATTCCAGAACAGCTTATCAACTAAGTGACCAACCATCTTGATAACAGGCAGACACTAAGACACAAATCCTCATAAAAGCAAACACACTTATTTCAACAAAGCTGTCATTGTGAACAACATGTGGATTAAAGTGGGAAGAGAGTTTAACTTCTGAAAAGCAAAGCGTCAAAAAGTAAATCAATCAAAGGAACGAAAATGGGCCCAAAGCGCCTAGACCAGGAGCCAGCAATCTCTTTCTATAAAGGTCAGGTAATAAATATTTTAGGCTTTGCAGGCCACCCGGTCTGTCGTAACTACTCAACTCTGCCTCTGAAGCGAGAAAGCATTCACTGACAAGACTTAAACCAGGGTTCGACAAACTGTAGGCCCAGGAACTTAACTTGTTTTTATGTTTTTAAAGAGTTGCAAAAATAAGACAGAAATAACAATGTATGCTACACGTGACTCACAAAGCTTAAAATATTTATCTGGACTTTTACAGAAGTTTGCTACCCCCTGATGTAAATGAATGACTAGCTGAACTGCAGTAAGTTTAAAATAAACTTATTAAATATAAAGTCTTATTGCAACACAGTTAAGCCACTCATTTATAAAACAAAGCAGGCTGTCTTTGGTCACAGAGCTGTAGTCTGCTGATCCTGGCATTAGACTGAAGCGAGTAATTACCCATACTCTTAAAGAAAATGTTAATAAAGGTTCCTCTCCTCCAACCAGTCAGCTTCAGGAGACATGACATAAGGAAGGAAGGAGCAGAGGTACCTTCCTGCCTGACTGGTCGATTTAGTCAAATTAATTCTGACGGTCAGAATGGGCTGACAGACTCTTTATCTTCTTCCCTTAACAACCCATCCACTCAAAACAACTTATTTTTAAGTTCTAGGATAAAAAAAATTCAACATCATCTCCTGATGATTCATTCAAAGGCCTGATTCTATTAGAAGTTGCCCATACACTAAATTTAAATCATCACAGTTAACTGCAGAATTCTCAAGCTGGAAAGACTCTTAGGCCACTTCTCTCACTTTGAGTTCCAGTTCTCCTGAGTCCCAGCAATTTACTCAGGGTGTGATTTATTCAAAACCACAAAACTTGTTAGTAACAAAACCAAGTACACAGGGCTATTCCTTATGATTATTATTATTTTTAAGTGGAGGTCCTGGGGACTGAACCCAGGGCCCCGTGCATGCCAAGTGTGTGTTCTACCAATGAACTATTACCCTCCCCTACTATTTCTTACTTTCAAGCATGACACACTGCCTGCTTGAAACTTACTAAAAATAGAGTACATGCATATCTTTGCCTTTTTACTTCTTTTATGAATAAACCCCATCTATCCCTTAAGTGTTTCCTCAGAGTAACCTTCTCACCTTCTCAACTCTGACTTTTTTTTTAAATTCCATAAAAATCTCTTTATTGGAGTCTCTAGGAAATACAGCTTTCAAGAGCATCTTATTTTGTCCATAATTCACAAACTAACTAAAGAACTGTATGAGTAGTTTAATAAAACCCAAGGAGTAACTGAAATGCAGATTTTCTTTTTCTTTTTTTGACTCTATTGACTCTTAAACGCTTACACATCCACTTTTAGTTTTCCAACCCTATCATCTGATATACTCCTTTCTCAATGTCATCTAGCTAGTTTTACCTGAAGGAACTCTAGCTTTTACATAGAAAGATTAAAAAAATGTTTTAAAATTCTTTGACACTGGCAGGTTCCTCAGTAGCCTACGATCTCTTCTCCTATGAAATGTAACCCTAGTACAATCTTTTTTTCCCACATACAAAAATGGGAAACTGGGCCCTTTAATTCCTAATATTTTAAAATACCCTAAATGCTACCTTACATCATGTACTCTTTCAAATTAATAAACTCACATATATGTGCCTCAAGACTTTAAAGTGAGTATTACCACACCATACACGATTCAGAATATTAGGGAAGCAGTAACACTTACTTCTGCCCAGCTGCTTGATATAAATGGTCATTTCTGCAATAAAGCTCCTGTAACAACATATATGAACAAGGTTAGAAATCCCACTATTAGAAATTACTAAATCCAGGACTCCCAAATTTGGCAAGCTTTCCAACTGCTTGGGCAAATCACAGCAAAAAAATCACTGTCAACATTCATTTCTGTTTAATCCTAGAACAAATGAAGTATGTGAACTTCAAATAATGCACAACATGGCACAAAACAGCTATACTCAAAGTTGATGAGCCAATTGTTCATGAAAAGAAAGTGTTAGGGCTCTTGATTCTGTACTTACTTACTCAACTCTTATTCCAAAGGTTGCAGTCTGAGTAGCTAGAACACATTCAGTGAAAAGGAATCCACTAAGCTTGAGGCCAAGAAATAAAACAGACCTAAAACTCTTTAAATTATAGTCATGATTATTTTAGGATTCCTTTGCATGCGCCACCCACCAACGATTTCAATCTGTTAAGAGAAGCTGAACATATGCACACACACATACACATGGGCATACAAACTCTGTGCATACGACAGTGGCTCTGAGGCAGGGGTCTGGTATCTGCCTGCAGTTGGAAGCAGCCCTTGATAACAAAAGTTTAGCTTATTTGTATCACAATTATTTAAATCAGGTCCTGGATGACAAAATATTTTTGAAAATTATAGCTAAAATTTCTAGCAGACTCAAGAGAAGAAATTTAGGTTTTAATAAAGGAAAAACTGTCCTTTGAAAACTGCTTTCTGATCCTTCACTGCTCAGGTATATGCCAATCGTGCCGTGTGCTGAGTATACGGCTAGATGAGGCTTAAGGAAAAAATAAACGTTAGATTCCTTCCTATACCTCTTGTGAACTGACCTTCAGGCACAGCGGCTTCAGGGGTCAAAGGCCACTGGCTTTCAGGGGAACAACATCCACCCTTTCATTAATGACACCGATGCCAGTATGTTTCTCAGCCAGGCTTAAAGTCAGCACTCAATCTCATTCTCCTCCACCTGGGGGAACAGCGACACCAGAAATCAGTTTACATGAGTTTCCCATGTGATTGCTTAGTTCAGCCTAAGCAGCAGCACATGTGTGTGAACACAGACCTCTGGTGTCGCTGTCTGTTGCGCCTTTAAACAAAGGACATACAAGAAGCGAGGCTGTCCTAGCTCCCCCAGCTGTCTGTGCCCTCCTTGTCACAGCCTGAATCCTTCAACTCTTTGTATCAGAAGTCAGTAAGATTCTAAAAAATAATTTAAAAAAAGTTTATAATACGCTTCAGGCATACTCAAATTATCTAACTTCTCTTAAAATCACCACTGTTACCTAGCTCTATCAGTTTAGAACAAACTATTAAAGAAAAGTCATCAACAAATGAATCTTTGCTTTACAATCTGAGAGCTGAAAAAGTCTGACATCAAAATTAAGTATTTAAGAATTCAGGACTGAACAAAACAGCAGGAAGCAGGGGGAACCATGCTCTGAATATCATTTTGACCACAGTGTTGAAGTCTTATTTTAGTAATAATTATTTTATGGTTGCTAGATGCATCAAAGGAGAACACTTGGATTTTCAAGGAAAATACTTTTGATATATTTTGAGTAATTTATTTCATACAAGTAAAGGACAGCAAATTAAATCATCCAGGATGTTTCTAGTGTAACATTCCCTCCCTTCCAGTAAAGCACAGTGTCCCCAGAAGGTCTAATCCACATGAGCCTTCCCGGGAGTAACAATGACCACACCCTGGAACGCTCTCAGGAAGAACAGCAAGCAGGCTGAGAAACATACTGCCACTGTCAGAACCACCTCCTCCCTCTGTGTTCAGCTTTATAAATGTAATAGAAGTGTGCTAATTTAACTCACAAAGATGAAGCTGTCTCAGCTTTACATAAGCCCTTGAATCTTCAAGAACAGGACTCCTGAGAGGTAGTTAACTATCAGAGCTGGTAGGAAATTTGGTTCTAGATGCAAAGCCATCTACCTCTGAGGACTGTGAAACCTAAGTGTCTAACTCAACCCATTAAAGAAATAAACATCATGACTACTTCTAACAACACCAAGGAGATAAACTCACTGCCACTGGCGGACTTTTCGAGTCAATTATGGACACATCACTCTTGTGGCTGTGATTTTTGCCTCTCAGATTCATATGAGAACCTAAAAGTCTAGCAACACAAACAGCAGATTTTTGCAGAACTTCTTACACAGCTAAAAATCACACTCATAAGTGAACACCATGGTCAACTGTACATTACAAATCAATGACAATTTTTCTTGTGCAAAATAACACATCTTCTTCTCACAATCCATCAATCCACAAACTGAACCAGATAACATGTACAAAAACGGAACAATGAATATATAAACCCCTAACTTACTATAGAAGGAGAAGACTGAAACAAGCAAACCTGTTGTGGTCAGGACCCACTTGGGTGTACTTGTACTCCCCTTGGATCTTCTCCTTTTGAAAGTATTGGTTCAGACGAGCCTTGGCGTTTTCCAAGGTCCAGTTTCCGTGAAGCCCAGCATTTAAGTCCACTTCTTCGGACTCCAGAGTCTGTGGAATCAATGAGACTTAAACTTGGCTGTGCTAAATTTTAGTTTGGCTATGCATATTTAAGGTACAAACATTTATAAAAATACCTTCTTTGTACCACATGCTTCATAATGCAAAAGTTATTATTTTTTTCAATAGTTTCTAATCCTAGTCAAAACTGAGCCAGAATTAGGTTTTACTCCATCTAATGGCCCTAGTGTATAAATGAGCTAGTAGTTAATGTGCTGTATTTAAACTGTTCCTGAGAAACCTTTAACAATTTTTTTTATGCTGGCTTTAACATTTTAAACGTATTAAGTGGAAAAGTAAGCTGTCTTATCAAAGCACTTGTACTGTGAGTGCTCATGAAATGAGGCTTACTAAGCCCACTACATTTTCCATAAAGCAGATGAGGAGACCTTCCACCACCAGGATAAACACTGTTTTATTCCACAGGCAATTCTAGTGACCAGATTTAACAGTCTGCTCAGGTTTATGGTGTCCTGTGTCAGCAAAGAGTCTCAAACAACTACTTAAAACAATCACCAAATTATTAAGTTGCAAGTGTCTCAAGCCTTGCCGTGAGCTCAGTCCCAGAGACGCAGCACGGGGGACAGCCTTACCGCTTGTACTTCCTGCTCCTCTTTCCTTGAGTAATAATCCTTCAAATTGGCTCCTCGATCCCAGGTGGGCCCAGGAGCACCATAGCCAGAGGCCCCAACTCCAGAACTGTTTTCTATTAAGGGAAGAAAACGGTTGTTCTCTTGAGCAATCAAACTGTAGGAAGATTCCAGATCTTAAAAAAATATATATTCCTAATTAAGATTTTAGCTCTCCAGTATTAGAAATCCAAGGTTTCAATTATTTGGAAGTGGGCCTGAAATCTCTACGACTTACTTAAAGAGCATTCCATATGCAGGGGATGCCACTGGTAATGATCAGAAGTAGCTGGTAATCCAGCATACATCATCAGTGCAGCTTTGCTTTCCACATGTACTAACTTTGTTACGTATGCAGTAACAACTGATTAAATGATAAAATTGTTTCTTTGCTAAAGACAACCCTGAAAGAAAGCTAACTGCTAGTGCTAGAGATTTAAATGAGGAGAAGCTGAAAAGGTGTTAAAAAGTAGTGAATCTTGATGAGAAAGCAGAGTAACTAAAAACAATAGTTAATACTGACTAAAATTCTATTAAGTTCAGCACATGCTTTTTAAAAATTACTCCTCACAACAACCTTATGAAGTAAATACAAACATTATTCTTGTTTCATAAATACTGGATCTGAGACTTAGGTAATTTGGCCAATATCCTAGTTAATCTAGCCTACATAAAAGTTTTAGTAATATACAGAATTCAGCAGTGACTGGGATTCATAAGGCAAACAAACAAGCCTACAACGTATCTGATAGAAGTAAGTTAAAAACAAGAAACGGCAGTAAATAAGACCCTTTAACCAAATGTTCTGTGCAAAATCTATCTAGAGTTCAAAAACTAGTAAAAGCTAATGACAACAAGGAATTAAGCTGTACCTCTTTATTAGAGAGATTAAGTAATCTGGTGGTATTTGCAGATTTACGAAGGCCTTGGGTTCTCTCTCTCAACACTATGTTTAGTACCATTACTTCAATCTATCCAAGTGAGAAAGGGAGACAGTGATCAACCAAGACTGTGTCTATCTTATTCTCAGTCGTGTGCACACATGCAAGTCCCTTACCTGCCTTGAGAGCCAGATGTGGAGGAAGAGGTCCTCCCATGGTTGTCAGTAAACCTCCCCCAGTATCTGCTGTAGTGTCAGGTGTATCAGTAATTGAGGGCGGAGGTGCCACCTGAAATAGGCAAAGTCAAGGCGGTGTCAGTAATTCTGCCTCCAGAGACTGCTAAATCCTTTATGCTTAGAGGAGGCCCATGTGTCAGCCCTTGTCTCTCCATAATATTAACATCTTGTTTCAGTGATTATAAAACAGTTATAT
Source organism: Camelus ferus (assembly GCF_009834535.1). NCBI lineage: Eukaryota > Metazoa > Chordata > Mammalia > Artiodactyla > Camelidae > Camelus > Camelus ferus. Next base: position 2,217,730 of record NC_045716.1, read on the forward strand.
TCTCACTTCAGGCAAAAGAGAGGGTAAGGGTAGTAAAAAAAAATTAATTTTCCACCTGGAGATTACATAATTATTTAGATGAATGAATTTTCCCAGAGTGGGATCAGTATGTGCTATAATTTCACCTTTTCCACTTAATATCTTTATAAATATGTTCAACTTTCAAGAAGCATCTGTTAGGAGACTTCCTTCTGACAGACACTGCTATGGGTACTGGGGGTAAAACAAGGAACAAAACAGATACTCTGTACTTACAGAGCTACATTCAAGTATCTACACTCTAATTCTGTATTCTCACAGAGCTAAATAAACAAGTCACGTGGCCCGTTAAGTATGATACAATACCACCAGAAAAGGAAAACGGGGATTGTGGGAGAACACCGTCTGAACACCGAGAACAGGCAGAGCTGCACTCACAAGGCGACATGAGAAGAGACAGGAAGCAAGTGCGGAGCCAACTTCTTAAGAATATCTGGGAGAAGAGGTTTCCAGAGAGAGGGAACACCAAGTTCCAAGACAAATACAAACCATTTTATGTACATCTTCTACTTTAAATACTGATCTACATGTATCTGACTGACTTACAAATCCGTTGTGCGGATGCTACTATACAGAACTCAAGCAATACCATGTTAACGGACATTTCGATTGTAGCCAATCTTTAATCATAGAACAGTATTGCCATAAACTCTTTGCACTTTGGCTTACTTCTTTCAGGAAAAATTCATAGAAGTGAATCCCTGGGTTAAAAGGCATCAACATTTAAAAAAGCATCACAGTGCTCTACAGAAAGCTTGCTGACTTTCACACTTACACTAGCATGACATATGGGAATCTATTTCCCCATATCCTCACCTATTCTGGGAATTACAGCATGTGTCTTACACTTGTACCAACCAGTATTAGTTTTATTTTTTGTTACGGCAACCTATCATTTTCATTTACATTTTTTTTTTGCCCATTATTCTATCAGGATATTCATCATTCTCACTGATTACTAAGAATTTACTATTTCAGTGCTATTCACTCTTATACAAGTTGCAAGTAATTTTTGTTTGTCCTTTTCAACTCTGTTAAATGCTGCTTAATGCTATTTTATCTTTGTTTCTGCAGTCCAATCTGGTTTCTGCTTGTGACATCCTCCACAAATGGCCTTCCCTATCCTGAGACCTGTCCTACATTATTTTCGTACACACACACACACACACACACATTCCCCTTCCCATTTTGAAGCTAGTGTCATGCAAATTTAGTTACAGTAGATTTAAAATAATTAAAATTCTTTAGTAATATGTGATAGGAGTGACTAGTATTTTTAACTTTCAGTTTTTCTTGGGTATTCTTTAGCAATTATTTTTCCTAATTAGCTTAGTCTAATTTATCAAGTAATATGTTAAATTTATGTAACTTACTCAGGGAGAACTGACTGACATCTTAAAATAACACAACCACCCACCCAGAAACAGGGCATGGCTCTACATTTCATCAAGTCTTCTATCTGCTGAGACAATTCTCCAGAGATCGGATATCTTGTTTCTGCAAGTCTTATTTAAACGCTTCTTCAAGCATGTTTGGATAGCAAATAACTATGGAAGATGGAGGTAATATCTTCCTCTAGGGTAGGAGGGGGGCTTGTTTCCTAAAACAATGATAAAGCTAGGTGGTAGGTTTGCCAGTAGCCCCCTTGTAAGACTGGGAATTCCCCAAGCTCAAAGTGCCTCAGCTGTGATACAAACCCACTGTGTCCTCAGTATCCACCTGGACCCACGCCACACTGTCCCCCACGGGATTTAGGGACAATGGGGGTACGCCAATGCAAACACAAAGCTCACGCTGCCTGCTATCCCCCGAGTAATAACATCCTTTGCCTCTGATTCATAAGTCTTGTGTCTTCTGCCGGCATCTATGAACCTGCCAGTCTGAACTGTCAGCTTGCAAGCACGGTAAAATCTGACTCTTTTAAGAGTTCTTGATGCCATTCTTCAGTGAAAATCTGCTGTATTGTTCTTACAGGTCCTACAAACTACACATTCTTAATTCTGTTATAATTTTTACTATTATAGTCAAATATTTTTCCAATCAAATTCTTTATAATATTTATACCTCATTCCTTTCTATTATATTGCACGTCCCTTTAATTTCTTCTTATTTACTGCATCATATTAAGTATTGTGGTTGACAGTGGACACCTCAGTCTTGTTAACTTAACAGAAGTTCCCCTAGTGCAGGGTATCTCAAACTGTATGTGATGAAGAACTGGCTTTGAGATCCCCCCTTAATCCACTGGGAACAATATTTTTGTAAAGTATTTAAAAAATGAATTGCTAGAAATATGAAACAGAAAAGCATACAAAATACAAGTGCAAATTTTCTACTTATTAGACTCAACAAATGTACGTTTGCTGTCAAAACTGTTAAGAATTTCCAAATGCTTCATTTCTGTACCTCCCTCCTCACAAACTGTAACAAACACTTTGGGCGGCACCGCCCTAGGGCTTGTTTTTAGAACAGCGCTTACTGTTATTTTTAGAAGATGCCTTTTAGCACGTCAGGAAGTATTTTTCTACTCCATTTCCAAAGTACTTTATTGGTAATAATCATTTAATTTAGTCAAAATTTTTTTAAAGCCTCTATTAAGTTGACCACCGAGTAGATATTTCTCTTCTAAACTCATCATGATGTAGTTAAGAAAGTCTGATTACAAGGTTCTAATTCAAATGTGCTGAATGTCATATAAGATATGGTATGTGCACCACATTACTTTTCTAAAATACAAAACATTCTCAATTTCCAGACCAATCTAACCACGTGGCTTTTTGATTCTTTGATTTTATCTAGGAATCTATAGTATTTACTTTTTTCTTTATTAGACTTGGGATGGACTATTTTATTTCTTTTACAAAGAGAATTCACAATTTTTACTTATCACTTTTACTTTTTTTTTTTCTAACTCAGCAAGATGATTTTGTCATTATTAATTTCTTCCTGTTTTATCTGGTGTATCTTTCTGAGTCGAAACTTATTTTTTCATTCATTTAAAAAACTATTCCTTACATAATAATAAAAGCATTGGATGCTGTTCCTTTGAATAAATGACTATTCCTCTAGCTCTCCAGGGTTCTGATAGACAATGTTATCTAAATAGTCTGTAATTGTAATTCAAAACTTTCATTTAGAACTTAGTGTTCAAATTTCCAAGTGTCTGGAACTTTTTGGTCCCTTTGCTACCTGTTCACATTACCACTTAGTTTACCAATATATACACCAGCATTTCTAATGCTAGACACATTGGGACACTGTGAGATGATGTCTGTCTTGTCTGCTTCCTTCCTTAAAGGTTCCTGTGATATTAATATTGGTACTCCTACTTTATTTTGTATCTCATTTGCCTGTACACTTTGTCTTTACTTTCAATCTTTCTGACTAAAAGATTATTTTATACACATAGCACAGGGCTTGAGGCATGATACCCCCTCCAAGGTTAGGCTGTGGAGACAAAGTATAGCCTAGTCTTGGGACAGCCTTAACAGCAGGTCCCCGGAAATATGCAGTGGTCAGCCCTGGTGTCACAACGCTGACCTGTGTTTCCTCTTTCCACCACCTTGCCCACTCCAGGGCCACAATTCCACTCCACCTATCTACATCAACTTAAAAAATTTCTTCCTCGAGGTTTTTTACTGGGACAACCAACCTCCTATTTTCCAGTGATAGGGAGTATTATGGATTGAATGCCTGTGTCTCCTTAAATTCATATATTGAAACCCTAACATCCAATGTGACAGTACTAGGAGCTGGGGCCTATGGGAGGTAATTAGGCCATGAGGTGGAGCCCCCCTAATTGGGTATAGTGCCCCTATTAAAAATAAAGCAGAGAGCTCTCTCACCAGATACTGAATCAGACAGAACTTTGAGCTTACACCTCCCAGCCTACAGATTGTGTGAGAAATAAGTTTCTCTTGTTTATAAGCCACCAATCTACTATACTTTGTTACAGCAGCCCTAACTAACACAGGGAAGATTTCCTTTTTTTTTTTACATTTATTCATCAATTAAGATTTAAGGTGCAGGAAAGGGTATTAAAAGTGTGTCACTGTGTATAACCTTGGCTCTGCCTAAGGAACACTTAATAAAACAAGAAAATGTTTACGATGTTAAACGAAAAAAGGAGGTTATAAAATAGTAAATGCAATAATGTGTACCATCATGTTAAAATACACTTTTAAATATCTAAATAAAAATACAAAGACTTTAGCAACACTGGCAATACAATAGTTCATTTATGTCATCTTTTTGTAATCTTTGTTTCCAAAATTTCTGCAATCAACATGTACTAATTACTGTAAAAAACACTTTTTTTTAATTCTAGAACTTACAGTTAGTAAAACACAAACTACTGATAGATAAGCGAGTAGATAATCCAAACAAGGAAGTTAAAAATAACACTTAGAAGAAAGAAACTTATTAATAACTAAAGAAATACAAATGAAAAGATAAAACATTTAGAAGAGACCTATTAATACTAAATACAAATTAAAACATACTATCTTTATCTCTCAAATTAACAAATAATTTTTTAAAAAGAGCACCAAAAATACTAACTCTGTTGATATAAGTGATACACTGAAATGTAAAATGGTTCAAGAATTCTGATAATCTTGCAATATCACATTAAGAATTTATAATATTCAACATATACTCACCTACTGATTGGTGTGACCAACCCCCCGCCCAAAACAGGTGGCAATATAGGTTCACTATTTCAGAGAGCATATTGTTCCTATGAATAAATCAAACAAAATCCCCATCAAAACCCAAAAAGATTTTCATCTAATAGAAGGAAGCAACGCCAGAAAGACTGCTCACTATACATAATACAAAAATTCAAGTTTAAGGAAAGAATTGCACAGGGAACTTTCATGAATTCTCACGGTAGTCACTCTGTCTTTTGGAATGCCTGTTTAAAGTTGATCTATTGAGATTAAAGGTCTTATTCAAGATGAAGGAATATATGGCTCCCTGTCAAGTAATAACAGAAGATTAATTATGATTTAGCCTAAGGAAATGTTGAGAATTGATACATTCATTACAAAAAGATACAAGTACCAATACCTGACAGAATGCAAAGCTCACAGAGCAGGATGGACAAAGGATGGGATAACGACAGGATGGAATACTTAGACTTAAGGGTATGGGACCACACCCTACTAAGTGAAGGGATGATGAAAAAGTTAAGCAGCAGTGGGAAAGACAGGAAGAACATCAAGAAAAATGGGTGCTCGAGAAGACAAAGGAAGAGTGTGTAGAGACGGCACAATAAAGCTGAATGCTGATTAGGCAAGGGGAGTAAAGGAGTATTCAGTTTACACTAAGAACATTTTTCTTGGTACGGCAAAAAATACCACGAGCAAAAATTAAGATATAAAGGACAAACTGGGGGAAAATACTTGTGACATATCACAGATGAAGGGTTAATACAGCTAACTGCAAATAACTTAAAAACAAAGATCAAGAATTCAACAGAAAAAGGGGTTAGCTGTAAGAACAAGTTCATTGAAAATACATGGGACTTAAATGCCAAAAGATCTTCAACTTTATTCAGAATAAAAGAAAGGCAAATTAAAGGTACACTGACATTTCTACAACAGATGGACAAAAATCCAGCGGTGGTGATGTTGCAGACCCAGGTTTCTCTACCCTGACACCACCACTTTGGCCACTTAATTTCTTGTGGGGGACTGTCCTGAACAGGATATTGTTTAGCAATATCCTTAGCCTCTACCCACTAGATGCCAGTAGCAACCCTCCTCCCCCTTGGTCAAAGATGTATCTAGATATTGCCAATTGTCCCCTGTGGTGGGGGGCAAAATTGCCCCCTGTGGTGGGGGGCAAAATTGCCCCTTGTTGAGAACCACTGCTGGTAGAAATGCAAAATAATACAACCTTATCCTATGGAGAGAGAAAATGGTAACTGCTTGCAAGCTCACATATGCAGAAAACAAGGTCCTACTGTACAGCACAGGGAACTATATTCAGTATCTGGTAATAACCTATAATGAAAAAGAATGTGGAAAAGAACATATACACATACATGTATAACTGAATCACTACACTGTACACCAGAAACTAACACAGCATTGTAAATTAACAACTATACTTCAACTAAGAAAAAAAAATCACATATGCATATATCCTTTGATCCAGCAGTCTCATTTCAAGGAATCTCTCCCATAGGGAGACTAGCAAAAATACAATACATATGCATAATATATAGGCTATTCATTTCAGCATTATAGGTAACAGTAAAAAGAAACAGGAATCCACCTATAAAGGCTAGTTGAATAAACTATGGTACTATGAAAGTAAAAAACAGGTAGGTAAAGAAAAAAGTGTACACAATAAAAGTGTTAAGAAAGAGTTGAGATAAGGGATATTAATATACACATTATTTGCTTATGAGAAAAAGGAAGGTTGACCAAAGACTAAAAAAACAAAAACAGAAAACTAGAAGACTGAAAAAAGGATGGAGAAGGCAGAGACAGAAGCCAGACTTTTCTAAGTTTTGTTAACATCAAAACTATGTAAATATTTCATATAATTATTTAATTTTAAAAAGCCAATCCCTAAAAATCAAAAGCAAAATGAAACAAATGAACTCGAGTACAGAGATGATAGTATAATGACCAAGATAAATTATTTCAAACTTTAAAGGGCAGTAATTTATATGTCTGTAAGTGAGACATACCCTAAATATGATAAGAACTACAAAAAAATTTAAATTTTTCAGTAATCGTATTATTGGTGGTAGCACTGGAATTTATAGTGTGGGTCTGTTGTATGTATATTTGGGGACATTTAGGAAACCATACTTAACTTTTTTTTTTTAGGTTTGATAATAGAATTGCTGTTTTTTTTTTAAAAGAATCATCTTTTAGAGATACAAACTGCAATAGTAACAGGTGAATGACAGATGTCTGGGATTTGCTGCAAAATAATCTAGAAGAAGGTAGACAGAAACTAGAGATGAATCATGATTGGCCATGTTGAAAAGTACTGCAACTGGATTATGGGAACACAGGGATTCACAATATTATTCGTATTCTTACTTTGATACATGTTTGACATTTTGCACAATAAAAAACTTAAGTATCCTCTGCACTTAGAAACAGGTAATCTTGGGCAAGTGCCATCTGCAGAGTGAAAGAGCAAGTGAAGTGGACACAAACAGAGCCTGGCAGGGATGGGGAGGTGAGATAAAGATGGCAGCTCAAAGTAGAGATTGGCTTGTGCTGTAATTAGTATTTCTCCAAATTCATCCATTCCTCCTTCATTCATTTAACCAAAAAACTTTTAAGTGCCTGCTATATGGGCCAGGAACTATTCTAGATGCTAAGGACACAGCAATGAACTAAAATCAGAAAAAAAAATCCCCTGCACTCATGAATTTACATTCTAATATGAGGATCAAGGGGGAAAACAGTAGAAGAGGGTTTTTCGATCTTAGTACGACTGACATTTTGGGCTGGATAACTGCTGTAGGAGGCGATCCTGTGCTTGCAGGATGTTGAGCAGTATGGCTGGCCTCTACCTACTAGATGTCAATGTAGCCGCCACCCACTTCCAGTTCTAACAACAAAATACAAAAATATTTTCACATATTGCCAAATGTCCCTGGGGGACAAAATCACCTCCAGCTGATTTTTGTCAACTGGGCTTTAAGCTAATTTAACTAAGTGCCATGGAGAAAAATGAAACAGCGAAAGGAGGTAAGAAGTACCAGGGTAGCAGATTTGCAATTTCAAACAGGATGGCTGGGGAAGAGCAATCCAGGCAGAAAGAATAGTTAAGCACAAAAGTCTTGAGGTGGAAAAGGTGCTGGCCTATTTGAGGAACTGCAAGAAGGCCAGTGTCGCTGGAAGAAGTGAGGGAGAAAATAGGAAATGCATACTCAAAGCATTCAATGGGAAAGATCTGAATGTGCTAAAATGCTGTTATGAAAAAACTGAGAATAGTGTATCGTTTCTGGTAGGGCCAAGTAAGCTTCTACTAGACTGATCCTCCTACAGGTAACAAACTCTAGGAAAACAAATACAAAAACAAAAATACACATTAAGTCACTACGACTACATGCAGGCACTAAAAAGTGAACAAAAGCTGGCAGATTCTAGAAGGAACTTGAAATGAGAAAGCAAGAAATAGCAAGGATGTAATTTTTGTTTATTATGCCTTGTAGCCTGAAGGAAGATCAGGTGAGGCAGCTAAAACGCAACAGAATACCTAGTCTTTCTGGCCTGAAGAATCAGAAGATAAAAATTTGGGGAAACCAAAGCTGCTACAAAGTGAGAAGGGAATCCTGGAAAGGAAAGGAGGAAGCTCAAATTCTGTGTATAAACTCCCCAAATCTCTGGTTAACCCTTGAACTACATATATACAGGAAAAATTCGAAGACTCCTTAACATAGGATCAGAAAACGGAAGTGTGATCTAAGCTGTTACTCAAAAAATGGTGTTTGCAGTTTGAGTCCAAATTAACTACTCGACAATACAACAACAAAAGAAATACTCTTTGGAGGAATAATATTATTTAATCTCTACAAGGTAATATTCACAATGCCCAGCATATAATCCAAAATTACTTGACATACAAAGAGGAAAAACCTCAAGAGAAAGCACAATCAACAGAGCCCAATCCTGAAATGGCCCAGGTGTTAGAATTAGCAGTCAAGGATTTTAAAGCAGCTATTATAACTATGCTCAATGACATAAAACAAACTCACATTCATATTATAAACATATTCTTACAATAAATGAAAAAGAAATGCCACCAGAAATATAGAAGAAATTGATTCTCTTCAATATATGGTGAATATATATATGCACACACACATATAATCATCCAGTCTGAAGAGCAGAGAGAAAGGAAAAAAATGAGACAGCCTCAAGGACCTTTGGGATAATATAAAAGGTTTAACATACATAACATGAAAGTCCCAGAAAAGAAGAGAAAAACTGAAGAAACATTTAAAAAAAAAAATAGCCAAAAGTTTCCCAAATTTGGTGAAGGACTTAAAAATACACAGTCAAAAATCTCAGCAAACCGCAAGCATTATTAGTACAAAGAAAACCACACCTAGTTACATCACAATCAAACTTCTGGAAACCAAAGATAAAGAAAAAAATGGAAGCAACCAAATAAAACACATTTCGTACAGGAAGAACTGATATGATTATTGCTGACTTCTCATCAGACAACAATGCAAGTAAGATAACAATGGAAAATTAAACTGCTGAAAGAAACTGGCACCTCAGAATTCTACATCCAGTGCAAAATAATATTCAAGACAGAAGATAAAGTAAAAATACTTTAACATAAAAGAAATTTAAGAGAATTTGTCACTGGCAAACCTATACTACAAGAGAGGGGAAAAGGCTAAAACAGATAGAGCAAATACCAAATGTTTTCAAATATTTGGAAGATATTTGCAACATTCCTTTCACAGCAGAAGGAATCTTCAAGGTCATCTTGTCCAATCCCTCCATTTCAACCAATGTAACTGAAAATTCTAAAGTTATCTTGTGGTACAATATACTAGGAAAGTAAATCTCTTAATTTCTGGATAAAAGCAATGGAAGAAAATAAAACATTTTTACCTTTATAAGCAAATCAGAATACAAAAACTCAGTAAAAAATGTTAAAATTAATATATTATTCCCAAGGTTTTACTGGATCTTTAATGTAATACATAAAAGGATCTACTTAAATCATAATGTGAATCCTTCTATAATGTCAAATACCTCTTATTTTTATGAAACTTAGTATTTTCATTTTTTTAATGATAAAGCTTATTTCTTAAAAACAGTACCAAAAAGGGGTCTTTGTTGCATATTCACAATTAAAATAATCATGATCTCAAAAACACAAGGATGACATTCCAATGCACTAAATATTACCTTTTCAAAGCTAAGCGTCAACGGGAGAAAACACTGTATTCTACTAATTTTACTAACGTCACTAATTTTTACTAATGTTAAATTGTTACTAATTTTTATATTCTGTTTAAAATGTTATCTTTGGAAGTACACAAAACAATAGGAAAAATGTGAAAAATCAGCTTATGAACAAATGAAATATATAAAACCGTAAGACACACAGACTAAAGGACTCTCCCAAGCCCACAAGTCAGGTACATAATGAGAATGAAATCCAAACCTTCAGGAACTCTTCCTAGTTCTCTGTGAAAACAAGATGCCAAGGTTCACTAAGGAACACATTAATACGTTATCTGAAAGCAACAGTGAAGAATGATCACCCTGGGCCTCCTTCACACTGGATGAGCATAATTGCACAATGCATGTCTCAAGCGCTCGGCCATACTTACCCCAACCGCTGGGACTTCTTCACTCTTTACTTCATTAATTCGAACCAAATAGTTAACGAAGTCTCTGGCCGCATTGCTCTGGGCATCTTTTTTATTGGTGGAATTGCCCATGCCAGTGTAATTGAATCCCTCCACTCGGACCTTTGACAGTCAAGAGAAAAATACATTAAGAAATTGACCTGGGTAATTCAAAGATTTAAAAATTCATAATTCACTAGTCCCTTAAGGGATAATAGTTAACTTAGAGATATACCCTGTAAACACACTGAAAATAACAGCTAAAAGAATTCATGGATTGCCTTATAAAGAAGCTTGAATCATGTTGGCCAATGATAAGCTAATCCAAGAAAAAGAATGCTAATTTACACGGCTCAGATACTTTCTTCTCATGTAACAGAATGTTCCACATTAAAATTTTATGAGACCCAAGAACAAGCTCTATATTTGTATTTATCCTAAAGCACTTTGACTTGAAGCAAACAAGAGCTGATCTACTTTCTACCAGAGTTATGAACAGCTGACCCACCTTTTCTAATCTGCACTACTGGTACGGTGGGAGCTATGGGAGATTCATGTTCTAATGAGAATAATTTACCTATCAGATTGTTTCAAGTTAATGCTCACTTGAAAATGATTTACACACTCAGGGCTGACAGCCAAGAAGGCAGAGTAGAGGGAACCGGACCTCAACTGCTCCCAGGAACACCAAAATCACAACTAACCACAGAACACCCATCAATAAAAAAGACGAGAACCTACCAGAAAAGATCTTCCATAACTAAAGACATAAAGAAGGCACCTCAACGAGATGGGTAGAAGGGGCAGACTCAGGACATAATCAAATCCCACACCCACCGCCTGCCAAGCAGCAACCCACAAACGAGAATGATTATATCACTGAGGTTCCCCAACAGGAGTGAGAGCTCCGAGTCCCACAGCAGACTCCCCAGCTCGGGGGTCCGGCATCGGGAAGAGGAGCCCCCAGAGCATTTGGCTTCGTAGGCCAGCAGAGTTTAATTGCAGGAGCTCCACAGTACTGGGGGAAAGAGAGACTTCACTGTAAAAGGACGCCCACAAAATCTCACACTCGGCAGGCCAGGGGCAAAAGCAGTAACTTCGTAGGAGGCTTGGCCAAACCTACCTGTTCGTCTTGGAGGGTCTCCTGGGGAGGCAGCTGTGGCTCACTCTGGGGACATAGACACAGTGGCAGACATACTGGAGAGTGTTTATGTGCATGAACTCTCCTGGAGGCTGACACCTTGCTTGGGTCATTAGCACCGAGACCTGGCCCCATTCAACAGCCTGTGGGATCCAGTGCTGGAACGCCTCAGGCTGAACAACTAACTAGGTGGGGGCACATTCCCCTCCAACAGCACACAAGCTGCCCAAAGACTTCCTGAGCCCTTAAATAGATAGATCACTATTCCAAAACCTCATGGTAACCACAAACCAAAAACCTCTAATGGACATACACACCAAAAAGAAAAAGGAATCCATACGTAACACTATATAGATAGGCACCAAATCACAAGAGAACAAAAGGGACATTTTCAAACTCATTCTATGAGGCCACCATCACCCTGATACCAAAACCAAAGATATCACAAAAAAAGAAAGTTACAGGCCAATCTCACTTACGAACACAGATGCAACATTTCTCAACAAAATGCCAGGAAACCAACTCCAAATGCATTAAAAGGATGGTACACCATGATCAAGTGGGATTTATCCCAGGGATGCAAGGATTTTTCAATAACCACAAATCAATCAGTGTGACATACCACATTAACAAACTGAAGAATAAGAACCATATGATCATCTCAACAGATGCAGAAAAACCTTCTGATAAAATTCAATATTCATTTATGATAAAAACTCTCCGGAAAGTGGGCACAGATGGAACATACCTCAACATAATAAAGGCCATATATGACAAACCCACAACTAACATACTCAACAGTGAAAAGCTGAAAGCATTTCCTCTAAGATCAGGAATAAGACAAGAATGCTCACTCTTGCCACTTTCATTCAACATAGTTCTGGAAGTCCTAGCCACAGCAATTAGAAAAGAAAAATAAATAAAAGGAATCTAAATTGGAAAAGACGTAAAACTGTCACTGTCTGCAGATGACATGATACTATACATAGAAAATCCTAAAGATGCTATCAGAAAACTACTAGGGCTCATTAGTGAATTCAGTAAAGTTGCAGGATACAATAGTAATATACAGAAATCTGTTGCATTTCTACACACTAACAATGAAATAGCAGAAAAAGAAATTAAGGAAAATTTTATTTACCATTTCATCAAAAATAAAATACCTAGGAATAAACCTATCTAAGGAGGCAAAAGACTTGTACTCTGAAAACTGTAAGATGCTGATGGAAGAAACTGAAGATGACACAAACAGATGGAAAGATACCGTGTTCTTGGATTGGAAGAATCAATGTTAAAATGGCCATATCACCCAGGCAATATACAAATTCAATGCAAACCCTATCCAATTATCAATGACATTTTTCACAGAACTGGAACAAAAAAAGTTATAATTTGAATGGAAACACAAAAGATCCTGAATAGTCAAAATAATCTTGAGAAAGAATTATGCTCCCTGACTTCATACTACAAAGTTACCATAATCAAAACAGTATGGTTCTGGCACAAAAACAGACACAAAGATCAGTGAAACAGAATGGAAAGCCCAGAAATAAACCCATGCATTTAAGACAAGGAGAAAAGAACAGTGTCTTCAATAAGTGGTGCTGGGAAAACTGGACAGCTACATGTAAAAGAATGAGGTTAGAACATTCTCTAACACTATAGAAAATAAATTCAAAATGGATTAAAGACTTAAATGTAACACTCTAAAACTCCTAAAAGGAAAAACACAGGCAGAACACTCTTTAACATAAATCGCAGCTATATTTTTTTGGATCTATTTCCTAGAGTATTAGAAATGAAAGAAAAATAAATAAATGGGACCTCATGAAAGCTTTTGCATAGCAAAGAAAACCATAAACAAAATGAAGAGACAGTCTACAGAATAGGAGAAAGTATTTGCAAACGATGCCACCGACAAGGATTAATTTCCAAAATATATGAACAGCTCACACAGCTCAATATCAAGAAGACAAACAAGCCCATCAAAAAAATGGGCAGAAGACCTAAATGAACATTTCTCCAAAGAAGACACAGATAGCTAACAGGCACATGAGAAGATGCTCAACACTGCTAATTATTAGACAAATGCAAATAAAACCTACAATGAGGTATCACCTCACACCAGTCAGAATGTCCATCATTAAATGTCTACAAATAATAAATGATGGAGAAGGTGTGGAGAAAAAACCCTCCTACACTGTTGGTGGGAATGTAAACTTGTGCAGCCACTATAGAGAACAGTATGGAGATTCCTTTGAGAACTGACAGTAGAGTTACCATATGATCTAGCAATCCCACTGCTGGGCATATATCTGGAGAAAACTCTAATTCAAAATGATACATGCACCCCAATGTTTGCTTATGGCAGCACAGCACTATTAACAATGCCAAGACATGGAAACAACCCAAGTGTCCATCAACATATGAATGGATAAGGAAGGTATAGTGTATATACACAACGGAATATTAGTCATAAAAAAAGAATGAAATAATGCCATTTGCAGCAACATGGATAGACCTAGAGATTATCATACTAAAGTGAAGTCAGAGAAAGACAAATATATCACTTACATGCTGAATTTACAAAAAAAACCCAAAAAACAAAATACAAAAAAAACCAAATGAACTTATTTACAAGTAAGTTGTAAGAAATGGACTCACATAGAAAACTATGGTTATCAAAGGGGAAGAGGTGGGAGAGATAAATTTAGGAGTTTATATAAAATAGATAAATAAGACAAGGTCCTACTGTGTAGCACAGGAAACTACATTCAGTGTCTTGTAATAACCTATAATGGAAAAGAATCAAAAAGAGAATGTATGTATATATAACTGACTCACTTTCCTGGACATGGGAAACTAACACAACATTGTAAGTCAACTATGCTTCTATATGTATGTATTATATATATGTATATACACAGATATATATAAAATCCATACTCAGTTGACTCTAAGGGAGATAATCCTAGATAACCTGGATGGGCCTGATTCAATCAGTTGAAAGACCTTAAGAGGAGAGCTGTGGTTCCCCAAAAGCAGAAATTTTACCTATAGAAAGTAGGTTCAGCCCAGCCTGCCCTCCCTGACCACCCAGCCAAACATACCCAGCCAAACCCCACAATCATGTGAGACCCTTGCAATAAATCTATTAAAAAAAAAAAAAAGATTTACAATGAAATAGAATAGCAGGCAAGTCACAATAAACAAAATTCTCCATCATACAACACATTAACATTTCCAAACAGAAAACACTCTTCTAATAAGCCTCAAAAGTCACATAAATGTAAATGGTATTTTTTTAGTACCTCGCACATGAACTTCTGCCTGTTTTTGTTCCCCACTGCTCTAATTTCATAGGTTGGGGTCATCTTCCTTTTGCCACACCAGGCATACAGGAAATTTTTAACATCACCCATGATTCAAATCTTCTTCAGACCTAAGAAAGAAAACAAGTTAGTTAAAAACAGCATTATTTACAAGAACAAACATTGTTAATTACCAATCTGGAAATAACCAATAACTGGAATTCACCGGAAATCTAGGTTAAGTACAGGATATTCTATCCTGCTGCTATCAACACTGCCTATGAAGAAATTTTAATGGCATAATTGGAAGGTCTATGATGTAAGAAAAAGCAGGACACAAAACTGTATGATTTGAACTACACAGTAAGTACACATACATAAATCAAGACTGGAGAAGAAACATTCCCTCCCATCCAAATGGTTATCCTTGAGTAACTACACGTGATTTTTATATTTTTTTAAAAAAACATTTTACTTAATGTTCTACTTTTTACAAGACACACTTTATGTATTTTAACTAATTTAATCCTCATAACGATAGATAACATTATATATGGTAGATTCTACTATATCATCTTTTTTACGGGGGAAGAAACTAGAGCACAGAAAGTTTAAGTAACTTTTCCAAGTCACCCACTGTGAAGGCCTCAATTCAAACACAAACTAGTATATTAAGAAATGGTCACGAATCATTTTGTATATAAATCCAATAGTTTATCCTCACTTGGATTATGTCTCTTAGTAGACTGTCCTCAAAGTTGTAGGCAATATTATATTAGTAAGTCCAAATAAATATTAAGTATTCAGTACTTAAACTGAAAATAGTAATCAGTTAACTTAAATATTTTGTACCAAGTCTCTCCTTCGGATCTCGTTATTTATTAAAATTTGAGGATATTACGTTTTCTTGAAATGCAACATGCCACAATTGTTGGCACTCTCCCTCTAATCCAGTTCATACGACAGCAAAAGATGGCACTTAAGTTTAAATTACAAACAAGGTATTTGGGACCAAATTTAGAACCAGAGAAAATATGCTATAAATTTAGTTTGCTGTGATGTCAGAAGAAACCCCACTGCTAGCACTGTCTGTGTCTCTTGTTAATGTCTAGAGCATTTTGTTAGCACCTAAGTTGTGTCATCGAACTGGACCCTAGTATAAAGTTTATTCTTCAGTCATAGGTTAACCCTGGGGACCATTCTATTAAGAATCTATGGAAAGCTGAATATCTATTTACAAATTCCAACCCTAAATAATTGATTTAAAAAACAAGCCCTCAGAGTGAATGACTAACATGAAACATGAAGAACTACACTATCAAATTCCTTCCTCCCGGGGTAGTCTCAGCTAACTCCATAATATTAAATATCAACAATATGCTAATGATGTTCAAATATGTACCGAAGGTTTAGTCTTTTTTCTTTATGCTCCAAAATCAAGTTCATCCAACTGCAGCACAAAAGTACCCATTTGAATACCTAACTTGGAATCTCAGTTAAATTAGAATTTTAAATTTCCTCCCCAAACCTGTACCTCTTCCCGACAATCCCAGTAATTCCCATCTCCTAAATGGCACCACCACCCACCAAGTTATGCAAGTCACAGCCTGGGATTTATCCAGTCCCTTGTCGACTGAAACAAATACGCAGCCTGAAAATTGAGAGTTGTTTTATTTGGCGGGGGGACTCGAGCCCGGGATGACAGCCTCTCAGAGCGCTCTGAGGGACTGCTCCAAAGAGATAGGGGAGGAGCTAGGATATATAGGAGTTTTACAACAAAGACCAGGTAGTCTGAACATTAAAAGATTAGTTTTTAACTGAAGAAAACCAGACATTTCAAGTTAAAAATTTAGCGCTTCTCTATGTATGGGAGGGAGCAAACTTTTGGGCTCACTGAATTCATTCCTTTGACAAGCATCTAGCTATCTAGGGCCAGTATCCTGTCCTTTCTTACTGTGAGTCCCCTCAGAGTGCACCACTGTGAGTGGCTGCAAAGGCTGGGCTGCAGGCTTGTCCTCACTGGGGGTTGGCGGCAGTGGCTGCTGACCTGATGGCTTCAGCATTCTTTGTTAACCGATATGGCTTGCAGGATTTTTCATTCACACCCTAAAGATCTTTCTCCATAGCCATCTGCTGTAGAGCCCTTATTAAGTGCATTATTATTATCATTCCCTTTTTACAGAAGAGTAATCTGAGACAAAGAATAACTTGCCCCAGGAGACAGAGCTCCTTATTGGGAGACCCAGAATTTCAAGCCAGGTAGTCCTGATCTACCGTGCACTTCTGCCTCCAAAACATCATCCAATCCATTCGCTTCTCTCCATTTCCCCTGCCACCACCACCGCACACCTGCAGAAAAACAATAACGCCCTAAGCAATTCCCACACTCTGGCTACACTACCTCCATTCTTCTCGCCACATTCCAGTCACATGGCCTTTTTTCGGTTTCCTTCCGATCTCGGCCAGTAAACACTAACTAATCCCTTCTTTCTCTGTTCTGTGTGAACCAAAAATATTGCAAGCCCTATCAGTAAAAGCCATCAAATCATCAGTCACTGCCACCACCCCTCACAGTGAAGATAAGCTTGCAGCTCAGCTTCTGCAGCCTGAGAGGACTTAAAATATGAAGGACAGGATACTGGCCCTAAATAGCTAAATGCTTGTCAAAGGAATGACTTCAATAAGCCCAAATGTTTGCTCCCTCCCATACATAGAGCAGCGCTAAATTCTTTAACTTGAGATGTCTGGCTTTCTTCAGTTAACAAGTAATTTTTAATGTTCGGACTGCCTGGTCTTTGTTGTAGAACTCCTATATATCCTAGCTCCTCCCCTATCTCTTTGGAGCAGTCCCTCAGAGCGACCTGGGAGGCTGTCAACCCGGTCGAAGGGGTGTGAGTCCTCAGAAATGTCCGCCAAATAAAACATAACTTTCAACTTTCAGGCGGTGCATTTATTTCAGTGGACATCTGCTTTTCTCCGCATCTTCA
This sequence comes from Camelus ferus, assembly GCF_009834535.1. Taxonomy (NCBI): domain Eukaryota; kingdom Metazoa; phylum Chordata; class Mammalia; order Artiodactyla; family Camelidae; genus Camelus; species Camelus ferus. The sequence continues at coordinate 2,235,562 of NC_045716.1, forward strand.
TAGCTGACGCATTCCGGAGACATCAGCTCAAAGATCTCTACCTCCTCAAAAAAGCCTTTCCCTCCACTCTGTGTAAAGTAGCTCTCTCTCTTTACGCTCATTCTCACGATTTTTTTACCTAAACCTGCAGGCATGTTTGCCTATTGCCCCCCCACCCCCACCCCCGGGAAGGAAGGGCAGGACCATGCCTAACCTGCTTACTGCTCTATCCACGCCTGCAGGACAGCACCCACTGCTTGTGGCACAAATGAATGAAGGAAGAGATCCTGGCATGGGTGCCGCCTCGGCGGGCCCACCCCCAGGGGATTCACCCCCGCTTCCGCGCCGCGGCAACAGAGCCACCCCCGCGTGCAGGCCGGGGGAGGAAGTGGGACCCCGAACGGCTGGCGAACAACTGGGGGCCCCATGGCGGCCCCGAGCAGCGCGGCGCGGGGAGCAGCCCGCAGCCCACAATCCGGGAACCCAGCGGGGCGGCTCCCCTCCCCCTCCCCCCACCCGCCACCCGGCCCGCGCTTCGCAACAAAGCCCGGCTGCAGAGTCGCGGGCACCCCTGCCGCCCCAACGGGTGACAAGGACGGCTTTCCTTACCGGCGTCCGCCTCCTAGTGCCCGAGAGCACAGCCCTCTCAGGATAGTCCGCGACTCCTGTCTTCCCCACAGACAACCGGCGAGCGCACCTCAACTTGCATGGAGGCGGCGGCGAAATGGCTCCGGCCGCGGCGCCAAGGGGGCGGGGTCAGCGCGCTACGCATGCGCAGAAAGCGGGCTTGGGCCCGAGGGCGCCCCGGGGGCGGGGAGGGGCTACGGCAACCTAGCGGCTGGAAGCGTCCCGTCGCCTGGGAGACTCTCTGTGCCTGCTGGCTGCACCCCCACCCGGCTTCTTCCTGCCGTGAGCTACCTACTTTTGAACGTTTTGGGGGCGTTAGGGATTTATAGCATTTTGATGCAGCAAAATGTTTTGCAGCTTCTATCATAGGGACCCCTGGTAGATGAGGTGCCCTTCGAAGACAGAACCGGAAACCTCAGGTGCAAACTTTCTAGGGTTGTTGGGATGATTAAATGAGATGGCATGTGAAGGGACCTTAGCGCAGTACCTGGCACATAATAGGCATTGTTACTGTAGTGGTTCAGATACTCTAACGCGAATGTCTCCTGAAAGAGAAGTAAGCTCAGGAAGGAAGGAACCCTGCATGGCTAGGGCTGAGCACATCAAGTGCTCAGTAAAAACTAGTTTAACGAATAGATAAAACCTGCAAGGTTGTTTTTGCCCAAATTGGATATCCTTTTGTCCTCAGTCTTTGGAACAATTTGTATCCTTAACTATTGTAGTAGTCACTATTAAAGTTTTGAACGTTAGTTTGTCATACGAAGGAAACAACACACAAAATTTCAAGTTGGAGTTGTTCCAGAGAATCCAGACTAATCAATTATTTGGCCCCATCAAACCTACCGTCCTTATTTTTCACCTCTTTCATTATGTTTTTTCCTTAACTCTAGCAGATCACTGTGATTAATCCCTTTAAAATTCTGTTGCTCCTACAATCAGAATAACAGAGTTTAGCATTTACTCATTTTAAAATTTTCTGCATGTGTTTGCTCTCTTCAACTAGGAATAAAATCATTTAGGGAAACACCTGAATCTTTTCTCTGTCCTTTTCAGGGTGCTTAAAGCAGTAGGTGCCTGATATTTATGATAAGGGAACCCCAACTGGCATAAATGGATTGCAAGTGTTTTGTAGTATTTAATGAGCACAGCAAAAGTGTCAACATATTAAGTATAAATAAACTTTCCCGAAGGGGATCTTTAGCCCTCAAGGATTACAGAGAATTTTATCATTGACTTGGCTCTTAATTTAGGCCTTGCACCTGAGACCTAGAGTCACCAGGGGATTGGGAGCCATGACTGGCATTACCTTTGTAGGTTACCCTTCGCAACTAGCATCCTCTAAGATCTTCCTTAACATTTGCAGAAGAAGTATCAAAAACATGCTCCAGAAGTACAAAGAGTGGACAGAGTTCAATACAGCCGTCAGTTGTTCCCAGTATATGATTATCTAGAAGACTACAGAGGCTAGCAAAGCAGCATAGAACAGTGCAGGAACTTTTTTAAGCTTGATAAGAAAATAAGCAACAAATTCTTCCTACCTAAGAATTTGAAACTGAATCTACAGGTTGCTTTTAATAATCAAATAATGAAAGGTCTTTTTCAATTGTACTAATTAATATTTCCTGTTTACTTTTTTTGGCTAGAAATAATTTATGAATCAATCAACTTAGTTTCTGAGTGTAGTAAAAAATAAAGATTATAAAAATACGTATAAAATTCAATCTGTGGGTTGTATAGGAAAAAAAACTGTCAGAGTTTCTCATGTTATTTGTTATTTCTGCCAATCCAACAGACTGAGGCGGAGTTTCGGGCAAGGAGAATGAGATGGTTATAACTGGCTGTTATTGTTGGAATGGATGGTGGGAAAGGGGAGAGAATGTTTTGGTTACTCTGTTTCTCAAAATAGCAAAGGGCTGGGGGTGGAGGAACTAAATAAGAAACCAAGTACCAGAGCTAGGGTTTAAGCAAGGTCATGATGTCTTGAGGAGGCCAGAGCTGTTGAAGTTTTGAGCCCACTCACAAGCTTGTGAAAACCAGTAACACTTGTGCCCTTCGACACTCCTGTACTAGTACATACAATGCGGTATCCAGACGGGGATAAAATTTGTTTGTTTGTTTTTGTTTTTGTCTTTTTAAAGGCTCACAGAGATTTCCTAATAGCTTGAGTGGCTAGACTTTGGAGTCATAGGAAGTTGCCTATATGCTGAATAGGCTGAAGGTCTTTGTACTCAGAATTCTCCCAGAATCATTATAGTCTTTACACTTTCAAACCCAGAATAAATTAGATTAAAAGTGGTAGGTTTACATTAAGAGCATATAAAAAGGCAAAAGAAGTGAAAGTACAGGGTAGAAAGGCAAGATCTCCAGAGGAAGGCAAGGTGGGTGCTCTCTGTATTCCTGGGAGGTTTCCAGTCCAGGTTATCCTGTAGCCAAATTCTTCTGGCGCTTTCACAAGTGTGTCCATGGAACCTGGATATCACACAGGGTGATGGGAAAGATCTATAAAAAAATACTCATCTTAAAGAAAAAATGTACAAACCATAAGGCAAAAAACTAAAGGTGCTGATTATGTGAAAAGCAAGGATATCTGCTCAGTAAAGGACACCATGAAGGAAGTTAACCATTGGCAGAGTAGGGGTAGATACTCGTGATGCTTAAGGTTGTCAAGAGATGACTGCCTTTTCTGGACTATTCAAGGAATTCCTTCAAACCAACAACAACAACAAATGCAGCAATCCTCACAGAAAAATGGGCAAAGGACAAGAAGAAGTAATTTTCAGAAGAGAAAAACCAAAAGTATATTCAAGGTGCTCAAATGCATTAGTAAGAGGAATCAAGAAATTAAAACATCAATCAGATACCACCACATGCCCACTAGACTGGCAGAAATTAGAAAAGAAAATAATGTCAAGGATTGGTGGTGATGTGGTGACGTGAGATTCACCACGCCCAGCTGGTAAAACAGACTGATCCAATCACTCTGCAGAGAAGGCAGGTGCTAGTCAAACAATGTTGGCAAAATCAAACAAGCCTGTTCCTTACACACACACATACACACACACATTTACGGCCATCCCACATCCAATGGAAAGTTTTGGTGCAGAGTGGGTGGAGTCAGCGTGTTCACCAGGCTGAGACTGAGGGTCCCTGCAGTTGAAGCAGCCTTGCTGACCTCAGAGGCTGGGCTGCTTCTGTGGCGCTGTTTGAGTAACTGCCAACAATGTCCACTCATGCCCCACCTGGACCGCTCCCCAGACCCCTGGGTTGCCTCTGCATCCGTAGATCAAGTCTTTTCCCAGGTCCTGGCTGCCCAAAGTCCACTGCCAAGCTGTGGTGAGGAGTAAGTGGGGCCGGGGTGTTCTCCCAGCTCATATTGGGGAGCGCGGCAAGGAGGCAGCTGCTGTGGCAGACCTTTCTCCGCCCTGTCTGATGGCAAGCCAGCATCTGCACACTCCTCACGAGTGGAGTCTAGGTTTCTCCAGCCCCGTTATCTGTCCCGGCCATTCTCCAAGCAGCTAAAGGAGCTTGTCTCTTTCACGTCTGGGATGCCCAGTCTGGGCTCAACCCACTCACTCCCCAGAGCTAGTGTCCACCTGTGTGAGCTCCCTTTTCTGCTTAGTCCCCTCCCTGATAGGTTACAGGTCCCAGCCTGATGCTTTTCTTCCCATCTTACCTGATTACATGGGGGTCTTTCTTGCAGCCTTAGTTTTATAGGAATTTTTCTGCTGGTTTCCAGCTAGTTGTCCGTGAGAATTGTTCCACATGTAGATGTATTTTTGAAGTGTTTGTGAGCGAGGTAAGCTCCATATCCTCTTATTCTGCCGTCTTGATCTCCATCTCATGGGAATATTTAGACCACAGAAATGGGCGAACACTACAAATCTGGGCTTTCCCCCCCATCCTCTGCCAGAGCAGAGAGTAGCAACCATTTACCAGCTCACTGGCCTTGGTCTGGGGAAGTCCTTCCACTGCCCTGGGTTGAGTCTTCCCTTCCCTTGAGCCAGGATGGAGTGGATGCTGGTCTTCCAGCTCTGGCCTCCTGCCCTGCAGCCCAGGAAGTCCGTGGTAAGTTGTGCTGCTTCTGAGTTGCCCTGGAGCCTGGGTCCTGAGCCTGGGGTTCAGCCTATGATGAGGTGGTTGGGAGTGGAACCTCACGTGGTACCCAGCTGCTGAGGTTCCAGGGCTTTCCACACTTCAAAGAAGCCTTCAGTGTGGTTGGGAGACCCTGGTCCCTCGGGGCTGGTGACATTTGCCAAGTGTCTGTTTCTCTCTGAGCTTTACATTCTCCTCCAAGAATGAAACTCCTGAAGGAAAGCTCTTACCATCACTACCCCTCATATTTGAGGCCTTTGGAGTTCCTCTGAGGATGGCTCTGCTCCCATGTTATGTCTCTGATCCCTCCTGATCCCTCCATCGCAGATTCGTATGCAGCTTCCTCTGTAAGCACACCAAGTACCAGTCATGCCCAGGCTCTGTTCTGAGCACTTTGCATACCCTCTGCCTGGACAACCTTATTTTTCCCATGGTTTCAACTACCATCTATATTCCTCTAAACCTCTATCTCCTATCCAAATTTCTTTTGAGCTTCAGATCAACATATGTAAACGCTTGGTGGGCCTCCCTACATAATGTCCCACAGGCTTTGATTCTTGGGTGTCACTCCTGATTCCTTTATTACTATGGTAGGCAACCGTCAACATGGCAACAATGATCCTTTCCTCCTGGAATTCCCATCCTACATTGTACTAGGGTTATTCTTTTTTTTTTTTTTTTTTTTTTTTTCACTTAAGGAAGGCACTGGGGATTGAACCCAGGACCTCAAGCATGCCAAGCATGCGCGCTACCACTGAGCTATACCCCCCACCCCGACTAGGGTTGGTCTTTTTGACTAATAGCATACAAAAGGGGATGGCAGGCCACTTCTGAGACTGCTTTAAAAGACTGTGCCAGATATTGACACAACATTGTAAACTGACTATAACTCAATAAAATAAGAAAAAAAAGAAAAGAAAAAAGAAAAGAAAAGAAAAGAAAAAAAAAAAAGACTGTGCCTTCTATTTTGAGCTCTGGCTCCCTTGTGCGCCACCTCTGGCCAACAGCCAGCTAGCAATCAAGGCCTGCCCACAACTATGAAAGTGAAACTTAAAGCAGATTCTCCAGTCCCAGCTGAACTTTGAGATGATAAGGCTCTAGCCAATAGCTTGACTGCAACCTTTTGAAAAACTCTGTGCCAGAACCTCCCAGTCAAGCTGCTCCTAGATTCCTGATCCTCAGAAACTGTGTGAGTTAATAAATTTGCAGTTTTTAGCTGCTAAGTTTAGAGGTGATTTGTTACACAAAATAAATAACAAATGTAAGTACAGTTGTCCCTTGGTATCCACAGGAGACGGGTCTCAGGACCCTGCAGATACCAAAATACATGATGCTCAAGTGCCTTAAACAAAATGGCATAGTAATTGCCTATATATATAACCTATAGCATATTCTTCTGTATACTTTAAGTCATCTCTAGATTTCTTACAATACCTAATACAATGTAAATGATATGTAAATAGTTGCAAATACAATGTAAATGTTATGTAAATAATTACCAGTATGTGGCATATTCAAGTTTTGCTTTTTGGAACCTTCTAGATTTTTAAAAATATTTCCCTTCTGTAGTTGATTGACTCCTTGGATGTGGAACCCACAGATACGAAGGGCTAACTGTATCTTCCATCTCTAGGTTCTGTTGATTCTTCTTTCTAAATATCTTTCATTCCATTCCCTTGCCTCCATCCCTGCTGCCACTTCCTTATTTGGGGGCTCCACCATTGGTAATAAGGGGTCACCGAAGGGTTCACCTGCTCCTAGTCTCTGTCTTCCAATCTCCTACTCCTACTGCTTCAAGAGTGCCAGTTTTAAAGCAAAAAGTCATGTCACGTACCGCCCTATCCCATATACACGGAAATACTTCAAATCTTCCAGTGATGGTAACTTTTTTCATCTGTGCCTCTTTGATCTGCTTGTTCCTCTAAAATCACTCAGTAAAAGGTGCGCTCTCATTGTGTGTATCACTGTTCCAAACAGTGATGCATGGGTCATTGAAGAGCCCACAGCTATTTTCCATTCCCCATCCTCTACTGTTAGAAGCACAATCGAAAATTCTGAACCTAGGAAAAAAAATCTGAGGGTGGCACTATGTTCCAGGCTCTGGTAATAATAAATGCAAGCTTCTCTTTCAGTTCTTGGGTTTAGTATTATTTTCAACTTTATTTTGCCAGCTATTAAATTAAAAGGTTTAGCAGCACAGCAATGTGCTGTTTCTCTCTGGTGTATAAAGAACATATACTGAATGCCTCAGGTAGCTATAAAAACTAACAATAACTAACACTTCACTGTGCTTAGGCTGTGCCAGACTCAATTCTAAGAACTTTGTATGTATTACTTTGTGTAATCCTCATAATAACCCCAGGAGGCAGATATTATAATTCTCAGGTTACCCATGAGATGAGTGAATGGCTGATAAATTAAATGACACATTGTCGTCACACAGATAGTACGTGGTGGAGCTGGGACTTAAACCCACACAGCCTGAGGTCATACATGTAAGCACAAGGCCAATCCTGCCTTCCACTCAACCATGTTATACTGTTTGTTATTTCATTCTGTATTGAACCCAACTCTCTACTACATCAGCAGGTCCTTGGGCTTGAATCTTAGGGATAACTGGCTCAGAGGTGCTGTTAAAAGTGGACATATGGTTTTAAAACTCTTAATGTAAAATATAGTATGATGTCACCCAGTTTAGATTCATACTCCAGCAGCCACAGACCATGTATGACCTTGATTAAGATATATAACCTCTCTTTGCCATACTTCATCTTAAAAATAGGAAGGTGCTATATTGTATCACTTCTAAAATAAACTTTAAAAAACCATTTTGATATCTCTGGAATGAGATCTGTCACATCGTACCAGTGTTTTTCTTTCTTAGAGGTACATAAAATAATTGTCTTACCATCAAAAACATCTTAGACTCGATGAAATATCAGTAGCCATATCATAAGGTAATTATAAAGAATAAATAAATAAGCATGTAAAGTTCGATACCTGGCATATAACATATTTTAGAAAAAGAAACAAAAAATACAGCATCTGAAAATTGGGCTCTTTGTAACCATGTACGGTTGAAAGGCTGAGGCCCCACCAAGAGCGAGATGGGAAGAGGTATGCAGGTAAGGGGTCCAGGGTGAGCTGCAGTCATCAGTATGTCCTAGGACAGAAAAAGTGATGTGCCACCTGTTAGGGACAAACTGTGCCCACCCAAAGCATCCTAGTAAGGATGCACATTTCACCCTCTAGTCGGAGTTTTGTTAGCAAAATAACAAGCCACAAAACACAGAGCTGATCAGAGCCAGAGTCTAGATTATTCTTTTAAGGTCTGGCTTTGAATGTGTTAGTAACCCATGGCTCAAAAGTCAAGGAGGCCTTGGTCTAACATGAAGTTCAAACTCAATGTTGTAGACCCCGAGAAAGAGACTGATGAATGAAACTGTGGGCGCCCACTGAGCAAACAATATGCAGTTTTGGATAAAGTAAGGACAAGGGCCTGAAACATGCCAGAAGACGAAAATGCAATATATAAAACAAGAGAAGAGTTCACTCATTTTTTAAAAGTGGAATTAATAACGGTACTAATAATGGCTTAAGATGTAAAGGACTAATGACTCTTTTAGTGCAATGAATGTCACAGATGAAGTGCATAATCTGGATTCTAGCAGAAATGAGCGTCCAAGCCTTTGAGGACGAAATAAAAAATGTATGTGGTACCTTTAAAATTATTTTCTTCCCTGTTATATAGTCATGATATTCACTGAAATGCTAATTGCTTTCAAAGTTGTTTTTTATGGTTTGCTGTGCAGACATAGCAGTGAATATTTGCTTTTTTTTTTTTTTTGCTAAGCAAGGATGACGTTGGGAGTCATTCACACGTGTTGGTTTTCCTTATCCATTGTATCAGTTTCCACTGAACCATTTATTTATCTACAAGTTCCTTGGCCACCTGGACAGAAACTTATTTAAGTTCACTGGATTTTGCAACTTGCTTTGTTCACTTTTACAGCCGTATTTGCTTTCTCTGCCTTTATCCTATTGGAATTAGTTTAGTTGACAGTTTCATTTGCTTCTTACTTATGTCGTCAATGAACCACCGTATTCCCTTTCGCGTTTATGGTTCCCGTGTTAACTTGTGAGGCTCTGTCTCCCCACGCATTTGTACGTCTGAGCTTTGCATTGCCTGCTTCAAACCAGCTTTCACTGATACTAATACATTTCTATAAAGTTCCGGGATTATACTTCTTTTTTCAGTGTTAAATAGTTTCACATATCCAGAATCTGTAATGTCCTATGGGTTATAGTATAGAATGTATTATATTTGCACAAACAAAATAATATGATCCTCTGCAAACTACTTTAAAAAACTTTCAACAAGGGTAAATGGGATATACCTGCCTACTGAGAGAAAATGACTCTCAGATTGGAGCGCATAGCAAAATACAAATTTGCTGTATTTAACATTCTGTAGACACCATTTCATTATGTTTACTAATTATGTGACTAAGATTTAAGAAATTCCTGTGAGGTTTTTCTTTTGGTTCTCTAACTTAAAATGCTGAAGTGTCCTCTGTATCAAATGATTTCCTAAGAGTCACCAGGGGGGTTGACAGAACACATGACTTGGGTCAGTTATTTTGTCCACCAGGTAGCCATTTCTCAGCCCCAGAGCCCCAGGTGCAAGGTGATGCCCCACCTCTTAGCTGGTGATGCCCCATCAGGTCTTAGCTCTGCTGCTTGCATAACTTTGGTTCCAAGTTTCCTTCTTAGTTTAATTGAAGGAAATTGAGGGCTGAGTGAGCAAGTGATAAGGGGAATGATTAAATGGGTTAGATCTGTTGTTTGCTCTTCTTGATTTGATGGGCATATAGGTCCCACTCCGGTAACCCCCAAGATGAAAAGTTCCGGCGAACCCAGGTGGGTGCCTGGCCTTGGGTTACGGAGTTACTCTAGAAAGTCCCTCAGTCCAGCCCAGCCTTCTCTTAGACTTCAAATTCCTAAGAGCAGGGATTTTCTGTGCCCTTCAGGAGATTATAAGGAGGAAATTTCTCTCAAGTTGTGGCAGACAGCCTTTCTGGGGAAGAACATGTATTACCTACTTGCCCCACTTCACCACATGGCATTTTCCTACGTCTGTGAATAAACAAACCCAATAGAGATCCTAAGCAAAAACTAGTCCCTGAAGTTACTTAGTCCTTCCAACCATCTCCAGTGAACTAATTTCAGATTTCCATCTTGAAAAAGATGTTAAAAATCAGCTTTTAGTATTGTGATAAACAAAATATTCACATCATTACTTTAGTTTTAACATTAAAAACTAAATTCAAAGATAACAAAAAATTCATATCATTCCAAAATTACACTGCTGATTAAAGGCATTAGTAGTAACATACTGCTATATAATATTCATTTCTAAGGAGTTGAATGTTCAAATATATAGAGCTAAACTCAGCCCTGTTCATTCTGTTTAATCATCATATTTCTCTTTGTGTTCACAAGGTCTTATTAATCATGTTAAAAGTTCTCCAAGCACTGATTTCAAAAGAGTGAAAAAGAGAAAAACAGAATTCTTTGCTTAGCAGATATCCAATATTTATCTTCACTGAAAAATTATCTTGGCTTTTGTATCCTCAGAACCAATGACTGTAACAAAAACCTCAGTTTTCTTCTTTTAGGAAATTAACAGCTGCAGAGAAGAGTTTCAGTGAGATAGAACACAAGCTCACATAGATCACTGTGATTCAGTTTCTAATTCAGATATCCTAAAGGAGAGAGAAATATGAGAAAACAGTGTGTCATTCCTGGGCCAAAAGAAGAGTGAGGAGACATAACAATTATTAACTACCTGACCAATTAAAGAGAGTGGTTAGCAAGATGACTGAATCCACTGATAACTCCCAATTTTCATTTTGAAAAAGGTTCTTTTTAACATTAAAAATTAAAAAAAATAGAGTAAACTGATATGACTTTCAAATCCATTTCCTCTGCCAATGAGCAGACCAATTAGACGGGAAACAAAATTAAATCTTATGTAGTTAACAGACTGGATAGTCAAGTTTAAAATCACTAAGGGTTGACCATCAATATACCTTGTTGCTAGAAAGCAGGGTTTGTCAGAGAGGAGACTGAGCAGCAGTGATCTATTTCAGAGAAAGACAAAGGTAAAGAAGGTGTATCGAGAAAGCTAAGTGACATTCTTTGAGTTGTCCCCAAATCTTTTATCACTGGAAAGTGACTGCTTGAAAATGTGATTGGGAAATAATGGTGGCCCCTGGGCTCACTGCAGAAAGGATGATGGCTTTCACTTTCAATAATTCAGGGCTCCGTCCGAGGACACTTTCTTCTCAGTGAGGGAAGGGGAAGTTTGTGGTGCCCAGAGCAGAAAGCTTCTTGGTCCTGTGAAACTTTGAGCTTTGAGAAGTTCTCCAAAGCAACAGGTGGAGACTTGAATTCATCTTTGGGGAAGGCCTTTCCTTTGTTATGTGAAAACCACCCTAATGGACCCTTCAGTTATAGTAAACGAAGCAAGTCTTCACCTAACCCAATGTTTTGGGAGAAAACTATGACATTGTAATCAATCTAGATAGAGCAGCCAAGTTAACTGATATGTTAATAGTTGTGCCCAGTTGAGTCATGTGGTAATTTGGCATTGAAGTTAGTGTGCCTAAATGAAACAGCTCAGAGCTGTCCTAGATTCCAAAGGAATATTTATTAAAAGGAAAGTACATTATAGTGATTTAAAATAAGAAAACTTTAAAATAGGATTAAGAACCAGAAATCAAGATAATGGAAGCTCCCAAAGGCAGTTGGAATTAATCAATTACAATTCTCCTCTTGATTCCATCTCATCCATATAAGCAAACATTTCTCCATAAAAATTTTGTGAAATATTGAATGACTTAGGACTCATGACTCTTTTTAGAATTTTTGCCCCTTTATAAATGAAAACTTTTAAAGGACTACAGTAGATATTTAAATACTTGTTGATTTCATTTGCTAGGAGAGTTTAGTTCAAGTTCATCTAAAAAGTCCTTGAAAATGAACGCACTCCTCAAGGTGAACTATATCTCAATGTACATGCCCTGATTTGAGAGAGAGGCACTAGCTACAAGCTTCCAAGTTTCCATCCTTTAAATCAGTGAAAGAAAGGAAATCCAAGCTTTTCAGTTTAGCTTCCACATGATCAGTAAATTCCCTGGAGACTTTCTGTAGTGGAAGCCGGGGTGGGCCCATTGGAATCCCAGAGACGAGAGTCATGATGGCTTTGGTCTGTGACACTCCGAAACCTAGACAGGAAAATATAAGTGAGGAAACATGGCTCAGATTGTCCACTTTGCCACAAACACCCTAAAGAAGAGATCATATTCTTAGTGATTACTGTGATAGGACAAAATAGAACTAAAATATGAGAACATTTCTAGTCAATATGGCAGACTGAATGGACATAGGAAATCCCTCTTCCTGCTTTAAGCACATAGAAATGCTGGAAACTTTTTAACAAATTGACAAACTGTAAGACAGAACAATGCGAGATTCAAAATCAATCCTAAAAGTAAGGAGGAACAAGAAGTATCAGGAATGAAGAGGTCAGAGTGGTGAGGACGAGCTGAAGCCAAATGGTCCACGAGGATAATCTGATTCAGCTATATACCGTGTGGACTGAATGATGTAGGACTTCATCACTAGGACAGAATTCAGTTTGAGCACATCTAAGAAGTCCCTGAGAAATGCACTACGTAAGGTGTTATATGACTCTGCGCTGCTGTTTTAGACTGGGACAGGAGTGCAAGGTGAAGTCTTGAGTCTGTACATATCAAGGAGCTGGAACTAAACTCCCAGTGTAAAACTGGTAGCTAGCCTTCTATGAAAAGCAATGGGGGAAAAAAAACTGGCCCACTGGCAAGGAAGCCTGACATCTGCCAGGATGTGGATGGAAAAAGATCATATGAAAGAAACCCCAAGTTTGTACCATATATGCATGCTGGATCCACATTTACATTATGCACTTGGTACAGGAACCATACTAAGAAATATACATGAAGCCTGACTAGAAACGGTGAAACTATATTGTCCCAGCAGAGACAAATGTAAAACCACTTGACAGGACACTTCACAACCTAGAGCACAATGGATTTCCCAGAAAACAACTACCTGTGAAGATGAGTTCAGAGTTAAAAATTACAAAGCACACGAGGAAAAAGAAACTGCAAGGGAGTCAGTGAATGTGTAACCGACAAATTTCACATCCTGAGAACAGATGACACAAAATTCTGAAGGAGACTTCACAGAAATAAAAGAAGGAATAGAAGCCATAAGCTAAGAGAAGGGCATATAAATACAGAACAGGAAGATCTGGGGAAAAAAAGCCAAAACGAAATACTGAAAATGAAAATATATAATCAGTAAAACTAAATTGTAGGAAACATAGCTAAAGATAGAATTAGTGATTTTGAAGGTAGACCCAAGGAAATAACCCAGAATACAGCAGAGAGAGAAAGATATTTGTCTTCTTAACTGGCTATTGCTTTTGGATCCAAGGTATGAGACGTAACTTTCTTTTGCTAAGTTAACTTTGTTACAGTAATAATTGAGCATTGGGAAGGAAAATATTAGCATGACTAAATATCTAGAATATAGTGTGATTAATGCAAAATGGCCTTATTATGAATAGCTTATTATGAATGGTGGAAGAAGGAGTTACCTTCATGATAAGACTTTGTCATGTTTATTAAATCTCTTGTACACACAGTGGAATATTACTCAGCCATAAAGAAAGAGTGAAATCTTGTCATTTGTGACAATACCAATGGACCCAGAAGGTATTATGCTAAGTGAAATAAGTCAGATGAAGACAGACAAATCCTGTATGATTTTACCTATATGTGGAATCTAAAAACAACACATGAACAGACAAAACAGAAACAGAGTTATATAGTGCTGTATGTCAATTTTATCTCAATGAAACTGGAAGGAAAAAAAGATAAGTCTCTCTTTGACTAAACCATGAAAAGTTCAACCTCTAAGGAAGTCAGAAATGAGCTCTTTAAAGATATGATCTTTTCGATCATAAACATTATCTTCAAGAGCCTCTTTCATAATGCCAATATTCTGGCAAAACAGTAAATCCTTTCAGGTAGTATCTTAGAGATGTATTTTACAAAACTATTGCAGTATCACTGCTGGTGTGCAAAGAGATCTTACACATACAGGTAAACTTTTAGTTCTTTTAAAAAAAATTTAATAGTTCAATAACTACTTTAATGCACTTTAGGAACAAATACCAAGCCCGCAATTTTGGGAAAGGTATTGCTTAGGGCAAGGGAATAGTAATTGTTAATAACAGTACTGGTGGCACACAAATATGACAAAAGTCATCCAAAAGCAAACGGGAAGTATTCTCTTTGAAGGATTAAGAAATCTAGCTGAAAACCCTGTGAGAATGAGGGGTACATAACACATAATAGATGCTTAGGGTTTGGGAGGAGTTGCCAGGAAGAGGCAGAAAGACTCTGAAAGGAAGGTGGGAGGTCGGCCAAGAATAAACTTAAAACTATTCCTGGACTTGCCCCAGGTTCTCAGGAAGGGCCAATCTCTTGCAGAAGTGGAGTGAATGGTGGCATTTGTTACTTGCTATGGGATAAGACTTAGGAGACTGTGGAGAGGTTTCTCAACTCAAATTCACTGTATTTCCCTCAAATTTTACATTGTCATGTTATCCAAACCTCCATCCATTTAAGCTCACTTGTGTTAATAAACTCCTATTAAATTGCAAATGCTCTTGGGAGAGCTGTCAGTCATTCACAGTTTAATAAGATCTATATTCAAACTGCCCTCCTCCAAGCACTTAGGCTGAAATAAGCCACAGTGTGGAAGTAGAATTTTAATGAGCAGAGCCAAGTAAAGGGAGGGAGAGTTGATGGTGTAGGAGAGAAGGAATTAAAAGAAAAGGTGTGTGCATAGAGTGGGGAGGTGGGCAATGTGCTAAAATGGAGGAGAGAGATTGGTGAGAAGGTTGCCAAGACCTTCCAATTAGGTTTACTCCACCATTTTATAGGATTGGCCCTGAAGATTAGTATTAGGAATAAAACCCTGTTTGTAGTAAGTAGATTAAAAGCTGTTCTTGTCCAGCCCTCAGAGAAAGCAATGAAAGTCCCTCATCACTTTCTCTTAAACCCTCAGAGAAAGTCCATTTCTTTTATACTCTCCATTAGCAGACCAAGCGGGAAACTTACCCAGTTTGACCACAAAGTTGATAAATCTCTGAATGCAAAACTGGAAAGGAGCAAACAAATCTATAGTCAGTATTACTGAACCATGATAATAATTTAAAGAATTTAGAGGTCAAATGACAGAAATCCCAAACTAAAAAGTCCACACACACACCTTAGTTTTCTGAATGTCTGTCAGAATGGAGAAAAACAGCCAAGTGAGGATGGTTGAGGTCCATCCAGGATAAGGCAGGATCTTTCCATACATACAAGCTTTAAGAAACGAGCCCATGAAGAAAAGACGCTCTAATGATGGAATTGTATAACCGAGAACTAGGATGGGGAAGGTACCCTTTATCCATCTAGGTTACACGGGTAAACTTATTAGCTAGTGAGGATGTATCCAAACTGGGGCACTCTAACCTCTGGGGCGCTTTCCAAGATACCTCAAGGGCACTTGGCCAAGGCTAAGATTTATGGACATTAATTTCAGGATCCTCAACTCCAAAAAGTTCTATTTCTAAAATGGATCATAGTAAGGATTTGCACATAATGGAGGTGCAGGCTGTCCGTTTATATCTCTCCTTTCACAGACCTTCTCTCACTTGTGAAAAATAAAAAAACATACCTCCTATATCACTGCCTTGGAACATCTCTGGGAACCAAATAAAAGAGCGAATCAAAATGTTGGTATTGGAATCAACAAAGTTGACAAAGTGATTCCTCTAATTAATGGATAACACGTCCTCTAAAAAGTCAGAGGGTTTTCAATTTTTTCCTTTCAACATTTCTTTTAATGTGGTGATTGAGGTTGTCAGCTGAAAATCATTAAATGATCAAGCATTCTGTGATTTTTTTGGCATATGACTCAAAAACTGTTCAAAGAACGGAGTGACTGCTATATAACATTTCTTCCCTTCTTATCTACTCATATATATGAACAGGGTTTATTTCTAATACATAGCACTTATTTCTGTAAAAACAAAAAAACTGAAATAGTATTAAAGCTGAACTTTAGCTCATCCTAGCAATAAAGAATACTCATCCAGGAATTCATGAAGCAATTAATTAAAAAAAAAAGATTCCCATCCATCTTATTAAGAAATGCACTTTTAATAACATTTCACTTTTACATTGTTTTAATCAATTGTATGCTAGGAATAAAAAATTCAATGAAGAATAAAATTTAATATCCAGAGCCTTGCAAGCATGTGTACATGTTCTTTTTTCCTTCACACACAAACACATTACATTGTACATGACAGTCACATGTCTCTGCTGCCTTTTTAAGCAGTTAATATATCATGGAGATCTTTCCAGATCTGTGCATATAAAAGTATCTCATCCTTTTAAAGGGCTGTAGATAATTCCATTGCATAAGGCAAATGTAATGTATTTGACCATTTCCTTACAGGTGGATATGTGGGTTGCTTCCATCTTTTGCTATTATAAATAATGCTGTAAGGAACATCTTTGTACACATGTCATTTCATCATAAATATAACAGATGGCATTTAAGTCCATGAGAATAGGTAAGTTTAGCTCTTGTCTGCTTCTTCACTTGTCAGCAAACTCCTTTCGGGCAGAGACCAGCTTGAATTGAAATTGTGCATTTAGCTCAGCCCTTGGCATGTTAGTAAAAGAGTAAGTGAGACCCATTCACACTTGCAAGAAGAAACAGAGAATGTGATAAACTAAACTCCCTACCAACACTGTTTTGAGGGAAGTGATTTATTTGAGTGGGACTCAATAAAACAAAAGGTGGGGGCGGGGAAGAGATGGACACGGAATCAGCCAATAAAAGAGCCCACTAAGTGGAAGGGTCCATATCACAGCTGTTTCACACTTTATTCCATCCTGTGATTTTCCTGTCGTTCAGCTTGGAAGAGGTTGGAATTTTCAGAAATGATTTTTTCTGGGAAACAAAGAAAAAATAAAACCATAAAGGAAAAGTGGTGGCAGAGTCTGCACACTTCAGACTTCATATCTTAATTTAAACCAAAGTCTTGCACAATGTTTAACTTAGTTGATGTAACTTCCTAAGTCCTTGCCCTGCTCCTGCTCTCAGCTTCCCCTGGTCTGGGGCTAAACACAGGTGATTAAGTAGCTATTTAAACTTTAAGTAGCAAGTAGATTCAGGCTGGCTCGCTGTTCAGGACCAAAGGGCAGAGAATGTAATTAATCATACCTGGCGACTGCTGCCTCATATTCCCCCTGGTTGGCGCTCTGGTCACTCCCTCTGACCTCCAGAATGCTTTCTGACTTCTGCTCTGTACTTTCTGATTGCCCTGATTGTGGCCCGTCTCATTCAAAAGAGCCCTTATCTGAGCTTCATTGGGTCCGACCACCTGCTCTGATCTTGCTTATGCTGTTCATTCCCACTCGTTTTTTCGGGATTGTCCTGTCACTTTCATGATCCTTGAAGTCCCTATGCCCCTCAGCCTCCAGAAGCCTTCCTGCTGTGCCTACTTCTTTCCACTTTATCCCGTTTACCTGAAGTACACACGCTACCACCTGCTGGGACTGGTTCCACCCTTCAGAGAGGCTCTTCCTTCTCTGGACAGCGAGGCTGTGCTCCATGAGACATTGACAGCAGCTCCCCTGGGGTCTTCCTGGAACACATCAACTCCTGCTTCCCTCTTTTCCTGTTTCAAAAGCCAGTGTCTCCTTTTGGATCACCTGCTTGGCTCTTGCTTGCTGCCCGATGGATGTTCTCAGTTCTCAGCACCTCTCCAGGGCAGAGAGGACTAACCTGCTGACTCTGGGTTAAGTCTCCCCCTTTCAGGTCACCAGCTTCAGAGCTTCCTTATATACTCGGGTGAGTCAGGTATGAGGTCCTCACGGGGATGGTATGTGGTCATTTCCCCAGAAATCCATCACTATTATTTCACAGTCACACAAATACTTGGAATGTAGAATAAAAATGAGATCACTCCTAAGAGGAACAGAGGGGACTCATTCCCATATGGGGCCTTTCCTGATAGACATTCAGGGAGCACAGACAGGGGCGCCAGGTTTGGTTTTAAACAAGGAAGAGTAAGAAACAGAAGGAAAAGCAAGCCAGCGGCAGCCAGGCAATTTTAATAAGGGCGGGTGTGGCAGGAACGCTGATGGGAGAGAACGAACATTCTCAGGTGGGAAAGAAGAAAGCTGTGATTTGTACGAAGGGAAAAGAAAGCTAACCTGATAGTTCAGGGCTGAAGAGAAATCCTTTCGTTCAAAAGCCTCCAACATCTGGTTTGTCTTTTTTCCCAGGTAGTTATAGGTACTGGAAAGAAAACAGCACATCCTGTAGGATCCGTAGCTCAGCAGGAAGGTCCCGCTCTTCAAACCCCTCTGATGCTTAAAAGGCAAAAATAGACCAGGGTTCCTTGAAGCCTATTTTCAGGCCCTATTCTTTTAAAGGATTAGGTGTCTTCCGTTCTGAGTTTTCCAGCAACACTAAGCAGTGCAGAGGAGGCAGGGGACACCAGAGGGAATGAAGAAAAGGGAGGGAAACAGAAAAAGTTCAGTTAGAAAAAAGAAAAAAATAAAGTGAAAGATGGAGATGTATTTGGTAAGGAGTGATTGAGGGCAACACCTGCCCCAGCGCACACATGCAGGCACAATGCTAGACAAAAGCTGTGGATCAAATGTAGTATTTGAGGGGGGTCCTCAAAGCCCTATGCTGAGGAATTGGGTGAACGGAGCACCAGAGTAAAAGGGACAGATCCCAACAGTTTACCTAAGCTCTCTGTCAACTTGTATATTACTTAGAGACGAGTTTCTAATAATAATGTTGATACTGATAAAAATAATACAAGAGGCCATTTGTTGGCTATTATATTCCGGGTGCCTGATGAAGATCATGTCTAATCTTCTCAAAGCCTTGCGAGGTGGATGTGGTTTCTATTTTGCTGTGAAGAAACTATGTCTCAAAGAAGGGCTACAGAGCTGTCGAGAAGGCTCTCCACCTCTTCACCTGCCTTCTGTGATGCGTCAACAAAAATGAAGGTGAGAGTTAGTTATTTGATCTGATAAAATGTTCTTGATGACTTAAAAAAAAATCTCTAGTTCTACCAATGAGGCCAAATATCTTAGACTAATCACTGAGTTTTTAGAGAAATCAGCAAGGTAGAAGGTTCTAGAATTTCAGAACAGGAGTGTCTCCTTAGTTTCTAATGACTTTTCCTATAGTAAGGCAGGCTCAGAAAAGATTTTTATCTTGATGTACCAGGAAGAGAATATTGTTGGTACTTCATGTGTATAGCTCCTGGAGTCAACAGCAAGGATTCCCAGAACGTGAGGTTCACATCATCCTCTGGTAATAAAGTGGGGAAGAACGAAATGTAACAGTTCTGATAAGTCCCTTGTAGATGTGAGACACCCGAAGTCACAGTATGTCCATGAATGTCCGAAGGGTTTCAGAGGACTGTAATTCGAATCCCAGGGGTCTCAGGTGGCCAAAAAAAAGGGGGGGGGGGACCTAACAGGTAAGAATCTCCTGGGTCAGCAGATCCAGGCTTTCCGGTTTCCTCAGTAGAAATGTCCTTCAGTGAGGACAGATGTTGCAGCCATCCTGGTTTGGTGAACAAGCCATTAAGATTATCCTGCTCAACTACTCTTCATCAAAGCCATGCTCACCAAGACATGTTATGAGTATTATTTTGCTTCCCCTGTATTTTTCCTACTGGGAGGAAATACAGTTTCAGTTAATGCAAATTTCAATCAGTCTGCTTGCAAGCACGTTTCTAATGAATTAGGTTAACGTGTGCAGTGGACATGCTAAATCGAATGCCCCTAAGCCTTCTGCTGAGTGGACATCAGATCACATGATTCTGCCTTCCTAGCTGCAGCTACCTGGACCTTACGTGGACACCTGACCCTGCACTGCTATCTAGTGACATCCTGAGATGCCCCACGTGGGCACCATGACTGGCCACGAGCGTGCGGACGTGGAGAGAGCCCACCTAGAGAGAAAGAGAGGGAAATACAGAGCTTCCAGAGGACCACAGATGGAGAAAGGTCTGCCTTGGCTGTTGAGAGCTTTGCAGTTTCAAGTTCTCATCTTCACTGCACTTCCTCAAGCTTTATGAAATTTCCCAGAATTTTAAAATAACTTACCTCCTTTCACATAGCTAGTTTAAGTGGGTTTCTGTTATTTGTAACCAAATAATTTCTGACAAAGAAGTCCTGTGCGTGCTTTCAGCCTGTGTGCTTCACCTCTAACTGCAACAGGTGCCTCTTAGAACAAAGACTGAGTTGCTAAGAAAACGCTACTTAATTCCCTTTCACTGAAAGAATGTGGCAAAGAAAGGCGCTCCTATTAGGAAAGGTGTACATGCAAGAAAGATAACTACTCAGGGGATGAATGCCTCTGGGCGGAGGGCATTTTACATTTATAACCATTGGGAAGAAATGTGTCCAGCTTACCTGCCCACTGCTCCAGTTGCTCCCATCACCAGAGCACTCAACAGTTGCTAATCAGAAACAAAGAGTATTTACTTTGATGAAAAATAAAAGAGATGCTACTAAATCAGCAGTCACATAAATTGTATGGGAGGGACACTAACCTGCTGGGATATGCCAGGGAGTGACTCACCTCGTCCACCCCAAAAAGGAATGCAAACTGTCGCTGGCGATTCTGATCGACACACTGCCCGAAGTCTAAGAGATCTGTGTCACTGAATTTCAGCCCTTGGAAGGTGGGGATCTTCTCCTGAATCCCATCCAACAACTCCTCAGCACGAACTGCTCGAAATAATGAATGTCTCATTCATCCGCACACCTCCAGGAAAGATCAGAGAACATCTCATCTGGCCCTACACTTCTGCATGGAGCTGCCAGGGGCTGTTCTCAGCCACAACCGACTGTCGACTGGATATAATCACTTGCCCTTGCCTCCCAGTGACTGTGTGCTTGTCAGATTACAGCCCTAAGTCTTCTGTTCCTTGAAGACAATAGGATAATATTGATAAAGCACAATTTCTTCTTTAAGACGTATTTTTATTGAAGTATAGTCCGCTCATGAAATTGTCATGAACTAACAATGTTGTGTCCATTTCTGGTGTACAGCATAATATTTCAGTCATATAGGAACATATATATGTATATTCATTTTCATATTCTTTTTCACCATAAGTTACTACAAGGTACTGAATAGAGTTCCCTGTGCTATACAGTATAAACTTGTCGTTTATCTCTCTCATATATAGTAGTTAGTACCTGCAAATCTCAAACTCCCAATTTATCCCTTCCCACCCCATTTCCCCACTGGTAACCATAAGTTTGTTTTCTATATCTATGAGTCTGTTTCTGTTTTGTAAATAAGTTCGTTTGGCTTTTTTTTTTTTTTTTTTAGATTCCACATAGGATTGATATCATATGGTATTTTTCTTTCTCTTTCTGGTTTAGTTCATAGAGAATGACATTCTTCAGGTCCATCCATGTTGTTGCAAATGGCATTATCTTATTATTTTTTATAGCTGAGTAGTATTCCATTGTATAAACATACCCACAGCTTCTTTATCCAGTCATCTGTTGATGGACATTTAGGTTGTTTCCATGTCTTGGCTCTTATAAACAGTACAAAGCACAATTTCTATTTTTTCTCTTAAGGAAGTTAGAAAGAAGTGGGAGTTTTAAAAATAACCTCCTAAGAAATTTCATCTAAGTGTAAGAATCTTCTGGCTGGAGAAGCACAGTAATGACAAGAGGTCAGAGTACCTCCCTATATGCCAGGCACTGAGTATACAGTGGGGCACAAGGTAGACACAGCCCTTGTCCTACAGGGGCTCAGAGGCTGTGTCTTCCTGCATGAGAAGGAGAGGTGTGTGTGACAGACACCGGTGTCTGCTAGACGTGCCTAAGGGTCAACCTGTCTTTTATACTTAAATCTCCCACTGTAAGGTGGTGTCAATGATTGATGAGAGCTGACTTATTTTTGGCAAGAGTGACTTATATTGAGTAGTTGGAACCATCTGGTCAATATTCTATCGCTTTTGTGACATGGGGTGGGGTGGGGTGGGATGGAGTGAAGGTTTCTTAGTGAAACGGTACGATGTGAGGGGTGAAGGGCAAGACACATGGAAGGAAGCAGTACTTACTCTTTACCCCCGTCAAGGCAGGAATGTGATAGTAGTAAAACGGCAAAGCAGGGGCAGCGGCAGCCACCTCCTTTAGGAAATTAACCAGGATATCTGAAAGAAGAATGGGAAAAGCCATGGTGCGAGCCAAAGTGAAACACCGGTTTTCCCCAGTGAAAAAATGAACCATCTAATGAAATGCAAGCATCCTTTTCAGAAGCCAAAAATTCTTGACCACTCTCACCATCTCTCAGATTTCTACTGCAGTGTCTTTGCAATTCAGTTCCTTCAAAGTTTTATTTCCCTTTCTGCAGGAAGGCCAAAGTAACGGGACCACCTTCCTGTCACCCCTGCCGTACTAAAGTACTATTAAAAAAATGGTGCAAATCTTCCCACATTTTAAGAGAAGCTCATAAAATATTCTTACAAAAACCAGAAGCCCATCAGGCAGGCTAGGATCCTTGTCCTCTCACCCAGCAGGGTACGTGTGGTCAGTGAACAGCCAATGACTTTGAATTAGGATCAGAATAAGGTTGTAACTGAGGAAATTCGACAACAAAAAGATAACCAACATCTGCTCAAAATGGGAAGTCATAAAGGCAGTGGCACACCTCATAATAATTCAACCAGAGTTTGGTACTTTCCCCTTTTGGGGAGAAATTCAGATGTATCAGAGGAGAGTTCATTCTGGTTTACTAAGGAACTGGGGTTTCCTGCATCGTCCGATTTGAGCTTCTGCTGCGACGTTACTGCAGATGATAAATGAACACAGCAGAGCTGCTCACGATTTGGATGCCACTGGACAGTGGGAGAGAGAATCTTACGTACTTCATCTGAATACTGTGATGATGTATTCTGTCTGTGACAAATATTTCTGATAAAATTATTATGTATAATTTGTTATTTTTCCTTTGTCTTTTGGGAAAAGTACTTAGGCAAAAAATTCCAAAACCATGTGAAAAAAAACTTTAAAAATGTTCATTCTACATTTCCCAAATTTAACTATTTAAATTACTTACCTATATTAACAACTATTTTCTCTCTACCAGTAACAGGTGACATTTCATAATTCTGACCCATTATACATTTAGTTATGGATTTATTTAATCATGCATGCAGATAACACCTTGTCTGTTTTTAAACCTTTTAAAATTTGTATTTTATTTTTGATAATCAAAAGAATTCAAAAGACACAAATAGTTTCCACAGAGAAAACAATGATGATACTTTGGAAGACAATGAATGTTTCTGTGAAATGTCTTTTCAAATTCATTGCTTACTCAAACTTGAAAAGAACATGTAGTCTCAAAATGCCCATCACTACACTCCTCTTTCTTGAGAAAAATGGTCTCAAGCTTCGCCATGTGACTCTGACACTCTGCACAACTGACTGGACAGGAAGCGGACACCTGACCCAAACACAGGCACCTGTAGGTTGACCCGAGGCTTGGTGGGATGACCTGATCAGATTACTTGGCCAAAGAGCTTAAGTCCTTTCATTTAAGTCCCTTAATGGAGTCTTCTCTTTTTTGGATCCAGGGAGGCTGAATACTCCGGAGGACTACTGTACCATTGCAACTTCATGCCTCCAGTCCCCAAGCCTTTACTTTCATGACTTAGATACAACCATCTGGAATGAAGGCATAAAGAAGTGGACCATGTGAGGCACTATGCATTTAGAATCATCTACCTACCTTTGTTCCATGGCTTGAGAAAGAAAGGTGCGATGACAGCGATGCCATCAGCTCCTATTTTTGCGGCATGTTGGGCCTTTAAAAGAAGAAAAACCATTGGTCACAATTCTGACGTGTGTGGGTGTGGGGGCTCCTCAACACCAACAAGCAATTCTCAGACACCAGCTGGGTTCTTACAATTCAACTCAGCTCTGACACTGTGTGTCTGGAGACAGAGTCAGATTGCACAGGTTAAGGGCTCAGCCCCACAAGACTAGCCCCCTACCCTCACTTCAAATCCCAGGTTACCACCTGGGCTTCTGACCGATGGGCCACAGACTGAAGGTTCTAACGATGCCCTCCTTGGATGAATTAATTTGCTAGGGCAGCTCACTGAACTCAGAGAAGCATTTTAATTACTAGATCAATGTTGTTTTAAATTAAAGGATACAAGTCAGGAACAGCCAGATGGAAGAGATGCACAGGGCTAGGCATGGGGAAGGGGCACAAAGCGTCCCTGTCCTCTCCGGGTGCAGGTGCCCCACCCTCCCCATGTCTCCACAGGTTCACCAAACTGGAAGCTCGCTGAAACCTGTCCTTTGGGGGTTTTGTGGAGGCTTCACTACACAGGCACGGTTGATTAAATCACTGGCCTTTGGTGACTGGTTCAAATTTCAGCCCCTCCCCTCCCTGGAGGAAGGGGGCTGGGACTGAAAGTCCCAACCCTCTAATGCACTTGGTTGGTATTCTTGACAACCAGCCACATCCTTAGGTGCTTTCCAAGTCACTTCATCAACATAACAAGAGGTATCTTTACTGTTCTCATCTCCAGAAATTCCAAGGGTTTCAGGAGCTCTGTGCCAGAAATGGGGCGAAGACCAAATACATATTTCTTGTTATAAATAACAGTAGCACAACCATCCTGAAGTAAGTGATTTGCTATGTTCACCGACAGCTTAGATTATTAGAAGTTAACAACAAACTCTTCAAACTTCTTTTCACTTGAGAGTGGAAAATTAGCCAAATTTAATGATAAACGTCATTACCAGGGAAACTCCAAGGCTGCAAAGCAGAGACCCCTGGCAGAGGTGAGCTGCGTTATTTAATCTTATTCTCTTCAGACTTCGTCAGTACAAAAAAACCTTGCTAAGAAGACATGAGCAGTTCATTTTGACAAATTATAACTATTAACAGAGAAACCTACAGATGTTATTTCTCTTCTAGCGTTCAGCCCACTGGATGACACCTTCTTTCTCTCCAAAGATATGATAATCATATTTTTAAATTTATATTACAGATTGGGAATGTGGTTGAGAAGGAAAAGATTATACACGTCATGGAAGATACACTGCAGTACTCTTCTGATGTTTTCTCAAATTCCCTCAGAAAAATTAAACATTTCCTCCCACTGGACCCTCGTAACATTTTTAAAATCTATTTCAAGCAGAGCACCTGAGCCTACCATGCTGTAAGACAGTTACGAGTAGGCACTGTTCTCCAACACGAGTGACCTCCCTGAGAGCAGAGGCCAGATCTTACTGACTCTTGTGTTCAGGTCAGTCACGGTGCTGAGCACACAGCAGGGACTCAGTAGACGCTTGCTGAGCGTTCTGAAACATGCCCCGCTACCTAAAACGGGAAAATGGCTTTCCTCTGAGATACCACTTTAACTCACAGTGGTGTCTATATCTAATAGACATGATTAACTTTCGGCAGAATTAAAGTAGGAGAGTCAAAAAGAGACCGAGATATAGTCCAAAGACCAATCAAGACACTGGATACAATTTTACTAACACAGAACTGGAATGTGATGTATCTGAGTCATTTACTTTGCACCCTGCTTAGGACAAAGTGGAAGGGTAACTTAGCTGAAAGTAAGGGGAAATAGCCCACTTTTGGAGACAGTTGATGGCAGTGGCCATTCAAGCATCATCCAGTGGGGAGTTATGTCTAAGCAGATGCCATGACTACTGTCCCCTTGGCAAGAATTACCCCTACAGCAGGAAAGTACCTGTACACTGAGATTATCTTTACATTGTTCTAGTGTTCAGCCCAGTGGATGACACTGCCTTTCATGCCATGACATGACAATATTTAAAATTTAGATTACACATAGGAAAAGAAAGCAATTGAAAAGGGAAGAGAAAAAAAAGATTTCCTCCACTAGGCTACTTTAGTTGAAAGATCTATTATAAGAAAAACAAATCAAATGTAAAAAGAATAGACCAATGAAAATAGAGTACATGAAATTGAAAGTCTGACTGGAAAGCCTGACTCGCTCAGGTCTCTGGGCAAGAGCACCATCCTCTTCTGGTCCTGAGAAGACAGCACACAGCTCCTGCCACCCCTTTCTATATATTTCTCTTCTGTTTTCCTCCAGCTCCGGGGGAGCAGGAAGCACTTTGATGGAGAGGCATGAGCTCCCCCGTAACAGCAGCAGCGCCTGAGAGACAGTGTATCTCTGTAGCAGCTGCTCCCAGACCTCCCCCCCCCCCCCGTAAGGCTGCAGCTGGGGTTGGGGGTGGAGAATCCAGGTCCCCGCTGCTGCTGTTCGAGTCTCTAGGGTTTGCCCCGTCGGCAGCAATTTATCCGCAGAATTTTATCACCTTTTTCTTGCTTGTCAAAATGTTTGTTAAAAGAGGAGAAATTACTTCAGAAAATATGGCCTTCATAAAAATATAAGCCGCTTGAAATGCTTTGCAATTGAAAAGTGTGTTTTTACTATAGCATGTCATTTTCTCGTAACAAATGATGCTGTAATGTGAGGGTTCATAAACCTTTCTAGCAATGTTTCTCTAGGAAATTCAAATCATTGAAAACTTTTCAAACAATTTTTTTCTCTAATGTATAAAAATAAAAAAGATGTTTTGTAAATTAAAATAAAAAAAAAATAAATCGTTTCCAAATGCTGACTCTAGGTTTAGTTTACTAAGCAACCATCTAGTACGTCTTCCTTTGCGGCTTGCCCAAGACTGCTGGATTGCAATTCTGTGAGTATACAGTACACATCCCATTTCTAAATTCAATCAATAGGAAACACAGTCAAACAAAACCCATCAAGAAGAAGCTGGGGCTAGATCAAGTCATTGTGCTCTGGAGAATTAGAATATCTGAATTCTGGGGACATGGTTACGTGGACAAAGAACGTCACCTGCCATTTCAGTAAATAAAGCCTGTTTCAGCCGTAAGGCCATCGGCCACTGCAGCCGAGCCCATCAGTGCACTATGCTGAGGGGATTCAGCATGGAGAAAAGGAGGACACTGGCCCTGGGCAGTTAAGATGCAGATCCAAGGAATGGTGTCAGTAAGCCCAGACGCTGGCACCTTCCCATACACAGAAAAGCACTGAAATCGTTAACTTGATATGTGTTTTTATGATGAGCAGTAATCTTTTGCTTTTCAAATACATGTTTTTAAAATTTTGGGTTTTCCCCCCATTAAAAATCTCCTGTACATCCTGGCTCCTCCCTTACCTCTTTGGTAGAGTCCCTTAGAGCTACCTGAGTGGCTGCATCCTAGGCTTACGTCCCCAGTAAGTCCTCTGGATAAAACATAATTCTCAGCTTTTAGGTTGCACATTGTTTTTTTTTTTTTCCAGTCGACGGTTGACTGGCAGCAGTCCAGGCGATCTCATCTTTGTACTTTCTTTCCTCGCCCAGTTCACAAAGGCCTCGAAACCACCACATGGTCTACTTTTCTGCTAGCAACTTTAACTCCTTCCTCCTTTTGCCAAAATTTTGCTCTACCTAACCCATTCATCTGTAAACCCAGAGCCGCCCAACTGCTGGCATCCTCGTTCCTCTGCTCTGGCTGAAGGGTGTACCTAGAAGAAAATTTCCAAACCTGTGTTGAGTGGTGGTGTGACAAATTTATGACTCACAACTTTAGTTGCTTTTTAGTATCACTGGGGCAATCCTTTTAAAAAAATTAATTAATTAGCTTTTAATTTATTTTTCAAAATTATGACTTAGAAAAACACAACAAAATTGACCATTTTAACCAGTTTTAAGTATACAGTTCAGTAGCATTAATAAGTACATTCATATTGTTGTGAAACAGCTCTCTAGTGCTTTTTCACTTTGCAAATCTGAAACTTGCAGGAGTTGTCAGCAGGAACTCCATTTTGTACTTTACAGCTCCATCCTGTTAAAACCATGAACTGTACTGATCCTGCTGACTTTAAAAAAAAAAAAGAACAAGAAGGGAAGAAGGGAAGAAGGAAAGAGAAAGAAAGAAAGAAAAGAAAGAAAGAAAGGAAGAAAGAAAAGGAAGCTATTTGCTGAGAAAGGCATCCCAGAGAACTGTGCAGACATGTGACTTTACTGATAATTAGTGAAACACACTTGGCAAGTCCATAAATTGTAACAGCAAAGAAAAAGAGAATACAGACCTTCCAATCCCAGCTCTTGGCAAACAATTTATGTAAACTAAGTGTACTTCCCTGTTTTCCTTTAAAAACTCCTGCCTTTTCTTTCCCAGAAGGGACACTGTTCTGGTTGCTGCTGGAATCTGTGCTGCCTGAATTGCAATTCTAAGACCCCAAATAAATGCATTTCTTTGTTTTATAGTCTGCCTCTTTTTCTCAAATGACAAACTTTATACCCACTAAACAACCCTTTTTTCCCCCTCCCCCTAGTCTGTCATAACCACCACTTTACTTTGTTTTTATGAATTTGACTACTATACCTCATATAAGAGGAATCACATTTTATTGTAGCATGTGACAAGATGGATTTGCTTCCTTTTCAAGGCTGAGTAATATTCCATTGTGTGTATGTACCACCTTTTCTTTATCCATTCATCTGTCCATGGATGCTTGGGTGGCTTCCACCCCTTGGCTATTACAAGTAGTGCTCCTGTGAGCATGGGTGGGGACATGTCTCAGTTTTCTCTCCCGTTCTCCAGACAGCAATTCTCAATTTTTACCACTTCTCATGTCCAAACCCCATCTTCCATCTTCTTTGTGCCCAGCAGAGAGCCTTGTTTTTTACTTCCTAGAGAAAACTGAGGGTGGCTCAAGGTCTATTCCTTACCTGCAAACTAGGGAGCTCTAGACCCATCCTTATCTTGCCCCAAAGAAGAGGTGCCCATTCAACGCTCTGCTACAGCAGTTATCACCTTGGGCGACTCTCTTTATGGCTCTGTGCTTGCTTCTAGGGAGTGGACTCCCTGAGGTCCCACACCTTGTATTCTCCAGCTCAGCATCCAATATATGGCAAAAATGGTACTGATTTTAACCTCAGCATAAAAACGGAGGCCCCTCAAGTAGTCTCTCCCAGATGGACCTACATACGTACCAGTTCTTGTGACTCCTTCAAGCTCAAGGCTCCTACGTGAATTACTATCTGATCCAGCCTGCAAAAGAGAAAACACGGCTGCACCACCTGAAGTCTGCAGGAACACGGAAGGGCTGTGCCATCCTGGTTTGCGCTGGTTTAGCAGTTAGCTAATATCTGATTAATCTCAGTCTCAAGACTATTAAATTCTGCTATGGGCTGCTTAAAATTAACCTAGTCA
Organism: Camelus ferus; assembly: GCF_009834535.1. Taxonomy (NCBI): domain Eukaryota; kingdom Metazoa; phylum Chordata; class Mammalia; order Artiodactyla; family Camelidae; genus Camelus; species Camelus ferus. Next base: position 2,264,725 of record NC_045716.1, read on the forward strand.
GGGATTTAGAAAAAAATGTCCAGGGAATAAAATGTAAGGTTCAACCAAGCAATAGAATTTTGAAAGCAGTAACTGATTAACTGCTACTTGAGTACTTATTTTGACTATGAATTATTATAGATGCTGTATCTGATGGTGATGATGTGCATGAAGACAGGGATAAAACAGATGGTCTTCATTGGAGATGAAAATAAAGAGGTCCCCCAAAGAGTACAACCAGGAACCAGCTACATGAAAGAAAGGATTTACTGTTTAAAGTCTTTTCCCTATGTTGTAAGCCCTCAGAATTTGGCCACGAGTGAGGTTTTTTCTGACACCCCGATGCTCATCTTTGGAGGTGCTCCACATGGCCAGTCTAAGATGCCACACTTCGACTGGTCTTCTGAGGGTAGAATGAATAAAACTCAGCTGTGAGTCCAGTCATGCTGGCGAGTCTTCGAGGGACTCTGAGTGACACACATGACACCCTTATGGGATGGAGACACCACCTCCCCACTGGGGCCCAAGCATCGAGTCCTCCCATGATGCCTGCTTGACTTGTTATGTGTCAGGTACTATGGGCCCCAGCAGGAAGTGCTATGACCAGGTTTGCATCTGTGAAGAGGGACAGAGGACTTCTAAGAGGAGAAAAGGCGGCTGGCTGGCCTGCCTTACCCTCACCAGAGCTTCACTGCATGACCTCCTCGGACCTTTCATGCCCTGATCTCCTGCTTAGCTTAGAACAGTCATGCGTTCCCTCCTCCCCAACACCCCTGCTGGGTCTGTGGCTTCAGTACCCGCTTGTGATGTCCCAGTCCAGGAGGATGAGGCTCCCAAGAGCCTTCTCATAATCAGGACTTTCTTCCCTTTCCGATTCCCTGCAGAGGCTACGCCAAATTTCGACGGTTCTTCTCAAGCTCTAAATTCCGCCCAACCCCCTGTTCTTGGCAGATGACGCAAACGGTATTTTCACACCCAGACTCCCTCACTTCACCTCCTCTTCACCTCGGCGCTGGGCTATGTCATCTTCCAGGTGTTCCTCCCAGCTTCCTAGCTATCTCCTAAAGCTGCTCTGCCCATTTTTGGTTTTATTTCAAAGCCCTCGCCGAGACTCTCCATCAAAGGCACCAGTTCTCCACTCTTTAATCTCTTCTCCCCATAGGACTGTCTTCAGCACAGAAACGTGCTCAAGACTTCCCCACTTTAAGAGGAAGAAATTACCCTTCTTTTATTATTTTTTTGTGAGACAATTAGGTATTTATTTATTTATCTATCCATTTATTTATATATGTATTTTAATGGAGGTGCTGGGGATTGAACCCAAGACCTGTGGGTGCTGAGCATGCGCTCTACCACTGGGCCATACCCTTCCCCCGCCAACCCTTCTTTTAATCTTGCTTCCCCCTCCCTACTCTACTTTTCCATCTCTCCTTCCCTTCACCAGGAAATTTCTTTCTGAGAATAAGCTGCCCTCCCTGACCCCGTCTCCAAGTGTCTTCTAGACAATGGCCCTTCTGGCTCTGCTCTCTGAGGTCACGGGCCACTTCCTGCCTTCTCTATCCTCCACCTACTGACTCTCATAGCATCTAACAATCGCTGTAACCAATGTTCTCACAAACACAGCATCTGCTGCAAGTAATTACAGGGAATTCTTATATAAGACTTAGCTCTGTGTGTCAGGCACTGTTTGAATCCTCACCTCCACCTTATGACAGGTACTATTATTATTCCTGCTTTACAGGTGAAGCACAGGGCGTTTAAGACGTGCCTGAATTCACACAGCGGCTAAGAGGCAGAGCCAGGACCCAGCTCGGGCAGCCTGGCCCTAGATCTAGCCCCTGCTCTTAACCTTAGCCTCTGACCTCTCTGAAACCATCTTTCCTCTACTGACATGATTCTCTCTGCATCTCCCTCCCACCCTTCTGAGGGCCTCTGCTCTGCCCCTTCCCTATCCTCCCATTTCAGGTGCTTTTCTAAATGTTTATCCTTAGCGTTCCTCTTTCCTCACTCTGCCCATGGTCTTCAATCTGACTGAAAAGTAGCTGAAAACTGATGGATCACCAGAAAATGCTTCTGTGGACATGCATTCAAACTTGGCGCATAATATCAGGGTAACCAAGGTGGGTGTTCTTAAGCCGTTTAAGGATTCCCAAGGTGGGCGTGGGCTTTGCACTGGCCATCTCCGCTCCAGGCTCACTTGGGCCCTCCCTCCAATCTTCACCTCCACCTAAGGCACCATCAATCACTCCCTTCTCTGATCCCTGTTTACACTGTTTATCAAAGGACCAGTGTTAGTTTTCCTGCTCTGACATCTCCACCAGATGGTAAGCAACCCGAGGGCAGAGATCCTGTTTCGTGTCCCCAGTGCCAGCACAGTGCATGACATACAGTGTAACAGACGACAAGTAACACCTGGATGATCGATGTGCTTACTGAACTGATGCTCTCCTACCTGCTTTACCATGGCGCGAATGGGGCTTTATAACCAAAACCTATCACTGCACTGACGTTTAGGGGCTGCAGAAAGCTCCCCAAGACCACCAGAGGATGCACCATAAGGCCACGCAGAGCCACACGCACATAGAAGACCTGTGAGGGAGCAACTGGCTGCTATTAGCATCAGGACCCACCCTGAGAAGGGACGGAGTAAGAGCTGCCGAGCAGAAGGGCCAGGCGCTCAGGGGTCAGTCACCAGGGTGTCCCTGCTTATGCCCTCAGCCCAAGGGCAGGGAACCCGAGGGACTGGCCTGGTAGAAAGACCGGAGGCAGTCTGCAGTTGCCCGATGGGACCTCTGACAGCCAGGTGTGTCCTGCAGTCTGGCTGCCCTGCCACACAGAAGGGAAGGGCGCTCCTCTGCCTCAGCTCCTCTTCCTACAAGCTGACCTCGGGCCTGACTTGTGCCCGGAAGGCAGGGAGGCTGCGTCATCTGGGGAATGGCCACACTCTATGCAGCTCTTGCAGAGGAGGGTTTGTGTCCCTGGTGGAGCCACTCACTTGTTCCTCCCTCTTGTCACCCACTCCTCCGCGACCCGGCAGCGCTCTGAGATGCTCAGGGACAGGCCTTCTCCGGTCGTGCCATTCACTGTTCCAAAGAGAGAGTCCATCAGTGGGACCCGCCCATACCTCTCGCTCCTCCAGCACCAGCGCGGGCGGTGCAGGGGCAGAAACCCTGCTCAGGAGGAAGTGACATGGAGAAACACCAGTGGATAGACTCCTGGAGGGGAAAATGCCATGTGTCCATTTTCACTCAGCCTGTCTTCCATCCTCACCTTGTCCAGAGGAGTGGGAAGGTTAAGAATGACTTGCAGTTATAAATCTGACATTGTTTTCAGTGACAAAGAGTAAGTGTTTTAAATGCAGAGAGAGATAACTGCCCATGTTTTAGGCAAATCTCCTTTGAACACACCAGTCAGTCCTGCATTTGGGCTTGAATGACAGGAAAGCCAGTACCATCCAGTCCTGGGATGTCAAGGTGGTCGTACGTGGGACTTACTTGGTGTATAGTACAGATCTAAAACAACCTCTATAGTTTGGTTACCAGCCTGGGTCCCTGGACTCTTAAATCAATGGAAATTGATAAGAGGCCAGACGAGAGAATTTCAGGCAAGGATTCACTGAGACGCGTGCTGTAGCATGAGGGAGTGAGAGCAAGAAACTGGTGCCCTTGCTTGCTCCCCAAGGTGGGTGAGCTGGCTCCTTAACAGGGGTGACAACAGAGGTGGGTCTGTGGGTCAGGCAGGAGGCACAGCTTAGGTGGTCTGCCCACCCCCCTGATGGTGCCATGCACACGGATCACAGGCAGTGCCCTGCTTCTGCTCCCAGGACCTGAGAAGTGGGGCACTTGGCTCGTGGCCTTTTTGCATCTTACTGTTCACAACTGCCCCAGCTGCACACATGTGTAGTTTTTAGTCCCTTGTAGTTTCTTTGCATTCTGTTGCTCCAGGAGACATTCGTCCAGGTGCAAGCACTCCAATAAAGGGGCCAGCTCCCAGGTCTCAGTCTATCTCAGGTACACTACCAAATCAGATAATCTCTTCATTATCTTTATAGGTCTAAAATTGATAAGCCTAAAAATACACATGGCTTAGCTAGGCTCGATCATAACCTACGACACAATTAACGTTGTGACCTCCTAATTAGCAACCAGGTGACAACCACCGTCTAAGGGCTGAGAGATACGGAGAGAAATCTCTAAAAATGATTTACCAAAAATATTCTTCACTCCTTGTTCTTCCACAAGATAATCCACATACTGACCAATGACTGAAAAGTTGATTTCTCTGAAAGACAAAGGAAAAAAATTAGAAAACATGCATATTTATTCTTTTATAGATTATTATTCAGTCAATCCCCAAGTCTATAAACTGCTCTCTCTTGTTAAGAATTATTAAAATCTACCTAGCCAGTATGTGAAATTCTTAGCCTCCTCTGAGTAACGCCTGGGTTTTTTTCTTCTTCTGAGGCTGGTGATTTTTCTACTCAGCCATATAAGCTTCACTTACATGAGAAAAACACTATTAGTTATCGACAAAGGTTCTACACATAAACTTCATTACAAGTAATATTTAGAAAGTAGTTAAATAATCTTTTGCCCTTTGGGGGAGGAATGATGGCTGGGGGCATAATTAAATGAGAAGTTAACATTTTTCATGTGGTGAGAAGCAATCATTTCTTAGGATCACAAAGCAGGAAAACTCGATCTTAACAATTTAAGAATTTATCACTTGACATTTGAGACAACAAATGAAGGCTTAAACCTAGTAATATGTGCTAGTTTTAAACTGAACAGGATTAACAGCTAGAAAGGAACTTTGCCATCACTTTGCCTTTCAAAGTGTGGTCTGTGGGTGCATCAGCATATGGGGGGGACTGGTTAGAAATGCAGGCCCCACGCAGGTCCCCCAGCCAGACTGCACTGCAGCGGGGCCCCCATGTGATCTGAATGCGCTTTGCAGTTTGAAGGGTACTGACCTTGTAAAGATCTGATGCTTAAGGCAATAAGGGCCCTTTTCCTTAAAATCACATTGAGTTTAAAAATCTAGAAACTGAGTCACAGACAAATCAGCTAAAGTGACACATTCCCAGGCAAAATACAGGTGGGGGGGATGGGGGATGGAGAATTAAAACACAAAGGAAAGCTGCGGGGCACGTGTGTGTTAAGTGTCCCAGAGCCCATGGCTGCCAAGAACAGAGTACTAGCTGGCTGCCATTTGATTCCTGTCAGTGGAGCCAGAGGATCCCCATTTAATTTTAACCTTATTAACATTCCTTTCATCTTCACTTACTGTAGTCCTTAAAAAAGCAAAAAGAAACAAAAATATCTGATGCATATAGAAAACAAAGACATCAAAGGGTATTTGTCAAAGGGAACAGAAACAAGAGATAAAAACAAAAGAGGCAAAGGCATCCACTGCCCATCACATGCAAAAGACAACTGGTCCAAGCGGCCACGAGGGAAGAAATATGCTTTAACGTAATTGAAAGGCCTGTAACAGGAGCAGCTCCCCCCCCCCCACCCATGATGGCTCACGCCCCAGAGTCATAACGCTGCCTCTCCCCGCCCCACCTGCTCCAATGCCAGATCCTGGCCTCTCAGTCTCATCGGGCAGAGGCTCCTGGAATGCATGACAGGAACACATTTAGGTTGTTCTTACTTAAAGATGGGGGAGGGTGTTGGTTGCCTAGACAGTCCATCTCAGGAACCCATTAGGTCAGCTTGACCTGCTCAGCTTCTTGAAATCTCTCCGCCTCCGACATTTCTGACCACTTGGAACCACAGCCTTACAGCACACTCACCCTCTGCTGCTTCCATCAGCTCCCCCTCTCTTGGGACAAGCTCTGAGATGCAGGAGCAATCAGCCGGGCTTTGTCTGTACGACACTAACTCTGGTGTTAAGCAATGATGTCCATCTACTTACGCAACCAGGAACCAGCCCTAGCAGACCCAGGGGACATCCCAAGCACAGACTGGAAACTGGAAATAGTCCCCAGGCCACAGCGTGTGTGGGAGTCCCCAATTCACACAGTGGCTCCTGCACACGTTCGCTGAAGTCTCGACACCTCCCAGTCCCACCCTGGCTGCGGGACTCAGACACCGAGAGCAGGCCTGGCCTTTGCTCCCAGGAGGAGCCGCAGAGCCTGGATGGCTGAGGCCTGGCGGGCCCTGTGTGTGCTTCCACACGCCGCCTTCTGTTTTCTCACTTGGAAAGGGAAGCTGGAGCTTGTATCTATGCCCAGCGGGCCTTAAGGAGAGAAACCGACTTAGTCCCTTAGCACGTATGTGAATATCCCCAAACTCAGCAAGGACCACCCCCCAACCAAGCGGGCCTCTATCGGCCAGTCCAGCACAAGTGCTCAGCACTGCACTTGGCTCCAGTCCAACGCTCAGTCATCACTGCGATTATTATTCCTCAGTAAAGCTCACATCGCTGTTATTACGAACATCATTCTGTACACCGTTGACGCCCGCCCTCCAGGCTACAGCGAGAACTTCCTGAAGGCAGGAACTGTGGCTTTCATACCGTCAACCCCCCTCGCCGGCACCTGGCACAGCGCAGGTGCTCAGCAAAGGCTAGAGAAGGAGTCATGACGCAGGAACTTACAACGAAAACGAAAGACCCGTGGTCTCTGCCTTAAAAGCAGATTATCCCCACACTCGCAGGCTGCACCTACATTTCACTGCCGCATTAACTATCGCAGTAACGGAGATAACGTATATAAGCAGCTAAAATGTGGAGGAAAAGACGACGAAGGCTGTGACTGGTGAGAAAGTGCGAAGACTGATTATTCCAATTAGGGAGGCAGGGAAGGGCACTCCAAGGAGGGGGTGGGCCTGGAATACTAAACAGGATAAATCCTGTGACCATCCTCCCCCCCCCCCCACTGTGCTGAGAGCTGCATTTGTCTGGCCCTATTCCCGTGTCCTCCTCCTCCTAGGGGGCTGGCCGCACCCTCGGGCAGATCGAGGCCAGCATGTGGAACCCCCAGTTCCTTCTCTTTCTTCAGTGAACTCCGCACAATTTTATGGCTTCAGTGGGTAGTGCTTTCTCCGCACTCCCCCCTCCCCCCTCTCATTTGGGGCCTTGCTGGATGACAGCTGTGACAACTTCACTCAGGTGAGGGGTGCTAATGGGTGAGACACCATGTGTTCCCTCAGGACAGCACAGCCTGCTGCTCCTCACAACATGCCCCGGCCTACAGGGGGGACACCAATGGCAGAACCTCTGGGGCAGTGGCAGAGTCACCCCAAAATGTCCGGAATTCCGGAACTACCAAACCCCCTTATAGAGGTCAGAGGTTGAGAAGGGATGTCTCCTAAATGTGTTCCGTTTGACTTTCACAATGTTAAAATCTCTTCATCCACATTAAAAAAAAAAAAAAAAGACTTTATTTGAAAAGCCAGAAGCTCTAACAAGGCCAGGCCTAGATTTCTGTACAGCACCGGCTGGCTGGGAGGAGCAGAGGCTGCCCCCTTTGGAAGCACAGGAGCCCCCGAGGTCACCTCGGGGATTTCGGATCCCTGCCTGACTGCCGGTGTGAGTTTGCAGCCCTTGGCAGAGATGCTCAGGGGCTCCAGTCACAAGTGAGCCCAGGGCAATCACCCAGAGCTGTTGCCGTATTTGTCACGGAGGCGCCCCAAACAGCAGGGCTAGGTGGCCACGGGGTGGTAATCCTCTCTGGGGGCTTCGCTCCCTTCCCTGTTCTCCTACCTTACTCCACCTCCCCAGGGGGTCTGGGTTTACGTGCAGTGTTCCGGGCACTGCACCGGTTATGGGGGGGGACAGTCACGAGAAGAGACTGGTTACTTACTCTTCTCCCTGCTGGCTGGCTGGCTGGGGCTCACCGCTCACAGAAGGTGACCAGCAGCACAAGCCAGTTCACTCGGGAGGGCTGGGCTGGCTTCCCACTGCCGCGTCTCTTCAGCTGAAGCACTTAACCTCTGTCATATTACAGAAGCTACACTGTTTATTTCAGAAAGTACACACAGTAAAAAGACAAAAAAAATCACTCAGGCTCTCCCTGGAGATGATTACTCTTCCAGATGTTTTTCTACTCAGAAATATACAATATAGGATTTTCTTAAATAAATAGTCATAGTGTACACAGTGTTGTCGTTTTTTTTTTTTTCACTTAGCATTCCAAATTGGGTATCTTCCCACATCTTCAGATACTGTAACTCTACAGGCTACACAGTATTTCACCACATGCATGAACATAACTAGCTTAGCAAATCCTCTATTCTTGGACTTTAAGTTTACTTCCGAGCTACATAAGGGGAGGGAATGTTTATTAAATTATTTTTGCCAGAAACTGAGGCCCAGGGTAGGTGAACTGTGAAATTACGTGCACAGCACATCTCTTCTCTTAGGGTGTAAGGAGAATAGAATCTATTTTCCTCAAGTGGCTTTTCACAGAAAGAGCCCTATTTCTATACATTTCTTCCCCTGGCACATGACACACAGAGAAAGACTTTTGCTTTATTTGAGAACACAGAGCCCACAGGACAGGCCCTCTTCATAACTGGCATGATCTGGCATGCGTAGCAGAAAATCTGACTTGCTACTTCTTTCCCTACTTTATATATATGCATATGTCCTTCAGCATTCCAAATCAGATGGGACGTATGTGTCCTTTTGGCAAAACAACTACTTGGCTACTTCCAACCTCTTTCGGCAGGGAAGCATGCAGGGACTCCACCTGCCCTGGAAACATCCTGTTCTGAAATCTGAATCATTCAGTCTCCCAACACGGCTACAAAGACAAAACTCCACACCACTCTGACTCCAGCAGGCCAGGCCCTTTCTGACTAGTTGGGGAACAGGTCTGTGGTTAGCAGAGGGTGTTGTGAAGATTCCCATGGTGAAGTCAAGGGCATTTGAGGGAGAAAAACACAACTTTTTTTTTTTTTGACATTTTGGCCAATCTGAAATGCACTTTCTGTTCTAATGACTGTGAACTTGCCCAAAGGAAAAAAAAGTGTCTTAAAACAACTAAGGAAAAGCAAGTCTTTGACTTTAATGTAGAAAAAGACACGAGTTGGTTGGGTAGAGACAGACCTTCCTTTCCAGCTACGTGGGTGGCTAGCGGGCGATTGTGTCAATCCTTAAACTCTTGGTTTTACCAGCTGCAGAAGCAGGTAACAGTGCTCTCCCAGAGGTGCTGTGATTGGGACATGTCCATTCAAATGCCCAGCATGACAACTGACACATGGATTGGTATTCAGCCAATCAATGCTTGCTTCCTTTCCTCATGAAATAACAAAATCGTTTGCTTGTAACAAAATTATTCAGTCACGAAATCACAAAATGTACCACACATTGCTAGATGCCGAAGACAGAAAGAGGAAGAAGATACATGCTCAGTCCTTGTGTGCTGCCTGGTTCCCAACAAATATCTGCATGTGGTCAAGCAGCTCAGAGTCTGCTGGGAGAGACAGGCATGTGGCAAACAGTTATTGTAAAAATCACCATAAAAAATGCTTCTGATGCAACGTGAAAAGGCAGCACAGGGAGCTACGACACCACAGGGGAAGGGCTCTATCAGTCCTTTTAGGGAAAATGGGTGAGAGTCACCAGAGGATGGTTTTGATGAATGAACAGACGTGTTCAGGTGGAGCAGAGAAAGGAAAGTGGTGGGAAAAAATGCTGAGGAAACAGAACGTGTAAAAGGAACAGAGGGAAGAAAGGGGTGGAGATGTTTGGGGAAACAGAAACATCGCAGGAAAGGCAGATTGTAGAGGACTTCCTATGTCATCCCAGACTCCGCGCTTGAACGTTTAGACCAGTTCATCTGGACTTCACTGCTAAAGAGCGATCCAGGGACAGTGTTAAAACGCAGGTCTGACCCAGCTGTATGTACTGGGGCCTGAGATCCTGCATTTCTATCAAGTTGCTATATGATGTTGGAGCTAATGGTTCATGAACCATGTGAGCAAGCAAGGCTTAGACAAAAGGGACTCAGGAGGGATTCTTAAAGAGTAAATCTAAGAAATGACTAGATTTATTTACAAGGAAGGTCACTGGGATACAGCGTGGAGGATGGATACCACCAGAGGATCGAGGACTCTCAGCCTTTGAACGGGTCTTAGAGATAATATGGTTGAACTCTGTCTCTTTACAAAATATGAGAGCACTTCCACAAAGTGACAAGACCTCCCCAGGGTCAGACAGCTGGGGGTCAAGAACCCCGACAGTCTAACTAAAATCTATTTCGCATGTTCTTTCTGCCAGCTTCCTCACTCCAGGACATCCACTTATATTCAGAGTTGAATTGTGAGTATTGCTTAGAATTAGGAAGGAAAAAGGAGACAGGAGATAGCACCTGTTCAGCCATCCTGGATTACGGAGGCCCTGGTTTACCCTAAGAGCCGGGTTAGGAAAGCTCCTACAGCGGCAGGTCATCAGGCAGAATTTCCAGGTATTAGAGCCCACGTGACTCCTCTTTCTGTCCTGTCTTTTGCAAACATGTCAGAAGTGCAGATTCGCTTGTGGGCAAGTAGGTTAATGTCCGCCTGCGCCTGGTGCTCCAAACCTGCTTAACACCTAGAAAAGGAATGTTTGGGTTGGAGTAGGTGGTGGGGGGGAAAAGGCAACTAACATAACTCACATGCCTACTATGTGATAACACACATTTTAATTTAAGTTAAATTCTTACAAGGCCCTTATAAAAATACATTCTTATTTTTATTTCACACCTCAGGAAAGTGAGGATCCTAGAAGAGAAAAGAATTTGTGAAAAAAAAGGAAATAGCAGAATGGAGGCAACAGGGCAGAGGTAGCTGGGAAACAGAGAAGGATCTGGAAAAGCAGAGTCATTTTAGTTCTCTCTAGTATGTGGGTCCTGGTGTCCCGGGAACACAGAGGAATAGAGAGTTAGAACACACTGTCACTCTGAGGCTCCCAGATGAACAAACAAGACACTGAAGAAGCTCCTTCTAGGCTAAGAGTGGTCTGGTGAAAAAGGTTAAAGTAACATCAACCAGATGTGGTGTTTTGAGGTTGCAAACAGGATCTTACTACATAAGAGGAAGTAGATCCTGTCTGTTCATGAAGTCACATGCCTTCTGTTTTATCTGCCCAGCAAGTGGCTGACACACTGAGAAAGAGCTGACTTCAGTCTTTCTCAGGACTTGTGGAAATGGAGAAGCAACAGAACCCCCCCCCCCAAAAAAAAACCCTGCCATTAACCACTGAGTAATGTGATATGGCCAGCTTTGAATGAGAATACTAAAAGTCACAAGAAATTTCATCTGCTTTAAAGGGGGTAGGGTCAAGGTTTACAGATTCAGCAACAGAAGACCAAAACCATAAAAGCCATTTAAAGGTATCTTAAATACCTCACCGTCCATTTACCCCATCTTATGCCGCAATAGCGGTTCAAACTCATTGACCTAAGTGCATATGGACCCTGTGCTAAGCACTGCCACATGGATTAGCTCATTTTAACACTCATAACTCCCATGTAGATATAACTAAAATTACATTTTATAGGGGAAGAAAGGAGAAGCTTGAAGAAGCCAGGATTCTGACTGTTCCGGCAGACTGATTCCTCTAACAGGTGACATTTACTTTTAGAGCCTGAAGATGGATGCATCCCCGTCTTGTTAATGGCAACGTTCAGGGAGGAGCTGTGTCTTGCTCACGGACACCTGGGGCATGTGACCACATCTGATAGTTCCAGCAAAGGGACTACCATCATATTCATCTGGAAGTCAAAACACATGCTTGGTGGTGATTTCTCAGCTTTGCTTTGTGGAGCTACAGACACTGGGAGGAACTGGGAGGAACTGGGAGGAAGGCGAGCCTCGCCTCTTCCTGCACTGTTTGCAATGCAGAGACCCCGTCTCTGGCCTGGGGTCAGAGACAGTGCAGGGGATGACGGGCAGAAGCTGCCATTTGGCAACAGTACCACAGAGCGGCGGCGTCTAAGCCACGGCTACTGTGGAGAAACTCCGAGCACTGAGGCAGGGGGGAGAGCCCTTTGGTCTCGAACGATAGTTACCCGTGCTCAGTCATCGGCGTGATGGTCGCAGCAACAAGACCTTGAAGTCTTCTCTTCGGGGAGGCCATTGGGCTGCTGACAGAGTCTGGAAAACATACAACGTAACTCCTTTCCTTCTTCAAGGGATGCCAATTAATGACAAAACTCCCAGGCAAAGTCCATTCCTGGCTCAGAACTGTGAAAAATGCTTACAAGTACACAGACACACAGAGCAAATGAGAAGAACGTACAATGTGAGCGCTGCATCCTCCAGAGGAGGAAACTAGTTTTTTAAAGGCAGGAGAGGAAGAGACAAGAAGAGAGCCGTGTTCAGGAAAATATTGGACAGGCTTCCCATTTTATGTACACAGATGACAGAGGAATGTCTGAGCATCCATGAGGCTGACGCTGTGACCGTCATACATCTTCACCTGGCCCTCCTGCATGCATCTCAACCCAAGACAGCCCCAAGTGAACCTGCCACCTTGTCCTCTAAACGAGTTCTTCCTTTGCTCCTTACAGTAGAGGGGTTAGAACGCCAGCTCCAGAGTCAGACTTCATGGGTCTGCATCCTGGCTCCACCACTTACCAGCTAGGTGACCCTGGGACTGTTATTTAACCTCTCTGTGCCTCAGTTTCCTCTTCTGTAAATGGGGATAATAGTAATCATAAATGAACTAGTTCTTGTAAAGTGATTAACAACAGTGCCAGGCACATGGTACATACAAGTTCAGTCCCCTCCGTGAAGTCTGGTCTGCTGACGACAGGACATTAGCAAGTATTATTCCTTTGTCAGCACCGTCTTTCCTGTCATCTCAGCTCCGTGGGTACCTCCTCCCCAACCCTCGCCACTCTTTTCTATTCAGGGACTAACTCATTCCAATTCTGTTATCTTTCCCTGCAATCCTTCTTCCTCCCTTACTGCTCCTCTCGTAACTCACCCTTTGTTACCTCTTATCTACACCAATGGACACAACCCCATGTCAAAGGGGCCCACTGGGGCTCAAGAAGGCTCAAGTGATGAGTCCAGAGAGCTAGGTTCTAAATTAAACAGTATGAGGCTGTTTGCCCTAGATTTCTATATTCTTGTGCTTTTAACTACATTTATTTCATATTTTGTCTTAGGATGGCCAAAAGCATCTGGCAGATCTCAAATTAAGTGCTCTTAAGTACAGTTTGATTGGTTAAAAAATACGGGACCTGGGATGGGAGTTGGGAATGAGCGTCCTCATCCCAAGGGTCCTCTCCTCCAATAGAGGCAGGCCACCAGACTAATCTCCCAGTAGCTCAGGCATTTCTGATCTTGCCTTCGCCCTGCTGAAAAATATGCCAATTAACTTCTTCCTGGCTTCCACAGTGTAAATACCAAATTCCCTGGTCTGGGTCTCAATATAGACCTCTCCACACCGAAAGTGCACTAGCTCAACTGGTCCCCGTCACCCTGTTGCTACCTACCTTGTCCTGTCTCGCCTGGGTCTCCCATCCAGAATGGTAGTATCTCCCACTACAGCCCCTTCAGTCTAGCAAACTTTTAAAACTCACTTTAAAAAGCAGAGAACATTCTCTGATGCCCTAACATCAAAGTGCAAGCAATTCAAGTTGCTTAAGTCAAATTCTCTTAAAACGGCAAAGTCAAAAAAAAAATTCTTTGGAGGAGGAAGAGGAGGATGTAGCTCTCGGCATGGAGAATCACTTGAGAGAGAAACACTTGGAAAAAAAGAAACAGAAACAGAGAAACTAAAAACAAAACTAAATGCAGAAATACAACCAATTTCTTGTCAAATGAAGGGACTGTATCAAACGCAATCGCTAAACTCTGTGGCTCAGCGGCTGATTCTAATCATTTTGAGAACAGGATCCTTAGGGACCGGCTCTGGCGCCTGGAGAGAATCCAGGGGAGTGGGTCCCTCTGCCCCGACCTTCGGGACACTCGTCGCGGGCCGGGAGGGTGTCGCCTTCCCACTTCCTCAGGCTCCACTTCCCGGCTCCTCTGCCTCGCTCCTAGCCTCCAGCCGTCGCCGTCTCCACGACCCCCCGTCCTGTCCCCCGCGCCCCTCTGTCCCAGTTCCCTGGCGGACAGCGCGTCTCTCCCCGTCCGTCCGTCCGCCCGCCCATCCGCGCGCGCGGGCCGCGCTCACCCGAGACGCCGCCGGCCCGCCTCCGCCGCCCCGCTCCGCGCCGCGCCGTCCCCGCCGTGCGCCCCCCGCCCCCGCGCTGCGCGCTTTATCGCCGCGGCCGCGCACCACGTGCCCCCACGCGCCCGCCACGCCCCCGCCCCGGGACCCCCGCGGCCGGCGCAGGCGGAGCTTAGTCTCCCCGCGGTGACTCCCGAGCGCCGCCTGGGCGCCCGGCCCGCTGCGAGCCTCCGACCTTGCTCCTGGGCGCCCCGGGGGCGCGCGCTTCCCCGCGCCGCCGTTCCGCTTGCCCTACAGCTCCCCTCTCCTTCGGCTCGGCCAGTCCTTCCGCCTCCTGGGCGCCTTGCCTTCTGTCCAGGGCCCTGCAACAGCAGGTATTCTGTGGTTCTGGGTTTTGAAATTTGGGCTGCTGTTCCAGAAACATGTTGGGAACACTGCCTGCCCATCGGGGATTCCATGCTCTTCGGTGCCGCCTCCCCAGCCCCGCTCTGTTAAAAAGAGACGAAAGGATATTAAAAGAGGATTCGTTACGGATGCAGCAGCTTTTCCGGCATATTCTGGAGAACGATCGAAAGTTTTGAAAAGGAAAAGTATTTATAACCAAAATAGCTCTACTTGCAGGAAGGTCAAGAGTTTTATTTTCTAGTATCATGTGCTGTGTTAATAAATCAGAAACACAGACATAAACACGTTCTTGGCTTTCTTTTGGTAATGTGAATTAACCTCAATTTCCCATAAAAGACAATGGCTGATGCTTATTTCATTTAGAGAAAATAAAGTGCTTTCTGGTTTGTAAAGTGCTTTTAAATTCATTATCATAGTTCTTTCATTGGATACAGCACCTGAAGTTGATTCATTAATGCATTCATAAAACAATTCTACGTGATGGGTACTATTTTTAAAATTCCTGTTTTACAGATTAGGAAGCAGTCTTCCATTTTATAGATCAGAAACAGCCCTTTAAAGAGCTTAACTGATTTGCTAAAGGCCGAAGCAGTGAGTGAGTTAGCTGTGATTTAATTTCAAGTAGTCTGGGAGCTGATGCTTTTAACCAATATTCTGTGCTATCCTGTAAAAAGGGAAGGAACGACAGAGAAGTCCTAGTCACACCTGTTTTGTTATGTTAAAAATAATATTATATCCCAATGGGACAATGTTAGTATTCTTTCAAAGCCACATTTTCATTATGTGCAAAATTAAATACTCCCATACCCAAAAGGTATAGGCCATTAGGGTTAATATTGTCATTCAATAGGCCAATATTCTGAATGCATAAACTGTTCATATACATATGGTAGTACACAGCAATGCCTTATAATAATGTGTTAGGTTTGCTAAGAAGCAGATGCTAAAGTAGGATTCGATGTGGAGGAGATTTTTGGGAGGTGGGAGCAGGAGAAGGCAGGGAGAGCCTTTAGATTGTCATCGTGGGCTGATTCCTGCGGAAGGAGAGAAGGAAAGAAAGTGGCATCTTGTCAATGCTTTATCTGCATCTGCTGAGATGATCACTTTATAAAAATAATTTGTTTTTAGGCATAGTCAGTTTACCATATTGTGTCGATTTCTGGTGTACAGCACAGTGCTTCAGTCATACATGAATATACATATATTCATTTGATCCTATGGTTTTTATCCTTCATTTTGCTTTGTGATATATCACATTGATTGATTTGCAGATGTTCAACCATCCTTGCTTCCCTGGAATGAGTCCCACTTGCTCATGGCATATGATCCTTATATTATCGAATTTGATTTGCTAATATTTTGTTGAGGATTTTGGCATGTATGTTCATCAGAGGTATCAGCCTATAATTTCCTTTTTTTGTGTTGTCTTTGTCTGATTTGGATATCAGGGTGATGTTGGCCTCATAAAATGAGTTAGTAAGTATTCCCTTCTCTTCAAATTTTTGGAATAGTCTGAGAAGGATAGGTATTAATTACGTCTTTGAATGTTTGGTGGAATTCACCTATGAAGCCATTTGACCCTGAACTTTTGTTTTTTGGGAACTTTTTGGTTACTGCTCAATCTCTGTACTAGTCTATTCAGTCTTTCTGAGTAGACTTGATCGGTCTATTCACATCTTCTATTTCTTTCTGATTCAGTCTTGGAAAGTTGTATGATGCTAAGAATTTGTTCATTTCTTCTAGGTTGTCCAGTTTGTTGGTGTACAGTTGTTCATAATATTCTCTTATAATTCTTTGTATTTCTATGGATCTGTTGTTATTTCTTCCTCTTTCATGTTGGATCTTATTTATCAGGGCCTTCTCTTTTTTTTCTTAGTGAGCCTAGCTAATAATTTGTCAGTTTTGTTTATATTTACAAAGAACCAGTTCTTAGTTTCATTGTTCTCTTCTATTGTCTTTTTAGTTGCTATATCATCGTTTGTGCGCAGATATTTGTTATTTTTTTCCTTCTCCTAACTTTGGGCTTCATTTGTTCTTCTTTCTCTAATTCCTTTAGATGTAAAATTAGCTTGTTTACTTGAGATTTTTCTTGTCTCTTGAGGTGGGCCTGTACTGCTATAAACACCCCTGCTAGTACTACTTTTACCGCATCGCCTAGATTTTGGTATGTCGTGCTTCCATTTTCATTTGTCTTCAGGTAATTTTTTATTTCTCCTCTGATTTCTTTGTTGACCCAATGGTTGTTTTGTAGCATGTTGTTCAGTCTCCACATATTTGTGACTTTTCCAGTTTTCTCTTTTTAGTTGATTTCTAGTTCAATTCCAGTGTGATCAGAAAACATACTTGACATGATTTTGGTCTTCTTAAATTTATTGAGACTTGTTTTGTGTCCCATGCTCTATCCTTGAGAAAGTTCCATGTGCACTTGAGAAGAATGTTATTCTGCTGCCTTTGGATGGAACATTCTGTACAAATCTATCAAATTCACCTGGTCTAATGTTTCATTCAAGACCACTGTTTCCTTGTTGACTTCTGTCTGGGTAATCTATCCATTGATGTAAATGGGGTGTTAAAATCCCATAGTATTATTGTGTTACTGTCAATTTCTGCCTTTAGGTCTGTTGATAGTTGCTTTACATATTTTGGTGCTCCTATTTTAGGTGCATATATAATCACTGTTACGTCTTCTTGATGAATTGTCCCCTTTATTATCATATACTGTCCATTTTTATCTCTTGTTACCTTTTTTTTTGGCTTGGGGTCTATTTTGTCTGATATGAGTATGGCTTTCTTTTGGCTGCTGTTTGCTTGGAGTGTCATCTTCTATCCCTTCACTTTTTGCCTTTGTCTTTGGAGCTGAGATGAGTCTCCTGGAGGTAGCATATAGTTGGGTCTTGTTTTTTTAATCCGTTTAGCCAGTCTGTGTTTTTTGATTGGTGAATTTAATCCATTTACATTTAGGGTGATTCTTGATAGATGAAGACTTAGCAATGCCATCTTATCTTTTGTTTTCTGTTTGCTCTACACTTCCTTGTGTTTTGTCTGTCATTTTGGTTTGGTGGTTTTCTATGACATTTTTCTCAGTTTCAGAAGGGACATCTCTTAAAGGGAGAAAAGTCCTGTGCATAAGCTTGGTTTCAGAGAATCCTGGGGTCACAGGAAGGGAAAATTTTGAGAACAGTCTTGCTCAGCTGTGTCCTGACTCAGCCCTTTGGTGAACATCCTTTGGGTTCCTGAGGAGAAGGAGCTTGAAGGAAAAACATGAACTGAATAGAAGAGATGTACTTCCATATTTGGTATTCTTAACCTGGGATGTGTGAGTCCAGAGTTTTTAGTAACTGTTTTATTGAGATGTAGTTTAAATATTATACATTTAACCTATTTTAAAAATACATTAGTTCAGTGGTCTTTACTATAGTCAGAGAGTTGTGCAACCATCACCACAATCAATTTTAGAATATTTTCATCACCCCAACAACCTGTACCCATTAGCAGTCATTCCCCATTTCCTTCCTCCTCCCTGCCTCCCCATTCTCTTCCTCCTCCCTGCCTCCAAACCCTAAGTAACCACTAATCTCCCCTTTTCTGTAGATGTGTCTCTTCTGGACATTGCATATAAATGGAATCCTACATTATGTGGTCTTCCATATCTGGCTTCTTTCCCTCAGTGTAGTGTTTTCAAGTTTCCTTCCTATTGCAGCATATACTGTACTTTGTTCCTTTGTATGGCCAAATAATATTTCATTGTATGGATATACCACATTTTATTTATCCATTCATCAGTTGATGGACATGTGAGTTGTTCCCACTTTTTGACTATTATGAATAATGCTGCTACTGTGATTGCAGATTTTAAACCTCCTGGAATTCTGTGATGTCCTTTTCCCAGTGGAGTTATAGTTTATGGTTAGTTTATAACTGGCCTCGGTTTAGTTCCTCAGATGCCCCAGGTTCTTACCAAGATCAGGGCTTTTACAGGTGCCCAGGATGGTCTTCATCTGGCCGACTCCTGCTCATCCTTCAGATCATGGCTCAGATGTAACCTTCCTGAGTTACCTCGTGCAGACCCTCCCAGTCTAGGTGATGCCTCCTTCCTTATAGCACCCAGTGTGTCCCCTTCCCATCACAGCTTATTAGTGTGCAAGTTTCTCGAGGACACGGATCTGTCTGTTCTGTTCCCTGGGACACGCACAGTCTTACACCTATTGCCACATGGTAGGCACTCAATGACCAGCTGAAATAGTGTGGAATGCAGAGTGGATGTGGATAACTGAGAGCAGTATGCTAGCTCTCTGCCATGAGCATAGACTCCAGCACAGGTGGGAAGAGGCTGCCTCCTTGTTGACTCGTGCTGATGCAATAGTAGGGACCCTTGTAGCTAAGCAGCACGGAGGACAGGAAACTAGGGAACACCGAGGACACAGGAGCTGGACGAAGAGGACAGCAGTGTCTCTCTGAGAGCATGAAGGGAGGGATTCCTGGCATGGGTTAAATCTGGGGGGCATTGCTGACTTGGAGACCTTCTTTCGGGATTGTCTCTGGACTGACATGCCAGTGGGTGCACGTGTTGTTTTGTTACCATCTAATAATAGCTAAATAATACCACCTACAAACAGCTCGGAGATGTGGGGCTGTTTTGCCTACTAGCAAGGGTGAGCTATGAGGGTGCCGTAGGTTGAAAACAAAAGAGAAAGTTAATAATATTAATTTTACCTGGCAGGGCTTCTCTGACAATATTCAAATAATTACAGAGGCAAAACTTCCTTTTGAAGGGTGTTCAGCCTGCGTTAGCCATTGTCTACATGAACCTCAGGAAGCACACGAGTGAGTCTGCTCTACCTGGGACGATAGTCTGTAAGGTTCTCCAGGGATTTCAAAGAGAAAGAAGCGTGTCTTCCAAGGCTTCCCCAAACCCAGCAGCTGCTCGTATTGTAGTACGGTAAGAACTCACCACTAGGTGGCAGTCTATCAACAGAAATTGCTTTCTCTTTTAACGAATCCGTCCTGGACTGAAAGTTTCTGGGAATATCCGTAAACAATAAAAATATTAGCTAATCTTTTCCTTTTCCTTCTCCCATTTCCCCATCCTCCTTTCCCTCAGACTTATGCAGATGATATCTTCCATTTTAAATATTCTTCTTTAATCCTTGTCCATCTCCTTAATACTAAAATAATGAAAAAAGTGTATAGAAACACAGAAACTAGACATGGAAAATTATGTTTTCCCTGCCCCCCCCACCCCAAATACTAGTCCTTTGGGTTTTGAAGATGAAGATGACCATAAGATGAGGTATGCCCAGTGGTCCTGACTTCTTGACATGTAAAGGATACTTAGAAATTTGGTTCAATTCTAGTTTATAAATATTTTCTCCCTCATGAATGAAAAAAACCTCTCTATGCTTCTTTTCAGTGTTTGAGATGGAGATGGAGCAAGTAGGAGAAATATATTTTAGCTGCTTTATGAAGGAAGTTCATTCTGTGTCCCTTTTGAATGAAAGGAAACTCCCTGGAAGGAATTCATTGGGGGAAGTGCAATTTGAAATTTAATTTGCTCCTCCCCGAGGCTGTTTTGATTCTGGGGAACAGCTGAATTTAGGTGCTAATAGTCCAGGCTCAGGAGGGCTTATGCCCCTCCTGTCAGCAGAGGGCAGGAGCCCAGGTGGCGTCGGGGATCGCTCGGGGAGATTTTGCTGGTCCTGACCCTCCTTGTTCTTTCCGCCCAGCCCATCAAGGCATTGCGATCCTGGGCCAGCACGCTCAGATTCTGCCTTTCAGCGTTCTTTCCACTGTCCCCATTGGCCAAGTTCTTCTGGGTCTGCTGGAAAGCTCCCACAGGTTATTCCGAAGTCTCACTCTTCATTCCTGCACTCCACTTCTCAAGGTAGGTATCTTAGTTGTAACTCAGTTGTGTCGGCTCCTAAAGAAATACATACAGTCTGTATTTGGTCATGCATGTAAAAGGGTCTAAGTAGGTTAAATTAAAAAAAAAAAAAAGCAAAGCACCAAACACTATTCAATTCTCCCATCTGTATTAAAAGAAGGAAAGGTGTGTGTCAGAACATACCTGTATATGCAGGTAAGTTACCTGGAAGGATCATGGTGATGTTCAGAGCATTTAACCGCTGGCTCAGCCTGGGCAAACAGCGGTGGCTTCTGGCCTCGGAGCGGGAGGGGTGCCGGAGATGCCCTCCTGGCGAAGCTTTAACCCTTTCACGGCCGACTGAAATTCTGGGCCAGCAGCAGTCCATGGGCTTGAGACAGTGGCTATTTACAAACCGTGGGGAAGTGTTTAAGCATGTTAACAACCTGTTGAGTTTCCTAGTGTACGCCGGCTGCTGTGAACTGTTTCTCCTGGGAAAGGGGACTGAGGGGTGGGAGGGACCTACTTTTCAACATGCCCTTTATACTGTTGAAAGGGTTTGTTTATTCCATGGAGCTGTGTACTTATAGATAGAATTTCATCTTGTTTGGCTCAGGAGATAGGTCTTGGCTTTAGAATTTGGTTCTGGACATTTCTGTCTAGTCGTCCGACTCCAGCCTGTCTGCAGCCTCAGGGCCATTTTCTCTAGTTCCGTCTTGCTGGAAACCGCCCACTCAGAGCTTTGCCTAAGCCCCTCTGTGCTTGCCTGGCGGAGGCCCCGCTCACCACCGCTCAGTCCCCACCTGCCGTCCCCAAAGTTGGTGTCTGAATCTCCTTCTGTTACTTCTCCGGGGCCTCTTGTCTCTCCACCTGCTGGACCTCAGCACCACTGCTCACTAGTGTTGGCATCACTCTGCTTAACCTTGTGACCAGAAAATAAGTGCTCTTTTTTTGTGCACACAACTTCTGTGTGCATAGAACCTGTGTTTCTTAGGGTTTTACCTTCGTATCAGCGCTGCGGGTAATGCTTCTGATCTTAGTGATTATAAGGTAATAACTCACATCGCATTGCCTTCTGCCTCCACCTGCCTGGTGTAGAGCCAGCCCTCCCTCCAGGGCTCCCCCAGCCTTTCTGGGAGGTGTGGTGGGACCTCCAATGCGCTCCCTCGCATCTTTCCCTGTGAGACTTTCGGCTCCTTGTTGGTGTCCCCTGCCATGACACCACTGGGGGGCAGTGTCTCATCTCAGCCACTGTCAGCCACTCTCAGCCAAGGTTGCTCTCTCCTGGTGCCTCAAAATGTGGAGAGAAGCCCCTTCCCTTCTATTTTGTCAATTTTTTCCACCCCGGTCTCAAAGCAGCATGACTTGTGCCCAGAGTCTCACCCAGCCCTTCCCTCTCTGCCTGCAGGCTCTCCATCCACAGGCTTGGGCATGAGTCTTTGGAGCTTAGGCAGGGAACCAAAGTCGGAGACAAGACAATTTTTCCCTCCCATGCCGCTTTCCCCACCCCAGGGCTGTTCCCTCCTGTCTTGTCTCCACCCAAGGCTGTCACAAAACCATCCCTCCCCTTTAGGCTGGTCGGCTCCTAACCAGGTCAGCTGCCCCCTTAGGTCCATCAGGCCACGCTGTCTCTTCGTGGTGGGCACCGCTGGACTCAGGCTGACAGCCTGGCCACGTTCTGGCCACACTTATCTCACTGTGCGCTCATTATCTGTTGGCCTGTCTGCTTTCCCCGTCAGACTGTGGGTTCTTCAAGTGTGAGTTCCTAACTGTGTGGGAGGCACCTTTGTCTCTCCGGCACCCAGGCCCTCCTGTTACATGGTGGACCTTGATAAATACCTTTGAAAAAATAATCAAACACAGTCATTTGGCACAGATACCCAGAAGGAAACAGCTCATCTTTACCCAAGGGGTGCTCCGGCAGCCCACGCGGAGGGGGGAAGCTGTTCTTAAAGGGCGTTCTCTATCCTACAAAGTCGCGTTCAGAGGTCTTTGGGCACCTTGGGTTCTCAGGGGTGGAGAGGATCCAGGGTCAGAGCAGCACCTGGGAGAGGCTTAAACTTGACCTTGTTTTAGGAGAATAGCATGTTGAACAACTATTTGACTAGTTACATTTTACTGTGTACCTGCCAATCGAAAAAACAACCTGATTCAGAGAGAGACGGTTAACTCGATGCTCCATTCACCTGCACGCTTACAGCAGAGGTAAAAGTGACAGACTGAGACATAGGCTTGTTCATGCTGGGTATTGGGTGTCCCTTGTCTTATTAGTTAGTAGAAGTAAGTCTGATGCCATGTGTTAGACCACTAAGGGCAAGTGATTCTTCACCCAAGAACGGTAAAGAAATTGTATGACTACCTGACTTTGTTCTCTGAGAAGCAAAGCCGTGAATCAGCGCTGGGGCAGACCCTCTTCAACTAGTGTGTGAGACAAACAGAGGTATTCATTACATTTATTATGATGATAACGATACTGAACACGTACTTCAAAACATGGCGTTTGCAGAAATTGGAAAAAATAAGAATATTCCAGCAGGCTTATGAGCACTCAGTGGTAACATCACAAGTAATTACAGTCATTGGAATAATTTCAGAGATGAGGAGTGAGGGTGTAGCTTCAGAGAGAGAGAGATGGGGGGAGGGGAGAAAGAGAGAGAAGGGTGTTAAACAATTTGTTGAAGATCACATAGCTGCTAAAAAGTCTCTCTAATTCCAAAACATGACCTCTTCCCCCTATGATGCAGTGCCTGCTCCTGTGGAGAATGTTGCAGTGTGAAATCTTCAGATGAAAAACGTGTGCTTTTCATGCAGTTTTAAAAACGGAATTTCCTGGTAACACGTTTTGGTTTCCCTGTTCTACATGCAAAGAGAAGCTTAGGCAAGCAGAACCTAAATGACTTGCTAGGTGACGAGGCAGGTTGGACTGCAGCACAGTGGCTGGAATGACCACGGTGCCCAGCGTCCGGTTACCCAGCGCCTTCTCTGTTTTCTACTGCACGTTCTCGGTAACTCAGATGCTGGCGTGAAGCCCGGTCTCCCAACCCACCCACCAGCCGATAAACCAGCCAGCGTTTGTCCAAGGCCCACTCTGTTGTTGCTGCAGCAGGGTTTGGTGCTGTGGGGAATGCCAAAGCCAGACCAGACAGGGTCCCTGCCACCCTGGTGCTTGTAATCTTCTCGGAGAAACAAGACAAAAATACATGACACAATTGCAGAATCTGACAGAATGTAATAAAGTGCTAAATTGTGTGGTGTAGGCAATTAGAGATCAAGACAGTATATAATAAAGTGCTAATTGTGTGGTGCAGACAGTGAGTATAATGGGAATTCAGTGGAGGGATGGCTGCGTGTGGGCTGCAGTCTTCAGGGAAGGCTTCTCACCGTGTCAGGCTGCCGTGCTCATCCAGCGCACGATGGGAAGCGGAATATGAAGTAGCAGACGGAGGAAGAGCAGAATACCCATGTTGTTCCGTGGCATCTCCTCTCCATCTGGATGAGGACAGACGGAGAAGGAGTTCTTTGACAGGTGGCACTCTCCATTAAAAAAAAAAATCAGACAGAGAAATGTTTCATTTTTTAATTAATTGTGTTACAGAAAAATTTTACAGAAACTTGGTCATGTTTTAAATTGAATAATGTTTTATATGTACTAGGAGAGTCCAGTGTTTAAAGAAGTTACATTGTAAATCGTTTTCATTAATGAAGAATACTTTTGCAGGATAGATAATCACTTACTGGTTTATCTTTATACCAGGTTCCTTAAATTAAGTAAATAGATACTCTTGGACACTACTGGTAGCCCTGATGAATGTATTGTGAGGTCATTTGGCAACATGTACCTCAAATCTTAAAAACATGCGTATTGTTTGGCTTATCAGTTTCACTTCTGGGAATTTATTCCAAGGAAGTCATCAGGGCTGGCTGCAGGAGTAACTTTTCTACAAGGATAATTATCACACAGTTGAGAGAAACTCCCAATTTAAATGCCCTCAGATGAAGGACTGGTGAAATGAATTAACACACAATTAACGGAATGTGTCATCACTAAAATGCTGGAATATGGGGGGAAATATTCACAACAGGTGACACGTGGAAAGAGCAAATTCTAAAACTTGTTAAGTGTGATTTCATTTGTGTTACGAAGATAGTTTATGCAGAAAAACTTACCAGAGTGGTGAAGGTATAGATAATTTCCACTTCTTTATGCTTTTGTGCCATTTCCAAATGTTTTCCAAGCTACATGGGTAACTCTGTAGTAAAATATGTACGAAGACCCTATGGTTCTCTGATATAATTGAAGAGTTTAAGTAGCCATACTTTGGATTGGCATCCAGTGAGTTTTCTTTGAGCGGGGTAGACCTATCCTAGAGGGATTCCTACAGACCTACGAGGAGGGAAAGATGGAGGGGAGGTGGAGGTTGGAACTGAAGAACTCATGCAAAAAAAAGACGTTCTGGGCTGAGACACAAGCATGAGAAGCATTATTCCCTTCTCCGCTGAATTATGAGCATTTCCTATTTAGCAGAATGTATACCTTAATTTTGTGAACTCATACCAAGGTAGGAGACATTTGGGAAGTAAGCACATTCTTTAAGGCTTATGCAAAATGAATTATTAGCAGCAGAGCCTTTCAGCGGGGGCAGAATGTCCAGGACGTGGATCAGTTTTTAAGACATCTGGAATACTAAAAAAAAGTATAGATGTACCAAAACAGAGTTTCCGAAATTGTGCTGTATTTTAAATGCTTATCTTGAGCAAGTGAACACCTTGAACACACAGAATACAAGAACAGAAAGTTAGGTGTCATTTGGAGATTAGGTCGGAAGCCTAAATTGGAGATCTTTGGTGAATGTGGGATTGAGGCCAGATTGGCCCCTGCCTTGAAACCACGTGGAGGATGTGGAATTTCTGAAAAAAAAAAAAAAAAAAAAAAAAGCCAAAAATATCTGGAAAGGATATTGGAATTTTTGATCCAGGGGATTTTCCAGATCTAAAGTGAAAGCAACATACTCTTTTTCTGTTCCGAGGACTTGATTTGGAACTATTTTGAAAGGGGCCTTTCTCTGAAACATTTCAATACAAAAGTACTTTATTTTCTCATCCTGTGACTCTGTATCTTACATTTTTTTAGGTTTTAACTAATTTAAGATCTTAAAATACACAGGTTTGAACCCTTTTTAGTTAATAATTGTCTATTTTTACCTCGCCATCTAGCTTTTCAGCTTCAGTGGGCTCAGTGAGAATAAAACACAGCAAAGTCTACAGCAAAGTCAGAATTTTTCTTCCTTTTCTGTGCTTCCCAAATAGAGCGGAAATCCTCAGATCCCCTGGTTTGGGGGAAGTCAGACTTAGCTAAAACTGGGGCATGTTGCCTCTCTTTGAAGAATCCATCCTGTAGGAAAGATTCCTTTTGTGGAGATGGCAGCATCCCTGGAGTCCAAGTGAGGACTTGCTCCTGCACATCCCTTTGTCTTCCGATTAATTTGGGTGAATTAACCCTCTGTGCTCCAGGCTTTCCATTGGACGGCACCACCCAGTGTTCAGCTGGAGGATGAGCAGCTAAAGGACTCCTGGCAAATGGCAGACGGTTGACATGGACAAGCCCACTGCTGGCACAGAGAAAGCCTAGATAAAATGTGGCAGCAATTAAAAAACATTTATATGCAACCAGTACTGAAAAAAGTAAAGGAAATGGTCTAGTTCTCAGTCTGAAAAAGGAACTCGGGGCCAGCGTGATAACTGTAACTGATGGTTCTGAGGCTGCATGTGGATCCTTAGACTCTGGGGGCTGGGGTCCTGAGTTCCAGGTAGACAAGGATATGTGGCCTCAGACTAGATTTAGGTGGGACTTTGTGACTAGGCTTGTCAGATTGAGCAAATTACAGAATTCCCAGTGACAGTTGAATTACACATAAACAATGAGTAATTTTTTTTTTTTTAGTATGAGTATGTCCCAAAAGTTGAATGGGACATGCTTAAACTAAGAAACTGTGAATCTGAAATTCAGATTGAGCTGAGTGTCCTGCGTTTTGTCTGGCAGCCCTGATACAGAGTTCTGTCAGTAAGTCCCGAAGCCCAGGAGGGCTGCCTCACCCACGAAGAAGGGACTTGAGAAAACGCTGACAGCTGTTGTGAAGAAGCAGGAAGGAAGTTTGCAGTTGGTCTGAGGCTGTGGGTGGGAAAATGTAAATGCTCCCCAGGCCTTGCCATGAGAAAATGCAGGATTCAGATGTGTACAGCCTATGGGATACAGGAATCTCAACCTGAGAAGTTATCCTAAAAATTGGTCCAGGACCTTTGAACCCTCAGAATCTCACCAGAAACAAACTGATGTGTTAGGGGTATTTCTGTAACACACAGGTATCCATTGGGATAACCAGCCATCCTGAAAATGAAGTCTTAATAAAAAATTACAAAGCAAATGAAATGAATCACCCTGGAGGGGAACTTGAAGGTAAAATAAAGAGGAAAATGAGCTAACTTTAAAAAATTGTAAAATAAATGTCTTTTAAATGCCAGAGACATAAAGGAAGGAATAGAATGAAAGAGTAGTTTATTATGAAAAAAGAGCAGGTTTATTTGAAAAAGAAGTAAATGGAAAGTATGGAAGTTAAAAGTGGATTTGTTGACGTTAGAAGCTCTAAGGGACGTGTTAAATAGCACATCAGACGTCTGAAGAGAACGAGTGAACGGGAAGAAAGATTAAGACA
Organism: Camelus ferus; assembly: GCF_009834535.1. NCBI lineage: Eukaryota > Metazoa > Chordata > Mammalia > Artiodactyla > Camelidae > Camelus > Camelus ferus. The sequence goes on from NC_045716.1 coordinate 2,291,794, forward strand.
ATCACGCCAAATGCAGGACAGAGAACTAATGAGGCAGAAAAATAGGAACGTGAAAGGAGAAATGGAGGTTAGAAGGAGAAGGTCATGCATGCGTGGGCACACACACAAACACACAAACACATACGCTAAGGGAGGCATCAGGGAAGGGGGGAGTGGAGAGAACAGAGGTACAGTTGTTAAGATATAATAGAAGTTGCTTTAAAAAGGACATCCTAAAACATAGAGCTTATACAAGACAGAAATTTATTTCTCTCACTTATGAGTGCAGATGTCAAGGACTGGTGCAGTGGCTCTGGTACTTGTGGCTTCTGCTTCAGGATCCCACGTGGCTTCTTTAGCTCTGGCCCTCAGGTCTGCATCCTGGGCAGGGGTAACGGTGGGGGAGTTTTCAGGGAAGGGAAAAGGCGTACGTAAGCCCATTTCCTTAAAAGCCCTATACAGGAGGTACACACATTACTTCTCATATCACAAAGCCATTAGGTAGGCAGGGCGAGGTGCCACCCGTATTGCTCCCCCTCTCCAAAAATTGATAGTTCTGTTCTCAATGCAAATAGAGAAAAATGGATGCTGGAGGGCAGCTAGCAGTTTATCCCACAGAGGTGAGGCAACGTGAGAAGAGGTCATGAGTGGGAGTTTTCCAGAATTGATGAGAGACAAGGGTCCTAACAGTGAAAGTCAGAGCATGTCCTAAGCAAGATAAACAGGAACAAACCTCACTTTGGGCTGATATTACAGATTATTAAAGTAAAACAAAAATGTTAAAAAACAACTAGAAAAAACAGATTAATCACAAAAGAAGGGTGAGTAGATCAATGGCAAACTTCTGATCAGCCACAAGAGATGCTAGAAAACGATGACATATCTTCAAAGTGTTGATGAAAAATAATGTTCAACCTAGAAATCTCTGTCCAGCTGAACTATCATTCAAGAATGAGGGGGAAATAAAGGCATTTAACGATAAACAAATAATTTAAAAAGTAGACTCTTGCTGAAAGAACTACCAAAGCATATGTTTGGTAAGATGGGCACTGGATACAGAACGAAGATGTGGGACACGAGAAACAGTGGTACTCTTCTCCCTGTATAATCATCTTGAACTCAACTGCACTTACAAATTCATCTCAAAATATATAAAGCAAAAATGAAACAGGACTATGAGGATGAGAGGTACCATGGAAAGCACTTCAGATCAGAAGATTTGGGTTGTAGCCTCTGCTTTTACACTTCATTTCTCAGAACTTCAGGTTAGAACTAGGTATTTCTGTAATTTATTCTAACTTAAAAAAAAGCAACGACAAGTCAACTCTGATTCACCAGTTTTACGTCCTTGTGGTATAACTTCCCTGCTTTACAATGTGGGTTTTGGATTATGACAGTCCTGGTTCAGATCCTCGCTCTGTTATTGATTAACTTTGTGATCTTGAGCAATTTAACCTCTTAAAGCCTCAGTTTCCACATCTGAGAAACAGGAAAATAATTGTATTAGTCAGAGTTCCGGTGTTAGGGTTCTCTAGGCAATAGAAGCTGACTCCCGCTGAAGAAATGGAAAAGCATTTTATTTTAAAAACATTGGGTGGATCACAGAACTGTTGCATGGACTGGACAACTGGGCTTGAGGATGAGCCTCGAGGAACAGTACCGCAAAGCAAGCTGACAAGCTCGTGGAAAACTGTTGCTGCTCCACAGCTGTGGCTTCTCCATGAGAAATACACCCTTGTAGTCCCCGAGAAATAGTCACCTCTGCTGCTGCCACTGTGAAAAACCCGTCTGCTTCCCCTCACCAGCAAATAGGCAAAGATGGAACGTCCACACGGAGCTTCTTTCCTTGTTGCTTACTCCTGAGTCAAAATCTTATGATGGCATCCCCGATTGGCAGTAACTAAGTCACGTGCCTGAATCCGCGCTGCAAGGGAGGCTGGGAATTTGCATTCTGACTCAGATGTCGGAGTGCTGATGACTCATAATTTAGATATTTCCCCAAACATAGGAAGGAGACTCAAAAGATGAGAGGCTGCCGTGAATAGGATATGCATGCTTCTGATCATCATCATAATGTTACCTGTCCTGAATTTGAGCTCCCTCCTATGTTGGGAGAACCTACCTTTTTGTAAGTCTTGCTAGATGGAGGGTCTTCATCCTACACCAGAAGCCAAGAAAAGACCAGATGTTGGTTTGCTTGAAATTTTGACATGAGACTTAGTACATGGACATGACACTTAAAGCTCTTGCCCTAAGCTTTGTGACTGTAAGAGTGATGTGAAGAAGCAGGGGCAGTTAGGTAGTGTCAGGGAGGAAGCAATTGTCCTCTACCCTTCTAGGTTCTTGTGGCTGGTTTAAAAATTAAATTGACAGGAGACAGATTTACAGGAGAAAATCAAACAAAAGTTAAATAACATGTTTACATGGTAGAAACCCAAAACTCAGTAACTTGCCAAATTGGCCAAAGCCCTCATCTTTATTTTATTTTATTTTTTTTTGGAAAAAGATATTTCTATTCTATTTACATAGAGTTAGCCAACAGGCAAAACAAATTTATGGGGCTAGAAATCAGAATAGTGAGAAATTTGGGGGGCTACTGAAAAGTTGTATTTCTTGACCTGGGCTATGATTATGCTGATGTCTGAACTTCATACATATTAACAGAGCTGTACACCTATGATTTGTGCACTTTCATGTATATGTTTTTTACTTCAGTCTAAAAAGTTAATGACGTGCCCATCCATAGATGACTGGATACATACATACAACGGAATACTACTCAGCCATATAAAAGAACAAAATCCTGCCATCTGTGGCAGCAAGGATCAAAGCCCTCATCTTAAATACCATTTTCAGCTAAAGACAAAGGAGGAGGTTGGGCATAGTGGTTTGGGACTTTAAAGGGGAGGAAGGTAATTTACGTGGAGACGGAAAAGCAAAGTTTGATAAATAAATGCTTGCCGGGCTATGCAGAGACAAATGGGATACAGAGAATCTCCCGGGTTCTCCTCCACCTGCAACATCTAACTGGTAGTATGGTTATCCATGGTGATAACTCCCTTCCTGGAACAGGTCCTCCAGCTACATTCTTTTAGGCTGTTAGAAGGAAGGTCAGTGGTTCTTCCTGAGTCTTATTTTGGGTCTCAAAAATAATCATCCTAAATTAATCTTCATGCCAAAGAGACACAATTTGTGGTGGCAAATTTTGTTTCTTTGAAATAGTCATTCCAGTGGCAGCAAGGTTGCTGGCTATGATAGTCAGTGTCCAGTGTCCGGTCGCAGAAATGACAACACGGTGCAGAGTACACAGCTTTTCGTCTGGAAATGGGTGCACTTTACAGGGTGTGAATAAGAATTAATTGAGAACTGCGTATGAGAAAGGCGTTGAGAAGCGTCAAGAACCTTACATATGCAAGAAGGGTTCTCTTCCCCTGTCTCAGCCGTGGGAACATAGCTTAGTGTTTGGAGTTCTAGCAGAAAAGGAACAATCCATTTAAACTTCAAAGGAATAGATAAAACATGTAAGAGAAAGCAAAGACTATTCATTCATTTGAGCATCATGTACTGAAAGGTTATAAATGCAACACTATGTTGTTAGTTCTCTGGGATACATGACAGCTTACCTGTTTTGATAAGCTGGTTACTCCATCGCTATATTCCCCTCAATGTGCAATTGAGATGTTTGAATTCTAGCTGTAATATGTCTTCTGAGTATATTCATTTGAAGCTCTTGATAAGGTTTATTCAAAATTCTCTAGCATATCACAGTTATTCTCAGTTAAAGAAAAACTCGAGATGTCTCATTGCCAGAATCTCACGTGATAAGAACCCGCAGCTAATATACCAGGGGTTTTCATTTTGTTTTTGTTTTTCTGTCCTCCTAGTGTTGTATCCCCCTCTGAGATTTGTGTGTGTGTGTCTGTGTGTGTGGCTGCAGTTTCCTTTTTGTAGCATTTGGAGTGGAGCGTGCTGACTGGGTGAACTTGCGTCCTTTGGGCCTCAGTCAGTGATGTGCTGACTGGTAAGCCAGGTCTTGGAGAGAAAAAAAGCCCAACAGCTAATTTATAGCATTTGTCGACTTCCAGGGTTAAATGCACCCAACATGGCTAAGTTCAAGTTACCCGTGTGGTGTCACAAAGCACGAAGTTGGGAAGAGATCTGCAAAATAAGTTCTCGCGAACTAGAGGCAGCCAGCTCCCAATGCATACCCCTGGCAGTTTGCATCTTAAGTGTTCGCTCTGCTCTTAAGATAAAACAAAACAAAACTCTCCATAGGTCATAAATTATGCTGTATAGTTTCAAATATTTCAAAGCTATAGTGGCCAAAAAAAGGAGATTTCTAATAAAATGTTTTATCCCAAGATAAAACCTTTAAAACCTTCAAGCCTCTTGTCCCTCTAAACATCTTAAAAAGTTGCTAATTTAAATGAAATGGAGGCAGAGACATCTCTCTCAAACCCTAGAATGGAGGACATGGAGAGGCTTCTGTTCAAGGTGGGAGCCCTTTCCATGAGTTCCTGCATGAATGAGTCTTTCCCAAGGCTATAGAATTATTTCTTGCATTTACACCGCACTGTACAATTTCCTTCATCTGAGTCTCCGTTTTAAGGAGGAGAAAGACTTCCACTCAGTGGAAGAACCGAGCTTTGATTATTTTGATTCCAAATCTGGTGGCTTCCTCTCTGCTCCACGCTGCCTTCCCAGGGTGGCCAGAACTTTCCCTGATCCCTCTCCTGCAGCCCAACTCAGACGGGATGTTTTCTTTCCACTACCAGGAAGCTTCTCACGTCACCATCCCCTTCTCACTTTCACAGAAGGAAATTCCCTTGGCCTTTGAGGGACTTGCTATTTTTGGTGTCTCCTTGGATCACATTCCAAGGTCCTTCTCCACTTGCAGCCTGACTAACCGCTGCCACATCTCTGCTCGGAACTGCGGCGTGTCCCCGTCCCAGCGACGCCGCAGGGATGCAGCGCTTGAGAGATTCCGGGCAAATGTTGAGGCTCGTCTTTAGAGATAACCTGTGCTGGGCCGAGTCATTCTGCCGTCTCCATAATAACATTAATCCATTCTGTTAATGGCGCTGATGATGAATTTTTGTGATACCAGTGATTGTCATACAAACTCTGAGATAGTTCACAACCTCACCTCGTTTGACTTTTGAAGCAGCCACAGCAAAAGCAACCCTTCAACAGTTTTGTGCAAGGAAAGACACTGACTGCACGGGAAGCTTGAAAAGCTTCAGCAGCATTTCATTCATGCATTCATAACGTTAACCAAATATTTATTGTACACCTGTCATGTTCATGGCTCTGTGGGAAGGCCTGAAGACTCCAGGGTAAAATGATGGCGTTTGGAGTCCTCATACGTTTGCAGGTTAGCAATGCAGGCATAGGCGTGGGCAGTCGTCATTGAAGGTGAGACACACCAGAGCAGGGACAGGTGCAAGTGTGGGGGACGAGGTGTGTTACTCTGCCCAGGGGAGTGGAAGACCCTTCACAAGGGCTTAAAGCTGGAGCTAGGATTTGAAGAACAATGACACCAATTATGTAGTGCTTACTGTGTTCCTTGAACTGCCCTATTCTAAGCATTTTCCACATATTAACCTACTTAATTTTCCAAAAGCCCTGCAAGGTCGGTACAGGCATCATCCCCATAGGAGCCTGAGTAACAGAGAAGTCAAATAACATGTTCAATGTCACCTACCTAGGGAAACGTGGAGCTGGGATTTGAACCCATGCTGCTAACCCCTGATTTGCTAGGATTATGGGGGTGGGTGTGGGGGACATTCCGGGCTGAGGGAACAGCATGAGCAAAGGCCCAGAGATGTGAGAAAACATGACATGATGGTGACTTTGTTTTGAATTTCAGTGGGAAGGCAGCACAGGGCCATTGATCATACACGCATCATTTTTCTTTCATCACAGGATTTTTTTTCTGGGGAGTATTTGGAAAGGAATTTGGCAGCACCATTCCTTAAGCCCTGAGTGTTCTTAAATGGCTGCTGTCCAATTGTTCACCCTGCTGAGTTGTTGTCTGAGGGTTGTTTAAAACAATCTCCTGCTAGAAGAAGACAATGTCTTGATTTCCCACTATTCCTGAAATTGATTATTCTAATGCTACTTGAGGCGAAAATTGCAAGATTGACTCCCACAGAAGACAGCATTTCTGGGAGAAAATTATTGGGCTTAACCACAAAGAGTATTCCTGATCATGACTGAAGTTCTTGCCAAATGTCAGCTGCTGGTCACCAGTAAGACAGCGTGTCCCGTGTAGTATCCCATTGTCACCTTAGGATGGGTGACAAGTACCGAATGTGTGCACCTTAGTAGCAAAACAAAATGTAGCAGTAATTGGCCCAGAACAGCACTGAAATGGAAGATAATCTGGCCCATTCCATATTTCTTGGGTAATTTTCTGTTCTTAATACACTGGAGGATAGGTCATTCATTCATTCATCCATTCATTTATTCATTCATTCAGCCTTTTCCAAGTGCCTCCTGTAGTAAAAATCATTTGATAGAACTTACCGTGTGACAGTCGCAGTGCTAAGCACCTTAACACTATTATCACATTTAATCCTCACAATAACCCCATGAAGTAAGAATATTATTATCCCCAGTTGAGGAAACAGAGGGGTTAGGAAGCTTGCTCCATGCCATGTAGCTTACGGAGCTGGCAGGGCTTGACTTCTGTCCCAGACAGTTGTAGTCCAGAGCCTGCTGGGCCATGCCATCTCCTTATGTCCGAGCTTCTGCGTCGGCATGGTAAGGGATGTGAACCACAGACGGTAGTCAAGTCAGAACGAGACAGGTGCAGAAACACCAGTCCCCAGCCTTTTGCCCACGGAAGCATAAGCCGGCTGATCCGCATGCATGAGATGCATTCTCTGGGACAGCACCGGAGAATTCTGCACAATCCACCCCCGCCCTTCACCCCACCCTCCTGCTCCATGAAAGCATACTAGGATGCACATGAGTAAGAATGATGTTATTATAGTAACGACATTGAATCATAATTAATTACGAAGGTGATAAATCCTTTGCACATTTTCGTATAAGACAATAGTGGATGTAAATCTCAGGACACAAAGCTATCCAGGAACTATGATATTTCTTCTGTTTCTATGAATCAACTTAATTTCGACTCTGGACACCCAGCCTCATGGACTGATGGAAACTGAACCTCTGCATTCTGGACTAACCTCTCTTACCTCCCACAAACTGTGCCAAGGGTCGGGGGCCGTAGGCAGGGCCGGCGTGCTGTGTTGGATGGTTACCTGTGCTGGCCTCACTGAGACTGCTGCTGCCTTGAGCCCAAGTGGTCCCTTTGGCTCCTGGGGCCCTGAAACCCATGAGGAATCTGGGGGAGAATCGGTGAGAACACAGCCTCCCGGCTTCCCTGAGGCTGCACGTGGCCTTTTTCTCCAAAGTCCCCCCTCCAAACTCTCTTTCCCCCTCACCCAGGGCCATTTCTTTTTCTCACAGGGAAGTTCCCTACTCACTTGCCCCCTGAGGCCTTTTTCTTTCATCAAACTCTATTCTCCTACATGGGTTTTGTTCTTCGGGGGAAAAAAGAAAAGAAAGCTGGAAAGTAAAGGATCTTTTACTGTGAACCTCTTGCAAGGCAAGTAAGCGAGAATCTGCTTGAATTAGAAGGGGGGATAAAAATGATAAAAATGATAGTTGGTGGTTAGAGTGGAATTTATCTGGAAATAGTCCTCATTTCTTCTTTCCCTCCTCTTCCCCCTCTCCTTCTCTCTTCTTCTTCTTTACAAAATGCAAATAACTTTTTGTTTTCAATTATAAAAGCTGCCATTGAGCAAATTAATAGTAAAGATAACTACAGTTTGGCATATGTTTTTCAGACCTTTTTTTAACTATGCATACATTGAACAATATTCAAGAGGTATTTATTGAGTTCTTACTATGCCGTGTAGGCTTGGATAAGGAAGTTGGATTTGATAGGAAGGGTCAACCCATTGGAGAGTTCGAAGGGCAGTCACTTCATCTTTACAAGTTTTAAAGCTCACACTGGCTGTGCCGTGGAGGGTGGAGTTTCAGGACAAGAGACTGTTAGAGAGAATTTCAGATAAGAGCTGATAGTGCCTTGGGCAGGGGGGGAGTCATGGCGGTGGGGGAGGATAGCTTCTTGCCTCGCACAGGGAGGGGTTAAAGAGCAAAGACCTGGTAAAGTGAGTGTGAGTGTATTTGGAGAGATACACACTCCACGGGCAGAATGTGGGCCATCTCAGAAAGGTGACGGGGGAGAGAATGTGAGAGGTGTGGGGTGTTTAGTTTATAAAGTAAAAGTAGATACACACGCCATAGACAGCGTGGGCCGTCTCAGAGGTGAGCACGACAGAGCAAGAGCGACCACGAGGTGCAGACTTGTTAGGTTTTATGGGCTCGGCAGTTTCATATGCTAACGAGTAGGATGATTATTCCAACTACTCTGGGGGTGGGGTGAGGATTTCCAGGAAACTGCACCCCCCCCCCACCCCGACCCTTTATGGTCAGCCTGGGAACTGCCATGGCGCCTGTGGGTGCGCCATGAGGCTCAAGGTCTACAGGAAGTTGCGTCTTCCACCATCTTGGTTCTGACCAGTTGCTACTGTGCTCAGTGGCTGTGTCACTCCTTCAGTGGTTGTGCCCTGCCCCCTGTCCTCCCACTTCAGAAAGACAGGCAGGGATTCTGGATCTGGTTGGGAGGGTGCATGATTTGGGGCTGTGTGGGTGGCACAATCTACAAAGACAGGAAAGACTAGGGGAGAGCAATGTCCTTTGTTTCCAAAACTCTCTAGAAGAGCGCTCCCCAACTTCCAGGACTGCCTAGACTCTTCAGCAATAAATCTAGGGATGCATCCTGACCAGGAGAGGCACAGGGATAACCCCAAGAGCTGCAGGAAGAGCATTCAGCATTTCTATTTAGAACTGATTTTCTTCTCATTCTTTTTAATTTCTGCATTTGTTTTACAGTATACATATTAGTATAATGCTTTATGTATATACACACGTATGTATACCATTTATAAACAAATAAGAGTGACTGAATAAAGGAAACAACAAACAGAGTTGTGGCAGACAGCTAGCTGTTTACCAAAATCTGTCCTTCCTTCCAGAATATACAGTAGCTGGGAGCTGCTGCCCAGCCAGAGGCAGCTTTGCCAGACCCCTGGTATGTAGCTCTCAGTTCTCCCCAGTGGGAGGTACGGAGAAGGGATATTTATTGGTTCTGGACCAAGGCTTTTGAGAAGCAGGCATGCCTTCTTTGTACTCTGTCCCCCTTCTGCTGGCTTAGATGCAGGAAATGGCCAGGTCCTGGGGACGCTGGAGGCCTGAGATGGAAGGAACTTGCATCCCTGAAACATCGCTGGGAGGGTAGCCGCTCACTTACCAGGAACAGCTACCTCGGGCTATTATTTTATACGACCAGGAAATAAACTTCTATGTGTTTGAGCCATCATACTCATTTGAGTCTCTCTGTTATTACAGACTAGCATACAGGGAGCATGCCTGACATTCTGGGAAAGTGGGGGGGGGCATGTGCAAAATATTTGGAGGCACTAATAATAATATTTGGCTTAAGCACATGCCAGATGCAAATGAAATAGGGTTGTCTTGTTCTGTCAGACTCAGGGGACAGCAGCTCACCATTTCTAAGCCATCCCCTCACATCATCAAAAGCTGTAATTTTCATGGAATAGTGGTTAAGTCAGCTGAGTTTTATTTTTGAGGAACTCAAAGTAGTTTTTGAAGAACTGAAATTTTTAGGAAGACTCACAAATCCAGATTGCCATTAATTATAAAGAGCAACTAGCTTTCTTGGTAATCCGAAGATCATCTTAGAAAATGTGGAAGTACTCAGCGAACATTATTAGAAGAAATTGATGAAATTCAGCAAAATGGAACATTTGTTTGGCACAGATTTTGCTAACACTTGCAAATACTTTCATGTCCTCAGATTTTAGCTTGAATTGTCTTCCTTCAAGGTCCGTGGACTTAAGACACAAGTGTTTTCCACTTAAATGAGAGTTCTCTGCCTTACCCCCCAGAATATACAGTTGTCACTGGTATTTAGTTGGAGCATTCCTCCTACCTGGGGTATAGATGGTGAGACTCAGAAAGCCTTCATTAGAGCATGCAGCATAAAGAAGGAATAGAATGATGCGTCAAGGCAATATTCCTGGAAGCTGAGATCAACAGATCATGATTAAAGTCAGCTTGCACTGATATTGGCTGAGAATGTCACGCCAGCTGCTTCTAAACCCCACAAGATGATAGATGTCTTGCTGTTATCCCCGCTGCTCTCCAGAATTAATCAGCACAAAAGAAAAATAGGGCTAGGTTAGAACTCACAGAGATTCCAAAATTCTTCTCGCAGCAGTGAGCAGTGAAGGCTGGGGTGTCAGTTATGAATGCATCAGCTGGTACTTGTGTGGCAGCGGGGAGCACTGTCAGAACCTGGGCACAGTACTCGAGAACCGCAGGAACACCTGGACCAGTGATGGGCCGGTGAGGCGGTCAGAGGGCTCGCGTGGCAGGTGACTGTCATTCTAACCTGCGAATGTCAGCCAGCTGCCATTGAGGGCAGGCGGGGGCAGCCTGGTAAGGGAGGCAGAAAGATGGATGTAAATCGCTCATCTTGGGTTTCGACGCTGGTTTCCCTCCGTTCCCCTCTCCTCTCCTTTCTCCTAGTAAGGGAGCTAAGAATAAAAATGCTGGAACCTGCTGTTTTATTTTTCACTCAAGAATCTGATTAATGAGGGCTGCTGGGTTTAATCAATGGTTGTCTGTTTCAGCTTAGAAAACACTATTTTGGGGAGTAGAAAAAATATTGGCAAGCATTCACCTTGTGGAGAGCTGCATTATTTTGCAAACGGTTAAAGAAATAGACTTCAGCCTTGGGCTGGAATCCCTGTTCCTCCAGCTGGGTCGGATATTTAATAGCGGTGGGGCCTTGAGTGGTTCCCTCCCTTCACCTGAGCCTTAGTCCCTTCACCCAGGACATGGGGATAATAATGTTACTCACCTCTTGAATTTGTTGTGGAAGTTGAGCCAAAGCCTCCTGTGTTGGGTAAATGATAACCTCTTCATTATCTACCTATCTTTTCTCCTTTCATCTTTTTAGAAGTAAGATCGAGATTGTATCTGTTTATGGGTACTTGGGTTTTGGGTCCCTGCTCCTGGTTAAATCCCCTGCTGAATGTTTGCTGAATCCCCACTGACCATTTCTGAATCTGGAGAGTTAGCATCACCCCTATTTATTTCTGTCTGGAGCCCTCTCCTCTCTTTCTTGCCTTAGGAAGTGAAAAATGAACTGATAACGAAGGAAAGTTCGCTTTGATTTCCTGGCAAGAAGCTGTGGGCTCGTAACGCGAGTACTTACTCTTTGCCGTGCTGGTCAGTGTTAGGCCCCCTCACACAGTGTGCAGAGATGCCATCTCTGGGTTAGAGCTATGGCACCTAAGAGAGAAAGATGGCCTGGCTGCTGCCCGAAGCCGGCCTTACGTCCAGGGACCAGGTGCGCTAAAGCCCAGCTATTGGATTGGACTGAATGGGCATTTCATTCAAGCTCTGCCCCACCGTGACCTCGTGGGGCTCGTCTCTCTCTCTCTGGAAAGTGGGAAAATCGGTTAAGGTTTAGTTCAGGGAGCGGAAACTATCCCAAGTGTGTTAAATAGAAGGGGGATTAGTATGGGAGATTGGGTGCTTCCAAAATTGTTTGAAGTACAGGTTGGAGGAGTGGGTGCTAGGCGGAGCCCCGAGAGTGACTCCTAGGACGTCGAGGGGCTGACCCAGCAGACGTGACGAGCTCCGCCCCTTTAGGAGGGCAGTCAGAGGCTGTGTCCATCAGCTTTCGTGACGCAGTGTCATAGATCTAGAGATCAGAAGACAGCATTAAGGAGGGGCTTCTGCTTCTCCCCCACCAAACTGTCTGGACCGTGGAATGTGGAGTCTGGTGATCTCCATTGCCCAGTCACTTCTCAACATCCATGAAAACACTAAAATTCTAAAACTGAAAAGCACTGAAGTCATTGTCAGCAGTACACAGCAAAAGCAGCAGGAAGATGGCTTCCACCTTCCAAATCTCTACAAGTGCATCACATTCGTGGGACATCCAGTCTCCTAACTTGAATCCGGAAAATGTAGTTTTTCACTTCTAGCCTCTGTATCATCGGAAGGCACCCGGAAACAGGTGGGAACAGATTCTGAGCCAAAACCAACCAAATCCTGCATGCTGCCCTTCCTGAGTGCCATTTTATGCCCGTCGAACTGCCCCCAATTCAATAGCAGCTACTCAGCAAAACCAAGCGAATTCACTGAGGGAGACACAGCTGTTCAAACACTGGCGGGCAATTGTATGGAACCCTGTGCTCAAGGAGGAAGCGTCAGATCTTCAGTGAGTGTGCGATGAGAGACAGGGACCTTCTGTTCCCCAGCGGATCTCAGTTCCTGTGTGCTTCTCACAGTGAGAATCTTGCCTGCCTATCTGTGTATAATCAGGCCTCCATCTCCATCATTCTGTATCCATGGGTTCAACCAACCAAAGACTGAAAATATTTGGGAAAAAAAATTCCAGAAAGTTCCAAGAAAGTGAAACTTGAATTTGCCAGGTAACTATTTACAAAGCACTTTTACCGTATTAAGTGTTATAAGCAATCTAGAGATGATTTAAAGTATGTGGGAGGACATGTGTAAGGTTGTATGCAAATACTGTGCCGTTTTATAATTAGGGACTCGAGCATCCTCAGATTTTGGTGTCTGCGGGTGTCCTGGGACCAGTTCTCCAGTGGATACCGAGGGATGACTGTACTCTGAATAAGTGAGTGGAATAACTGAAAAATATCTTTGTCACAGTCAGGCCCTCGGCCTGAGGCCAAACCCTTTGTGTTACAAGATACTGTGATAAACATAAAGAGAAGTTTAGGAGGGTAATTTTTTTTTAACTGTTTAAGGTTTATTTTTGGCTTCCTGGCTTAAATCTCAGACCCCTTCCTCCCCACTCCACCCCCATAAGAAATGGTTTTATTGTACTTCATTGAGGATTCAGTGAGAATCAAACCAAGTGTGAAGTCGTGTGAAAGTATGTTGTAAACTGTAAAGTCCTGCAATGATGTCTGGTGTTACTGTCATATGGAGTGTCTTCTATGTAATGGGGACTTTCCATATTTTGCTAAATTCATTTTATCATTGTCTATCTCTTTCTCTCTCCATATATATTTATATATATTATTTATGTATCATATATCTTTGTATTTATGCATTACATATATTTATATTTTTTCTAAGTCTCTTGACAGCAACTTTCAGAAATCGTCCCTTTGTCCCTAAATACTTCATCATATATTTTCTAGGAATATTCACTCAGGATATTTAACAATGATGTGCTGTGAACTAATTACAGATCTTACATTTTGCAAGTTGTTCCCATAACTTTTTATATAATTTTTTAATAGTGATGCTTTTTTTTTTTCCTGGTCCAGGATCCAATACAGAATCATACATCTGGAACGGTTTTCTAGCCTTTCTTTGATTTTTTTTTTTGACATTGACATTTTTTAGGGAATTTAAGCCAGTTATTTTTTAGAAGTCTTTCAAATTGGGTTTTGTTTGATGTTCCCTCATGATTAGAGTCAGATTATGCAGTTTTGACAGGAATATTAAATAAGTGGTTAATGTTAAGCTAAATAGAAGACATGATATGATATAGATTCTCTAAGTGTGAATTGTCAATCACCGGATGGTTTGAAAGCAGGGAGCCAGCCCAATGTGGAGTCCAGAACCCAATGTGGAGGTCAAGTTCTGGTATTAACCATGTGACACTGAGTTATATTAATAAAAATGATGATGGTGATAATAATAATAACAATTTAGCAATATACAGCGTGCCTTTACATTCATGATCTCATTAATCCTTCAACAATCTCATGAGGTAAAAGTGATTCTTACTTATGCATGAGGAAACTGAGGCTGAGGGAGGTCAAGTTCTTTGCCCAAGGTCACACAGATAGAGAAGGGCAGGGGGCAGGGGTCAAACCCAAGTCTCAAAACTAGACTTTACATCTTATGATTATAAACCCACATGCTGGAGCAGAAGTCACACTGCCTTGTTGGGAATTCAACTTTAAAAGAAGAAGATGAATTAAACATAATGCACAAGACAGTGCTTCCCAGCCTTGTGGATTTCAAGAGCAATAAAAATAGTTTAAAAAATTGAGGAACAGTGCAAAGCTTATAATACTGTATTCTACCAAGTAAGAATATTAAAATATAAAATCAAATGTTATCTAATATCAGTACTGATTGATAAAAGGACATTTTAATATAAAAATATAGAAAAGCCATAATTTCAGAATAAAGAACCGTCTTTGAGGTTGGACGTGTTAGTTTTGTAACATACCCAGTACCTTGCTATTGCTTTTCCCAGTTCGCTGGGACCTGGTGAAAGCTCTGCCCAGAACAGCCCCCATCAGGGGCCAGGCATTTGGGGGGCACTGTATGTTGGTGTCTTCTTGCTCTGTCGTCCAGTGGCTTTATTCTATGTGGCAAGAGTACGTGGGCAGGGAAGGGGACAGTGCACGGTGAGATGCGCCGGGCTGGAGCGGGGCGGGGAGACACGGCCCTGGGGAGTGCTGGTGGTGTTGGCCCTTGGGGTTCATGCGTTGCCTTTGATTCGTCTTCCTCCTTACTCCACGGTTCCTTGTTCACTACTCCTTGCCTCGTATTTATTGCTATTGCCCTTTTTTTTTTCTTTACGCCTTCCCAGTTTTTCTTATCTTGCTCCTCTGCTCCTTAGCCCTTACTTTCAAGGAATAAGGAAGAGTTGACATGATACCAAACACAACATCACTATCTGGGCAGCATCGGAATAGAATATCACGTGTTTTGTGTCTGAAGGCTCAGGGTGGAAGGTTCTAGAAGGAAGCTTTTGGCAGTTAAGTTAGGCACTCATCCTAGCACAGATATGTATTATATATATATTTGTATGTTATATATACATTATATATATACATACAAAATATGTTATATATATTTTCATTTTATTATGTGTCTTTTATTAATGCATTAAGTAACCATACGTTGAAGTGGGTCTAGTAACTCCTGTCATGCCGAAGTTAGTAGTGATGACTGTGAACAAGGTTTTGCAACATGATATCAACTGTAATGTGATATTAGACTAGCTTTATCACAGGTGACTGAGGGACAGGCGCTGCTGCTACCACTGAAGTGGGACAGCTACAGTCATAGTCAAAGGAGGGGCTCAAGCTCAGGTAGAAGTGAGTGAAAATCAAGATGGATTTTTTTTTCCATTCCAAGTTCACGGATTCCCTGAATTCTACCCACGGATCTCTTGGTGGGGGGATCTGTGGCCCCCAGATTAAAAGCTCTGTTTTAAAGCCTGTACTCCCTGCTCACTTCCTCGTCTTCCATTCATGTCTCAAGTTTATGATTCCTCCGATATCTGGGTGCCGACTGTGTGTAAGGGTCAGCAGTCTTTGGCAATCTGGCTTTTACTCCCATGGCCCCGGGTCCCTGTGCTCACCAGAGTCACCAGTGTTCCTTCAAATTCAAAAGAACTTTTTCCATCTCCGTATTACTCCATCTCTGTGCAGCCGCAGAAGCCAAGCCATCTTCTCCTTGGAACTTTCTCCTTCCTGGGCTTCTGCAATATTCTTCTCTATGGATGTGACACAGTGGTTTTAACCCTCACAGAGGCAGAATTCACACAGGGAGCTTTTTCAAACATGGGTCTGGGGCCCTGTTCTCTGGATGTTCTGAGGGAGAAGGTTTGCAGGGGAGTCCAAGCTACACAAATAATTCCAATTTGCTCCAATGGTTGAGAATCACTTAAGTGATTTATGAGTGTATAAGGTATGTTTTACACCCACAACTATAATAATGATAATGATAATAACATAATAATAATAATAATATAATTATTATCTTAGACAGGCATTTTTCATTCTCCCACTGAGTTTCAAAGCACAGGTCTCACTTAATCTTTTCTTCGCTTCATTTCCCTCTTTAAAGGTGAAAACAAAACAAAACTCCACCTCCTTCAACAAAGTGATGTGTATATAAATGAGGAAATGTCTGCAAAATGCTGCTGGAATCAAATGTATTTTGTAAAACTAAAAATCGTCCTTTATTTTGGAAGCAAACTGGAAGAAGGCAGAGAGAGGTGATACATTCCAGGGGTGGCTAGCAAAGTGCTAATTCACCGCCAGTGGTGAGAAAGCAACGTTAGTCTGTGTGTGAGAATGTGGGACAAGCAGGAAGTGAACTTTTGCAGGTGCCAGATTTGCGGCCAGCGGTCCTAGTGCAAGGCCATAGAATTTTAAAGAAATGCTGATTTTCAAAGTTGGAAGGGACCTTAGGATCTTCCATCTCCATCCTTTATCTTGTGCTTGAATCCTTGTGAAAACAACCAGTCAGGGCCCCATTCTGACTTTCAAGAGTCCCTGACACATTTGCTTTTGTACGCCATTTGCTTCATAAAAATGTTTAAAATTCTATTTTACGATTCCAGTGGTATATAAAACCAACTTTAATCCAGGGCTGGATTTATTACTATATATTATTATTATTATTATTATTATATGTTCATTTTTCTTATGATTTTAAAAGAAATTAAAGTGAGAACATTTTCCTGGGCCCCTGAAAGAACCATGGGCCTTAGACACTTGCCTCTTGTACCTCAGAGAAGTCGGTCCTGCTTCTAGAGAGAAGTCGGTCCTGCTAATGAGAGTCAGCTCATTATCTTACGAAGCAGCCTGTATATTCCGTTTGAAGAGGATTTTATTTGATAGAAGGTTCTTTCTTATTTTGAGCTGAAGTTTGCCCCCCCCTTTTTTTTAAAAAGACTTTTATTCTAGTTCTTTTCCCTAAAAATAGTCTGTTCCTTCTCCCTCATGTCATGTGTACAAGAGCATGGCTCCCGGAAGTGGGAACCTTAGACCAGAAGCCTTGGCATCACCTGGCGCTGATTAGATGTGCTGAATCTCAGGTCTCTCTCACCATTTGTCTATTGAATCAGAATCTGCATTTTAAGAGCTCCTCAAGTGCTCATATTCGCATCCAAGTTGGAGAAGCACTATACCCAGTGAGAATAACAATATGCAAGTATTTATCCAGTGCTGCTCTATGCTGGAGGCTATTTTAAGTGCTTTATGTGGTTTGCCTAATTAATCGGTTCAGTAACCTTATTTTCCCCATTTTACAGATTAGCAAACTGAGGCATGGAGATGAGTGACTTGCTCAAGGTTTGTCCAGTAAGGAAGTGGTGTGTAGGAATTCAAACCAAGCAGTGTGAATCCAGGACTATATGCTCTTTTTTCTTTTTAATTGAAGTATAGTTGTTGTACAGTAGTTTTGTATAAATTATAGTGACGCACAATTTTAAAGGTTACACTCCATTTATAGTTATTGTAAAATATTGGCTCTATTCCCCATGTTGTACAATACATCCTTGTAGCTTATTTTATACCTGATAGTTGTACCTCTTACACGCTCTTTACCTTCGTGCTTCTTTGCCTATCCCTCTGTGTTTCTTTTGAGAAAAAGTTCCTGCTGCCTTGCTTATAGCTCAGGTTGCCAGGGCAGGAGCAGTCTTTTTAATACCACTCAACCCCACTGTCTTGCTATGGCTGATTGGAGTAGAGACGGATCGCTGCTTCATGGCCAGGCAACCTACAGCTAGTCTACAACTTAGCACTTGGGTGGTCTGCTATGAACCAGTAATTGATAAGCTAGACTTTGTTAAAATTAAAAACTCCTCTGTGAAGACAGTGTCACAAGAATGAGAAGAGAAGCCACAGACTGGGAGGAAATATTTGCAAGAGACACGTTTGGTAAAGGATTGTTTTTCCAAAATATACAAAGAACTCTAAAACTCAAGGATAAGAAAATGAACAACTCAATTAAAATATGGGCTGAAGATATTAATAGACATCTCACCAAAGAAGATATACAGATGGCAAATAAGCATATGAAGAGATGGTCACATCATACATCATCAGAAAGATGCAGATTAAGTATATCTGTTAGAATTGTCAAAACCTGGAACTTGACAACACTAAATGCTGGTGAGGATGTGGAGCAACAGGAACTCTGACTCGTTGCTGGTGGGGATGCCAAATGATACAGCTACCTTAGGAGTCAGTTTGTGGTTTCTCACAAAATTAAATGTATTCTTACCATATGATCCAGCAATCTCATTCCTTGGTGTTTATCCAAAGGAGCTGAAAACTTATGTCCACACAAAAATATGCTCATGGGTGTTTATAGCAACTTTGTTCATGATTGCCAAAACTTGGACGCAACCAGGATGTCCTTCAGCTGATGAATGAATAAATAAACTGTGGTATGTCCAGACAATGGAATATTATTCAGCTCTAAAAAGAAATGAATGGTCAAGCCACAAAGACATGGAGGAAGCTTAAAAGCTTATTACTTAGTAAAAGAAGTCAATTGAAAAAGCTACATACTTGGAATTAGACAGTATGATTCCAACTATATAACATTCTGGAAAAGGCAGAACTCTGGAGACAGTAAAAAGATCAGTGGTAGCCAGAGGTTGCAGATGGGGGAGGAGAGGTGAACAGGCAGAACACAGAGGATTTTTAGGGCAGTGAAAATACCATGAATGAAACTATAATGATGGACCCATCTAATTATACATTTGTCCAAACCCACAGAATGCGCAAAACCGAGAGTGAACTCTAATGTAAACTGTGGACTTTGGTGGAGGATGTTGATGGTGGAGGAGGCTGTGTATGTGTGGGGACAGGCAGTATATGGGGAGCTGTACTTTCCTCTCAATTTTGCTGTGAACCTAAAACTGCTCGAAAAAAGTGAAGTCTTTAAAAAAAAAAAAAGCATGCTAAGCCACTGGGATTCTCACTCAATGGTATTTAAATGAAGTAACTTGCAAAGAATTTGCTGGTTGTCAGAGGAAGAAGCAGATGGTTGACCAGATGAGTCATGTGAAAGGTGACTTTTCTTTAAAAAGGCACTTGAGCTTCTGCTGCTATCATATCTAGACCACCTTGAGTTCAAATCCACTCTCCCACCATTTTTCCAGGAGGCCCACATCCATTATGACTCCATCTCTCGGATTTCCCTCGGAGTCTCCTTAGAGGCTCTGTAATAATCCCATTTTACCTGAGCTAGCTTGAATGAGTTTCTCTTGTTTATCATAAAAACCAAACTGTGACACACATTCACATATTTGAAAACACCCATGCACCTCCTTGAGATCCCCTCTCTAAGCGGAACACCCCCAATTCAATCCGTTAATCTTCATACCTTATGTCCACTGCCTCTCTTGGTCCTTCCTCTCTGGAAGCTTTCAAAAATGGACTAATATGAAGGCTGGGATTGGAAGCTACTTTTATGGAGCAGTTTGAAGGCAGAAGAGTAGATCTGCCAGTCCCAACATTTCTTCCTTAGCCCTTGGCAAGACTCTTCCTCAGAGCCTTAAAATTGGTTCTGTTTACAAGAGGGTCTTTCCAGGGGCCACAGTATGCCTTGCTAAGAGTGAGGCCTTGTGCCAGTGAGTGGGAGTAGGTCCTTTGAAGAAAAGCAGTGAAAATCAAGGATGGAGAGAAGGGCCAGAGAGTGTTTCCCAAGCCTGCTCTGGCTTGAATGCATTTCAGAGGAGAAATCCTGGCAGAAGACTGCGTCTCCCAAACTCTGAGGAAGGAACAGGTGACTGGCTTGCAGCAGCAGAGAGAAACCGTGGTCTGTTCCCCTTGTGGTTGTCGTGTTCAGGTCAGTACTAACTTTAGCCGTGCAGTCCTCAAATGGGGACAGTCCACTAGTGGATTAAATCCTGCTTAAATGACTGAGAAGCTTTTAGCCAGAGATCAGAAGAAAGGAAAGGAAATTATTTCATCTCTTCTCTGCCTGGTGCGTGGTGGCTTCCGGGGAAGCTGTTCTCCAGTGTTTTGCATTATTATAAAACTTTCTATTCATATAGCATTGATCTCTCAGGAGCCTGGCATCCTCCATAAGCACTTTATCAGCAACTGGGAAGGAGGGAGGAAGTGTGGACAGCATTTGGCTTGTTTTGTTTCTGGTGGTCACTCTTTTAGCTGAGACCCCAAGGACTTTCTCATTGTATAAATAGGCTCACAGTATTGCCCCTCTACTGGCTTCACACTGGATGGGTGTCCAGCTACCCACGGCTGAGTAATTATCCTCATGCCATTATTGATTTGCCTCATTTCGACATAGGGTAAATATTCTCCATCTTGGTTGGGGAAATGGAGGCATAGAGGCACCTTGCAGGATGACTGAGTTCTCATGCTGGGCCACTGGCGAGTCTGAAGCAATTGCTATCAAATGTTCGGCTCCCCGCCTGTCTCACCACCTTCTTCCTGCCTGCAGTGAGCAGGGGACTGTTCCAGAGCTGAGGTGGGCTGGTTTGTCCTGAAAGAAGTCTGAGGGTCAGAGGGAGGTATCACTTGAGCTGGAAGGCATGACCCCAGGGTGGTTGGCTGACCTTCAGATACCCTCTCCTCAGACCTACGACCAGTGCACTTCTCATCAGATCAAGCTGCCTCTCTGGGACTCAGACATTTCGTAAAAGATCTGAAGGGCATTTCAAATGGCTCTGGGACATGAATAGCTGTTGCAAAAGAAGGTTGCTTCAGCGATATGATGGCTGAATCAGCATGGCGTTGAATTAGCAGCACTCTGGTCTTCAGGGTAATAGCATGATGATAAATGAACATTATTACATTTTTACCCTGTGAATGAGTCCTTAGTGAAAAGACAGACAGCTTCCAGGTGTCTTGCCACAAGATTTAAACAACTGAGTCACTAGAACTTGATGGAGGAACAAGTGACAGTGTAGAATCTCCTCGTGATTCAATGGGCGCCAACTTGGATTGTCCCCAGTCCCAACTTTAGCATCTTTCTTTAGTCACTCTGCCCGTAGTCAGTTCCCCTTCTGGGGGTGCACAATAGGAGGAAATTCTCATGAAGGAGACAAAGCTGCCACCGTCCCGCCTGACCAAACATCCCCCGAGAGAACGGGCTGCCCACGCCAGAGAGGGCGGCTCCCGAGAGGAACCACCTGCCGGTGTTCCACGTCAGGGCCTTGAGCTACTGGCCATCCCCGAGCAGGCCTGACTGATGTGCCGGCCCCTCCGGTTGCCAAGGAGACGAGGCAATCCCTCAAGAATGTCCGATCAGATGGCTCAGCCCAGACTCTGCTGTCAGGGCAGGGGGTGGAATGGAACGGAGGGAGCACTGTCTGAGAAGTCTTGTCTCTGTATTAGCTGGACATCAGCTAGATGGGTGGGTGGGAACTGTCTGGGTCTTGGTTTTCTCCTCTGTGGGGTTAATGACCTGGCTGGGCAACAGTTAGAGAGGAAGAACTCGTAAGCATGGAATATATTGCCTATGTCATAAACATAAAGGCATCCGACGCGTTTGTGTTGACTGGTAAAACAGAGAGGCTGCTTTTATTTACTGATCGTGGGTTTTCCGGGGCCATCCGTCCACTGAGGACCCCCAGACAGATGAGTTTGGTGAAAGGACAGGATACTCCAAGGGAAGAATGTCACCTCTTGTGACTGAATTTAAAAATATGTATCTAGAAAGCCTTCAGAAAGCAATTCAGCCTAATATAGGAGGGGTAGTTTGCCAGTGGGCTTAAGTGTCTCCCTATTGATTATAAAGAAAGAAAAATCCCCCGTGAAGTCAGGGGTCGGAAACTCTGGTTGATGTCAAGAGGGCAGTGTCCCTCTGACAAGTGCCACAGGAGGGGCTGGTCCACACAGAGCTCGAGCATAGAAGCTCTGGGAAGCAGCACTATGTCTTCGTTGTTGTGCGGGAGAAGAGGCCATGCCAGCTGACTGGGCCCAGTTCTCTAGACAGAACGGAAAGGGGGCGATTCAGTAAGTCCTCATAGCCCAAGAAAAAGAGCCCTTAGTCACATTCCACACCCTCTGTTGTAATTCTGCTGTCACCAAACAACTTTCTGACCTATAGTCTGTTTATTAGTCATGATTAATGAGCACCTGCTATATGCCTGGCCCTGGGTACTACCTTTCATGTGTATTATCATGCGTGGCTCCTCACAGCAACCTTTGAAGGAAAGTTTCAAGAATCCCATTTTTAAAAAATTTAAAAAATTTTTATTTATTTTTTTATGTATTTTTCAGATTCTTTCCTATTATAGAGATACTGAATATAGTTCCCTGTGCTATAAGGTAGGTCCTTGTTGTTTATCTATTTTATATCTAGTAATGTGTATATGTTAATCCCAAATTCCTAATTTATCCCCCCTTCCTGCTTTCCCCTTTGGTAACCATAGGTTTGTTTTCTATATCTGTGAGTCTATTTCTGTTTTGTAAATAAGTTCCTTTGTATCATTTTTTAGATTCCACATATAAGGGATATCATATGACATTTATTTTTGTCTGATTTCCTTCACTTAGGATGATAATCTCTAGGTCCATCCATGTTGCTGCAAATGGCATTATTTCATTCTTTTTTATGGCTGAGTAATATTCCATTATATATATGTATATACGTACCACCTCTTCTTTATCATTCATCTGTTGATGGACATTTAGGTTGCTTCCATGTCTTGGCTATAGTAAATAGTGCTGCTACGAACATTAGGGTGCATGTATCTTTTCTTTTAATTTTTTAATTTTTTAAAACTTTTTTATTGAGTTACAGTCATTTTACAATATTGTGTCAAATTCCAGTGTAGAGCACAATTTTTCAGTTATATATGAACATACATACATTCATTGTCACATTCTCTTTCACTGTGAGCCACCACAAGATCCTGTGCTACACAGTACAATCTTGTTTGTCTATTCTACATTTTGAAATCCCAGTTCCTTCCCACCCCCTGTCCCACTGGCAACCACAAGTTCGTATTCTATGTCTGTGAGTCTGTTTCTGTTTTGTATTTATGTTTTTTTTTTTTAGATTCTGCATATGAGTGATCTCATATGGTATTTTTCTTTCTCTTTGTGGCTTACTTCACTTAGAATGACATTCTCCGGTAACATCCATGTTGCTGCAAATGGCGTTGTTGGTTTTTATGGCTGAGTAGTATTCCACTGTATAAATATACAACATTGTCTTTATCTAGTCATCTGTTGATGGACATTTAGGCTGTTTCCATGTCTTTTTTTTTTTTTTTTAACATTTTTTAGTGGTTTATAATCATTTTACAATGTTGTGTCAAATTCCAGTGTTCAGCACAATTTTTCAGTCATACATGGACATACACACACTCATTGTCACATTTTTTTCTCTTTGAGCTACCACAAGATTTTGTGTATATTTCCCTGTGCTATACAGTATAATCTTGTTTATCTATTCTACAATTTTGAAATCCCAGTCTATCCCTTCCCACCTGCCACCCTCCTGGCAACCACAAGTCTGTATTCTATGTCTATGAGTCTATTTCTGCCCTGTATTTACACTTTTTTTGTTGTTGTTGTTGTTGTTTGTTTTTGTTTTTGTTTTTTAGATTCCACATATGAGCGATCTCATATGGTATTTTTCTTTCTATTTCTGGCTTACTTCACTTAGAATGACATTCTCCAGGAGCATCCATGTTGCTGCAGATGGCATTATGTTGTCGGTTTTTATGGCTGAGTAGTATTCCATTGTATAAATATACCACCTCTTCTTTATCCAGTCATCTGTTGGTGGACATTTAGGCTGTTTCCATGTCTTGGCTATTGTGAATAGTGCTTCTATGAACATTGGGGTGCATATATCTTTTCAAGTTAAAGTTTTCTCCAGATACATGCCCAGGAGTGGGATTGCAGAATCATATAGTAACTATTTCTTTCACCTTTTAAAGAACCTCCTTACTGTTTTCCATAACGGCAGCATTAATTTTCATTCCCCCAACAGTGTAGGAGAAAGAACCTCATTTTTAGGTGACAAAACAGACTAAGAATGGTTAAGCAATTTCCTCAAAGTTGCTCATCAGAAACAGTAGAGCGGTGATTTCATACTGCTCGGACTAACGTTCAATGTCTTCTTTCTTTTCTGCGTGCTGCTTCCTACTGGAAGGGACTGCTTGATGCTTCTGGTTGGTTCCAGTCTTGGGCCAGAGACGTCTCCCTGGGTGGAAATGAAGGAGTGGCCACAGTTGGTGGGACTCAAGCCCCCCAGACTGGTTACTTCTGGGTGAACTTCTTATTGTGCTTGAATGTATGGGATGGAAACAGATCAGACCTTGGACCTTGAACTGCAATCTTCTCATTAAGGTAGTGTCTCTATGGCCCTGATAAAAATAGGCTGTCAGTTCTTCCCCTTATACTTCGGCAGTGACTGACTTCTGGCAGGACTTGTGAAGACACGGCACACTCCCTGTGTGGCATCTTTAAATGGGAAGCACGCTGCAATTCACCTTCTCTCCCCAGGAAAGCTCGAAATTAAATGAATACAAGCAGCTTGGTATTACTGCTTTTGTTTTCACAGCTGCTGAAATAGCTCTGGCTTTTCTGGTCTGATTCATGATAACTTCAGTTGAAATTACATGTGTCTAAAGATAGGACAGGCAGGTCAGAGCTCCTGAATGGGGATTGTCCTTTGTTTAAATGAGATCTGCTCATTTTAGCTCAGAGCAGTCCTTGACCCACAAATAAATGTGAAAAGCCCGTAGAAGTCCCTCGACATGATTGATTTCACCTATATAGTCATAACATATTGTGTTTGCACTGAAGAGGTTATTTTAACAATTAACACGAGGCAGGTATGACCCCCTTTTCATTGGGAAGGTTCACAATTAAGTGCCTATATTGTAGATTTGTACTGAGGGACAGCAATGAATTGCTTCAATGGTGGGTGATCAGAAAGGTCGGTGAGGGTAGGGGTAGCAGCTGTGTGGGAGTGCAGTGGAGAGAGGATCTGAAAGTTGTAAGATGGCCCAGAGTTTTTTTCAGCTCGGGGAAGGATTCTGAGGGAAGCAAGCTGTCTTCAGATAGTAGGGGTGGGGGGGGGTGCTCACTTGCCTTGGGCGGGAAGAAGTAGGTTTGCCCTTTTACCCCAGGGGGTAGAACTTGGACTAAAAGAATCTAGATGCAGGGAGACAGTCATGTGGGGAATTTGGATACTTGGGGAGTTTACTCTAAGGAACAATTCTGAGAACATTAAAGTTGTTTGGAATGATGGAGGCGGATACCTCAAGTCACTGGGATGCGTTCAAGCCAGGGAAGCCATGGCTTGGATTCTAGCCAATCCACGAGTGAGAGGTTATACCCAATGGTCCTAAGTTCCATCCCAATTCTAGTTCATGGTTTGATTTAAATACTGGTGTCCATTACTCTTACGTGAATCGAATCTGAGAAATCATTTAGCAGTGTTATGTTGGAATAGAGCGTATCTATGCACTAAAACCTCACTAATTTAAAATAATTGAAGAGGAAAGCTAGTTTGGTTGGTGAAGTCAATTATGAAATGCTTGTAAATAATAAATGGCAATTTTACGACTTTCAAGTCCATATGTGTGGAATTATGTCTAGCAAAGTTGCCCGAGCAAGGTCCTGCTTTAATGAATAGAGAATGATTTGTAATCAACAGGCTTGCTCGCTTCTGCTTAGATTAGAATTAAATCATATGTAATTCAGAGCATTTGAAAACAGTTGGTCTCTTAAGTAAATAAACAGGCCCCTCAGAATTTCAAGTATGTATTTGCTGTCAGCCCTTCCTTTTTTCCGGTTGACAGGGCAGAGGGAAGCTTCCGTTCAACGCCTGTCCAAATGTCACAATTAAAAAACAAACAGAAGTGCACTATGAGTAAATGAGATTTTTTTGCTATATTTTTGCCAGACAAATCCTCTGTTTCTTAGGTTGGATGATAGATTGCTCAAAACTCATGGGAGGAGACTTTCTGAGGAACCGCTAATGTCTAGAGGGTGTGGCAGAAGTTAGATTTAACATTTCTTTCATTCATTGATCGAACTTTAATGTTTAAAAAAAACCACATGTTATATGATTCTGCTTCTATGAAATGTCCCGAATAGGCAAATCCATAGAAACAGAAAGTAGATAAATAGGGCTTTGGTGGGGGCACTTTGGGGGCGGATGGAATGTGACTGCCAACGGGTGTAGGGTTTTGTTTTGAGAGGATGAAAATGTTCTAAAATCGGTTGTGGTGATCGTCACACAACTCTGAACATACTAAAACCATTGAATTCTACGCTTCACACAGGTGAACTGTATGGTGTGTGAATTACATCGCAATCATTATGGAGCTGTGTTACGAGCCAGGAACCGTTCTGGGCACTAGACATAGAGTGTTGAACAGGACTAAGTCCCTGCCGTCAGAGAGCTTACATTCCAATGGGAGAGTCGGATAATAAACGTGTGAGCAAAGCATGTAAAAGCGTAATCTTAGGAAGAGATAGTACTCTGTAGAAAGACAAAGCGGGATGAGGAAGTAGAGTGATATATGTGTAATGTACACGTGTATGTCTGGGTTAGTGTACGTGCGTCTGAGCGTATAGCACACCTGCCTGTATGTATGTGTATGTATTATGTGTGTGTACTTGTGCACTGAGTGTATGTGCATGTCTGTGTCTGCACACGTGTTCTCTACTTTAGATGGGGTGACTAGGGAGGACCTCTCTGGGCCTTTTGAGCAGCGATCTGAATGAAATGAAAGAATGAGCTGCCCAGATAACTGGCGTAAGTCCATCTCAGGCAGCGCAGACCCTAAGGCGAGAATATTTTTGGCCGGCATGACCAAGAGGAGGAGAGGGTGCTAGTGGGGAAGCTGGGGAGGTTGGCAGGGGTCAGGCCGTGCAGGGTAATAACCATGGTGATGTCTGTGAATTACCTTCAGAGCGCGGTCTTAGCACAGGTAAGCCACTAAGTTTGCGTGCCTTTTCTGCAGCCCGTTAAGTTCTTCTCACAACCCCTATCTTGTCGGACGCTCACAACAACAGAAGTTAGTCTTCTCAGTCCGGAGATGGAGAAAATGCTGGAAATCGTCCACAGTCCTCCCTGCCTCACGAGCTCATGACCCCACGTCAGAACACGATCATGTCTGGGAACCCGTACTTCCTCAGGCCCCAGGTCAGCACTTGGCGCAAGACGGGGGCCAGGGAATGTTTATGGAAGTGACTGCTTTGAGGTCACGAAGTGAGTAGACACCCCAGCCAGGACGGGAGTTCTGGTCCCCTCGTCCCAAACGCCGTTCTGTTTGCTCTGACTCACACGGCCATGCTGCTTTTCCCGGGGCCTCACAGCATGATGAGGATGACGGAGTCCTTGGGAGTTATCTTTCCCGCAGGCTGACCTTTCCACGCTCCAAGGCCTGTGGGAGTTCACGTGGTTTTACGGGACTCTGCTGAGAGGTTCATCGGCCTCTCATAATCACGCAAGCCCGCTTTAACTGAGGAGTAGGTTTCGATTAGCATATTCTTCAGCATCACTAATTTATGACTCTTACAGTTGGGTAATTTTCATCTCTGACTTAACCATACATCCAGGTCCCTTCTTAGCAAATCCTCTATCATCTCTCACCTTTTATCTACATAACAAGGTGATTAAGAACATGAGTTCAAACCCTGAAGTGAGTTCCATTCCTGGCCTTGCCCTTAATAGATGTATGACGTTTAACAACTAGTCATTCTGAGCTTCAGTTTTTCCATCTGTAAAACTGAGATAATGGTGCTATTGATCCCTCAGGACTGTTTGGAAAATTGAGGTGCTCAGAGCAGCACCTGGAACCGAGTGAGCGTCCAGTCAGCGCCAGCCCTGTTGGCTGCTACGCTTATTTCCCTTCTCTAGGACCACTCGCTGGAGAGCCGTGGCTGGGGAGGCAGAGCGAGCTAATTGCTTGTCAGTGCTTCTCAGCGCACAGAATTTAGGAAGCTATTATGGAAGGACAATTAGACGGTCAAAATATGTCCTTGGATTGGAACAACACGTGCACAGATGGAAACGTGGGCTGATTAAGTCCTGAGCATTCTACGCTGGCGTTAAGGGAGGGGCGATTACTGAGTCTACCCAAGTACACTGTCCCATGTGGATCTCTGTGGCTGTTATTAAGCTCTCCAGCTGGAGGCTACTTTCACCAGGTGATGATAGAAACTGGGGCTTGGGGATTCAGGAGAACAGAATGGGCGGGCATAAAAAAGCCATTGATAAAAAGAGCCGTTTGCCTCCCTCCTCTTTCCCTCTTTTAGATTCTGGGAGAAATTGCTCTTTCTGGTGTCCGCTGCTGTTCTGTCTCCTGTTCGCAGATTGTCACTGTTGCCAGGGAACTGCTGGCACTTGCCAAGGCTTCTGGGGGGGGGCTGCGCTTGGCTGCCCGCTGGCTGGGTGACTGGGGGGCCGGTGCAAGGAGGCAGAGGTCAAGGTGACAGGAAAGGAAGCAGCAGTGCCTGTACACATGAACCAGGGCTGCTGAGATGACCTCTAGGCTCATGGGGGGAGGGGAGGCCTGAGAAATCGCAGGTAGCAGGGACACCTCAGCACCTCCTTTTCCTATGCGTGCTAATCTCTGACACAAATAAAAAGCCAGTAAAACAAAATACTTCCGAAAAGAAAGAAACAGTTTGACTTATTCTTTTCTTCCTCCTTTAGACAGAAAACAAGTCCCCCCAAATTTCAGAAAAGATGTGCTTGTGTAGATGACTCCTGCTGCCTTAACACAGCCATCTAAAGCCCCGCAGGCCCCCCATCTCCGTGCTCAAGCTCAGGCCCCCCAGTGCCCCTTACTGTCAGCAGCGGGGGCAGATACATCATCTTACCAGACTCGGCAGAGCCCCCTGGAAAGCCGTCTTATAGGTTCTTTTTCTCTCACATATTAAGCACTGATCTTTTTTTTCCTAAATGAGGAATAACTTACTGATGCTGGAGAAAGAGCAGAAAGTAAGGCAGAGTGGCAGCTGACAGCACCCAGCATGTTTCGCTGTTCATCAGTAAGCTGAACGTATGTTTGGGGAAATAGTCCATTTCCACGTGGGCAGTGGCGGTGAATGTCAGTGAGAAGGGACTCGAGGAATGATGCAGATGATTTGCTGTTTCAGGGATGAGGAAAGAGCAGGGGTTAAGTGCTTATCAAGTTCAGGGATGAAACTCCAGATCAAACCTTCCATGAAAGAGAGAATTAATGTCCCCTTAATTCTCCAGCTTCCGCATCTTTAGGTGTCGCTTATCGTTAACCTTCAGTCTCTTGCCCCACAAAATGCTTCTGAAACTATCTCCCTGGCCCTCCGAGTGATGTTGTAGCCTCTTCATTCTGCCCCAGCCGTCTAAATGGACCTGCCCCCCAGCTCTGAACAGTTTCCTGGAGTCGTACTCGGTTTCAAGGTCCTTTGTTAGTTTTTCTCTTGGTGAGATGTTGCATCACCTCTCTGTCTAGAAGTGTTTTCGCTGACTCCAGCTAAAACAGTTTGGCTTTGATTTCCTTATCTATTCCTTCCTTTCCTGATTCCATATTTTACATTAACTATTTTTAACGTTTCAAACAGGATCAGCCATAAAAAGGGCACCCAGTGTGCAGCTGGCATGGCTTATGGAGGTGAAAGGGTCTCTCATAGGCAATGTTAGGTTTTTAAAAAAAAATTATCACCAAGTAATTGGCCTTGGAGAAACTATAATTTCGTTTAAAATATCTAAGACGGTAAGTCTAAAATATATTTAATTCTAATGAAAAAGAATATGAAAATGAATATATGTATGTATATGCATGACTGGGACATTGTGCTGTGCACCAGAAGTTGACACATTGTAGATGACTGTACTTCAATTAAAAAAAAGTTGCATTATCCATATGTGCAAGAAGAATAATGAAATATCCTATTTTGACCTGGGAACAATAATTTTCTAAAAAAAATTAAAAATATACAAATATTTAATTCTGTTTTGTTTTAGAATATGTATTTTCTTAAGGCCTATAAAAACAGTATAGGCTACTATTAATTGAGCACTTACCATGCGCCAGATCCTGAAATAGATGCTTTACGTATGTCATGAAATACTATCAGCAACACAACTAGGAAAGTATCGTTAATTCCATAAAACACAAGTGGAAATAAAGTCTGAGAGACCTCGCTTAAGGTGGTACAGCAAGTGGGCTTTTTCTTGCTCTGTAACTTGTGGTCTTAAGTTGCATCCATTAATAAAACAGATTTGGTTTGATTGTCACCTTACATAGGCGTGAATACAACGTAACGAATTGGCATTTTATGAGCCTCGAGCAAAGCAGCTGTTAGTTACCTGTTGCCATGTAACAACACCTCCAAACTTAGTTGGTTACAAAAGCTTTTATTTTCTTACAGTTTCTCCGAGTCAAGAACCGGGGCACAGCTCGGCTGGGTTCTCTGGCTCAGGGTCTCTCACAGGCTGTACTCACAGCTTTACCTGGGCTGCAGTTACCCGGGGCTCGACTGGGGAAGGATCTGCTTCTGAGCTTCCTCGTGTGGTCATTGGCAGGACCCAGTTCCTCACTGGGTGTTGAACTGGCCTCAGTGCTTCTCTAGTTGTTGGCTAGGAACCACCTGTAGTGGGTGGAAAGGTGGCCCCCCAAAATATCAGATCCTAACCTCTGGTATGTGAATGTTACCTTATTTTTTTTTAAAGTTTAATTGTGATAAAACATATACATGAAATTTACCATTTTGTAAAGTTTTTATGGATGAGAGTAAAATTTTTGAGATGAGAATTTTCCTGGACTGGCTGGGTGGGCTCCAAATGTCATCAAAAGTATCATTATAAGAGGGAGGCAGAGGGGGATTAGACACAGGAAAGACGAGGCAGTGTGACTACAGAGGCAGAGACAGGAGTGATGAAGCCACAAGTCAAAGGATGCTGGCAGCCACCAGAAAGAACCAAGGAACAGAGTCTCCCCTGGAGCCTCCAGAGGAAGCCAGCTCTGCCAACACCTCCATTACAGCCCAGTGAGTTTGGTTTCAGATGTCTGGCCTCCAGAATGGAGAGAATTCATTTCTGTTGTTTTAAGGTACGATGTTTGTGGTAATTTGTTACCAGTGGCCATAGGAACTGACATTCCCCTGCTCAGTCTGTTGCCACATGGACCTGTCTGTAGGGCATCTCACAGAATGGTAGCTTGTTTCATCAGACTGAGTGAGCAGGAAGAGCCAGAGAGAGAGAGATGGAAGTTACAGCCGTAGAACCTCATCTCAGATGTACATCCCATCACTTTTGCTATGTTCCGTAACTTAGAAGTAAGTCCCGGCGTTCAGCGCACACTGCACAGGAAGAGATTACACAAGGGCATGAAGATTCCAGGAGGCAGGCATGGCTGGGCACCGTCTTGGAAGCTTCTTACACAGCAACCTACAATATTTGGTGTGAGATAAGGGGAAACCAGAAAGCATCTCAAATAGCAGTCAGGCCCCTGCTGAAGTTTTTCTGCCTCTGGTTTGGTTCGCTTGCCTAGGCAGTGTTTACCTGGAGAACTTTTTTTGG
The DNA here is from genome assembly GCF_009834535.1 of Camelus ferus. NCBI lineage: Eukaryota > Metazoa > Chordata > Mammalia > Artiodactyla > Camelidae > Camelus > Camelus ferus. The sequence goes on from NC_045716.1 coordinate 2,323,207, forward strand.
GAGCGACTTTATTTCCTATAGGATCCATCCCGATTCATTCCACTTTGTGGGAAAAGTTCAAGCACATAATCTCTCCCCCACCTTTGTTTTACACCAACCTTAAATCTCACATCTTTCGTATAGACTATCATGGCCAAGCGCAAGTTTTATGTAGATTCCCGGTACCCCAAACGTAGCAAACACATGACCTTTATCTTCTCCGAAGGAGGGGAGAAACACAAGACACCCACAGAGAGATTCCATCTGGGGCTGATACATGGTGTTTATAATTATTGAAGTGATTTTGTTACTGCGTTTATACTGAAGTGAATAGACTGTTCCATTAAGCACTGGGCATCTGGAAAGGGACCTTCCGCAAAACAGTGGAACGGATGGAGATCCTCAGACCCCTCCCCCTCACTGTGTATCTCCCCTTTATTGGAGTCCCGTCCAACCCCAGGGCGCTGTCACCCATGACGTAGCTTCATGTCTCGTATTGGGTTGTAGTGCTGCATCCCGGGATTTCTTGGGTGCTTTGCCGCCAGCTAAACACTCACCACTAAAAGAATGTGACAAAGATGCATATATGATAAAAATGCATATATCTGCACCCAACCTCGTTCTGCTAAATCTACGAACTCTGGTGTGGGACCCAGAAACCTATATTTTAAATAAGTTCCCCAGATGGTTCTTAGGCACGATAAAGGTGAGAATACTAACATAAACCAGATTCCCTGCTCGGGCAGTTTTCAGAGCAAACGATATATGAATGCTGCGTCTGCTGTAGAATAGTCATGTGTTCACAATCGCCTGTTAAAGTATTTGGAAATACTTAACCCAGCATTTCCTAACAGGTGGTAGCTTTAGCACTGGCGGTGGGCGTGATGATTTAGGGTAGGGGATACGTGACCATGTAGAATGCAACAGGGCTGTTTGTTACCTTTAGGGTATTTGTGGCAAATTGTATGGGTTTTACTTTTTGGTGGTGATACAGACTTCTTTCCTTCGTAAGCTGATTTCTGTGAAAAAAGAATTGGTTTAAAGGAAATATACGAAATAAGTAATAGACTAGGTGGCATATAGACCTGGCAGAAACGATGAGCAGCATAATCAAATGGTTGAAGTGTGGCAGACACTCTCCTCCCCTGGAGAAAGGCTCTCTGTGGATTTCAGGCATCCCCGTGGGATGCGGAGGAGGCATTTGGGGGCAGAAAGGGCCTTTGTGGGTCACCTCCCATGCTTTTGTGTGGGGCAGGCCGTGGTGATGTGTATCAGTCATGACGCTGGTCAGAGTAAGTGGATGAGCCACGCTTTCAGATGTGTCTCTTGTGAACAGAGGGCCAGAGCGATAAATAATTGCAAACTGGTGTAGTGACGCCATGTAAAGCCACAGACTTCAGGGTCAGGACCGGTTCTTGGCAAGATGCAGTGGAGACGAAGCCCCTCCCACGTCCCCCCACGAGGTCCTCTCTTTGTCGCTGGTGTAGTGCCCACTGGCCCCTGCTCCCCTCCCTCTCCCCCTTCCTTCTCCCCCACCCCGCCCCCATCAAATTTGGCTCTCAGGATTTTCATTTTTTTCAGAGTTGTAAATGACCCCCATTATTCCAAAGCCTTGGTCTTAAAATTCTGTTAGATTGAATCTTTCTACCACAAAAATTAACTCATGGACAGCTTTTCTTAATTTGGAAACAAGGAAACAAAACCCTTTCTTTTTCTCTTTTGAAGAATAAAGCAGTGACTTTACGTAACAGATAATTGTAATACTCTATAAACAAGGTAATACGATGTGTTGAAACAAGTCGATATTTTTGAGAATTTGGTTTATCATACTCGGGAAGCGCTCTTTTAAATGTGAATTTCACTGTCCATTTGGTATCTTAGGTCCGTGTTGACCGCATGGTCGCCACTAGCCACGTGGGGCTGCTGAGCCCTTGATGTGGGGCCAGTTTGAACTGAGGTGTGTTGTCAGTGAAAATACACACTGCACTTCAACAACTTGGTATAACAAAAGAGAAGATATACCGTTAATAATTGTAAAACATTGAGTGTATGTTGAAATGGTAATATTTTGGTTATGTTGCGTTAAAAATATATCATTCAAATTAATGAGAATTTGATTTATCATACAGTGTATTCAATAAGTGGTTTTTTACTTGAATTTCCCCTCTTTCTTTTCACCTGTTTTAATGTGGCTACTAGAAAATTTAAAATTACGCATGCGGCTCATAGTAGCGTGTTAGCGGTTCACATATTTCTATGGGCAGCATTGCCTTGGAAAATACTAAGTTCAACTTGCAGCACATCCCGACCGTTTATTGACTTGACACTACGTGATCGCAGGCTGTGAACCCCTCAGCATCCTCTGAGTGCCGACAATACAAAGTCATAGCTCTTTGTTTCCTCACTTGGGCTTTTAGGTCAATTCCCTTACCTCCTTTGTTACTATTAGTAGCTTCTATTACAGGGAGATCGTCTTGGTCAAGCCTGATTCTTTCAAAACCATACCTTATAATGAGACAACAATAAAGACATGAAAAGTTATTTGGATCAACTACACAGTCAAAGGAGGATGTAGGAGTATCAGGTTATGGAATATATGTTTGTAACAAGCCCACGATTCCTTCGTTCATTTCCCCCGTGGCTTATTGATGAGAATCTACCAGTTAACTGGCGAGTATCACCCTCTGCTCAGGTGGGGGGTTTGGATTTTGTACAGCTCTTTCTGCTGCAGATGCCATGAACCAGGCACTAAAAATCCGAACCCATCATCATTATGATCGGGTTCTTTAGCTTCCAGCCAAATCAATCTGTGAGCCTAGAGAATCAGATTCTGTTGTGACTGACCTGCTTTTTATGGTTTTCAGGCTGTGTCTTTTGTCCTGGCCATGCCATTAAACAGAATACCACTGGATTCGTGGGCCTCTGCTAGTCTGTCGGTGTTGTGACTGTATGTCCTGTTAACTTCATTGGACAGTGTGGATGCTCACCTGGGGCTGCAGGTGGACCTGCCCGAGTCTCCCTTCATTACCCTCCTCCTTACCTTGAACCCCGCCGGACCCTTGACATCATCCTTAGCAATACCTACTTTGCTTCCTTAACCTCCAAGCTCTCTCTCTCCAGCCTCCCGGTGCTGCGTCATGGCCTCAGATTACAGGAATGGGTAACAGACACTCCAGTGCATTGTCTCAGTCCTGTCCTTACCCAAGCTTGCACCAGGGCCCGGATTCCAGTCCTAACTTAGCTCCTGCCTGCTGGCTGTATTCATCCTGTCCTGCCAAATTCCTTACACATTTGATACCTGATGTCCTGTGTCAGCTAACAAGTTTAAGTAGTCAACACAACCAATGAAAATATAGCAAACCAATATTAAAATGTAGCATCATAATTCTGTAATTTTTTATGAATTCCCTCAGGTAATTAATTTCCTGGAATATTGAGCATGGCATGTTATTTCTCACCCAACACACTAGGGACTGTCTGAAACACAGGACAAATAATCTTGCCACAAAATTGTGTTGAGATTTGATTAACAGAAAACACTGTGTAACACACGTATCAGACGCTACGAGGAGTCACTGCCTGTAACCACAGCATTTGGCTGCCTGAGCGTTCTCTGCTGTGAAATCCATTCACCTCACTCACCCCTCTGACAGTAAAGCCTTTTTGAGAGCAGACTGTTGCAACCATGAGACGCACTTGCTTCTGAGTCTTCTATATGTCCCATGTATTGGGTATTTTAAGTTCCCAGAGCAACCTTTCATCTTGGTTATAATAAGCTGTGATGGCTTCACTTTATGATTTCTGGGAGGTCACAATAACGTTTGGCTGTCTAGCCCGGACCCCGCCGGAGGCACGTGCCACAAGGAATCACCTTTGGAGTTGCCCGGGTCGGGGACGCTTGGCTCTGTTTGCAGTAGCTGCCATCTTGCTGTTGTCACTAAAGGATCCTCCACGGGCTTCTGCTCAGCCGGCCTCTCTTTGTTCTGCCGTAGCACATCCCTCTTCGTCAGTCTCACCGACTGTAACATTCAGTGTCTAATGATAAAGTTATTCCTAGCCCAGGTGCTTCACAATGAACATCACCACTTGCACAGTCTCTGCCATCTCGAGAAGCCTGAGAACGCTTTTGCTGAAGCCGTATCTTCTCTGGAGAAATTTTGGCCAAAGGATTTAAATTCCACTGCTGAAATTTTAATGTTAGTCATCAGAGGAAAGAATTGGAGTGAGTGGTATGAGTCCTTCCCAGACTCTTAAGATCCCAGCATCTAGCTGTTTCCTTATTTGCTCATTTGTTAATTCAGGAGATAATTATTTATTGCCTGCTTCTGGAAGGTTCTAATTGAGGCACTGGGAATGTGGCAACCTAGAAGACAACTCAGAGCAGTAGGACAGCCTAAGTACTGCTGTAGTGTTGCGTGTGTGCGTGTGTGTGTGTATGTGTGTGTGTGTGTGTGTGTAGGAGAGAGAGCAAGTGAAGAAAAACAGACTTCTACTTCTAATTTCTTTGGGATTAGTAGTAGTAGATCCAGCAAAAACTATTCTGGAATAAGATTTATCAGGATCTCTTTGCTTACTTTATAGCAAAATCCCCCAAATTTCTTCAAAGATGGAATCATAGTTTTCACAAAACACCAGTCAGCATTGTGGGAGTATAGTTGGGGAAAACCCCAGGTCAATCACAAGTGTCAGTTCTTTCTAAATCAGTCCTCTTGGAGCTGTCCCTTTCCATTCCCACTGCCGGTAACCTAGTCCCGTCCCCTATCTGCTTATAACTGGGCCATTGCAATAATTTTCCAGCTGGTCTTCCAGACTTCCATGTCTCCCAGTGCAATGCATCCTCTGTACTGTACTAATATGGGCAATCTTTTATTGAGCAATCTACTTTAGTTGGAAGCGAGGCTCAGAGAGATTAGGAACCACAAACAAGTTCATGTAGGCAACAAGTGGCAGAGGTAAGAATTTTTTCCATTATCCTGGTGTTTTTCAAACTATGATCTATAGAGCCCTGGAGGTCTAAAGACATCCTCACGTACTCTCGGAGGATTTGTAAATTTTGTATATTCATTTAAACCATAATCTGTTAACCCTGAACATTTGCTAGACAACCCGAGTAACCGTCTCATGGCTGAGGACTGCGGCAGGATTCAGTGCCTGTGTTTGTGCCCATGGTAACGCTGAGGACAAGAAGGGCTGCTTTCATTGGGATGGATTTGGGGGAAAAAGCAGACTGAAGGTTTTTTTTTTTCCCCAGCAGTAATTTCAAGAATCTCAATCTGGAAGAAGACTGCCACGTTTTCTAGCTCTAAGGTAGTGGCTTAACTATTGTTGGTGGGTTTGCCCTCCATCCTTGGGGTAGGATGGGCACAGATGCATGACACAAGGCTTGGGGAATAAGCAAAAGGGAGTTATTTTATAGTATCAGGTAAACAAGAAATAGGATGGAATCCAACTGCCAATCAGTCAACCAACAAGCAACGAAATTGGAGAAATTAAAATGCTAGCATGGAGCCAGGTCTCTTGGATGTAGGATTATCGGACCAGCTCCTATCAAAGGTCTCCAGAAGCTACAGATGTCTCTGAGGGTGCGGGAAGGAGCTGCCAAGTTGCAAGAGGATTACTGCCCGTGCTCTGCTATGAAAGGGTGATTAAAGATCCTTGAGATGTTTTAGAAGCAAGTCATGGGTGACAGTGGGAAGACAGAATGCAGGACAGAGAAATTCTTCAGAAAAACCTGCCCTGGTGGAGTTTCCTGCAGCAGAGAGACGTGTTGGTTTTTCTAACCCCTTTGTCCTTTAGTGCAGTGCAGTGATTTTCAGATGTGGGTCAGAGGATGGGTTACATCAGACTTGCTTATATAGTGCTGGTTAAAAATATAGCTTCCTGGCGCTGAAGCAGAATCTCAGAACCTCAGGGAATGGGGCTGGTCAGTTGTCGCATTCCAGAAAATTTTAAAGCATGTTAACATTTGAGATCTGCCGGCCTAGGGGCTTTCGCTGCAAGGTCGGGGGCAAGCTTCTGGAAGGACCCTGAAGTTTTCTTTTTCAAACCCGGCCAAACTGTTTGCAAGAAAAGGTGATGATCTGTTGGTGTGATAGGGTTTCCCTCTTTTAAACTTTACTATTGCACGGGCTTTTAAAAAATATAAACCCCACCTAAGGGGGACAACCCATTAAGTCCCTACACGTTAGCGTGAATGGCTTCTTACGGACGGCGAGCGGGACCGGGGCTCCATCATGAGTCGGCGTTGAAGATACTGGAGGACAGCTCCCATTAAGAAAAAGATATTAAAAGAAAGGGCGGGGAAAACATTCAGATTTCTTGGGCTTGCCCATTTTTTCCTAATTCTAAGGTCCTTTGCTTATTGTCCTCACCATCTTTTCCAAACCTGACCCTTTCACATTGTTGCCTTTTCTTTCAAGCTAGGGAAGCATTTTTGTCTTCATCAGCTCTTTTTGAATGTGTTTGGAATTTTGCCTAAACAAGGTGCGAAACCTGCTCCCATGTTATTTTTAGTGTCTCCTTTGCATGCGTGCCCGGAGGAAGTGAGATCCTCTGTGCGCTCTTTCTTCTGATGAATATTTGATTGGCAACCTTAAAATTTTTCTTTGTGTTTAAATTATAAACTCACTGCAAGCACAGGGCACCTTTCACAGTCTTTTAAACTACATGTCAATATGCGTTCTTGTAGAGCTGTAATTTCCTATTATTTCATAGCTTTCTGAATTAAATATTCATTAAACAAAAGCTGAAAATAGTGTTAAATCTATATAAAATTTTTGATATGCAAAAATTACTGATTGGTATCTTAAGGCAGTTTTATCAAGGGTTGACTTACGTGGCAAGGAAGGACACTGTATCTTTTCAGAATGCTTTGCTCTTTGAAGCCATTCACATTTACAGACTAAAGCACATTTTCATAGACTAATGAAATTATTATGTGACTGAGGGAGTTACAAAATGTAAATGAGAAACAATTTCGCTGTACTGTCTTTGGAGACAGGATGTGATTTTTAAATAAAAATGGAAGTTTCCCACTTTTGCCTATAATCAGAATTAACATAGGTAGTGAAGGGAGCGGACTGGGCGGGTGTGGGAGAAGGGCTGCCTTCTGTGACGGAGGAAACCTTTGTCAGGACCTCACTAACGCAGACATCGTTCGTTCATCTCAAGGTATTCTAGGGTGAAGATGAAATTACAACAAACCAACATCTTCACCATCTGTGCAGACATAAACATCCCAGGGGAAGAAAGTCTTAAATACAATCAGTCACTTCATGTAAAATTTTTTATCCTTGAATTTAAAAAGATCATGCAGACAGCCTTATCAAAGAAGCCAGTGTCTTGCCTCATCCTGTCCCCACTTGCCAGGGGCAACCATCTTTAAGTGATTTTGTGTTTAGCATTTTTGATAGTTACCTTTCTATTTTTAAATCCATTTGTCCCGCTAGTTTCTGACTGATTGCTTTAGGGTGTATCTATTGAGTACCCCCTATTAAGAAGGAATATTACACTATTCTCTTCCTCTTCTTCTGAATTTTAATGTAATTATTGTTAGTTCTTCTGTCAGTTTCCTTGGTTGAGTCTTTAAAGAATATCCTGGAATCTTTCTGGTTTGGTGAACTTTGATATCTGCCATGTTGCATGAAGATTTTTAGCACACTCGCCCTTCTGCTTTTTCTCCCTCTTTTTTTTTTTAGCTCCATTGAGTTTCGGCTCTTGGATTGACACTCTCCGTATTGCTCAGTGTTTACCCTTGCACCAAACTTCTTTTATGGGTGCTTGCTAGAGTGAGTGTCTGTTCTTTGGGGTCTAGCGAGCTTAAATGGAAATGATTTGGAGCACATTATTTATATAATTACATATCCTATTTTCTTATATACTCTGATCCCATCATGAGCATTTCCCCACATCTTTATGTTTTAAACTGTCATCTTTCATGGCTGAAGACTATTCTAATGTATTAGAGACACACTGAATGAAGCCTTGGCTTTGGTATTGAGCTGAACACGCTATTCAGCCTCAGTTCAGCCTTAGTCTCTGAAGCCTACGTCAGTATCATTTCTGACATCTGTGGACCTGAGTGTGAGCAGTGCTCATGTAATCACTTATTTACCATCATAAAATATCAGTGTAACAATATCTACAAAATGCATACAAGGTATTACTTGAATTTGTTGTTAATACTGGAGGAATGGGGTACTGGAACACTCAAATATAGGTTAGTTTTATCCTGGATGTAACTTGGAGTAAAAAAAAAATCTCTTTATGCACTTTATTCTTTTAAATCTCTCAGGCAAAGTATAAACATATATCTATTTTTGCAAGACAATTCTGTAATAACTTATATGATTGTCAGAACTGTAATGTTATATATAAAAATAATTATTAAGAAATTTCAGATAAATAGAGAAAGAATGTCAATTAATATATATAATAATGGGATATATTAGCTGGATTACCTTAGAGAAAACCACATGCTTTCTGAACCTACAAATATTTGTAACATTGAATAAATTTTAATACAAGGTAGAGAAATATAGAAGAGATGATATCAGAATTCCAATTTTTTGTAGAATTACTTGGTATTCTAAAATTGGAAACATTACACAAAATAGCCTGTAAGAATGGTATTTCATTTTTAGTTATTTAATTCCATTTAGGTTATGAGTCTCTCAAGTGAAGGTTCTATTTGGAAATTGTTCACATTTTATGAGAATGAATAAAAAGCAGAATGTCAGTTTTACTCCCTTGAAATGTCATGAAGAGAAAAAAACTCTAAGTCATAAAAGATAAAATTCATCATAAACCATCTTCAACCCAGACATGTTATTAATCCAATGTTTAAGTTGCACTATTCTACGTAATCTCTGTGTATTAACTCACTGAATTCTGGTATGGGTATTATTAGCCCATTTTACAGATGTAGAAGCTAAGGCTTAGAGAGATTGAGTAATTTATATACCACATCTTCTTTATCCAGTCATCTATTGATGGACATTTGGGTTGTTTCCATGCCTTGGCCATTGTAAATAGTGCTGCTGTGAACATTGGGGTGCCTGTGTCTTTTTGAATTATATTTTTTCCAGATATATGCCCAGGAGTGGGATTGCTGGATCAGAAAGATTGAGTAATTCATCTGAGGTCACACAGCTAGGAAGTGGTAGAGCAAGAGTCGAACTCAGGCAGTTTGACTTGAGTCCATGCTCTTAACCAAGGTGTCATTTCTTAAATGAGATATACCTGAAAAATACTTAGATGGGGTTCTTGGCACATGGTAAACACCCAGTAAAACTTAGCTCTTATCATCAGTTGCTGGGATGAAGTGGGGAATGCTGGAATGAGAGAGTGAGGAGCCAATGGGTTATTCACTTTTTACTATCCCAGCCTCTAGAGGAAGGTCCATGACGGTTCCAGGGAGCCAAGAAGCCAGGAGAGCCCAAGATAACAAAAGCCTCTATCAAAAGCCTCATGCCTGGCTGTCAGGCTCCTGGAGGTCAAGGACCTGCTGCGGTGCATGGGCTGCTGTGGCTGCTTCCATCACCAGGTTCCTTCTCACTTTGTAAGAGTGACCACGAAGATGGCTATAACATTACAGTTCCTTTCGCACTGGGCACGTGACTTTCAGGCTTTGCTAGGGAGCGGAAATTTCTGTGAGTATCACGTTAGCGTTCGCCTCGAGGGACTTCATAGATTTAGCTCTACCCCTAGATGAAAAGAAGGTTACTTAGGGTAGAGACTTGTAAGCCTTCTGCAGAGAAAGCTTAGTAAAACCCAAAGCCATTTTCTTTTTTTTTTTTTTTTCCAAAGCCATTTTCTTTAAAACAGAAGTTTAGAAACCTAAGAATTCTTTCTGGGATTGGCATTGCATAGGCACAAATGAAATTCTTTCCTAAGGGCAATCAGTGCCAGCTTACTGCAGTCAGCAAGGAACTGCAAACTGCAAGCTACTGAGAAGCCACTGAGTAGGGGTGTGGGGCCCAGATGTTACAGACCCAGAGGAAATTCAAGCAGCGCTAACAGCAAGTTGTGGAAGCTGAGACAGCTGTTTCACTGGCACCTGACTGTTCATAATTTATTAACTGCCTTCTCTAGACTGCAGCCTTTAAAATGTGTGCAAATGGTAGTTACTCACGAATTGTTAACATTAATGTAACAATAATTAATTAAATTTCTTTAATGGGGTTATACTTTATTTATTTTTAAAGCTGAATTAATGTGTCTTTCTTTTGCCTGTGATGGGGGAAAGCCTGGCTGATTGAATCACATGACCTTAACCTCGGGCATCACCGTGTGGCCGAGCCCACCAGGATTCTAGACATAGAATCTGGTTGAAAAACCTCTAGTACCTCTAGAGTATCATGAATACCAGCCAAACTCAGCCCTTCAAAATCGTGCCATGTAGCACCAAGTTTCATCTTTAAGTCCTTCTCCCATCTCCTAGGGTTCAGGGGGGTCCCACAGTTCCCTTAGCACCTCTTACTGCTCCCCCTGGTTTTGCTCATTTTGCAGCTGTGGAAAGGTTTAGATGGGATTCTTGGCTGAAGGAGTGTACAAAGGTGTGTTAGCAGCAGCCCCTGCAGGGGAGTATCGTGACGTCTGTTACATTTTGGGGTCTGTTGTAGTAATTAACTTCATGACACGCTTCTATAATACTTTTAAAATTTAGAATCATCAATAATTCTGAATGAAATGCAAAATTAACCTGCAATTAAGGAATTCAGGCATACAAAGGGATAATTTATATACATTAAAAAATTGCTGTCATGACATACTGGGTTGCATTATCATTGTGGTAGGCAGCCTCCAAGAGGGCCCCGAGGACCTCCTGGTTCTCACATGCCTGTGTGGGCTCCTCTCATATTGTGCCTGAGTTGGTCTGTGGGACCAGCAGCATCTGACACAAGAAGCTGTGTATGACTTTTGACACCAGTTTGTAAAAGGTTGCAGTTTCTGCCTTCAGCACTCCCCTCCCTTGCTCCTACTCTGTCTTTCTGGCTCTGTCTCTCTCTCAGTCCCTCTCGGATCCCTGCTCTGGGGGAAGCCAGCTTCCATGTCGTGAAAACACTCAAGCAGCCTATGGAACTGGGCCCATGTGGTGAGAAGCAGAGGCCTGGGGACTGACAGCTGGACCACAGCTTTGTAAGAACCTGAGCCAGAACCATCCAGATACATAAACCAACCACTCCTGGGTTCCCGAGCCTCACGAAACCATGGTGTGAAATCATACGTACTGGTTGTTTGAGGATGCTGTGTTTTGGAGTATGTAATTGGTTGAACAGTGTTTCCCCCAAGTCATGCCCACCCAGAAGAACCACAGAACGTGAGCATACTTGGAAACAAGGTCTTTGCAAACGTAATTAGTGAAGATGAGGTCATACTGGGGTAGGATGGTGTCCTTGTACGTGGAGAGGAGGACACACAAAGACACAGACAAGAAGGCCATGTGATAGTAGAGGCGGCAGAGACTGGAGGGAGGCAGCTCTGAGCCCAGGAGCACCGTGGACTGTTGGGATCCACCAGAAGTTAGGAGGAGGCAAGGAAAGGTTCTTCTCTAGCGCCTGCGGAGGGAGCAGGGCCCTGCCGACACCTTGGTTTTGGACTTCAAACCCCCAGAGCTGTGAGAGAAGACGGGCCTGCCGTCCTGCCCCTCCTGGTCTGCGCTGATCTGTGGCAGCCCTGGGAAAGGAATGCGGTTTAATCTGTGGGGCAGCGATGGATAACGGCCACAGTTACGCAACCCAGCTGCTCTTATACTAGATTCCTTAACTTTTCGATGAATAAGTATATGAAAATACCCTTGTTAATTTGAGTCCTTTTTCTGTGTGTCTGGCACTTTGGCAAAATTTTGCCTGGAACTACCTTCTCGATCAGGACAAGAGGGGTCGGACTTGCTCAGATGCGATGCCCTGGGATGAGGCAGGAAGCACGCAGTGTCACACGCAGGACCTGCAGGTTTGCGCCCTGTGACACAGCGGTTCTGATACGTTTGGTTTTGCCTAGGTCCACCAAGGAGCCGGGAAAACGTGCTTCAGAATTATATGCTCTGTGTTAGGGAGCAAGCACTGGGGCTCGACATTAATGAAACCAAATTCTCTACTTAGAATTTTACATGTATTTGATTGGAAGAGTTGTCCATAAGCCAACTTCTGACTCTAAACTTCAAACCCCGCTTCTCCCCTGCTACCCACGTATTTTCAGGGTCACTCATTTGCACGTCGTGATCTGAACGCTGGCCCTGCATCTTGTGTTGTATGTCAAGCTGCAGGGGTCAGCATGGTGGAGTACGCTTGGGAGCCGTTCCTCACCAGGATGGCTAGAAATGGCTGAATGCACAGGGGAGTAATGGATAGGCCCACAGAGAAGCTCAGGCTGAATGTCCCCCTGGCTCAGCTTCCCCTTAGCGGGTCCCGAAAACGCCCTTTCCCTGAGAAAGGACTCACTGTGTTTCCTTTGGCGTTATTACCTCTCGGATGATGCAGCCAGTGTGCTCTCTCTGTGAAGAAATCCTGCCAGAGAATGGAGCACATCCAAGAAAAGCAAAATGAAGATAAGTGTGTGGGGGGTTGAGGAGAGAGAGACAGAGGGACAGAGGGACAGAGAGACTGATTCATTTCTGATGACATCCCTGGATCCAGTTGTAGCTGAAACCAAATTTAATTTTTCAGCTACAGGAGCCAAGATATCCCCTTCCCCTTCTTTGCTTTTGCTTAACTGAGCTTGATGGCCTGTCTCCTTCCGCCTTTTCCACCTCTGCATCTTCAGCTCCGAGAACCTGGCACAAGATCGGTACAAAATAAGTATTTGTTGAATGAATGAGTAAATGGGGTTTCTGTCACTTTAAACCGAAGACGGCCTTACTAAATCAGGAAGGTTTAAAAAAGTACTGATAACCATGGTAGCTGTAGGCCGGATGCTAGAGGCAGCTCTGGTAAGTGTAAATGGCTAAACAGAGAGGGAAGGCTCTCCTGGTTCCTTATAAGCAGAAGCCTAGGGGAAGGCAGGCACTGGGCATGCTCAGAACACGTGAGTGCAGTCATCCTGTCGAATAATGAGTTTCTGAGGGAGGGGAGTGGGGTGATGCTGAGAAGTCAAGGTTAGTCCATCTCAGAGCTTTGAATGGCCAGTTGAAGAACCTGGAATTTATCTGGTAGCTGGTGGGGAATCAATGGATGACTTTTGAGCAGAGAAGTGAGATACTGTCCCTTCCACGGAGAGGTTCATTTTAAGAGAAAACTCAGTGCCTAAAAAGGATATGCTTTTACATAATAGGAATCTGAGGTCATAGAGCAGGTTAGTGAAGACATCTGTGAAAGGGCTTTCCGTAGTCTCAGGTCACACCGTGGAGGCCCAGTGCTCTCTTATGACTAGTCATTTTCCTGTGATAATCTGAGGTCAGGTTTAGTCCTTCCTCAAAAACCAGTTTGCAGCTTTTGGTACTCTGAAATAGAAATTATGAAGGCCTGAAGGAAGATAAAAAAAAAAAAAAAACAAGAAAAATGAAGGAAAGCTTTTTTCTCTCCAGGTCTCTTTCATCTTCTGGAAAAATTTAAAATGATGAATAAAATATTTAAGATAAGCTTTCAGCAATGATAAAACTATCAGATGATTTAAAAGAGAAACATCTGAAGAAGAAAAAATTACATGAATAGCTCAGAAACTAAGGCCAATTATGCATACTCTGATTGGACCCTAGGGTAAGTAAAATAAATTAGACCGGAAAAAAAAATAGGGTGTGGTCAAATTAGACAGGGAGCTTGGAGGAAAAAGATAATTTTGTGAGCAATCCAATTAGAGTATGTAACATTTTATACCCTTTGCAATATAAGTGACTGTGAATTGTAGGAACATAGTGCAATTATTTTAACTTCTCTGCAGCATGGTTTTTCTTCTTTCCCCAATCTATACACATGAACAAAAGCCAAACAAACCTTTTTCCTTTCGATTTTGAAAATTTCCGGAAAGTTTATGTTTCTGGTCTCCAGGTATTCTGCCGTTTCTCTTGCATCTGCATCAATTTTCTCCTTTTTGTGGTATCTCTTGTAAAAATGCATTTCCTTTTTATAAATGAATTTTTAGAAAGAAACTACTTTTTTATTCTCTTCTCAGAGAAAATTGTTTTCTCTGTTTTTGATTTCTGTGATAGAGGAGAAATGATCCTAAGTATTAAAATTCTCTTCCCAGGAGGAAGGGTGCTTGGTGCCACTCAGCTGCTGGCCTTGTTGGAGTAAGGGATGGAGATGGAGAGAGCAGAGGGCTGGTTATAATAATGAGACACCTTGGGCAGAGGGCAAATGAGGAGGAGCTGTTGAGACAAGAGAGAACCTGGTTGGGGGTGGGAGCACACAGGAACTTTCAGCCGCTGCTGGAGGGAGTTGGAGTGGGGAGCAATGATTTTTAAAAGCAATTTTAAGGAAGTTTTGATATGGGATCAAAGGTGTCACAGCCACCTCTGAATCCCTTACTTATTTCCATGAAAACACCTCACTTCCATGTGATGCTCTTATAGTCAGATGTGAATGTGCATGTGTTTTTCTAACTTGTCAATATGTTGAGATTGGATTCAAGGCGAGAGGAGAGTTCCTTAAGGTGGCCCAGTTTTATTTGGGTTACTTTTTCTTATAAGCACATCATACTATGGCAATTAAAACTATGGAAAGAAGACTTCCTGTAAAAGAGGGTCATGACAACAGCTCCAGAACAGTGTTTTTATTCTTTAGTCCCTCTCGTGTTGGTCTGGGGTTCTGTGTTGCTTAATGTGTTCTCATGCACCAGTCCTCTCAGCTGTCATGTAGGGCCACCGATTCTCTCCTTTCTAGTCGGTTTAGGTGGAGTCTCTGGCCCCTGAGAGATCATAGCCAACGTCATGTCAATGATGTCTGCTCAAGGCTCCATTGCTCATCTCCACCGAGGTGTGGCTGGTTTGGGAAATGCTGCTCAGGTCAAGTGAAGGCTTCGCCACTACTGCCTCATGAAGATGTTTCTAACGTCTCTGAAGGGACCGTGATGCCGCCTGTATTTGCTGTCATATCACCTTCAGCACTTCAGCACATTCCAGTCACGGTTCCTGGTTGTACCCTGCACTGACTGTTGAATCCATTCTGTTCCCTTTTTGTTTGTACCTTAGTCCCCTCTTTTTTTTTTTCTTAATTAAAAAAAATTTTTTTATTTTTTAAAATCAGTCTTTTTTTCTTTGGTGTGGGGAAGTAATTAGGTTGTAATTTAATTAATTTATTTTAACAGAGGTACTGGGGATCGAACCCAGGACCTCATGCATGCTAAGCATGTGTTCTACCACTCAGTTATACCCTCCCCTACTTAGGCCCCTCCCTTGAGGGCTGAGATATGAGACCATGGTTGTAGAACCATGGCTAGCCTCAGAAACACTCCTTCATCCTGGGGTCAACTCTCCCTGGCCTTAGGACAAGTTCTGTCCCCGAAGGTGCTGTGGCCCCTCATGTGAGGCCCGTCACAGCCCCGGTCGTGCTTAGACTTGTCTGAGTCGCAGCGTGCATCCAGCCACATGGATGACAGTTTCCACAGCCCTTTCATTCTCATTCTCCGCTTTGATGAAATATGAATGAGCGTGCTGTTAGGGTACGAGGCTTCTGTCTCTGATCTGACAAAGTTTCCAGTTTTGGAAGAAAGATGAGCTCGTCTTGTTCTCTAAATACCCATTCATGTACTTATTTGCTTGTTCATTCAACACATTTAATTAGCAATTACTATACATGAGGGACTGTTCTAGAGATTGAGGCCCTACCAGTGATCAAGACAGACAGAACTCCCCCCTTCTCAGAGCGTACCTCCTCACGAGGGAGGCAGAAGACAATAAACGAGTCAACCAGTGTTGTGACTTCAGATAGTGGTAAGTTCTCCGGGGAAAATCCAACAGAAAAGGGAATCAAGAGTAACGGGGGGTGGGGGGAGTGGGTGGGGGGCAGTCTTTTGAGACGGTTGGTCCATCAGTTCAGAGTCTCTGAAACACCAGGCTTTCAGTCCTTTTACTGGCAGGTAACTCCCGTCCGGGGTGGTGTCAGTGGAATGAGCTGGAGAGCTGGCTCTGTGTGCTGAGGTCAGAGGTACCATTTTACTTCATCAATTTCGGTTCAGAGTCATTGGCACAAAAAGGCGAGGAGACGCCACTGGTTTCAGGAAGCAAGGTGGGCCCGACTCTTTTCCAGAGGGAAGTTACTGACGTTTCCAGCAGCCTCTTCTGCTCCCACCCACTCTCCCCCAGCTCAGCCCCAGCTCTCTCCTTCAGCTGAGATTGACTTTGAGCACGATTTTCACTTTCTTATAACAGCACATAGCGTGGCCCTCATTTAACTATATACAGCTGTAGTACAGCAGGTTATTCAAATAAAAGAAGTGAATCAGGCGTTTTCTCAGCGCGTATGTAGTCTTCCTCACTATTCTGTACAGAGGGCGTGCTGGGTCTCGGAGCTCGTGACAGTAATGACAGCTACTCAGAGTGACTGCCTGCCATGTGCCAGGGACAGGGAAGTGTTTTACCACATACTCCGTTCCTGGAGGACAAGCATGAGCATGCTCATGGCATGTTGGAGGAAATTGAATTTGAAGTGATAAAAAGGCAGAGCAGAAAGGTAGAAAGCACCGATGCCTGTGTTGTTGCGCTGAACTGCTGAGTTAGCCAACTTCCAGGCTTCCTCTTATGTGCGCTGCTAAAATTATTGATATTTAAGTCATTTCGGTTGGGTTTTCTCATTTGCAGCTGAAAGCAAACTCACTGATATTCCCACATAACAGTCGTCTCTACGGAATGTGGGAAGATTATGCTCTACGGAATGTAGAAAGATTATGGTGTGCTGAAAATCACAGTAATTACTTATTTTAGTTTTCTCTAGAATTATTTATATTTATTTAGTTTCATTGGCGGTGGAGGGGCAGAGCATCCGTTTCTGTTTTCCTTCAGACTCTGAGCCAAGAAGACGCCGAACACCTGGGTGAAAAAGACACTCCATTTCTCATTTGTGTGCAGCGATCGAGATGTTTGGCTTCTGAAAATGAAACATCTGGAGCACGAAGCAGTGTTTTCACTTTTCAGCCATATTTTGGTATTATGTGGAAACCGTTATTAAGCAAAACCAGGAATAAAGAATTTGCATGAGAAATAGGCTCACCCAAGAGCATTGCTTGCAGGCTGTCCTGCCCAGATAGCAATTCATTCATTCAGTTTTTGAATCACTTGAAAGCACTGAATGTGTGCCACGTGCAGGACACTGTGCCCTAGGGATGTAATTATGACTTCAGATGTAAAAATGAAGTCATGGACTTGAAGACAGTCTTTGTTTCTCAGGAGCATACAGTTAAGTGGTGAGTGACTGGTATGATAAAATACGTAAGCTGACGTGGGAGAGATTGGTAAGGGGTTAGTGGGGACGTGGAGAAGGGAGCTGCTGTTCCTTTAGTAAAACACACAGTCGTGTGTGTCTGATGACACGAGGCGCTGTTTCAGGCTTTGGGGCACAGTAATAAGCATGACCAGCAACAGTCTCTGCTCTCATGGAGTTATCAGTCTAGTGCACAAGCCAGGAACGTATATACACACGGATAAATACACAATTATAAATTCAGGCAATGCGAGGAAGGAAAAGGACTGTGCTGTCAGAGAAAGTAAGCGGGGTGATGTAATTTACTTTGGGGGGATCCGGAAAGGACTGTCTGAGGATATGACATTTAAACTGAGACCTGAAGGGTGAGTGGGAGAGAGCATGATTAAGTCTGGGAGGATGAGGGGGAGAAAAGGTTAGAAAAATCATCTTACAGGAAATGGCACTAGCGTCGAGGCTCAGAAGTCAGACTGGTGTGGTAGAAAACGCCTGCACTTGTGCACATAAAGAAGACTGTAGGAAGACACCAGAAGACTAGCAGGATGTTATCTGTGGATACTTTCCGTTTTCCTGTTTCTGTTTTTCTTTATTTGCCACATTTTCTGTGTATTTTTTTTTTTGTAATAAAAATTTACTATAAACAAGTATGGGAGGAAGGATAAATGGTTGTTTTCAAACAGGCGACGATGGGTCGAGATTGGGGCGTATGTGTGTGGTTCGGAAGAGGTACTATGGCCAGGCAATAGCCTGGATAATTTAAATAACTGCATGTCACCGACAGCTTCTTACGACAGCCTGGCAGTGGGGGTGGGGAGTGAGACACGGGACAGGAAAGCAGGCAAGAGGTGAGACCAGGAAGCACCTTGTGTTGTCAGGAAGAGTTCCAAGTCCATCCCATAGTCATCGGGGAGTAAGGAGACCAGATCTGTCCTTTGGAGACACCCCCGCTGGTGACAGTGTGGAGTTATGTAGGACATCGCTGCCCACCAAGGTGCGCGACGTCCGATGGGGCAGGAAATGTCATTTTTGTAAGCGGCACGTGCAGGGGGGTGACCTGAGGTTTATTCTCAGCTATCTGTCTTCCATGGCTTGTTGGTAAATTTGGCAGTTCTTGTCTGCACAGACTAATGTGGCTGAGTTGATGGATTAATTTCAAATGATTAATTTGGCCAGTCTGATTCCGAATACCTGGGCGGGTGCAATTCTTTGTTCCAGTTTTATTTCCATGCAGTACAGACCCAGTCTCCCTTTACCATGGGCTTCACCGGGGTTCCCGTGCGGATCTTGAGAGGAAAAGGGAGTACCTGTCCTTTTCCTGCCTTGGAGAGAGCTCAGGATGAGGTAACGTCTGAAGAATGATTGATTTCCTCAGACACAAAACCCACTGAAATATAAACCGTCATTATTATTTGCTCTGATACCAGCTTTCTGTGCAGCTTTTAATTTTGTCTGTTCACGGCAACCAAATTTGAAGTCTCCATGACTACAATGGAAGAGCAGAAGGAGAAGAATGCCTCTGTGTTGGAACACCCTAAATGCTATTGTTTATTGCAAAATGCGGATGTTTTAAAGGATGCCCACATTTTAAAAAGGTGTTGAATGCTGTTCCAGTGGTGTTCTGAGCCAGGCACACTTTTATGTTCTCGCCGTGGGTGATATGTGAACGCACTGGAAAGATGTATCAACGAGAGACTAAAAAGATGGCAGGCTTTCACGGTAGAGTTCAGATGCAACAAGATACGTTTATTTATTTGGTTTCTAGCGCAGCATCTGGCTGAGCCCTGAATGATGAGGTCAAGTGTGGCTGTGGATTGACGTCCAAGGAGTTTTACATTCCGAACGCATGAGTGAAAACTTCAGGAAAAGCTGTTAGGTTTTCCCGCGTCCTTCACGGGTGTATGTTAGCCCTCCCAGCGTGATGAGGATGTGATGGTGTCAGCACCCCTTTCCAAGAGGCAGTGAGTGTGTGTGAGACTTAGCAGTCAGACGGGAGCTCCAGCTCTGCCGCTGGCTCTCCGTGTGGCCTTGGACAAGTCCCTTAGCAGCCCGGACTTGGGCTTCCTCACCTGTTAAAGGGGCGCAACGAAGGCCGCCCTGCGGGGTTGCTGTCCAGGATTAGAGAAGACAACATTTACAAAGTGCCTGGCATTTAGTGAGGTCTTCAACTGTTGTCTTTCCTGCTGTTATTTTGTGCACTCTTAAACCACAGGGAGCCGTGCAGGCGGCTACACAAGAATTCTGATTTCTAAACATAATGCAAATGAGAAGCGCTAGGGCGGGGGAAAGCAAAGGAGGCAAACAGGGGCTGGCATGGTGGGCAGCCCAGGTGAGGACTTCCTGGTGCCCTGGGAGCTCAGGTCCCAGGCCCCACACGGGTCTGGGGATTTCTGGAGCTTAGCCAGCATCGCAGGGCCAGCATCCTCCCGGCTGCTGATGCGGATGCCGAGGGCGGGGTGCACAGAGGTTAGGGCGAAGCCAGGCTGAGGCTGGCACTTGGCTGGATGTCCCGCAGCTCAGGGTGGGGGCCCGTGCTGGCTGACCCTGGTCCACTCCGTAGCCGTCTTGAAACTGCTCCCTGGTGTGTGTCCGCCACCACTGCTCAGTCCTCCTTTCCTCCCTCCTGGGTCTTGTCCTAGTCAGGTGCTCTGCTTCCAGTCAGGTACCCAGCCTGTGTCCTATTTTGGTTCTCAGCTTAAGGAGACCAAACCTCTGCAAAGGTAAAAGCTTTTGCTGAAAGGGCGGGACCCGTGTTATTCTCAATAAAGACTCCCAGAAACTGGAAGGATGACATTTTCGTGGCACAATGACAGGCGACAAGTTGATGCTTGGGGACAGGGGCTCAGGCTGGCATTTGTGATTATCCAGCGGCCACACTTTCTGCTCAGAAGGCCAACTGCTGCCAGAAGTAGTGTTCTTAACAGTGTCCCTCTTGCCTGGAGGAGGTAAATAGCCAGAGGGTGGCTCAGGGCAGGGCTATTGGCTCTCCACCTCTTCACTTCCAGCCTGACGCACGTTGGGCCGACAGTGACTTTACCTGCCGAGCCGGGTGCTTGTGTGATGAACCGTTGCACTGCATCCCTTCGCCCAAGCCAGGAACCCCACGCAAGGGGGCGTCCGCCAGCGTCTTCCTGCATTGGGACCACCCCCCTCCCACCCCCGGTGGTTGCATTAACGATGCCTTTGATTTTGTGATGCCTGGTGCTCTGTGCTGCCGTGAAGAGCTGGGAGTAGGTCCGGGAAGGAGGGTAACAGTGCCCCATAAACGTGGAGGTGCCACAGGGGGAGGCTTCTCTTCAGACACTTGGTCGATTTCTGTGACAACGTGGAAGTAACATCACTGCTACCCGCTTTGGGGACCACCTTCCGGTTTTCAGGCTTCGTGTCAAACGCTTTTCGTGATATATTGGGCACCTGCTGTTTTTGCTGGACCCACATTCCTCCTCGTCTCTGGTAAAGGCACCTTGATTCTGATCTCAGGACTCACCCACCCCCTGGAACGTGTCATCTTTGAGGACCTGTTTTGTTTGCCTCGTCGTCACTCCATTGGCGAGGGAGGGAGTCCCTTCATTGGGTTGCGATGCCTGACGCTGGGCAGATGAGTGACAACAGATTATTGGTCACGCGTACTCCCAGGCCACACAGAGTCACGCGGGGGCTGCATCGGGAAGGGAGTCAGCAAGCAGGGAGGGAGGCAAACTTCGTAGGGTGGAGAGGGCGGGGTACCCCCTGGTTCCCACATGAGGATGTGGTCGGGTTGTCTGAACGACTCCATGAGCTGGCAGGAACGGAAACTGGCGGCTCAGGGACGGGAGGAATTGCCCCTGGTCCGTTTGCTAAGGCGGGTCCTTTGGCCAAGGGGCCCCGTTTGCAGGAGCAGAGCTGGAGGAGCATCTGTGGTCAGGACATTCGAAGCCTTCCCAGTTTTCCCCAGATATCGAGGCACACGTGACATTGGATCTTAACTTTAGGCTTTAAACCACACCTCGAAATCCGAGCTCTGTGTCTCCACTGGTAACGGGATGGGTGTGTGCCCCATCAGGCTCCCTGCCTTGGAAATACGAAACTTGAGGTGAGTGAAACAAGGTGGGAACAATGAACGGAGTTGATTAACCCCAACAGGGCTTCCCCGCAGGAAACCACTCATTTCCGTAACCTGGAATCCTGGTGTTTCCTGCCTTTTCCAGGGCCTTGGCGTTCAGTCTTTTCTTTCGAGTCTGGGAGCTGTCCTGTTGGCTACACTGTCCAGAGCTGGATTCTGTTGCTATAGGTGTTTCATGTTTATTTGACACAAAGACCCTAAGGGCTAAGTGAGTTTTGTTGTCCCCATTTTAAAGATGAGGAAACCGAGGCAAAGGGGTGCTCAGGTTGCCTGAATTCACAGAGCAAGTAAGAGGCGGCAGTGAGATTTGAAAAAATAAGAATTAACTTGACAATAATTTGCAGCTCAGTGTCTTTTTCTCTAAGAAGGGAATAGGTAGTGTGTCAGAATTTTAAGTCCCAAGTAGGCAGGGGAGTGCCGGGGAGATGCAGTGTTATCCAGTGCCGATTCTGGCCATCCCATGGGGTGTCATTCAGTCTGTCGCCCTGTGGAGTAACTTACAGCTCACCAAGAGCTAAGGAAACGCAGTCCTGGAATTCTAAGGGCGATTGGTTGTGAGGTGCCACATTGATGTGGAGATCGTAATTAGAGAAAGGTCATCATCTTTAAGTAGCTCAGGTGAGTCTGAGCCAAGCACATTCTGGCCCAGGTGAGAAGGGTGTGTGTGTGTGTGTGTGTGTGTGCACGAGTGTACTTCATGGCTCAGATTCCTGAGTCTTTTCCCTCACTGAGCACGTGTGCCTGGCCCTTGTGAGCAGACAGAGAAGGGCTGAGCAGAGCAAAATTGATTAGACTGGAAATGATGAGACCCTAGGCTTTCCCACCAATATATGATCACAAAACTGGGGAAGTGAGAGAAAAGTGGACAAAACCCTATAAAAGATAAAAATCCCTGCACATACATCGCAGCACGTCTGCAGAAGTAGGAGGAACCGCAGGAAAAAGAAAAGCCACTAAAACCAAAGAAAGAAAGGAGGAGAAGGAGGGTGGAAAGTGAGGAGAGGCCCTCCGGTTGGTCCCTCTTCCTTTCTAGGTGGAAGGAGGCCGGCCGCCCCAGCGTCCTGCACGGGGGCCCCTCCCTCCCCGTGCTCTGCCCGCGTAGGGCTGCTTAGGGGGGCTGCGCGGGTGCTGGAGCGGCAGGGTGATGCTCGGAGGTCATCACATTAGGCCTGTGGTCAGAGAGGAAGTGGTTTCCTGCTGACCCACAGCTCTGGGGCGTGGGGTCAGAACCGGTGGTGGCCCTGAGCCGTGTTCCCCACGGGGGCCCCGACTGATTCCCCAGAGTTTGCAGCCTGTGGCTCTTACCACGGTCTCAGGGCCTCGGTGCAGAAGGACCCACTGGGCCCCCGTCTGCAGCCAGTCTGGTGGCTGGAGAGATGGAGCCGTGCGAAGACACGTGGAGCTAAAATTGTCCTGCCCTTGTTTCCGCAGCTGAAAGACACACACTGTGAGAGTCATGGGTATTATGCTGTCAGTCCATTGAAGGCTTCAAACCCCTCGTCTGAGCCATCATCTCATCCCGGGGTGGCGATGGCTGCCCTTCAGCGCAGGGCTGACAGCAGCCGTGAGCCGGGGCTGTCTCTACTTCATGCACCGTCTTGAAGGACACCGTAGGGGCCAGGCCAGGGCCTCCTTTCCACTTCCGCCTGGGAGGCAGTACGGGCAGAAATTCTCTCGTCAGGCCTCACTGTGCAGGGACGCAACCAGCCTGGAAGACCCACAGAACGCAGACTTTTCATGACCGATTCCTCCACTAACCAGTTCTTCTTCCCCAAGGTTGCTGCTCCCTGACCTGTTGGCTAAGAGTCTGGAGTCAGACTGCCTTTGTTAAATTCCAGCTGCGCTACTTACAAGCCGTGTGACCTTGGCTTCACCTTTCTAAGCCTTAGTTTTACTGTTTTACAGTGATAAACTTACTTGATAGATTGCCATGATGATCAAAGGAAGTAAGCCACACAAAAACCTCAGCACCTTATGCTGGCACACAGAAAGCAGCTAATGGTCCATGTTGTTTATTGATGATGACAACCAGATGGTTGTCTTAGGTTCCTCTGCCCCTTGGATTTTTCCCGGCCACAGCATGGAGATCACGTGGTCCAAGGTTATTGCAATAATGATCCTGGTTGCGGGGGAAGGAGAGGACAGGGAAAGGAATGAAGATGGATGACAAATATTAAAGTCAAGTCCTTGGTGCTTCTGGGCACACCCTACCCGGCTTCGTACTTACAGGTTACAAAGCCAAGCTCAAATGGCCAATGTTCTTAGAAAGTTGGCTCAAACCACGGTTGCTGTTGTGTTCTTAGTGGGCAAGAGGCCGTGTTTCTCAACTGGACTAGCTCTGAGAAAGGCAAGGTAGGAAGGTTGTCTTCGCCTCTCCAGCCTCCTTCCTTGAGGCCCCTTTGATGGCAGTCGTGTCCTCCAAGCATGTCGGGTTGTCGTGTCTTTTCTTGTTCTTATCAACACCTGGTTTTAGAAAGGGGTCTGAAGCAAATTGATACCGAGATGTAAGTGACGGACAGTCTGAAGTGTCACCTCTTCAGGGGGAGTTTGGTTTTTGATACAAAATACTGCACTCCCCACATTAGTTTTAAGAGTGGGGCAGGCATTCTGGCGGGGGAAGGTCAGGTCTTCCTACTTAGGTGGTTAATGACCTGCTCAGCCTTGGTGTGCAAATCGCCACCTGCTCAGCTTAGC
Source organism: Camelus ferus (assembly GCF_009834535.1). Lineage (NCBI taxonomy): Eukaryota > Metazoa > Chordata > Mammalia > Artiodactyla > Camelidae > Camelus > Camelus ferus. The sequence goes on from NC_045716.1 coordinate 2,347,330, forward strand.
AGGTGGCATGGGGAGCACCAGTCGAACAGGGGAGTCAAATGATTTACGAGATGTATTTTTGAAGTTTCTCAGGGGACACTGGGACACTGAATCTCCTGCCCTATCTCCCCAACTTGCTCCTAAAATTCTTCAGTTCTAGACGATGCTATTAAGCAGGTGGCTGCTTGCTTTTCCCTTGCTGAGCGATGCTTTACGAGAGGCATTTCTGGGAACTGGAAACCCACGGCAAGATTGGCAAGGGCCTGACAACTCCCCTATACACAGCCTTGTTTTAAAATGACTTTCAGCCTCCACATCCCTGTCCTTTCATTCATGTTGTCACTTACTTGCACACGATGAATTTACTGATTCAGATGAGCATCAGCGGATCTTCCCTAAGGCTTTTGCTTCGTGTTTATCCGTAACGATGCTGGATGTTCTAGAGTAGCTTTTGAAAAAACCTGTAATACAGAGTAAGAACATACATAAAGTATGTGTCATTGCACATAAGAGTCCTTACTTCTACTGCGTGTGAAAGGCGTTGTTTGCCCTCTGAAACGAGTTCACTGTGACGGTGGTGCTGGTCATGACCAGCTTGGCCCTTGGTGAGCCTGGCTGGAGGTGTCTTCTGAAAACGCTTCACTCATCCCTAGCGTGAGGCCTCCCTCCCTCCCACAACAGACCGAGGACAGCTCAGGGCGGGGAGTTCTCCCAGGCGCAGGGGCAGTGAGGGTGGTTCTGGGGTCCACACCCAGCAAGCGCCACGCACATGATCCGCGTTACCAATTCCTCCTGCCATCGTGGAAACGGCAGTGAGGGAGTGGAAAGGAGCCCGTTTTAGTAAAAGAATCTGGCTGAAGGGCTAGTGTCAGGGACTCCACTTTTTTTATCCCACTTCCCATATGGGTCCAGGATGGCTCCTGCCCCCTTACCCGCCTTCCCCAAGTTGGCACGTTTTTCTTCCGTGGATGACTGAATTGGGCAAGGATCCTGCCCTTTGAGGGGCCGTATCACAGATTCCAGGCAGAGGGATATAAACCAAGGAAGGCTGCGACAGGCTTGCCTAGAAGCGGTTGAGCTGAGGACACGTGAGGCATTGAGTATTTGCCTCCTCGGTGATTAACTCATCAGTAAATTCAGACACGCCGTCTCAAGGGGAAACCTCTCCAAGCCATTATCAGGAACGCCTGTGTATCCTGGGAAATGGCTTCCCCTGCTATTTCTACAAGCTGAGAAACATGCACATTGTGCAAGCAGAGAAGCACAGAAAATTGCAGTATGGTTACTGGAGGAATCCCTATTTATCTGAGTCTTGTTAGATCAAAAACCACTCAGGCTCTGTTGATATTTGGATTAAAAAAATGCTATTTAAGCTTATATTTAAAGCTGCAGTGAAATCTCAGTTGTTTAAACACAAAATGTTTCTATACATTTCCTGAGAGGATGGCAAACTTCTTTAAGGCAGACACAGCATCTCATCACTACTTTATAGCTCCTGTAAAACCAAGTGCCTTGCTGGACCATTTGTTCCTGTTCAATAAATATTTGTTAAATGAATGATGCAGTTTGTGGTTTAACTCCTACAAATTGTAATCTCAAATCAGCTCTTCTCAACGCTCAGCCCACTCCCTGCGCCCCACCCTGACTTCCCAGGGTGCTGAGGGGATGCAAACAAAGCCTAATTAGGAGGGTAAATCGACTTCCAAACCCACACATACAAACAAATGTAGGCCAGTGCTTCAGAGTTGTCTGTGGTTATTATCCCTGACCCTGGGCTGGCCCAATTTTTACAGATAATCAGGTTAGGGCTGATATTGGCTCTGTATCTCCACTTTAGAGCAGAGGGAAAAGGCGGGAGGGTGCCGTGAGAACAGACCAGGAGAAAATAAAGTTAAGTAAACCCTGGAGTTGTTCTGGGTTGAAGACGCAAAAACAGAAAGGATAGTATTTTCCTTAGCTGCAGCCTATGCCAGTCAACGTCCAGGCCACCCCTCCACGAGCCCTCGTTCTGTGTGCTGTCTCACCAGGTTTGCTCCGCCATGGGGCGGGGGTGTGGGGGGCAGGCAGGGCGTGGGAGACCAGAGCAGCTTGTTACTCAGATGAGTGTCACCTCCTCTGGGGATGGTACAACTTTCCAGGCCCCCAGGGAGGAGTTCTTCTTGACGCTTTTCCTACTTCTCCGGCATCTCTTCTGGAAATGTGGGCTGCAAGAGAAAGTGCTCCTTCCCCTTCAGGGGGGCAGTCTGTAGAGATTGAAGCCTGGAGGGCAAGGGATCTTGGCAGAACTGGGGTCAGGGCTCTGGCTGGGAACTGTATACTCAGTCTGGACTGTTCAGAACCCCTCTGTCTTGTCCAGCACTGCAGAGTGCATGGCATGTGACAGGTACTCAGCATGAATGAATGAATGGGTGAGTGTGTGAACGAACTTGCTGGAAACAAAGTGCGCTTGCCTTTTTATCATTGGCCTGCACATTCCAGTGACCCAGTGCTCTTCCATTTAGCAGAGGTAACTTGCTGGCCATGTGCTTGCAGTCAGTGGACTGTGATGTAGGTATGTTAGGCAGGCAGTTATTTGGTGTAAATCAGGGGACAGAAGTTTTTAGTCTCCCTCAAAATGCTGGGTCATCTCCTGGGGATTCATTCCTCTGACTGGTCTGAAATCCCTGTCATCATTATCACTTAGGGGCGAGATAACAAAGCTGAAGCACTGAATTGCCTGGGGCAGCCACTGGAAATGTGCAGCATGTCTTTATGTAGGAAGTCACAGACAATGTAAATATTTTACTTACGATCGGACTTTTCACCCTTTCCCAGGTTAGCTGGTCGATCCCTTTGTTAACAAGTATACGAGCTATAAGGCAAGAGCTTGAAAAGCAGAGGACCCCGCAGGGACGAGGAAAGATCTCAGGGGAGATGGCATCTCGAGGGTTTCAGCCCAAAGGGCGGCTGGACTCGGAACGGGAGACCTTTGCCTCTGCCTATTTAGATAGAGGGTCCTGCTTTCCGCTCTTCTCCAGACTTCGCCCCATCTCCAGCTGGAAGTCGGCTTCCTTTGTAGGCAGCATCCAGTTTTCCAGGCTGCTGGATAAGAGGGATGCATCTAAAGAGTAGTGTTGAGGTCAACCCGGCAATGTTAGCTCATTTCAGGAGCAGCCGCTATGTCCAATATAAGCGTCGCAGGAACCCCCTTTATGGTGCACTTTGAGGGGCAAAAAGTGGCACCTGTCCCAAGGGGATTGGAATATGGCCCAAGAGAAGTGATAACTCGGATCTATCTTTTCCTCTGAGTCTGACATCTTGCTCCTGATGAAGTTTCCTAAAATGCAGCTGTTACAATGTCATAATTCTGCTCAGAGACATCCAGTGGTGGTTTTTTTGGCCATCAACTCAAACTCCCACTATGCTTCTTGGTGCCTCCAATTTCACTTATTTGCCTCTTTGGGGACAGAGCAAGAGGCAGGGGGAGAAGAGGCCTGACTGTCATGTGGGATATATTGAACAGGCTTTCAGGAAAACATGACAGACATGTTGAGTGCATTTTTATGACGAACTTGTCATGATTCACAATATGTATCACTTGTTTATTAGAATTGGGAAGCTTGGGAGGAATATTTGACTGGGGTTGGGAAACCTGAATATGAATGCTGACTCTGCTGTATTACTGACAATAAATTCTTAGATAATTTAGTATCCTTCTAGTATCTGTTTCCTCGAAGGTAGTTCGCCGACTGGGTTGTTGTGATCAAAGTAGATGAGTGCAAAAGAGTCCTTTCAGATACTAAATTTTATTTTTATTTTAATTTTTTAAATTGTAGTACAGTCAGTTACAATGTGTCAATCTCTGGTGTACAGCAAAATGTCCCTGCCATGCATATACATACATATATTCGTTTTCATATTTTTTCCATTAAAGGTTATTACAAGATATTGAGCGTAGTTCCCTGTGTCATACAAAACTTTTTCAGGTGCTAAATTTTAGATTCAAAGTACTTTACAACACAGAATTTTGTCAGCTGACAAAAATTAGTGATCTCATTGATTTTTAAGTAAAGGGCTATTTCCATTTTTTTGGTACTTAATACAATGAGAAATCTAATAGAAAGTGTTTGGTCTCCCTGAGACACCTCTGAATCCGGGAACTCTGCTGTTTCGTGAGGGCCATGGAGATTAGAAGGTGGGAGACGCATCCTGCATCCTCTGAAGGCAGAGTCACCCTGAGGAGGAATCCGGGGTCCCATCTAGAATACCACCCCGGACTCTCACCCCTTTCTCTCAAAAGGGAAGCCAAGAAGAGAGATGCTCTTGGTTACTTTTCAGGGCAGGAATGCTAAGGGGTCAGAGATTGGTGTGCTCACTAAAATACGCAGGGACACAGAACCCCATCATGTGTGGAGTGTGGACGCGGAGGGGCGGCGTTTTGGGGGTCAGGTTGGGGTGAGCAGTTACACCTGCTGCCTTCCATTTTCCGTGGAAAATGACTTCAGCTGCTGCCCAGTAACAGCCGGTTCATCAAAGCCTTTGAGAACAGCTTTGAAAATGTGTCAGCCAACAGCGGGCAGGAGCGGCCTGGCAGCTGGGGGACCCCTCGCCCGAGCGGAGGCGCGGGAAGGAGCAGATGGAGGCCTTCCTCCCCTTGGCTGCCTCGCAGGCTCGTTGTGCGTGCTCAGGACTCAGAGATCTGCCCGGGGCGGATCCGTAACACGGTTTTCGCCCTTGGCCCCCAGCTCTGGAAGGCGTCTTGTAAGCCCGCCTGCACTCTCCTTTGTGCGGTGTGAGGCGCCAAGCGCCCTGGGAGGGTTCGCTGTCCCGTGAAACCGGCCTCGAGTCGCTCATGTGCCGTTAATCACGCGGCCGAGCCGTTGCTGCCGGAGCGCGGCGTTCATTACAGTCCTCGAGGGACCCCTTGCTCTCCGTTCCAGACCTACTGGCTCTTGGAATAGAGATGTCCATCCTGCCAGGAAGTCCCCAAACCCGCAGCGCGTCGCAGGCCAGCCCGGGGCTTCCCCCGCATCCCCACTGCGGTCCCCAGGGAGCTGTGAATCCCCTCGATTCCCGAGGAGCCAACTTCGGGAAATCACAGCGCAGGAAGCAGAGCCTCGGGCGGCGGTCTGCGCGGGGTCCCGGTGCCGCGGGGTGTGAGTCCAGCCCGTTTTGTGAATGACTGCCAGTCTCCCTGTGGCCGGTGCTGGGACGGCTCCGCCCTGGTCCCTTCAGGACCGGTCCAGTTTTGAACACTGGCAAAGCAGTTTGCTTAGTTAGCAAGTTCACTCTCGCCTGAATAATACTGCTGATTTTTTCCCCCAGTTTCTTCTTGGACTTCGTGGAATTATTTTTTGGCTTTCCAGGGAGAAGGGATTATTTTTCTTCAAGGAAATTTCAAGTAAAAGGTAACAACAACAACAACAACAACAACAATAAATAACTATTGAGCACTTCTATGTGGCAGACATTACTGTAAGTGTACGCTTTTGAACTCATTTATGATCCCTGTTTTATGGATTTAAAAATTGAGGCAGAGCAGGGTTAAGTCGCTTGCCCAAAGGCACATCGCTTTTAACTGGTGGAGCTGGGATTCAAACCAAGGCAGTCTGGCTGCAGAATCTGCCGTCTTAAGTCCTACAACAGACACAGTAAAACAAACCCAAACAAAGAAACGAAACACGCAGTGACCAGATGATGCCAGCTCCTCATTCAAAGTCTGTCAACTCACATGTAGATTTTCATGGCTTTGGCTTCTCCATTCTTCCTGATTTTATATTTTTCTCCATTCTTTGGTCTAAGCAGCCCCTGTGCCAGAGGGTAGCAGGGTAAGGGAGGGACAGGGAACTCAGATCCATCACCTGTCAGTGATCGTCAGCCATTCTAGTCAACATCAAGTGAGGGAAGCACGCGGTCCTCTGTGTCGTCCTTCCCAGCACTACCTCTGATGCCCTGAATTAGAGACACTAGCACATTGAAGTCTTTGGAAACCCTCCCTGTTCTCAGGCCTTACTTTTCTCTGACTTCATTTGAATCATTTTAATAAACAATGAAGGGCAGTGACTCGCTACAACGTTTTCTGTTATAAGGTTCCATCAACTGAAAGAGGAATTCTGTTCTCAATACAGCTTTACCCTTGAGGGGTGTCGATGGGTGGGTGGGTGGGGTTACCAATCTTACCACCTTATAGGTCGTTGCTGATTGTAAGGCATCTTGGTTACAGACATGTTAAAATGTGAGAAATAATGGGTTTCAGAACTGAGAAAATAGAGTATTTTATTTCTCTTGCTCAGCAAGGAATAAGCCTTGTTAAGGTAGCGTTTTGTCAGGGTTCTTCTTATGTGGTCTGCCCTCTCTGGGTATCAGAATTTTGATTACAGTTGTCAGCTGGAGTTCAGCCTGGTTCAGATGTCTATTTTTAGCAATAGCTGAAGGGTTGCTTTTTTTTTTTTTTTCCAAGACAAGAGGAAGATTACTTAAGAATAAGAGAACTGACTCATGGAAGGGGTCTGAGTTTCTTTCTTGTTAGGAAGGGGCTGGCTTCAGGGGTGGCCCTCTAATGGGCTGGAAATTGAGTGGGGATTCCTTATCTGAGGCAGAAGAACTGGAAAAGTCAGGGAGTTGAGCTGTGTTTGAGATCAGGGACAGCAGAGAGATTCAAACTCCAGAAGGAAATTCAAGTACCAAGATTGTGGTAGATTTATCATTAAAATGGCCCCAGTCCCTGTATTCACGCCTTGATAATGTGACTTTATAGCCCTTCTCATCAAGTGGTGAATCTATTTACCACTACTAGCTCTTGAATCTCTGCTGGCCTTATAACTTGGTTTGGTCAGTAAAGCATGGCCGAGGAAGGTCATGCCAGTGCCAAGCCTGGGCTTCAAGAAGTGTTTGCACTTCTCGTCTTTTGCTTGGGACCTTACCTCCACCATAAAAAGGCTTGGCTGGCCAGATGGATGATGAAAAACTTGTGCCCAGTCATCCTCATCACCCTAGCCAACAGGCATTGATGTGCCAGGCATGCTAGTCAGACCATCCAAGACCAGCCAGGCCCTGCTGATCCACCAGTTGACTTTGGATTCACAAGCCAGTCTAGTCAAGATCAGCCAAGCCTGGCCCAGATTAGAAGAATCAGTCAGATGACTCAGAGATACATAATCAATAACAAATGGTGATTATTTTAAGTCACGAAAATATTCAGGGGTGGGGAGTATAGCTCAGTGCTAGCATGCATGCTTGGTGTGCACAAGGTCCTGAGTTCAATCCCCAGTGCCTCTGTTGGGGGGAAATTATTTTTTAATTTAAAAAAGATATTAAGTGGCTTGTTACACAGCAATAACAAACAGATACAAATACCAAATACAGGTTTGAAATTAGGGCACCACACCTAAGGGTTTAGAATAAGACAGACACTAGGTTTGGAGCAACAGCAACTCAGAAGTGAAAGATGGGCTTAGAGGGTCTTTGCTGAGACCTTGGGTGGTCTGTGACTTACCTTCATGAGTATCTGGTAGATTCTTCAGTTAGATGGGTTTTGACACAGGGATGCAGGCAGAGTAGGGAGAATGAAAACTGGAGAAGCCAAGATTTTTTTGTTTATGAAAATATCCCTAGCATTGGATCCTTAGCAAAATGCCTGGCCCGAGGAGGTGCTAAGTAAATAAAAGTTGATCAAAATTAATAAGTAAATCCTCTCTCTGGTAGAAATTTCATTTGTTCTTTCATTCATCCTTTCAACAGATTTTATATTGAGCACTATATATGGGTGTAGATGCTCATGAGTGGGCAGGCATATGTGCACAATTCTGCACAAGTTTTGAAATTCCACATCTACCAGACACAGAATGTGTATCAGCAGTTTCCTAAACGTTCATCTCCAGCATGTGCATATGTAGTATATTCTGCAGTGCGTTGTGATATTTACCTCCAAACCTTGTATCTAAAACTGGGCACGGACTAGAAAATGTCTCTTCCGTTCAGGCAAGAACCCTCTTATGGCTATTTAAGAGTGACGGTAGGTAGTTTTTCAGTTGCTCAAAATTCGGGTGGCCTGCAGAGTTCCCATCAATAGGATTCCTGAGCTCCAGGAACAGGAGTTCCTGAGTTTCTGAGTGCACTGAAATGTAGGAAGGTTTGTTTGCCTTCCAAGCACTCTGTGAAATGTGAGTGTCATCACATGTCCATTTCTGTGGTGCTGCAAATGTATCTCACTTGGCCCTGCTGCAGTGATGGGAGGGCTCAGGACCTGCTCCAGGGCGGGTTTCCAGAGTCAGTATGAAAAGGACCAATCCTGTCAGCAGAAGTTATGACTGCTGAGATATCCCCTAGGTGTTCTTATCAAACACCTTCTCTGATTATGGTCTTTTATTATTCTACCAAGAACTTGTTTCATGTGTGCAGTGAGGTAAGCCAGTGGTTCCCAAATCCAGTCCATCTATAGGTTCCAGTCAAAGATCAAGTTAGCACTAAAACACACACACACACACACACACACACACACACACACACACACACACAAAGTGGGAAAAAACCTAACACGATCCACCGTGTGTATGTGTGCATGGGTGCCTGTGTGTATGCATATATAGGTGTATATATATTTCTTTTTATCAATTTCTATGTACCTAAGTGTGGGTGCAAAGTTTCCAGCTAGACTTTCCTGAGAAGAATTATCCTTCATTCTCAGATTATGTCCTTCATACTTTTTTTGGCATTAAGATTATTTTATGAAATGATGGCAATAGAAGATAGCCACTTTTAATGTTCTTATTTGAAAAAAATAAAGATTGATGACCCTGTGGTTGCTGCCAAGGAATTTTATACATTTACTGGGGATATGATTGATAGGTCTGGAAATCACTGAAAGGTTGAACTAGGCCCTGTGACAGACAGAGGAGGACGGCTCCTTGCTCTCCAGGAGTAAGCAATCCCTGTGCGACAGGTAGACATTTGGGCAAAATAACTGGCACCAAGTTAACTTCCAAAGCTGTGTTCAATAAGTGGGCTATGTCATGATAGGTGAGTGAATTAACATACCTATTATATTCAAGAAAAAAATTAACCCATCTGAGACAAAAAAGAGTTGACCAAAATTTCAGAACAAGCAAACACAAATCAACTTTCTACTAAAGCCTGGATTTCATTAGTTGCCAACATCAGGTTTACTCATTCATTGGTCCTAAAAATGAAGTTGGGGTGGTGGATACATTAAAAATGGTTAGTGTAGAAGAGAAAGAGCTGGGAAGTACCCAGAATGAGTTTGAAATCTGGCTACTCCATGATGCATTCGTGAGCTTTTGCTGCATAACAAAACATCCTAAAACTGAATGGCTTAAAACAACAACCATTTATTAGGTCGTATTTATGTGGGTCAGTTGGGGAGTCCTTCTGGTTTGTGCTGGTTTAGCTGATCTTGGTTGGGCTTGCTCATGGGCTGGTGGGCTGGCTGCTGGCTGGATTATCATCTACTATGGCCTCACTCCCACATCTGGCAGTTGACTGGCTGTTGGCTGGTACAACAGTGGTGACTGGATCACATATTTCTGTTCATCCAGTAAGCTAGTGCAGGCATCTTCACATGGAGACTGCAGGATTCCAAGAGCAGCAGGAGAGAGCAAACCTCAATTTACAGTGCCTTCCAAGCCTCTGCTTTCACCCTGTTTCTCTACATTGTTTCATTCCTCTAAGCCAAAGCTTCCCAGCTTGTTGGCCTAGGGCACACTGCCATGTGCTCAGGCATTCCTTCCCTCAGCATTTGGGCAGTGCAGCAGGGCCATGGACCCCACTTAACTCCAGTGTTCTGTTAAAAAAAAAGCATTTTTGTGTTTTTAAAACAAAAACAAGTATATGATTTATTTCAGATAACCTAGAGAAATTTATCAGTGTAACATAAACAAGGAAGAGTCTCTTGCTGGATGGAGATAATATTGAAACTTTTCAGAAAGGACACCCATGAGAAAAGAGTTCAATTTTGAATGCAAAATGTGATTCATTGCCTTCATAGATTGCTCCTTAATCATGCAAAATCTGGGATTCAGAAGGAAAAATTCTTGAGAAGGTTATGAACTTTTTTACTCGTCGATTTTTTTGTTAAATAGATCCATCTTTAAAAATTTTTTATTCTGATATAATTGACATGTAACAGTAGTTTCGGTATACAACATAATGCTTTGATATTTGTATGTATCATGAAGTGATCACCACAATAATAAGCCTGATTTGAATCTATTACCACATGTAGTTACAAATTTTCTCTCTCTCTCTTTTTTAAGACTTACTCTCTTAGCAACTTTCAAATATACAATACAGTATTATTAACTATAGTCACCATACTGTACATTACATCCTATGACTAATTTATTTTATAACTGGAAGTTTGTACCTTTTGACCCCCTTCACCCATTTTATCCAACCCCTACCCCCAACCTCTGACAGTCACCCATCTGTTCTCTGTATCTATGAGTTCGTTTGTTTGTTTTTGATTCCACATATAAGTAGGATCATATGGTATCTATTTTTCTCTGCCTTATTACGCTTAGCATAATGCCCTCAAGGTCCATCCATGTTGTTGCAAATGGCAAGATTTCATTTTTAATGGCTGAATAATATTCCTTTATATATCTATATAGATATATATGTATGTATCACCTTTTCTTTATGCATTCATCCATTGATGAGCACTTCAGTTGTTTCCACATCTTGGCTATTGTAAATAGTGCTGCAGTGAACATGGGGGTGCACGTACCTTTTCAAGTTAGTGTTTATTTCTTTCAGATAAATACGGAGATGTGGAGTTTCTGGATCTTATGGTAGTTCTATTTGCATTTTTTGAGGAACCTCCATACTGTTTTCCACAGCAGCTGCACCAATTTCAGTTCCCACCAACAGAGCACGGGGGTTCCCCTTTCTCCTCATCCTCGCCAAGGCTTGTTATTTCATATCTTTTTGCTGATGACCCTTCTAACAGGCATGAGGTGACATCTCATTGTGGTTTTGATTTGCATTTCCCTGATGATGAGTGAGGTTGAGCACTTCCATGTACCTGTTGGGCATCTGTACCTCTTCTTTGGAAAAAAAAATGTTTATTCAGATCTCTGCCCATTTTCTAGTTGGACTGTTTGGTTTTTTTGCTACTGAGTTATATGAGTTCTTTGTATATTTTGGATATTAACCCCTTATATGATATGCAACTACTTTCTCCCATTCAGTAGGTTGCCTTTTCATTCTGTTGATAGCTTCCTTTGCTGTCAAAAGCTCTTTTCTGTATGTGAAAATCTGAGCAGTGGTTCTCTAAGCCAGCAGGTGTTGCGTGTGGTCCTAGACTTGCTGCATCAGCATTGCTGGGAACTTGTCAGAGGTGCAAATCTCTAGACCTACTGAATCAGAAACTCTGGAGGTGGGGCCCAGAGTTTTAACAAACACGCCACAGGATCCTCATATCCCCTAAAGTTTGAGACTCAGGGCTCTAAGCCACTTTCTCAGTGGTCACCAATTCAGTTCGCAATTCAGTTTCCATCTCAGTTATCACCCATGTTGACTTCTCCGCGTACTTGAGCCTTCTTTCTCAAAAGCCCATCTTTCCCGGCTTCTGTGACATTTCATTCCTCTGGCTCCCCTGCTCCTCACTCTGCTAATCTCTGATCGGCTCCTCTCTCCTCCTCCTTTAAATGTAGTCACTTCTCAAGGTTCTGTCCTCAGCCCCTCTCTTGAGTGATTTCATTTCTCTCATCATCTCTTCTCTTCAAGGAGAGAGCTCCCAGCTTCCCACCTTTTTGCTAAAATCCAGCACTATTTTCCCATCTCCTCCTCACCTTCTTCCCTGGGATAGCAATGGAACTCAACCAATCCCAAACCAAACACATGATAGTTCTCCTTTTAGCAGCCCACATCTGCTCTTTCTCCTGGGTCCCCTTGCTCTCAAAGCCCATTTGCAAATGTGAGATGATAGAGTCATTCCCATCTCCCTCCCATCTTACCCCGCCCTGAGCTCCCCCATCCCTCATGGCAGATCAAATTCTGCTGACTCAGCCTTTTTTTTTTTTTTTTTTTTTTTGACTCAGCCTTTGTTCATCTCCTGTCACCTAGGGATTTACAATAACCGTGACTGGCTTCATTTTCCTCCAGTCCCTCTCTACTCAGTAACTCCTCAACACACAGATCTAATCATGAAAATGATTTGATTAACATGCCTTTATTTAAAACTTTTTAAAAATTGTCTGGTTGCAAATGTACCCCTTAAATTGCATCCTCCATTGCAGACCCCCATCACACTTAACTTTCTGCTCCAGCCTCCCTAGAAAGGGCTCTCGCTGTTCCCCAAACACACTGGGCACCTCTAGACTCTGTGCCTTTACACAGACTGTTCCTCAGCCTTGATTCTCCTCTTACTAAACTCCACGGGTCAGAATCCATGGGTCACCTTCACTGTGCAGGTCAGATGACGCCTCCTCTCAGAGGACAGCTCTGATTTCTCACATGGACCTGGTCTCCCCTCCTCCCAGCGATTCTGTGTCACTCTGAGTCCTTAGCTCACTTACCTATGCATTCGTGTCACTTAAATCTCTCTCTCCTCTGGATGGCCCGGGACACGACAAGAATGTCTTAGTCAGCTTTGCAACCCCACGGCACACAGCAGGCCCCATGATGGTTTGCTGAGTGGACCTGATTTTGTTGAACTGCGTTTGGTGCAGCAGTTAAATGGTGATCGTGACCGTCTACAGAGGCAGGGTGCTCACCGCAGCAGCCACCCCGCGAGGGTGGGTCATCTGGGCAGCGCTTGTCAGCGCATCTGGAGGCAGACTTGAAGGAAGAGATGAGCCTGTAGCAGGGAGGGTGGTTCCTGGCCCTGCGTCCCCGCGTCCCCTCCAGAAAGGCCCTTGTTTGGGGTCTCCTTCCTGTCATTGGCTGCGCTTGCTGAGTCTCCTCAGCTGCACTCCCTTCGGTGTTCTCTGGCTTCGCTGTTTATTTGTTTCCCTGAGAGCCTCTTTCCCTGGCTGTGGCTGTAAATAGAGCCGAGGACTGTCAGCGTGGGGGCCTGGGCGGGAACCTGCCGCACGCGGGCGGCCGGTCCAGTAGACTCTGGTCTCCGACGGGGAGGGGTTATCCCTGGGGCCCGCGAGCTGCTCCAGGCACTGGCCCAGGCTGCTCAGAAGGTTTTGCCCCTGACCGTCCAAATGGGACTTCACACACTGAAGCGTCGCACGACACACTCTCTCCACCCCTCCGCGCCCTCCCTCTTGCTCCTGATCTTGCCACCACATCCCCAGTCACAGGCTGGGCAGTTGGCCGAGGGGACACTCGGGTTTGCCTGCAGAGTGACAAATCACACGAAACATTTCATGCACGATACTCTTCCATGCCTGACTTCTGTCTCCTCTTTGAGAATGCTGGAGCTCTACACTGCCTAGCCTTTCCGAGTTCCTAAGCCAGAGCGGCCTTGCTTGTTGGTTCTGTGGTAGGAGAGATACCAGCTTGAAGCCAGACCAGGAGCATGGCCTTTGTCTTTCGAGTCCAGCCTGGTCTGGTTTTAAGCTGAAGCTGGTTCTCCCTCCCTGATGCCGGTTACCCTGCTTCACCTCCTTCCCCGCTGTGCAACCCAGGGGACCTCCTCCCTCCCTCACCTCCACCACAGGCCCCTCAGGGCTCTGCCTCTTCCTGAAAATTCTCCAGAGCAACAGCCCCTCGGAGGCAGCTGCCCGGGAGCGGGCCGTCAGCGGGAGAGCCACACAGACAGTGCCATCCTGCTGGAGTCTGCGGTCCTCCCCCGACTCTGCGTGGCAGTGTGCATCATCTGTCAGAGTGCCCCCTCCCCTCCCTCCGCTTCCCCACCCCCTTCCCCTGGCGCTGCTCGCTGCTTTCTGCTTTCCCCGTTCATGAGATGCAAAGCCCGGAGAGGAGTGGAGCCGGCGGGAGCCGCGTGTTGCAGCCACTCTGCTAGGGGCCGAGGTGAGGGGAGCCGCCCCTCGGCCACCCTCTCCCATGTACCAGCAGGTGGCTGACTGTCACTCAGGGTCGCTCCGAGCCATGCCCAGCTGGGGCCCGTGCCAGCCCCACCTTTTCCGCTGCACTGCTCACCGCCAGACAGGTAAGAGAGAGCAGCTCTTCCAGCCGGGCCTGAGCGGGTCCCTGAACTGGCCGTCCGAGCCACGATCTTGCTGGGAAGTGCAGGACACCCCAGAGCAGAAAAGGCACTGTCCTCCTGGCACAACCCTGCTTCGTTCTCCAGCTGAGCTCTCAGAGAGGGTGAAGCCTGTCCCCGTGCCGGGAGCAAGGGTGCAAGAATGTGCCTGTTCTTCGCGGGTAGTGGATGCTAAGCTGCAAACGTCCCCCCCTTTTTTTTTCTCCCTCCTCCTCCATCCCAACTCCCCAGGTCCCCTGAAACCTGCTTTCTGGTCCAAAGGGATGCAGTATCTTCCCTGCGATCCCTTTGGGGGCTCTGAGGACATGGTAGGTTATATCTAGATGGTGACACTGTCTCTGTTAGTTTCATTCATGTCTTTTTCAGCTGTTATTTTAAGTGGGTCTCCTGCACAGCAGTCTGGCTGCCCACAGCAACTGTTTGGTTTCCAGTCAGCGGGCAGGGCTCCGGTGATGCTGGTGACTAACACTGGTGGCACATTCCGATGCAGGAGGACTCACAATGACAGAGTTCTAGGGAAATCAAAATACACTGGAGGTCACCTGTTTCTTTTTTCTTTTCTTCCCAGCTTTATTGAGATGCAGTGACAAAACTGTATTATGTTTAAAGTGCACAATGGGATGATTTGATACATGGATACATTGTGAAAGGGTTCCTGCCATCGAGTTAGTTAGCACATCCACTGGCAGGTCACCCATTTCTGTTTTAAAAATATTTTTCCGAATTTTTATCATTGCATATAATGCTGAAATAACATCATAGTTAAAGGTTTGTTCACATTATGGATTGTTTTCTTAGACCTACTCTTAACTAGACCTTCTGGAATGAGGTTTTTAAAAAATTGATAGCAATTGCCTTAGAACTTTATTTTGATTTCAGGTGTACAACATAATGATTTGATATATGTATATATTGTAAAAAGATCACCACAATAAGTCTACTTAACACCCAGCACCACACATAGCTACAGGTTCTTTTTTTTGTTCTTTTGGTTTTTTTTTTGGCAGGTTGCCAATTTCTAAGCAGTGAGTTGAGAACACAGTTACCCATCTGCAGGAGGTGATGGGTCCTTGGCATCAGCTAACTGGGTCCTTCTCAGTGCTGTCTAGGCAGTGACTTTTGAGGGGTGTGGAGGAGAAGGGTGGCTTTTCTCACTGTTAGTTTCACTCAGTATCAATCGATTGCTTCACTCCAACCTCAAAACCCAGCTTTCAGGTCCTCATAGGTCTTTAACTTACGATGCTCTCAACCTAGTGCAGTAAGCAGGAGGGCATGCCCTGTCCTGCTGTTTGGGTTATTTTTGGAGTCTTTGTCCCTACAGTTTTGAAGAACTCCAGGGTTTTCTTGGAAGATGCAGGAGGTTCTGGAAAGTAGGGGAGTGAGATACTGGTTATCATGAGATCATATAAACGCTTGGGGAAAGTTCAAAGCTTTAAACACGCAGTGTGGCATTATGCTATTCGTGGCTGTTATTTCTACCATTTCAGGCTGGGAATGCTAGCCCTGTGAGCATTTAATCAATCTGGCAAACTAGTTTTTCTTAAGCATTTGCTCTCTGCTCAGTCCTCAGAGTGCATGTCCTAGAAGAAGGTTGATGGGAGTGGGGTGCGTGGGGATTGGAGTGTGTCGTGTGGCCCCTAGCCCACCACAGCCAGGCGAAGGTAAGATGTTCCTGGGGACCAGGTCCTTTTGATATTTAAAAAAAAAAAAAAAAAAAACTTCACATAGTGCCGTACACACAAAGGAGTCTGAAAACTTTCTCCTATTCTTTGTCCAGTTGAGTAAGACCTGCTAATGAAGCCAAGGTCTTTCTCCTACGGGTCAGTCAGCTCTGGTCTGAAGAACATGGTTCTTTAGACACAAGAGCTATTTCACAAACACCAGGGACTCCCAGGGGATTGAGTAAGAGAGTGGATGGATGACTGCACAAAATCCATCATCTTTCTATTTAAAAAACCCTTCAGATGTGGATCTCAGGGGATGGGTCAGCAGCAACTGCATACAACGGGAAGTTGTACGGGGTGGAAAAAGCCCTAGCGGTCCTGGGTTCACATCTCCTTAGGGTCTTTAACTGAATACCCCGTGCCCTTCATTCAGGGCTGCTGAACGCTTTTGGTTTTGTAATCTGTAAAATGGGCAAAATAACAAGAGCCCAGCTTACCTCCTTCCAGAGGTTTTTGTGAGGATCAGCCAAAAGAAATGATGATGGCTCCCAGTTATCAGGATGTGCCAGGCGCTTGGCCAGATACTCCCCCTGCGCCATGCTGTTCAGTCCTCCCAGCATCCCAGAACAAGCCGAGTCTCAAGGAGGTTAAGGAACTCGATCAGCTAAAGAATTGGAAGCAGTGTGTAGGCTGAGATGGTGCCGTACACATGTGAGTTTCACTGTGTATCATGACTTCCTGGCTTACAGTATTTGTCCTGTTCATCCTATCCCAGGCTCTCTGTTTTGTGCTTTCTCATTTCCTCTTTGCCCAAATACCCACAGCTCCAGGGACACGAGAAATGCTCCTTGCTTCTCATCTGTGCCTTGGGGATTAGAATATTTTTCACTGTCCAAGAAGCATCCGCATTCTCATCAGGACCTTAATCAGTGTTCTCTGTATGGAATTTCCAAAAGGCTTTTGAATTCTTCCATAAAAGGTCCTAGAAAGAAGAGGGCCTCAGAAAAGCTGAATGGCTGAGGGTAGATTCCTGCGAGGGCCTTGTCTCTCAAGGAAAAGTGTCATAATTTGCTCAGCATCTTTGTGCATCAGAGCGCACCCACACAGCCCTGGTCCCTCCTCCCGCCCCCGGTGCAGGCGTCCATGTGCACCCGGCGTGGGCCTGAAAGCAAGGCAACTCACTTCGCTGAAGGTGGGAGCAGATCCCAGTGGGAGAGCGGTCCCCAGTCTCCACACCACTGTTTCCTGCCGCTGTGGCTGCGGCCAGTCCCCATTCCTGGGTCTGATGGCTCGTGGATGTTCCTTTTCACATGACTCTCAGGGGCTGGCTAGGACGGAGCTGGGATGGAGGACGGAGAAGCCACTGGCTGAAGTCATTAAAAATGGAGGATTAGAAAGCACTTACTTTATATTCAGAGGAGGGGAGCACCCTGAGGCTGCTCTCTGCCCACAGCTGTAGCCCCTGATGGCAAATGGTAAAGCTTTTGTTACTGCCCACGAAGGGGAAGAGAATGATGGCCAGCGGCCTGGCACCGTGAGATAGGAGGCGAGAGCCACGCTTCAGTTGTGACAGTGTGTCCCGCTTCTGTCCCAGCCCCAGGGCCTTGGAAACTAGGTCCCTCTGCTTCTCCATCTCTGGCCCCGCTGCCCCTTTCTCTGCAGTGCCCGCCCCCCCCCCCCCGCTTTTTGTGTCGGGCCTCTGTCTTCTGTGACTCTGCGATCTAACGTGACTGCATGTTCTCAGAAGGCCGAATAATTTACAATCTGTGTTTGCTTGTGGATCTCACTGAATTCTTACAGTGACAGAGGAAGTCCGCATTGTCTTAGTATTCTGATTTCAGAAATGAGAAAGCAGGGTCTTAAGATGACCCAGCCAAGAAGGGGTTCAAGAGCTGGAGTTTGAATCCTTGTCACCTGACACAGGAGCATGTCGTCCATTCATTTCTGTGGCTCCAGGCTGTCTCTTCCAGCCCGTATCCTGCTCCAAACAGTCTCACTCACCTACCTGACAGCTGGTTCAGTTAAGTTCAACTAGCATGTATTGAGTATCTTCTGAGTGCCAGGCACTGTGCTTGGCGCTGGAGATGTAGAGATGAAAAATACACCGTTTACCTGCATAGTGTGCACAGGTCAAGCAGGGCACCTATGCTGTCTGTACATTGCTTGGCACATAGGAGACACCTGAAAGTCGGTTGAATCAATGAATAAAAGAATGAATGAATGGATCCACTTTCCTGTGCTTGATGAACCTAAGAGACCAAGTAGAAGGCAGTTGCAGGCACCTAATCGTGCCAGGCACTGAGGTAGAGAAGCAGGTCGGGGAGCACCGAGCAGGGCACTTGCAGAGCCGGGGTGTGCAGGGGAGGCTGCTGGGAGGAAGTGGTCCTCGAGTGCAGCTTGAAGGGTGAGTAGGCTGAGGGAATGGCAGAAATGAGGCCTTGAGACTTGGAGCCGTGATGTGTGCTCAAGACTGAACGGTGTGGCATCACTGGAGCATGAAGCACAAACCGCGAGAGTGGTGGGCAACTCTCAAGGGAGGCGGGAGCCGCTCTTGGGGAGTTCATGTGTTGGGATTTTTATTAAAGCTTGAACTTTATCCTCAGGCAGGGGGGCTTATGGGTTGTGAGGGGAAGGGAACACAGTTATATCTGTGATTTAAACAGGTGATTATAGCTGCAGAATGGAGTTGAATTTAAGGAGGTGGCTGGATCACAGAGACCCCGAGGACAAGAACCAAGGACGACCATGAGCCAGAACTTGAACTGGGGCAGAGGCAGTAAGGGTGGAGAGGAGGCAGGTGTAAATCTAAGAAGGAGATTTGATCCGTCTGATTTAGTAACTGGTTGACTCCAGGAGGTGGAAGAAAAGGAGTCATCTCTAATTATTTCCCTGTTTCTGGCTTGAGTTACTCAATGGAAGGTGGTGTCAGAGACTTGAGACCAGGAATTCCAGAGGAAGCCAAGATTTGCATGTGTGTGTGGGGTGGGGGATAAAATGGGTCAGGAAAATAAGAGGATAAGATGTGCTCAATTTTTAGATATATTTGCAATGGTTGTGGCTGGGGGATATCTGAAGGTTATGCTCAGTGGCCCATCAGCTACAAGAATGTTTACAATTGGGAGAGGGGCCAGAATTAGAGGAAAATATTTCAAAATGGTCAATTCTACCTCAGGTAGTTAGGACTATGGGCAAGGATGAGATTGCCCAAGGAGTGTGTAAGGAGAGACAAGAAGGAAGCCAAGGTTAGAGGGCAGGGAAACATCAGCCTTTATAGGGTGGGGAGAGGAGGAGGAGCCAGCCGGAGAGACCCAGAGGAGGGCAGTTAGGAGAATCTAAGGTCACGGAGGTTGAGGGAGGAGAGATGCTGGAAATGTATGATCACCGTGGCGAAAGCAGTGCAGGAGTCCTTGAGGACGAGGACCATCGGGCCCCGCAGGATGGGGGTCGCTGTTTCAGGGGAGTGGTAGGGATGGAAGCCATTGTGAAGGATGGGGGAGAGGACAGGAGGTGGGGAAACAGGAGGCTCTTTCAGGCAGCTACGGGAGAATTTTTTGCTGGAAAGAGTATTTTTGTTTGTCTGTGGAATGGAGATAGAGAGCAAAGATAGAGGAGAGCGTTGATAAAAGCAGGGCAAAAGGGGAAGGAGGGCTCCAGGCCAGGGAGGAAGGGTTCACCTTGAACAGACAAGCCTGAGCATGGTGCGGTGAGGGGCTGTGGATAGATTTGCAGGAGAGGAGATGGGGAAAGAGGTTGAGGTACTTTGTACCTGAGGCTTTGATGATCTCGATGAAACGGGAGATCAGGCTGTGGGCATGTGAAGGGTTGTGTGTTACATGAGCCCCTTCCCCGCTCTGGCTCCCTGCCCTTCAGCTGCCTTCCCTGGGAAGCTAATTTGTAAACACTGTGTAAGGCTGAGGTTACAATAGGACAGAGAAGGGCTGGGGAGGTGAGCAGACTTGGATCATCATTTGCATCCTCATCCCAGGTGGACTTACTGCCCTGGATTCTGGATGTGTAGACGGGCAGCTCAGCAGTGGGAAGAAAGGATGTAGATGGATTCATCCCAGCAGCTCTGAGCTGGAGTCCTGGCTGTGGCTCGGAGAAATGTGACCTTGGGTGAAATCTTTAAGTTTAGTTTCTGTAGATGATGTCTAACCCCCTATGAATTTTAGCTCCTCCCTAGGAGTCAAGTAATAGGTTTTTTTTGTTTTTGTTTTTGTTTTTGTTTTTGTTTTTGGTTTTTTTTTTTTGCAAAATGGATTTATTCATGGGGAAGAAAGCTTGCAATGGAAAACGTGCAGGGAATCAATTTCCGTTCACATTGCATCCTTCTTCCAAATTTCAGTTTCCTTGCACTAAGAGTTTACATGTTGTGTGTTCACTAGAGAGAACAGACGAGCAAAGTAAGCCAACGCACATATTGTCAATGGTCACACTATTAAAGAAATTTATCCATAATATCAAATATACACAAGTCAAGAGAGTAGGACCATGAGACCCTGTGTACCTACCTCTCAACCTCAACCCCCTGCACTCCCCTCCCTAGATGAAGCAATTCCCAGAGAGCATATCATTGCAATGCTAAATATTTCAGAGTGTATTTCTAAATAGTAAATTTACTTAAAAAAAAGAATAACCTCAACATCGATATCACACTAATCACAATATCTCACAGTGCTCACATCTCCCTAATTGTCTCATAATAATTTTTTATGATTTTTAAATTTGAATCAGGATCCAAATTGAATTCCGTATGCCTCATTTGGTTGATGTATTTCCTAAGGTTTTTTTAAACGCCGATGACCATCGTCTGAAAGATAGTCCTGTAATCCTACAACATCTCCTGATCATGTGTCATTTCCCCCGGGGCTGGTCTACTATTTAATTTTAGGAAATCTAAGGAACAGTTGCAATTTAGACACCAAAGCTTAATTTAAAAATTTTTCCTAGACTCACTTAGAAGGAGAAGCATAAGAATAATGACTAAGGAAGAAAGGACAGAAAGAAGACAGGGCTGCAGCGGGTGGTAAGGAGACAGAGGAAGGCTCGCGAGGAATAAAAGAAAAAGGTAACAGAGCCTTATGTGACCCCCATCCACCTAGAAGCTTGAAAGTCCTTACTGTGTTTCATGCACTCTTGTTGTCACCTCAATTAGCAGGTGGCAAATGTGAATCTTTACATAGTTACATTCTATTTATTTAGTGTGTTTCCCCAAACAGCTTATCAAACAGCCGAGCAGGTATTGTCGAAGTAGTCCTCTGTGTAAAGTAGGGAAGAAGTTGGAATTTGAATTCCCATTTTACAGATGGTGAAACAGTTGATATGGCTAATAATAGTGACTTGTGTTGATAACAGTCGCCTGCCATTTGTTAAGCATTGTGCTTAACGCTCGGTGACGTTACCTGATTTAATTCTCCCAACAAGCTGACGACATCGCTGTGGGGATTGTGATAACCCTCACGACAAGCCAGTGGCATGATGCAAATAACACTCAGAGACAGAGCGCAACTTGCCCACAGGCACAGATCTGGAAAATCGTGGAGCAGAGATGGAAATTCAGGGCTGTCAAACCTACCATTCTTTTTTCCAGGTCAGTCTACTCTCCACCAAGTCATCAATCTTGCTCTGCATAGACTTGCTCACTGGCAAAGTTCCATTTAAAGAGAAGCTCAGAGCATCACCAAATATAATAATAGGGTGCAGTGTGCTGGAATTCGCAGAGCGTTTTCCTTCCCACAGACTTTCTCCTTTCTTTCTTATAACCGCCTTGAAAAATAGACAGGGCAGGTGTGTTAATTTGTGTTTTACAGATGAAGAGATTGACACTCAAAGCTCTTGCCTGTGTTAGTTGATCTCGCAGCTAGTAAGGGCAGTTAGCGTCCCGGAGCTGGTCAAAGGCAGAGTGAGGACCAGAGGCCCTTTTTTCTGATTCCAGATCCCGTGCTTCTCGGACTCTATTTGCAAACCTCACGGGCCCACACCTTTAGCTACTGACTTCTTTCCATGTCCCCTCTGCTGTTCCTTGTGCGAAGTCGAGCAGGCTTATTACAAATTAAATATCTGGATGCTTGAACTGATGAACAGGAAATGAGGCTGCTAATGCTCAGAGGAATGCAATCGAGATGCATTTTTTTAAAGCAGAATTTTGGGCCAAGTGGCCTCTTTCTGTCCTTCTCTTCCCTGTGTCCTTCCAGTCTCCATGGAAACCCCAAATCAATGTGGCATATGTTGATCCATGTTTCTACTGTTACTAGGAAGCTACAAACTGGAAATTGCTTTTAAAAGATTTGTGGAAGAGCTTTAGCATGCTGACCAGAATGCAAATCTAACATCCAAATGACTGTTTTATTAAAAGCTTTTAATGTGGTCCTCTCCTAGGTGGTATGTTGATTAAATAAGCACACAGGGGGCATTTGGCAATAAACCTCCTTCTCCACTATCGTGGCTTTTAAAAATATTGTATTGCAGGCTCTAATTCCCTTTATCTTCCATGTAATTACATTTTTGTGGCCTGTGTGACAATGCCAGGTGTCCTTTTGCTCTTGATTAATTCCATTCTGCCCTGACCAGGCTGTTGGGAACAATAGTTTGCAGAAGCCGTTAGGTACCTGTGCAGCTGCCCCTGGGTGTCATCAGCACCGGGCTGACATCGTCTTGACCCCGAGACTGCTGAAGTCTGGTGTGTTTCTGCCGTAAGGAATCCTCGGTGATTTTTCACATTTTCTCGTGAACTCCAAATCAAATCCAGCTGACATTTATTAAACACCTGCTCCGTACGTGGCGATGAGAATTGATGGCAAGGGGAGTAAGTCGGAGAGTCTGTCTGTGTGGAGCACCTAGTCCCCTGGGAGGACCTGAAAACATAAATCACAAGGATAAGCTGCAGAGAGTGATGCAGGCTGTCAGAGAACCACACGGCAAAGTGCTGGTTTGGGGATGGAGGGATTCCTTCTGGCTGAGGGAGTTGTGGAAAAGCTTTGGAAAGGAGAAATTTTGGCTTGGAGGTATTGGGTTTTGAGAAGGAGCTGGGAGTTAAGAGGCAGACCCGGGGTAGAGAGAACAGCAGAGGAATTGCATGCGTGTGTGCGTGTGTGTGTGTGTGTGCGCATGTGCATGTGTGCAATGGGATATGAGACTGGGTAAGTAAGTGGGACCAGTTATTGGAGTATCAGGCAGGACCGGGAGCTCCAGTGGAGTCCACCAGAGATGATTACATGGAGGATCCGCTCTATGGAATCCATTCAACAGGTGACCCTCGCAGTGGTGGAGTGTGAAGGAGGTTTGGGGGGGACAGGGTGATGACACGGGGCAGGAATATCCATTACTTAGCTGAGGTTGGAAGGGCATGTGTTGTGCTGGACGCTGATAACCTCCAACATGGCAGTGTCAGTGCATGGGAGGGGAGGAAGTTGAGAAATATATCAGAAATATAATGACAAGGTGTAAAAACCAGTTCAGCAAGGGGAAGGGAGGAAAAGAAACCCCAGACACCTGTGCTTGTTATCCTGAGGGGCTAGAACAGAGTGATGCCACGAGCGCCCACAGGAGCCCAGCGGGAATGGAGGATTTGGAGGGGAAGGTGACTTTTCCGGAGGAGGCAGTGGAGTCTGCAGGCTCTGAGAGGGGTGGAGCTGTCTAGAAGACCTCTGGAAAAGCAGCGTGGAGCTCAAGAGAGGCAGGACCAAAGCCCTGATTCTGGAGAGAAGCCGTGGCCGGTGCCTGGGAGGATGGGCTCCCCAGGCAGAGCAAGGGCAGCACGGGAAGGGGCAGAGAGGGCCAGCACAGCCCGAGGGGCCAGCTCAGGGCTTGCAATGACGTTGCCCGGGGAAAACCGTGCATCTCGGCCAGTGGCGATGTCCTGTGCCCAGTCTGCAGCCAGCAGCCAGAGAAGAACCCGGAGCTCCGTGTCCCTGGACCAGGGCCCCAAGCCAGGGGAGGCAGGGTCCAAGTGCCAGTGCCTTTCTCACTGGCCCTCCGACCTGCTTGCTTTTTCCTTTCCCTCTCCTTCTGGAAAGAAGACCACGCTAGGACGCTTCTCCCCTCGGTGCAGCTTAATCCCCCCAGAATTCTCTATACACCTGCCTCTGTAGGAAGGAAGATTGCACTGGAACCCTCCCCTGAGAGCAGCCTGTACTGGTCTGTGCTTCTCAAACCAGGGCGCTGTGGGCTTACTCCCTGGTGTTTGGGAGTGTTTTGGTAAAAAAAAAAAAAAAAAAAAAAAAAAAAAGTTTGGACTTGTTTAAATTTTCTCTTGTTACTCCTGCTAATGCATGTTCACAGACTCCCGTCCCCCTGCTTTTATATTCCTGTTCTTTTAAAACTTTATTAATTACGGTATCTTTCCTTAAACATTTGGGTTGGCTCATTGACTGCCTGTGAGTGTATTATTTCTCTAAAGGCTAACTGAATGTTCTGAGCCTTGTTAATATTGGTCAGCTCCCCCTTGAGACTGGGGCCCATCTGCACGCGTGCCCTGTCTCCTCCTACCTGCCGCCTTTAAATCCTGGATGCCGGACTGGGCAGCATAAAACTTGGAAAAGACCCTCATCCTCTGTCTTAGCACTGGCCGGTCGGTAAAGGAGCCTCCCGTGATGACGCTGCCTTTGTGTTAAGGCGAGAGGTGGAGCAGAGGCCGGAGGCACGGGGTTTGGTATCGACACCTGCTCTGCCGCTTGTAAATGACTTGTCTCTCTTTTTCCATCCGTGAAACAGGGATGGGAAAGGCGTTGGCCTTGAAAGTGTGTTGTGAGAGTTAAAGGAGATAAGGGCGTGCAGTGTTTAGCACAGTGTCTGGCACATTACTGAGTGCTCATTAAACATTAGCCACAGGCGTGGAATCCAGGGGTGGACCCGCGTGCTGGTATAAACTTATCTTGGGTTAGGGGCGTGCTTATCAGCGGGCTCTTGCTCCCCAGTTCATCTGTGTGTCGTTCTCTGGTGGTGCAGCACATCCGGAAGATGTCCGCGAGTGAAGGATTCTCTTTATGCTTTAATTCTAAACCCCAGCTAGCCTCAGCATTCAAGACAGGAATTCGGAGGCACGGAGCACGTTTCTCCTGCAGCTCCTTTTATAACACTCAGTTCCCTTTACCTAACAGAGGGGCACTGTGGATCTATTCAGAGAGAGACAGTGAGTCACCGTGGAGGCAGCATCAGAATTTTTATTTCATCCTATCATCAGGCAACGTGTGGCTGAGGCAGAGTCATTTGACCGCGAAAGTGCAGGTTATGCACCAGTAGATCTGCCAGGAAAGACTGGGCCCCGACGTGACGTAGGAGAAAAAGCTCTGCTCTGAGAGTCCTAAGAGAGCAAGTTCTGGTCCTTGAGCTGCCTCTGACGTGCTGTGTCACTTTGAAAAGGGCAGGTCACCTTTTCCGCCCTCTGGGACACTGAGATCATAACACCCTGACTATGGCATGCGGTTGTTGGGTGACTGTATGTGACAATGTTTTCTAGGTTGTAGAGGGTTCAACACATCGAATCTAGTGTCTTTATTGTAAAAGCATCACTTTTCGTAGAGATTTCTGCTGCCTCTAGCATATGCTGCCTCCTGGGTTTTAGGAATGACTTGCAGCAAAGTCTAGGTGCATTTGGAGCTGGTTCCTGAGTGGGAGCAGGAGACTCAGCCCCAGAGACCTGGGGTGGAATGAGGCAAAGATAAGTAAGCTGTGTCCCAGGGTGGGGATTTGTAAACTTCAGCATGTACTGGAGTCACCCGGAAGGCGGGCCCCATCCCTAGAGTTTCTGGTTCTGTAGGTCTGGGGGTGGGGCCTGAGGTGGTACATTTCTAACACACTCCCAGGTGATGCGGACGCTGCCGGCCCTGGGGCCACACTCGGAGAACCGCTGTAGTAGGGCAAACAGGAAGAGAGAGTCCTCCTTCAGGAACTGAACCAGGCAGTGTGGAGATCCACGTGGGTAAGGTGATTTGGAAGGAAAAAAAAAAAAAGTAGAAGACAGAAAAATAGAGATGATGTGCAGATTGGGCAGAACAAAGGGAAAAGTCTCACTCCGTCACAAAGGCAAGTAGGGGGAAGTTGCTAGGTGATGGATGAGGGAGAGAGGTGAATTTCCACTGTAGGAGAACCCAGGTGAGAGGCAGGAGCACAGATTTGGAAATGTACATGTTTGGGGAGGTGGAAATTTCTCATTAGGAAGTGAGGAGTGGTGTGGTTGGGGCTGGGGAGTGGGAGTGGAGACGGGCTGGGGGGACATGCCTCAGCAGAGGAAGAGGGACAGCAGAGATGTGGCAGAGCGGGGTAATTTCGGGGCTGTGTGGTTTGGCCTGGTAGCGCAACACAACAGAAACTGGGAGAAAGGGGGTGGAATTTAGATGTGTGACCTGCCCCGTAGCTTTCTTGCTCTCTGCATTTATCACATCACATCACACCCAGCAAGACAGCCCCCTCCTCCTGGCTCATTAGGAGATTTGATTCGGCTTGGCTCCTGCTGTCAGCAGCTGTCTGGGGCAAGATCTTTCCGTTCCCTGCTCCCTAAGCAGCAACCAGCCTTGAGCCAGCAGCAGAGCTCATTAGAAGAGGCCCCCTGGACACTTCATTTTCAGCTCACTGGTGGCCAGAAAGAGTTAATACCTCTGGCTTCCCTGCCCCCTGGGCAGCCTCTGGGTGCCGAGGGAGGCAGCTCTGGGCTGTGAGGACCTCTCCCTGAGCTGCGGCCAGAGGAGCCGGGAAGCAGGTTAGTGAGGCTGCGAAGAGGACGGTGCAGGAGGAGCGCCAGGCAAGCTCTGCTCAGGGGCACCTCCTGCATCCTGCCAATGAGGATGGGCGTGCAGACCGTGCCCGGGAGCTGAGCCGCCGCCCGCTGGGTGTAGGCTGCTTCAGTATTTACTGGATGTGACAAGCAGAGAGAAGAGCTTTCAGCGGGGCCGCTCGCTGCCCGGCTCGAGTGGTGGGAGGTGTGTTGTGCATGCATGCGTGTGGATGTGTGTGTGTGTGCGCTCATGAGTGTGCCTGTGTGTTTATGCACACATGCCCTTCACCCGCAAGGACTGCTAAGAGAAAGATCTACTCTTTCCCCAGCGCTCCTTCCCCGCAGCCTCTCTGACCGTCCCGCTGGCAAAGCCCTGCAGGCCATGAGGACTGGTCAAAGACAGTGAGTATTGCTTTGGCTTTTCTCTTTCCTCTCCGGGGTGCCTGTGTGGGCTGATTGCATTATCCATATTTAATTAACCTGCCTCACCATGCATATTGATTGCTTTCTTCCCGCTGAGGCTCCTAGTGTCTCTTCCCCTCTTTATAAATCTTTGTTCTTTGCTTTTAACCTTGTTTTTTTTTTTTTTTTCCTTGAGTATCCTCTCTTTCCAATGTGTCCTATCCTGTCTGCTCCAGAGTCACCTGCAACTTGATGTCCACTTATTAGGGCCCATGTGTTATGGTGCCCTCATACCCTTGACCCCCCTGGTCTCTGGGTAACCCAAACTCTGTCCCGCGGAAGTCAAGCGCCAATTGGGCTAAGAGCCCCTAGGTGCTGGGAGAAAGGTGGGGTCAGAGTATCCTGCAGATTCGTATTGAATCAACTCCAAGACTGAGCTAATGGAGGAGGCGGTGGAGGGGCTGAGGGGCAGTGGTGGTCAGCGCTGGATTTGGAGGAGAGAGAGACAGGCATCTAAGCAGCTTCCGGAAGGTGGTGTGGACCGGCAGTGGGATGGGAAGAGTGACAAGGCAGGGACAGGAGGCCAGGTGATCACCACCCTAGATGACCTTGCCTGCTGTGCGTGTGGGTGGCGGTCCCTGGTTCTGCTCAGCGCCCAGGTAATGAAGGCCCCTGGCATGGGCATCCCCTTCCCCTGGGGCTGTACCCCGCAAGTGAGAGAAAATGAGGCCAAGGGGCCCCAGATAATGGTTTCTAGAGCCCCTTGCAGCTGTAAAGGGCTCCGATTTTCTGACTTTTGGGCAAGCAGGTGTATGCACTGTTAGGACAAAGATTAAGGCAAATTCCTTGCTTACACTGTGCACAGTCTTTGCTCAGTCTCCTGGAGATGAGCCTTTACGCAAAGTCTAACTAATTTTTTTGCTGGTGGTAACAAAGTAATCTTTTAAATTTGATTAATTATAGTATTACTAGCAAAGGTATTTTAAAAAGTATTCGTGGAAGGTTCCAGGTAATATCGAAATAATTCACCCAGCGTACATCGCGTTGGGGCCTTATCTATCTAAATTAGCTTTCCTTTAAAATGGATTCTGTGTTTGGTGTCAGGGTTCCCCCAGGGGAACCCTTTGTGGATAGGCTGCACTCTTCACATGTGTCTTCCTATTGGTTCCCGTCTTTGGGAACAAAAGGTTGGAAGCCCTGAGAATGGGACCCTTAGGAGAGAAAGAGCTTATCAGGCAATCCGCCCTCCACCTCCAGACCCCCTTTCCCTGATGCCCTTCCCGCTGCAGGTCAGGAGCAGGCCGGCTCCCAGGCTGTGACAGGTGGGCCGGGCAGCCTCCATGTGGGCAGGGAGAGTGACTTGCATATTCATTTCTTCAGCCTGTGCCTGTGATCCCCGCCAAGGCGCGAGCCTCAGTGGTGACAGTGCCTGACAGGCCTCCCTTGGAGTTTTTCCAGCCTTCCTCCCGCTCACGCCCTCCTGAGGCTCTGCACTCCCACCTCTGGGACAGGTTCCCTTGGCGGGAGGTGGGAAGCAGACCAGCAGCCAATCAGACGATTCTGGAGCAAGTGCTGACCCCTCCTCCACCCCCCCCCCCAGGGCTGGCTGGTCACTTGGGCCCCCCTCCAGGAAGATGCAGAGAACGGTCATTTTTGGTTTCCCACACCCATGCCCTCCTCCCGGGGGCCTGTGTCCCGCTTTCCTGTTGATGGCCAGTGGTCGGAGGAAGCAGGAACTCCTGACCCACAGGCAGCAGCGCAAACCCACCCAGCAGCTGGTCCTGGCCCATCCCTGGTTGGTCACCCTCGCCCGGGACAAGAAGATGTTCGTGGGGATGGGGGGTGTGTGGGGAGATACTCCGTTGGCAGAGAGCCATCTGCGAGGACTTGTAGTGCCGTCAGAGGGGAGAGGGAGGCCCCCTCTTACGGCAGATTCTTTGATTTTAGGTGAGAGGACGTGAAGGGGTAGATCCCTGTGCCCCGCAGTCTCATCCCCTGCCCTGACGTCCCTGCACACCAGCCAGCGGGTTAACCATAAGCAGGAGCCTGTATGGCGGCTTTGCTGATGCCACGCAGGTAACGGGCGCCACCCTGTCTTCTCGCCCCTGCCCCTTTCCTCCTTCTCCACCTTCCCGTCTCTCCTGCTGTTTGAGCCTGTCCCACGCCTTCTAATCCCATGCGTCCGGCCCCCAGGCCTCCCGGGTAGACTGCGCTGAACTCCCCTGGGTGCTTCCTGCAAAGTTGGGGCCTTGCAAACAGAGCCTTCGTTGGCACCAAGCCCTCCCATCCACTGGCGGGACTTACGGGGTGGGGCTGTGCATGAGCTTGTGCTGAACCACATAGAGGTCTCTGTGAGTTACTGGGACAGAGAAGAAAGATGAAGGCAAGCCCAGTTTCGGTTTGTTTTTTTTTTTCTCAAAGTAATCTTAACCTTTGACTTACTCCTGCTGTTATTTCAGACCTAACTGAAAAGTTAAGTCTCAGCTAGGCAAGATGGAAAATTAGAACTATTTTGCCCCAAAGAATAGTTTGCAAACTATTTGAGAGACTCATCGCTGTCTTGGTAACAAGTAGCACCCTTTGCACTGGCCCCTGCCAAACCTTGTTAGATGGCGTGCGTGGATTTGCTATGTTTTGAAATCCTCCTAATTGCTCTTTGGGGGCATCGACCTGACTGTTCAATGATTGATGTTTCTAAGGCACCGAGGAATGAGCCGACTCACTGAGAGGGTTCTGTGGGTTCTGGCCCGTGCTGCAGCCTGAGCAGGACCTGCACTTGAGTTCATGGAATGTGATGACTCAAGGGTCCCTAATCAGCTGCCCGCAAGGCCCGCTGCTGGGGCACCCTATGATTTGTCAGACGGTGTGGACATAAGATGCTCATTGTTGAGGGAGAGAGAACGGCCATAGCCACTGTTTTGAAAAGCCAGGAAATCGATGCCTTCACGATATGCCTGGCTGAGATGAGAGAGGGGAGCCCAGGACGTCCAGGCCTGCTTTCCTGCAGGAGAGGGAATATTTCTGGGAACTTGGGGATTCCGGCCTTAAAAGTCTCCCCGGAGATGGGCCGTGGAATACAAGTGCTGTCCATCCCCACCAGACCATACCATCCCTGTAGACGTTTGCTGGATAAAGTTTCTGTGAACAATTACCACGGTCAGGGATGAAAACCCATTTGAAGTGAAAGAAAAGAGATGGGATTGGGTGACCTCTGACATCTCTGCGCGGGACCAGGATTTGTGAAAACAAGGAAGGGAAAGCCAGGTTGGAAGACTTCCTTCCAACAAGGAGAATGACATCTTCTAAGACTATTTCTATGGCCCTTTGTTACCAGTGTGCACATGGCAGCCCCCTTTTATAAGTCACTCTTACGTCCTGATTATCCCCAATCCCCTCCTCTTACCTTTGCCCTCCATCCCAACAGTTGCCATGGTTAAAGGTCAGGGGTCAGTAAACTTATTCTATCGAGAGCCAGGGAGTAAATATTTTTTATTTCATGGGCCATACGATCTGCGTTGCAACCACCCAACTCTGCCCTTGGGCTTGAAAGCAGCTTTAGACAATATATAAACAAGCGGGGGTGCTGTGTTCCAATAAAACTTTATTTACACTAACAGGCATCTTGCAGGACTGTGGTTTTCCAGTCTTTGGTTTAAGGTAAAAGCAGGGTGGTAGTGAAAGTCAGGAAAAGACATTAGCATAATTTCTCATTGGATCTGCCCCAAATAGTGCCTGGTCCTTAGGAGAATAAACAATATGAGAAATTTAAGGAAGCATGTTAAAATTTGAAATATGTTGATTGAGTTAAGCCAAAATATAAACGAGAGCTTAGTTGAGTAAGTGAAAAAGCTGACCAAGGGCAGCCTGGCTCTTAATGGCTGGTTGTGCCCATTGCTCTTCTGCCCCCCGCAGTTATCAGTCCTCACTGGCCTGTAGCCATTCTTGTATGTCCCCAGGTTTGTGGGATGGGGGTGAAGAACCAGGGGCAGAATTGACCTGCCTGTAAGCCCCACACTTTGTCTGTGCTCTGAGATTCTCTGACATGCGCCCCTGTATCGTGCACGCGTCCCTCTGCTCCCCGTGTCGTGGGTACCACCGGGGCTCTGCGATCGGGGCTGACGGCTGCTTCTGCTGCCACTTTGCCCTCCTAGTGGGAGGGCAAAATGTGGATTGTTGTTTTGTCATCCCTGTATTTTCTTTCCCCACAGAGAATCGTAATTTAGAAATTCTTCCAAGCTAACGACCTTCATTGACTTACCATCAACTTGCATGTCAGCTTTAAAAAGCATGACGCCTCTAGGGGCAGGGAACCTATTACTATTCTGGTAGTCAAGACAGGGAGCGAGTGGCTCCCCCATCCTCTAGGTGTTTCTCCTCCTGTTCAGGAAATCTTCAGGGGCCGCCTGGGGAAGGACGGGAGGGGGCAGCGCTGGCTCCTGCCACAGCAGCCCAGGGGCCTCTGATGGGCTGACAGTCACCAGCACGACCGTCCGTGTTCTTCCGCCCTTGTGCTTGTTGCAGGAACAAAGGGATGAGGACTCGACTGGGATGCCTGTCTCACAAGTCAGACTCGTGCAGTGATTTCACAGCTATTCTCCCCGACAAGCCCAACCGTGCTCTAAAGTGAGTAATGCGGCCACGCAGCGCTCCCGGGGTGCCCACCGTGGGGTGCCCACCGAGGGACTATGGAACCTCTTCCTCTCTGGCAGATGGCTGAACAGAGGAGCTGAGTAACAATAAATTCCTTCCTATTGGCAGCTTATTTTATACCTCTGGACATGAGTGGAAGAGCGTTATTTTCCTTTTCCGAGTGCATGGCTTAATGATTTCGGAATAGGATCCTCCTTTTTCTCCTAAGAAAACCACGTCATGCGCCAGTCTCATACAGCTGCAGTGAACGATCCTTCTTCGTTCTACTTAGTTGTCAATCTGAGCTTCTCAGTTTGGAAACACATACTCAAATCTACTCGAAAAATCTGCTTAGGTTCAGATAGTATGGATTCAGTGCCTACACTGTGCAGGCACTGTGTTAAATGACGTCGCAGATGGCACCTCGTTCCCCGCCACGCCCCCCTCCCAGGGAGTTGTGATGGGGGTCATTATTCCCATTACAGAGGCGAGGAAACTGAGATGACAGTGAGAGGTAGAGTTGGGAGCTCCGCCTGACTCTTCTGACTCCAAATCTAGTTTCCATTGTCATCTTGACATTTAAATTAATGAATTAGCTAATTAACTAATTTAATAGAGGTCTAGTTGGTTTACAGTGACATCTTCAAATGATGCCCTTTCTTAGCTTTGCTTTTGAGACTGAAAACCAACACACTGAATTTACAGAATTCCAATCCTGAGATTTTTTTTTTTCCATCAATTACTTAAGAACGTGTACATGTACAGAGACAGAATTGCAGGAATCCAGGTACGGTCTTTCATTTGCCCTCCGTGGTTTTGATTTGTTTTCCTGAGCAAATCTCAGTGGTGGCTGAAGGAGAAGAGGTCATTTCAGAAATAGTCAAGACAGATGTTGCTTCTTTCCTAGGAGACTGTCCACAGAAGAAGCTACACGGTGGGCCGATTCCTTTGACGTGCTTCTCTCCCATAAGTGTGAGTAGAATTCCAGTTTCATCTTGTCTCGGCAAAATCATCCGTTGTGCAAAAGATGCACCGAGTACCCGTCATGGTCCAGGGACTGTGCCCAGCGTCCCAGACAGCTCCCGTCTCTGCCCTCACAGAGCCTCCCGTCCCGGGGGCGGATAGATAAGAAAACATAATTTAAACGCAGTGGGAAGAGAGCCCTTATTTCCTGTTTTCTGGGTTGAAAGTGTGGTCCCTTCATGTTCTCAGCAACTTTAGCAAGAAGAATCGGGCTTAGGGAGTTGGAGTGATGGGCTCGATGGAAAAGAGAGTCTAGACTCCCTCCAGACCTTGTTTTATAAAATTAAATGCCTTCCCCAAGTCACTGGAGAGCCTGTGCGTGTTGCTACTGGTTTGAGTTGGCCGAGTTTTGAGTTTTCTCGTCGCTCTTTATTTTGGGGGTGGACTCCCCCAGCCGTATCACACCCCTCAGCTTCTGACTGGGTGCAGGGCTTATTAGCACGCTCCTGCCTCCACTTTCCCCTCTCCTCGTCTCGTACGCCTTTCGTTTGGGAGGGAGAGAGGAGGGGTGAGGAACGGAGAAGGGCCTTGTGAAGAGAAGGGACGGCTTCACATGGACATTCAGTGCCCCCCGTCAATTCATCTTGTCGGTGATAGGAGTCCTGATTGATCTGGGAGCAGAAGGGCTGCTTTTAGTTTGGGACATTGTCGCCACTTAATTGGCGGACACAATTTTGTCCAATGAAGTGAAGGGCACCGGCTGGCACTCACACTTGTGTTCTTGATTTTGACCCAGCTCGGGTACCAGCAGGTTCATGGCCCTGATGGAGCCCCCCAGTCTTCAGAAAACGTCTTTAGAAGTAATTTTGCTTTCATCTGCATGAGCAGTTCTCTCTGACTATGCCCCCGATCCTAATGCTGATTGCCAAGTGCGTTTGAGTAGACTTTGAAATGAAATGCAGCATTCAAGAACAAGCACATGTTGCAGCAAGTAATTTTGTGAGACAAATAGTCATTTTAGTGTTCCGTGGATCACTCTTAGGAAGGAAAATAAAGCAGGCGAGATACAGTGTATCTAACACATGGCTGCACCCTCAAGCAGCAAGCCTCTGCGATGACTTTGCCAAGGTAACGGCGTGTGTACAACCCTTAGGCTTTGACGGTAATGCTTGTTTTTTTGTGAGGTGATTCTGGCTTATTTTCTGGAGTCATGTTTGGCTAAACAAGTGTCACTATCAATGTACGCCTTCTTTTCTGGCTGGATTTGATTCAAGGTCATCTCAAAGTTTGGTTTCTATTTCGGCCTCTGACTGACTCAGTTTAAGTCCCTGAGGCTGTTTCCTCGTTCTGAAATGAAGGTGGAAGCACCTGTGTGCCACCTGTCACCCGGGAATGACACTCCTCATGAGAGGACACCTTAGATGATTTGGGGTTCTCTATGCGAAGGGGTTTTGTGAGAATTTGGTGGAATGCTTTTAGACGATGCTTTTATACCGCAAATGAAAAGTAAATGTGCCTTGAGAATAAGGTTGCAAATTTTGCTGCCAGTTATTAATATGAGGTCTTTATTAGCAGAGTTTATGGTGGTAAAGTTAGTGGATGGAGGCTTGGACGTGTTTGGATTGCTGCGGGGGCAAGACCGGGAGATTTAAGAGGCTTAATTGCATTTGATTCAGTGACTTTAAGAGCTAAAGACACTAGGTTCTGCTTCTGTCAGGGATGCTTTGGGTTTCCAGGAGTGCAATAACAATTTTCTGAGACAGGGATTCCCACTAAGGGGTTACAAGCTGACTCCAAATTGCTTCTTTGTTAAAAAAAAATAAAAAACAAAAAACTCACTACAGAAATAGGCTGTTTGAACTTTGAAGTTCTGTGATCCTTCTTGGAGTCTGATATTCTGTTTTTATTTCTGTTTTGTACAGAAATAAAAAGCCAACAGTGTGAATGTCTTTGAAAAGCAAGAGGTTTTTATTCAAGGGCCTCTGGCAGAATTTCAAGGTTTTAGACCTTGAACACTTTCTCCCTGGGAAGCTGTCGAGGGATCAGAGCCGAGCTCACCTCGAAGGGTGTTGACAACTTTCTAAAAGTCTAATTAATTTGGGTTAGTATTGTGACTCAATTTGGGCTGATTTAGCTTTTCCAAAGGGATTATGTGTGTGCTGGTCCCTTAGGAGGGACAGTAGTTGATCAGAGGTGTGCAGGGCTTTCAAGTAAGACAACTTATTGTCCTCAAAAGCAAAGAAAGGAGAATCGCTGAATCACTGGGCCCCAGAAGAGCGTGCGTTAGTCTCGAACCCACTTCCTGCTAATTCTCCACACCTAGGCAGCTGTCTTCCCTGAGTTTCCTATTTCAGAAAATTCAGAGAATTATTTTTGTTCCCATTCTCAGTCTGCAGAGCATCCCTGCCATCCTGCTCTGCCTGAGTGTTTAGGGCACTCATTCACTCTAAAAAGAGTGTACTTAGTGTTCATGACGTACAGCATCTGTGCTAAGCAGCTGATAAGAGACAGGCGCCAAGATGCGCAGGGCAGCCCTTCCCTGGTCAAGGATGCAGCCTTCTGAGAAAACAGACACGCATACAAATAACGCAGGAAACAAGGCAGCATGCTGACTGAGATCTGGGGCCTCAAGATTTCAAATAGAATGCTGACACTCAGCGCTCCTCTGAAATTCCACCTTGTCAGTGTTAGAAGTCCTCACCGATCCGGAGCAGAAGGGCTGCTTTTGGTTTAGAGCACAGTTTCATTTAATCTGGGAACATACTTCTGCACAATTAAGAACACTGCTTGGTAGTCAGACCTCTCGGTTTTGACCCATCTCTGCTGTTGAATAGCTGGGCAGTCTTGACGGAATCCTTCAGTCTCTTGGAAAAATCTGTTTTCTCATCTCTGCAGTGAAGGGTCTGGACCCAAGGGGGCCGGATCTAGTTCTGCCCTGTTGTTCCAGGATGCTGTCTGTAGCAACCACCGAGGAGCCTCAAGAACTAGTCCCCTACGGCAGGGGGTTTGAGTCAGCACTGCCTGCAGGGTTATGTAAAACTGCTTTAGAGCTGACGTGGTTTGCACAGCCCGATGAGGGGCTAAGGCACCTGTGTTATGAAGCCTTCCCCTCTCCTTGGCAGGGTCCCCTGTGCGAGGAGCATCTCTCGGGTTCAAATCTCAGGGGGGAAAAGCCACGTGGCCATTTTTTAAACTTTAGAATAAAAAAATCTGGGAGGCAGATATTTGGAGCCGTTTATTTCCAATTACCTTTGCTTACAAGAAGCGCAGTACAGAGCTGGCGAAGCACCTGCGGAGGGCTGGGAGAGAACCACTGGCTAAGTGCTCTGTTTTGTTTTGTTTGTTTGTTAACGAACAAATGAAAAATGAAATTGCAATTGCTGATGGCTTCATTAGACAGGGGAGGATTTCTAACGTGCGTTAATTTGGTGTCTTTTTCCTGTTCATCCAGTGACAATTAGACTTGGTGTCTGTACTTTGTATACACAATCTGCCCCCGAAGCTGTGTGTGTGCGTGTGTGTGCGCGCGCACGCCCCTGCAGTTCACATCCAGGAGAATGAAGGCTCCCAGCTTGTGGGAAATCTTCTCTGACAGGTTGCTGGGGAGTACAGAATTGTCTGTCTTCTGCTTTGATTCCTCATGAGGTCCAGGCATATGCTTGTTATTTGTCCAGCTTTTAGTGGGACATTCAGTCCTTAATTCTGAATCAATCCTCTCTCCCTCCCTCCATCTCTCCCTCCTTCCTTTGTTTTTTTTTTTTCCCCTGACATAAAAGTTGGATTCATAACAGTTTTAAAGTGAAGGTGTAGACAGAATTCCTTCCCCCTTCTCACTTCCTGCAGCCTGCTCCCCACCTGGATGACAGAGCCTCACCTTGGGCAGCCAGAGGTCCCTGGCCATGTTTCATTGTTCGCAGAGCGTGGAGGGTCCACTCTGACCTGCCCCACCAGGCCCAGGAAGGCTGGGTTTGTGTGTGGAACAGCACCCCGGAAAGCTCTTTTACATCTGCAGACTTGGTATTCATCTCTGAGCGAAGGAGACCAATAAAGAAGCTTTTCGTTTTTAAAACTAATTACCCCTTTGGGATAATGATTGAGATATAGAAAAACAGAATGACCTGACCTGGTCACACAGCAACCCAGCAGAAAACCCCAAACAATCAAACACTACATTATCAGCTCATGAAACCCCTTACTTGCCCATCTAAATGGTCTTGAGCTCTAGGATGTGCAGTTTAATAATCAGATTTCCACTTGTCACACAGCCCTTCCTTCCCACATGCCTCTCCAAGGCCAGAGGTTCTGGAACCGTGTTACTGAAAATGGAAGCCGAGGCAGGCGGCACCTCAGCTGCAGGGAGCTTGTGAGAAATGAAATTTCTCAGGTCCCATTTCATACCTGCTGGGTCAGACTCTCTGGGGGTGGGGACCAGCAATCTGCTTTCTCTCAAGCCCCCCAGTAGTGTTTATTAAGCCCACGGAACCTTGAGAAACACTGCTCTGAGGCACAAGTAAGGTGAACTATGAG
This sequence comes from Camelus ferus, assembly GCF_009834535.1. NCBI lineage: Eukaryota > Metazoa > Chordata > Mammalia > Artiodactyla > Camelidae > Camelus > Camelus ferus. The sequence continues at coordinate 2,384,321 of NC_045716.1, forward strand.
CCTGGAGCACCTCGGTGGGGCAGGCGGTCTGTGCTCTTCAAGAAACACACTTAGGACTGTGCTAAAGTTCTCACACGTCCTCAGGCAATGTGTCCCTTTCACGGGGCGTTGTCTGTGCCTCGCAGACCCCACGTGTGGAGGGCGTTAACAGGAAATAAACAAACATGGCAGGTGTGCTCTCTGGATAAAGTGAGGATGAGGGTTGGAAAGAGATATTTGGGGGTGGGGGGTATAGCTCAGTGGTAGAGTGCATGCTTAGCATGCACAAAGTCCTGGGTTCAATTCCCAGTGCCTCCATTAAATAAGTAAGTAAGTAAATAAATAAATACCTAATTACCTCCCTCTCCCCGCAAAGGATATTAAAAAAGAGATACGCAAACCAGAGATGGGTGGAAGAGAAACTTCTCTCCCTCCTTGCCGTCCTCTCTACAGCGCCATCCTTATTTGCACCCAGGAATGTGCATTTAGCCTTTTAGAGAAGGAGGTGCCTGGATGATATCAGGTAACCGTTAAAAGCTGCTGACAAAGGTTTGAATGAAAGCAATTGGACACCCGTTCTGTTGCCCACCGGCTGTGAACTTGGGTAAATTGTGTCACCTCTACAAACCTCACTTCCCTCATCTGTAGAAGGGGAATGGTGAGACTTAGCTCGCAGAGTTGTGGTGAGAATGAAATGTGATTACAGGTGTGAAATGCGAGGTGTGATGACTTATACACGGGGTGGGGGGCTCCATAAAAGGTCTTATTATTGCTGTTATAACGCAACATTAAATTCATTGAGGACACATGCGTTTCATGACCTCCATGTGCTAGTGTCAGCATCAGAGCCGAGATTCCACGGGCAGCCCGAGGTTGAACACTGTGGCTAGGATGGGGGTCATGTTAGCACCAGCCAGGAGCCTGATTCAAATTCAAACCCCTTTGCCACAGGCGGTTTTGGCATCCCTTCCTCATATCATCCCAATTTCCCTTCAGTGCACGTGAGAGAATTTGTCCGTGGAGGCAGTTTTTAAAGCCTGGTCGGTGAATCTGGTTATGTTCCCTCTTTGAGACTCCATGCAGTACTGTTACATCAAACCAACTGGACAAACCTTCCTAAATGCTTACTTTTTAAAGTCTTTCAGCCTGTGGACGGGTGTACGTGGGGTCTTGCCATACTTCTCTTGCTTTAAGGGCATCTAAACTTACACACTATTGTGAGCGCTAAACTTCTGCACTCTTGGCGGCACATCTCCTCTGTCACCCTTTAATTAAGAAAAAAAACCCTTTGCCAATTTCCTACCATAGTTGCAGGTACAGACTCTACCATCTTTTTTTTTTTCTGTTGCTTGACTCAGCTTCTCCTTGACAAAATAGGAGGGAACATTGGAAAAGGAGTTGTAAGACCCAGGTTCTCCTTCCTCTTCCGTGTCCATGTCCTGGAGACAAGAAACCGTGAAACCTCAGGGCTTCACCGTTTCCTGTGTCCAGTGTAGGGCTTGCTCGCAGGCTCTCCCGTGTCCTTTCTGACTCAAGGATTCCAGCAGCCGAATCCTGCTACTATCACAATCTATCCTCTCGCTATACACGCACTAACAAGGTGGAGATCACTGAAGAAAATTACGTTAATCATAGGACTGAAGTATAATTAGCATACTAATTGCTTGCCAATAAATGTCAGTGACTGGAAATAGTTTGTTCTCTAAACAATCTTCCTACTTAAATCTTCTTAGCCCCAGTTATTTGCTTAAAAACCTTCATTTTTGTAGATAATATGAAAGAAAGGCTTTGATCCTGGTCCTATTCTCATCACAAATTTCAAATTATGAGGTTGGTTCTGAGTCAGAGAGGTTTTGATTTCACCATTAGCATATGTGTCCTGGATTTTATAAATGTAATTTCCTCTCCTCTTTCCTGTCTGACCTTGGACCCATTCACCAGCTTATTTTTTTCCCCAGTTGATCAGGGATGCAAGTGGACTCTGGTCTTTGGGACTACACTTTAGCAAATAGAAAGGCAAAAAAAAAAAAATCAGTCTTGTGATCTTGTATTTTTCCAAGCCTGGGAGCTGAGCTAGGCTCAAGTCCACGCACAATGCCGGCTAAATCAGGGCTCCTGGACCTTGAACTGTTACCTAAGCCACCCTCCCTGCTGCACTGGCTGCACGGCTCATTCATAGTGACCCAGTTTCTTTTCTTATGTAAGCACCCTGCATCAAAGAACCAGCGGGAGGAAGCCGGCAGCAGGCAGCGTGTGCGGCCACGGGTGTGTTCTTGGAGACTCTGTGAGTGCTCGAGAGGATGCCAGGATTCTGTCCCGTGTTCCAGGAATTCTGGACACAAGCCTTTCCTTTCCTGTGACCAGATAGACACTAATCTCAAAAATGTCTGATGTCCTTAAAGTCTTGACTTCTTAGAAGATCGTACAAAGAAGACCAAAGTGAAATAAAAATGAAATTTAAAAAAAAGGCCGATCCTCCTGTTTCTCTCTCACTTTCCTGATCTGTTTCTCACCCATTACCTAAGTCACCAGCATCGTTTTTTGGTATGAGGCATGCTGCGCTCTGTCTGACGATTCCTTAGGCCAGCGCAGCACAGGAACGATGGTCACCAACACGTGTGGAGCAGTCGCTGTCTCGGGGTAGACTCTGCATGCTGTTTACATGTATGAGCTCACATCATCCCCACGGCCCCAGGGGGCAGGTGCTGTTAGGATCTACATTGCACAGAGGAGAGAACTGAGGCACAGAGAGGTTAAGCGTCTTGTTCAAGGTCACACTTAGCTAGTGTGTGTCAGAGCCAGGATGCAATCCCAGGCAGAGCAGCTTTAAGGATCAGAGAGAAGTCACTCTTTCCAGCTGCCTGGAGTCTTTGGGGGTGGTGGACGGGGGACTCTAGTTCTCGGGGTATTGGGGAGGGAACATGGAGGGTGGGGGTGGGGGGATGGTGCTTGGGGTTGTGGGGAGGGGTTCCCAGGCTGGGGAATCGTGGCTGACAAAGCAGGTCACTCTGAGAGATGCCAGGAGATGCCGATGAGCCTTTCGGAGATGCTCCGGCATCCTACGTTTGAACCAACTGCAGTTTACGGACAAGCAGAAGGGAAGGAGAGGGTCCGGGTGGAGAGAAGGAGAAAGATGGAAGGAGGAGCAAAAAGGGACAGAGGACAGAAGGAAAGGGAGGAGGGCAGGGGAAGATGCTGAGGAGTCAGGGAAAGGACCAGACAAAAGGCTCGCTGGGAGGAGGTGGGAGGTGACAGAGGAGGGAGGGAAGGAGGTAGATGGGAAGATGAAATGCCACTGGCTCTAGTCGCATACAGCTCCTTTGCTAGGTCGCAGGGGCAGGAAAGGTGGGCCAGGTGGGAGACAAGCAGTCCGAGCACAGAAGCCGGCTGTGGCCATCTGCTCTGGAGAAGGGGAGGGGCTCCTGCAGCCACGGTGGGGGCGTCTTCCACCCCCATCTCACTTCCAATGTTCCGGGGTGAAGTTTCTCTTTGCACAGACACCCTCCACCCTGCCTTGCTCAGAGCCAGCCCTGGGAACATGAAAGGATGGGGAGAGGCCGGGGCTGAGAGGGGAGGGCGAGTGGAGGAGGAAGGCTGTGATCTCGGAGGTCTGTGCGGGGCTCTGTGAGCTTTCCAGGGCATTTTTGCCGCAATGTTGCTTCTCAGGTCCAGACCCTCCCAGGCCTGTCTCTCCTTCTTCCCCATCTCAAGCTCTTCCCTCAAACTCCTGCCAGATTTCAAGTGCTTTGGCCCCCCTCCCCTCTGAAGCCTGCCCTGGAAATGCAGGCAAATACATCTTGGGTCAAGGCTGCCCGAAAGAGGATACTTCTTTAAAAGGTCACTCAGCTGTACTCTGTTACTGTGTGCCCCAGTCACAGTGGGCAAATGTACCTGTCTGCTCCGTAAGGCACCCCGCATCCCGAGAGGGACCCTTAAGGCAGGTGTCAGCGCCACGGGAAAGAAGAGAGTTTAGACAGATTCCAGGTTGCAGGTGGTATCTGGTGGCCTCTGTTGTCACCACAGAGGAGGTGATGGCAGGTGTGGTCCCAGGGGAGACTCTCCAGCTCTGTGAGCCAAATTGGCCCTGCTGTGGTATACTTTCAGCATACTGTCTGATTTGGGGTTACTGTCCATCAGTCCTTTGGAGGGGGTGATAATGTGGGGCCCGCCAATGGTCACCGGAGGAGAGGCAGGCCAGGTGGGCTCTGAAGTCACGCAGGTGTAAATCCACCTTCCCATCCTTACTGGCCAAGTGTCCACGGACATTTCACTTAAACGCTCCAAAGTGAGAAGACTTGGGCTCTGAGATGCTCAGGTGTTTTTCCAAGGACACACTGGATTCAGAACCAGGCTGTCTGACTCCAGCCCCTCTGCCTTGATAGCGGGGTTGGTGTAAGGATTACTTACCCCAGAACGTGGCCTGGGGTAAGTCCTTGATGTTGGCGACGATGAGGATGAGGAGAATGGAAAACCGTTAGCTGAGAGCTGAGTGTGATGCAGGGACGTGGAAGTTGCGATGAGGGCCAAGAGCGCTCCCCCTGCTGGGAGGGTCCGTGGGATCCGCCACCCTCACTTTACAGACGCGGGTGCTGAGACTTGGCGAAGTTGAATGTGCTAATTATGGGCCCAACTCGGATCAGAACTGGTGCTTCTGGCTGAGACAGTGGTCCTGCCGCCCCAGGAGGGATGGGCAGGGTCGGCAGGCTGCCTCAGCGGTGCGGCCAGACAGTCGCAATCTGAGTATCAGGTCACCACACATTTTCCTCCAAATCCCCACCCCGACGGAGTCAGTGTGAGCTGCCTTCCGTGTCATTCGGTTGGCTTCTGCCGGCCAAGCCCGTTCTCCTACTCCTCCGCCTCCTGCAGTGACTTTTTCATTTTCTCCCCACCTCCTCCGTTGCCATCATTCCTGGAAATGTCGTCATCTCCGTGGTGTTGCTCGAGGCCTCCTTGTCTTGTGCTGCAGTGGCACAGCCTCCCCAACCCTTCAGCCGTCGCTGGCGCGGGCATCCCCTGGGCCCCATCGTGGTGCAGGGCTGCGGACTGGATGCCCGTCTCACGTAGGAGTGCTGGCTCTGCAGTTCGGCATCCTTGCACCTGCTAACCGTGTGACCTTCGCCAAGTTATTTAAGTTCTCTAAGCTTCATTTTCCTCTACTGTGAAATGGTAAAAACTGCAGAATCTATGCTATAGATTTGCTCTGAGGAGCAAATGCCATTTGTTCACAAAACATTTGATGTGGTGCCAGACTCAAAACTTCTTTGCCGTGGTTATTTAAAAAGATCCCCCTCTAACTTCAGCTTTTTTTTTTTTTAACCTCCTGCTTAGCGTCTTCCTCTTTTTTTTTTTTTTTTTTTTTTTTTTTTTTTTTAATGTCCCAACTACTTGGTTCCTGCCTTTCTCCAGGTCCCGTTTGCCAGCCTGGAACTGGCGGTCCTGTCTGTGAATGACGGGCACGCCCCCAAACTCAACGCCCTTGCTCACTGCCTGGCGCCTCGTAACCCTCCCCAGGAACTGAAATCTAGGTCTTTGCAGTTGTTTGCCTGTTTCCTCCCAGGTTCCTATTCATTTTTTCCAAAGTAGCTCTTTCCACTCTCAGGTGTCCTCGCTGCAGCACACACTGCGCTTGTAATTATTTCGTTGTTTTAAATAATTGCTTGATGTCTGTTACACTGGGCTGGCTTGCGAGTTCTGTGAGGTGATGCCTTTGTCTGGTTTGTTTCCACTGTAGCTCCAAAACCTAGCAGGTGGAGGCAGGCCCTGCAGGGACTTAACCCCAGATGAATAAAGAAGATCCAGGCTGCTCACCTTGACGCGGCTCAGATATGTCCCTCCCTGACCATTTCTCTCCATCTTCACCCGCCCCGCTCTCTCTTTCTCTACTTTTGACGTTAAGGAAGTCAAGTTCCTCCCCTTCTCCGTGATCCCTCTCCTTCTCTAGAATTTGCCCTTTGCCAGGTTCCATTCTTTTGCCCCTTTCATTGCTCCCTTCCCTCGCTCTTTTCCTTCTGCCTGCAAACACAGGCAGACACGCCTGGGACACACCTGGGAACTGCAGAGGGGGTCACTCGTATGCTCAGTTGGACGACCTGAACCTCTCAACTTCTGCCTTATCTGTTAAATAGATGCTATGTCATTAAATGCTTTTAAATCTTAAAACACACACACACACACATCTAGAAAGACCTTGCTCTGGTGTCATATGGACGGGAGGGAAACCTGGCTCTTCTTCCCAGTGTGTCACTGGGAAATTGACCTGACTTCTGTAAGTTTTAGTTGCAGCCAGTGGAAAACGAGAGGGTGTCACGCATGCTACCTGTGGAGCAGCGCTGCTGTGGGAATAAATGGAGCTGGCGTCTGTAAAATCACCAGCGAAAAGCATGGCACGTAGCAAACAAAGAAAACGCCCCTCCCCAAATGCTAAGCAAATTAAAAAAAACAAAGCCCTTCAGTCCCTAGTTCCCGCTGCGTTCTCCAGCTAACGCCATCTAGGAGCGCCTTCCCTCCCCTGCACCCACATGCAGCCTTTCCCTCCTTCTCTCCGTCATAACCGCGGTTTTCAGGTTTATATCTTCTACCTTCCTAGAGGCAACATTTGTTCAGCTAAGCTCTTTCTTTCTGTTAACTTTAAATCCTCCTGCTCAACAAGTTTTTTTCTGACCAGATTGATATTTAAACATACGATCTTACCAAAAACCCACAACACACGCACACACACACACACACACACACACCCCACATGTGCTCTCTCCTGACTTTCTGCCTCCTCCCAGCTGTGCTGTCTGATCTCTCTACTCCCCCATAGACACCCGAACCCATTGTTTTAACTTCCTGCCCTCTCACTCCTCACCGGTTCTCACCACAGGGTGGCTAGGGCCCTCCTCACACCACCAAAACTGTTCCTGCCAGCGGTCGCTGAATCGGGTCGCTGAGTCTAATGACCGCCAGCCACCCCTCGGACCCCCTCCGGCTTGACCTCTGGGTAGCCCTGGGCACACCGGCCACTTCCTCCATGAAATGTCCACGTCCCTGGCCTCTGGTGGTGCCGTGGCATCCTTCTCTCTCTGGCTGTTGGTGTATGTCCATCCTATAAGTGGGCTCAATAATTTTTAGCATTATTATCATTATATTATTAAACCCTGGTCTTACCAAACCATTTCTGCTTACTTAAATCACCTTTCTTAATTATAAGCCTTCGCTTGTGTGGTTCCTCCTTCCTGCCACTCTCTCCTCCTACTTCCCCTTCCTCCTTTCACTGAGCTTCCTTCTCCTCAACTTCACAGCTCAGCCTGGAAGCTTCTTCCTCCTGCACGGTTTCCCTCTCCTCCTCAGGACTGGCTCCGGTGCCCTTCCTGGGGACTTTCACAGCATCCTCCGCCTTCTCCATCATCTCCCGTATCATCTCTACCGTAATTACCATAATTTATGCTATCTTGGCTCAAATTACTCTTGTACCACGAGTTCTGTGAGAATCTCATTGTGCCCATTTTTTTGTGCACAGGCACCTAGCGGAATGCCTGGGTCACATAACTGGTGAAAGAATGAATAAATGAATGGAGATGGCATTACTGCTCTGCCAGATGGGTATTTAGCAGATCTTATGTTTTTCAATGCTGCATATTGTTACTTGTGTGAGCTCAGTCAAGCCACTTCTCTAAGCCTCAGTTTCCTCATCTGAAAAACGGGAAGCAGTCAAGCAGCGTTCCTGAGAGCCCTTTGCAGGTGATACCTCTTTTCATCCACACAGAGACCCAGGAAAGCCGAGACCTGACGCAAGGAGAGCGTGTCTGTCCCTGGGGCAGCGTGAGGCCAATTCCCTTAGCAGGACGACCTTCACCAATGCCACTGAGGAGGGCAGAGAGGTCGTTTTCTCTGCCTATAACTAGATTCAGCATGCTCACAAGCACACATTTTTGTTCGATGAAAAGCAAAACAAAATCTAACACAAATGACAAACTTAAACTCTCCCACTCAAGGAATTCAGTTTTTTTTCTAAAAAGTAACAACGATGATAAGAAGGACATGAATGAACTAATTATCGTTTTGATTTCTTGAGTATGTGTAAGCACATCTGACTGTCCTTTATGACTGGATTCCCGCTTTCTGTTGATTCTTATTCCGTAGATGGCTTTATTCCTTTGATAACTATGTAAGTTTAAAAAGCTAAAAGATCTAATCTGTCCTTAGAAACAATAATTGGTACATATATGTAAACTAACAAAAGTACCGTATATGTGTATTTCCATGCAATGTCATGTGTACAGGAGTCAAATTGCAACACTTCTACTTAATAAAACTGAAAAAGGAGAAAAAAAATGTAGAAATAAATAAATAAATGGGAAAAAAGAAAGCAAAACAAAATTTAACACAAACGACAAACGTAAACTTTCCGATTCAAAGAATTTAGTTTTTTCTGGTTTTAAAACAACAGGCTCCCCTGAGTGACTCTTTCAAGTCACTCCACCTTTGCTCCTTTAGATAAACGCAGTGTTTTAGGGCCCCCCCCGACCTTTTCCTTCCCATACCCTGACCGCAGCGCTCCCCATGTCCGCCGAGAGTGTCCCTGGCTCTCGTCACATGTGGGCTGGTCCCTGCTCTGAGGCCGCTTTGCTGCCGCAGCACCCCCTTGGCTCTCCCGGCACTGGGTATCCTCAGAGGCTTCCGCGGTGGCAGGTGGCTTCCCTCCCTCCTCTGCCTGTCGCTCCTGCCGCGGCGGCCACCCCCTGGCAGGCGTGCCAGCGCTCAGACCCTGCTCGTTCTGGATCCCGCGGAAACATCTGGATCTTCTCTGTGAGAACCCGGAGGAGACACTGTGCAGTGGAAGGAGCATCTGTAAAGGATTTTGCAGACAGGGATAGACTTTGCACAGTACTTGGTACATGAGGAGTTTTTTTTTTTTTAAATTATTGAATTGAATGATTCTCAGACCATCTCTCTGCCTAATCATTGCCACGCCACCGTTTCATGCTCACTTTGGTTCTCAATTTTTCTCAGATTTCTGCTCCCTCCTCTCAGGGTTTGGAACCCAGTGTCAAGTGGAGGGTGCGCGGGGCCCTGAGAGGACCCCTCATGTGCATCCAAACGATGCTACCCTCCCCATCCTCCTCCCCTGCCTGGCACGAGAACAATTTTGTTTCCATCCTGCCTGGCAGGAAACAACCTTGCCTCACACTCTGCTTTCTCCAGACTGCTTGTCTTACAATCAAGGTGCCCGTGTGTCCTGGTTGTCGCCCGTGATGGTCATGGTTTATGTTCATTGTCCCGGTGTGATTAACAGAAGGCGCCCCCTTCACTCAGAAATGTCCTGGCTGGGCTGATAAATTTCATGACCACCTCTATTTTTGTTAAAACTCTTTATTTAAGCTCAGGCCTCCAAACTTAGATGTCTTTGTGATTTAAAGTTTAGCTTTAGGAAGTTCCACCAAAACCCTTTTCTCTCTCAAGTTCCTGACTCCTACAGTTAGAAGTCTTGGCTTTTATGGCTAGCGTTCTAGTGTGCACATTAAAACATCTATTTTGAAAGATAAACAATGACTATTTAATTAGGAGAAATAAAAACGTTTCAGAAAATTAAAAACAAATATTTGAATATGTCACCCCACGGCGCCACCAGTTCACAGAATGATGCCGGACAGAGCACGGTCCTGGTGCGTGTGAATGGACCTCAGATGCTCAGGGGATCCCATCACCCAGAATTAAGAACTTCTAACATATAGTCCTTCTAGTCAATTTTGGAAGAGGAATAAGACATTATAGCCAGAGTTATTTGTAACCAGTGCAGCCCTTTATTTTAGTCTGTATCTGCCCTTCCCCCGAGGACAGTTGGTAGGAAACTAAAGCTCTCATTTGACTTGGGGAGTGTGCGTTAAGGGTTAAGACAATTTGTAAAAATTATTTTAAAATAAAAACGCCAGCTGAATGCCTAGGTTATCAATGAATGTCATTTTGCTTTCCAAATCTGTGTGGTAACCCTGCTCATCTTACTCCAATTGGAAGCTCTGTTTGGCAATATGCGAGACATTGTTTAAGAAAAATGAAAGGATATATTAATTGTTAAATCATTTGGTAGAAAAGTTATAATTAATCTTAATTAAAGCATATACTTTGATAGGCAGGATATTTATTTATTTATTTATTTATTTATTTATTTATTTATTTATTTTGGTGGAGGAGGTAATTAGGTTTATTTATTTATTTCAGTGGAGGTACTGGGGATTGAACCCAGGACCTCGTGCATGCTTAGCTACTACTGATCTATACCCTCCCCCAGACAGGCAAGATCTTTTGAAAATAAAGGATCCATGGAATAAATCATTAAAATACAGGGCCCCCAAAGTTTCTTTTTAAAGGGGAACCAGTCCGTGTAATAGGATGGCATTACAGACTGTATTTCAGTGGGGTGTTTACTTTGACATTTTTCTGCTAATAGTGAGGGACTTGCCCTGAGGCATTTGCCTCCCCCGCCAGTTTGTCTTGTGACAGATTGTTTTTTCAGGTTGGCTGACTTGGATTGGGGCGGGGAGTGGATTACATATATTACTTTGGCCTAATTAGAAATGCAAGCTCACCAAGGGACCCAGGGGACAGCCAAGTCTGTATTAGGGGACAGGTCGTGACCACTGAGGGCTGAATAGAAGTGACCGGACCTTCCCATAGTCATTGCTGTGCTGGCTTCCTAAACATTTCCCCGTAATATCCCCCGATCCTCGAATGAGAAGCATGGCTTGTCTCTGAGGGGACCTGGGCGTGTAAGAGAATGCAGGCTTCAAAGGATGTGCAGGAGCAGCAGTGGGGGGTGGGCAGTCGGGGCCACTGTCGCATCATGACTGCCTCTCGTTCTTTCTTCTGCAGTTCTTGAGCTGAACCTTTTCCTATTATTTCTCTTCCTTTCTACTTCCCTCCGCATCCACAGATGGGGTGGCTGCATTCCGTGCCTTCCTGAAGACGGAGTTCAGCGAGGAGAACCTGGAGTTCTGGCTGGCCTGTGAGGAGTTCAAGAAGACCAGGTCGACCGCAAAGCTAGTCTCCAAGGCGCACAGGATCTTTGAGGAGTTCGTGGATGTGCAGGCTCCGAGGGAGGTGTGTTGAGTCTTGTCACTCGTCTCTCCTGGGCTCGTGTCTGTCCCCTCTGGGGGTTTGTGCCACATTTGATGGGGACTTTCTTCTGAACCTCACTGCTCTGTTGACTCTTGATACAAAGGGATCACTTTTAAGGTGCAGAGCCCAGGGGTTCCAGAAAAAGGAGCTCCGTTAGCTGCCTTTCAGGTAAACAGGGGCCAGCAGGAACTGTCTCTGTAGGGACTCTGCAGACTAGATGCCACTGAACCCACGTTAGTGTCCCTAGTGGAAGGCGGCATGGCTTGATGGGACGAGCATGTGCTTTGGAATCCTGTTCCCACATCAGCTCACCGCTTACTCGCTGTGTGACCTTGGTCAAGTCACCTAGTGTCTCTGAATCACATTTGGGTACATAATGTAAAAGGGTATAATATTACCTAGCTTTTAAGACTACTCTGAGTATTAGGGATAAAGTACCAGTTCACTGTTTGTCACTGCTTGTTAATGACTAATTACAGTCATTCATAGGGTTTTATGATAATTTATTATAATTACTTATAATAATAATATGAATTTCTACGTACTGTTATTCTGAGTTTTCTGAGTTACGAAACAGTTTTACCTGGGAGGGTCTTATAGGAGAAAAATAGTTGCTGTCTCCGAGTTAAGATGCATTTTGTACCTAGAACTCTTCAACTGTGTTTTGACTTGGGACACAGGAGGTCTTCAGCCAGTGGCCAGATTGCTGCAGGCTCCTTATAAAGCTGATTGGAGCAGAAACGTACGTTCTAAACATAGTCTTTCTCCCCAGGGCACTGGTTTCCTTCGTAGTTAAGAAAGGACGAAAGGGCAGGCTCGTGTTAGGGAATCCACATCAGTGCTTGCCTCTGGTTTAACTCTTTGCCTGACACCGTGCAGATCCCTGGACTAGGAGTTAAGTAATTTGAGGGTTTGCTCTACTAACTTTCCACATTGCATTAGACCAGCTTTTTGGTATCTTTTGAGTTCAGTATCCTCATCTATAAACTGGGACAAAGAATATCTGGTCTTCAGACCTCACAGGATTCTTCCCGGGGTCAAAAGGGATGAACTTCATGAAAGCAGTTTGAAAAGCATGAATACGTATTTAAGATGCTGTCATTAATTATCATATAGGACTATCTTCCAGGTACCCTGGGCCTTGCGGGCCTGTGACCATGCTCTCTGTTTGTGTCTCCAGGTAAACATAGACTTCCAGACCCGAGAAGCCACGAGGAAGAACATGCAGGAGCCATCCCTGACGTGCTTCGACCAGGCCCAGGGGAAAGTGCACAGTCTCATGGAGAAGGACTCGTACCCCCGGTTCCTGAGGTCCAAAATGTACTTGGATTTGCTGTCCCAAAACCAGAGGAGGCTCAGTTAGACCTCAGACGGGGACTCTTGGAGATCGCCGGCTTTCCCTCCCCTTGCTGCCAAGACCATAGTCTAATGTGAAATGTCATAGGTGTTCAAAAGCAGAGGCACTTAGGTTGGGAGGCTGGGAGTGAGTCGGGGATGAAGGGCCCTTCCGAAGTATGATGCAGCCACCGGAACTCGGACTTTATTCCATTACCCACGTTTGTGTTTCGGTTAGTGGTAGCACCTTGTCGCTGTCACCCTTCTCTGGGTCGGCCACACGCCCGCCATAATGCCTTGGATCATGTCCACTGAGAAGGCAGAGCTGCTGTGCTGGGCTAATGTGTAAATAATGCAAATGCAGTTTCCACCAGCCCCGCCCCCTCCTCCGTTAGGATTCCCGACTCTCTAACTTGTCCCACACCCCAGTGAGGAAAAGCTAGAAGACTCTGTCTCACATCTGTGATTTGCTGTCACCATGTCATGGCCAGTCCCAGGTGCTGGGACCTCACAGTTTAGGAGAGAAGTCTCTGGGGCATCCAGGGTTTCTCGCACTGTCACTGACAGGTGGCCTCTGAGAGGAGGGGCGGACTCCATGGAGTCGGCTGTTTTTTCCATTTCCGCAGGACCAGTGTGAAAAGCTGCGATCACTGCCCATCTCAGCCTAGGAAACTCACAAGACTCCCCTACCCTTGCAATTCCAGAAAGGGCCTCGGGAGCTGTCCTTCCTGACGTCTGATGTGGAGCTGCTACTAAGAAAGCTTGCAGATCTTCCTCAATCCTGCCAAGAAGTGTTCCGGAAGCGGAATAAGCATGGAGTGCAGCACTGGTAGACCTCCGTGCAGTGGGGCACATAGAACCCTCTGTTGCTTAATGTGTTCCTTGCTGTCGCCTCCCTGCGCATCCCACATCACGGATCCCTTAGAATGACAGACAGCGTGGTAAAGGGAGGTGAACTCCCGTAACCAGAGGAGCATGGACAGCTCCACGGTGCCTCCCACTTCCCCTGACTCTCCCCCTCGCCCCCCATGCAGGCCATGCAATCATGATGGGGAGAGTGGGAACTTAGGCCATCACTCCTTTCCAGCTTGCTTCCGGGGAGCGTGCGTTCTCAGAAAGGTCCCGCTCGTGAGGGCCACCTTGGCTTTTCGGCGGCTTCCTTCCTGACCTCTGACTTTCGGAGATTGAACATGGAACAGGAGGTGAGGCTAAGACCAATGTGAACATCTGGTTGTGGAGACCTTCGGAAAATGGCTTCGTGCTACCCTGGGGATGCTCTTGGAAAAACATCAGGAAACTCTTCCTTGGAGGATGAGCCAGACAGGAAACCTACTCCAGCTGCCCAGGGAGAAGCTGACTTTGGCCCAAGACTGCAGAGCCAAGGAGACGAGTCCTCAGCAGAGAGACCCGAATGTGGAGGAGGAGCCTAGAAGAGTGGCCTGCATCGCGGAGGGCGTGCTGTTGGGGCCACTCACAGCCATTGGGTTTGGATCCACGGCAGAGCTACAACACTTCCAGCTGGACTGAGTGAAACAGCACGCGATTAGGTGTGAGCTCTGGCATGCAGGTGGTTGAGAACCGGGCTGGAGCGTTCTCCTCTCGCTGCCTTTTTAGATGTGCAGGTGTTCCTGTGTTTGCATACTTGTCCAGTAACTTCACGAATCTCTTCCTTCCTTGGCTACAGCTAGACAAGGCCCAGAAGGCTCTTGAGTCCCCCTGGCTGTTAGGGTCCACTGCCCTGCCGTGCAGCTGTGAGTGTGAACATCTGTGTGAGCACACGGGCCTCCCGGGGACAGCTGGGAATTCCCCGTTCACGAACTCTGAGGCCGCACGTGGGTGTTCCTAGTTAGATCAGGTAGTGTTCCCCTGCCCCCACTGGTGGAAAACCATCCTTAGCTTAAGCTGCCAGAATTAATTTAATGATCAAAATCTCAAACAGGGTATTTTAAACGTTGTTTACATATGAAATGTGCATCTGCTGCCAACTGTACTGTCGGATATGAGGTGCAGATAAATTGGAAGAGCACAGAGTTATGGAAACAGGAAACGTGCTAAGAGTGGCCTTTTCACCACTTCCACTGTTCCCAGGAGGAAAGTCTGAACAAGAGCGCTGGGCGGTGGCCTCATGTGGGGCCAAGAGCTCTCGCCAGCTCTTGGTGGGATGCAGGCTGCTGATGGTGGGGTCATGGCGCCTGGTGATGCCTTCCCACGATGGGGAGGTGAGAAGGACCAAGCCTGGGTATTCCAAAACTTGCCGCTAAGTGAGTGTGTTGTGGGTGTGCGTTCGTGCGTAGAGAAACGTGATAGCTATGTGTATGGTACTCCTGTGGAGAGTGAGTGTGTGCGTGTGTGTGTGTGTGTGAGAGAGACAGTTATGAGCACTAGACTCATACACCACAGAGATGATCTTCCCATGGGCTGAGCTTTCCTCACACCCTTTATGACCTGCTTCCCACAAGAGGCACGGAGCGCTCTGCTCTGATGCTGCATTCAGGCACTTTGGTCATGCCCACCCAGATTTTGGTCTGTGATGAAACAAGGAGAAATGTTTACAACATCTAGAGCAATATCCAAGCATACCTCATCCCTGACCATCTGCATCTCCCAGTCCCACTGCGCCCCAGCCCCTCGCCCCCCAGACCTCCTCTGCCGCGCTAGGTGGGCGCCCACGGGTGCCACTTCCTCCGTTTCACGTCTTCCTTTGCTCCTCACGCCGGGCCTGTGCTGCGGACTGCCTCCTGGGCTCGAGGCTCGCTCTGTGCCTGGGACCTTTGAAAGCCCAAGGCACGCCAGGGCAGCAGGCTGGATGGAGCTGTGGCTTTCAGGACTGCTCTCCATCGCTGAGTGGCCTTGTGGCCCCGCTTGAGTGTTAACCTTCTTGGGGGCTGGTGTGAGATTTCCTGTTGCCCTTGGCGAACCAAACAGAACAGTCAACGACAACCATTCACGGCCCTGGGCAGCTCTGGGGTGAGGAAGGATCCCTGAGCGACGTGTATCATTAAACTTGAAGGTGTGCAGGGGTCACCCGGCAAGCCTGTGACAAGTGCTAATTCCCAGGTTTCCACACCTAGAGATGCCGATCCAAGCGATCTGGGGAAGGGCCCAGAAATCTGCATTTTTAATAAATTACCAGGTGCTTGGTGGCTTGTGGACCCTACTTTGAAAAAAAGATGGTCCAAGACAGTGGTCTAAGAGAGACGCGTTCACCTTGGTGGTTCACCTGGGGAATTAAAAAACCCCAGGTGTCCAGATCCCGCCCCAGAACAACTTGGGCATGGAACCCGAGGCATCAGCCCCACAGGTGATTCCACTGTGCAGACGAGGCTGGGCGGCTGGGCCTGAGGCGTGAGGAGGAGCCCAGCCGAGGGCGAGGCCCAGCCGTGCGGCGGGAGGGCCGGCGTGCGCCCGGGCGCCGGCAAGCACGGTAACCGGGAACCGGCCGGCCCTGAACTGGACTCTTAGGGTGGCTGCTCTACGCCTTCTCCGTCTGCCTTGCTCATCCGGGAGGAACTTGCTTCTGCCCCAGCTCCGTGCGGTGTCAGGCAGCAGGCGGGCCAGCGCCGGGGGCCCGAGGGGCCCTTGGGGTTTTCCGTGCCTCCCAAGTCACAGTGCAGCCTCCCAGCTCACCTGCCAGGCTGCTTCCCTGTCCGTCTGTTCTCATGCACTCCTGTGCCTGGTCGTTTCGTGTCAGGCTGTGTCTCTGTCCCCAAGGCCCTGCGACATGGTGGTTGGACTCAGGGAACGGGTGAAGAGGGTGAGGTTGTAACAACAGCGGTAACACAACAAGTCCCAGATTTCTCAGTAGAGGGTGTCAGACCCTCGGATTGTCAAGCTCTTTGAGGCTTTCTTTTCCAAGGCCACCACGGGGTTTGGGTTCCTGCCCTACACCCTCACCGTTCCCTCTCTGGTCTCAGGCCAGACGGGCAGCTGTAAAGTTCCTAGCTGACCTCACTCTCCGGTGCTCCCCCCAGAACCTGCTGCTCTGGATGAAGCAAAGCTGTGAAACGGCTTTCTGCCCAGGCTGCCGGCCCAGCCTCTGGGCACAGGTCCCGGGCGCCTGTCCTCGGCCGGGCTGGGTGTCCAGGTTCTCCAGGCCCTGGACCGTGAGGGAAAGGCATGGACTCGTGCTGAGAGCTGGGGGGAGGCTGGGAATGGGGAAGACTGAAGAGGAAGGAGCAAGGGGGAAAGAGTGAAGCCGCTCACGTGGCACCTGCTTCTCCATAAACCAGAAGGGAAAGGTGAGGTGTGGCATGTTCAGAGGCAGGACAGTCTCCCATCCACAAGGGCACCCAGAGCTCCCCTGACCCCGTCGGTGCCCACTTCCGAGCAAGGCAGAGGAATCATGACTGCACCCGAGGCTATCCTTCAGTCTGCCACATGCCAGTCCTCTCTGAGTCTGCATCCTCCATTTTAGAAGCAAAAGAGATGGCCAGGTCATCGCCTGGTGTGGAGAGCCTGGGCTACGGGGCGTGGGACCGTGAAGGAAGGAGCCGAGAGCAGAGATGTCTTCCTGTCCCCCGTGACCTCTCAGGATTCACGAGATGCTGTGGACCAGGATGAGAGACGGCAGGATGGGCCGCTGGGTTCCCAGGTGCGGGATCTGGGTCCTCTCCGTGAACTGTTCCCTTCTTGATTCTTCCCCCCTCCTGCCCCTCTTCTCCCTCCCCTATGCCTGGTACGGAAAGGCGGCTGGGCTGGGGTGCGCCCCAGGCAGGACAGCACGAGCTGAGTCACGCGGCTCGCACGACAGATTGTAGCAGCTCATCTGCCATAGAAACCGCTTGGCTCACGGAGTCCTCATTGAGTTGTTTCATTAGCGTGCAAAGTGCCATCATGTCATTCACCTCTACTATAAACACGGCTGTGAGAACACAATAAACAGAACCTGAACACGCTGCCCTTTGCTCTCTGCCCACATTTCTTCATGAGGAGATGCGTCCCATAGCACATGGACCGCATGGAGCCCCCCGGTGGGGGCAGGGGGATCGGGGCACGCGGCCTCCCTCTGGCAGAGGCTGGCACGGGGCTGGCCATCAGGAGAAGCAGCCTTGTGGGTGGAAATGGGGTGGGAATGACTTGGGATGAGCGTGTGGGTGGAGGGCAACTCTGGGCTGTGAGCGTGCCTTTGAAGCTGTGAAGTGCTGTACAAACACAAGGTGGTATTTTCCTTACAGCCACCTACTGCTTGAAAACACGGAGAGAAAAAGACTGAGGGATGGTTTATAGATTTGTTCAGCTGGAGCAATCTGAAAATGGGGTGGGTTGACCTTGCTTATGATTGTACCTCACTATACAATTGGTGTGCCCCTGAAAGGCCTGTGTGAGTCATCGAATCTTCCAGAGCCTCTGGTGATGGGTCCTGTGGAGGGGACCACGGGAGAATAAGAAGTATTTGCTCGCAAAAGCTAATTTTTTGGGTGTGGAGATGAGACAGAGGTATACAAAATATTAATAATTCAAAATAATTAAAACACACAGAGAAGGTCTGTCTTTAATGGAAAATTGATATGTCTTCAAAGGTGGCCACTTGGGTTAAATGAAGAAGACTTTTGCTATGCAAACTACCCCCCGCCTCAAGTCCCAGTTTCGTGGGGTGGCAGTGAGCGCTGGCAGCCTGGACGGCTGCGGACAGAAGGCCCCTGCTGGGGAAGGGAAGGGGTAGGCTCCCCTCTTCCCAGCTCTGCTCTTCTGCTCCTCCTGCCCCAGCTGCCCCCCACCAAGACTGAGAAGAGCAGGGAGGGAGGCAGGGTGAGGGGTAAGGGGCCCATGCCAGGTGCACCTGCTTCCTGCGACAGGCTCCGCTCTCTGAAGCTCAGAGGCCTCGGTGGGTCGTTCCTGGGCTCATTGGAGACCCTGCCTCTGGGGAATTCCTTCCTCCCTCTGGCTCTTCCAAGCAGGATCATGCTTTCCTCCTCCGGTGGCTTGCTCCTTCCTGGGTGCTGCCCCAGCATCTGCCTGCAGCAGTCTGGTTGTCCTTCCAGGATATCCTCTTGGACAGCTCCTTGGATGACCCCACGCCAGTGTCTCTCTCAGAGGCCCACAACTGGCCCATTGGAAGCATCTGGGCCTGATTTGGCCCTAGAATTACAAGGCAGCAGCTGCTCTGCGGCCAGAGCCTCCAGCCAGCCTGGCATTTTCAACTTTCCAGGCTGGAGTCAGGTCCCCAAGCACCAGGGGGCACATGTCAGTCTCTCCAAGGGACCCACCGCACCTGCAGTCCTGGGGGGTGAGGTGAGAGGCAGGCATTCAGCCCCGTGTGCATCGGGGGAAACTCACAGGACACTAACAGCTCTCTCCAAAAACCATCACACTTTCTCTCAAGCCCTGACGTGTTTCTCCTGGGGACAGGCTTTGAGTGCCCCTCATTGGTTCTCCACGCCCTCCCAGTGGTGTTTGCTTGGTCTGGAACCCTTTGGATCTGAGATCTATCTTCTAGGCCTTGACAGAAGCTTCTTACAGGTGGAAAACACTCAATACAATGCTGGGCATTTCATTAACACCTTGTAAATGTGGTTAAAAAAAACCCCAAAAAAGTAAAGTCCCTTCTGGCCCCATTGTTTACGTCAACAAAGTGAGAGCCGTGGCCAGAGGGAGACAAAGCAGACGTCATTGAGGTCTCCCTCCTGTGGATGCACTTCCTGGTTGGGGTCTGTCCTGGTCTCCCACCCGGGAGGTGTGGCTGAAAGCTGGAGGGAAAGGCGGGGCTGCACCTGGGTGCTGCTTCTCTTGTCTGTGCCTCATTCATTCCACAACACAGAGGGGAGCCTGGGCCAGCCACCCCGCGAAAGCGGAAGGCTGCACACCCAGCTGTGGAAACAAAGCCATGAGCCTGAGAGAAGACGCAGGACCAGGGCTTCATCACACACTCTTCCTCATAAACTGGGCTCTGGTGCAGACGTCGGGGTGAGCATCCCAGCTTTAACTCCTACAAGCTGTGTGACCCCAGGAAAATCACTTCTCTGTGCCTCAGTTTTCTCATCTGTAAAACTAAATTAACAACAGAGCCAGCCGCTTGGGGCAGTTGTCAGCATCATGTAAGTTAACGCAGAAGATTGTTTATTACAATGTCCGGCACAGAGTAGGGACACGGCGTGTGCTAACCAGCAACTTCTCTCACACCGGGATCACTGGGACTCAGGCCAGCACCCCCATTTGGAGCTCACTTGCTTCTCAATTGAAAGCAAAAGGAAACCACTCAAAGCAAATGATATTACAGGTTCGATGTCTCCCTTCCCTGCTAACCCATGATTCCCTAAGGGCAGAGACTGCCTCATACCCTGCTCAAGTCCCTAAATATTTATGGAAAGAATATTGTATCTACAAATGTTTTTTGAGCACCTCTTACAGATTAGCACTTGGGTTGAATGGAGGTGGAGGCAAGAAATCCACAAGCTAGGCCCTCAGAGAGAACTTATTTATCTTAACCCTTCACAACCCTTCCCAAGGCTTAGGAGACAGGGCACAGGTACCAACGGAATTACCAAATGAGCCGCAAAGGAAGTAAGTGGCTGCATATTCGTAAGTGGCAACACTAACAGAAAACACCTAGGAGCCAGGAGCTTTGCAGAGCAATTTCCATGCTTCACCTAGTTGAGTGCCCACAATTCTAAGGTAGGGCCACCATCACAAAATACCGCAGGCTGGGTGGTTTATAATAACTGAAACTTTCTCTCTCCCGATTCTGGAGGCTGGAGGTCCAAGGTCAAGGCGTAGTCAAGGTTAATGTCTCCCAAGGCCGCTCTCCTTGGCTTCTACGTGGTACCTTTGCACTGTGTCCTCACATGGCCTTCCCTCTGTGCCGCGCCCTTGGTAGCTCTTCCCCTTCTTGTAAGGACGCCAGTCAGATTGGATCAGAACCCGCCCTAACGGCCTCCTTTTAACTTAATCACTCCTCTGAAGGCCTGTCTCCAAACACAGCCGCATTCTGAGGTACTAGGGGGTGGGACTTCAGCACCTGAGTGTTGGAGGGCTGGGGTAACATAATCCAGCCCATGACAGGTAGATGCGGTTGTCTGTGACTCCCCACTTCTACAGGTGAGGAGACTGAAGCACAGAGCGCGTAAGTAAACATCCAAGGCCACTCAAACTGCAGATGGCAGAATGGGGATTTAGAACCTTTAAGTCCAGAACCGGAGCTCTTGGCCCTGCGAGGCCAGTAGACTAGAAAGGAAGGGGGGTGGGGGGCCAGGGTGGGGTGGGGTGGGGTGGGGTGGGATGGGGAAGTGCGGAGGTGTGGGCAGGGGGAGCTCATGGGATGGGTAGCATGCAGGTGTACATGCCAATGCAGCCGAGGTAGGGGTGAGGGTAGGTGCGGGAATGCGAGTCAACTCTGCTCCATTTGCTAGCTCAGAAATCCGGGCTCCTGGAGAAGCTGGGGCCTGGTGGAAAGTGATGGTGGCTGAAAGACACGAAGCAAAGCCCACTGGAAATTGGATTAGCCAATCATCTGCCTGAGCTGCTCCCGGCCCTGCGTCCAGGCGCAGTTTTGTGGGTTTGTTTTGTTGCTGCCCTGCCCTTTGTGCTGTCCCTCCATTAGTACAACAAATCCCCTGCTGTCTCCCAGCACAGCTTGGCCCCGAGCCCACCACAATCCCCTGCCGTCTCCCAGCACAGCTTGGCCCCGAGCCCACCACTCACCGCCTCGCCCACAACCTGCGGGCAAGTTTTGGCTCCGTCTCCTACATCTGCCATGAGGCCAGCACATCCTGGTGCTGCAGGGCTCCAGGCATGACTTTCCCAAGGAGGAAGAAATTGCCCCATCTTCTTAGGCACTAAGACCAGCCTTGCAGGCACCCACAGGGGCAGGGGACTCTCCTCCCAGCCACATGGTAGAAAAGAATAAGGGATTTGGATGCGCTGGCTTGAGACTCAGTCCTGACTCTGTTGTTTACTTTGTGTGTGTGACTCTGGGGAAGGAATTTAGCCTCTCCTAGCCTCTGTTTTATTATTAGCCAAAGGGGGATAATAATATCCACATTTCCAGGCAGGGTGGCTGTAAGAGTTAGAGATTATAAGGGTGCAAAGCACTTGGGGCGGGAGCTGGTATGTGTAGGTGGTCAAAAAACAGTGGCTGTAAGTATGTGAGGGGCTGGCCCTGGGTTGCAGACATCCCAGCGTTAGGCCTCTAAACCTCTTCTGGGGTCAGAACCTGTCACGGAGCTGTTGGCAGTGGGTAGGTTGAATGCAACTGTACTTGCAGGAAGAAACAGGGCCTCTGTCAGCTAGAAGCAAAACGAGGTGCCTCTCACTCAGGAAGGGGCCCTGCCCTGGCCAGGGTGTTGGGACCGCTCCCAGGCGTCCTAAGAGCTCCATGTACCAGGGATCACTCCCTGGTCACACAGGCTTTTCAGTGCACACTCAAAGGACAACAAATTAACTGGACTTTGAGTTGGCAGAGTTAAAAAAAAAAAAATCCCTGCGTCTTTCAAAGCCAATTCAACTGACCAAGCACCTCCAGTGTGCCCTTTCCTAATTTATCCCGGGGCCAGACTTACACTTTTGACTTGTAGCCTTTGGAGAAACACAGGCGCCGTAACTGACGTGGATTTTCTCATTGAAGGTGCAGAGTACGCAAGGGGCTCTGGGCAGATTGAAACGGAGCCCACCGTGACTGCAGAGCTGCTGTGTGGAGGTGCGCCCGGGAGTTAGGGGAAGTAATTTCAAGCACGTGTTTTAAAAGTGAACTGTTCAGGGTTTTCCGTTAAGTGCTGTATCAGGTCAGTTTTAACCAATAGTAAGAAAGTGGGGAGGAGCCGGGAAGGGCGCTTCTAGGACGTGTGCATCCCCGTCACATCCAAATCTCGGAAGCCCTGGGACGGTAGCGTGCCGGGTCAGGGTGGACGTCCTCTGCCTGCATCACAGGGAGAAAGGGAGTTGACGCCTGGGGAGGCGAGTATGGGGCAATCACCCAGAAGTAATACTGTCCCTCACTGTGGCCCTGCCTGGAGAAAGACTGGACCTGGGCCAGAGGGCAAACAGGCTTTCCTTCCCGACTCAGACGTGGCACAAAGGGACCTTGCAAGAGAAGAGGGGAACTAGTGCTCGTGGGCGGCCGGGGAGGCGTGGGGCCGTCGCCCCTCCCCCTGGCAAGTGGCCCTTGGCAGGCAGCGCTGCAGGGACTTGCCGGGAGGCAGCATTCTCACGCAGAGGGCGGCATCTGGGCTCAGCCTCGGAGACAATCTTGCTCTGTCAAGGGAGCAGCTGTCAGCCACCTGCTCCCAGCCTGGGTTAAGCCCTCTTTTGAGCAGGAGTGAAGGAGGCCGATCTCTAGAATAAAGGGTGCGTTCAGTGCCGCCTGCCTGGGCCATTAGCTGCGGGAGGTGAGCCGTGGGCGGGGTGTGGGGACCCAGACACCCGTCACGTTCCCTCCCGGCCCCACCTAAGGTCCCATGCACGGCCCCCTCAGCGTGCTGGCAGCTGTCCCGTCTGCCGGCCTTTCTGTCTCAGCAGCACCTGGCCCTGCTCGTCCTTCCCTGTCCCAGAGGATGTGTCTGTCTCCGAGCCAGACAGGCTGTCAGTCCTCTGGGCAGAGAGATTCGGGGGCATCAGCCTCCCGCCCCTGCCCTTCCACTGAAACACAAGCAGACCCCAGACAGAGCCAGCCACCCACCTTTGGGGTGTCTGTGCTTACCTATTGGGGGGAGGTTGGTGGGGGTAGAGGAACAGAGACACACTTTCTGAAGCTATGGAAGAAGACGCCATGTGTATGTAGTCACCACCGATCAAGAAAGAGAGGACAGAAACAGACCAGAGGTGAGGAAGTAACACGTCTGCAATCACGGGGTTTTAGCAGAGACCTTGAGGCGGGTACTCAGTTCCTGGTGCGGGAATAATCCTGCCTGACAAGCCCCGCTCAACCCTGCCGGCAGCCCTACGACGCGGGCATCAGCATTACCCTGCCCTGGGCGGGGGTCCGCAGCCGGATCCGCAGGTGCGTGGTGGGAGGGGACTGCAGACTCCGCCCCTGCGCCCTGAGCCCTGGCCGTCCACCTCCTCCTGTGTCTGTGCTCTGCCTTCCTAAAGACAGAACTTCTCTAGGCCTCTCTCCCAGGAGAGAGCTGGGTTGTCTATTTCACTTTTCACTTCTTGTTCATTGTCTCTCTTTTTATCCAGAATATAAGCCTTCCAAGGGCAGCAGCCAAGTCTGAGACTTCCCGGCAGGCAGTCCCTGCCGCCCAGGGCCCTTCGGTGGAACACGCTGAACACCCGTGTGCTCCTCGGGGACCCAAGGTCGCACTGGCCGTCCTTCTCACTGGAGATGCTATACCCGACCCTCTCTCTGAGGGGCTTCAATATTAGAGTTTTCCCAGTTGGGACCCCCCCCCCCCACTCTTTCCCTTAATCGTCTTCAGCAAATTCCATTAGAAGGTGAAGACCTGAGTGAGGGCGTCTGTGGCCTTGGGAAAGAGTGATGCCTTGGTCCAGAGGAACAGGATCTGCGCCTGGGGGCCCTCTGAGGAGGGGTTTTATAGGCCCTGCCATTACTTAAATACACACAGAGCTGTGAATCCTCTAAGCCTGGGGCCAGGGAACAGCTGGTCTGCTGAGGGCATATTCACCCAGTAATTCTAAGTTTTATTTGAATGCCCATCGGCCCATCACTGACGTCACAGCGCAGCTGCACGTCTTGTTTTCCCTTCCGGTTGCCCGCGCCTGTGATGTGGCCTTGCTCTGGGGATGATTAAATGGCTCTGTGGGTGGCCCCATCCTGCAGGGTGTGAGCATGGGGTGGGGGAGGGGGGCAGACAGGGCCGGAGCGGGAGGGGATGGATGTCACGGAGCGGCAACCACAGGGGAGGCTCCAGCACTGTGCGTGCGCCGTGGGTGGCGGAAGGCTGGGCTGGGCGGGCAGAGTCTGGGAGCACCTTGGCCACATGGATGCCCTGGAAACAGGCTGCTCCGGACGCCTGGGGAGGTTTGCCCCGTCTGTAACAAAGCGGTCAGCCCTGGGCATTAAAGGGCCCTAGTAACCCTTTGTCTAGAACCCGAGCCAGGGTTTCCCCCCACTTCTGAGTTTCCCTAGCCCAGCACAGGCCAGGGGCCCATGAGGACAGGTGTGTAAAGTGCTGAGCACACTCAGTAAATAGAAGTTCTCATCTCAAGATAAAATTATAAGATAAGTTTCCTCATTTCTCTGATACTCCTGACTACCCCCTCCTCCACTTTTCCCTCATCTTCGGTTCTTCACAGAAGTCCTGGAGTCAAATCCTCAATCTGGTTATTTACTAGTTATATGATCTTGAACAGTCTCCTTAACCTCTCTAAGCCTCAGTTTCCTGATCTGTGAAGTGGGCCCAGCATTTCCACCCCTAGACATATAAACCTCAGAAACAGTCATATACAAGGACACTGGTGGACACGCAAAAGAGTGTTCTTAGCAGCGCTGTTTGCAGTAGCAGAAGTCTGGACACCACACACAAGGCCTTTGAAAGAGGAGTGAATAAATTGTGGCACATTGGCACACTGGAATACCACCTAACTGTGAAAATGAGTGGCCTGCAGTGATAATTTAGTAACCCTATGGCTGAATCTCAGCAAAACCATGCTGAGCTAAAAAAGCAAGTCCTTTTATTGAAATTCAAATATAGCCACAATAAACAATCTATTTTGAGATTTCCATGCTTATGAAATACAACTAAAAATGAGCAAGGGCATAATAGGAGTTGGAGTTGGCTTGGGGAAGAGGAGGTCGGGGAGGATAGAGAAGGGGCCTGTGAGTAGATGTAAGTTAGCACCTAATTCCTGGGTTGGATTAGGTTCAAGGGTGTTCATCAGATCACTAAAGTAAGTGATAGAAACAGCAAATGAATAAGCAGGGCCCAAGCATGGACCAGTAAGGATAGTATGAAGTGAATCAAGGATTGTACAGATTAACTCGATTTTGCACACTGAGGTCCATTTAAAAACGTGATTGCAAGATTACATTAAATGAGATAATATTTGTAGCAGCCTACCAGTATGCACGACCTGGCATCCAGTAGGTATTTAAGAAATAAAGTTAACCTCTCTATTCTCCCAGCCAACCAGAGCTCTTATCTTGCCCCTTGTAAATCAGGATTCTTGGGGCTTTGACCCTTCAGGGCTGGATCCTAAATCACTGGCTAATGTTCTTCTGCTTCCTTCCTCCCTCCCGCCCACTCTCCTCTCCCTCCCAGGAGCAAATGAAGCTTCTCTCTCCTATGTCACAGGTCACGGGGACAGTATGTATGAAAAGGCTCTGAGACTAAGTGTCCCCCATAAACGGCTGCTTTCCTACATGCCCTGCATTCTGTCGGTGGGTGAAACCAAGAAGACGCTGCTCCTGAGCTGGGCAGCTCCTGTGAGCGACATGGACGAGTGGCCAGGAGGTTGGTGTTTGGGGAGGAGAGGGCTGATGTGATCAGCAATATTCTAGGAGGATGCAGGAGGAGGGGCCAGGCGTTGCCCCTGGAATGGCACCTGTGGGCGAAAGGAAAGAACCCTGGGCTTGGACATGCAGCTATAAAACCTAGGCTAGGGTCCTACCCTCCCACACACTGGCTGCAGGTGAGTGAGTTACTCAGCACCACTGAGCCCTGCTGCCCGCATCCCTACGATGCAAACTGGAATGTAAATGACACACACACACACACACACACACACACACACACACACACACACACACACACACACACAGAAATAGCAGACATTCAAAACTTACTTCCTGAGTCTGAATCCCGTATCCTCTCCAGAGCCGCAGTTTCCTGCTGCAGGACTGGGACACTCACTTCAGCTAGAATGAAAATGGCTGAATCCAGATTTGACAAGACAGTATCATTTCAAGTCTCAATGCTGATAAACTGATGGGTTAGCTGGGTGACATTTGGGGTTGGAAGGAGTTCCCTGACTCCCAGCCTTACTTCCCAAGCTCCATCCATTGGCACTGGATTACCTGGAAAGGATCAACAGATCACATATACTGGTGGCTCTTTTCTTAACTTTTGTGTCCAATGGAACCAAGGGAAGGAGACAACCAGAGCAGTCCTGGGACGGAAAATAAGTTGCCGGAAATTGATTCTGGAGAGTCCTAATGGTGACTGACGTCAGGAGGAAGGTTTGAGGGTACCGGTCATTTTATAACCCATGGGCCTTTTAAAAACCATGAGGCTTGGCCTGAGACAGTTACCTCCTTTTCCCTCAAGCAAATGACTGAGCCCAGCCCAGCGCATGATTAGTTCTAGGTCTGTGACACAGACCGGAAGCCAAGGGCAAACTCTAAAACTCACTTTCAAAACAGAGCTATTTTGAACACCCATTATGTGCCAGCATGGCGCAAAGGTTTTCATGTACTTAAAAAAATCATTACAGCAGTATCTAACCAATTTGTCTCCAAATCTTCCTCTTCTAGACTTGGGACAGTTTCTTAGATTAGATGGGGTTACCCAGAGATAAAGAGTGAAAATGTGAGGGCAGAGAGCAGGCGTCGGGGTGGAGGTGGCTGCTGCAGACAGGAAGTGAGGGCATCCTGTACCGTAGGTCACACTTGCCTGTCTACCTCAGAGGCGGGGGTGGTGTCTGCGGATTCTGACCGGAGCACAGCTGTGAGACTTGGGGGCCCCAGGCTCCCCAGTTGGAAGTCTCTCCTAGCAGTTCTGACTTTGCACACTGCCCGTCCTGCCACACCAGGTGGAGAAGGGAGGGTGACTAACGTCGCTTGTCATCCCAGCACAGTCTGCATTTAACTGGGATAAAAGACTTGGCCTGAAGGGGTAGAGCTTGGTGAGATTCTGAGCATTGGTAGGAAATTGGGAGGAGGGTAGGTTTTAAAAGGACTCACTGGGTGCCCTTCTCTGTGCTCCAAAGGGCAGAATTTTGTCCTCGTTGGAAATGTGGCCAGTCTCCTCACTCCCCACACCCTCCCATAGATTTGAAGCGCTGGGGTGTTTGCTTGTCTTTGTGAGTGGGGACAGGCGTTTTTACATTTAGGAGCGGGCTTTTTTGGGAGATAAGGTATATGAAAGCGCTTTATAAATAGTAAAAGGTTACATAAGTGTAAGGCGATGCTCTCCTTGCTGCTTCTGATGGAGCCCGCTGCCGGCAGCGGCCTCTGATCTCACTCCCCCGGGAGCCTTTCTCCCTTGCTAGGAGCCTGACCCAGATTTGAAGCCCAGGAATACATCTTATGTAAGATTTGGCTAAAGTGAATAGAGCCCCTCTTCCTGGTTCAAACTTGGTTCCATTTATTTCAATTAAACATTTTTTTAAATCAAGTGTTTACAGCATGCCCAGGCACTGTGCGTGGCTGAGGACATGAAGACTAACACATGCGGGGGCTCCTGTATCCAAGGAACTTACAGTTCAAGAGTAGCTTAAAAAAACAAAGTAGAAATCTTCTTGTTAAATGAAATTTTAGTTAAAAAACTCTCAGTCCATAAAATGAAAATGGGTTGGGCTGCTTTGATGGAGGTGGAGACAGAGGAAGGAGGGGGTGATGGAGGCAAAAGTCAGGGGTCATGTTGGCTGGTTCTCACCGCATCCCTTCAAGACCCTTCTTAGGGCTTCTCAGAGGCCAGTTTGAGGCCAGTATTTGCCAAAAGGCATTAATTTATATAAGGCTTCTAGAAGGAAACTGCAGAATAGTTTCATGGCTGGGAGATAGGCAAAGATTTCTCAAGACCCAAAAAACCCTAAGCATGAAAGGAAAAAAATGATACATTTGACTATATTAAAATGTGAAACTTCCGTTTGTAAAATGACATTGTTAAAATAAATAAGAGGGGGAGGGTAGAGCTCGGTGGTGGAGTGTGTGCTTAGCATGCACGAGGTCCTGAGCTCAATCCCCAGTACCTCCATTAAAATAAATAAATTAACGGAATTATTACCCCCACCCTCAAAAAAAAAGAATACCTAAAATAAATAAGAATGACAGAGTGAGAGACCACATTTACAGCACATGTATCTGACAGTAAATCTGTATCCAGAATACATGAAGAACTCCTATAACTCAACAAAAAAAACAAAAAACTATGTGAAAAATGGGTCAAAAGACTTACACAGATACTTCACCAATGAGTGTATCTTAATGGCCAATAAACCAAACTAAAAAACTAGCCACCATCAATCATTAGGGGAGTGGAAATCAAATAGTTTGCTAACAGTTTGCACTTAAATAGCAGCGCCACCGCTTGAAATGCCTTTGTGTCCGAGATAGTTCCATGGACTCCCCAAGTGCTTTTTCTTATTTTTGCTATAAACCTTTTTCTCACACCCTTTCTCTGCCTCCAACTTACATTTATCGACAGCACAAAAGCTGTGAAGATACAGCTCGATTATCCACAGATAGAGGCCCATGGTTTTGTAATCCTCCACTAGTGGTCTCCGAGGCTGCTTTTCTAAGTTCAAAAATGACATGCTAGTGTTTCTGTTTGCTAGGGAGCCATCTCCCACAGGCGGCAGTTCGTCATGCTCTGCAAACAGGCAAACCCGCGTTACTGCCCATATAGCACCAAATGGATTTCCTCTGGCTCCAAAGAGCCGCACCTGTGAATTGCAAATGACCAAAAAGGGATTCCTGTTCGAAGCTCTAAGTGGCTCCTGCAGGGACTAGGGAACGCTTGGAAAGATTACGCCAAAACCCACGGTGAAGGTCCACTGTACACCCACCAGGTAGGTCAGATGAAAGTCCTCACCACACAAGGGTTGGCGAGGATTGGGAGCAACCGGAATTCTCACATGGTCCGGGTGTGAGTGCAAATTGGCACAAAGCACTTCGGAAAGCAGTTTGGCAGTTTCTTATAAAGTTAAATATGTGTCAACCCTATGGCTTAGCAACCCAGCTCATGGAGTTTTCATATCTGAAAACGTCTGTTCACAAGAAAGACATGCACACGAATGTTCATAACAGCTGTGCTCACCACAGGCAAACACTCCAAACACCCTAAATAAGCAGGCAATAGATAAGCAAATCGTGCTGTAGTCTGGGAAAGTCCCACTCGGCGGGTCAAAAGAAACGTGCTACCGAAACACATGGCAACATGGATAAATCTCAAAGCCAAGCTGAGCTGAAGAAGGCACACACACAGCACTGCGTTCTGCATGATTCTGTTCATGCGAAATTCTGCAACAGGCAAACTCGTCTATGGTTAAAAATAAATTAAAAAAAAAGCATAAGAGCCTGGTTGGGGATGGAGTGGAGTGGGATGGTAGCAGGGAACTGGGAGGGGCCACGAGGGAATGATCTGGAGTGAGGAGACTGTGCTAGCTCGTAACAGCGAGGTGGGCAACGTGGGTGAGTGCCTGTGTCAACACTCCTTGAACTAAAACCGTTAAGATTTGTATATTTTGCTGTATGTAAATTAGATCTCAGTAAAACAAAATGTGAGGCAGAGAAATCACTAGCCTCCAATTTCAATAAGGCAGAGTGGAGACCTTGTGGTACCCTCTTGCGTCAAAACCAACTCACGACTAGGAGAACAAACAGCGGAAAGAAAAAAACAACCCACCGTACTTATGGGTGAGTTGTATCCCATTACATACATACGCTGCATCTTCTTTATCCATTCATCTATCAGTGTGCACTTAGGATGCTTCCATAATTCGGCAATTATAAATAACGTTGCTGTTAATAGCGAAGTGTGTGTATCTTTCTGAATTAATTCTTATTTTGTGATTGGCTTTATTCCTTTGATAACTATGTAAGTTTAAAAAGCTAAAGCTCTAAACATTCTTAGAAATAATGAACAGTGCATATATGTAAATTTAAAAAAATATGTGCAGTAAAAACAAAATGAAACAAAAACAACAACAGGAAAACCCCACTGTAGCTCAACGAAGCTAGGTAACATCTGTAACCTACAATAAGACCTGAAGACGGGGAGCAGAGGGAGGAATGACACGCAATTTACCAGAGAGGACAGAAGCCAAGTCTGAGCCCAGAGGGATGGGGGTGAAGTGGGAATGCTGGTTGATTGACAAGGGGAAAGTTCATTTGCCTACAGGATTCCAGAAAGGGTCTGGTGTTAGAGGACTCAGCAGGGGTGGGGTGGGTGAGAGGTGCTGGAGCAGGAGGACTGTCTGAGAGCCCGGTGGGAAGTGTGAGCTCCACCCTCCCCACTACTTCCCCACGACTCCTCCTCCTACTTTCCTGCAATCCTGAGCCCTTCTCAGGGTTTAGGGTCTGGGGAAGTCTTCCAAGGAAGCCAGGACCATCTGCAGTCTACTTCTGTTTTCCTGCTCTATACAACACTTTCCACACAAAAGAAGATACAAAGTCAGTTATTTGCTTGAAGAGAGGAAGCGAAAGAGGAAATTTTAGGTAGGGGGATAAAACCCAATTAACATTGCCGAGTATCGTTCAGCTGCTCACACATGTGCGTGCACTCTGTTTCCTAGTCTTATACCTTACGCCGTATTTCCTCAATAAATGAATCTGTGAGGTGGTGCAGATGTGGTTATTCCCCACCTAACGGATGAGGGAAACTGAGGCACAGAAGGGCGACATAAGCTGTCCAAGGTCACACAACATGTTACTGTCTACTCAGAGCAAGGGGCCTGGTCCCTCGGCTCCAAGGTAAGTATTCTCCCATTAGCGATGACCGTGTGCTGCTCTTCAAAAATACAGGCAGATGGACAAAAAAAAAAGAGAAAAAGATACCAATTCCTTTTTTATACCATCCTAGAAAATACAGTCTAATCCACAGGGACAGAGAGCAGGTCGTGGTTGCCTGGGGACGCGCGGGCAAAGGGGACAGTGAGACGGGAGAGGCTTCGGGGGGCAGGGGGTGTGCTCGCTGTTTTGGTCATGATGGTCTCACCAGTGTTTACATAGGACAAAACTTCAGATTTTACACTTTGAATATGCAAACTTTATTGTGTGTTGATTACCTCTTTAAAAAGCTATTAAAAAAAATATGGGCAGAAGTGAATCAGTTGCTGGGAGGTCCTGCAATGATCATCCCCACTTTTTAAACCTCTCTGAAATATCCAAAAATATACTAGACACAAGGGCAAAATGTAGACCCTGCCTTTGTGGGGACAGGTTTAAAGAAGAAAACTTCCAAAAAGGAAGTAAAGGGAACAAATTTTACCGAGTATCCATCATGGACGGTATGTTCTGCTCAAGTCTCCCCCAAGTTCATATGTTGGAAGGCCAGCCCCCAGTGGGATGGCATCGGGAGGTGGGGCCTTTAGGAGGTGATCAGGTAGAGATGAGGTCATGAGGGTGGGGTTCTCATGATGGGATTGGTTTCCTGATGAGAAGAGAAAGCGCTG
The DNA here is from genome assembly GCF_009834535.1 of Camelus ferus. Classification (NCBI taxonomy): domain Eukaryota; kingdom Metazoa; phylum Chordata; class Mammalia; order Artiodactyla; family Camelidae; genus Camelus; species Camelus ferus. Next base: position 2,415,959 of record NC_045716.1, read on the forward strand.
AGGGTCTGCCCACTCGCGGGCCCACATGCGGCACAGTGAGAAGGCAGCTGTCCACACGCCAGGAGGTTGACCCTCACCAGATTCTAGGTCTGCTGGGGCCTTGATCTTGGACTTCCTGGCCTCCAGAACTGTGGGAAATACATGTCTGTGGCTGAAGCCACCTAGTCTGAGATATTTTTGTTAGAGCAGCCCAAACTGACTAAGACATTATGTAACACAGTGTCTTAGAACATGTGCACTGAGCCCTATGTGATGGCCATACCATCATGCCCATCCTACTGGCAAGAAATTCTCCAGGCAGTAAGGGTTGGGGTTTGGGGGAACCAGTGACGAACACCCCTTAACCCCCACTCACTTCCTGAATTCTGAACCCTTTGTCTGACTCAGGAGTTAGACATACAATGACGAAAATGTCAGCTTCGTTATAGACAAATCTGGTTTGGAGGGCTTGGCTGAGAGGTGCTGTTAAATGGTTCTGCTAATAGGTTCTTCTGAGCTGAACTGAACTCTCAAAATTTTAGGCTTTCCCTCAGGCCCCACTAAACTTAGCAAAGAGTACAAATTTCAGGCTTCTTGGGGACAGGCCACTTTGGAAGGTGCTATTTCCCTGGGCAGGACTGAGTCAAGTTGGGGAGAGAGGCCACAAGTATAGCTCTCGGGGAGCCCCTTCACCTGAAAATGCAAGGAGTTAGAAATAATACTGCCCCTACCCTCCACCCCCCAGTCAAGTAGAATTCAGACGCAGGTCCACACGCCAAAGCATTTACTACGTCAATGGGCTTCATTCTAAAAGTCGTGCGCAAAAATAACTTCTGTGCACTGAGCTTTAAATTCAACGGGCCAAGGGACATTTGAATGAAAGAAACCCAGTGGTAAACTTTTTGTTAATGGGATAATTTTCTATATTCTTTCATTCATTTAAATATGTTCTATGCACCTACTCTGCAGGCCTTTGAACCCGTGTCCAGGCAGGCGAGGATAAATGTCACAGTCCCTGTCCTCAGGGAGCTCAAGGAATGATCTCAGTTGTATCTCCTGCCTCAACTTTCCTTTTCCACATGTCTTCCCTTGATCAATTTTGTGCCTCCTGTTACCCACAGATGGATTACTGCTTGTGGCTCCTGTACACACACCCCATACCCTCTCTCATCCCTCGCCCTTACTTAGACTGTACCTTTTGCCAATTCGATTAGGAAAAAATCTTTGAGCATCTGCTGTGTTAGGAGTGTGGGAGCTGGAGCTACAAAGAGGAGCGACACCATCTGGCTGCTGGAGAATGTAAAGGTTGGCCTTTTAAATATCTAAATCCTGTCCATCCTTTAAGGTCCATTTCCTCCATGAAGCCTTCCCAGGTTTCCCGACCAGCTGTGCTCTCTGAACTTTGCCTTGTTGGAGTATTTGAATTGTAATTTTGAATGGTGAATCTACCAGGTGACTGGTGATTCTTCAGCCTCACCTACCTAGGGGTGCGCAATGGAAACACCCCACAATTCAACGGCTCATCTCCATAGAGGAGTCCCTGGAAAGCTGGTATTTCATTCTCTCACCCCCAAATTTTGCTGCCTGGCATTCCACGGACAGGAAAGGACATGGTGGATGGATGGCAGAGGTACTCCAGATTGACCCGCCCCTGCATCGCGTGTGGCCACCTCCTCCTCCAGGTCAGCTCTGCATTGTGGCTATGCCCCTTCTTTCTTCACCTGGTCTATCCGCCTCCCCCCTCACACCCTTCCACCCCAGCCTCTGCTCTTTAAAATTGAATGAACCCAGCCATGGAGATCCTTGCCTTCTCCCACAGCTCAGAACCTCAGCCTTTCCTGTCTGCCCTTTCATCCCATCCCACAGACCAAGTCCATGCCAGGAAGCCAGAGCTGCTCTGTCCTGGGCCCTGAGCCAGATTACATTTCAAACACAACCCTAGGGATTTCTTTGGGTTTTTCCAGGTTTAGACTTACCCAGTGTCTCACCAGGCCGGGAAATATGGCCAGACTTTTCTTTTTTTCTGCTGCCTATACAGGAGGGAAGAGTGTGAGAGGCCCCTCTATTACTGAAGACTTTTTGGTTTGCAACATAAATTCAGCTCAAATCAGCATGAATAAAAGGAAGCCCTGTCTCTCCTCCCCTCTGTTTCTCTCTGTGCACCTGCTACAGCCTTTTCTCTTCTTGCAGACTGCTTTTCTCCGTTTCCCAGTTCACCTGGCCAAAAACGGCTGGGAGCTCCCATGTTTACACATCGGTCCTAACACAGAGGCTTGGAGAGGGGGCCCATCCCCGGACCAACAGGCCCAACTCAATTCGAATGTGCTCCCTTGGGTCATGGGAGCAAGGTCACTCTGCTGTGACTCTGGAGGCAGGAGGAGGAGGGGAGGTTCCTAGAGAAGTGGGTACTGGAGTCACAGTAGGAAAGGTGTCCCCCTAGACCCTCCCATGGAGCGAACCTTGACAGGCTCCCGCTCTGGGAAACTAGTGCCCCCAGTTCTGCCTCCGGTCACCTGGACACTGCTGCTGGTAATACGCTCATTACGGCGCGTCTTCTCCCCTATGCCTACCCCTCCTTAAGCTCCTGGAGAGCAGGGATGGGTTAGAGTTCTCTGTACCCCCTGCTGCTTATCCAGTGCCCACACTCGGCAGGGCTGCCTGGTGGCTACTGAGAAATACAATACTTACACGTACCAAGAACTGTTCTGAGCCCTTTACACGTTAACTCTTTTTATCTTTGAAATAACCCTATGGGGTAGGAACATTTGAAGAGACCAAGGTAGGTAAGTAACATGTCCAAAATGACACGGTAGGTGGCAGAGTCGGATTCAAACCCAGGTGGAGTGATGCTCAGGTTTGAGATTCTGACCAGCAGATCCTCCCAGCGTCTCCAGGAGTGTTTGGTGAGTTCCTGCCTGCGTCCCAGGTTTTCATGTGAGCCGCATGTGTATACGCACACTGGCGGCAGTGGCCCTGGATAAGAGGAAAGGGTAGAAGCCAGGAATTCCTTGGCCTTCCCTTCTTGGGTAGAATTCGCTGCTCTCTTTTATGCCCACCCCTTACGTGTGCACAGGTAGCACCTGTAACTCCCTCCTGGGCTGATCTGTTTATGATCCTGTTTCACACATATGACCAGTGGGGTCCATTTTTAATATTCATTTAATATACTTTTCCTTTAAATAAAAATATTGCTGGGAAATGAGTTGTAAGCTGTATATGTAGGAGAAAACACAACAACTAGCTATCTCGGGGGGTTGGGAATAGCTCAGTGCTAAACATGAACGAGGTCCTGGGTTCAATCTCCGGTACCTCCACTGAAAAAAAAACATAAAATAAAGAAAAAAAGTCTGGCTATCTCTTATTCCCCTCCCTTCTGCTCCAGATCCCTTTCCACAGAGAAAACCACCGTCAACTCAACGTTAAGTTATTTATTTGGCAATTTCCCCTGTATTTCTAACTCACAGAGGGGGCCATTCAGTTTTGATTCGTCGACCTTAGATGTTAGTTCCAGGCTCCCCATTATGCAAATGAAGATTCTAAACTGTACCTTCTCCCTTCTCTTCTTCCCAATTTCTGGTAACAATGCTTTTATTATCATAATTGCAGAAATATTGTTTACTATTAAAGCCAATTCATATATTTTAATTACATATCAATTCTTGAGCAATTTCCCCCCCTGGAATTAATAATCACTCTCATTTTCATCTGTTTAGTTTTCTGTCAACACCTGATTCAGTCTGCTCACATGCTCCCACGGCTGTAAAGCACTACCCTGTAACATCTGCACATGGTCGAGCCTATCAGGTCATCCCCACACCCCACTCCACCACCCTAGACATCTCTCCCGGAGCCCCCCGACCCCCTTAGGGAGGGGCTGCTGTCTCAGTCTGCTGTTTAGATTGTGTAGCCCTTTCCTTGGCTGATTTCCTGAGAATTCCTTCCACTTCTCTCTTGTCTCCTCATTCCTGTCTCCCTCTCCGCCCTCTTTCTTCTTATCTTCACTTTTATTTCAACAGAGCACACTTTCCAATAGTCACCTTTTAAGAAAGGGTGATGGGAAATAATTTTTTGAGATCTTTGAACTAAAAATCTCATCTCTGCTCACCCTGGTTTGAGTGGTGCAGGATTCCAGGCTGGAGATCGTTTTCAGCTTAGAACGTCGGAGGCGTTACCATTGTCTTCTGTTTTCTATGTTGCTGTTGAGATTATTCTGATTCCTGCTCATCCTTTGTGATCTGTTCCCCATACCCCCCCAACCCTGGTTTCTCAACTTTTAGGAGCTTTTGTGTTGGCTTCAAGCTTCGGGATTTGCAGTCATGTGGGGCTTGACGTGGGGCTTTGCCTGTTCAGTGTGAGCGCTTGGCGGGCCGTGCCCATTTGGAGAAGACCACGCTTCACTTTGGGGATGGTTTGCTTAAATTCCTTCTTTGATAATTTCTTCCCCAATGTTTTCTCTGTTTGTTTGTTTGTTTGTTTTTCTGGCACTCCTATTAGTTAGAAATGAGACTCCTGGGCTTTATCCTTTAGTTGTCCTATCCACTTTTTCCTATTCTGCCTTTCTTTATCTTCTTTCCTACTTTCTGCGAAACTTCCTCAACATTGTCTTTGGACACTTCTATTGGCTGTTTTTTCTTTGTTTTGCTGTCGTATTTTTAATTGCCAAGAACTTGTACTTTTTCTCTGATTAGTTCTCAGGAAACAAAATTCTGTTCTTATTTCATGATGTAATATTTTCTCCTACTTCTTCTCCGAGGATATTTATGATGGCTTTTGTTTTGTTTACTTTTTCCTTCTGTTCCCTGCATTGTTCCTGTTTCTCCCAGGTTGCATGTTATTACTTGCTTTAGTCTTTTTCTTTCGTGTTGGAGAGTTTGCTCTAAGGTCCGGAGACCCTTGGTTATTCACCCACATTTGAGACTGAAGCACTGAGAACAGGAAGCTGTGTGTGGGTGAGTGGGGCTTTTCCTGCGGGGAACCCCAAATGTCAAGCATGGGTAAGGCTTCCCTGTGGAGCGGTTTGATGTCTCCATTGGAAAGGGATTCCCCTGGGGCTGGGGTAGGAACGAATACACAGCTGCTGGTCATCAAAGCAGAGGAGACCTGTTTTCCAGGGGTGTCCTCAGGGAGGTGGCACGACCTAGAGAGGAATGGCTGGGAGGGCGAGGGGTCCATGGACCATACAACAAAATGTCGCTGTCCAGCAAGAGGAGTTGCAAAGCAGCGGATGGCTGCCGGGGCTGGCTCTGGATGGGGACTGTGGCTGTCTGAGCAAAAACCTGAGTGGACAGAGGACCCAAGCCCAAAGAGGGCCACTCACTCCCATGACCTGATGCCTCGGTGTTGTGTAAATCCTCATCACCCTGGTACCATCTCATGGAGAGTTACCTCGAGTGGGTCTGATTTCTTGTTTTGTTTTTGCCTTTCTAGCAGTCTGCAGACTGGGTGCTCAGATTGAGAAATTAGGTTAACCTATAGGAAATAAAGAGAATAGTACTTTGTGGACTGGGATTCATAGCCAGTATGTGTACATTTGCTTATAAACCAATGCCAGGTGTACCCCCTAATAATGACATGAAATAAATTCCTAGGCCCTAAATGCGGGCGTTCTGGGCAGGCTTCTGTGGGCTCCCTGGCTTCCCTCAGCCTCTGCGCTGTAAGTCTAGCCTGACTCCATCATTGGAGGAGGCTAAAGAATGATTCTACCTTGGACCATCTCACTTGCAGATCCTCAGGGGACCTCCAGCCCTCCAATGGAAAAGTCACATCAGCACAGCTGAAACTGCAGACACGTCTAGAGAGAATTTCAGTCCTTCAGTTTAAGAATCACATGCATGTGCACGTGTGCAGCTGTATATGTGCGTACAGACTGGGTTCCCAGCTCAAGTGATCAGGGGAGAGATGGGGGACCAAGTTCATTGCCAGCCCGATTCCTGCCCAGGGCTCTCCAGGCAGTGCCCCAGTGGCTCTGGAGATGCATTCACAGTCCCAAACAGGTGTCAGGGGCAGCTGGGGGCCAGCCCTGCTTCTTAGAGTCTGGTCATTCCAGAAAGGCAGGGTGGAGAAGAGAGATGGTGTCAGGGCCTGGGGGCACACAGGGAGACTGTGACAGGGACAGGACTCCCTCCTGAGCAGCGTGAGAAATTACCCTCCCTCCCCTCCTCCGCCGCCCTGAGAGCCCCCGTGTTGGGGCAGCGTGTCACCATATTTTCAGTAATTCTGCTAAGCTGTGTCTCGGAGAAGTGAAAGACAAATCTCCCGAGGTTTGCGTGTTTGATCCACACCTAGCACGGCGGCTGTCAGCTGCTGGGGGAAACACTGCTGTGCGGCTCTCCGGCAGCAGCCAGAGGCTGCGCCGGCAAACTTAGAGCCGTTTTGCCTGTCTTGTTGTTTGGGCCTTGGGGAAGCGTGTCAGTGATGCAATGCCAGCCCTCCTTGCGAGGGCTGACTCAGGCATCAGCACTGTGGGAAAGCAGAAACCTGGCCCAGGAGACAGCACACAGCAAGAAAGGCCAGCAGCTTCTTCCTCATACCACAGGTGAGGTGCTGCTCCGAACAGACGCGCGTGGCCCGGGGAGCCTCAGTAAAACCTCCTGCCAGCCTCAGGAAGTATACAAAAGACTCTCTGCTCTGTATTTCAAAGAGAGAAACTGAGTCCCGAATGGCTGGCCGGGTGGCCATGATCAACCAGTAACAAAAAGACACGGAAATTCACATTCACTCTCACTGCCTCCCTCTTCCTCTCTGCCTTCTCTTTAACCAAGTTGCCCATTGGAGAGGGCCGACTTGTTACCAGACCTCCGAGTGTACACGCACAATCTGATGAATAAAAACCAAGGGGAAAGAATCCAGTTCACGATAGGAACGGCTTTGGGGGTGATCTTTCTTGTCGAAAAGCAATTTTTTTCACTTTAGAAGATGACTTTCCCTTGGCAGCCCATTCATGGTGAGCTTCCATAGTGCATGTAAATATTGGCTTATGGAAAGGTATAAAGGCGGGGGGGCAACGAACCCTCAGGCTGAAACAGCCAGTTGTCGATGTGCGCCGAAGAGCGGCTGGAGATTAGCAGTGACTTCTGAAATGACGGTGTAAGCCAGTGAGTATGCAGAACTGATTCACAAAAAGGCAAGTCACGTGCAGCTTGGGTGGCCATATGTGTTTATGAAAGTGAGCCTGCCTATAGCAGTGCAAACCCAGAGCTGTAGAGCCCCAGAGGAGCTTTATGGAGGCTCAGTGGGGTGGAGAGGTCTGCCTTGACAAAGAGGAAACAAGAGATTCTGGCCAAATGGACTCATAGAGCTTGGCCACCCGGGAGGCTGGGACAGCTGCAGTCCTTGGGAATTAAGAAAAGCTGGAGGTGATTGTCAGGTAAAGGGTTATAGGCCCCTGGCCCTAAATCCAGAGGGAGTTTACTGTCTCCTCCCTTCCCATGGGTCCTGGCTGGGACTTGCCAGCAGGGATCACTCCTGTGACAAAAAATTGTCTACATTTTAACCCCCTTGGGAGACAGCATGGGCTCCTGAAAGCATAACAGATCTGAGTTCAGATTTGGGCTCAGCCACATCCTGGACAAGATTCTTAATCTCTCTAAGCCTTAGATTCTGCATCCAAAAATGGAGGGGGTAAGTAGCTACCTTGCAAAGAGGTAGTAAGCCTGAGAGATGATGTCTGTAAAGGATTTGCCTGTAACAGGCAGTCAAAATTCATAGCTATTATTTTTATCGAAAGAGAGGCTGAAATCCCATCAAGAGGAAAGAGGAAGGCTGCCATCAGCCCAGATGGGTTTGGAGCGGGGTGGACTTCAATAAAATTGGACGGAGACGCAGCTGCGAGCTCAGGTCTGCACATTCAGCAGCAACTGGACCGGTGCCAGAAGCTGCCCGTATCTGCCCAGCGCAGCTTGGAACTTTGCATCAGAAGCATCGGGGTGACAGTTAGGCACACTCATCTGGGGCTCTGAGTCAGGAGCTGGTGATGCGAAGAAACGGGGGTGTGGAGAATCCACTATGAGGTCGGTGGCGGCGGCAGTATCCGGTTCCAGGGGCCGCAGAGCCAGCAGGGGTGTCTCGGGGAGTTCCAGCGTCGTCTGTGGAGCAGGCCGAGGCGTCGAGGCTTCAGCCGTGGCACCTGTTGGGTCTTCATCAGAGCGGTTTTGTAGAGGGACTTTCGGCGGCCAAGCCTCCCTTGGTTCTTGTCTGTGTTCTGAGACTTCCTGAAAATTCTGTAGGCTACCCCAAACTCCCTTCGATAATTTTTTTTTCTCTTTAAGTCAGAGACAGTCTATTTCTGTCCTTAGCAACAGAAACCTGAGCTTTCAGACCACCTTACTTAAAGTGTTCCCCTTTGCTCTCTATTTCCTTTGCTGCATTCATCACTGTTAGTGGTGTTTTTTTGGTTTTTTGTTTTACCAGTTTGATGATTGTTCATTTTCTCTCTCCTCTCTCCAGATGTAAGCTGCCCGAGGACTTCGTCTGCTGTCTTCATCTATGGTCCGTCCACTGCCTGACTCCTAGAAGCTGCTTGGCGCAGCATCCTGGCTACCCTCAAAGACTCTGGGGCCAGACTGCCCGGGCTGGGACCATGGCACTGCCATTGTGAGTTCCTGTGTATAGTTGTTGTGAGGATTAAATGATTGCCCATATGAGAAGAGTGCCTGGGGATGAGGGGTGTAGCTCAGTGGTAGAGCGCATGCTTAGCATACACAAGGTTCTAGGTTCAATCCCCAGTACCTCCACTAAAAAAAAATTAATTGAAAAAAAAGGAGAGTGCCTGGCATAGAGTGTCTGTGAATGAATTTAGGAGAAATCCAAGTAAGAATACAGTCACTTTTCAGGATTTGATGATCTTTGTCCCCTCGCTTTAACCTTTGCTCTTGGGGGAGGACACTTCCCCTAGAGTCAGGCTGAAAGTTTACCAGCTTGGACTCTGGGGTCTGTTGGGTCACAGAACCAAGGGCCTGGTCTTCAACACGCTCTCCTCTTCCGAGCATTTCATGCTGCCTGTGTTTTGTTCCACAAGCATCCCAGCCCTGGGGGCTCAGAGCCTGGGAAGCCAAACTTCTCTGAAGCCCCGGCATCATGGACCCCCGCTCCTTCCTCAGAATCCTGCTGGGGCCAGAGAAACTGCCACTGCTTCCAGGAAGAGCTGCTCCTTCCGGACCCCCAGGCCTTGAACAACACAGGCACAGCGTTTCACCCGAACGGGCTGGGGCAGGGCAGCCAAGCAAAGCACCGCATTCCTGGACGACTGCTTTTCTCCAGGATCAGTTTTTTCCTTGGCCTTGGCTCTTCCAGTGCAGTGGGCTGGAAGCCACATGAGCCATCCGTTTCTCCGAGTCTGCTGCCCAAGTCCACTGAGGGTGCAACCAAGCCTGGGGCTATTGCTCTCTATTTTAGGATTCCTAGTTCTGTCCGTTTCCCAGAAGTTGTCAACTGGTCAGAGGAAAGGGAAAGCGGGGGTGGGAGACGATGAGGCCCCAGCCACAGGCGCTCGTTGCCTCCAGCTGGGTGGAAATTCCCACCCTTCAACCAGGCGAAGCCCTGCGCCCCAGCCCCAACCGAGTGACTCAGAATTCTTCACTGGTCACAGTCAGGACAGTCTTGCTCATTTTAATAACAAAAATGAGGATAGCACCGCATTATTTGCGTAACCATTTAACTTCTCAGAGCACAGTCACACACTTTCCACCCATTCATTGGGTAAGACAGTTTGTAACTCCCTGTTGGCAAGTGAGAAAATGGAAGCACAGAGAGGTTGGTGATTGCCACTGGTCACAGAGCTGCTTGGTCCCAGAGCCAGTCACGGAGGTCAGGTCTCCTGAGTTGTAAACCATGTTCTGCCGTTCAGTAAATAGCCGTTTATTATCTTACCCCACACCAGGGTGCCTTTCCTGTGCTCGGGCATCCACGTGATGGAGAACAAAGCCCGGGGCTGGTCTGTGGTAATTCGCTGGACTGCCTGTTCCCATGGCTGACTGCTTCTCGACATCAGCCTCACAGGAGAAGACTTTCATTCATACAAGTGAACAGCTATTGAGCACCTACTGTGTGCAGCGACTGTGCTTTTGCAAGTTCACGATTTGTGGAAGAGAAAGTTGCTCAAGGCAAGATGACAATCAAGTGTAGTAAAGTGCTGTGTTGTTGGCAAATCCAGAATCTCTTGGGAATACAATGAAAGAGGTAATTCACTTTGTTGGGGGCAGTGAGGAAATTATCACTGATGAGGTGATCTCCCCCGCCCCCACTTTTAATTGTGAAAAGTTTCAAGGGTATAAAAGCATTGAAAGATGATTACCACCACCACCTGGATTCAATCATTGCTAGTGTTTGCCATCTTCTTCTCTCTCTTGCTATGTAGACAGGTGGATATACATACATAGATATATACACATTCATATGGGCATATAGCTGAATCATTTCTAAGTCAGTGAGGGATGTCATGACATTCACTCCTAAATATTTCAGCGTATGTCTTCAAAGAATAAGGACATTTGGAGAGGTGAGTTTGAGTTGGGTTTTGTCAGATGAATAGGAGTTTCCCAGACTCTATTCCAGGTAATGGCAATGACAATCATGTGAAGACAAATGGGTGAACAGCATGGAGTGTTTGGGGGAAAGGTGCTGGGGTGTGACCAGAGCTGAATGGGCTGAGAAGCAGGTAGAAGAAGAGGCTGGAACAGTATGATGGGAGCCAGACTCTGGAGGAACAGACATGTTCTGCTAAGGGGCTTCAGTGTGACCCTGGGGAAGGTGGGGGCTATTGGAGGCTTTAAAGAGGGTGAGGACAGGCTCCAATTTATCTTTATCTGGCACCAGAATAGGTAGGATGGGTAGGATGTGAGCAGGTGGTTTAGGATGAGAGAGGGTGGCCAATGGTTATAAGGATGGAGGGGGAAGATTCCAGAGATCGGATTAGAGTAGACAGGACTTGGGGGCTGATTGGAAGTAGGAGGGGTAAGAGTGAGGGATCATTGACTGTGGGTGAGATGTCTTTCAAGGGCAACTTAATGGATGCTTTACTGCCGTCCGTGGACGCCATTCATCTAGTCACATGTGATGGTGTGTACCCCATACTGAGTGAGGCTTGGAAAGTCAAGTATGAAGACACCTAATATGCAGGTGGAAATACGGGGCTTTTTTTTATTGAAGTATAGTCAGTTTACAAAGTTGTGTCAATTTCCGGTGTACAGCATAAGAGTGCAGTCATACATGTACATACAAAGATTCATTTTCATATTCTTTTTCATTATAGTTTACTACAAGATGGTGAATAGAATTCCCTGTGCCGGACAGTAGAAACTTGTTTATCTATTTTATATACAGTAGTTAGTATCTGCAAATCTTGAACTCCCAATTTATCCCTTCCCACCCCCTTCCCCTACTGGTAACCATAAATTTGTTTTCCATGTCTGTGAGTCTTTCTGTTTAGTAGATAAGTTCATTTGTCTTTTCTTTAGATTCTAGATATAAGTGATATCATATGGTATTTTTCTTTCTCTTTCTGGCTTACTTCACTTAGAATGACGATCTCCGGGTCCATCCAGGTTGTGCAAATGGCATTATTTTATTCTTTTTTATGGCTGCGTAGTATTCCATTGTATAAATATACCACAACTTCTTTATCCAGTCATCTGTTGATGGATATTTAGGTTGTTTCCCTGCCTTGGCTATTGTAAATAGTGCTTCTATGACCATTGGGGTGCATGTATATTTTTGAATTAAAGTTCCCTCTGGATATATGCCCAGGAGTGGGACTGCTGGATCATATGGTAAGTCTAGTTTTAGTCTTTTGAGGAAACTCCGTACTGTTGAGGAAACTCCGTACTGTGAAATACAGGTCTTGAACGCTAACATGGACCAGAGAGATGGGTTTGGGGGGTCAGCAGCATACAGATAGTGTTGACGCAGAACCCACTTCCTCTGGCAGAGGCTATCACACCAGGAGCGAGGCCGCCCAGGGCCACCACCTTGGGCAGCACCTGTATCGAAGGGACACATAGAAAACATGAGGGGGCAGCCATGGAGGTAGGAGACGAGCCACCTGGCAGGTTCACAGACAGCATTAAAGGAGCACACATGTGAGATTCCACACTCCGGGCTAGGACTTGGAAGTTGCTGGGTGAGTGAAAGTACCACTGAGAGTGGAGAATGTTCTAGATGAAGAGCCGGGCTGCAGGGTCAAGGCTGCTGGGACTGACACGGCTGGCCTTCCATGAAGCGTGCCCTGGAAGCTTCAAGTCCTTTTCCTGCTCCCAGGAGGGAAGACCAGGTTGAACTAAAAGAGACGGTAACTGTTCATCTCTCGAAGCCTCTTGGAGCTGGGGATGAGAGTGTTTTGAAACTTAGGGCAGGAAAGAGTTTTCTGCAACTCTGGAGGGGGCCGTCTACACAGCGAGTGGTGCACTGTGTGGACGCTGGAGCCAGACGATCGGCTGGCTCTGCTCCCTTGTCCCTTCCTCAGTTAGGCTCTCCATGCCTCAGTTTCCCCACTGCGAAAACAACAACTGTTAAGTGTACCTTCTGCAGAGACTGGTGTGAGGATGAAATGAGAGGGAGGAACCATACACGTGGAGCACAGAAAGCGCTCGCTCCACATTAGCAATTGTCACCACCATTACTGCCGCCGGGGCTTGGGGTCCAGCAGGGTCTGCTGTGGCCACACTGGGGCAGCACAGCTGGACGGCTGGTGGACGGGGAGAGGCTCTCTGGGGCTCGGTCACACAGCTGGGCGCATGCCTCCCACACCATTAGGCAGAGCTCATTTCTTTCTCTGCCAAACATCACGCAGCCCCCCCACGGTGCTCTTCCTTCTGTCCACCTGGGCCTGTTTCTAGGACATCTGCGATGTCAGGGGCTGATGGCCTGGGAGCCTGTGAAAGCACCACCTGTTCCCATGGCTCCCTCGCCCCCTTCCCTCCCCTCCAGCTCTGCCAGCCGCTCACACACCCTGCCACGTTCCTCCCTCTGCTCGGGCGCCGTGGACACACTGTAAGAGGCACGTTTCCTCGCAGCTTGTTATGGTGCTGACAGCTAGAGCTGAGGCTTCGTCAAGCCTCCCATTTTCCTACAAAATTGCTTATCCTCTGTGTCCCTGCAACAGCCGTCCCCGGACACCCCCACCCCCACCGATTCTCCCTATTGAAATGGGGGTTCATAGACAGTCTCTCAAAGGAGGGGAGAGGGCAGCAGTGAGGGCTGGTGGCTAACTCCCAGGAGACAGCAAGCCCCTCCTGTAGCTCTGACCCAACATCTCTGCACGTGGGAGACGTTCACGTGCCGGGGGCTTGCTGCTCCCCCTCCTGTGTATCCTCTGTGGCCTGTGTAAGCACTGAGCACTCCCTAACTAGGGCAGTGGAGAAACAGCCAGGGGGCCACAGGGAATGCGGCTCAGAGACCAGAGGACAGGGCATTGAGCAGCCCTGCCTTTGGATCTCCTCGACAGAACTGAGTTCCAATCCTGGCACCTCTGTTTACCGAGTGCGTCAACCGCGAGTAGATTACTTACCCACGGCTGTCAGGTTCCCCGTCTGGAAGGCACTGGGCTCGGTATTTGGTCAAGGCGGGCCCTGCAAATGGCATTTCCCTTCCTCCAAGACAAGGTCCAGAGCAGGGCCAGGTGTTAGCCCACTGTAACCCGCCGAAATCTCTTCTTACTACCAAACACAGAGCTCGGGTGTGGCCCCAGCTTCTCCCTAGCATCGGGCCCTCTGGAATACCAAGGAGTGGGGGTTGAGGGGTGCCAGAGAGATGGGACGAGGTGGCACAGTGCCATATGTGTTTGGTGCCCTTTTCCCAGCTGGAGCTGGACCACTGATGTCTGCCAGACCTCCCCTGATTTTGCGCCAGTTTGCCTGCCCTGGGGGACTCTGCAAGCCCCAGTGGGGGCCACATTTGGGAGGTGCATAATAGTGAATTTCATTGCATAAGCCAGCCCGTCTGTGACCTGTTTCCAGAAAGTCACATGGTTAAAGTTCAGCCAAGAATGCAATCCCAAGGAGCCTGGGGAAGCTGGCTTGACAATGGCTCCCCAGAGACATGCACCATGTCCAGTGGGACGCATTCCTTCATTCCTCGTCCAGTATTTCATGACTACTTACACTATGCTGGACACTGTGCCCAGCACCAGTTCGAGGTTCCAGGCTACCCCAAGGCCATTGCAGCCCTGCCCAATGAGCGCCCACATCTCACAGGCAGCTTTCCAACTGAGGAGGACACACGAAGTGCCTGAGAAGCAGGGATGGTCTGGTGCGCTGAGCTTTCCCAAGAAATGAGGGTGGATGGAGTGGGACTTACACTGCCACTCGTACTCCGTCTGTGAGAATCTTTCAGTCCCCTGCCCTACACACACACACACACACACACACACACACCACACACACACACGATGTGCAAGTGAAACAGTGTTTCTTCTCCACTTGTATCCCTGTTCCCCTTGACACACAAGCTGTTCGCAGAGCAGGGGTCCTTCCAGAACACTCCCTATCAGCGCTGGTGGTGGCGCTGGCTGGGGAATAGGGCAGAGGGAGCGAGCTGGTCAGAAGCCCCCCTCCCCTCCCCAACCAGGGGGCAGCATCTATGACTCCCCCGGCCCCCACCTCGTGCTTGCTTCCTGCGGGAGGGCGGCACACGCCCGCGGGCAGCCCCTGCCTCACTTTCCAGTTCTGGAATACAGACGTGCCCCTCCTCAGTGCAGAAAAGAGCAGGCAATTGGAAATGTAAACCGCACCTTGCAGCCATTTGCAAATCCCAGGCCTCACTCCCTCCCACCCCTAACCTTTCATTCTATGTGGCTTCTCAGGGTCTTGGAAAATTATTACATGACAAAAATCCAGATTTTTATAAACTTTGCTTCTAAGTCTTAGTGAGTGGAGGTGTGATGAACTCAGGAAAATGACCCAAGTGAAGAAGAGGGTGGGGAGGGAGGGTGAGAAAGATGAAGGTAACCCTCCTATTTGAAAACTGGCAGTATTAGGGGGAGGCGGGGCTAATTCATTATTGCCATCAATTTAGCTGGTACTTTGGGGAACATGTCAGCATGTGAGCACGGGCAGGTGAAAGCTGGTGGCACGGGGCACCCCAGGGAGGGGCCTGGGACGGCCCGCTGCAGGGGGTCCCTGGGCACCGGGAGAATTCAGGATCCTGAGGCGGGCAGGCCATCCGGTTGGGGTGTGGGGTGAAGCAGGCCACCACAGCCAGGCAGGCATGCCCACCTGCAGGCAGCAGACCGCAAAACCCCACGCCCAGGGCCTGTGAAGGGCCCACCAAGAAAGTGTACCCACCAGAGGCTCCATCCACCGAGAGGATAAAGAGGAGCAAAGGTCCCCAGGGCCCAACACATTCCAAAGGCGTTGGGAACTGGAGCTCTGCCTGCCTGAAAAGCTGCCCCCGGAAGCACAGAGGGCAGGGAGGCAGGGCAGAGCCACTGACCTGAGGTCTCCTGAAAAGATGCTAAAAGCCCAGACGTTGACCGAGGGACTTCAGCAGAGAAGGGGGCTCGGCCACGCGTGGGAACTGCATACACAAGGGACTGACGAAGCAGAAAAGTCCAGAGCCAGCAGTGACACAGCTGAGGGCAAAGACGGGAAGTGGGAAGTGTGATGGCGAGGGAGGAATGGGTTGAGCGAAGAAGGAGGAGGGGATACAGGAAGGAGAAACACAGAAGACAGAGGATGAGGGTAATGTCCTCCTCAGGCTCCCTGAGCAAATTCTGAGTTCCAGAAAACGCCACACAGCCAGCTGTGTGGTGAATGTTTGGAACCCAAGCTCTGGGGTTGGGCTGAGATCAAAACCCAGCTTGACTGCTCGCCAGCTGTGTGATCGCAGGCAGGTTACCTAACCAGGGTCTGCCACAGTTTACTCAAACATAAAACGAGGACAAGATTGTCCCCCATCTTCTGGGGTCATTGTAAGAGATGATTATTCAAGAGAAAGAAAGCACACAGGAATGAGCCTGGCGCACAGCGAGTGTTCCATAAACATTAGCTGTTACTACCTGGATTGAAACAGAGGCCGGCCGGCCAGCATTTATAGAGCACACACCCAGCGGGGATGGTGCTCGGGTTAGGCTGAAGGCAAACAGTGACCAAGGCCCCGGCCCCTGCCCTCCAGGAGCAAACAGAGCAAACACACTGGAGACCAGCTCTGTGCGGTCCGGGCGGCAGAGGGAGGGGCACGTTCCAGGGATGAGAAAGCACTTGAGCTCGGCCTCAAAAATAAGTGAAAAACGGACTCAAGAGACAACAGGAGTTCTAGGACTCAGATCAGTGGTCGCCTCTGATGGGGGAGGTGGGGTGGGAGGTGGGCTGGAAGGAGCCCGAACGTTTCTGGGGTGATGGATTTATCCTGTAGTGTGAATCTCGGGTAAAACGCCACACAGCAAGCGGGCATGGTGCAGCCCGTGGTTACACGGCGTCTACGGTTGTCTAAACCCACTGAACTATACACTGAGTGTCTGTGTGCTTACTATTAATAAACCCTATCTCAACACACACCAGTTAGTTCATTGAAAAAAGCTCTTAAAATGAGTGGAACCTGATGCTCAGGGCTTGTAGGTGTGGGCAGCATGGTGCGGGGCTCACCCACCAACTGCTGAGTTTGGCTGGGTGTCAAGGTGCGAGGTGAAGGACATGAGATCGGGGGTGAGAGCTTTGTATGCCCCACAGAGGAGTCTAGACACGATCCTACTAGCCATGGGTACCACCGAAGAGTGTCGGCCTCCTCCCCAGGTGGCTGAGACAGTCCCGCCTTGGAGGCTAGGGGTCAATCGGTCTAGCTGGGTAGAGAGAAGCAGGTCTCCCATCTCCTCCAAACTCCTCCCAGAGAGGAGGGAGGGAGGGAAGAGGAGAAATCAGAGATGAATTGTGCAGCCATCAAAGTGAGCTGCACCCGGTGCCCTAAAGGATGATCAGGGAAAAACCGTCATCTCCTGCACCCAGGCTGAGCCCTGTCAACTCGCCCTGCCCTGGAGGGGAGGGCGCCCAGCATTCTTGTCCTGACCCAGCGGGGAACTGGCCCCCAGAGACGGTCTGTTACACGTCTGCTGGACGTGATCACTCACTTCCTAGTCCAGACACCTCAGGAATGTGCTGCCTCTGCTGTTTTTATGCTTCTAACCTAAAAGTGGCACCCAGATGTGCATCCTGCCAGCCTAAAAGCCTCCGCCTGTATGAAGGGAATTCCTAAATCTTTCTGCACCTTTGCTGTCCCCACAACTACAGCTGGATTTCCCTAGCTCTTTGTCCCACTCGAAGCATGCTTCCTCTACCTGCCCTGCGTGCTCTGACCTTCCACGGCACTCAGACCCCTCTCACAGCGCCCCTCCCCTTAACGCTGCTGATCCTTTCTTTTAACACTGCGGGTCACTTCCTCTCCTGGACACCTGTTGTCACAGGAGGCAATAATTTCTGGTCACCTTTCCCTCCCCACTGTGGTCGTTCTGTTTCCTCGGGTAGGAAGAAGTATAAGGCCATTAAAGTCAGGGAAGAGACTTTAAAAGCTGTGGTTTCTCCCACCAACTTGGAAACATAGTAAATTCTTCCTAAATATTTACTGGAAGATTGATGATTGAGTTGGGAAGATCCAGACCACTGTGCAGATCGTCTGTCCCAAATCAGAAGTCGATAAAGTGTTCTCATTTTCTTTAACCATTTTTAGCAGACAAAGGTCCCGTCTCGACTTAAGGCTCGGTGGAAAGAGGGGTGTCGGGGGTCAGAGGGGCTGAAGGAGGTGGGAGGCAGTGTGGCTGGGACATTGTGGGATGCTGACCCCAGATGACCCAGGCAGCAGAGCCGTGGCCCCACACCCTCCATTAAAGACAGTGCAGCTGCGCTGGGAGCGGTGGGCAGAAACGAGGTCAGGGTCTGTCAGAGCCAGTGCGATTTGCAGGGGAGCTCAACTTGCTGGATTGACAGTAACTGTCGAGTCATTACGTAAATTGCAGACATGAACCGACCTACCTGCTGGGAAGAGAAATTTGGGATAAACCGTGAACTTCAAAAAGTTTCTGCCTGGAAACTGAAGAGGTAACCATGGCAACCGGGAGGCAGGTTGAACTCGGAGAGGGCGCTTCATCCTGCGGTGGGAGATTTGTGCTCTCGGATTTGCCCGTCTGTGCACCAAGCATCAATCCCTTTGTCTTTCTTTGTCGAATGAAAAAGTACTAGCTCTGGAATCTGGAGCCTGGGCCCGGGGTTCAGCTGTTTTCAGCTCCAGTGCACTTAACTGTGGGCGCCTTAGGCAGGCTGTTCCGTTGTCTGCAGAATGGAAATGAAAAAGCTCCCCTGGCCCTATTCACGGGGATGCAGAAAGGACAGGAAGGCTTGAGGAGGTTTTCTGCTCAATCACTATTATTGTTGTCACGTGGCCACATCCAGGCTGATTCCAACATGGTGCTACTGAGGGTAAGACGGGGGGGCTCAATCCATCCTTAAACTCGCTTTTGTCGCTTAAAGAAAAGCTGTCCCAGACACCACGCACATCCCCATTTGGCAGCTGCATAATGAAAGCGTGCGCCGGCACAAGCGGCACCAGGTGAAACAACAACTCTCATCTCAGCCGACAAACCCCTCCAGCAGAAAGCCCTGCCGCTGGGCCGCGGGGTCTGCGTCACCGCGCGGACAAAGGGCTGTGCTGAGAAGCAAGCGCTCGGAAAGGCGTCCTTCCATTGCCTGGTTGCTCCCTACCGCCCGCCCCCCGCCCCTGTCCATCTCCTTGCCCCACATCAATCCAGCCCTGGACTTGTGAGGAAGGAAGAACGGGAGTCAAGAACAGGAGGAAGCAAGGACAGGGCGAGATGGGGATGCAGGGGGGAAGCCAGCACCTAAGACGACGCAGCCAGTGTGTGCTCCACTCCCAGCCCACTAGCCCCCGGGACGCTGCGGGGACCTCAACTCTGGCTTTTCAGCGTGCATTCGGTTTTGACTAACTGGCTCATCTTCTGCAGGCCCTGGCTTAACAAGGGAATCTGCTTTGACACAGACCCCGTCCACTGCTCCGATTTGGACCTCTTGGCTCCAGCAGTGACTGTCTCACAGCCCTCCCTCCCCTTCCCCTCTGCGATTTCCCTCTCTTTCCCTGACCAGCTTTTCTGGGCCTTTTCACTCGGGTTCTCTCAGGTGGAACTTCTTCTCCTCGTTTCCTCTTTTCTGACCCTCTATTTCCAGGCCTTGCTAAGGAATAGCAACTCTTAAATGCCCCTCAAGAAATAAACACTTAAACTCCAAGAGTCACACAAAACTTGCTACTTTTCCTCATTGAGTAGCAACCCCTGTACCCCTACTCAGTAAACCTGAGAGCTAACGTCGACTGAGGGCTGGTTATGTGCTGAGCCCTGTCCTAAGCACCTTACAGGTGAGGCTGCCGGGGCTGTGGAGCGTTTCCCAGTTCATTTGGGACCAGCTCCTCATCCTCAGGGTGCTGTCTGCTGGAGGCTCACAACGGTCTCTCTCAGAGGGAACTGCCTTGTTTAAGATTAGACTTACCATATGACCCAGTAATCCTGCTCCTGGGCTTATATCCAGAAGGAACCCTACTTTAGGATGACACTTGCAGCCCAATGTTCATAGCAGCTCTATTTACAATAGCCAAGACATGGAAACAACCTAAATGTCCATCAACAGATGACTGGATAAAGAAGATGTGGTATATTTATACAATGGAATACTATTCAGACATAAAAACCGACAACATAACGCCATTTGCAGCAACATGGATGTTCCTGGAGAACATCATTGTAAGTGAAGTAAGCCAGAAAGAGAAAGAAAAATACCATATGAGATCACTCACATGTGGAATCTTAAAAAAAAACATAAATACAAAACAGAAACAGACTCATAGACATAGAATACAAACTTATGGTTGCCAAGGGGGCGGAGGGTGGGAAGAGAGACTGGGATTTCAAAATACTGTAGATACTGACAGGCATATGCAGAATAGATAGACAAGATTATACTGTATATCACAGGGAAATATATACAGGCATACTGACAGGCATATGCAGAATAGATAGACAAGATTATACTGTATATCACAGGGAAATATATACAAGATCTTGTGGTAGCTCACAGGGAAAAAAAGTAACAATGAATATATGTATGTTCATGTATAATTGAAAAACTGTGCTCTCTGCACTGGAATTTGACACAACATAAAATGACTATAACTCAATAAAAAATGTAAAAAAAAAAAAAAAAAGATTAGGCTGTCCAGTGAGTGGCTGATGTGGTGCACAAAGGCCCGCCCCTTTGCTTCACTGGGAGGACGGCTCAGAAGGCCGTCCTGCTCCAGGGCATCCCCTGGGACCAGTTATGGCATTTGTTTCCTCCCTCTGCCCAGCCCTCTTCCCTCCCACCCTCTTAGTTCCGAGAATGCTCCCCAGCAAGTCTCTTCCTCGGAGGAACTGAGTTTCCGGTTTCCTGGGGAACTCTTGAGGATTAAATTTACTTAGTCCTCATAACAACTTTATGAAGTAATTGTATCATGTTTCCATCTTAGAGATGCGGAAATGGAGGCATGGAAAGGTTGAGAAGCTTGTCCAAGATCATCCTGGATACCTGTAAACGGTGGAGCTGAGATGTGAAACAGAGAAATCTCTCTAGATCGCGCGAGCACTTTTAACCTCATGTGCAGCCTCTTAATCCCAATCCCAAAGAGAAGAGAGGGGCAATGGGGAGGCTGTGATGCCTTTACGGGAAAGTGAGAGGGAGAGGCAGGGCATGTATTACCTTTATCTCACAGCTGAGGACACTTAACTAGCAACTGCTTAAAGGCAGGATCATCCACCAGTTATAGAGGCGTTAGGATTCTAATTTGTGGAGGGGCCGTGCAAAAAGCATGGTAAATTCATATCTGAGTTCTGGCAAAACACTTACTGTGTGGCTTTGAGCAAATTATTAAACCCAAGCCTTAGTGGTAGATGTACATGGTACATTTTAGGAGTAGATTCTGTAGTACATAGTAGATGCTCTGTAAAGCCATCTCCCCTCCCCGCCATTTGTCTGTTATTTCTAACTGTGATCTCGGGCAAGTCTCTTTAACTGTCTGACTCAGGTCTTCGTCTATAAAACGCAGGCGAGGACGATAAAGGGCTTCCTTAGACCCGTGGCCATCTGGGTGGGAGCGCAGTAAAAGGAAGTTACCAGTATAACCATGATGCTGTCTTGGCCGGCTTGTACCCTTTGCTCGGGCGCCCCTGGCTCAGGCTCAGGCTTAGGCGGTGATCGACACAGCGAGCACCGCCCCGACCCACCAACCCCCACTCAAATCCCCCTGGCCCCGCTGAGTTGGCTTCCTGCTTTTACTCCGGGCCCGACAGGTGTTTTCCTAATAAACTGGGTGTGCGCGTCTCGTCTCCGTGTGGCTTCTCTGCCGCTTCCCGCTCCCCACGCCGCCGTCCGCCCGGAGGAGGGGGCAGCCCCGTGCGCACCCCCGCGGGGAGAAGGTTGCACGAGGGTAGGGGCGGTGCCTCCTGGGCGGATCGCCCCGCCCCGTTGAGCTCCTGGGCCCCGCCTCCTCCTTCGCCTGCGCGCAGTACCGCTCTCCGATTGGTCGGCAGCGTTCAGCCCCGCCCCGCCCCTCCAACGCATTAAAAGCCGCTGGCTCCTCGCGTGCTGCTTGATAAACCCAATCCGCGTGAACAGGCGCCGGCTGCCGCCGCTGCTCTGCCTCCTCGCGCCCTGCAGTGCCCGCTGGAGCCCGCTGCCGCCCGCTGCCATCCTCTCCACGACGTGCTGCCCTGCGCCCGCAGCCATGTGCCGGACCCTGGCCGCCTTCCCCACCACCTGCCTGGAGAGGTAAGAGGAGCCCGTCCCCAGCTGCCTGGAGGAAGAAGTCCAAGTCCCACCAACCTTAGGGAGTGGAGCGGCAGGCTTGGGGACCGGGGTGGGCGGGAGAATGGGAAACTAGTGATTTGAGAGGCAGGGGTCAACTTGGTTCCACGTTCTCAGATGCCTCCCTTAGAGTCTTAGAGAAGGATGAGCCGTGAGAAGGGAGAAGGTGGAGCAGGGGGACCACTGCTTACTGTCATTCCCCATCCTCTGACAAGTGGCTATTGTACTCAGGAGACCTGCTGAAGACCTAGATCACGTTGGAATCACCAGGCAGAACTGAGTCTTCCCTGGTTTCTTAAGCGCTTAGTTTTATTCTAAAACACAGATACAGGGGCATGGCCTCCTCTGGCCCTGGGAAGGCAGAGATGTGTTTTTCAGGCCCCCTAGTGCGGGATGTACCCACATCCCAGGGAGCTGCTCAAAAGCCCAGCTGGTGGCTGGGAAGGAAAACGTAAAGACAAAGGTGGAAATCAGCTTCCACACAATTCCAGAAATATTTGTGACAAGCCTAGAAAGTGCTGACCTACCTTCTGCTAATGAACAGGCACAAAGATCTGGGTGACTTAAGCGGGAGAAGCCCACGTACGCTGTACTGTAGGCCCAGAAAGTGCAAGGCCCAGCAAGACGCAGCTCACACGCAACTTTCATTGTCTCTGAGTTCATGCTACTGATGAGAGAAGCAACGTTTGGGTCCAGGGAACAGCCCAAGGAACCCAGGAACCCTCAAGGCTGGAATTTGGGGGGTGCCAGTCTGAGCCCTTCTGGGACCCCGTAAATCAGTCTGCCCTGCCTGAGCAAATGGAGAATGCAGACATGCTCATGCTTTGTCTTCCAGAGCCAAAGAGTTCAAGACACGGCTGGGGATCTTTCTTCACAAGTCGGAGCTGGGCTCCGATACCGGGAGTGTTGGCAGTAAACACAGCAAAGAGGGGTAAGTCCTGCCAACCAGCTGAAGGCTCTTAGAGAGGAGGGAGCCAGATTTAGGAAAAGAGGCCCGAGAAGGAAACTACAAGGAGAAGTTAGGACACGCCAGGTGAACCTTGGTGCCCCATTCATAGAGACTGTCATGGAGGTTCCTGCTGGGTCTGCTGTAGCTGCCTGACTGGGTGAGTGGCTCCAGGCTTCTCAGTCCACCAACAAAGGAGTGTACCCAGGGCCTGAATGTCTAGTGACCAGACTCTGCCACCTGGGGATGTCACTGCACACGCAGCCAGGGCAAGGGCAAGGTCCAAGACCACTGGAGGGTCTTAAATCAATGACTCTACTTCCATTAGCATGCACTTCACCTAGAAGCCCTTTTATATCCGCCATCAACTGTGCCCAGTGCTGTGCTAGGCTCTGCGGTGCTGGATAGACCGAATCTCTGATTTCCTGGAGGAAGTGCGCAAATCAAGCTCTGAGACTCAGGGGAATAGAAAGCATTTTGGCCCGTCAAGACGGTCTTAGATATGTACTGAGGGCTGAAAGGTCCCTGCTTTGGTTTCTGGTTAGTGAACTGTCCTCTGGAAAACACAACTATTTCCTTTAACCCCAACCAGGAGTTTGACAAATCAGCTCCAATAACCACCTAGCAAGCTTTGTGTGAGTTACACAACTGCCGTCAGCGTTATGGCTAGGACTTGTGCTTATGCACTCATTTGTCGATGTTTTTAAAATTTAAAAGGCTTTTTTTTTTTTTTTTTTTTTTTTTAGCAGAAACTTCCCAGAAGACGTGCTGGCATGGAGAGAGTCGTTTGACTTGCTGCTGAGCAGTAGAAGTGAGTGGGACCCTGTTGTGTCTGTCTGTGGATGGCATGTGGGTACTCAACGTGCAGTGGGGCCCGCCTGAGGGATGCTGAAAGCACGGGCAAAATAATAGTAGTAATAATAATAATAATGATTCCCCTGGTGTGCCAGCCTCTATTCAGAACACAAAGGCAGGTCCTTGTTCGAGAAAATTATACCCTAAAAATAGAGCCATTAACTACAATTGCTGTCTTTTCTTCTTTTATTCTGGGCTGGCTGTCCCTGCTGTCTGACCTGTCTTGTCCTCTCTCCCCGCCAACGCAGATGGAGTGGCCGCCTTCCATGCCTTCCTGAAGACGGAGTTCAGTGAGGAGAACCTGGATTTCTGGCTGGCCTGTGAGGAGTTCAAGAAGCTCCGGTCGGCCACCAAGCTGGCGTCCCGGGCGCACAGGATCTTTGAGGAGTTCATACGCTGTGAAGCCCCCAAAGAGGTCAGGGCTCTTTTGGGGATCCCCCAGACCTTGCCTGCTCCTTCCCCACTGAGAACTGGGGGCAGTGGGCGCAGCGGGGGAGGGGCTGAGTGTTGAAGCAGAGTGTCCTCATCTGGCACTGGAGACTGAAAAAGCCACCCCTGGGTGCTCTGGGTGCTGCTACCCTCGGACTCACTGATGGACCCAGAGAGGTTGGCAGGGGTTTTGCCTTCTGCCCACACCCACTTTTGTAAACTAAGGTCTTTTCAGAGGCTCAAAACACTTACACAACTGGGGAGACAGGTCGTCACAGGGACCTGGGATAACCTGGTTCTCCCCTGGCTGACCTGCCTGGGGTCCACCTTCCCTCAAACCTCCGCTGCCTCAGATAAAGGACATGGCGCCACCTTGTGGAGAGAGAGAGTAGTAAAGCCTAGCTTTTGGATCTTTTTTTATTTTATTTTCCGAGCTCTTTTGTTTATTCTATAAAGATTTATTGAGTACCAGTTACATGCAAGGCACTGTTGTCATTGGGGATATGGCAGGGAACAAACAGTCTCTACCCCAGTGGGAGAAGATGCCAATAACCAAGTAACTAAACATTGCTGGGGAACGGTAGGGGCTGCGATGAAACAAAGCCGGATGTGAGAGGACGTATCAGGAGACAGGGTGGGAGGAGGTGAGGTCGTTCCGTTTCATACCGGGAAGTGAGGGGTGGGCTGTCCCAGGAGGTGACATAACAAACAGAGACATGAAAAAGTTAAGGGAGGAAAGAACATTCTAACACAGGAAACAGAAAGTGCAAAGACCAGAGAGCACCTGTTGTGGTCACAGACCAGCATGTGGGCCCGTGCGGAGCGGGGAGCGAGCGGGAGGTGACGCCACACGGGTGGCCGATGGCCAGATGTGGCCCAGGTAGTCCTGCGGGCTCCACACACACTTTGGCTTTTCCTCTCAGCGATGTGAGGAGACAACACAGCTGCTGGCCAACTGGCTTGGGTTTTAAAAGGCTCACCCTGCTGCTGGGTGGAGAACTGACCCCGAGGGGCTAAGGGGAGAAGGGAGGGACCCGTTAGCAGGCGCTGGCACTAATCTGGGAGAGGGGTGATGGCGACTTGAACCGAGTTGTTACAGAGGAAGGGGTGAGAAGAGGCTGGATTTGTATCCATTCCTAACATAGCCTCAGTCGCTCGGAGAGACTGGAGGCAGGCATCGGATCGGAGGTGGCCACAGGCCCAGAATTAAAAGGCCAGTGGATGGTCGACTCGGGAGACTCCAGAGAATTGGTTCAATTCCTTCCACTTCCCCCCCGGCCAGTCCTCCTAGGGCTGCTGGCCCCCTGGCCTTGCCAGCCTCCCCCCACCCCACTCACCCCCGCGCTTGTCTCCATCCCACAGGTGAACATAGACCATGAGACCAGGGAGCTAACCAGGACGAACCTTCAGGCCGCCACAGCCGCGTGCTTCGATGTGGCTCAGGGGAAGGCACGCGCCCTGATGGAGAAAGACTCGTACCCCCGCTTCCTGAAGTCACCTGCTTACCGGGACCTGGCTGCCCAAGCCTCGGCCACTACCTCCTCTCCGTGCAGCCCAGCCGAGCCCTCGCACACCTGAACCTCAGGGCCACGAGGAAGCCAGCTGAGCAGAGAGGTTGAGTCACCCAGCCCCGAGAGGGAGGCAGGTTCTGCAAAGCCAGAGAGGACAGTGAAGGGGCATCTGGCGACATCCTCTCCTCCAGATACTACGGGACTGAATTCCATGCACAAGAGGGTCCCCCCACTTCTAGGACCTGTGGACGAGGGCTAAAGAGGAGGGTTGCACGGGGCTCTTGGGGAAAACAACGGTGGCACAAGGATCACCACTGGCTCTGGCCATTCTCAGTGGGGCAAGGAATCTTCCAGGGCGCTTTGGGAGACGTGTGGATAAAGGGAATCTCAAAAACGAGAGCGGGGAAGACAACCAGGTCAGCCGTTTTGCCTGTTGAACAGCTGACTCTGGTCACATCCTGCTTCCCTGATTCCCAGACCGTCCTGGTCCAGAGGGAGCCGTGGAGGTGGAGCCTTCCTGACTGGTCCTCCTCGCCTGCCTCTGGGCTGCCCTGGGGGCCCCTAGCCTGCACTTAACCCTCCTGCGCTCAGCCTTGCAGTCTTGTCAGGGCCAGAGAACCAACGCGATGCTTGCCCCAAATGGGGTTTTCAGCTCAAGAACTGGCCCTCGAGCCCCTTTCCAAATCAGTAGAGAGCCCTGAAAAGAGGCCGCCTGGCTCTTGCGAAATGCATCTTGGTGCTCTTGGTGCCCTCTTGCCCGTGGCCCCGACCCTGCGTGTGCAGCCGGGCCCGCTGAGGGCCTCTTGCTGGGATGTGCCCTCTCTTCGCTCAGGCTGCCCTTGGGTGTGGGGCTCATCAGGAGAAAGGCCTGGGCCTCTTGGTGAGCGGCCAGTCCCGCTCTTATGCCGGGCAGCATGGAGCCAGGGAGAAAGGGGTCCTAAGAAACAAATCTCTTGACAGTTCCAGAAAATCCCATTTAAATCAAGCCAACATGTATCTTTTTTTTTTTTTTTCATTGGGTATGCGAACAGGGGAAAAAAGAGATTCCCCAGGATGGAAGGGGAGCCTTGTGTTTCTTTCCTGTGGATGTGAGGTGCACTTACGGGGGTGTTGGGAGGAACGGGGCAGGGACCTGGAGGGCCCTCGGCAGCCCATAGAAGCTGGGGAGAGAGGATGTGGGAAGAGCAGGCCTGGGGGAAATCAGAACCTGCTTGCCACCTCAAGGCATCACGGAACACACATTCCATGCTGGGACTTGTGCACCGGCCTGGGCTGGGGGAGGTGAATGAACCGGGCAGCCCCTCTTTGGCCCCAGGAAAATCAACACTGCTTTCTCTGCACTATGAGCTCCCCCGGGAGCAAAGTGTTTTTCAGGTCTGACAGTGGTCACCGCACATGTTTTGTTGTTGTTTCTGTCCTTGTGTTTTGCTGTTATTTATTGTTTGAAACTTGAGTTTGCCGCCACTGGAGACTCTCAACAGTACCTGGCAGCCTGTCTGTCTCCCTCTCCACCAGACTCTACCTCTGAACTTGCTGGGAACCTCTCGGCACCTGTCAGGAACTCCCCACTGTTTAAATATTTATTTATTGTTGACAACTGGAGCTGGTTTCCTGGATATAAACGATGTACTTAATCTCCCCTTTTTCCTGTTTCAGCATGTTATTTTATTGTGGAATAAAAATAAAACCTAAATATGAGATCTTGTCTCCAAGGGCCTTGCAGTTGGGGGAAAAAAGGGGAAGGGAAATGCTGTGGGGAGTCTTGTGGAAGCTCTGGCTTCCGGAAATACGACAGGACGGATGGGTGTGCTTTCGAGTTATCGACTGAGACAGAATTCAAGACCCGTGTTTGTCTGGTAACTGGTTCTAATGGTGGCCACCCTGACGCGTAACTTCCTGCAGCTGGTGACAGCCCAACTTGGGTCAAGCTGTGGCGTCGTGTTGATTGGACCTGGCTCAGCTGTCTTTTCAGAATCCACATCCTCTCTCCACCAGACCCAGCAGGAGCCACTCCCAGGTCTGCCTGGAATGGAGCAAAGGGCGGTTCCCCCAGCCAAGTAGCCACACATTATCAGATGGCGGGGGGGGGGGGCTTCTGTGCCATTTTCACCTTCGCCCATTTTCAGTTTGCAGTAGTATTTCTTTATGATGTCATATAAATTCAAAGAATTAGTATTATTTATAATGTCATGGACATCTCTGAGCTGAGCCACAGGAAGCCGCTTTGCACGTGAGACTACTCCGTCCCCGGGCAGAGGCTATGGGGGTTCGCCCTGGGCTTGAGAGAACCTGGGGGGAGACTTGCAAGGATCAAATCTGCTGTTCGTGACCCATCACCTACGTATTCTCCTGTCTTATCCTACGAATCTGTTCTTTTTTTCTGATTGCCTCTATTTAAAAATTCTTCTCTGTGCTGAATTATCAGTTTGTATATAGATCTAGACCTTACATTGACTTTTATTTTTCCCTTGTTGTTAGTCTGAGTACAGTGACCAGACTTCAGGGACAGGGAGCAGAAAACCCCAGGAAATCTCACTCTAAGCCCAGATCTCAGGGGCGATTCTGTGGGTGAGGGCAGAAGGGACTTGGAGTTGAAAGACCTGGGAAGGAAGATGGGGACCAGCACCAAGGCGGGCTTCTGAACTCCTTGAGTCCTTCCGGCAGCTCTGTAAGGTCGGTATGATTGCCGTCTGACACAGATGAGGAAATTAAAGCTCCAGGGGGAGGAACACGCCCAGGGCGGCTGGCTTGATAGAGTGGCGGAGATGGGATCAAACCCAGTTACACCGCGGGGGAGTCTAGACTGCGAAGGATGGTCGAGAGATATGATGGATGAAGGAGGAAGAAAGGCGGTACCCAGAGAGGTGGGGCGGTGGCAACCGTGTCTTCTCATTACTTTCCTTCTATCTTTTTGCCTCTTTTAAAATATGCATTTAGCTCATTGAGTGCATCCTGTGTGCCTGACAGAAAACCAAAAGCAGCAGCTGTCCCATCAGCTGCGGCAGCCTCGTTTAATGGTGGGCAGGGATTCGGGATAAGTCTGGACAAGGGTATTTTCTGAAGCAGAACAGGTGCCGGTGGGAAAATATGGGTGTGATCGGCGAGTGATGGAGAAACGAACGGGGATGACGGACATCCGGTGACTGGGCAGGGGGCTGGCAGGCTCCTCAGTCCAGCAAGACCACCCTCAAGACCTGTTCCCGTCCTGCTAGCCCTTCCTCTCACATTAGGGTGGTCTTGGAGCCGCGATGTGGCCTGAAGGTGGTAGCACACGTTAGATATAAAGAAGAATGGCTCTTTGCTGACCTCGACATCTCCCAGGTGTCAGGCACAAACCAATACAACACGGGTTCTGTATTGGTTCTCAGAGAGGTTAAGTGACTTCCTGAAAATCACACAGCCAGCAAAAGGTCTCCAATACCTTTAAACTCACTGGCCCCTCCCCCCAGAGCACTTCCAGCCTTGGCTTAGCAAGCAAAGTGCTCCCCGAGTGGGCTGTTCATGCCTCCAGGCCTCTGCTCTCTACTCCCTCACCTGCCCGCTGCAAACAACTCTCTCATGGTTCACAGATTCACCTCTGTTCAAGTCTTCTTGATTTTGCATTCTGAATCGCCTCTCTGCTGTGTCCCCTCCTCTCATCACTGCTACCCACCACTTCCCTAATCAGCCGAGGGATGCATGTTTCAAAAGCCGGCTCCAGGGTCTTTCTGAGACACCTTCCCTGAGCCTGCGGGTCTGATTGCAGAAGCCTCTGCTTCACACACCATGACGGCTGCTGCTCTCCAGGGTCAGAGAAGATGCCTACTTTCTGCCTCCCCTTCCCAGACGCAGACTCCTGGGATCAGGCACGACCCTCTCCAATTTTCTACACCCCAAGTCCAGCATATAATGTTCAGCAAATAGCTCTTAATGATTAATTTTAAATCCAGCAGGAGGGAAGTTTCAATGACCATTTCCAACTTCCTGCCAGACTTCTCCCCCTGGGTGTCCCACAGGCTCTTCGTATGGAGCGAGTTCAAAACCAAGTTCATCGCCGTCCCCTCAGGTAGCCACTGCCCTCTGTGCCCCTAACCTCCCCCTCCACAGAGACGCTGCTTCTCCTCCCAGCTCCCCGAGACTTCTAGAGGAAACTGTCATCCTCTTCAATCTGGGCTATAAAAACCGCTTCCCACTGGGCCTCCCTCCCCGGTCCTCTCCCCCTCCAGCTCATATTCCACGCTGTGCCAGTCTTTATCCATAAAGCGCAGATCTGAGCATGCCAAGTCTGCATGAAGGCCCTTCAGTGACTCACCTTTGACTAAGAGAGAAAGTCCAGCTCTTACGATGACACGTGAGGCTTGCTCTGATCCAACCCAAGTCTCTCTCCTGACTTATCACCCACCCAGATGGCCCGTACACACATGCTGTTCTCTCTGCTTGGAAAGTCCCCTTCCTTTTATTATTATTACTATTTTTAGAATTAGGGGTTGGGGGCTAAGGAGGAGAACGCCCTCCTCAAAATGCCTCCTGAAAATCTAGCAAAAACACCTCCTCAGCTGACGCCTTCCCAGACGTCCACCGCATAGAATGCATCTCCGCCCGTCACTTCTGTGATTGTGGGATGCCCTGTGCCTACCTTGGTGGCCTCACGTATGATGTGGGACTGTCATTCACCCCTTCACAGCTCTTCTTCTTTCACTGAACTGCTCTCTTCAAGGTCAGGAGCCATATCATTTGATAGGATGGGACAGAATAGACCATACCAAGCGACTCACAGCCCGGGCTGTTGGAATGTGGGGCTTGGAATCCTGGCTCATTCGCCATATGGTCTTGGGAAGTGATTAAGCCTCTCCAAGGCTTAGCCCCTCATCTGTAAATGAGGACAATAAGAGTGAACCTCTCCTAGAGAACACGGAATAAAATAAGTGTTTGGCATAGTGCTGATATCCTATGAGTATTAGCTGTTATCATCAGATTCCAAGTACTTAGCATAGTGCCTTCCTTGTACACAGTAGGCATCATTGTCCCTTAAATAATAATAATAATGAATAATAATAATAATAATAGTCAATGACTATTTATTGACACAATAACAAATTATTTGAAAAGAATGAAAGAGCCATGATTCAAAGCCAGGATTCCAAGTCTACTTTTTCAAGTTATAGTTCGACTGTTTCCATATTTCATCTGCTGGGTAGCACATTCCAGAATTCCAGATGAGGGCAGGTAGGGCTGAGCCATGAATGCACACGGTCCTCACGCAAACCCAGGGCAGCGGGCGCTGTTTCCGAATCAGTGCTGCTGCTTCCCGGTGACTGTGGATGGCGCTGGTCCGTGCCTCGCAGTCTGCTGCCCCCTTGTGGCCATGTCGTGTCAGGCGAGACAAACGTTCCCCTGGAATTGCCTCATTTTGCTCTTACTTTAAGTTTGGCTCCCTCCTTTGGAATTATATCCAAGAGATATAACTTTTAGTTTTGTTTATTAATGCACTTTTAATAAAGATGTGAAGTTTCAATAGAGCTGAAAATTATTGGCATAATTGCCAAGATGGCCCTGTGGGTAAAAGGGTTAAGATTTCTCTAATCAACAGGGCTGAAATTAACTTTAAAAGTTGAAGCTCTTGGCGTCAATGTGAGAAAAGGGGGCTCTTGTGCACAGTTGGTGGGACTGTAAATTGGTACAGCCAAGATGGAAAACAGTATGGAGGTTCCTCAAAAAAATAAAAATAGAACGGCCATGTGATCCTGCAATTCTACCTTTTTTCTTTTTATTGTAGCTGTACGAGAGGATGGATGTTAACTAAATTTATTGTGGTAATCATTTCACAGTATATGTAAGTCAAACCATCATAACTGAAACTTCTACAGTGATGTATGTCAATTATTTCTCAATAAAACTAGAAAAAAAAACTTTAAATTGAAGTTCTTAGGTAAAGAGAAAAAAGTGTTCAGGAAATATTAAGTGCTGATCGCAGGGTAATTCACTGTCACCAAATCTCTTAAATTGGTCCAATGTTTCAAATTGCTTTATGAGGAAAAGAAAGATTGACAACTTAAATAATTGAGGTATGATCCTAAGGGTAAGGGATGTCGTGTAGTTAGGTGCTAGAGAATGGAATTTGAGTCTTCATTATTTAGCAAATATTATCTCTTGACTGACAATCCCCAGCCTGGTATTTTCAACCCTCCTTATTCTACTTTATTATTTTCTGTAAGATTTTCACTATAAAGCATATTGTATATAATTTACTTATTTTGTTTATTGTCTGGCTTTTCCAACAAGGATGAGGGCAGGCATCTTTCTCTGTGTTGTTCAGTGATGTGGCCCAAATCTCTAGAAGGAAGGAAACTACTTAATCACTTTGTGCCTCAGTTTCCTCATCTGTACAATGGGGTCAAAAATAGTACCTACCTCATAAGGATTAGATTATATAATTTAATATATTTAAAGGGCTCAAAATAGTTCCTGGAGCATACCAAAGAGCTACATAAATGCTTGTTACCATCATCATCATCAATCTTATTAGTTCAGATAGCAAAAGCAGGGTGCACAGAGACACAGAGGTGGAAAGTGGTATGATGTGATGGGGAACTAAATGTCAGTAGTGATGATGCCCCTGAGGAGTAGGGACCATATCATAATCTGAAATCATGTTATATATTGCATTTCTCAATTGTTTACAATCTGTTTCTGCCTACTACAACACAAACTCCGGGAAGACCCCCATGAGGCATTTATGTGGCAAATCACTATATCCCAAGCATTCAGGAGAGTCCTTAGCAACCTAGCCAGTGCTAAATAAATATTAATTGAATGAATGATGGGTTAAGGATTTTGAACTCTGCCCTGAACACAATGGTGAGTCAGTGAAGCAGGTAAAACACTAAATAAGAGGCTGGGAAGCAGGTCATCAGTTTCTTGCAATAAGCTTGGTCAGTCCCTTGCAGATGAAAGCAGGAGACTTGAGATGAGGATGAGGAGACGCATTCAGGTGACGGTGCCAATTCACGGAGATGGAGGAAAAGGAGGAGGAAGAGCAGATTAGGGAGAGATGAGGGTCTCTGTTCGGGACATGTTCTAGATTTGTGGGTCTGAAGCTCAGCAGAGGCTGGAGCCAGAGAGGCTTGGGCGTTACTGGGGTGTAAGGGGCAACAGAAGCCCAGAGTCTGGATGGCGTGATGCTGGTGACCTTCATGTGCACACATGTTGCTCACTGTTCATGACCCTTTTGGGAGTTTGTCCCTCCAGCAAGACTGGATATTCTTTGGGGACAGGACTAAGTCCCACTGTAGCCTTCAGGACACAGTAGGCATCTCAGTGCTAGGAAAATGGCCAAGGACAGAACTCCTGGAGCAGAAAGGAACCTTAAAAACCATTTCACATGAGAGAATGGGGCCCAACATCTTTCATCCTCCTGCCTGAGGTCACCCAGCAAAACAGCCGCAGCTCAAGGCAGCCAGCCTGGTGCCCCTTCAAGGAGGCCACGCTGCCTCGGGGCGGTGAGTTGAGAGCGCCCAGGTGAGCGAGGGAGCTGGGGCAGTGGGCTCACCTGGCTGCTTGGAGCCTCAGTTCCATCAGCAGCGGGGTTGTTAGGGGTTGTTTGGGACTGTGTCACTGGTGAAGCAACCAGCACAGTGCCAGGCACCCAGTCGGCACACAGTTAACTGTTCATTTACTGTTCACGTCCCTCAGGAAGACAGGGAGTTTGCGATAACGTGGTCCGGATGGAGCGGGATGCTGTGACCTGAAAGGCGGCCGGCTGAGCGGCAAGACCTGGTCTTGGAGGGAAGAAACCAGTCCTCATCAGTCAGGGAAGTAAGTCGCTCTCCTCTGGAGGGTTTGACAGCGCTATCAGCGCTGGGCATCCCTGCCTGCGCGCGTCCCCTCCCTCCTCCGCCGGCGTCCCCTCCCTCCTCCGCCGGCGTCCCCTCCCTCCTCCGCCGCCGTCCCCTCCTTCCTCCGCCGGCGTCCCCTCCCTCCTCCGCCGGCGTCCCCGTTCTCAGCTCCGCCCCGCCGGCTCAGTGACGTCCCCAGGAGGAAGCGCTTCCCCGCTGGCAGTAGTGTTTGAAGACTGCGGGCTGCCAGAGCTAGAAGTGCGTTTAGAAGGTGAGATGGGCAGAGGGAGCAGAGCTGGAAAAGCCTGAGACGTTGTTTTAGTTGCAGGATTCCTTGGGCTTTGGGGACCGGAGACGACAATGGGCGTGGGACTCGGGAGCCGAAGGAGCCACACAGCCAGCCGGCCAGCCGCAGGGCGCCTTGAGAACCCCAGACGTTGTAACAATCCACACCTTATTTATTCAAATCGTGGGTGTATCGGGCACCTCTGGTCACACGGCGAAAGTGAAACCGAAAGCAGGACGGGTCCCTCGCAGCGCTTTTGCTGGGCTGTCTGTCCTCTCCTGCTACTGTGCTCCGCGCCTCCTTGACCTTCCTTCCTTCTCTGCCCCTGTTTGCTCCAGCCCCACCCTTCACCTGCTGTGACGGGAACCGTCCACACCCACATATAGGCCAAAGATGTCACTGATGAGGATTGTGCTTACGCTGCGAGTCTGATTAGACCTCTGAGGTGGGGGCTTTGAGACTGTCAGAGGGGGCCGACTGCTGAAAAACGGTTGCTTTCTGAATTTTGTATCGTATGCAGTTATATAAATATTCAGGCTACAGTTTGGTGCTACCTGCTGTTTGAGCTGAGATCTGGTTGAGGGCAGCTGGACTAAATTGACACCCTAGGTTCCTTATTCGTGTATTACGTGTATGCACATACGTGGGGAGAATGGGGTTCGTTAAACACTTTTTTTTTCATGAAGCGGCATAATTAGCTGTACCATTTATTGAATGCCTACTATCTCCCCCCTCCCTACTTTGGTGCACTTTCTGTGGGGGGCTGTATTTATGCTTGCCCCCATTTGAGGGAACAGGAAATCCAGACAATAACCCAAGGTCACACAATTAGGAAGTTAAGTCTAAAGTCACAAAACCAGGGGCTCTACCTTCCATCTCGCTGAGGCCGGAGCCTGAGTTCTTTCCACGGCTCCGTACTACTTTGAATTTGCACCTGCGCAAAGAGCCGGGGATACACCCACCAAGAGTGGTTGCACTTCAACCAGAAATGCAAATTGACACTTTTTTTCCCTCTCATTGTAGGAGGGTTCTGGTTTTTTAAAGAGGCCGTCTGTTTCTAGTAGGAGTATGTTCATGTGGTATTGGAATAAATTTTTTTATTAATATAGCTTGAGAATCCGAAAAACAATTATAGCCTTTGAGCAGTCATTCAATTCTTTGAAATCTATCGTAAGAAATCTATATAAGATCTAACGTAAGAAAACAAGCTAAAATAAGCTAAATTTGCTGCAACATTATTTAGAATTGTGAAAAAGTTCTAATTTAAAAACTCTTGTTTAAAAGTTATTTTAAAAAGCTGTTCAGTAATAGGGAACAGAAATAACTCTCTGATGGCAACTTGCACAGCCATTAAAGTGTTTTAAAACACTTTGTAATGATGTAGGATATCATGTAAAGTAAGGCACTAAATGAAAAGAAGCATGTTACAAAGTTCATTACGTAGCGTGAGTCCAACTGTTTTTTTTTTTAATCTATAGAATTATGTTAAAATATTAACAATGCCTGTTTCTGGGCAGTGGGAGAATAGAGTAATAATTTTCTTGTTTATAATTTATACATATTTATAATATTCTATAGTAAAAAGTTCTATAATAAGTAGATGAATTTTGAAAAAGTTGCTAGTAAAATTAATTTCTCTTGTCTCAAGTGTTTTCTCACTATTATAAAATTACAAAGTACCTCTCTCATCTCCAGGTGGAAAGTCAGAAGATTCCAAGAGTGTTGTCCTTCCTCGACTGGTGGTCTGTAGCCAGATAATTGCTATTCACCCTGAGAGCAGTCTCTAAGGGCTCCATGTCTCTTTGATCAAGCCCCAAGGACATACATTTTCATTTTCTCAAAGAAAAAGCAAAAAATTGTAGCCAATGGTATTTACCATTATGGAGACCAAGAACCGTAACAACCCTCAGCAAAGACCCATACCCTCTGGGAGGGCTTCAGAGGAAGACAATCATTTGTTGATTAAAGCTGTTCAAAAGGAAAAAATAGAGCTGGTCCAGCAGTTGCTAGAAAGAGGGGCTGATGTCAATTTCCAGGAAGAGAAAGGGGGCTGGTCTCCTTTGCATAATGCAGTGCAAATGCACAGGGAGGACATTGTGGATCTTCTGCTCAGTCACGATGCGGATCCTTGTTTGAGGAAGAGGAACGGGGCCACTCCCTTCATCGTCGCTGCGATCGTGGGAAATGTGAAGCTGCTCGAACTTTTCCTTTCTAAGGGAGCAGACATTAACGAGTGTGACGTTAACGGCTTCACGGCTTTCATGGAAGCCGCTGCGTACGGTAAGGTCGAAGCCTTAAGATTCCTGTATGAGAATGGAGCAGAGGTGAATTTGCATCGAAAGACAAAGGCAGATCAACAGAGGATTCGGAAAGGAGGGGCCACTGCTCTGATGGATGCTGCTGAGAAAGGGCATGTAGAAGTCGTGGACATCCTCCTCCACAAGATGGGGGCAGAGGCCGATGCCCGAGACAACATGGGCAGAAATGCTTTGATCTATGCCTTTCGGAGCCCTGACAATGGGAATGTGAGGGCCATCACTCGCCTTCTGCTGGACCATGGGGCTGACGTCAATGTGAAGGGAGAAGGAAGGAAGACGCCCCTGATCCTGGCAGTGGAAAGGAAGAACCTGGATTTGGTGCAGATGTTTCTGGAACAAGGACACATAGAGATGAACGACACAGACGACAAGGGCAGGACAGCATTGTGGCTTGCTGTCAAGCACAGTCTGAAGGAAATCGCCCAGTTGCTATGCAGACAAGGAGCCAGCACAAATTGTGGGGACTTGGTTGCCATAGCGAAGGCTAATTATGACACTAGCCTCGCAAAGTTTCTTCAGCATCATGGAGCCACCGAAGATGCTCACCCTCCCGCTGAAGACTGGGAGCCTCAGAGCTCACGCTGGGGAAAGGCCCTGAAACAGCTCCGCGGGATGCGCCGCCCTATGATCGGCAAACTCAAGATCTTTATTGATGACGAGTATAAACTTGCTGACACTGCTGAAGGGGGCGTCTACCTGGGGTTCTATGAAGACCAAGAGGTAGCCGTGAAGCGATTCTATGAAGGCAGTGCACGTGGACAAAATGAAGTCTCCTGTTTGCAGAGCAGCCGAGCCAACAGTGACGTGGTGACATTCTACGGCAGTGAGAGCCACAAGGGCTGTCTGTACGTGTGCCTTGCCCTCTGTGAGCAGACTCTGGAGAAGCACTTGGACAACCACGGAGGGGAGGCTGTGGGAGACAAAGAAGATGAGTTTTCTCGAAACATCATCTCGTCTATGTTTAAGGCTGTTCAAGAACTACACTGGGCTGGATATACTCACCAGGATTTGCAGCCACAAAATATCTTAATGGGTGAGTTCCCAGTCTTCTCTTAGAAACCGTGGGCTCTTTCTTTACAAAACGAAGGGATTTTCACTGCAAAAAAATAAAGAACTAGAGTCAAGGTGCATTATTTAGTGTGAGGATTAATGTAACAACTCCATAGTTACGGCGCCACCAGTTGTAACTCTTATCCCACGTGGAGGTGGCGGATGCCAGCAGAGTACCAGGCTAACTTTGTGTCACCTTTGGCAAATACAAATATGAAGGCAGGTCTTGGATGGAGCCAACTCCAGAAGTTTGCATTCTTAGATAGTCTGCAAGTCAGAGAATCCGGGAAACGTGTTCCTTTAGGCAAGATGGCAGTTACCATGGAACTTAACGGCAAAACCGAGGTCAAAATTGGGATCCAGGACAGATTGTGACTCAGTGAAACAGACTGCAAGCAGGCCGAATTAGTCAGCGTCCGCTGGTGCAATCCCAGAACAAAATAAACTAATCCAATGTCAAAGGTAACAAGCAGAGCTCAGCGTACGATCCTGGAGGGGGCCGGGTGGGGGGCAAGGTGGCACAGTGTACAGAGCCTTGGCTTTGGCCCCATTCAGGATGCCTTGCAGCCTAGTCCCACCACTTTGTAGCTTTGCAACCTTGACCAAGTTGCTTAAATCTGGGAGCCTTTGTTTTCTCATCTGAGACTGATAATACCTCCTTCATAAGGTTGTTATGAGGTCTAAGTGCAGTGTGTCAAAGGGACCAGTCACCTGTGCGTTGTAGGTGCCCAGCAAAGGCCAGTTGCTTGACTAGGGGGGCAAGCAGAGCCTAACCTACAGATATGCCCTGAGATTTAAGCTTCATGTCAGGCACCAGGGCGACAAGAGGGTGCAGGCATTGAGAGGCAGGGAACAGTATTTAAGGTCCTGGAAGAGAGAAATTAGCTCTGCATAAGAATATAGCTGAGATCTGGTTTTTAGTTTGAAGACAGGTGCTCGTGGCACGCCTTCCTGATTTTAAGCAACTTTGCTGGGGAGACGGACGAGGGCCAGGAATATGTCCAGCTCTGCCAGGTGAGGAAGCATCTTCAAGAGTCAGGCAAACGTAACTGCCCATCTTGCTGCCAAAGGGTCATATATCATGCTCCAAAGCAAAACAGCTTGTGATCCCTTGGTCTTTGAAATTTCTGGCACCACTTCTTCCATTCTTGAGCTGGAACAATAAAGACTTGATTCTATTTTGGCCTCCGGGTGGTGGCCCTAGCCCATACTGTAGACTCTTCCTTGTATTGAACTCCTAAAATGACAGGACAGGGGTTTTAAGATTTCATAGCTGAGATCAACATAAAAAAAATCCTTACAGGATGAAATCTTGAAGAATCATGGAGAGACCAAACGTAGGCAGGAGGGGACTGAAGACTAGCACAGGAGCCCAGGACAAATGCGAGGAAGCCACAGCAAAGCTCTCCTCATCATGAAAGTGGGAACAGAGCAGAAAAGGGCCACTTGGAAGTGATGGAAGCCAGAAGCAGGAGAGGACCAGGGACCAGCTAGCAGGCAGATCTGTGCATCAGTAGGAATTAGGGAGGTCAGACTCGGGGCTTCCCTTCTTCCCCAGGGATCAAGCATCCATGACAGGCCTGTCTGTCTGCAAACAGGGGGCCTATGTGAGTCACTGGGTGGCTGGTGATCTCAAGAGGAACCAAGAGCAGTTAAACCCACACAATTTCTGCCAAAGCACCTACTAAGTGGCATGTCCTGCTTGCCCCAGAGCTCCACTGAATAAAACCCATAGCGGAAGCTCTGGCAGGTACATCCATCCCTCCCCTACGTTGGGTGGAATTGACAGAAGGAACTCATGGGATGTCAACTGCAAAGTAAGGCTTCCAGTCAAAAATCACTTAAAATATTTAAGAGCTGCCAATACCCTGAAAGAGAGGCCTGGAACAAAAGAATTTACACCCAAAGAAACATAGCTAACCAAGTGTGTAAGTTTCCCGTGGCTACTGAAAGAAATTGTCACAAACTGGGTGGCTTAAAACGACAGAAATTTAACCTCCCACACTTCTGGGGGCCAGAAGTAAGAAACCTGTTCCACTGGCACCAAGTCAGGTGTCCGCAGGGCCAGATTCCCTTGGGACGCTGGAGGACAGAAACTGAGTGTCAGCGTGAAACAATTTTATAACACTTTAGCAATGTCTGTTGAAACTGAAGTTAAAAAAATTGGGGCCTATAAACAAAAAAAATCAGGAGTTAGAAGAGATGTGAAGAGTTCCATCAGGCACTTTCAAATTTCGGTAGCAGGAAACTCAAGGTGGCTTAAGCAAGTGAAGGGAATTTATCATTTCAAATAATTGGAAACAGTCTGTGGATTATGATCTGCACCCCATCTGCCCCTTCAGCTTCATTGCAGGCCACCTTCTGACTCCATCCCTCCTCCCCAGGCTATCAGTCCTTCCTTCGGTGAGAGAGGAGTTCCCCAGGAATTCCCATCTGGAATTCTCTCTTCCCCATTCCACTCACCCACCCAAATTCTACTGACCTTTTCCATCGAGGTGTCTCTTCCTGAAGGAAGACTTCTCCCCTCCACTCACAACCCAGTAGCCCTTCCATGTTACACTCTCAGGGCCTCCTGCACTTTGGCTAGCATTTTCAAACTTGCAATGAATTTTATGTTTATGTGTAATCATTCCTTATTGAGTATCAGTTCCCTTGCCCAGAGACTCTGAACTGTCTAGGGCCAGAACTGTGTTCTCCTTCCTCACCACCGCTTTTTCCCTCACTAAACACTTGTTGAATAATTTGATGGGTTCATTTTTTGTTAGACTCTGGGTTTCCACACAACGTTGATGTCTAAGTTCATAACGAAAGGGGTGTGAGAAGCACACAGTGGTACTTGCCGTCATCCTATCTGGGGTTCCCCAGCCTTCCTTCTCCGACTCCTCCAAGCCACCTCCTCGAGGACAAGTCACTGACCCACTCACCTTTCATGTTGTTCCCGACCTCTCCCATCCACACATCCCTCTTTTTGAGGACTCAGTGGCTTCCATTAAGGGAGAAAGATTCTGAAGGGGACAAGGAGGCAGTGACTCATTACAAGCACGTGGTTCCCAGGGTAACTGATCACCACATCATAGTGGGCAGGAGTGAGTGGGCTTGATTTGGTGGGACGCTGTGCTAAGGTGGTCTTGGATTTGGACCTTGTTGTTTATTGTTCTTTAGCTATAGGATGTAACCTTAACTCCCTCCAGCAGCTTCTTTACAAATCTGTGCACTTTGTCCCCAAAAAGGGCATCAATGGGGAGCTGGTTAAACTTATCCTTGTGTTTCCCCACCCGTTGACTCAGAAAAAGATAAAATGTAACTCCTGCTCTTAGCAGATACCTAATATGTGAAAGGACACAGTGCACATGATAGTGCTTTGAGGAGTAAACAAGGCAGGTATGAACTTACTGTTGCCTTCCTCAGTGATGATGGATTGTACATTGTGTTACATATTTATTTAAATTAATTACAACATGGAGAATGAGGGTTTTTCCTTGCATCTCTACAAATTACCCCCTAGATGCCAAGAATGGTGCTTGCCTGGCAGATTTTGATAAAAGCGTCAAGTGGGCTGGAGATCCACAGGCAATCAAGAGAGATTTAGAGGTAATTTCTACAAACAATTTACTTTTCTATCTTTCTGCTTCCTTATTTGTTCATTACCTTACTTCCTGTGGCCAAATTAGTGGACGTTCCCATTTTAACCTGGTGGGAAAGATGGTTCAAGCCCTGCCCCTCCCTGTACCCATTGCCCTCACTCCCTTGCAGACAGATGACAGACGACAGACAGCATTTCCCTGGGTTGGGATGGGGTTGGTAGTCGCTGTGGTACTTTCTGTATCTCTCTGGATCCCTCTCCTTCCACAGGCTAAATAATAAATACACTGAGCATGCCACATTTCTTCCAGAGTTACCTCCAGCAGGCATCTCTAAAATAACTGCACAATTCCTGCAGGAGATGTTTGCTGCCTAAAGACAAAGTAAATGAGATTTCTTTCCCTACTCCACTCAAATGTGTGTGCTGAGCTCCTGGGAGGGCCAGATGCTAAGATCCTCTGAAGCACATGGGAGGGATGGGATTGATCCCCAGCTCAAGGGAGACTGAACTGAGCCCCAAAGGTTAAGATCCTGAAACAGCGGAGCAGAGACGGATGTAGCCTCTGCAGAGCGCAGCTCCCAGCTCCATTCTGACCCGGTGGGCGGCGCGCTCCTGGAGCTGTCCAGGGTGCTGGAATTCCCATGCAATAGCAAGAGCTCTCCATCCATCCCTGTCTGGCCTTTCTGTGGCTCCAGATCTGAGCTCCTCCCCTGACTGGTGTCTTGCCGGGTGCAGAGGTCCCTATGCTGGCCTTCTCCCTGGCCTTGCCTCCCTGCTGTGGCCTAACTTCTGGGGCCATCACTGTGCTCTACTGGACCTGGTCTGGCTCCTTTATCTGCTGTCTGACAGCAGATAAAGCCCAGACCCAGGGCTCCCAGTTCCCAGCCAGACTCTGGGCACCCCCCTTGTTTAAAACCTTCTCCCTTTCCTCCTTTTATCTAAATTGTATCTAAACTTTGGGGTCTAGCTTGAATTCCTCTTCCTCCAAGCAGTCTGCTCTGAAAACTCTGGCCTGGGACTATCTTTAGTTCCTTATAAACCTAAATCGTGGGGACCATATACTGCCTTGATGAGTTCTCTATGCACAAGCTTGTGTCTTCTTTCCCTGACCAGCCCGTGGACCCCTCGGGATTCTGTGTGTTTTCCATTTCCTCATAGCCTGCGCCACACCCTCCATGGTCCCCCCACTAGAGAGATAATTCATAAGCACCTTTGGCTCGATTTATGACTTTCATGCAGGCGCTCGGGCTGCTGGTCCTGTATGTGGCGAATAGGGGGGCATTCCTCTTGGGAGACTGAAGGATCAAGGTAATCAGGGTACGGAGGGGCTGATGCAGTTCTCTCCAGATGAGGAAACTCGGGACCTCATTCGTCGCCTGTTCTGCCCTGGTGACAGTGTGAAGGACCACCTGAGTGGCCTGCTGGGCCACCCCTTCTTTTGGAGTTGGGAGAGGTAAGAAGACTGCTTGTATGTTACAGGCCTCCAGGATGGAGACAGTGAGGGTACAAGTCAGGGCGCATCTCTCCGCCATCTTCAAGCTGAAGACCCAGGAAAGCAAATGGTGTGATTTAGTCTGAATCCAAAGGCCTGAGAACCAGGGGAGCTGAAGCTGTAGATCCCAGTAAGGGTCTGAAGGCCTGAGAGCTAGCAGAGCCGAGGGTGAGAGAAGAGAGCTGTCCCAGCTGAAGCAATCCAGCAGCGAGGGAGGATTTCCCCCTTTCGTTCTATTCTGACCC
This sequence comes from Camelus ferus, assembly GCF_009834535.1. Taxonomy (NCBI): domain Eukaryota; kingdom Metazoa; phylum Chordata; class Mammalia; order Artiodactyla; family Camelidae; genus Camelus; species Camelus ferus. The sequence goes on from NC_045716.1 coordinate 2,458,288, forward strand.
TCCACGGACTGGACGCTGCCCACTCACACTAGGGAAGGCCATCTGCTTTGCTGAGTCCACTGGTCCAAATGCCAGTCTCCTCTGGAAACATCCTCATAGACAGCTAGAATAATGCTTAATCTGAGCCCCCTGTGGTCAGTTAGGTTCACACATAAAATTAAGCATCACAGTGAGGTGGTGTGGGCAGGGGTCAGGCTGTGAATCAGCAGAACCAGGCCCTTCGGTCAGCTTGGCACTTCCTGGAGGGGGGTCACTGAGCAGTGACTTCACTCCTCTGGATTCTAATTTTCTCCACTGAAGAATAGGAAAGGGGTGGCGGGAGTTAGAAAGAGAGAGGGAGAGAGGGAGAGAGAGAGTGGAGGGGGGAGAGAGATGGGGGAGGGGGGAGAGATGGAGGAGGAGGAGAGGGGGAGAGGGGGGAGAGAGAGGGTGGAGAGAGAGGGAGGGAGAGAGAGAGACATTGCTTTCCCATTGTGCAGAGTTTTTAAAGACATACTTTTACCAAAAGCCAAAATCGAATAGTTTTCTCTTTCTGGAAGGTGTGGGGAGGATGGGATGACTCTGATCATTCTGTCAAATTCAGCCGCTACAGGACCCTTAGGGATGTGGGAAATGAGTCTGACATCAAAACGCGAAATCCTAATGGCGAGATCCTCCAGCTACTACAGCCTGGACCATCCGAAACTTCCACAAGTTTTGCCCAGTGGACGACTAAGGTATGAACAATTCCCACAGTCTGGGAGTTTTTCCAGAAATAAGTGTCTGGGTCGTGTGGTCTGTTAGTTTTCCTAAGTTTTTTTTTTTTTTAATACTGTGAGCCTGGCCCAACTAAGGGGTGAGAAAGGGGGGTTTTCTTTCCCTCTGCCCATCCCAGCCCCTCTTCTGCCCATCCCAGTCCCCCTCTGCCCATGCTGGGTCCCCTCTGCCCATCCCGGGTCCCCTCCAACCATTCCGGTCCCCCTCTGCCCATCCCCTTTTGGGCCTCTGCATAAGCCAGGCCCTCCTGACAGACTCCTCTAGGCTCCTCTTTAGGATGAGGTTGGCCTTGCCCAGCCCATGAGCCTTTTCCTTTTCTGAGGCTCTTTCTCTCAAGCCTTGTTTTCTGAATGAGGCCTAATAATTCTATTACCATTGTGACAAGAGCAGCTGATTAAATAGAGGTTAGCCCAAAGGAGGTGTTCCCCCCTGGGGCGTTTCGTCCAGGGAGAGACAGGCTGCCTCTGCTGCCCGTGAACAGCCGAGCTCTGAGCATCCCCACACACACCTGCTTCCTGCGTGAGAAAACAGACAACGAAAAAAAAAAAAAAAAAGATGATCTTTCAAATTCCTTCTTTTCCCAGGAAGGTCCAACTAACTTGAGATGAATATAGTGGAACATAAAAATTAATCACCATCTTAATCTAGTCAGTACTCTCAGAACTTCCATTATTATTAATTAGCAGACATCTGTCAAGTGCCAGTGTGTGTTAGGCCCATGCAAGGTCAGGCATGTGCAAAGCAGACTGCAGCATGTTCCATGTAGGGCTGGGAGACCCGCAGGAATGATGGGTACCCCAGAGACCCGTGCAAAGCATTATGGGAAAACCCGTAATTCTCAGCTTCACTATCTTAGGCCTGATCTAGGACTCTGCTTCTCTTTGTTTCTAGGTCTCACTTCGCTTTCCTTCCTTTGCCTGCCTCTAGACCACACATCGTACTCATAGTTGCTGGCTTAATGTCTGTCTTTCCCGCTACCCTGTAAGTTCTACGAGGGCAGAGATTATCCACTGTCTTGTCATTGTATTCCCGGCCTAGAGTAGGTGTGCTAGGACTCTTTGCTAAATGAATGTCTATGAAACTTCAGCTGAAAGTTAATCTTTTGTAGAAACAAAGCCATTGGAACTCAGAGCAGATGCTGACAATAGCTAACGATTATGTAGTCCCGACTACATGGCAGCTCTGGTTCTCAGGACTTTACATGGGTTGCCACAGTTCACCTTTATAACAACTTCCGAGGCAATTATTTCCATCTTGCAGGTGAGCAAACTGAGGCACAGACAAATGCTTTTTGCAAAGGCACAGAGTCAGGAAGGGGCAGCAGGAGTTGAAGCCGAGCAGTCTGGCTTAGAAGCCATGCAGGAAAGCCACTCTTTGTACAAAGTCATGATGCCATAAGGTCCATCAACTCATTTAATTGCTAAGGAAACTGAGGCTCAGAGGTAGAACCCAAAATACCCAGGACCGGAAAGCCAGAGGGTGGCAGAGCTGGGAAGAGAATCCTGTTCTTTTGTCTCCCAATTCATTGGTTCTTCCCCTTAAACATCTTTGATTTGTGTTGACTTTTTTTTTTTTAACATTTTTTATTGATTTATAATCATTTTACAATGTTGTGTCAAATTCCAGTATAGAGCACAATTTTTCAGTTATACATGAGCATATATATATTCATTGTCACATTTTTTTCTCTGTGAGCTACCATAAGATCTTGTGTATATTTCCCTGTGCTATACAGTATAATCTTGTTTATCTATTCTATAATTTTGAAATCCCATCTATCCCTTCCCACCCTCCACCCCAATGGCAACCACAAGTTTGTATTCTATGTATATGAGTCTGTTTCTGTTTTGTATTTATGCTTTTTTTTTGTTTTTTTGTTTTTTAGATTCCACATATGAGTGATCTCATATGGTATTTTTCTTTCTCTTTCTGGCTTACTTCACTTAGAATGACATTCTCCAGGAGCATCCATGTTGCTGCAAATGGCGTTATGTTGTCAGTTTTTATGGCTGAGTAGTATTCCATTATACATATATACCACAACTTCTTTATCCAGTCATCCGTTGATGGACATTTAGGCTGTCTCCATGTCTTGGCTATTGTAAATAGTGCTGCTATGAACATTGGGGTGCAGGTGTCATCCTGAAGTAGGATTCCTCCTAAATATATGCCCAGGAGCGGGATTCCTGGGTCATATGGTAAATCTATTCCTAGTCTTTTGAGGACTCTCCATACTGTTTTCCACAGTGGCTGCACCAAACTGCATTCCCACCAGCAGTGTAGGAGGGTTCCCTTTTCTCCACAGCCTCTCCAGCATTTGTCATTTGTGGATTTTTGGATGATGGCCATTCTGACTCATGTGAGGTGATACCTCATTGTAGTTCTGATTTGCATTTTTCTGATAATTAGTGATATTGAGCATTTTTTCATGTGCTTTTTGATCATTTGTATGTCTTCCTTGGAGAATTGCTTGTTTAGGTCTTCTGCCCATTTTTGGATTGGGTTGTTTGGTTTTTTCTTATTAAGTCATATGCTGCTTATATATTCTGGAGATCAAGCCTTTGTTGGTTTCATTTGCAAAAATGTTCTTCCATTCTGTAGGTTGTCTTTTTGTTTTACTTATGGTTTCCTTTGCTGTGCAGAAGCTTGTAAGTTTCATTAGGTCCCATTTGTTTATTCTTGCTTTTATTTCTATTGCTTGAGTAGACTGTTCTAGGAGAACATTTCTGAGATGTATGTCAGATAATGTTTTGCCTATATTTTCTTCAAGGAGGTTTATTGTATCTTGTCTTATGTTTAAGTCTTTGATTCATTTTGAGTTGATTTTTGTGTATGGTGTAAGGGAGTGTTCTAGCTTCACTGCTTTACATGCTGCTGTCCAGTTTTCCCAACACCATTTGCTGAAGAGACTGTCTTTATTCCATTGTATATTCTTGCCTTCTTTGTCGAAGATGAGTTGACCAAAAGTTTGTGGGTTTATTTCTGGGCTCTCCATTCTGTTCCATTGGTCTATATGTCTGTTTTTGTACCAATACCATGCTGTCTTGATGACTGTAGCTCTATAGTATTGTCTGAAGTCTGGGAGAGTTATTCCTCCAGCCTCTTTCTTTCTCTTCAGTAATGCTTTGGCAATTCTAGGTCTTTGATGGTTCCATATAAATTTAATTATGATTTGTTGTAGTTCTGTGAAATATGTCCTGGCTAATTTGATGGGGATTGCATTAAATCTGTAGATTGCCTTGGGCAGTGTGACCATTTTAACAATGTTGATTCTTCCAATCCAAGAGCATGGGATATCTTTCCATTTTTTAAAGTCTTCTTTAATTTCCTTCATCAATGGTTTATAGTTTTCTGTGTATAATTCTTTCACCTCCTTGGTTAGATTTATTCCTAGGTATTTTATTACTTTGGGTGCTATTTTAAAGGGGATTATTTCTTTACTTTCTTTTTCTGTTGATTCATCATTACTGTAAAGAAATGCAATTGATTTTTGAACATTAATCTTGTAACCTGCTACCTTGCTGAATTCTTCGATCAACTCTAGTAGTTTTTGTGTGGACCTTTTAGGGTTTTCTTTTGATTGACTTCAGCATCTTACCTTTTAATTCCCACTCTAAATTTTGCTTTCCTGTTGATCTTTGTGACTTGCCCATTTTCATGGTTGTACAATCGGTTTTCCAGGGTGGACCCCCTCTTTTCTTTGCACAGCTGCCCCTTCTACCACACATACACTGCTTAGCATTTCTCACACGTGCTCCACACATCAGACACCCGGGCAGCCTTTGAGTTGCCAGTCACTCTTCCTAAGGGACCTTCTGGCTGCATGGTTGTTGCCTCTTACTCTCTTACCCCATCAGAACCATGTACAAGAATGGAAGCACAAAGAGGAAGGCATTATTAATATGAGAGCAATTGCCCCTGGACGCTTAGAGACAAGGGAAAACATGTAACCTTTGGAAACATTATTCAAAACAAAAACAACCACACTCACTGTAGCAATGGCTCCCAGGCCTGGTGTCAGTCAGGGAAAACCTCTTTAAAAAAGAAATGTAATTAGGTATGAATTTGGAAGGGTGGCCACAATGATAACAATACTGTATAGTATAATGAGCAAATTTTTTTGCACAGTAGCCAACGATTTCCTAAACCATATTTTGATATGGTTAATTTTTATGAAACCAATTCATTTGGAAAACAGATATATGAGTTTAAAGTTATTTCTAATTCCACATCCAAACACAACTGCAGTTAGCATTGTGGTGTACAGTGTTTACTTCCATTTTTTTCTTTCTGTTAATTTACTTAATCAGTGGGAATTTTAGCATATTTTCAGATTTGTATTCTGTCTTTTTTTTGTATTCTGCTTTTTGGTATTAACATTCTATCAGGATTTATTTTGTGTTGCTATCACGTTTTGTGTAATATTTTGGTTTGTTTGGTTTTTTTAGATCAACAAGTCTGTTATGAAAAAAATGGATGCATTTTATAAAAAAGGAAACAATCCCTATCAGGACACTGTGGGTGATCTGCTGAAGTTCATCCGGAATTTAGGAGAACACATTAATGAAAAAAAAAATAAACAGTAAGAATTTTTTCCCTCCTATAAGTCATATATCAGCTGAGAATAATTTCAAAATTCCAGTTCTGAATTTATATCTACTGGTTAATGGAAAGAAGAAAATTTATTCCAATGAAAGAAAAGTAACTCCTCCCCTCTGTTTGGAAAAGGGCCATCACAAGGGTCTCACCGTCGACAGTGGACATGCCCAGCAGGGGCTGGTCTTCCATTTCAGCCTTGGCTCAGCTCCATGGGAGAGCAGGCCAGTGACTCCCTGGTGTGAAGAAATGGGGGACTGAGTGGCTGGGCAAAGCGAACATAGTGTTATAAAAGTAGCCCCATGTTAGTTAAATCAACTTTTGCTACCAAAAGTCTTGGCTGCAAATTCACAAAAACTCTTGTAGCTTTCAGGACCCTGGGATTTGGGAATTGTAGCTAAGGGACTGTGGAATTGCATCATCTCCCTTGTATGGACAATAAAACTGAGATTCATAAAAATTAGCAAATTAGTTGGCAAAGTTCACTCAATTAGTTGGAGCGTCAGGAAATGAAATTTGCTCTGTCTGATAAAGCAAATTCCTGCTTTATTCTGCTGTAGAAACCAGGGGAGCAAAGAGAGTTCTAGGGCCACATGCTGGAAAAGGTGGGGGAGGGGAGTGGAGTACGGGACAAGCATGTCAGAATGTTTATGTTTCATTTCAGGATGAAGTCAACAATTGGAGAACCTTCCAAGTATTTTCAGGAGAAATTTCCCGATCTGGTCATGTACGTCTATACGAAACTACGGAACACAGACTACAGCAAGCATTTTCCAAAAACTCACCATCCAAACAAGCCTGGGTGTGATGGAGGTGGTGGTGATCAGCAGGCTGGCCAGCGCTAGTGCCCTTCTGAGTTGTTCAAGGAGCTTATTAGCTGTGTAATCCTGGGCGAGTCACAGCTCTCTGGGCCTCTTAACTAACCTGGTTGCTTGTGAGAGATGAGTTGCATGGCTGTGTCAGTTCCTGGTGCAGTGTCCGGCATCCCCCACATGTTTACAACCAAAAAATTATATGCCCAGACTTCTCTAGTCCTTTTTACGGGCCAAGCTTAGTGGCAGGAGCTGGGAAGGCATCCTGCTAAGATTCCTCTTGTCAATTGCTCGAAAGGAGTGAGTTCCCAGGCCTTTAATGCTGTATGTTTTATATCAATTACCTCATGTAATTCTTCCAACAAACTTGCAAGATAGGGGTAACATCCCCATTTAGGAACTGAAGAGCCAGAGAGGCTCAGAGGGTTGAAACCACTTGCCCCAGGTTACACAGAGCGCCGTATAAATGGACATGGTGTTGCTCTTCCCTCTCACTCGAGCACCTTAGTGCTTAATTGCTGGCTCAGCTCTTCTGGACGAGACCCAGAAGGAATGTGTCAGGGCAGCTCTGGGTGGCTCATGCATTCGTTCATTCACTCCATTCATCCATGCAGTATTTTTTGAGCACTGGTTAGTGTAAGTCTACGCATTCTATTCCTTCTAGAATCACCTGTGCTGGTTTTCTGTGACGTTAAGGCAGTATTTCTCAACTGTGGGCAATCTTGCCACTCAGGGGCCATTTGGCAGTGTCTGGAGATACTTGGGGCTGTCAGAGCTGCGGGGAAGGGGTGTTACTGGTCTGATAGAAGTCACAGATGCTGCTGAACATTCTACGCTATGCACAGGAGCCCCCGCCCTCCTGCAACACAGAATTATCCCGCCTAAAATATCAGTGGCACTGAGGTTGAAAAACCCTGCTTTAAGGGACTGTGACGCCTTTCAACTGGCTGGGGGCCCAGGACCGTGAAGTGTCGAGGAATGATTTGAATTTAATGTTTTGCTTTTGGCTCTGTAGTGAGACAGTTCCAGGGTCACCTCCTCAGGAAGTCCTCCTCCTTTTCAGAAAGAGCCCAAGATACTGGGTTTTTTTTTTTCCCCAATGCCTTCCCTCCCCACACCCCAGTCTGAGTGTCCTCTCTGGCTCCCTTGCACCTGTCGGCACACCACAGCGTGCTTCTCTCCACCTTGAGCATGACTCTTCCCTACTGGAATCTAAGCTCCTTAGGATCAATGGTCTAGACTTTTGATTTGTATTGTTACTGCCTAGCAAAATGTCTGCTGCACGGTAAGAATCAACGTTTATCGAGAAATGAATGAACCATCTTCATACATGAGTAATAACGCACGCTTACATTTTGATGGTGCTTTATAATTTATAAATTACACCTGCCTATTTTTCTCTCTTTTAGTTTTCAAAACAATCCCATAAGTGTTGCAATCCTCATTTTGCACATGAGGAAACTAAGGTTAGAGACGTGGTGATTTACTCTAAGGCAGAGCTGGGAAGTGTCACTGTCTTGACTTGAAAAGCTTTTCTGACATGAAGCCTGAGGTCTTTCCACTTACCCTCGCTGTGGCGGTTAAGATGCTGTTTTGTGATGGGAGGAACCGGGTGAAGAACTAGTATCTCAGGCTCTTTCTGAAAAGGAGGTGGTCTAAAGTGGGTGTCGCTGAATGAAATTAAGAAGTGCCGGGAGAAACAAACTTAAGGCTATTCTTTATGGTTTCAGCAGCAGTTAAGACTGCTTTAAGTTTTAAAATAAAGCTTTGATTTCCTGATTTGCAGTGAGTACCTGGATATGACAATCAAAATGCCCATTTGTAAAGCATATTCAATAAAACTATGAATTATTCGAATGTCTGATTTTCTCTGAGTGACACTTCCACGTTAGAGAGTAGGAATTTCTGCAATAGAAAATACTCGATGATTAATTCCCGGGTAAGTTCTAAGAAAGGGCGTCTAGCTCCTTAATCACGGGAAGAGCCTACTTTCATCCCTCTGGTGATCCGGGAACAATTCGAGCCCTGGGCATCCATGTAGCAAAAGAAGGAAAGAACTGATCACTTTACTCTCTGCTTTAATTCCATAAGGGTTTCCCCGGACACACTGCAAATTTTTCTCATTCAGTTGCCATTATCACAAACATTTAACTGGGCCTGTAGTTCATGTTAGGTACTGTGTTGGGCAAGGTGATCTGTGTGTGGGCTTGTCAAGCAGAGATGCCTGTTACTCAAAGAAAAGGGAAGGTTGGCCACCCAGAAAGAGCAACATAGGAGAGGAAACTATGGTAGAAATAATACTGTCCACTTCTCGAGCACCCACCGTCTCCCTGTGCCTCATGCTTTTATATGACATCCAGCAACACACACGACGACATTACAAGATGCAATTACTCCCACTTTACACAAGAGGCAACTGATGCTCAGGAAGGGCAGACAAGCTGCCCAAGTTCATACGGGTAGTAAGTGGAAAAGCCAGGATGCAAACCCGGGTGTGCAAGTCCATAGGGTGTGGTCTTTCCACAGAGTCAAAGCTGATTGGTCATTGTGAGGATGGGTATGGGGGGTTTCGTGCATTCCTTCCCATTGACGCCTAGGAGGTCAAGGCTACCCATGACCTTCGTAGCAGCCAGATCCAGTGGTCCTTCTTGTCTTCACCTCACAACAGCAGTTGGTTCGGCTGACTACTCTTGCACCTGTCTTCTTTAGCGTCCTCAGCACCACGCTCAACTGCTTCTTCTCCCCATTGGCTGCTCCTGCATAGCATCCTCTGCCAGCTCCTTCTTTGCTCAACCTCTGAACGCTGAGTGCCTCTGAATTAATCCGCCAGCAATTCACTTTCCCCCCTTTCTCTGCAGGTGATCTTCTCAAATGCCATGACTCACATCAACATAAATAGGCAGACACCATGAGTAACGTCATCATAAATAGGCAGGTGATACCCATGTTCTGAAATCCAGCTTCCACCTGCGGATGTTACTATCATCCACCTACTTGCAATGTATCAGTCTTGTTTGAATCTTTTGTTCCACACGCCGCCCCCACCATCCAATCTATTAATAAGTCCAATTGGTTCTCCCACCAAAATAAATCCCAAGTCTGTTCACAACCCTCTGCACCTGCTGCCTGGCGCACAGCACCATCATTTCTCCTTTGGACTGTACGCATGAGCCTCGTAGTTGACTAATTGTGCTTTCATACCTGTGCCCCAACTCCTTTCTCCACAAAGGGATCTTGGAAAAAATGTAACTCAGATCGGGTCACCTCCTTGATTAAAATCCTTCAATGACTTTCCATGGCTGTTAGGATAAAACCCAACTGTCCCCACCACGTGCGTGGCCTCATGTGAACTGGCAGCATCTGCAGCTCGGGGCTCACCGCTTTGCTCTTCTATCCTGCAGGCTCACCTCCTCCCTCGCTGGCCTTGTCCCTGTTCCCCAGGAATGCTGAGACCAGAGCCTCCTCATGGCCATGGCTCTGGTGCTCCTTCCTGCCTGCAGTTTCGTCCTGCCAATCTTCACATGGTGGTTCCTTTCTATCATCTAGGCCTCAGCTACAGCATCTCTGCTTTGATGGCCTTCCTTATCCAAAATTGTTCACAACTGTCATTATTTTTGATGACACCATAGCACTATCTGAACATGATCTGAAATTATCAAGTTTGTTCACATTAAAGAAAATCCTTCTTCCTCATGGTGACAGAACACAAGTTCTGTGATAGCAGTGATGGTGTCTGTCTGACTCATCATTATATTTCACCTCTGATACCAACACAGTGCCTGGAGCAAAGCCAATTTTAATACATTTTTATTGAACAGAGAAGTAAATGCTCCAATGAATGTAATAGCTCACTGAGTTACAATTATTCTGTTATAAGCCTTTATTTATTTCATTTTCATATTCTCTTTCACCATCAGTTAAACAATCTTTCATTAAAATATAACCACCTATAAGGCCAGTATTTTTTTTCCTTGTTCATTGTGCTTGGCACCGAATAGGGGCTTGATAAAAATCTGTTGTGTTTGGTCGAACTCCCCACCGCTAGGGGACCCTGTCATATTAACATGGGTCTCTCAATGATGCAGAGGCTTTGAGGCCCTAATTAAAATACAATTGAAAGGTGTGGCTTCAGGTGTCATGGCAGGAGGTAGGGAAGGACATTGGGGCGCTTTCTGGTATCTTTCAAATTATTTTAAGGCATCTGCCATAAGAGAAGCAGCTCCTGGGTCCTTAACTCCCCATGGCCTGTGGAGCATCCCAGAAGTCCTACAGCCCAGCTTGTGCACTCACACCAGCCCCGCTCCCTCTGAGGTTTCGTTTCCAGGTGAAACTTTCTCTGGCATCAGCTTGCTCGCACTTAAGGCAACAGCTCTAGCCCATGTGCGTTATTCACTAGTGGGTGGTGTTTACACCTGACTCCCCAGAGCCTAGCACAGTGCCTGGCGTGTTTTGGGTACACAGGAGATGCTTCTTCAATTCGTTGGAATCGAGCAGAAACTTTCTAAACCAGAGTTTGGGAGGGTTCCTCCTGGAGCTGCAGCCTGGGAGAGAGGGAGGTCTCGGAGCTGACTCCTAGCAGCCTCTTCCTGTTCCTGGCTCACCTCCACTCTAGCACAGTGGGGACTCTAGATGCTCTGGGAGAAGTACAGCCGAATTCCCCCTCCAGAGGCGGCGCTGGGAAGGCCAACTTTCCCTTTTGCTTTCTGTGGGGCTCTCAGGATGGCCCACACGCCCAGCACAGCGCCTGACATCCAGTGGCCCTGAATCTCGGTGGCCGCTCGGGCCAGGCTTGCGGCAAGTGTTTCGCGCCCCTTCTCTCGCCACCTGTTCCAGGAAGCAGAATTATCAAGGTACAAGGTCTCACCTCCACCACGGTGTTGTCCATTGGAGTCCCGCTCTCAGTGACTTCATGGCCTGTTTACTTAGCCTAAAGACCAAGAGACGGTAATAACAAAGAGAGGGAAGCGGGTGGGAAAAAACAGGCGATTTTCTGAGGCTCCAGAGAACCACTGATAGGATTAGATGTTAATAATATTTATTTTTATTGTTTTTGAAGATTAGCATGTGCCCTTCGCTGTGTTTATCCCTGTGCAGATTTAACACAAGAATCCTGCAGTGATTTCATGTCCCCCGAAGGGATGAACACAAGTAGTGAGAAATATCAGCCCAGAGATCTTCCTTCTTTCTCCTGAAGGTTCTCTCTTCTCCTGGAGTGTTAGGTAGGATTTTGTTTTTGTGATTTTGTGAAGTTAAGTAGGATTTCACTCAGCAGCTCTTTTTAATAAAGACTAAATGAAAGAGACTTACGTGAGGCGGAAGTTTGGCATTTCTTTCATGGTAAAGACTCAGCTGGCCGGTGGTCCAGGAAGCAGGCATTTATGCCCCACGAGTCAGGAAGAGAACCATGCTTTGCTATCCTCGGTGACTAAAGCACTGGAAATACTAGAGTGAACAAGCCCGACCAAGATCCCTGCCCTCGTGGGGATTAGGGAGGTGGAAGATGGAAATAAGCATTAATAAAGTTATAGCACATTAAAAGGGGATAATGACCAGGAGGAAAAGTAAGACAGGGTCAGGTGATTGGAAGTTAGGGAGGGCAGGAGAAATTTAAGTGAGGTGGTCAGGTGGACCTCATCAAGAATGGGATAATCAAGCAAAGACTAGAAGGAAGTAAAGGAGTAGGCTTTGGGGATATCTGAGGGAAGAGCTGGTTCAAAGGTCCTGGGGGCAGGATCATGCCTGGCATATCTGAGGAATAGACACAAGGAAGGTATGTCATACAACAAGTGAGCAGGAGAAGGGGAAGGAGGTGGGAAGACAGAGAGAAGACAGGAAACCAGTCACCAGTCAAGAGGGTCTTACGGCAAATGTAAATAAAGCTTTGGGTTTTTTACTCTGAGTGAGATGGGAAACCCCAAGTGGACTGTGGGCAGAGGGTTGGCATGCTGTGACTTAAATTTGAAGAGAGTCACTTAGTCTTCTCTGGGGAGAGGGGAGAGGAAAGGCCAGGAGAGCAGCTGGGAGCCTGCTGGATCATCCTGAGAGAGAGATCGGAAGCTTGCATCTGTGAGAGCAGCGGGGCAGACTTCACGTAGTCAGACTGTGGTAGAGCCAGCAGGATTTGCTGACAGAGTGGGGTGGGCCACGAGGGAAAGAGAGGGGCCCAGGATGAGGCTGCCAGTAAAGGAGAGAAGAAGGTTTATAGGGAAAATCAAGCGTGTGGTATTTGAAGACACGAAAGGGGAGATTCTCATGAGACATTAAATAGAGCTATCACACATACTAAATCTGTTATTAGGAAGGGTTGCAGGAAGACCCTGGATGGAGAGAAATGTGTGCGTCGGCTGACAGGTGCACGAAAAGCCGTGAGAGCGAGCGCAGGTAGAAAGAGAAGGGGTTTGAAATCACCTGGACAAAAAAAAAAAAAAAAAAAAGAAAAAACAAAACAAAACTATTGAGAGTCTAAGTGTGCTCACAGCATTTCTTGTTCTGCAGAGAACAGGAGACCTTCGTTGTGGTTCTGCTGGTCCCTCTGTGGGAGGAACCTGGAGAGCACTTCCAGGGCTGGAGGTCAGCCCAGGGGAAAGAGGTCATCCAGGTGCCCTGGAGGCTGTGAGAGAGACGCACTCGTCTGGATTTTCCCTCCAGGAGCTGCAGCGAGCAACGTCTACACGGGTTTGTGCTCCTCTGTTCCCTGCCACTTACGTGTGTTTGCAATCGACTAGGAGAATGTAGAAAATCATGTCGACACTAATGGCAAATTCCAGCTCATAACAATACTTTTAGCAGAGCGTGGCCATTCTCAGTCCTTAACCTCTTTCCCAGACCCGTGGGAGGACCAGAACCGTGAAAGAAGTCCGAGTCCCAGCATCTGGGATGGGGTGGGACGAGATGGGACTGTCTTGGATATGGAACAAAGAGGGGAGGGTCTAGAGGAAGTCCAGGGGCCAGTAGGTGCTAAAGCAAGCACTGACTCTAAAGGGACAGAGAACAGTGATTAAAAACTGCCCTGAAGCTTTGGGTCTGCAGTCAGAAAACGCGAAATAACTCACCTAAAAAGGGTAACGCTCTGTGTCCCGGGTTGGAGGTGCTGCCCGTTAAGCCCTTCGGTGTGAATTCGAGAGACGTTAGGCAGATGCAGCTCTGAATCAGGGCTCACAGCAGGACACACACGTGTCCGCCCCACTTTCCTCTGCCCCTTGACAATGTGAAGGGCTTCATTTGGGCTTTAGAATTTCTTCCTCCCTGTCAGATTCCAGGAACAAAGCTGTCCTAGCTGACTGTGATGAGAGCTGTGAGTGAGGGGCAACGGGAGACAGATCACAAGGGACCTGAAGGCACTGATGCTCCATCTCAGAATATTTTCTCACTGTGATGGAAACCTCACTGCTTCTAGTTGCCAGTCCCTCCCTCACCTTGATCTTGGGGGTCATTCCCTTCCCTGTGGGTTGGCTTTCAACCTCAAGGCCATGGCTAAGGGCTTTTTCTCAACTCTCTAGGTCTGTGAGCAGGCAGGCTCACATCCTTTCATTTAGGCTTCAGGTTGAAGCTTTTTCTTCATTGTTCCTCAAACTGATGACACTCTCACTGGGTGTCTCCTGGTTTGGGAGACTCGAGGTAATTCGATTAATTTATTTTTAAATGGAGCTACCGGGGATTGAACCCAGGTCCTTGTGCATGCTAAGCCCATGCTCTACCACTGAGCTGTACCCTCCCCCCAACAAAAATGTTCTAAAATTAGATTATATCAATGACTGCACAACCCTGTGAATATACTAAAAAGACATAAAATTCTACAAATGTCATATGGACACTTCCTTTAATACCCAAAGAATCAGATCCTGCTCAGAAAAGGCTGACGAGTGACCAGAGGACAAAGCCCTCTCTGCTCCTTCCCATTGCCTACCTCTCTCCTTCTTCAGCAATAAAGTGTAGGTGGCACCATCAGTAGTTCCTGAAACCATCAGTATGTTAGAATCACTTGGGTCCCATCCGAGACCAGCCAGAACCTTGGTGGGGCCCAGGCTCAATCTTTTAAAAGAATCTCCTGGAAACTTCAGGTTTCTGATCCATCACATAAGGAGCTTAGAAGTTATCACTCTGTCCCAGCAGTAAGTAAAAGCTGAACAAACTGAAAAATCAAAAAAAAGATGGGGAAAAAGGAACAGAATATCCAAGAACTGTGTGACAATTACAAAAGGCATAACGTAATACGCAAAGGGAAAACCAGAAAGAAAAGAAAGGAACCAAAGAAATATACGAAGAAACAGTGACTCAGAATTTCCCTAAATTAATGCTAGACACCACATCACAGATCCAGGAAACTTAGAGAAAACCACGAAGATTATCTACCAAAAAGCTACAGTTAGGCATACCATATTCAGACTACAGAATATCAAAGATACAGAAGAAAAATCTTGAAAGAGGACAAAGGAATAAAACACCTTACCTACAGAGAAGGAAAGGTAAGAATTACATTTGACTCCTCGGAAGTCAGGCAAGCAAGAAGCTAGAAGAGATGTGACCTCTCTGCCCCTCTATCAGCTCATCTGTAGTGAGTCTTACAATTCCTATCATATGAAGTGTGAATATTTTAACGTATCGGCGAGGGGCTCAGGGCGGACGTGCAGAGGGCATGGGAGGAGATCCTGCCCTCTGCTCCTTCTCTTAAGTCCTGCTCTGGAGCCCTGGTCCTGTTAGGGCAGGAAGCCTTCCTCTGGGTCTTCCTCGTGCGGAATGCGTGGTTCGCTGGACCTTGGCCCAGTGTCCTGAGAGGCTCTGCCCACCTCGCCTACATCCAGTCCTCCCCGAGCCACGTCTGCCTACAGCCTTCCTGAAGCTGTCACAGCCACAGCCCCCCGCAGACGACCTCGCAGTCCTAGTGTTCATGAGCCCCGTCCTGCCATCACACCATTGGTCATCCTGAGAAAAGTCTAGGAAGTTAAGAACATCAGTCCAGCAGGAAACTTCGGCTGGAAATTGGAAAGGATTCTCCAGTAAGCTTTCTAGTCTTTCCTTGTCCTGCAACCTGTGGAGTCAATGAGCCAACCTCTCCTCAAGGATCTCAAGTGGAGGG
This sequence comes from Camelus ferus, assembly GCF_009834535.1. NCBI lineage: Eukaryota > Metazoa > Chordata > Mammalia > Artiodactyla > Camelidae > Camelus > Camelus ferus. Next base: position 2,473,528 of record NC_045716.1, read on the forward strand.
CGCATTCAGGGCATTCGGTCATACTACTTCTGTGTTCAAAGGACAGAAAATGAGTCTAGTCACTCTCAAACCGTGAGGTCAAAGATTTTCCCAAGAGTCTCTTTATCTATTAATTGGCAAATGGACAGGATTCCAGGGAAGAACTGTGCCTTTTGTGTGTGAAAAGTTGTGTGGATGGTGACCGTGAAACGAGAACTGGTTGAAGAATCAGAAGAGGTGTGTTCTGGTCCAGACTCTGCCGTTCACTCCCTGGTGACCCTGGGAGATCACTAGGTTACTCAGAGGGTTGGGAGGATTCGCTGAGACAATGGGTGTGCGTCATTGTCCAAGTGGGGGATCCTAGCAATAAACCATCCCATTTGGAAAAAAAAAAACAGCACTTGCTTCCCAGAGTGTTTAATGCCATCTACGTACATCTCTCCTGGATCCTTCAACACCCTTGAGCCAGGGATTTGCTCAAGGCCATGCAGCTGCAGTCAGACTAGAACCCAGGTCTCCTGACCCCAAGGGTAGACGCTCTGTGACACTCAGGCCCACCGTGAGAAGACGTGCTCTGACAGGACCGCCAGGACCAGGGAGGGCGGAGGTGCCCCTGCTGGTGCTCTCTGCCCGCGGCTCCCCCACTGCGGCCGGTCCTGCCGCGTCTGGGCTGCCGGCCCAGCGATCGTCCCGGGGCAGATGGCGTCGGGGCATTTCGCTTCCGGCCAGAGAAGGTTCTGTCAGTGGGAGGAGGCTCCTGAGAGACGACGTGCCTCTGTCGTGGGCCGGACTCGACTACTTCTCCTTTTTGGTGCCGGCTAATTTCAGGCTGAAGGGAGAGAGGAGGGCGCCAGCTGTCACAGTGGCAGTGAGGCAGCGCGCTGCACCCTCTGCTGGCTGGTTGCTGCCACTCCCTTTAAGCATGGCAATGGTCAAAACCAGAACCCTTGGCCTTCAAGCAGGGCCCCTCGCATCCTTATTCTCATCATCCTCCCCAACAACGTGTAACCTCTGAAGCGATGCGTGGCCTTTCTGTGCGAAGCACTCCCAAGTATCCGGCTTGTCTTCCAGGCACCAGCACTGGCAGGTGACGCCTGCTGGACTTGCAGCAGGCCTGAGAAGGTGGGGTGGCTGCTGAGAAGCCAGGCCCGCCACCCACAGAGCCTGCTGCCTATAACCTTGACCTTCAAGCACTGATCCCCTGGGGACCCCCCCTACGGCCCCCTACAGTCCCACTCTGATGCTTGTACAGAAGTGAATTAGGCTAAATCAGATTCTGACAGCCTCGAACCCTTTCCATTCTTATTGCCAGTATCCTGCCAAGCAGAAGAACAGGTCTCCCTTCCCACCTTATGCATCTTCCCCCGCAGCTCTGGAGCATTAGGGGAGCCAGCAAAAAAAGATCACCTGGGACACTTCCCTCAGTAACAGCATTCTACTGGAAGGCAGGTCAGAGGCTCCACTTTCCCAAAAGTGCCTGTCTTGGCTGGAGGTGGATCACAGCCCGCAGAGAAACCTCTCCCTCACTACCCTGACTATAAGCCTCTCGGGAAGCAGAAAGCTCAGCTTCTTGGTTCCGTGTGCCAAGGAGCGTCAGGATGCGGAGGGAGGTCTCAGGGAAGTTTCTCCTCCATCTCCCATCGTACACTTGGACAAAACAGCTCTGAACTGAAGAAGAGGACTTCTGGCTCATGCCTACCCCGGGACAGGACACAGCTGCATGGAGGAGAACACGTGTCTTGACTGGGTAAGGATGCTGGACGAAGCTAAAGACAAATACAGAGAAAAAAATGCATCAGGACTCATGTCAAGGCACTCGCTACTCCCTGGAGGGCCATTCCAGGACAGCGTCCAGGGAAAACCTCCAGGGGAGGAGTTGGGAGAGGGAAGAGGAAGCAGCGATGCTCCAGGGACTTTCAGGAGACCTGGTGGGTATGCTGCAATGTGTTTTTATGTCATAGGAGAATTTCATTTGAATGCAAAGGTCATGATGCCAACCTCATAAACCCAGGGAAGTAAAGTAAGAATATTAGGCCAGATGAACACAGGAACCACAAGACTTTAGGGCTGTTTGGGTCCTATAGATCACGGGCAATGTTTCATAGTGGCCTCCCCCATTAAGCAATGAGGAGACATATACAAATGAGCAGGCTGGGTAAGCTGGCATCGCAGACCTTCAAGAAGCAGAAAAGAACCTGGAAATAGATGCCGACCGTTGGGATAGAAAGGAAAGGCTTGCTGCGAGAGCCCACGCAGAAACAGAGGTGGGTTTAGAGCTTAGGAGAAGGAGTGCCTCCTTGAGGCTGAAGATGGGGAAGAAAAAGGATGTTAACAAGGGCCCCGACAAGGGAGGCTAGGGCCAGCGTGTTCATTGCAGGGATAAGAAGATCAGGGGCCTCTGGGGAGTAGGAGGTATGGGACGGGGGTCCTGTTCCAGCCGGCAGGTGCTCTCAGTGGGAGGAAAAACCAACCACTGGGATGTTATGAACTGTCTCTTAATAAAGCTCACACACCAAACCTGGGAGTGGGCCGAGGTGCCAGGAGGTACATAGAGAAGCTTACGCACCCGCCTTCAGGGGGCCGTATCAGGGGCTGTAATCAGGGAGGCAGAAGTACTGAAAGGAGGGCTGTGCACAGACCCTGGAGGGACGGTCGGGAGATCCGGTTCTCACCGCATCCCTTAGGAGTGATTTTGGGGGTCTCGGTCTCCTCATGGCCAGTAGGAGACTGGCCGAGCGGGCCCCCGAGCCACCCTCTAAGTGGGTAGCGGGCTTTGATACCAGTGGGGTTCCAACTCAACTCACAGTTTTGGACCGAGCTTACTGCTGCTTCCCGCTGCTGGGGCCGCAGCCACTCGATACCTCTGAGCAAGGTGAATCTTAAGACGGCGTGGTCTCCTGGAGGAGGACGAAGGGGGAGCAGTCAAAAACCCTCACGGCAACACCCAACAAAACAAATCTTTGTAAGTAAGCAAGAAAGCTCCTGCTCCACGCTGTCTGGGTGACAGGATGTTAATGACAGAACACCGCCCAAGCCAAGCCTCCAGATCTGCGATCGATCGGGGTCTGGGGCAGAGGGAGGGGCCGTGCGACAGTCAGGGTCCCTCAGCCCCACACCCTGACCCTCCAGGCCTAGAGCCCAAGTGGCCTTACCCCTCAGCTCAGGGCACCCTGCTGCCCTCTTCCAACTCCAGACATCAGAAAGGAACGGGGGATTTACTTCTAGGAGCTCAGCAGTAGGAGGTGAGCCAAAGGCTGGGAGCTCGGGGGCTACCACCGAGGGACATTTTCTGGCTCCTCTGAGTGAGCATCACTTGCCCATCCTGCCTGCCCGCCTCCCTCCCCTTTTTCTCCTACTACTCCCCTCCTCTTCCCCTACCCCCACCCGCATCCTAAATAAGCCCTTGCACCCACAGGGACCTTCTGCCCCACCCCACACTGAAAAGATTGCTAATTTCCGTTTACTGATGTGACACTTGGCAAGGCCCAGATAATAAGCAATGTTCACGGACCCTTGGGGCGGCTGCAGCCAGAGACGTAGGTGATTTGTTTTGCACTAAGGAGAAGACCCTCTCAGAGGGGCAGGCGCCAGGCTCCACAGTCAGCCAGAGTTGCTTCCCTGACCATCCAGGCTGGTCAGAGGTGGACTGAGGTCTCAGGGGCTCTCATTTGCACTCCAGGAAGGGGGTGGGCCGCTGGTCTGCGAGGGCTGGAGTGGGGGCGGGGTAAGTATATGGGGAGATGGACAGGAGGATGGGGCAGGTTTGAGCCGGAACAACAGAAGGCTTAGCTCCATCATGGGACAGTTAGCTGCTTCTTAAAGGCTCTTAAAGACTCTTGTCCTATCTCCATATTTTGTTCCAATGCTGGTACTGCTCCCAGATTCACAGACCTGTTATCTTTAGTTCCCTGAAATTTTCACTGCGGAGATATCCGGCCTTGCCCACATCAGGCACTGCCCTGGGCACCCTCCTCCTTCCTCTCTTTAAAATTCCCTTTTGCTCAAATACTGATCCCAGCGCAGATGTCAGGAAAGGAACTGAATTTATCTGCTCTGCGTTAAGAAAGTATATATGTGTATATGTTTATTTATTAATAAAGATATTAATAATATATAACACATGAATAATAAATGTATAAACCTCTCATAATCATACTACCCAGAGATAATTCTACTGATGCTTTATTTCTGAGTTCTTTCCCATATTTTCATAGAAATTACATAAATACAAAAGATTTATATATATTTACCAAATGAAAGTCCTACTCTACACCCACTTTTAATTTTCTCAGTTAACACTATAAAACAGATGCTTTTCAAATGGTGGGACTGAATGGAGACAGTTGGAGCAGGGGGCTCCACCAACAGCGGTAAAGCCGTCCATCGCCTCCACTGACCGACCGCGGAGTCTGGGACCCGCGTACCCGGCGGCGTCCTGGGAGGTACTGCTGGGGAGCAAGGCACAGGTCGGGTGCCCTTCTGCCAGCACTGATCGCCACAGATAAAGCATGTGTTACTGCACCTGTGAGGGCCACGTGAATGAGACGGCCACCCCTCCGGCGACCCCCTCTGTGCAGTCTCACAGCTGGTCCCTCCGGCCCTCCCTCTCCCTGCGTGAGCATCGTCTGCTATAGACAATGGGGCTGTGGGTCACGGCGGGACTCACCTCCGCTCCAAGGAGGGTACTTGCACACAGATTTAGAAGCAGTCTTTTTGTCCTCGAAATTCTTCCCCCTGTACTGGAAGTAAGAGCAAATTGCCTTCCAGACACAAAACCTGTGAGAAAAACGGCTTCTGGTCACAGGGAGAAAAACCAAGCAAGGCGGGAACACTGAGCACAGGAGAGGCGGGGAAGGGGTCAGTCCTCGCGGAGGGCAGGGTGTCCGACAGAGGCGAGGGGGGCACCTGGCCCAGAGGCCCTTCATCTGAGGCCTCCTCTCTGTGCAGGCCTGGCTCCGGTGAGGGCCTGGCCTGGGCAGGAGGCTGGGACCCCTCCTGGACACACCAGACAATGGGGTAGACTGCGCAGCGCTCGGGCCTGGGTGGTGGTGGGTGACCGCTGGGGGCTCGCTCCAGCACTAGACTCTGAGGTGACTATCTGACCCCACCCGGTGCAGCCAGAGTGCCTGACTGGCCTCCTCTCTGGTCCTGACCCTTGGTTTACATCCTGCCCCTTAACTGAGGGCTGTGACTCCCTCCCCTTCCTCCTGGGCCCTTTCCCTGGACTGGACCCTGGTTCCTCACAGAGGCGCGCGTACTCACGGCAGCCTGGGGACTCCTGCTCCCCAGAAGTCCTTGTAACCCTCTCCATCTCTTCCTCCCTGCTCTCTAACCCTTTGCCGTCCCTCAGCCTGCCTTGGGATTGGACCTCTTGGAGGTCGGTCTTGGCTAAGACTGGATTTATTTTCTCTCCTGCTTTGTCTTGCCTGCTGCCCTCCCTCCTCCTCCCTGAGGGGTACTTTATTCATTCACAGTTGGTTTCTCCCATTCCACTCACTGAACTGGGTCTCCCTCCCATCATGAACCACCCAATTTGCCATAAGTGCATTCTTTATGATGCTTAAGAGACCAAGAGATCTGGTTTCTAAGCCTAGTTTTACCACTTACCAAGTGATCGTAGGCAAGTCCCTTAACCACTCTGAACCTCAGTTTCCTCATCTATAAAATAGGGATAATATTTGCCCCACCCACCTCACACTGTTGTTGAGAGGTTCATCAGAGATGACGCACATGGACACAGTTTGCATGATATAAAACTACTTATAAGTGTATAGGGAAGCAAGTCAAGAACCAGCTGCATGAGGATGAGGGCTTCAAAGTCTGCCGGAAGCCCCTCTATACCGCTCAGTAGGTATGAGGGACAGCTCAGCACTGACTCCAACCAGGAGCAGCATATGTATCTCAGGGGCTTCTGATCCTTCAGAAATTTTCAGGAAGCTTTTCTCCTGGTTAGAACTAGAATCAAGTCTAGCATTAAATGCTAGATGACAGTTGGTGTTCAGGAGGCTAAAATGATTATCTTGAACCTGGATTTTTGAAATTCTTTCAATCCTGTATTAAGCAAGTTATCTTGGAGCTTTTAAAGTAAAGGTTGGTGATGGGTAAGCGACCTCTGCACTTCTATTTTAATAAAGTAACATTTTTTGAGTAGGAGAGGGGGACTCCAAAGAGCCAGGATCACGTAATAATCTGGATGTCCCAGACAGTCTGGTCTGGGGGCATCCCAGCCAGCTGTCCTCTGGTCACTGTCCCCCGGGGCACTGCCATTCACTACATGGGTGGTATGAGCTGGAGCTGGAGTGGATCACAGGCGTAAGTCACCAGACGGGAGAACCCGGGCTGGCTTCCTCACAGCTTCCTCACCACGTTTCCCTTTTGAATCAGTTGCCACACATTTGCCACTTCAATCTTGTAATCATACAAATCTGAATTTGTAGCTCCTCCTCTTGGAAATTGAGTATCTAGCAACTGTGCCCCTGGTGACAATTGTGCGACTTGGGCGTCACGGAGCAAAGCTTTTCTGGCTTACTGCCTCCGTGAGGCTTCCTATGTGCAAGCACAACTGTGTTAGTCTTGACAGAATTTCTCCCCAAGTAGCTGCGGTCCACAGGCCTGCTCAGGGGAGGAACCCAGACCTAAGAAAACCTAACACTTGTTCCACGCAAGCTCGGGTGAGGTGGGAGCCAGGCACTCTGATCCCCAGTCTTGCTGGACCTTCCACCCTCAGATTCAGTGTGCAGTGTGCGAGCGTGAGGGACATAGTGCAGTGAGTAGGATACAGATACACCATCTCAGTTCCCACGAAACTGGAAACTGAAACCGAGGGCTAGAGGAAGCCAGAAAAGTCTCTGGAAAGTCGAATGTGTTTTCCTGACCTCGTGGTCCTCAGGTGAAGGGAGATAGTTACCTTTTCCAGAAGTACATAATGACGGGGAAGAGAGCCATGATAGCCCCGTGGAAGATGCTCCGGTCTAGGTGGCCCTCTGAAATGGCAGCAAGGATGGCATCCTTCTGGGACTCAGAGATGTTCACCTACCCACAGAGTGCAAACCTGTCACTGGCAGAGGCTCCAGGGAAGGTAGAAAACCTCTTTTGGCCCCCAGGACTTTCAAGACCACACCCTCCCCAGAAGGTGGGAGCTTCTCATGGGGTTGATAGGTAAAGGACATCTGGTTGACCCTGACTTCGCAGTGCCTTACAATTAGCTTTCAGGTTTCTTGTGGGGAAAACGCTTCTTGGCAAAAGGCCAGAGAGGAGTGGCGGTCCCCCTTACCCGCAGCCTCGGGGGGACCTCTGAATGCAGGTAGAGCTTTAGGATGATGTTAATTTTGGATTTCATGAGGATCACATCGTTCTCGTTGTACGCCCGGTTGACTTGCAGCACATGAGCTGAACTCACCAAATCATTGAATCTAAAAAGAGGCAGAAAGAAGGAAATCACCGAGGAGAAGATGAAAGGCCAGGCAGGGCTGCCGGCCCAGACCCATCTGTGGCCTAAAAATGAAAGGACCGTTCTGGGCCCAGGTGTGACTTCGTACGTTCAATTGTAATTCATCTGTCGGCAGATGTTAATTGAACACCTGCCACATGTCAGATGAAGCGCTGAGTGCTTCTTCACCACAAGCTCCCTCATCTACCCCATCCTCCCGTCTTTACCCATCTTGGCCCCTTCATCAGTTTTGCCTCTGACTCTTTCTTTCCTCTCCTGTGCTGACCAGTTCACAATTACCAGCACCGCTCTCTGGAGCAACACATTCCTTTTCTTAACATTTTTATTCTAGTAAAATAAGCACAACATAACATTTACCAGTTTAATCATTTTTAAACGTGGAGTTCAGCGGCATGAAGTAATCCATGTAAACTGTGCAATCATCACCATGATCCATCTCCAGAACTTTTCTCATCTTCCCAAACTAAAACTCCGTGCCCATTAAACACCTTACCCATTCCTCCCTTCCCTCAGCCCCGGGGGATCACCACTCTACTGTCTGTCCCTCCTAGCGACATCTTTCCACTAACTGAAACACATGTCAGGTACACCTTATCTTGATTTAAGCACACAGTCTGCTGCTCTCAGGCCATTTGCAATCTTAACCAGTTTAAATCTTCCTAGGAGTAGAATATAATGGGGTTCCCACTATAAGCCTGTTTCGCATGTCCATTCATGTATTCTATCAGTGGACATTTATAAAGGGTTTACTCCGTGCGGGCACCATTCTGGGAGCAGGAATTCAGCAGTGCACACTGTAAACACAGTCCTGCTTTCCAGGAGCTCATGAGCAGTGAGAGGAAGACGACATATAAATGAATAGAGGACTAATTAAATATGCGGTAGAGAGCTATGAAGACAACAGAAGGGGATGACATGGTTGGGAAGGGGGTGGACCCTGAGACTTGAACAATGAGAAAGAAAAAGACAGTCATCTGAAGACCTGGGGGCAGTGGCTTCTTCCCGAAGAGGGGGCAGCAAGTGCAAAGGCTCTGAAGCAGGCACCAGTGCAGGGGGCATGGGTGGGACAGAGCAGAGACCCTCATGGCTAGAGGGGGGAGCAAGCAGTGAGTAGGAGGGGGCGAGCTCCGGGATGCAGGCAGGCCCTGTTCATGTAGATCCTTTTAGGCGATGAGTGGAGGTTTGGACTTTATCCCAGGGGTGACGGGAAGCCACCGGGACATGGTAGGCAGGAGAGGGATATAATGTGATTTCCACTGAGAAAAAGCTACTCTGGCTGTTGTGCAGAGAACAGCCTGCAGGGGGCCAGTGAGAAAGCAGAGACGGTGGTGATGCAACAGAGCAGCGGAGGGAGGGCTGTTCGCTCTGGGTTTTGTTTTTTTTGGTTTTTTTCCTGCTCACTATCCTCCCCCTTGCACACCTTTTTTTTTTTTCCCCAAATCTCACCACCCTTACTCAAAGTTCAGCTGAGGCGACCTGTCTCCCAAGAAACCCCACCTAAGGACCCAGGTGTCTCAGTGCACTTCCAGGGCCTGACTTGACACCTATCACCCTACTTCCTAACTTTCATTTGTGTGTTTTGTCTGCCACCCTCATTAGTCTGTGGGACCTTGGAGAATACAGAACATCTTAGCTGTTTTTTTGTATTTGCCACGCCAAATCCAGTGCCTAAGAAACAGTCAGGTGGGGGTTGGTAGAGCTCAGTGGCAGAGCATGTGCTTAGCATGCACGAGGCTCTGGGTTCAATCCCCAACGCCGCCACTAAAAATGGATAAATAAATAAATAACCTAATTACCTCCCCCCTAAAACACACACACACACACACACACACACACACACACACACACACACACAAGAAAGATCAAAAAGAAAAGAAAAGAAAAGAAAAGAAAGAAAAGAAAAGAAAAGAAAAGAAAAGAAAAGAAAGAAAAGAAAAGAAAAGAAAAGAAAAATCAATAAGCATTGGTGGAACTGAATTAAATCCCTCACTGGGGGGGCCACGGAAGATCCCTTAACCAAGTGGCCCTAACCGGGGTGCTGAGCTACTCGGTGCCCTGCACACCTGGAGAACACCCTGCCTAATGCTGCTGGCGCATCCACCGTATACACTGGTGGTGTCCTTTCACGGACTTCCTCATGTTTCTCCAACTAATGGAGGCAAATATTTACCAAGAGTTATTCATATCGCTTCCCAAATATTTTTGCCTGTTGTTACTATAACTTGTAATTGATTAAAATTGACAAACAATGAACATGAAAAGAAAAGGAATGTGCTGTTTCTGTGAAAACCCACTTGAATGCTTTGGGACGTTCCCATAAAGACAAGTTGCTATTTTAAAAAATTGCTATTGAGTTAGATATGTGTGGCACTGAGATTTAAAACATTGAGGAAACAAGGATAGAAATTCAGAAGGATTAAATTGCTTTGCAGTAACCTACAGTTTCTCCCTCCACTGTAAGGGGAGAAAAATTAAAAATACTAGATGGCATTTTGAGTATTGTTTATACAAGAAAAATATGTGAACCTCCAATTAGTGGAATGGTTTTGGCTTTACTTCAAAAGTTTAACAAGTGAGCGAATGTACATTAATATTTTTTTAACTTGAAAGTATCTGTTTAATGTCATGCACACACACACAGACACACGCAATTTTTATTATTATCATTCCTTGCTTTAACTAAAGAACTCCTGGCCCAGTGGTGCTACACAAGAGGACTTCTATCGTATCAATAAGTAACAGGAAAAAAGTGCTCCACATCCGGGGCGTAGGTAAGTGCATTTCAACACCGGGAGCTGCAGAATACTGTGGAGCCTTTAGGACCCAAAGGAAAGAATGGCGGACATGGATACAGTGACAGCTTGCAGTGAGATTTTCAGATGGAGAGTCCTACCCAGCAGAGCTGAAGTCCCTGTGTCACTTCCAGACCACTCCAGTCTTTGTTGGAAAAACTAGGGGTGGAAAGCTGTGAAAGGAAGGAGAAACCAGACACTTACTTCTCCATTTCAGAAAAGAAATATAAATCATTGATGGCAAAGTTAACAATGATGATCCTGTGGCCAAAAATCCGGCGCTTCACAAGGGTTATGTCTCCATTCTCATGGTCTGCACACCGGACACTGGTGGGATTTGTGGCCAGGCGCCCTGGTATGTTTGGGGATATGGAGAAATCTGAGAGAGAACGAGAGAGGAATTAACAAGATGTCACTCTTAAGCATGAGGCTTTTGACCTGGGCATAACCCAAATGAAAAAAAAAAAAAAAAGGAAACTGTGCACCCACCTTTGGTCCTGTTGAAATAGTGATTCCCTACCCTTGGGTTCAACCTGTAACTTAGGCTTGAACGTGCTGAAAAAACATCTGCTCAGATTAGTATGACAACACACAGACCGAAAAAAAATCAACTGAGTACAGTGTGTTCCTGGTGCTTGACTAATAGAAATACAATCAACACCGTACTTGGGCTAATCCTTAACGTTTCTTCGGAGGCCGAATATGCGGACGAGATCTTCAAAATACAGTGAGTGGGTCCGATGATGCTTATCAAGGGTTATTGGGGAGGCAATTTAGAAGTAACTAGGAAAACAGCACAAAGGAAAAGCTAAGCCACGAAGAATAGAGAAGAAGTTTATTAAAGAAACTGAGTAGAAAAAAGACAGAAATGAGTAAACAAAAGCACAGACACTTCTAGAAAGTTTGGATTGTGTCTCAGAAAAATAAGACGCTTATTTTAGCAAGTTTCTTGACTAAGATGTAGCCAAAGACACTCATTCAGAGGGATTCAGGGCTGACAACAGTTTGGGGCTGGAGCTGACGGGTAGACCTTGGTTAACTGCCTTGTCAGCCGAGGGGGGCTGAAGAGGGATTCGAGCAGGTGAGCTGTGCAACCGGAAAAACGTGCGAGGAGCCGACATGGAGCAAAACGGCACTTTATTGCAGTGCAAGCGGGCGGCACTTTCTTCTAGTTTAACATGATGGCGCCCCCCCCACCCCCCGCGGTGCACGTGTCCTGCTTTTATCTGTTTCCTGCCTGCACATGTGCAGTGCTCATCTCTTTGTTCATGAGGCTTCCGTAACACCACCAGCGCGTGCGTACTTCTACTTTCTTTCTTCTAAAACTTACATAACTGGCGCATGCGTACAATCATTATTTACCTTATACTACAAGCATGTTGTTGTGGCCTCGGCCTTGAGTCCCGCCTACTCATCCGAGGCCACTGACATGCCTGATATAAGAAAATTGTTTAATTTGGCTCTAGAATGTACTCTATAAATAAACTACTAACATACATTATAAACGTACTAATAAACCTATTATTCTGGATATCCGTTCAGGAATAACTGGTGTGGGTATAGTGCCCCCTATGGGTTAGGGTTAGGGTTAGGGTTAGGGTTCCTTTTGGTGCAGTGTTACACATAGGACAGGAGGGTAACTACAACATTCAGTAAATACCTGCTTCCCGTTATGTCCCACTGTGCTATGTCCTGGGGTTACCACACTGAATAAGACATAAGGTCCCTCCCTACTACCTTACAATCTCTTTCTTTATCTCTCAGCCTCGAGTTTGAAGGGGAAAAATGTCTGGATAACAGTGGAAGTTGAAATGATAGTCAAGTAGTTTAGGAAAAGAGGATGCTAAATCCACCCCCAAAATCTGAAAGCAATATTGTACTTGTAAACTGGCTCTGGTAGGGGAGGGGAAGACCCAGTTTGGGTTATTTGCCAATTTCTGTAGTAAACACTCCCCCACGGTTGATTTCAAGCTATGGATGGTCTGTCAACTGGCTCACAACATTCCTGAATATTTAACAACTGGCTCTCCACTGGGCTAAGGTTGTCAGGTCGAATTTTTTTAAAGCAAGGCCTAACTCTATGCTGGCTACAAGAAAAGTATTTTACATGTAAGGCATAAATAAATTCTAAGTAAAGGAATGAAAAAAAAGGTATTTATGTTAACACTAATAAAAAGAGAATTGGAGGAACCATTTCAGTATCAGACAAAGTATATTTCAGGGAAAGAATATTACAAGGATAAAGAAGGTCCTTTCATAATGATAAATGGGTCGGTTACTTGAAGGACAGGACAATCCTAGGAAAGGCTAAGTTATAGTAGTAGAAGGCAGACTGCTGATCAAGCAGGTCTCCCACTGAGCTGCAGAAGCACCTTTGTTATTGGCTCTCATACAATGCTGGGGTGTGGGAAGTTGAAGGAAGGTGAACATGAACTTCCTACCATTCTTGAGCTAGTTTTATTTAAAGAGAAGGAACCAAAGAGCTATTCTTAAATCCTAAATGTTTGATTGTGAAGCAATTCATAAAACATACAAAAAATTTTTGTTAAAAGTCAAAGTTGGGACAACTTAAAAATCATCAAGAGAGGTGAGATTTGTTACTACCAATCCTTCCAGCCTTCTCTCAGGCACTTTCCCCATCTTAGGACTCTAGTCCAACTGGCCTGATTGCAGTTCCTAAACTGTACCATCCTCTTTCTTATTTTAGGATTCTATGCACACCTAGAAGTTGCTCGTCTCCTACTTTGCCTGTCTAACTTTCTCATTCCCCAAAACTCAACTTTTATATCATTTTTCTGGGAGAAGTCTTCCCAGTTCTCCTTGACTAGTTATGGTCTTTCTGCAATTATCATTGGAATCACTCATCACAATTATATAAAAACATTAAGAATATTCGTGAACCTTTTTATAGCACTTACTGCTGCCAAGAATAGTTCTAAGATGGTTTATGTGTACTAACTCAATTCTCACAACAACCCTATGGGAAAGACACAATTATTATTGCCATTCTGCAGATGAGGAAATAGGCACAAAGTCACGTTCACAGGCCCCCTCCAGTTAGAAAGTTGCAGATTCAAATCCAGGCCCTCTGGCTCCAACATCTTTGACTCTCATTTTCTGTCTTGTCCTCAAAACTGTAGGTGCCACGAGGGCAGAGCCTATGCTGTACGTTCATTACTGTACCTCCTGCACCTGACAAAGTGCCCGCCACACTGTGGATTCTCAAAACTGTGTCGAACTAACAAACGGATGAATGAATGAAGCAGCAGAATAAATCGATACTATGGACAAACCACATAATGAAATAGTTTTATAAAAACGTGAGATCTCAAAGTGCCTGAGACTAATCATTCCTTCCCCTTTCTGGCTCCTTTAGCAGAATCTACTGGGCTCACATCCTCTCTGGTGGGGGGGCGGGCTAGGCTTGGATTTGCACCCAGGGCCTGGAGTCCTTGCTAGACTCCAGGCTAACGCAGGCATTGAAACTGAGTAGGATCATGTAGGGCCTTCCCAGGGACAGACACCCCTGTTCCCCATGTCCCCTGACTCTTGTTAGTAGAAAAGCTTTAGTTTCTTAGGTCTTTCCTGAGTTCCAAAGAGGAAATTTTATCAGAGAAATGAGAAAATGCAGAGACAAAGGAAAACAGTGAATCAAGACAAAATAATAAGAGTTTAGCCATAAAACAAAGTCAAGGACCTTTAGTTCCTCCTCAGGGGTTCTAGATAATATTTTGATCCATATCCTTGAGTTGTATTACAGATACTAAAACCTCCATCAGGTGAAAGAAGTTAACTGCATGCTGACCACCAGCGCATAGATCCCAGACTGGCTGGAACCAGAAGGTTGATGATGTTGACTTCAATGACCTAACCGCCAACCAATCAGAAGAATGTCCACACACCGATGATCAGGCACCCTTAGCTTGCCTTTAAAAACCCTTCCCTAAAAGCCATCGGGGAGTTTGGGTCTTTTGAGCATGAGCTGCCCATTCTCTTTGCTTGACTCCACATTGGGTGCCTTGCAATAAACGCTGTACTTTCCTTCACCACAACCTGGCATTGGTAGATTGGCTGCACCACATGTGGATGACTGGACCCAAGTTAGATTCAGTCGCAGCATGACACAAAGCAGTAAGCTCTGCAGTTTCTTGCTGGGACTAACCCTGGTAGCTAAAATACCAGTGGGAAAGGGGAATAAACAGAGAAGTGACTTACTTTCCTTGTTATCATGTACTTCCAGGTGAAGATAGTCTTCAAACTCCCGGCGCTTTTGGAGATTAGACATACATCGGCGGTACTTACAAAAGCTCTTGATAAAGCTGATCATCTTCAGCAAGCCTCTCTTCTGCAGAAAGAGAAAGGAGCAAGACATTTTCCTTAGTATAGCCTGCTGTTCATGGGCTGTCTGCTATGTGCCAGAAACTTGACATTCAGTACTTTAAAAGGAGTAATTTTTAGTTGCAATTTAAAGGTGAGGAAACTCAGGTCAGAGAGATATCGGATGGTCATTCCCCAGTTTATCTAGCCCTTAATAAATTGGTATCTTATTCTGGGAAGGTGATGCAAGTTCTTTGTGGGTGGAAAATTCTGGCTTCACCCAGGCATGGCTGGGGCCCTTGGCAATTCTCCAAACTCTACAGTCTTTCTACGGTGAAGATTTGAGATGCCACGACTGGGAGAGGAAGTGTGAGAGCTAAAAACAGGAAGAAACAGAGGACAGAGATAAGTGTGACTCATGAGAAAGGAATAACGGCTCAGACAGATTTTGAAATGTTGAAGAAATAAGGAAATGAGTAAACCATTTTTAAGCAATACTTAAAGAAAAACATAATTACATGCACACACCACACGGACACAAACAAATGCATGTTATGTTTCTGCATCCATTTCTTTTTTTCTTTTCTTTTTGGTGGGGGAAGTAATTAGGTTTATTTATTTATTCTTAGAGGAGATACTGGGAGTTGAACCCAGGACCTCATGCATGCGCTCTACCACTTGAGCTATAACTTTCCTTGCTGCATCCATTTCTTAATAGATACCCAGTGACCATTCTCCAGTTGATCTACCCCTTAATAAATTGCTATTTAGAGCCTGAAAGAACCTTCCTGATCAACTAGTTCGGCTGTCTCATTCTGTAGAGAGGGAACTTCAGTGTAAGCTTGGCTTTCGCGAGCCAGTGGTTAAGTACAAAACCACTGGATTTAGTAACAGAAGCTTTGAGTCTGGAGCCTAGCTTCACCTTAATTGGGTAGCTCGGGTCAACTTCCTTATGTCTCAATGTCTCCATGTGTAAGACAGAAACAGCAGCCTTCAGGGCTGTGGTGAAGGTTAGTGATGATATATGTAAATCACCACGTACAGTGCTTGGCACAAAGTAGGCACTAAGTACACGCTGGATCCTTTTCATACTTTCTTAACTGAGGGCAACTGGAAGGCCAGAAATGAAAACAAAGCATCCTGGTGCTTTAATATGACACATGATCCTTTGTGGTACCCTGACATGGAGCTATCCACATATGATGAAAATAAAGAGGACGAAGGAGGGAGTGGCACATTTATTGCATTAGTGGGCAGAGGCATTGCTTTTTTTCACTATTCTAATGTAATTGTTTTTAATTCAGCCAGCGTGTATATAATTTTATATAGTTGTGATTATAATACATATACAATTTGAGAATCTGCTGTTTTTCTTAAAATTTTTTCTCATGTTTTTTAATTGAATGATTCTTGAAACTCTATAGTGCTTTACAATTTTCAGAAGTTCCCCACATGTGATTTCATATCATCTCATAATAACCCTTCCCCCCACCCTTATCTGGCCCCTCCCCTCGTTCCTGTCCCCACCGGTAACCCCTAGTTTTTCTGTCCATCTGGGAGTGACACAGGCGTTGTTTTCAGGGGCCTTAGCACGATCTTTAGAGTCAGGCAGAGCTGGGCTCAAATCTTTCTGATAATAACCAATTTTGCGACGCAATGAGCAATTGATTAAGAGGAGCGTGTATTTTTTTTTCCCTCCAACCATACGAAGAGTCTCTTTAATGACATTCCTGTCTCCTCTTTCTTTCCTTTTTCTCCCCTCCCACGGGAGAATGAGCTGGATGACTGATGAGATTGGAAGAGAGAAAAGGACATGCCCTGCTCTTCGGCCTTCCGCGTCCCCTCGGGAGCCGCAGGTCTGCAGACCCCTGTGTTGAGGCCTGCCCTTGGCCGTACAGTAAGGGGCTCACCCGGGTACATGGAGGCCTAATTGTTCCGTCATGCCAGTGACTGGATGTGTCAGTAACTAAGTAAGGGTGCAGAGAGGATTGTCAAATGTCCTCCAAACTAGCTTTCAGCAGTAAAAAACAAAACAAAACGAAAAACCTGCTGTTTTGATCTCCATGCGACCATTCCCTGGGCCCATCACTCAACTGGTTCTAATCACAAGTAGCGAGGACAGGGATTCCCTTGCTTTCCCACTAGATCAATCCTTCTGAGCCACAGATTCCGCCTTTGTAAATGGGGATTTGAAAACCTACCCCAAAAGGTAGTTGTTTTGGTGAATAAATAACCTAACAGTGTAGTGACAATGCCTAGGCTGTTTTTTTGTCCCCAGTGTCCTGTCGTCACCATCTTCCGCACTGACCTGGGATCCATGCAGGTAAGTTGCCGTTGTCTTTGAGGACTTCCTGGTCGAAGTTAGGGTTTCATGTTCCCTCTCCTGACGGTGATGTGGGAACAGATCTTGGTAATCTTTAAACCTGCCAACAAAGACGGGAAGGGATAAATTTGGGAGTTCAAGATCTACAAATATTAACTACTATATATAAAAATAGATTAAAAAACAAATTTATTCTGTATAGCACACGGAACTATATTCAATATCTTATAATAACCTTTAATTAAAAAGAATATAAAAATGAATATATGTATATATGTGCATGACTGAGACATTTATGCTGCACACCGGAAACCGACACACTGTAACTGACTATACTTCAATTAAAATAAGTAACAAAGAAGGCAAAAACCCAGCACATAAAAGGTAACAGTCAAGGCCAACCTATCATTATGAGAATGGGTTATGAGACTCCTTGAGTAAGTGATGGTTTTCAGAAGCCAACCAGCGGCTCCAGAGAATCACTGCCTTCTCACTGTCCCCCGGCAACACTCACCACCTGTCTTCCAGAGACTTCATGACATAGCTCTGGAGCAGTAACAACATGGTTGTGCTAATGTGACTCATGTGAGAGACTTCTTTGATAACAGGGGCATCGCACTGCAGTATTTCTTCTAGAAAATGCAGGAGAGAGAAAGAAAGTCATCATTTTCTTGTCTACCATTTCTGATAGCTGTTTTTTTGTTTTGTTTTGTTTTTTGTTTGTTTGTTTGTTTTTTCTCATCTTAGAGCCTTATGGTTCCTTATTCTCAATCTGGTTACACTCAGCTCTCTACAATTTGTTTGAAAATCTCACAAGCACATTTGGACTGTTATGTGTAAGTGTGTTTGTAGAGCAAATCCTATCCTGGTTTGGTTCCATTCAAATTTCAAAGGTAAGTGCTTAAGGGGAAAGAAATGTTTAAAGGACTCATTTCTGCAGCTCGTTTAAAGTTGTAAGTTTGAAGTTTAGAAAGAGAGTTGAGGAATAAAGGATTAAAGTTAAATGGCTGAGGCAGATGGGAAATCCAAGATTACCAATAAGTATTCTAAGGGCAATATGATTTTCCAGGTGTTCAAAGACTGCTGTGTTCAGTAATAAAACTTAAAAACTTATCAGGGACAGGGTCTACATACTCGTCTTTCTCTTCTAGCTCATTCAAAATGATGCCCAGAACTTGATTTCCTGAGACTCAATAAATAAATATTACTTACAAGTAAATACTTGCCAGTTTTATCTCTTCTACTTTCATAAAATGTATAATCTTATTCTCGGTTTACCACAAGCCAAATGCACACCAACCTATCTGCTCATCTGTTCCAAAATAGGAGGCTTTATCTTCATTGCTTTGCTTTAAGATTTGTTTACCTCCAGGATGGGACCACGCTCATTTCCTTTTGTTTTCCTCTAGAATTATAGGTCAGTACTTGCAACTCTGCTTCTGGCCGAGATCAATTTACATGGGTGAGATTTACCTTCCCGCCTTAGGCAAGAAAGTGAGACAAAATTGATGAAACAAGGATTTTCAGGGAGACAGCTCTCCTTTTCAGTACCTTTCAGCGCTCTTCACAACCTATGGGGGGTGGACATGCCAACTGTGCATGCTGCTAACTCTTGTTTTTGTATCTAACTCCAGTCTGGTTGATTTGAGGATCGAATGACTTGAGTCTGAATTCAAGTTCCAACAACTGGACTAGTTAACTTCTCTGTGTTTTACCTTCCTCATTAGTAAAATGGAGCTATTTGTCCCTACCTTTTAAGGATTAAATAAAATCCTTTTCTCAGGGTTAAATAAAGCTAAATGAGAGGATATATTTTACATATAAGTGCAAGTGTTTTGCACTTGGCTTCTTTCACTGCTGCTATTATGTTAGATTTATTATTATATTATTATTTCAGTTTTTCTAAAACGATTTTATTTATTATAAAAAACTAAATACTAGCACATGTTGAGAATTTAAGTAAAACTCTTGCTTAAGAACTACAAGCAAATTCTGATTTTAATCAACCATCCATTCTGTCTTTTGAACATTATACTTCAGAATGGTTGCATATCAAAGAATAACAAAGCAGATAGGGTTTTTTTTTTTGTTTTTGTTTTTTTGTTTTTTTTTTTTTGCCTATGCTTCCTTAAGTTCTCCTCTTTTTTCTTGGAGGAAAATAGTGATAAACTTGATTCATTTTTTTCCTTTTTCAAATACTGTATTTTATCACTTATATGTGGAATCTAAAAAATAAAATGAATGACTATAACCGAACAGAAACAGACTCATAGATGTAGAGAACAAACTAGTGGCTACCAATGGGGAGAAGGGAAGGTGGGGCAAGATAGGGGTGGGGATTAAGAAGTACAACATACTTGGTATAAAATAAGTAAGATACAAGGATATATTATACAGCACAGGGAATATGGCCAATATTTTATAATAACTTTAAATGGAGTTTAAAATATATAGAATCACTGTGCTGTACATATGAAACTATTATAATGTTATAAATCAACTGTACTTCAATTTAAAAAAATGGATTTACTATTTCCTGCTTTCACTGTCCCTGTTTTTCACTGAAGTGTAGTTGATTTACAATGTTGTGTTAGTTTCTGGTGCACAGCATAGTGATTCAGTTACACATATATTCTTTTTCATCATAGGTTATTACAAAATATTAAGTATAGTTTCCTCTGCTATACAGTAGGAACTTGTTGTTTATCTATTTTATATATAGTAGTATGTATCTGCCAATCTGAAACTCCTAATTTATCCCTCTCTGCTCGCTGACCTTCTTCATCTTTGTCTCAATACTGCCTCGTGTGGCCGCTGCTCTGCTCTGAGAGCAGCAGCCAGTTCTGCTGCTCTTTTCTGTTTATCTTGTCTCCTGTTCTATGTCTTGAGTCCTGTTCTGTTCTGTTGTTTCCTGCCTTGGGAAAGACAGGCTCTTTCCCAAACTCTCCTAAGATTTGAAAGGGCAAAGGAAACATTATCAGGAGAGAAAGATGCATACCAGGAGAGTTTTTGCCCTGGAAGAAAGTCTTAACTATGTTTTCAAGGAGAGAATTGTAAATCTTCTCATTCCTCTCAACAGTGATCTTCTGTATGGCCATCAGGAATTGCAATGGGCTGTCAGCCTTCCGTTCTTTCAGGAACTCCATGAAGAACTCCAAGTGGTGTGGGTTTAGGAGGACTTCTGTCAAGTTTCTGGAAAACAAGAAGGCATCACTGGTGGAGAGACAGGGCTGGTGATCCAGGATTCTGCTCTGATTGGGGAATGGGGAAGGGCACCTCCCAGACTACAAGGCTCTGGCCATGACTGAAGAGCAGGGTGAATGAATTACTCACCTTATTTCCTTGGAGATAAACTTAAACTTTTATTTACCCATCCTAAGCTTGGTCCAGTCATGTGACAACCCCAGTGGAAGAGGAGAAGGAGTATTTTAAAGGGGACATTTTTTTTTCAAGAAAATCTTTTTACACTGTGGCTTCAATGGGCAATCATTTCAGTGAGGCAGAGCACGAGTGATCAGCAGTTACTGATCAATATTTCTAAGTTTCCATTACTAATTTCCTCTTTCATGGTTCCTTAAATACAGGTGCCCCTAATGTTTCACCTTCAGTCCTCTTTACTTTTGCCTTATGAACCTTGCCTCCCTCCTCCCCCCAACCGCGGTTAATCTCTGCATCCTCTGTGGTTTCAATTTTCATTCTTGTGGGGAAGTGGTTTCGATTTTCATTGATATGGTGAAGCTGTGTCTCTAGTTTCTATGAGCCCCACTTCAGAACTTCAGCTGCCCATTGAACCTTGTCTTTATGTCATTGCTATTGTTTCAATCTCTCCACATAAACCCACAAGTTGTCCAACTTGCTCTTCCTCCGTCACACACCTATCTCATTAAGAATGACGTTAGCTATAGGTTTTTTTAATAGATGCTCCCTTTTAAAGGATGAGACTGTTCTCTTCTAATTTTATTGAGAATTTTTATTATAAATGGGTGCTGGATTTTGTAAAATGCTTTTAATGCATCAACTGAGATAATCAAGTGAAATTTTCCTCCCTTATTTTATTAATACGACACATTGTATTAATTTATTTTCAGATGTTAAATCAATCTTGCATTCCTGGAGTAAATCCCACTTGGCCAAGCTATGGCATCCTTCCTACATGTGGGTGAATTTGGCTTGAGGAATTTTATATCTAGATTTAAGACGGACATTGGTCTGTAGTTTTCTTTTTTTTTTTTTGATAACTTTGTTCGGCTTTGGGATCAGGATGCTACTTGCCTGCCTCATAGAATAAGTTAGCAAGTGTCCTTTTCCCCTGTATTTCCTCACAGAGGTCATAGATGATCGGCATTATTTATCCTTTAAATATTTCACAAGTTTTTGCAGTGAAGCCATCTGTGTCTAGACTTTTCTCTGTGAGACTTCAAATTATTAATTCAGTTTCTCCTCTTGTTACAGATTTACTCACATTTTCTATTCCTCAGTCGCTCTTAGAAATTTATCTATTTCATCTAAGTTGTCTAATTTACTCCTTACATTTTCTTACATATGTATTAATTTCTGTAGGGTCAATGGTTGTGCCCTCTCTTTTTATCCAGATTTTGGCGATGTGTGTCATCTCATTTTTTTCTGGTTTTGTCAGTGTAGCTAATGGTTTATCAATTTTGTTGATCATTACCAAAAAACCTACTCATGCCTGGATTTTCTCTATTTTTTCTCTCTGTTTTATTGATTCCCACTCTAATACTTATTATTTACTGCCTTCTACTTACCTTGAGTATAGTTTGCTAGCATCATCTCACCAACTTTAGTCTCCATTTTCTTTTTTATTGAAGAATAGTTGATTTATAATTTTATATTAGTTTCATGTGTATAATATAGTGATTCAAAATTTTATAGATTATAGTCCATTTAAAGTTATTACAAAATAGTAGCTATACTTCCCTGTGCTGTACAATGTATCCTTGTTGCTTGTTTATTTTATATGTAGTAATTTGTATCTCTTAATCTTCTACCCCTATCTTGTCCCTCCCAGCTTCCCTCTCCCCACTGGTAACCACTAGTTTGTTCTCTGTATCTGTGAGTCTGTACTGTTTTGTTTATATACATTCCTTTGCTTTATTTTTTTAGATTCCACATAAAACTGATAATGTAGATAATATTTCACTCAGCATAATACCTTCTAGGTCCATCCACATTGTTGCAAATGACAGAATTTTTCTTTTTTTATGGCTGAGTAACGTTCCATGGTGTGTGTGTGTGTGTGTGTGTGTGTGTATCACAATTTCTTTATCCATTCATCTGTTGATGGACACTTATAAATGCTTGAGATAATTTCTAGCCTCTTAAATTTGTTGAGACTTATTTTGTGGCCTAACATGTGATGTATCCTGGAAAACATTCTGGGTACACTTGAAAAGAATGTGTATTCTGCTATTTTTGGATGGAATGTCCTATAATATCTATTAAGTCCAATGGTCTAATGTGTCATTTAAGACCACCATTTCCTTACTGATTTTCTGTTAGATGGTCTGTCCGTTGATGTAAGTGGGGTGTTAAGGTTTCCTAGTATTATTGTATTAGTCAATTTTGCCCTTTATAAAAGTCCATTAATATTTGCTTTACATATTTAGCTACTCCTGTATTAGGTGCATATATGTTAACAAAGGTTATACTTTCTTCTGTGTTAATTCCTTTGTTATTATATAATGCCCTTCTTTGTCTTTGGTTATATAATTTGTTTGAAAGTCGATTTTGTCTAATATGAAAATTGCTACCCCCACTTTCTCATTGTTTCCATTTGCATGAAATCTTTTTCCATCTTGTCACTTTTAGTCTGTGTGTGTGCCCATGACTTTTGGTAGGAATGAAGTTTGGTGCAGCCATTATGGAAAATACTAAAAACTGAAAGTAGACTTACCCGATGACCCAGCAATCCCACTCCTGGGCATATATCTGGAGAAAACTCTAATTTGAAAAGATGCACGCACCCCAGTGTTCATAGCAGCACTATTTACAATAGCCAAGACATGGAAACAACCTAAATGTCCATTGACAGATGACTGGATAAAGAAGTTGTGGTATATTTACACACGGAATATATGCTACTCAGCCATAAAAAAGAATAAAATAGTGCCATTTGTAGCAGCATAGATGGACCTGGGGATCGTCCCACTTTTAGGATTAAGCAAAATAATCCAGAAAGAGAAAGAAAATTACCATGTGATATCACTTATATGTGGAATCTAAAAAAAAAAAAAAAAGACACAAATGACATTATTTAGAAAACAGAGACACACTTACAGACATAGAAAACAAACTTATGGTGGAAATGCAGTGGGGAAGAATAAATTGGGAGTTTGGGGTTTGTAGATACTAACTACTAGATATAAAACATTAAAAAAACAAGGTCCTACTACTGTACAGCAGAGGGAACTATATTCAATATCTTGTTATAGCCTAAAATGAAACAGAATATGAAAAAGAATATATATATATATATATATATATATATATAAATATAAATGAATCACTATGCTGTACACCAGAAATTAAGACAACATTGTAAATAATTTCTGAAATTAAGACAACATTGTAAATTGACTGTACATAAATAAGTGAATAAATAAATAAATAAATATTTAAAAAATGGCTGAACAAATTGCCATGATTTACAACAAATTATAGTCAAGTTGAGAAGGTAGAAAACATATCTAAAAATTAAAGAGCAGTAAAAAAATAGTACACAGTAAGTTCTTGATGTTATATTTTAAGGGTTTAGTATATCAGAGACGGAAGTCATAGCAGGCATACAACTGGAGAACTTTTTCCGTAGAGATGGAACTTGTGCTAAGGTAAGTGGAAAGAAAGGTGAGTGGACACTCCTGAGAGAAAAGGGCCACAGAGCCTTTCCTTAGCAGTGAGACCTTAGGGAGGCTGACTCTAAGGTTGACTATGAGGGGGAGAGACAAGAATAAGGAGCCAGGTAGGAGGTACTACACCAATATGCAATCCAGAAAAGCACAACCTGGCGAGGCCACACGTACAAAGACGTTTATTGGGGTACTATTCACAGCAATGAAAAATTAAAGCTGATGTAAATGTCCATTAACAATATATAGTTAAGAGATTTCCAGTCAAGGTGGTAGAGTGGCAGGACCACAGCTCGCCTCTCGTCGTGACTACAACAGAACCACAACTGACTGCTAAACAACCATCGGAAAGAAGACTGGAACCTAACAAAAAAGATCTTCTGCAACTGGAAACACAAAGAGGGAACCACAGGGGGACGGTAGGAGGGGTGTTCTCACAATATAATCAGGCCCCATACCCCCAGGGTGGGCGACCCACAAGCTGAAGAATAATTAAGCCGCAGAGGCCCTCCCACAGGAGTGAGAGCTCTAAGCCCCACGTCCGGCTCCCCAGCCCAGGTTCCAGCATTGGGAGGAGGAGGAGACCCCAGGACATATGGTTTTGAAGGCCAGTGGGGCTTAACTCCAAGAGCCCCACGGTACTGGGGGAAACAGAGACTTCATTCTCTTGGGATGCATACACAGAATCTCACGGGGCAGAGGCAGTGATTTCATAGGAACCTGGGCCAGGCCTGCCTGTTGGCGTTGGAAGGTCTCCTGGGAACTTAGGGCACAGCTACGGCTCACCCAGGGGACATAAAAGCTGGTGGCAGACATTTCAGGAGTGTTCATCTATATGAGCTTTCCTGGAGGCTGACATCTTGATTGGATCATTAGCACCAAGACCTAGCCTCACCCAACAGCCCGTAGGGAAGCATCAGGCCAAACAACATGCAGGGTGGGAACAGAGCCCCACCCATCAGCAGACTTCCTGAGCCACCAAGGCCTCTAGACAGGGCCCTACCCACCAGAGGACCAGGACCAAGCTTCACCCAGCAGTGGGCAGGCACTGGCTCCTCCTGCCAGGAAACCTGCATAAACCTCTAGTCCAGCCCCATCCACCAAGGGCAGGTACTAGAAATAAGAAAAGAACAATCCCAAAGCCTGTGGAAGGAATCCACAAACACAGGCCAGACTCCACCCTGGGCCCGGCTGGAGCCTGGCCCTTGGGTGACAAGAGGGGAGTGCACTGCTGGGACACATAGGACGTCTCCCACAGAGGGCCACTTCTCCAAGGTTGAGAAATGTGACTAACCTACCTAAAAGTACAAATACAAAGATAGACAATATGAGGTGGCAGAGGAATATCTCCCAGGCCAAGGCACAAGATAAAATCCCAGAAGAAGAAATAAGTGATGAGGAGACAGGAAATTGACCTGAGAAAGAGTTTAAAGTAATGATGGCGAAGATGTTCAGAGAACTCAGGAGGAGTATTGATGCACAGAGTGAAGTTTTTAGCAAAGAGTTGGCAAATATAAAGAACACCCAGAGCTGAAGAATAAAATTACTGAAATAAACAATACACTAGAAGGAACCAAGAATAGACTAAATGAGGCAGAAGAGTGGGTCAGTGAGCTAGAAGACAGATTAGTGGAAATCACTACCACAGAACAGAAAAAAGAAGAAAGAATGAAAAGAAATGAGGACAGTTTAAGAGAACTCTGGGGCAACATGAAGCGCTCTAATATTCACATTATAGGGGTTCCAGGAAGAGAAGAGAGAGAGAAAAGACCTGAGAAAGTTTTTTGGAGAGATAATCACTGAAAACTTCCCCAACTTGGGAAAGGAAACACTCACCCAAGTCCAGAAGTGCAGAGAGTTCCACACAGGATCAACCCAAAGAGGAACACACCAAGACACATAGTCATCAAATTGATAAAAATTAAGGATAAGGGGAAGATTTTAAAATTAGCAAGAGAAAAGCAACAAATAACACACAAGGGAACTCCCACAAGGTTATCAGCTGATTTTTCACCAGAAACTCTCCAGGCCACAAGGGAGTGGCAGGACATATTTACAGCAATGAAAGGAGAGAATTTACAACCAAGAATACTCTACCCAGCAAGGCTCTCATTTAGACTTGATGGAGAAATCAAAAGCTTCACAGGTAAACAAAAGCTAAAAGAATTCAGCACCACCAAACCAGCCTTACAACAAATGCTAACGGACCTTCTCTAGTCATCAAACCGTAAGAAAAGAGAACAAAAAGAAAAAAAGAGAGAGGGAAAAAAAAGCATACAAAAGATTGCTTTGGCAGTTTGGGGTCTTTTATGGTTTCATATAAATTTTGGAATTGTTTGTTCTAGTTCCATGAAAAATGTCGTGAGTATTTTGACAGGGATTGCACTGGATCTGTAGATTGCTTTGGGTAGTATGGCCATTTTGATAATGTTGATTCTTCCAATCCAAGAGCACAAGATATCTTTCCATTTCTTTGTGTCTTCTTCAATTTCCTTCATCAATGTTTTACAGTGTTCAGAGCATAGGTAACCTCCCTATTTAAGTTTATTTCTAGGTATTTTGTTGTTTTTGATGCAATGGAAATGTTTATGCCAGTTATTAAATTCTGGTTTTTGAAGTGAAAAAAAAAGTGAAATATGCCCCTTTTTTATGGGTGAGTTTTATTCCATCACATATATATGCTGCATCTTCTTTATCCATTCATCTATTGACATGCACTTAGGATGCTCCATATCTTGTCAATTATAAATAATGTTGCTGTTAATAGCAGGGTCTATGTATCCGTTTGAATTAATTTTTATTTTGTGGTTGGCTTTATTCCTTTGATCACTATGTAAGTTTAAAAAGCTAAAGCTCTAAATGTTCTTAGAAAGAATGAACAGCACATAAATGTAAATTAAAAAATATGTGCAGTATATTGTGTATATGCATTTACATGCAATACATTGTGTATGTGCAGTCAAATTGTAACAATTCTACGTAATAAAATCGAAAACTGAAAAAAAAGTAGCTAAGTAAATGATGCTACATCCATACTATGGAAGGAGGTAGATCTATTCATACTCACATGAAAGGATACCCATGATAATTCAGTAAGTTTAAAAAAGTAATTCTATAATATAGAGAGCACGGGGCCAATTTTAGAAAATAAATAATGATTTGTGCATGTATGTATGATTAAAGACAGCCTGTGCCCAGACATGTGGCCATAGCCAGATCCTATGTCCTACCTGGGTCTTACTGAAGGCTTCCTTAAAGCAGTCTTTCTGAAGCGTGACATTTTCCTACGCGAGGTTGAAAGCATCCTTGGTTCTTCGACAATTTTCACTGTAAAATCTAATTTAAAAAATCACAATATTGGGGGACACCGTGTTATAAAGAACATTGCAGAGATTAGGAAGGTACAAAGTAACAAGGGCATTAATCATACATCGAATGCACGGGGTCCCCATAAGTGCTGCCCTCTCAGGCCGTCAGTGCCAATTTCCACCCCGATACTCACGCCAGTCCAGTGTTATCTAAGTCTGTTGGCCATTAGGCAGGGCTCGCCTTCCTCAGAAGACGGCTGAGACCAAGTCCATCATACTTCTCATTTGAACTCCAAACGTCCCCGCTCCCTCAGTCAGCCATTGGTACTAGACCATACTCCGCACGGCAGTCAGTCTTCCTTGACACCTCTGCTCCCCTATCCTAAACCCCTCCACTCGCCCTCTGGAACTCCTGCTTTGTAACCAGCCAACACCTGCAGACGCTTGACCTCTTCATGAAGAGTATCCTCCACCTTCTTGCTTTACCTGAAACATTTTCTTATCTGAGGACACTGCTTCCACTGCAAGCTTCTCAAGTGGGATTGTACCACACCACACACAATTCAGAGTGGGCATCTGGCTCCCCATAGCTGTTTAGAAACCATTATTTAAAAAAAAATAAATGAAAACATTACTATTGAAGAGTAGTAGACTCCAAGGATCTCAGTATTAGAAGAGCCTTTTGAGCTTAATATTGTAGAATAAAGTACAGATTATCAACTCACTAGGGGTAGGGATGGCATGTTACTCAGCTCACCCCCCAAATTAGAACGTAGCCTAGTTTATGCTTTAAAACGTTTGTTAACTAGATGGTAGCCCACAGGAAATTTGGGGGCGGTTTGCTAATGTTTTTAGTAACAGCATACAAAAACGACTGAAAGCAATAGAACTATGTACTGGATCTAAATAAATGCAATTGAATAGGTAAAAAATAAAATCCAGACAATCAAACGTTAGGTATAAAAAAACAAAAAAACCAAAGAAACCCCAAACACCTAGAAGTGCTGGATAAAAACACACACCCTTTTAAACTCGTAAGCAAATGTGTAAGGAATTAAGATAAAACGTGTAGAGATTAGAAACAAAGGGAGTGCTGGAAACCAGAAAGGTAGGCGGACACCAACGCGCTAGCTGCCTTAGAGGTGTCTGCAGGGCTGAAGCCTCAGCGAGACAGAAGACGAGGCTACAGGCCTTTAGAAAATGGGCCGAAAAGCCCTTCCAGTGCTGCTTTTACCCTAAAGGCACTGGGCAATTATGACAACTGCTGAGAAGCTGAGTAAATCTTTGGCAGGCTTTCAGGGCAGAAGGGAAAAAAAAAATGCAAAACAGCAAAGGAGAAGAGGCCCTGCTAAACGCCCTGGGTTTCAGCTGGGACCCCACGCAGTCAGGGAAACCAGAAACAGCTCATCCATCAGAAGGGATGAACGCAGCTTTGAACCAACTCAATCCCTAAATGGATTAAGGGTCTCCGGATGCTGTTAGCTCAGTATATGCCAGAAGGAAGAATCTTCTCTGGAGGAAAATGACGTCACCCAGAGCCTCAAATTACCTCTACAAATTTATACCAATAATGTTCACAAATAAAACAAATAATAAGGTATTTAAAAACATGTGACCAAAAATCAAGGGGAGAAAACATGACGTTTGACCTGTAGACATGTATAGATGTTTCCAGCACAGACAGGAGATCCAAATATGGACTTTAAATTACTATTATTAACATACATCAAGGAGGTAAAAGAGAACAAGGGAATCATCAACACAGACTGAATATCAAAGAAAGAAAAAAAATGGAAATTCTAAAAAATAAAAAAGTTTAGTGACAGAAACTTAGAAAATTAAGAATTAATAAAACGTTTAATGACAAATGACACAGCTGAAGTGAGAATTGTTGAACTAGGAGTTAGATAAAAGTAAAATATCCAGACTGAAACAGAGAGAAAAAATACAAAAACAATACAGAAAAAAGCATATATGACATACGGCTAAAATTTCAAAAATATATGTAGTACGATCGAGGGGAGAGATTAAACAGGGCAGGACAAATATTTGAAGAGGTAATGACTGAAATTCCCCTAAAACTGACAAAGAACACCAAGCTAGAAATGCAGGAAGTCCTAACACCATGAACAACATAAATACTTAGGCGCATCATAGTGAAGCTGCGTAAGAGCAAAGACAAACAGAAAAAAGGGAATGAGTGGACGGAAAAGGTGAAATATTTCCTTCTACTGAGCAATGTCGGTGAAGGCTGAAGTCTGGCTCCTCAATGTGAACTAAGGAAGCCAAGAGACAACGGAGTAACAGCTTCAAAGTGCTGAGAAAAATAACTCCAACAAGAATTCTACATCCAGAGACTATGTTCTTCAAAAATGAAATCTACGACATAGAGATGGGCTGTTGCCCCACACAAAGTTCAAGGGCAAGCCACAGGTGTGAAACGTCTGGGCATGAAGTGGTCCTCTAAAGGATGGGACATTCTGTTTGCAGTTAAACGTCAACTGTTTACACTTCAGCCTCATGCAACATGCCTTAGGCCCCTTCACCACACTTGTCCATCACTCTCAGACCCATTTATGCAGTCACGTGCAAATCCACATCTTATTGGAGACAAGCTTAATGATGGTCTTTATAGGAGGCACAAAGGTCAATTCCTCAAGCTCTTCCCCGATTCCCCTGGCTCCCTCTTTTGGGTTGAGGCATTGGCCACCATGGACCATGCGCCCTGGAGTCTGCAGACTAAACACAGCTCCTCTTGGCTGCTCTCCACAGCCATCTCCTCATGCTCCCTTAGAACATCGGATTCTTCTGCTTGTCGGGCTTTGGGAGACACAGAGGCTCCCGCAGGAGTGGAGCCTGTTGTCCTCCATACCCATGTTCCTGTCACATCGTGGATAAGGCATGTCCCCCAACAGTGGCTCAGCACGACCATATCCACCTCCTCACAGGAAAATGGTACCTTCAGGAATGGGCTCAGCCTGACACGGCAGGTCTTTCCAAATACAGGAGGATGTGACTTCCCCAGTCCCGACCCTGAGGGGCTGATGAGGGCGCCCCTGCTGCCTAGACCTCTGGTGACTTGGGCTAACCCCTGGGAAGAGCTGACGGGACAAGAAAGGGAGACCATGTATTACACGGACTGCAGTGCCACCATCGTGTGCGATGGAGCCTGCTTATCAAAGACAGCAAGTCGGGGTGATCTCAGCTTCCTGAGCCCGTGGTGGTACAGATGGCCATGCACAGCGCCACTGCCCACGACAAGGCTCTGTGCGTATTTTTACTGACTCGTGAGCAGTTGCTAACGAGCCAGTGGTTTGTTAAGGCCAATGGCAGTGGGGTGATTTTCACGATCAAGGCTGTCCCATTTGGGGTGCCCCAATTTGAAGGAACCCTGCCTCAGCACCAGTCATAAATAAGGTTGCACCTGCTCCCGCAGACACAAATGCTACCACAGCAGAGGCTGTCTTCAATCTCAAAGCGGCATGCTTGTCTGAATCCAGTTCACCACCTGCTCAGGACTCTCAACTTCCAACTCTTCACCAAGTCCATCAGCTCCACCCACCACCAGAAAACCATAACCCCCCCAGTTCCCCCACCCCCATCCCCACCATTCTGGCCCTCCCTAGTCACCACTTTATACTCTTTATTCTCTGGCTGAACGGTCCCATCTCTCTCTGAGTCATGGGGGAGCTGCTGCCACACTGGCCTGGGCCTGCTGCACGGGTGTTCCTCGGACCGCAGCCCTTGCAAAAATTGCTTTAAATTGCAAATTATGCTCCCAAACCAAACACTGGAAACTGCCTTGGCAAGCTCCAGTTCTGCAAGGGGATCTTTCAACGGCTGGTGAGTGGATTTCACGGGGCTGCTGCCTCCATCTGCAGGCACCACCTGCTTCACCAGTGCACGTGCGGATGCTTCCACCGGCCGGCAGCTAGCCACATCTGCCAGGACGCCTCTGCTGAGCGGGTAATCTCTTTTCCAAATACATCCTGCCCTCATTGGCCCTCCTGACATCACGGACTCAGGTCAGGGATCTACCTCATTTTACTGCCTGTACAACCCAGCACTGGGCTCTCCAACGGGGCATCCCATGGAACTTTCATTTCCCACACTGGCCAGAGGCCTCTGAATTACTGAATGCCACAGTGGTCTTCTAAAATTCTTGTTCCCTAAGTTACAGGGCCGTAAAAGGGCTCCTTGCTGCTAAAAGCACTTATCAGTTAAGCTCTAGGCCTTGTGGCCACCACGGTCCTTGTCCCAACTGGGTTGGCCAGGCCGTGTTGCTTATGATCGTTAATATGGTGGAATCTAATGCTTTCATCTTACAGAACAATGTCATTTACATTTTCCCCAGCAATTCTGGGTCTCCTTGCAGATTTAAGATGTTGATCATCTTGCCTTCCAATATTCACCGGCAACCTGATCGGGGAAGGGCGCTTAGCTGGGGTCCCCTGGCCCATTAGAAGAACACGCACTCACCACGCTGCTGCTGGCCTACACGTGACGCGCGGCATTTATAACCCTTGGCCCTACCCCACTTTTGAGGAGGGGCCCCCAACAAGTGGCTGACCCACAAGGGCCCTATGATCAGTGTTCAGGTGGGGCAGTCAGTGGGCAGGCACGAAACTGTGAAGTGCAGGCGCTTGCCGCTGTTGCCTTTACTCTGTGCCTTTGTGCCATCTGGGTCATGGGGCTTCTCCTTAAACCTGGAGAGGCGACACTAGAAATGAGCTGGAACTGCACAGTGTGCACCACAATTGCACTCAAGATGGGGGTAGGCAAGTGGTGGAAGTTCAGCCCTAGAGGGGATGCACCCGAAATGCCCCCAGGCACGGATGCCAGCTGGGTGATTCCGGCCCTCTTTCTTAAATGGGACCAACGGCACAAATGCTTGAAGGCCACCAGCCCTGCCCAAACAGTCACCAGCATCCTGACCTCTGGGCACTGGCCACAACACTGCCCTGCTTTTAACCCTAATTGGCTGAGAGGCTTATGCAGTTCAGACCCACCTCTGGCCATACAGAGCCAAACATTAGATTTTCAGGAGCATAAAACTAAATTTTCTTTAAACTAAGTTTACATATGTGCCTCTAACCTTGATTATTTATGGACGGAACCCTCTTATACCTCAAAAAAGAACACCGCCCAGTTCATTTGCAAGAAGCATCCTTGAGAACCCCCCAGATCTCCTGAGAATTTGTGATGCTAGCAGACACTCCCAGTGGTGCAAGCAAAACTTGAGCAGTGAGTCCCAAATCTTTGTGACCCTGTTCAGACCCCCTGGCCTCTAAGTTCTCTCCCGGGTGGCTACCTGGGAGAGCCACGCCCTTTGGGATGACCTCCTCCAGCGGCGACAATGTTAGAAGAGGCTATGCCCCAGCCCTCAATGTCACAGGATGTGACTTCATCCTGAATGCCACCTCCACAACCTCAACCTCCCGCTGCAGCAGAGCTGACCCCCAGGAAGACACGGCGGCCGATGACGGCCAGCGCACCCCAGGACTTGGCTTCTGAGCTAAATGCTTGTTTACCTCAACTTACTACTGACAACCCCCTTGAGTGGCACTTTGCAGAGTTAACTGTGTGATTACCCCGAGAGCCCCCTTGCTTACTACAACGCTTGCTGCTCGAGAGTGAGGCGGTGCTCTGACCGCCAGGCTGCTGCTCTGCCTTTGGAGGGCCTTTGCGCTTCACAAGGCCGCAGTATGTGTCAAGTCTCATGACCTTACAGGGGCCCCTTTAGACACCTGGTTGCCTGCCCTCATCATACCTGTTAAACTGGCCCCACTGGGGGTTTAACTTCTGTTGGGAGGACCCCCTCCCTGGCTGTGGACGCTGCCCCCACCACACCTCAACTACCCTCCAGGACCACAGCCACAGGGTCATCTTCCTACACCAGCACCACCCTAAAGGGGACCTTCTCCCATCGGCACCACTCAGGGCCCCACAATCCTCCCTTTCAGACCCTCTAATAATCTTAATATTTTACTGTAATGAGCAGGCACTAGGTCTCATTTTTGGCCCATGGTAATTGCTGAGCGTGTTACCAGTTCAACAAAGGCTTCTGCCTGAGTTCATGGCCTACCTGGCTGGTTGGCTGACCCTGTCCCCGTTTGTCCAACAGCAGGCACCCCACACTACCCTGCAGCTCGCCTGGCTGATCTTTGCAGTGCTCAGTTGCTCTCACGCAGGACACTTTACAACAGAGCATGTGACGCCTGGCAGGAACCCCTGTGTGCCCTCTGAAATCCTCCGTATCTGCCCAGACACTGACACCAGGTGGATGATTATAACCCACACCTTGTCCCAAGGAGCGCAGTTCCCACGGGTCCCGCTGCCCGGGAGAACCCCAGCTGACTTTGTCTTCCCGGATCAAACGGTTGGTGTGCACTGTGGGTCTGTGCCCCGGGGCCGTCACGCACCCGTGGTTCTGCACATATGCATTTCTCCTTCCCGCAACCTCCCACGCGTTCGCCTCCTCGCTGGCCGCCAGGAGTCTGTCCTGTCTGCTCATACCGATGCAGTTCAGTCTCCCCGGGACTACCCTCACAGATCGTCGGACACACCCATCAAACCTTCTGCCCCCTCCCAACAAAAGCATGTGATATCCATCCCGATTAAGGTGGGAGTAGGTCTGCTACCACCCCTCAAAAAAGAACTGGGTTAGGCAGCACCACAAGAGGTCCTTAAGGCAAACACCAACCTGTCTGCCACCCTGTCTGAGCAGGATGGGCTGCTACTGCCAACGCCCAGCCTTAACTGCAACAACGACACGACTAGCGCAGACGGTTTTGGATAACGCTTTAACTGCAGATCGCTTACTGGCCACAGAGGGAGGTATACGCACTGCAAAGGGCACCACCTGCTGCATGTGTGTTAATAGTTCTGCACAAATTCAGACAAACTTAACAAAAGATGGCCCAACAGGTACAGATATTCTGTAGTCTCACCCAAGTTTTTAATGAAATACCTACCTTAACCTTATCCAGGGATTTTGATTTATTTTCTTGGATGGACCCCAATAAATGGGGGGGGGGGGTGGTTATGGACAGGGTTACAAATGATAATCTGTCTATTGATATCGTTGATTGGCAGTTTTTGTTTCTTGCTCAAATGTTTCAGGTATCGGGTGACCAAAACCCTGCCAGTGGCTTTTAACAGCTCCATCATCCAGACAGTGCCCATGATTTTCCCCAAAGACTAACGCCAGGGCATCACAGGGCCAATTGTGGTGAGGAAACAGTCGCTCTGAGTTGCTGCCTAGGCTCTGTGTGGTGTGGCAACTCTGCTCAGCCAGAGTCTGGACATTTAAATAAGGACCTGAGCTTAGGTTTCCCATCCCAAGCTCCCGCCTTGCTTTTCTTGAGGAACCTTTTAAGGTGACCACTCAAAGTCTGAGCTAGCAAAAATATTAGTGACTGCTGCCTCGACCTCCTCCAGGTAATAGGTGCTCACTGCCCTGCTCACTGTCTCCTGCCCCCGCGTGACCTGGGATGGAGGACGGCCCTTCCCTGGTTCACTGTATCCTTGTTTGGGGACTTGTAA
Organism: Camelus ferus; assembly: GCF_009834535.1. Classification (NCBI taxonomy): domain Eukaryota; kingdom Metazoa; phylum Chordata; class Mammalia; order Artiodactyla; family Camelidae; genus Camelus; species Camelus ferus. The sequence goes on from NC_045716.1 coordinate 2,508,108, forward strand.
GTAATAACGTTTACTTCCTTTGTGTGAGTGTATCGAAACTGTGCCTTCAGTCACAATGGCTTTGGGGTTTTCAGTTCCCCAAAGTGGGAGCCTGGATGTCTAGGGAACTGCCTGCTGACCCTGGGCAGGTGGCCTGTGCCTTCTCCTTCAGCAGGTCATAATCTGCATATTCTTAACACACCAGCTCCAAGCTTTCTAATACACTTCCTTCTGTAGGTCACAGTTGACTATGATCAAATTGAGTTTTCTAATAGCCATGGGGGTAAAATCCTAAAATCAAAGAAGCGAGGTGGAGGTGCTTAGCTATCAGAAGTAAGGAAGATGCTAGCATTGAAATGAGTAATAAGGTCAGAGTGGCAGCCGGGAGGATCTGACCCTCAGAGAGCTGTAAATGTGGTTGATAGAACATTAACCATGAATAGTTTAAACAGATGGGCAGCCAACAAAATTACTGCTTTAATATTCTAGTAAAAGAATAGAAATTATAATCTGCTGTCAGATCACAATGCAATTAAACTAAAAATCAATAATGGAAAGATGGTTGGAAAAATCTCAAAACAGACAGAGATTTAACAACATGCTTCTAATAACACATGGGTCAAAGAAGACATCTTATAATATTTAGAACAAAATAAAAATAAAAACACAACTTTGCCAAAATTTGGGGGATGCAGTAAAAGCAGTGCTTCAAGGGAAACGCATAGCATTGAACGTGTATATTAGAAAAGGAGAAGGATTGTCTACATCAATCATCTGAGCTTCCACCTTAGGAAACTAAAGAAGAGCAAATAAAATCCAAATTAAGCAGAAGAAAAGAAACAACAGGAATTAGAGCAGAAATGTAAGAAATTGGATTCAGCAAATCAATAGAGAAAAGTCAATGAAACCAAAACCCGGCTCTTTGAAAAGATCAATAATATAAATAAGGCTCCAGCTAGACTAAGAAAAACACAGAGGAGACACAGATTACTAGCATCAGAAATGAAAACAACAATGTCACTGCTAATAGCATGGTTAGAAAAAGGGGAATAAAAGAATGCTAAGAACTTTATGCCACAAACTTGATAACATAGATGAAACGGACCGATTCCTTGAAGGACAAAATTTGCTAAAAATCACACAAGGAGAAACAGACAATCTTAACATACATATGTATTTGCAGCGTGAAGATCTTTGTATTGTATCTTAAAGCCCAGCAATAAGCAACCAGGATGAAAGCAGCACTGAACAGCCAAGAAAACAGAATGGCTTAGCCAGATGGTATCAGCAAGTCTCTGCCATCCTCCACCCGAGCCCTGGCACAGTGAGCTCATGAGCGGAGTAGGTAGGTGGCAGGGATGGAGGCGGGGTATGGACCCAACAGCATGGGACCGTGGCTGACCCAGCTACCAATGCTGCCAAGCGTTCAACTTGCCAGCAACAGAGACCGATGCTGAACTCACATATTTTAACATCCCTTGCAGAAAACCAGCTACTCACTTGGTGGCAGACTGATGGCATTGGACCTTCCTACTCTGAAAGGGGCAGTAGTTCATCTGGACTGGAACTGACTCGTATTCCTAACTGTAAGGCCACCATCAGCATCACTGTCTGGGGGCTTACAAGTGTGTGATCCCCTGGATAGGATCCCACATAACATTGCCTCTGATCAAGGGATACACTTGACAGTAAAGGAGGCTGGCTACGGGCATGTGGGGAGGGCACCCACCACGTCTGTCACCTACGAGGGCTGCTGGCTTGGTAGAGTGACAGGGCCATGTTCTGAAGGTCTAGCTATGAAACCAGCTTGAAGGTGATCCGTTGGGAAAATGGGACCTCATTCCCCAGGATAAACTGAAGACCATTAAAAGATGCTGTGGTCCCAGTAAGTAGATTATTGGGTGTGGGAATCAAGGGATGAAAGCAAACGTGATCCGTTCACCACCAGCATCAGTGTTTTTCTTAGGGAAATTTTTCATCCTTACAACTTTAGGTTCTGTGGGTCCAGCCCAGCACTGTCCAACAGAAATATAAAGTAAGCCACATATATAATTTTTCTAGTTCTAGTCAAATTCAAAAGCTAAAAGGAAAAGAGAAATTAATTTCAGTAATATATTTTATTTAACCTACTTGTATTGGCTGTGTTTCAACTGCTCAGTGGCCACATGGGGCTAGTGGCTCCCTGGGCTGGACAGTGCCAGCCTGGAGGGCCTGGTTCCCAGGATGGGAGTGCTTCTACTAGGGACACAGTAGGAGCTCGGGCACTTCGAGTTCCTTATTTACGCCAAGAGGCTGGCAGGCAAGCAAAGCACTCACTGTTCTGGCAGGGCAGTTGACGACAATCGTCAGGGCCATTGGTTACACAGGAGGGGCAGCGGAGAATTCATCTGGCACTCTTGTATTCCCTTGTCCGGTTTTGAGGATAAATTAACAAGGGAGTGGCCACAGCCTGAGAAGTCATCATGACCAGGAGCTCATGTCCCTCACGGATGAAGGTCTAGGCTATCCTGCCAGGTAAACCCCCCAAGACGAGCAGAGCCCTTAGCTGAGCACAAAAGGAATCTACGGCAGGCAGCAGAGGAGGTTGGACAGGAGAATTTGCTGTGACCTCCAGACAAGCTGTAGTAGTGCGTGTTGGCCTTTCCTGCATCAGCCGCCTAGGAAGAGAAACCAACCACACTCCGGGAAGAACTGTTTCAAAGATGGGGCAAGACTTCCTCACAAAGCAAGTGGACAGTCCTGGGTGCTTGGCTTGGCTGCTCCCTTTATGAGCAAAGCATTCATTCCCTTAGCTGCCTGGAGTGCTGGCTGCTGACAGCCCACAGCTGAGGTCCCTCTGGGAGCGGCCTTGGCCAACGGGCACTGTGCAACCCAAGGTTGTATCCCCTTGAGGGCATCCACATCCCGTATAAATCAATGTGGAGGTACGAAAGTTTCTGCCTCAATGGGGCGCCACTCTGAAGGGCGACCCTAGCTTCAGCGCTTCCTATAGGCTATGCTGACGTCTATCATAACTGCCGCATGGTTCAGCATCACCTCTGCCCAGTCCTGCTTTCCTCGCTCCCTTATGGGAGTTATTCCTAGGAACACGCCACAGCAAACCACCTTTCACAAATCTCTGACTCCAGGAACCTTGGCAGAAACACAAACCTGCATTATCTAAAACCCCAGAGTGATAACTGGGTGAGAAGGTAGAAATAAATGGTTTCATTTTCATCCACATTCATTTATAATTGCATCTGGTTTTCACGATGCCCTTCCATGGGTTTGCAGGAGAAAATAAAGACACGATGATTCTCTGCTGACCATCCTTCTTTCGGCTTCTGCATCTTGAGTTTGGAGATTCTCTCTTACCTGGTTGTCTCAAACCTATCCCTGAATTTAAATGTTTACCTGTTTGAGGTGCTTTCTTGCAATACGTCTTGTAGTCATCACTGATCTTCTCTATGGCCACCTTTGGGTACTGATAGCAGAGTTCCTCAAAGGACATTTTCTCCATGTCTATCAAATAGGGGAAAACAGGGAAGCCTTTAGTTGCCCATCCTGGTTTCAAAGACTCTCATACTTTTTTTTGGAAGGTAATGCCTTTAAAATGTTATTTAAGTAAGACAATAGTGTTCTAGTGGAATGTTTACACAGGGAATACAAGTTTCCTAGGCTAAATTAGAAGCAAGAAAATACAGCCTCCCTTGCTCTCCGGAGTGGAGCTTCCTGCCCTTCTTGGTGACACCTGACCCATGGAGATTGTCTACCTGAGGTATGCTAGGGTAACTGAGATATGACTTTGGAAGAGGTACTGACTGTTAACACATATATCAGAAGTGATTCGTCCAAATGAATACTGACCCCTTCAAGCCCCATCTTTTGCAGGGAGGAGCTGCAAATGCATTCCAAACATTCTGCTATTGCTTCAAATAATTTTCTGCATTTAGGGATAGCATGTGGCACATGATTCACTAGGGCCTTTTTCTCTTTCTTGGCTCTGCCTTTGGGAATTACTTTCAGAACTGACAGCTCGTATATCTGAATATCGTGAATAGTGGTAAATCATTGTCCACTGAGAGTGAACAATTTTTTTCTAGAGATAGCTAAATATACAGTTTCTAGTCATGCATGGTGACTCGAGAGGGAACACCTTTCTGTATCCCAAATAACATGGGACAGTAAGACTGAGGCAGCAAGAGAAGTTTTCATGATTATTGGGCAACAGCTGAGCAGCAGCACCGCACCTACCAAGGTGAAAACGCTCATGTGTGTTGTGATTTCTGGGGCAAAGTCTAACCACACACAGCTCTCCTGGAACTCTCCAGGGCAGCCCAGTACTTTCTGAGGTTATACTGATGGCGTCTAGAAGGACTATGGGCTGTGGACCCACGGATGTCCGCTGTCCACATGTCAGCCTTGTCACTGTCATCATTGTCATCTCTCACCCAGGGGAACCTGTGAGTGGTGAGAGCCACGTGGATTGTTGCTGCAACGGCCCAGGTTTCCAGTTCTAGATCAGTTCCTGCCTTGCTGAGAGACCCTGGGCAAGTCTTTTCACGTCTCTGGGATGCAGTTTCTCCATATGAAAGATGAGAGTATTCCAGCTCTGGCGCTCAGTGAATTTAGGGTGCAGTCTGAGTGGTGGTGTCAGCCTACCCGGGAGGCAGGGCCCTGGCTTGGACAAATGTACAGGTGGCCCTTTATCAGGTTAGATTTGCTTTCCAAAAAGCTCTGGTGGAGGAAGTGCTGGGGTGTGTTGCGGGGAGGGAGGAGGCGTCCCCATGGAGGTGATTCTCCCCTTCCTTACCTCCCTGGCATTCCGTGGCCACCAAGGGAACACCCTTGCCCAGTATGTGTGTGGGGTCAAGTTTACCAGCCATCCTTTCTTTCACTTTTCTCTTGATTTCTGGGAAGAGGATTTGGAATGTTTGGGATTTAGAGAGAAGGAAGGTGAAATTCTGAGATAAAACAGAAGGCCCATTCATACTAGGTTTAAATAACTCATGCCCAAGCATGCTCTGAGGGGCAGGCAGCCACAGCCTCTGGCTTTGTACACGGAGTGCACGGAAGAGTTGAGTGTTACATCTTTTTGTGTAAATCTAGCGAGTACTGCTTATCGAGGACCTGCTTGCTGTGCAAATGCATCACCTCCAGTCCTTTCAACAGCACCAACATCCCCATTCTACAGAGGAGGAAATGAGGCCCGGAGAGAGAAAGTAACTTGCTGGGCAAGCTCACAGAGCCAAGGAGTCATGGAAATGAATTCTCAGAGCTCTAGCTTACTCCTAGTTATCTGTGTTTTTCAAAGTATAGGTCACGACTCTACAGTATGTCAAAAAACAGAGTCATCACCAGCTTTCACAGAATGAAATGGAAGAGCATGTAAGTATAATATGTAATATGTATAGAATAGAACAGAATATATGAGAGTGTATCATCTTACGCAGTAAGGGCAGGTGTGGCTTTGTGAAAAATTTTTCTACATATATGCACACACATATTCACAGGTGTACACTCCCTGGATCCTGAAGCCAAATGCATTGCGGACCGAAGTTTGAGAAGCACCACAGCCCTCTGTTGCCTCAGCACCGATAACTAAGGCAGCTCGCTCAGCCTGAGTGACGGCTGCTCTTACTGTTGCCAGATGTCGTGCTAACAGCTTTCACAGATGGTCTTGGGACATCGTCACAACAAGCCTGTTGTTATTCCCATTTTACAGACGAGAAAACGGGGGCTTAAAGAGAGTTTAGATTCAGTGCTCAGGTTCACACAGTCACCAGTAGAGCCAGGATGTAACCCCAGCCTCCTCCCCACTGCCAGGGGGGCCGGTGTATTATGTTGGGGGTGGGGTAGGTGTTAAAAATATTTCACAGAAACGCTTTGATTCTGGGGGAGGTGTGGTGAGGTGGAACATGCTTCTTGGACGCATGAAACGAAGCAGTCAGGGTAAGGGGGTGATGCCTCGGTGGGCAGGAGTCTGGCCCAGTTTGAGTGCTCTGGCTCCCTTCAGTCACTCAGTCTGGATTCACATCCTGGCTCTGCCACTTTCTGTGTGACCTTGGGAACGCAACTTGTCTTCTCTGTGCCTCAGTGACTCCGGACTTACCTCATCGGTTACTTTGAAGATCAGATGAGGTCATGTGCATTGCACAGCGCTGACACACAGCAAACACTCACTAAATGTTAAATACTGACATTTCCCAGCTGCCTATGTGTAAGGACAAGAAAAGTGATGGTGACTGTCCTTACCTGCCAGAAACACTGGCGACCTCCTTTCTACGCGGAGGGATCCGCCTTGCTTCAGGTCCTCGGTAGCGATCTTCTGCCACTGCATGGATTCCATTTCTTCCATGTTAGTCAAGCCCTGGCTTAACTCTAGAGATTCCTCAAACCTCTTATAAAGAAGGAGATTCTCTTCTTTGCTTATCGAGTCTCTTTTATGCCACCTGGTGCTGACGACCTTGGTCTGCGTCTAAGAGAACGGGGTGGGGGCGGACAGCATTTGCCACAGAAACTAGACGAGAAGCAAGATGTTTACAGCCCGGTCCTTCTGTGCCTCCCAGTCACATAGACTTCGCAGATTATTTTCAATGTGTTGAGAACTATTGCTCCTTTACACACAAACCCACCCCCATCCCTCTTCAAATCAAACTCATTCTCTATAAGGGAGAAATTCTATATGAATGTGATTTCTTCAGAGTCAGTGTATGCACTTGAATCTTTTTCCTGGGGAGATTTATCTTTAGAACACGAGGGACCATGTCAACCGCTAGGTGTTACTAGGAAAAATCAGAATTTCATTTGCTTTAACAAATAGCATGTCTAAAAGAGCGATTACTCTCTTTTTATTCCCTCAACTTCATGATTCCTCCCCAACTCAAAATCCTTCCTACTGTAAAACTGAGAAACCAGTAGTCCTCTTCATCCAGGAATTCAGCATACCAGGGGCTGAGCATCTGAAACCCAAACACAACGGAAGTGCTATGAGATGCCTGCGGGCTCTCTCCTGCTGGCATTTATGTGGGAGGAGACTAGGCTGCGGGTTCTGGATTCTCCAGACAGCAAACACCAGTCATGACCACACAGGGGGTATTCCTTTGCCTCTCTGAATACGGCAGCTCATGCAGCCTCTCTCTGAATCTCAGACAATAATAATCAACAGTTACTTAAGAAGAGATACAACAATTTACTGAAGGACAACTATTTGACATCCTCATACGTCTTTGCTACTTTGCAAAGTACTATCTCATTTAATTCTTAAAATGGTCCTGGAAACCAAATATCTCCTTTAATATGTCTACTCTTAATATCTCCCACTTGAAGACCTTACCCATTTGTGAAGAATATTTCATTACATTAGAACAAACAAACAAACAAACAAACAAACAAAAACATCCCCTACAAGTCAGTGCTTAGCTAGATTTATTTATCTGCACTCTCATTCTTATTCATTTATCTGACAAACATTTTCTGGGTGCCTGGCGCTGTGCACATGGCTGGGAATACACAGATCAACGTGCTACAAGGCTGGTTCTCAAGGAGCTAACCTTCTAGCAGGATGAACAGCAGTGGGACTCGTGCTAAGACAGAGGTAAGAATGAAGTTCTTTGGGAGCAGAGAGGAGGAAACCATTATTTATGTTTTGAGTTCAGGAAATCCAGGAAAAGTTCATAAAGACAAGGGGGTTTAAACCAGAATTTGCACCTTGCAGGATAAGGAGGAGCTCACCACGTGGAGTAAAGGGCCATCCAGGTGGTGGGAAGAACTCAAGCAAAGACACAGAGATGGGAAAGAACATGGAAGAGAATGATGAGTACTCCAGCATGGCTGAGCTGTCGCATCACCGCAAAGAGCTCAGGGATGGGGCGGTGGCAACGGATGAGACAGGGAAGGTTGGCTGGGACTGCACATAAGGGACTTGAGTGCTTTGGTAAGTAGCCTGGGCATTATCTTGCAGGCAATTAAGTTGCCAATAATAATTTTTTAAGGAATGTAAGATTGTCTCCAGAAACTGCCCAAGTAACGTTGCCAAGAACAGAGGTTAAGAGTATGAATTTTAGTAACTTTATCAGCTCTCCTAGGCTCCTCGGGGAACCAAAGTCAAGTATCTTCCTGAAAGAATGAAACTCAGTGATTGAATAATAGCAATATATAATGTAATATAATGTTACTAATGGATAAGCTCTAAATATATATATTAAATATGAAAAATAAAGATGTATAAAATGAGTAGTCTATTCATGTCTATTTTGGTTTAAAAGATTTATGAGTGATGTCAGCATCATGGTATAATGAGATACTCCCTCTGTCTTTCTCCTTCAATTTACGAATAATAAAACACCCATAATTCAACAAATGTTCCTCTGCCCAACACACCAGGATGTAAAAGGTTTCCACACATCTGTACAAAGATGGGTGGACAGGTAGAGGCAAGCACAAGTCCAGCTCCTACCCCGATCCTCTCCCCGCCCTCCCAGCAGCTAAGCCCACGGTCCAGGTATACCCAGGCACGATGGCGGTGTCCACCATCCCAGTGCCCCACGCAGTTACGCCAGCAACAGCAATGGCACTGGCAGCAGCAAGGCACCAGTGACCAGCAAGGCACAAGGAGTGACAGCAGGGGCACCAGGGACAACTCTGGCAGAGCTGGTGGAGCATGGAAAGTGCCAGTTCTTAAATATAGTCAGAAGGAGCTCAGGTCGAGGAACCAAAAACTTTTGCAACAGCACCAAAAGAAAAGACCCTAATTATTAACGTCATGAATTGTTAGAATCAAGTTTAAAAGCTTTACGTAAAGAATAAAGATGTTGCTACTTTAAACGCACCGGCAGAGGGAAAAACTCATCAAGCACTATGAAAAAACACGTAACACTGTATCACAAAAAGAAAATGACAGTTCTTCAGAAACCAAACTTAAAATCATAAAATATTGCAATCTAACTGATAGAGAATTCAGAACAGCTGTCATGAAGAAACTCAATGAGCTTCAAGAAAACTCAGAAAAGCACACAACACAGGCAGTAAGACTCCATAGATGGCGGACTTGAAGAAGGAATGAAAGGAGGCTAGGGACCACTCCTCTCCCTCCATCCTAACTTGGGGTTTTGGCTGCTTCTGGAGAATTTACACAGCTTGCTCCTAAGAGCTGAACCAACTCTTCAATATGTAAAGGGCTGTGTGGGTAGTTGTATGATTAAGTTAGCCAGTGGGGATGACCAGACGGGGTCTTTGGTCAGTCTTGACCTAACCTTCCGTATACTAATGGCCTACCTGACAGATCTCCTTCTGAGCTCTGGGAATCCAGGGGTTTGCATCCCCAGAAGGCAGCAGCTCCTTCAGGCCTTTGATGGTTTGGGACTTCAGTGGTAAGCGTGGACCGATCTGCTCATTCAGGTAGAGCTCACAGATTCGGTTGCCCAGCATGTGCCGAAAGATGGCTTTCCCAGTCTTCCTGTTACTCATCAGGACACTGAGGAAATGGTGCAGGTCCTGCCAGAGGTCCAGGAGTTGGATCTCCTCTTTCAAATTTTGCTTCTTCAGGTGGTCCCGGAAAGGACCCCCCGCACAGGCATCAGCACACAAGGCCCAGTGGGTGTACCCCAAGGAGAGGTTTTGCTTGATGGCTTTCCTCATTGTCATGTGGTGGGAGTGACTGATGATGGGGGTGACAGTCCTCAGGTGGGTTGAGAATGCTGTCTCAAAGAGGCCCTCCATGTGGAGGTGGCTCTTGGCTTTCTTCTTCATGTTGGACTTCCTGGTACAGAGAATATCTTTTTCCAGAAAACTGCTTCTTCTCTCCTTTGAAGAGGCCTCTTTCAGGGGGGACAGTTGTATAACCACCTTCTCTTGAAGGACACAGCTCCTGGGGGAGGCAAAGGTTGCTCTCTGGCTTGAGATCCATTTCCAGAGACCAAGATCGAGGGTCTATCAACTGCCACATCTTCCTCTTGGTCTTCCTGCTCGAGTACCACCTCTGGGGGTGGTGGCACTTCCTGATGCTCATGTTCAGAGGGAGCCCTCCTACGTGGGTGTAGCAAATACTGTACAGGCGAGTCTCGTATTCTTGCATCAGCACCTGGCACGACTCCTCCTTGGCCATGGCCCCCTTGGCGTGAGTATAAAAGTTGGGGAGCCAGTAGCTCTGGAGTTTGAACAGAGCCACTTTCTGCATATGGCTCAGGATCTCTCTCCTGGTGGTTGACTGGTTGGGATGCCAGATGGAAAGGTTCAGGAGGGACTCTGGAAAGAATAAAGAGAGATAAAGGATGACAATGATGTGGTGATGGTGTGGTTTTTGAATTTTTCCAGATGTCTGTGGGCACAGCACTTCATTCATTCCTCATGCAATCCTGGGGTGTAGACAGGTCAATTACACAGTGTGCATGTTTCTAGGGTTTGCTCAGCACACAGTGACCCCTTTCTCTGATTACCTTCCTTCTTCTTCATAGAAATAAGCCATTTTATGGGATTCCTCTGGTCATTTTTCAGATTACTGAATGTTATAGTAAAGAAAAGCAAAAGGTACAAGAAAATATTTTTAAGAACAAAAAACATGTACCTCTGAATGAGATTTCTCAACGTTAGATCTGATTGAAGGAAGGAGTTTGGACTGGACAATCTGAAAAAGTTCTGACTAGCCTTGATTTTAATGTCATTAAAGCTCAATTACCTATATTATTAGAGAGAAGCATGACTAATCCCAAATAGCAGATCTTCTGGAACACATTTCTATTTGGGTTAGGAACACCTCTTCCAGTAACAAAGAAAAAATTTGAATAAATCTAATGTTCTAGAAAAGAGAGTGGAAAACTATTCTCTGTAGAGAGCCAGATAGTAAATATTTTAGGCTTTGTGAGCCATATATAGTCTCTGTTGCACAGCCTCCTTCTTTAAGCCTTTAAAGATGCAAAAATATTCTTAGCCCATAGGCCACATGCACTGCATTTGGCCTCTGGACTGTAGTTTGCTCTAAAGAACCCCAATTGAAAAAAGAACAACCAAAAACAAAATAAAACAAAGCAAAAAAAATCAAGGCATGCAGGCTTAGACGTTGCATGAGCTGTTCAATCACCCTGTCCCACCTCCTCTTCACTCTTTCCAGCCCATCTTCAGAGATAAGCAATGTCTCGGGAAGAGGCACATACCAGCAAGGACAGCTGGTCTCTCTCAACCCTGCCCTGTTAAGGGTTGGGGTTCTCACTGGCATTCCTGATACACAGAAGATGGAGAGGGTAGCAGCCTGCACAGCAAGATACTGAAGACAGTCAGACACCAGGTTGATTTCTCCCTGGCAGTCTCCCAGGGATTTCACTTCAGATATGCTTCATGATTCTTACTTATGTTCGTGTTACAGAGAGTCACCACCCTGGAGCTCTCCTGCAGGTGGGTGGCCTTCAGCACGAAGAGGAGGGACAGGTAGGAGTCTCTCACTTCCAGGTCCATCTCATCTATGCTCAGGATCTTCTCAACAAGAACCCAGAAATCTACCAGCTCTTCACCTGCAGACCAGACAGGGTAGGACACTGAGCTGCACCCCAGTCTTGCCCCTTCAGTGGCTGCATCTGAGCGTAGCAGCTGAAACCCCACCTCCCCACCAGTCTGCTGTACTGCCTCCAACATCACTTTTCATCACTCCTTTGGCTTAAAGCATCATCTCCAGAAATGTCCTAATTTGGGAGCAGATGGGAAGCATGGTAAAAAGGGACTTCAGTGGATAGGAATGTTTCATGATTCGCTTTTGGTTATTAGAAAAACTGTCACTTGAGGAGAACTGCACAACCCTGCGGAAGAATCATGAGACATTTGAGTTTTGGTCAAAAAATAAAAGATTAGAGGAAAAGGAATGTTTCCTAGATCATGGACCCAGAGCAGCCTGCAGAAGGACACTGGAGCCAAAAGACGTGGAAGACTGTGTTCTCTGTTTTACAACTTGGCCAGGGAGATGAAGTGCGAGATAGTCTGTCTAGTTTATCTCCTCCTGATCACTGGAGATCCAGGATTTTACCCTTAAACTGGGGTTTGCGTCTGCTTGAAGTTTAATAATGCTGAACTGGAGTGTCAGCCAGTGCTCACGGCCAGCCTCCGACTCAACAGCTCCTGGACCCAGTAGAACAGAAAGCAGGACATCCCAACACTTTCGCTACAGGGACTGGTTTATTTCCTTGTTCCTTGTCTGTCTCCCCACTGTCATGGCAGCTTTGGGAAGCAGGGACTCATGACTCTTGTTCACCTTTGTATCCCCACCCAGCAGCACAGTGGCTGCCATAGAGTGGCGCTCAAGAAACACTGTTAAACGAATGAATGAATGAATGAATGAATGAAAGGGACTCTGATTGCTTTTCTTGAACTTACACAATGGATCCCCGTTTTCAAAGACTTTTACCCAAACTGCATTACAAAGCATTTTTTATATTCACCATAGACATACACAACTGTCAGTTGTGTTCAGGGGTAACCTGGAAGCTGTTAAGAACTTGCAAAGCCCCAGAAACAACTCCAAGAACCCACCTGCACTGCCCTTGAGGTAGGTGCAGAAGCGCCACATCCCTCTGACCCCGCCAATGCATCTCTGGAGCAGCCACTGGTCTGCCTTCCTCCATCTCATCATCGTGGCTGCCAGGAAAAGTCCATGGTGAGAGACTAGAATGAGCTCTTTCCCCGGCCCCTCTCTCAGCCTTGCACATGCTCAGACCCCCATTCACTCAGTGTTGAGTGAGGGGGAATGGTGGCCAGTTAGATGAGTAGGGCCCTGATTATGTGGTGCCTTTGAAGCTAGGCACCAGACCCTCTAGTGACATGCACAGGTGACATGCGAGGGACCCACAAGCATGCATACAATAGATCAAAATCACCCTCCAAACAAAGCCCCTTGCCTTCTATGGTCCCCACCTGACAGTGATTTCCCCAAAACACATATTAAAGGAGGGTCATGAGTAGAGTGGACATTTGTTGCAACATTTTACTCAATGGGATCTCCTGAATCTTAACTTTCCCTAGTTTCCTTCGGCTGCTTGAGGCAGGAGTCAAGTCACCAATCAACCTTAGATGGAAATTTTATTCATTCATTCTTCCAACAAATATGTATCACATGCCCACTAGGTGCCGAGTACCCTTCTAGGTGTCTGGGATACATCAGCAAACAGAACAAAACCTCCTGCCCTCGAGGAGCTTATAGTCTAGCAAAGGAGACAGACCATAAGCAGTGAGTATGATAACCACATTTTCTAGTAAGGTTGAAGGTTCTAAGCCCTACAGGGAACAGTGAAAAAGTAAAGCAGGTACAGGGAGTGCGGAGGCGGGGGCTGGATGAGTGGACATCGGGCCATCAGGGCAGCCTTCACTGGGGAGGTGAGAACTGCACAGAGGTTGAGGGGGCAGTGTGAGTATATGCAGGAAGAGCATTCCAGGCAGAGTGAACAGCCAGCGCAGAGGCTGGAAATGGGAATGTGAGAGACGGGAGCCATTGGTAGTGGTAAGGTGGTGGCGGGGAGGGGACAGGGAGCAGCGGAGTGACATGATCTAAGTGCAGCTTGAAAAGGCTCCCCCTGGCTGCTAGAAGCAGGAGAACAAGGGCAGGAGGGAGGAGACTGACTGAGAGATGATTTCAACAGCCAAGTGAGAAATGAAGATGGCGTAGGCCAGGTGGCGGCATGAAGGTGGCGAGCTGCTTTGATTCTGAATGTATTTTAGGTGGACCATGTTCTGTGGCCGTGATTAACTCTCTCATTTCCGGCTGCAGTGAGACAAATAGCCCAGCCCACGTGACTCCTGCCTGTTGCTCTAGGTACCAATTTTTTCACTCTAAGATTTCATCTACTGCCACAGCACAGGCTGAGGCCCCGCACACCTAGGGCTACAAAGGCGGCCAGTATTTGTGCTTTGCTGTAGGACTGACAGGCACAGGATGGCTATGCCAACCTGGCTTCCCATGTTTCTCCACACACACCCCCACGTGCTTACCTCCTTCTGGGGACTTAATGAAACTGATGAACTTCTGACAGAGAATGTAATGGAAACACAAGTTGGTTTTACAGAAGAAAGGTAACCGGTATTTTTCCAACCAGGTCAATAATCCTTTGTACTTTGCAATCTAGAGTCCAAACAAAACAGGAACAGAAATGAGAAATGGAACTGAATTGCTAAGAAATGCAGCTTAGCAAGGGGCAAAAAACCAACCTCACGTTTGCAGTATTTGGCCCAAAGGAGAGTTGTATTGATTAAAAATAGTATCGAAGGGAAGTGGAGACTGGGGTTGAGGCTCCCAAAGGAGTGAATGGATTGGTAGGAAAGAAAAAAAGCTTGCCTTTTTCATCAAAAAGTCTTATTCCTGGGTGAAGTTTTTTTTTTTTTTTTTTTTTTTTTTTTAAGATCTAAGTAACAAAAAAATCTAAGTTTTGCTTGATAAAAGAGAAGCAGAAGAGATTTCAGTCTATGGTGTCAGGTCATAACTTGACTCATTTGCTTCTTTGTAAGCACACTGATCACTTCGCACAAGCTCTCAGCCCATATCAACTGCACAACATGTACAAAAACACACACAGACTCACATACAACATCATTAGAGTGCGGGATGGATCCCTGAGGGATTGAACTACCAGAGAAGGGAGAAGAAAATAAAACTTCATAAGTTTCAGGGTTCTCCTAGAGAAACCAAAGGGAAGAATCTCAGTGGAGGCTTTTTCTCAACCCTCCAGATGCCAGAGGAAAACAAAACCTTGTCGTGAGCACTGCTTAGAGTGATCCTTCTGAGCCCACACGCCACGGGTCGGGCAGCTGGAAGCCATCAGGAGGTGTAAGTTCTGCAGGTGGAAAAGGAGAACAGGAAGGGGGAAAGGAGAGGAGGAAGACAATGCACAAGGACAAGGGGAAAAGATATAAAGAGAAAAAAAGCCTGGGGGACATGCCTCGTGGCCAAGCCTTCATTAGGAACCACAAGGTGGCGTCTTGACTTGCGCTACACCTGATAACGCCAGTCATTGCCATGTGGCCCGTGGCCCACGCTTCCTATCCCACACCCGTGGCAGGCATTACCAATCGATTCCCAGACTCCTTCTGGCTTAGGTGTGGCCTCAGGGTTCTCAACACAGTGCTCCAAGCACCTACCACCCAGTCATCACAGTGGACAAGAGAGATGAGTCGCTTTTGCTAACCATGAAAGAGCTCGCCAGCAATCGCCTGCCCAAGTGGTAAAAACGCAAAAAGGAGGAATGCCTACCTGGCTGGATGCCGTTTGTTCTACTTCGCCCACTTTATTGTTTCTTTCATGGTTACCCTCGGGAGCTCCTCTCCCCCACCCTCTCCCAATCCACACTTCAAATCCAGCTCCCTCTTCTCCCATCCCAAACCCTCTGCCATCCAAGAATCATACTCACCAAGTCATGAGGTATTTCTGGCCACAAGCTCCACTGTGAATTTTCAACAGTGTAAAATGGTGTCTGACCAAAGACCTGCAAAAGAAAGCTAAGAAACAGCCAAAGGGGTAGAGCTTCTCCTCCTGAACGAGTCACGGTCCAACTGCAGCCACAGGGGAAGAGGGGTTCCATGGCTTTCCTATTTCAAGGGACATCAATTGTTAAATTTATTCCACTGAATCAACTTGCTCTGCACAAAATAACCAAGAAAGACTACATTGCAAGATTTGTTTATCTTTTGGCTCCATCCTGCCCAGACCTGGGAGTTATCTTGCCTGTGCACAAAGGCCAAAGCCCATGACATTAAAAGGTATTGACTCTGTGTATTGCATTATTCATTTCTCCAGGACTTAGAAAGTTAGAGCAAAGCCTTTTTATAAAGAGAAATAGCTTTGGATTTATCTAAGTCCTTGAACTGAAGAAAGTAGAGAGAACTGAGGATGTGAGGATTAAGGATACAAATTACTTTGGGTGGGGGGCATTGAGTGTTCAAAATGGACAGATAATTCTAGGCTACTGTCCTTTTTTGTCATGGAGAAGGGACTGTGCCCTGGGCAACCGGCTTTGAGACTAATGGGAAAGCGTTTCGATGCTTCAGTAGGTATCTAAGCTTAGAGTCTCATCATAGGCACCAAAATGTCATAAAATGTCCCCGAAGTATTTGTGATAAACTAGACGAGGGTGAAGCCCCAACTCCTGGCTAAACTGCTCAGCACATCATGTCAGTCGGACCATCTCGAAAGTACTCACAGCCCCAAATTTTGTCCATTTGTGTCCCCTCCTTCTCTTGCTTTTGCCCTTGGCTGTAGTAAGGGAAGGTGACGGCGCTGCCCGCACGTTACAGATGTTGGTCTAGAAAGGAGACCGGGTCCTGAGTGACCCCTCCCTGCTCTGGACTCGGTGCTGGACACGCCCTGCCCGGCATGTGAAGTCACCTCTGCGGGATGTACGGTGGGAGCGTGAAGGCATGCGATTAGGTGGGACTAGTGAGTGGAAGCAGGTTCCCCACATGACATGACATTTGTACCACAGAGGGCAGTGAGACTGACGCGGAGAACACGCCAGGCTGGGAGCCGCGGGGCCTGGCCTGGCCGCAGGGCTGCCCCAGGCTTGGCCGTGGGATCTCAGGAGATCCACCTGTCAGAAGGGAGTGATGGTGACCTCGCAGGGTGACTATGGAAATTAAACGGTAGAGATCTGTAAACTGACAGCAGGATTCAACATGAAGTACCAGTGTCTTCCTAAACAGACCACAGCCTCCTCAGCAGGCCAGGACTTGCTTACGTTCTCGGCATTCTTCTTCCTCCGCGTCTGTAACGTTACTGAGGGCTGCGTAGTTAAGCTGACAAACTGATTAGCTACAATGCCTTACGGCTACTTCGGACACCTTTCATTAAGACAGTGGCAGATGCAATCCTGAGTGAGGGTCCCCCCGAACACACGCTCTCAGAGGCCACGTCCTCCCTCCGTGTTTCACCCCGTCGCTGGCACCACCCATCAAGGCACCCAAGCCTGACACCCTGATTCCGCTCTTCTTGTTTACCACCTCCCCTCGACACTCAAAGTGACAAGGTCCTGCATTTCGCTTTGTGAAAAATCTGTCCTATCCATCCCATCCTCTGCATCATTTTTGCCTTTAGACCTGCATCACCTCCCACCTCGACTACTGAGACAAACTCCTGACTGGTTTCCCTGCCTCCACTGTGGTCCCGACAGCCCAGCCCATGGCCAGACTTCCGCTGAAATAATTTCCTTAAATGAAAGTCAGATCACGTTACTCCTTTACTTAAAACCCTTCAGTGGCTCTCTCTCACCTTCAGGGTGATGCCCCTGAGCACAGCCCACCTGCTCTCAGGGATGGAGAAGCTGTGCGGCCTTGCCTCCCGCTGTGTCTGCCTCTCACGACTTTTTCTTCAGTCTTACTGAGCTGCTTAAAGTTTCCCCCAAAGCGCCAGGGGACTGTATTCCCTGCTGCCTTTACTCACTCTGTTCTCTCTCCGAGGCCTCTGCTCCTCTCGATACTCAGCTCTCCAGCCTTTCCCTCCTGCCTCTCTATCCACTCTTCCTGCCCATCCTCGTGCCCAGACAACTGTCAAACACAGAGTCTTCTTTCAAGGCTTGGCTTGTGTCACCTCTTCACTGAATCCTTTCTGACCTTCCCGGCAGAAATGGCCTCTCCCTCCGATGCACTTGTACCCCACTCCCGCCTAGAGACATCAGTCATGTCACCCACAGCCCTTTTTGCACTCACCTTAGGGACTGGGTCTCTCACATTAGACTGGGAATTCCTTGAGGACACACGTGGTGTCATTTATGTCTCTGTCCCCAGTGCTAAGCCCAGCGGCTTGCACAAGCTGACCACCCGATAGGTGTTTGTGAGATAATAAGAGTATTTTTCCCCAATTGTATGAAATTTCATCTTTCAGCAGGTAGCATTCCATGGAAACAGGAATTTATAAGGCACCAGCATTCAGATGCAACCAAAGATTTAAGCCAGAAACGATGCAGGATTAGTGTAGGTTTGGGTTCAAGACTACCTTGATGTTTGAGGTTTGTTTTAATTGCATAGATTGAGAAAATATACAGATTTGGTTCCAGTTAACAACTCAGCAGTTGCTATGTGCCAAACACCTGGTGACGGGACTAGAGCAGAACAAATAACCCACAGTCCTGGTCCTGCAGGAATTCGCAGCCTCACGGTCCAGGGGGAGAGACTCACATACAGCACAAGAGAGCCGCAAAAGCGCAAGGGGGCCAGTGGCAGGGAGAAATTAGTTCCGACTGGGAGGGCTTAGGAAGTCCTTAAGGAGAGCAGGGCTTAAGCAGAGATCTGAAAAGTGGTTAAGACTTTGGTAGGGGAAACTACGGAAAACTAAGAACACAGCCGAGGACAGGTGCACAGGTGGGAGAACGCCAGGTGTCCTCTGGGAGGCTGGAGCCGCTGCCCCTGGAGCCCTGGGCACCAGTGAAGGGCCTGATGGGGAACAACTGTGGACGTGCAAAGGTGGCCAGGGGGGCTGCGGCGGGGGTTTGACTGTGTTGATCATGGGGACTCCTGGAGATTCGAGAGGATATTCTGATTCATATTTATTTGCTCAAAATGAAATTGTTTTGATTTGGTAAGAAGTGTAATTAAAAAAAAAAACAAAACAGGCACTCAGCTCGGTAAGGCTCACTATTCAGCTGTCGAGGAAACATTTGGATTTAAGTCTGAGAATGCTTACCGGGAGAGAAAGAAACGTGTTGAAAAAATCAGCAAAGATTTCATCCTCTAGCAGAATAATAAGATTTGTAGAACCAATGATCTCTATATAGGGAGAGAAAAATAAACTCTTATGAAGCAAGATTGCTTTTAGGGTGAGAAAATGAAGTAACTAAATGAATGATCTCGCAAGGGCAAACCTCAGCATGACGGTGGCCCTTAGGGTCATCTAACTCAATCTCTCCCCCTCTTCAGGCCCCTCTTCAACATCACTCACACACTCCCAGCTGTGGGAGCTCGCCGCCTCCCCAAAGCCGCCCACTCCATCAATGAAGAGATGAAACGAAGGTCTTTCCTACCGTGACCTGCCTTCCTCTATCTTCTCTCCATTTGCTGAAATTCTGCCCTCTGAAGCTAGTCAGAAGTCACCTACATCCTCTTTTAAGGGACAGTGCTCCCATACGTGTAAAGACAGCACAGCCTTCTGCTCACCTCCCCCCACGCTGACGGGCCACTAAGCAATTCTTCAGCGATTCCTCCTTGCATGGCCCCCTTTCCATCTGGTTCCTGTCTCGGTGGCAGGAGTGGCACCCACGACTCAAGCGTCCCACGTGCTTCCCAGGGAAGAGCATAAGACAACGAACTGCATCCCACGTTCTACGTGACATCAGTGTGACCGGAAGTGGGCTTGGCTCTGGGCATGCACACATTACACTATTAACGCCACCATCCTTTATTTAAACAGTCACTTTTCAGCAACCAAAGCAGGAATTTACATTTATTCCCGTTAAATTTCAACCTGTTGGTTTGGACCCAACATTGAAGCCCCCAAAGAGCTTTTTTGAATATGTTGGTGGGGCAACACATTTATTTCTCTCAAGCTTGATCATTGGGCTGCCCGAGTTAATGCAAGGAGATAAACGGACTCTCAAAGCCAAGCACAGAGACCACAGGTGGGCCAGGTGACTTCTCTAAGTCACTGTCCATGCTCTTTGGGGTACAGTGGTTAACTCGTGAAGAAGTTAATTGTTCTATCAGTGGCCCAGCATTTTTCCATCATACCTAAAGTTTATAATGAAAGACTTATAAAATGAGAGAGACAAATATACACGGGTCCTATCTCTCAGTCTAGTTAAACACCTGGTGAGAACAGTACGTGCCTCTCCGCTAGAGGAAAGTCACAAAAACGTAAGAAAACTGAGCAATCCCCTCCTTGCTTCCCCTAATGACACTTCGGTGGTTATTGTCTTCTTATAATAGAAACAATAGAAATGGAAACCCAGGCCATCAAACACTATTGTAACAGAGCTGATACCAGTTCTTGCCCTCCGTTTTATAGATGTCTTTTTTTTTTTTTTTTTTGCTATCTAGTGTTGTAATTTTTATATGTTTTTTCTGTCTCCCTCCTCAGCCCTCTGCTCATCTTTTTATGAGAATTCCCTGATTTATTGAATCTATTCCACATGGATAATTTCAAAATCTATGTTTTCAGTCCAGACTTCTTTCTTTGGCTCCAGTTTTAAATATCCAGTGAGCTATGGGGCATCTCTACATGGACATCCACCAGGCACTTTCAACGTTTTCAAAGCTGATCTGGTAATATTTCTTCCCAACCTGCTCCTTTTCCTGTATTCCTAGTCTGAGTTACTGAAACCACCATGCAACTGTCTAAACCAGAAACCTGAAATTCACCTTTGATTCCTCTTACTCTCTGTTTCCCTCTCTTTCTCAATACTCCTCTGCGCGATGGAGGGGCACGTGATTTCTCCTACATGTCTGTCCTTGCCTTTCCATCCACAAAGCCACTCTTATTTCAGGCCCCTATCATCTCTTGTCTAGACTACTGCATCAGTTTCTTAAAATGTTCTCCCTAATTTAGTCACTGCCACCATATTTTTGTTAAAACCCTTCAAAGACTCTTCAATGTCCTACAAGGTAAAGTCTAAATTCCTTAGTACAGTATCTGAGGCTTCACCCAATCTGGCTTTTGGGTTCCCTCCCAGCCTCACCTGCCGCCACTCCACACCACGTTGCCTCCTGTGGACAAGACTTTGCTCTTTCCTGCACATGCTATGAACTCTCACATCCAACCTCTGCATCTTTGTCCCACATTCCAATCACCTGAAATGTCCTTTCAACCCCGGCCTGCTTTGCAAATTAGTCATCTGGCAAGAACTGGTTACATATAATCTTCCTGGTGAGACAAGAATGGTAGAACCCACCACAAGAGTAATATTGATTGCTACGTTCCCCATCCCTGCCCCACATGGTCACGTACAACTTCCATCACGACAATTAACACATCATTGTTTTCACTCATTGATGCATCTGTCTTCCTCATCAGACTGAGCTCCATGAGAGGAGAGACGTTGTCTTTTCGTCTTTCTTCTTCTAGACACTAAGAGTGTTTGCATAGCATCTAAGTTTTCTGTATGTTGAATGAATTGTTCTTTCGATAGAAGATCTTCAATCTTCTGGGCTTTTATTTTTCTGTCCTTCATAAAGACTGGCATGGATTTGTTGACTAAGATTATTAAGGCGATCTGAATGCAGGAAGCAAAGTTTGGAAGAAAATTTCTCCACCAGTTGTTTCCTGTAGCTGCACACACTGTTGGTGACCAGAGCTTGACTGTGGCAGTGCTTGCATTAACAGCACAGTCTTCGTGGGGTCTAGGAACAAGGCTCTCATATCTGCCCCTTCCCCATCCGACTGTTCCCTCATTCCTGGGTTTCCATTCTCTCCTGTTCTGCTTTCAAACTTCCTAAGAACCTGAGAAGGCTTTCAGCACTCATTCCACACAATCCTGATACTGTTCTGGTTAACAAAGAAACTGCTGGATAACCCCACCCCTCATGCTAGCCTTCTCCCTGGAGGAGGTGCGTGCAATTTAATTCTTCCCTCTTAGTGATCCCTCCTAGCTGCCTTAGTTGTCTTATGAATGGGACCCGATTTGATTCTCAAAGATCTGGTGGCATAAGGTGGGTAAAGGGGACACGAGAGAAGAAAAACAAAGGGCTTGAGTAACACAAAGTCTTCGTGTGGTGTCCCTGAATGACTCATTCCTGTTAACGGCTGGGCAGGGGAGTGGTCTGCCTCATCTGGGGGCTCGAAGCCTCGGAGACCTCCCCCTCGGGGACTCACCAGCATTGTTCATGCTGCCATGCTCTTCCTGCCACTGTGACTGACTAGGGACAGAATTAGTTTCCAGTCAACAGAACTCTGCACCTTGTGACTGCACAGTGACACCTCCTCTACGGGGTTCCAGATTCTACCCGGAAGTGGCCTGCTTGCCTCTGGCATAGACCTCAGTCTGAGGATAGGTCTGGACGTCACCTGATCCCCGGGATTTCCTGGCACGTGCGGACTCTTCCCACACTCAGGCCTTTGGTCCATACTGTTTCGTGAGCATTGACAGTTTCTTTATAATTGTTGTGTAATTATGGATCCTGAGTTTAAGTTCTGTCTCTTTAACCTGATTTAATGCTTTGAGGGAGGAGGGGTCTGTTCATTTATTTCTGATGTGTCTTTTGGATCTAACATCCTTGTAGAAATTTAACAGGTACTCAATGGATGTTTAATGATTTGACATGTCACTCAGATGAGCTGGAAAATTCAACCTAATATCCACTTTTTGTTTTCTACCCGCTCTGTTTCTTCCCAGTTTCCTCTGGTTGGTTGTGGGTTACATCCATTGACTTTGAAAAGAGATTGAATAAATACTAGCTGAATGCCCTCCACGAGGAGGAATTAGGCTAGGTGATTATCCTTTATTCTCATTCAATTCTCAGCCCTGCAAAATAGAGATTATCAGCACCCTCTTTGCAATGACAGATAGTAAATGCCACACTGAGATCAGACTCTATTTGATTCAAGTGCCCATCTTAGTTCAAATGTGCCAAGAAATCAAACCTCCTTTTTACATGAAAAATATATTTTAAGGGGCTTAAAAATAGCCCCCTCGGACTTCCTCACAATGATTGTCTTTTCTGTATAGTTTCCCCCACCACTTCTTCTATGTATCCTTTTATGTTTAATTAGCCTTTCTTTGCCACAGACGTAATAAAGGAAGAACTATGCAATATCCATATGGAAAGAAATTACTTAGAAAAAGGTACCCCACATATCTAAGAATTTTACCAGAAGATTGAAACGATGCCATTTAATATTTTCATCAAATTATAGCAAACAAAAGAACTGGAGGATTTTCTGTGACCAGTTTTGACCAGTGTTCTAATCCTAATCAGACCCTCATTCATCTAGACCTGATCATGCCAGAAAAGACAGTGCAAGCAAGAGGCTATATGGGGGAAAAGTTATAACTTGTCCTTCATTTAAATTTTTCTCAGGATGCTATAATGTTTTTCAACTGTATACTGGGCCAGGCCTACTTTAGGATCATGACCAGTTCAATAAAAGGAGCAGAAAAATTTTGTCCACATAGAAATAGTCCTAGAAATGAGAAGACAATAATAAATGATGAGAAAGGAGATGGGAGAAATTTCTAGAATATCCCCAACTTACCAAGGACTAAAACATTTGTTGCAAGTTGGAAATTTGGAACTCAGCATGAGTTTACTCACAGGGAATAACTTGTTTTAACACAAGTGTATAGAATATTTTAATGCTGGAAATTAACTTTTTGTACTCATATTTTATTGCCTTCAAAAGAGTTTGAAGACT
Organism: Camelus ferus; assembly: GCF_009834535.1. Lineage (NCBI taxonomy): Eukaryota > Metazoa > Chordata > Mammalia > Artiodactyla > Camelidae > Camelus > Camelus ferus. The sequence continues at coordinate 2,531,365 of NC_045716.1, forward strand.
ATACTGTTGTTCACTTGAAGGAGAGGGAAATCATTTTGGGTTCATCCAGGCTTCCGGTCTGATTTGCCACATTTGGATCCCTCTTTACAACGTCCTAGGATACCTGTAAATTAGCCCGGAGAGGGTCCAGAGCACTGATTGGGTCAGGAGCGAGTGCATTTATTGGGATTTTGTGGGGTTTTGTTTTGGTCCTTCAGTCTCTGACCATCCTTCCTATTCGGGATGAAAAATTGTGTGAGTAATAGAGGAATTGCCTCCCGTTATGGATGCCAGAGGGGCCGAGGACGTGGACAGCTGTCCTAGACCCAGCAATCAGATTCTCCATCTAGAACTTTTCATCTTGAAGGGGTGACTCAAAAGCTCAGGGACAATGAGAGGTTATGCATGGTGGTGCCTATGACAACAAGTGCTCGGTGGTGACGGTGCCAGCAGCACTGTGGGGGTGGCCACAAAGGCTGAAAGAAGATGCCTCAGTTGAAAATTAGCTTTGATTTCAGTGGGAGGTGGTGCTAACCACCAAAGACAAAGGGTATGTAGATATAATAGCAGCCATGGCAGCGTGGGTATCAGACTGATCTAACCCACAGATTCTTAGTGGGGGCTATCATCATAGCAACCCTTAGGAAAAATGTGTGGCAGCTCACTAAGATTCCACCTGAGAACATAAGCTTATGGTGGTGGGAGTTTTTGACTGATTCAAAGGTGCATCCCAGACACCTAGAGCAGTTTCTGTCGCATGGAAGTGCTCAGTAAATATTTGAGTGAATGAATTGATATGAATAAGAACAAAAAAAATGAGCCACCATGTAGGATACCAGGTCCCTCATCCAATTTTCAATCCTGAGTCAGAACCAGAAGATCTTAAATGAAAGGAAAGCATTTTGCCTTTTAGGAAGAACTTTGGAATATTCTTGCAAGTATTTACTGTGAATCTTCTTCCTAACTTTTGCCAAAGAGGTCTGCTGCCATTTCGAGGGTAAGTGTGCCCTGGAGTAAAGGTGATGCCCAGAGATTTGAGAAATCATTGCACACTGGGTCTGATTCAACACACAACCAGTAAGTTAACATTAGAGCTAAGACATGAGCTCAGTATAATTTTTTAGAAAACAATATTTTTTTCTACTTTCCTGATAATAATGATCATCTGGGGCACTTGTTAAATATACCGATTCTTGAGCCTCACCCAGACTCTGCTAAATCAGAATCGACAGAGGAAGGACTTGGTAACATATGCGTTTAACAAGTGCCTGGGTGATTCTTATCATCACAGAAGTTCAGGACACTTCTGGAACCCTTTCACTTTGGGAATTAGAACAATAAACGTTGGAGAGAGTGTGGAGAAAAGGGAAATCTCCTACACTGTTGGTGGGAATGTTAGTTTGCTGCAGCCATATGAAGATTCCTCAAAAAACTAAAAATGGACTTACTATATGATCCAGTAATCCCACTCCTGGGCATATATCCAGAGGGAACTCTAATCTGAAAAGATACATGCATCCCAATGTTCACATCAGCACTATTTACAATTGCCAAGACATGGAAGCAACCTAAATGTCCATCGACAGATGATTGGATAAAGAAGATGTGGTACATTTATATAATGGAATACTACTCACCACAAAAAAGAATACAGTAACACCATTTGCAGCAACATGGATATTCCTGGAGAATGTCATTCTAAGTGAAGTAAGCCAGAAAGAGAAAGAAAAATACCATAATGATATCACCCATATGTGGAATCTAAAAAAAGAAAAAAAGAGAACACTAATGAACTCATCTATAGAACAGAAACGGACTTGCAGAAATGGTAAACAATTTTATGGTTACTGGGGGAAAGAGGGTGGGAAAGGATAAATTTGAGGGTTTGAGATTTGCAAATGTTAACCACTATATATAAAAATGGATTTAAAAAACTAAATTTCTTCTTATAGAACAGGGAACTGTATTTAATATCTTGTAATAATCTTTAATGAAAAAAATATGAAAACAAATATATGTATAGATGTGTATGACTGGGACATTGTGCTGTGTACCAGAAATTCACAATAACCATAACTGACTATATTTCAATTAAAAATAAGTCTTAAAAAGTTCAGGGATCTAATGATCATGGAATTCAAGCCTCTAGCCAGCAATGCTGGCTTTTAGTCCTTGCTATTACTGGGGTGACAACACTCCATCTGGCTGCCAGTAGCTCCAGTAGTCAACCTCTTCCAGCTGCAGGGAAGGCAGTGGGGCAGTGATTAGGAGTAGAGAGTGGCTTCAGACAGCTTCATTGAAGGCAAGTCTGAAAGCACAGTGTCTTAAGGAATGTAGGTGTATATCAGTGCTATATAGGTTGCTCTTTTAGGAAAAGACCTAAAAGAATTTCTTTTGCCCAGGCTATGATAGCTCTTTTTCAAAGGTGATAACCTAAGGAATAAAATGAGATTATTAAACTATCCAGAGCGTCACCCTGAATTATCTTAAGAAGTGTGTGTGTTTGTGTTAGTTATACTGACTAATGAATGAAGTAACTGATGATTGAAGAAATACGGTAGGCTACAAACTCATCTCGGAACCCAAAAACATCAAGAGATAAAGAATCTCTTCTTAGCCAAATCACTTCAAAAAACTTTCTGGTCTTTACATAGACTCAAGAAAGTACAACATTTTTTCAAATGTAAGTGATATATTATTGGCAATTCACTATTAACAACATTCCTTTCAACTTCCAAATTTCTTTTCTTTCACAGGATAAGGGTTTTGAGATATACATACCCTTCCCAACAACCCGAGGACTTACAAACTCTTCTCTCTCTTGGATGTGACATTGAATTCCTCCCTTCCCAGTAATTTTGGGCTAAATTATTAGCATTCACAGAGCTGACGGTCTTTCATCTTGATATTCACTTCCTATGAGAACAGGACCAGAGGAGTAGAAGAGTTGTTTAAGGAGAAAATTGAGTGCCTGACAGCCTTTCAGAGAAAGGGAATTCAAGCTCTTGGAAGTTGATGTTTTAAGCAGACAGAATATCCAGGAGATGTTGCTTATTAAAATGACATCACACATAAGAGTATACAAAACCCTTGGGAGCTGAGTTTAGCAATGCAGAAGTCACCCCAGGGATGGAGAGGATGGCGCAGTATGGAGAGGCACTCAGAGGTTATTAAGCAAATAGAAAATTGGATGACAATGAAATAAGTAGCTACCACTTTCCCAAGCTGTTATTGCAACATGGCATCCTATTTTAACAGTAGAAAAAGAAGTCACAATAATTAGTAATTGAACGGACTCAGGAGAGACGGCAACAGAGGAGGTGGTCCTCCAATGTCCAACTCATCTTCGTGCCGCATGGGCCTGGCCCTCGTAGGTGCTCAGTAACATTTGTTTGATTCGGCAGAGAAATGGATGTGAAGGCAATGTGGAAAGCTTTAAGTCCTGCACAAATACAAAGATCTAACAACTGTCTCAGCAAAGGGTCAGGACACTGAAAGAGGGTGAGGGAGAGACTGAGCGAATAACACATTTACTGTTCCAGTGTTCACTTATAAAAGCTTTCGATATAATGTTGACAACCCATGGAGTCCTCCTGGGCAGAACAGCGCCTCCTGATTCAGAGGTTGGCGTCTGCTTTTGCCCCTGGTCAGTCACCTGAGGGAAGGACACAGCACACAGAACTCACAGAACTTGTGTTTTACCCCTTGTTGTTGTGATCTTCGCGGGTAAAACAGATTTCAGCACTAAGACCTCAGAATGGTGGTCAGTGCAATACACACAAGATTTAAAGTCAAGAGAGGCGCACTTTCCTTCTGAGCAAAGGGTTCAAGATACTATGGCTGCATATTAGGTGTTGATGCAACTGTACTGCAGTAATACAGAAAGAAAATAAAAGCTGGAAAGTCTTCCACTAAAATAAACTTTAACAATTCATTTCAGGGGAAGATATTGAGTATTAAGAAGTACAGTCTTCTGTGATTGGTGATTGGCTAAGTCCTGGTCAAAGGTTAAAAAAAAAAAAAGAACTCTCATGTGTATGATCATATGAAGGAGTCTAGCCAACAGTTGTAGGGTCAGCCTTGGAAGGTCTTTCTTGCTTCTATATTCGTTAACCCAAAATATACTTGAGACTTCCAAGTTTCAGGCAAAGAAGCCCCAGGTAGTTGGAGACATTAATTTTATTTCTTTTGGTTGGGTGAGTAAATTTAAACCCAAGCATATAAAAATATTTCCCTTTGTTTAAGTTTTATTCATGCAAATATACTTTAAAAAAAACATCTGGTATCCTGTGAATGTTGTTTTTTCTAGAATAAAATGCCAAATTTTTGTTTTGCATTTATTTTAAAATATGACATTAAATTTACAAGAGTCTTTTTAAGTTCTTAGAATTTTCTTTGTTAGGTTTATAAAACTGCCTTGTTAGGTATATGTAAAGTATTTTTTAAAATCATATTTTAAATTCATAATATGAAATGTCTAAGGAATTTTAATTAACAAAAATATGGAAATGGTATCTGTTTAGGAAAATCTTACGTATCAAATGTACCATATTATTGAAAAATAATGAACAAGTGAAAGCAATTTTAAATAAAATCACTACATTTAAAAGTAATTCTAAGTAATTCCATACGCCAAGTTTAAAAGCTTAATAATTACCATATGACCCAGTAATCACGCTCCTGGGCGTATATCCAGAAGGAACTCTACTTCAAAAAGGCACCTGCACCCCAATGTTCATAGCAGCACTATTCACAATAGCCAAGACATGGAGACAGCCTAAATGTCCATCAACAGATGACTGGATAAAGAAGATGTGGTATATTTATACAATGGAATACTATTCGGCCATAAAAACGACAACATAACGCCATTTGCAGCAACATGGATGTCCCTGGAGAATGTCATTCTAAGTGAAGTAAGCCAGAAAGAGAAAGAAAAATACCATATGAGATCGCTCACAGTGGAATCTAAAAAAAAGAACATAAATACAAAACAGAAACAGACTCATAGACATAGAATACAAACTTGTGGTTGCCAAGGAGGAGGGGGGTGGGAAGGGACAGACTAGGAGTTCAAAATTTGTAGATACTGACAGGCATATGTAGAATAGATAAACAAGATTATACTGTATAGCACAGGGAAATATATACAAGATCTTGTGGTAGCTCACAGAAAAAGAATGCGACAATGAATATATGTATGTTCATGTATAACTGAAAAATTGTGCTCTACACTGGAAATTGACACAACATTGTAAACTGACTATAACTCAATAAAAATGTTTTAAAAAGCTTAATAATTAGTTTATTAAATGTGTATATTGAATATTGATTATAATAAAGCCATTGCAAGCATTTTGTTGTTGTTAATGGCACCATGTTCCATTGTAAGAGCCCATTAATAATCTTCTGTCATTAACTTGAAAAGCAAATTATCAAGCTTTCTATAAAACAATTTGTGTGGCTCTTCCTTAGCTACCCTTCCTCGGGGGCAAGAACTCAACAGCCTTCTCTGGTATCATCGGGCCATGGCATCCCATCACTGGAACTGCACTGCCAGGCGTATGAGTACAGGAATGTACAAGACCTCAGAATGCCTGCCCTGAACTCCTGTAACAAACTCCTATTTACCCCTCAAAACCCAAATCATAATTAAACTGACATTTCATCCACGTTACACCTGTACTAGCTGCTTTATTTACTCTTTCATCAGCCATTTATTGCGTGCCTGATATGCAATGAGCTAAATGAACATTTTGATGATTTTTATAGAATTGTAAAAATGTAGCCATTTTAGCTCAAGCATTTTGACACCGCTGTGTTTTTGAGGTACACACATACCCCTATATCTATATATTTATGTACGTACAGATACTTCATCTCTATATAGGCATGTATACATCTATGTATCCGTGTATCTATGTATCTATGTGTGATCTATACATATGTGTCCTACATCTATCAGGTTGAATTCTATGCTCATTCACGTCCACCTTCATTATGTTTACTAGGCACTTGGAAAGCACTTGCTTATGTGTTTTTCTACCCTCCTCTTCACCCTTCCTGCCTTTCTTTTAAATTGATAACTTAGTACAAATGGAGCCCACGGGCCCCTTCCCATTTCATGGAAACATGGTGCCCTCTGGTGGATGGTGGTAAAGCTTATACTTTTTTCTCTAAAACTCCATTTGGGTTTTTATTTTAGTGTTTTGTTTTGTTTTGCTTTGTTTTGTTTTGTTTTCCTGGATTTATCTTCGGTTGGTTTTACATTCTACATGATTAGGATTCCTGGCAGAGTGCTCGTAGGTGCTGTGATGTGAGGAATACAGAAAGGTCCTTATCACCCAAACAGCAGGCCTGTCCATTCCACCTTCAGGCCTCAGGAATAATCCCTTTGTGGCTTTGAAGGCCGCTGCTAAAATTTATTATTTCACCTCAAAGATGCATGTTGTGATACATAATAATATTTGAAGGCATTAATTTACTACAGGAGATGAGCTCGTTGGTATCTGACAGGACCTCAAAAGTACTCGGAAACGGGACACATCTGCCAAGAGGTGGCTTTGGCATCTCCTCAGCTTCTACTGCTGTCGAGAGAGAACACCTTGAAATATTCATATTTGGGATTTGCTTTTCTGCCCTTGTGTATAATAACTTATCTCCTAATTAATGACCTCAAGATGAGGCCAGATTGTAATAGCAAAAAAAGAATCAATTTTAAGGTTTAAAAAAGACAACAACAAAATATACTTTTAATATGAAAAAGAGGAGGCCTGAGTGAAGTAGAGAACAGTTTTGCCAAATCACTAGGAAAGAGTATAGAGGAAAAGGGATTCCCTACCACCCGAACCTCAGGGCCCTAGAGGAGTTTCAGCTGGGCCACGGGACGGAGGAGCCACAAGTCTGGGCAAGGCCTGAAAAGGTACCCACGGTGGTGGGCGAGAAACAAGGGGACAGGCCCCAGAGGTGACGAGCAGGAACAGGGCAGGACCTCCAGGGGACGGTGCGGAGCTCCGCGGTCACCCGGAGCACAGAGATGCACCGAAGCTGAACCAATGCACTGGGAAGATTTTATTTCTGCCCCGGGGACCACTGCTCATCTCCTGTGGGCCATCCTGCTGGTGCAAGGGGTAAGCCTTCCGTGGAGAGCCGCCTGCTGGTCACACGCTCGACGTCCAGCATGTGCCCGCCAGGCGGCGTTCCAAGACATCGCTGCGCCCCCTGTGAGTAACACCAGCAGGCACCTCCCTCCTTTGCAGTAACTCAGGATGTTCGCCAGCCCCCCAGACCAGAGGGGAGCTGCCCTTAACAGCCGGATGACAATTTACCCCTGCTACTCCTTAACTTCTGAATGAGAAAATTAACAAGGAAGCACAGGGCCAGAACCAGAGGAAGAGGGCTACCCCTAGTTTTCCTAGGGACTAGAAGCAAAGGGGAAAGTAGAAAGATGATGGCCCTCTGGAATCCCTGCCCCAGCCTCACTCTGTCCTAAGCATGGATGTTTTAGCTGTGACCACGAGCAAGGGAAGCTTAACAGATTCTCTGTATCCTGGGGATGGCAAGGAGGAGAGCAGAACAGGTGGCAGAAAGACACTTTTTTTTGCAAGTCCCCAGGAATTTAACTCTGCCTCTCAGAAGGCCACTCCCTGTGACATACAGATGGCACGTATGAAATACTCCCAGCCAGAGTGTTATGTGACACGGCTGAATGTCTAGCTACTTTAAGCCAGTTTCCTAAGACTTGAAGTTTTAGATCACCATCTGTAAGCCTAGCTCAGAGAAGAGTTGTGAGGATTAGAGAGAAAAGTGTGCAGAATAAACAAACCATTGGCTTTTATGTGATATGAGAACCAGAAAGGAGCAGGTCCAGGTGAGTCTTACTTGGAAATTGAAGTGTGTGCAGAGCAATGGGTTGATCTACACAGGCAGAAGAATCTGGCAGACTCTGCACTTGGGGAGACAGGGGTGGAGAAATTCTAGAAGGAGACATACCCTCTGAGCCCTCACTACGTGCAGGATGCTGGTCTGTTCTACTGGACCCTGCAGAGGAAACTGCCTTTAAGGATTGTGGCGATGGTCTCACAGTACAGAGATGCTCAAACTCATCAAAATGTATACATTAAATATGCACAATTGCTTGTACATTAAGTGTACCTCCACAAAGCTAAAAGAAAAAAGAATCTGACTTTCTCTTAGATAAACCATAAAGTAATAAAAAAAAAAAAGAAAGAAAGACCTCAGTAACAGTTCTGTGAGTTCTAGATGGTTAAAATGATAGTTCAGATTTAGTATGAGTACTGAAGAGACCCGGGAAGAGAAAGAATGAGGAGGTGGTTCATATGATGGGTAAATTGGGCTAAAGAATGCAAATTCTTAGGATGCAATAAATGTCAGTATTCCATGAGGTGGGCGAGGGGTATGTATAAAAACCCAAAGGCAGGATATAGTACATTTACTTTCATGCTCTACCAGGGAGGGGGGAGTAAGGGGGGCAGGGGTGGGGAGAAAGGGGAAGGGCCAGCAGACCGCAGTGGCTGGAGCTGAGGACAGTTGAGGGGCGTTGGGGGAAATACTTGGGGAGTTGAAAGCGAAGGTCAGAGTCTACATGCCTCCTGGGCTCCATTCGCCTTTTCTCTGCACACTGCTTGGCAAACCAGACGGAGGGCAGCCAAGAAGGGGGAGAGAGAGGGATGCCCCTCCCGCAGAGTTGGCTGGCTCGGGAGTGCCCTCTGGAGGAAGGACACCTGGTGTCCCTCCTGCAGCTCCGACCTCCGGCAAGTCCTCCTCCAGGTGTCCCAGCGTGTGCAGGTGACAGCAGCCACTCCGGGCTCACCTGGTTCAGGCATTAGCACATGTAGCGATACCACAAAAAGGAGACGCCGTGGATCCAGGCCATCAAAAAGGCGAGGACGACCACATGCCAGCAGAAGAAGGTGGTGACAAACATAATATTGTTTTTGTCATCATCCATCCACTTATGGCCGGAGATCGGTCTGTAGAGCATGAAGCCAATCTGGATCAGCCAAGAGCCCGTAAGCATGTACAGAAAGGCCTTCATCACCCAGAGCTGCCACGCGTCGGGAGCCCACAGCTCGGCAACCGCCACCAGCACCAGCGGGAACAGGGCCTGGATGAACAGGAGGTGGGACTGCAGGTCCACGCCCTCCGAGCCCTGCAAGTGAGACAGCATCAGGGGCAGGATCAGAGCCAGGCCCAGGGCCTGGGCGGCCTGCTCCAGCGCGGCACTCCTGCGGGGCAGCAGGTTCTGGCTCACCGCGTCAACACAGCCGCTCAGGACGAAGGTCATGTATATGGTGAGGTGCTGCCACTGCTTGCAGTACAGGAAGTCTCTCGCGTGGTACGTCTTCCTGATGAGTACAAACGGCCCGGAAATGTTATGCAGCTCTTGGGCCACTAGAACGAAGGTGCTCAGTATCTTCAGCAGCCCCACGTAGTGAACTTGCCGTAGCTTTGCCCATCTGCCTTTGCTCCAGGGAGGACGTGGCGGGTACTGGGCAGGCTGGCTGCATATCAAGGCCCTGGAGACGAGTCGCGCGTGATAAAGTCCATAGAAGAAGAGGGACAGTCCTGGGTACAGATGACCCTCGAAGCCTCCCATGGAACTGAAGGTAGGTCTGACCACAAGCAGAGGCAAGAGGCTCGGGGAATGGCCGTGCTGGGCTCTAGGATGTGGAGGGAGCTTCTCGGAGTCTGTTTATATTCAGCTCATTGCATGCACATGCAAAAGGGAAACGGTTTTGGAGAAGGCCCAGACTTACGGTGGGGTGGGTGTCCTGGTTTCCGTTCTGGTCTTCTGCTTGGTTCACTGATGGCTAACCAACCATTGCCAAATGGTGAAATAAGCATATTCTCCAGCACAACGCCTGGCTTCTGCCCTTCTCAGAGACCATGCCTCTCCCCCCGTTGGTCCCTGATGTGGTCTCTACCTTCCTTACTTTCCCCCAGATTCACAGAACGGAAGGAACAACTCAGAGGAAACGGGGAGGACACACAGGTTACCTCACACAAACACGAGGTACGAGTCTGTTCTTCTGGGTACAAGCAGTCTTAAGAGCCACAAGGAAGCACACACAGCCCAGTGACTCTGATGTTACTTGAGGACGCCAGTTCACCCCTGAGAATCTCTTCTGCTCCTTTCCAGACAGGACTGAGCTGCCACCATCTGAGATTCCTCTCCTTGGGTTTCAGTGTTTTTTCAAGTTAAAATGCAGGTAAATAGGTTCTACTCAGACGTACTGATTTGAAATCTCTTGGGCTGGTGTCTTGCAATAAGCCTTTCAGTAAACATCCCAGGTAATTCTTAAGCATCCCAAATTTTGAGAAACGCTGAGTAAAATGTAGGTACTGATAGGAAAGAAGGTCCTATTAAGCTAGTAAACTTCATGTGAATTAACCATCAGATATTCCCGCTCATGAAAAAAGCATTTCCTGGTCATATTACCCCTCATGACAGCCAATCAAGGACAGGGAGTGTCTCAAATTTATTGTGTTTTATATTGACTTTATGGATTTCCATTTTGGTTTATTTGCTTTTTGTTGCTACTATGAATGCACCTTCCATTTTAGTTTATAACTTTTGCTGATGTAAGAAACTATACTTTTATGTTGATCTTTATATTCACCATCTTGTTGCATTTACATACTCTTCTTACTAATGTTCAAATGATTTTATGTAATCATATTATCTGTAAATAAGGGGGGGGAAATTGTGTCCTTTTAGATATATTTCAGTCTTTTCTAATTGGCTTTTCTAATTGAATTGGCATGGTAGAAATCTATCATTTTGATTGTGAAAGCTTCCCTCTTTTGGGGAAGTGTCCCGTCAAACCATCTGGGTTAGATGGGAGCTGTCATCTTCCAACAGATTCTGCATTCCTAGCCACGGAGTGGCCACGAGATGGGCACATGACCCAGCAGGGCAACCTAAGCCCTTCACCAGATTTTTTTTTAACCAAAGACAATAGCTCTCAGCCTTTTCACAGACTGTATGGCTTCTGTTCACTGCAGAAACAAGCCGTGTATTCGGGTTATATTTCCTTCTCCACGGATCCATATTGTATTGGTTACCTGTTGTTGTGTAACTGATTAACACAAAATTAGTGGCTTAAAACAACATACATTTATTCTCAGTTTCTGTGGGTCAGGATGCAGGCATAGCTTTGCTGGGTCCTCTGCTCAAGAGTCTCACAAAGTGTGATCATGGTGTCAGCCAGGCTGCGTTTCATTCCGAAGCTCGGGGTTCTCTTCCAAGCTGACAGGGTTATTGCAGAATTTGGTTCCTTGTGGTTGTAGGACTGAGGTCCCCTCATTTGCTTGCTATCATTTTACACCTAACAGACTGACAAAAAATAGCCTGAAAATAGTCTGAAAATGTGAAAGAAATAGAATAATTAATACATTATGAGGGGGGATGTAAGTTAATACAACCACTTTGGGAAAGAATTTGGCAGCATACGGCATGAGATAGTGAAGTTGAAGACAACGCATTCTTACTTGCGCATAGCACATAGTAACTCTCAGGAATGCCCACAACAGCACTGTTTATAATTGGCAGAAAGGAACAGAAATACTCAAAATGTCCTTCACTATTTAAATGCACAGATAAATTTATAAAATATTCATAAAATAAAATAATACCATAGGGGAGTGAAAATGAAAATTACAGCTACATTCAATAACAACGCTGTGGTGATAAGTTTCCTGTCAGCTTGTCTGGGCACAGGGCGCCCAGGTTAAACATCATTTCTGGGGGTGTCTGTGAGATTAGCATTTGGATTGGTAACTGAGGAAAGTAGATGGCCTGCCCCAATGTGAGTGGGTCTCATCTAATCTGTTGAGGACCTGAAAAGAACAAAAGACAGAGGAAAGAGGAATATGCACCCCCCCCTTTTTTTTTGTCCTGCTTGTCTACTGAGCTGGGACATGGGTCTTCTGCTCTTGCACTGGATTTATGTCAAATGAATAAAGTAGACTTTAGACTCAGACTGGAACGATACCATTGGCCTTCCTGGAGAGAGCGTGTGGCGGGCCTTCTCAGCCTCCAGGATTGCGTGAGCCGCTTGCTTGTGATAAATCTCTTTATACGTGTCTCCCGCTGGTTCTATTTCTCTGGAGAACCTTGACTAATACAAACATGGAACCTCAAAAACATAATTTTGGATGAAAAAAGAATGTCACAAAATAATACATACTGGATGATTATATATAAAGTTCAAAACCACACAAAACTGAACAATGTGAACACGTATGTGGAACCATAAACAAAATGCAGGAAAACGGTCACCTCTGAGAGGGAAGGGATGAGATAGATATGAGAGGGACACACAAGACATAGAAAATCATGGCAGTGTTTTCCTGTTCTCACGGTGTGGTGAGCATAAGAATAAGAGGGTTGTACCCCACCTCTGTAGAGTCCGTGCATTATATAAATGTTATTTTGTATTTATTCAATGTTAATTTTTTTTAAGAAATAAGAAGACGGAGTAAAAGTGCTGTGTGGGTGAGACTTGGTGCCAAGCAAGGCTGCTTTGGGGTGAGAAGGTAGGAAGTTAGCTGTTTGCAAAGGCGCTCTCTCAAATGCCAAAATGAGCTTTTCTCTAGGACATCACACTCATATGCATTATTCTACAACTGACTTTTTTCAGTCAGCCATATACTGTGATGGAGACAGAACCGTTTTTTTATATAGAAACTCTGCTCGCTCCTGTTCCCGTCATACTCTTTATCTAGTTCCTTATTGATGCGTGCATTGGTCCGTCCGATTTTTAAAAAAACAAACATGCTGAATAAATATCCTTCTTCGGGGTAGATAAGCATAAGTTAGTTTCTGAGTCATAGGCTAGTATCTCCTCTTTCAGTTTTAACAGGCGCTGATACATGTCCCTTCAAAGTAGTGGTGCCAGTTTTCACTCAGCTCCACCGCCTGTTTGTTAATTAACGAGTTCTCCAGATTCTCCTTCCTAAGTAACTCCTCTGGTCAGTTCCTCCCGCCCCCTCCCACCCACTTGTTCAGCCATTACCAACCCTGCATTGTTGCAGCATCTCTTAACCGGGTTCCAGTCCTCATCGATTCCTACCACGCTGCGACCAGAGCGAGCTTTGGGAATAGAGAGCGAGCCATGCCCCTGGCTAATTTAAATTCTCCCGTGGCATCCCGTTGACTGTGAATAAAATCCAGGCCCTTAGCACGAGCTTCAAGGCCCCTCATGGTTTGCCCTGGCCTCATTTCCGGTCCCTTTCCCCTTGTACCGTTTTCTCCAGTCATGTCAGAACCTTCCAGCTCGGTCTGGAATGGTCTTCCTATTACACGTTTTTCCTCTGTCTGAGAAACTCTGCCTTTCCTTTAAGACCCAGCTCAAGCACTGTCTCCTCTCGACCGGGAAGGAGACCTCTCCAACATCCACACGTCTCTAGAATTACACTTGTCGTGCTGTGCACCACTCTCCATTCACTCGGAAGTCTTTGAAGTCGGAGACCATGTCCTGTCTTGTCTCTTTAGAATCTAGCCTCATGCCTGGAGGTGCGCAATGGATGTTTGATGAATGAATGAATTCATGAATGAGCTATCACATAAACACGTGGTCTCTACCATGAAATGCTTTTAATCTAGTTATAAAGACAGAACAGATACATTCAAATGATGCAAGGTCACTCATGCTAAGGGTGAAACACCAGACGTGTAGAACAAATGACCAGAGCTATGGAACTAGAGGCGAGGGCTCATCCCAGCTGCAGAAGTCAGGGCAAATGGGGTCATTCCCAGTGAACAGCTGGAGAGACTAACATATATGTGTCCAGATTTTATCTTTGATTCCTTTGTCCTTAATTAAACACAGAAGAGGCAGATTGAAAGGGTGTAGATGACGTGGCATAATTATAACTTCCCAGAGACACAGACTCTTTTTTGCATAAACCAGTGTTTCTCAGGCCCTTTCTCATTTTTGTCCTCCCTAAGGAAGCTTCTCAACATGTGTTCCCTCATCATATTCCCCCATGAATAATTAATACCTAGATGTACTGTCTATCTGTTTTATGTCCTGTGGCCTCTTGGAAAGCCACAATCCATTGTAATATCTAAAATTGCAAATTTTTATTTCCTTGGGGGTGGTACTTCCCCCTTTGAGAGCACATAGTGTAAACCAGGAGCAGAGTGTAATCCCAGCAAAGAGCCTGGTGATGCAGTACAGAGCTCATCTTCAGAATATATTTCCTTTCGAAAAACGTTTGTCTTTCAGTGATAGGCAGTGGGGGCTGGGGGGGTGGGTCCCTAGTGAGAGGTAGACTAGATGACTTCAAAGATCCCTCCAAATTCTGCAAACGTGACTGTCAGAGCCCAGAGATCTCGGGGGGGAAAGCCCTGGTATTTAATTAGAAAACTAATTTAATTAGGAAACTAATTAAACTAATTAGGAAACTCATGTTCAATTAGAAGTACTTGAGTGAAAATTGGTTTCCTCTCCAGTGGATAACAGGGGAGACAACTGTGGGAGAGGAGGAAGTGACACCTAACAGGATGAGAGGGGTGAGTGTATCTCTGATGTACAGCCTGCAGCCAAAAATAGACGAAGTGCAAATCAGGAGACTCGCCTCTCCAAATGCGGCGGAAGCAAGGAGCTCCCCGCTATTAAGCCAGACATACCTCTATGGGGGCATCCAGCCAGGATGGGGGAGGAGCAGGTGTCAAACTCACTAACTGACGTTCCGTGACCTAGAAGCAAGGCCTCCGCCTGAGGCAACCCTCCTGGTACTACTGTGGACACTTGGCCACTCACTGGCTTACCCCTAGGGGTGGGTCTGATGGGCACAGGCCCCAGCAGTAAAGTATGCATCTTGCTACACATCTGAGTCATCTCCAGAGAGCTTTTTTTTTTTTTTTTTTAAAACACAGAGTACTGAGTTTTGTATGATTCTACTGAATAAAGACTCTGAGTTGGGGCCCAGGAATCTGCATCTTGAATCATACCCCTTCTCCTGTCACCGGTGAGTCCAGCGCAGGCCCTCCTTCACCTGATGCTTGGAAACCATTGCACTGGACTAGAAAACAGCCCCCTGGTCATCAGGCCACACCTGGATGCTACCTTCCTGCCCTCACTGACCCCAAGATTCACACAGGAGCATGGGGGTGACATCTTCATAAAAGCAAAACCCACCAAGACAGGCTGGCATGCAGGAGGAGGGAGGGCAGGGAGGGCAGGGGAGGGCAGGGAAGGTGGAAGAGAGAAAGGGAGATGGAGGAAGCTGAGGGGGAACATGGAGACCTCCACAGAAAAAAGAAAAAGAGGGTGAAAGCAGCCCAAATCCTGGAAAGGAGACATGAGGAGAGGGGAGAGTGAGGGAGTCAGAAGGCTGTGCCTTCTTTCCCAAGGGTGGGAGAGAAGTAAAAAAGCCTCCTTGTCCAGGCCCGGGTGACATTACCAGCTAGTGATTAAGAAAGTGTGGGTTTGAGACCTAGTCTGGCCAGTTACTAGGTGGATATTTTTTTTAAATTGAAGTATAGTCAGTTACAATGTGTCAATTTCCGCTGTCCAGCACAATGTCCCAGTCATACATATATATACATATATTCATTTTCATATTCTTTTTCATTAAAGATTATTACAAGATACTGAATACGGTTCCCTATGCTCTACAGAAGAAATTTGTTTTTTATTCTATTTTTATATATAGTAGTTAATATCTGCAAATATTGAACTCCCAAATTTATCCCTTCCCACCTGCTTTCCCCCATAACCATCAGATTGTTTATTATGTCTGCAAGTCTGTTTCTGTTTTGTAGATGAGTTCATTATTATCTTCTTTTTTCTTTTTTTAGATTCCACATATAAGTGATATCATATGGTGTTTTTCTTTTTCTTTCTGGCTTACTTCACTTAGGATGACAATCTCCAGGTCCATCCATGTTGCTGCAAATGGCATTATTTTATTCTTTTTTATGGCTGTGTAGTATTCCATTGTATAAATATTAAGAGGCCATTTTAAGACAAGATATTTAAGGTATTTCTCTAAGACTCATTCTCCTCATAGGTAAATGTGGAATTCTAATTGTGAGGATCCCAAGAAATATTGTATTTTAAAGCAGGTTATTAATATGAAGTACTTTAAGTTGTTAACCTTAGGGCTGGATGAGACCATAGGGTCTATTTCTTCAAAATCCCCTCTTTCACAAAGGAAGAAACTGAAGCCCAGAGAAAAGTGACTCACAAGATGTCACGTGGTTAGTGGGTTAGTTAGTAACAAAGTACAAGCTGACTGTCAGTAAGAAGTACAAGAGAACTTCAGCTTGTCATCAGGCAAAAGGGAAGGTACATGGGCCAAGGTTGTGAGCCCTCTCTCCCAGGCAGCCCCCTCGGCTGATGGCTCCAAGGCCACAGGAGAGCCCAGCACTGCAGCTGGCCCAAGAGCTGGATGCTGGTCTGTCCCACCCTGCCCAGCCCCTCAGGGGTATTGTCAAGAGAAGAGGCCAAATGAGGCACCCCCAGAACTGGAAGTCCAGCAGAGTCTGTGTCAAATAAGCAGAATCATCTCTGCAGAAGCATCCCACCCTAAGAGCTGCCAGACACCACACACACATCCATCATGAACTTGCCGGCTTGAATGTACCCTCAAGACTAAAGCACAGCTGGAAAAGGTCGTCAGTGGATCCATTATTTTGAAGCTGGGCTTCCTAGTAGAAGGATGTGTTGGCTGAAGTGGGGGTAGTTGGTCAATATGGAATCCAGAAACATAGATGCTTAGGAGCAAGAATTTATCTGTCTTCATCCAGTGAAAGGCTATATTTGGGAGAAAATAAATACTCTATTACTCTTCAGCTGGAGGCTGAAGTCCAGCGAAATCTTTTTGGAGAAGGGACAACCTATCAAGGTCTTCATTCACCGACTTTGTTTTCCCCACAAGTACACTTGGTTATTGATGTTCTGAGTCGATGTTCTGAGCTAAGCCATCCCTTGCTACTTTGATCCCAGGCAAGGGGTGGGGCGGTGGGGTGGAGCCTGGATGGGTGGAAAGACATATCCTTTGATGTTAATAAATACACTGGCCTTCAGGTTTATATGTTAGTGTCAGTCAGTCCTTCAGATCCTGAACAGACTGATAAAAAGACTGAGTTTCTGAGTCTTGTAAAGCTGAGGTCTTGGTCCTACTCAGGATTTATCCTGCCTTCCTTTGAGTCCCAAGACCTGCCCTACCCTCCTGTCAGCTGTCTCGGCTACAACCATCCTCTAACACTGCCCAGATCACAGATTTATACCTAAAGGAAACACTTCAGAGACACCAGTGCCTTAACCCATTTCATTTCAATTCAACAAATGTTTATTAACCAGCTGTAATCAGCCAGACACTGTACTAAAAGCTGGTATTACAAAGATGAGTAAGATATGGCAGCTGCCTTCAAGGAACTCAGAGGAAGTACTTGCCATGCCACGTGGGTCCACAGGTCACCAGTGTCAGCGACACTTGGGAGCTTGTGAGAAATGCAGGCTCCCAGGCCCCAGACCAGACCTCCTGAATCTGGACATGTACTTTGCCAAGATCTCCAGGTGACTTGTACGCATATAAAGTTTGAGAAGCACTGATCTAGTAGGAAAGATCCAGCTAAAGCCATCCTGAAGTAAATTTTATGATGATGGAATAAACCCAGTGTCAGGGGAACATCAGGTAGGTTGTGGTTAATTCTGAGAAAGGAGCAGCCATTGGCACTGAGACTGAACTGGCCAACAACTTGGGACGGGGAGCAACCGAGAGTAGGTAGGAGCATTCATTTGTGGACAATGGCGTGAACAAAGCTCTGACTGCGCACGCTGTGTGGGGGTGGGGTGAGGGTGAGGGTGGGCCACACACACAACCAGCTGCAGACAGACCGGAACAGTGGCCTTTCAAGAGCTCGAAGCCTCACCCCGGGATGGATGGGGCCGCCCAGCCAGCAGGGCTGTGCTAGCCTGTACACGGCCCTCGTTACCAGCACCCCAGGCCAGGACTGACCAGTGCATGGACAGGAAGAGGCCTCTTCCCACTCCTGGCCCTCGGTGACCCCTTGGGGATGAGGGGCTGATGTTTGCAGACAGCAAAGGATGCCGAGTCTCAGATCTCATGCCAGGCCACCTGGTCTCTGGCAACAACTCTGCAGAACGACCTTGGTAGGAAGTGGATGCGCAGATTCCCACGGATTCCCACGGGTTTCCAGCAGCCCAGACAGCCTCTGGGGAGACGGTGTCCTCTTTATTCAGGTTGTAAGAGAAGCTGACTCTGGAGAAAGTTGAGAAAGTAATGACACAGAAAGGAAAGGGACTGAGGTGGAGGCTGGAGGCTGAAGTCCAGTCCTGGCCTGGCCCTTGGCTGTGTGACCATAAGGAAGTCTCTGGGCCTCAGCTGTAAATGAGGAAGATGGACCAGATGATCCTCAGGCCCTCCCCAGCCCCGACCGCCTGTGACTCTGGAACCTTCTAGTTTTACAAAGGTCTTGCCTGTTCCCTTTTTTCAAATTGCTTAGATTCTTCTGGAATTCACTGCTCAGTGGCAAAATAAAACGATCTTCTTGGGGACAGGATCTCCACCCAGCTAACAAGGGCAGCTGGATTATATTGTCCATCAGGGTTACATTTAGAGGAAAAAAAAAAAATATATATATATATAGATTAATTATGAAACAGATATTAAACATCTACGATGCATTTTGTTTGGCAACTGAGTTGGGCACCAAAGATGCAGAATCTTAGATTCTTGCCAAAAATGTCATATACATTTGAACAAATAGGACACATATTAATTAAGAAGAAAGCAGTATATAATTTCACAATAAAGTGTTCTATTGATGATCAGTGTTAATACTTCATAGTGCTAAACAATTGACAGGAATGACTTCATTTATTCTACTCAAATCTATGCGGCAGTAAGTCATTTCGTATGTTTTTGCCTGTAAATAATAGAAAACCTTGGTGCTGCTGGCTTAAGCATTAAGACACACATCGTCTCACTGAAGAACTCCAGAGGTATGTGGCTCCAGAGGTGGCTAACGGAATGGAACCATCGAGGGTCCAGCTTGTGTCTAGTTTTTCTTCTCTCTGCCATTCTCCTGGGCCTTGTCCTCAGATTAGCAACCACCACGGTTTCAAGATGCTGCCAACTTCCAGACACCACGTCCTCAGAGAAGATCCAGAGGCAGAGAAGACAGCCCCTCCGCATTTGTGTGTATGTGTGTATTTCTTTACGATGGGGGAGGACTCACCAGAGTAACTGGACCAGCTTCCCTCACATCGCCCTGACTGGGCCTGGATTTCGTGCCCACACCTAAAGAAAGAAAAGGCAAATGGCTTGTTAAAAAAGCAAAAAAAAAAAAAAAAAAAAAAAAATTACATTTTACAGTTTAAGAAAGAGAAGTTTCGATAGCACAGGGAAATATATACAATATCTTGTGGTAGCTTACAGCTAAAAAAAATATGACAATGAATATATGTATGTTCATGTATAACTGAAAAATTGTGCTCTACACTGGAATTTGACACAACATTGTAAAATGACTATAACTCAAT
Source organism: Camelus ferus (assembly GCF_009834535.1). Classification (NCBI taxonomy): domain Eukaryota; kingdom Metazoa; phylum Chordata; class Mammalia; order Artiodactyla; family Camelidae; genus Camelus; species Camelus ferus. The sequence continues at coordinate 2,550,888 of NC_045716.1, forward strand.
AAAACAATGTAAAAAAAAAAAGAACTGCCAAAAAATAAAAAAGAAAGAGAAGTTTCGAGAATTAATTAACTTGTTCAAGGTCATGCAACTTGAAAGCAGCCAGGTTGGGATTCAAAGCAGAGCCCATACCCTGGCACATTCCAGGTCAGGTCAAAGCCACCTGCCCCCTGCAGCCTCCCTGACCTCAGTCACTCACTCCAGGGTCAGCGGCATCTTGCCCTCAAGGCCGCACTGCACAGCTGTGATGTGCCCGCCCCGCCTCCTCCAGGGCAGGGACTCATTCATCATTTTCTGTCTCGTTTTTCGCCACCCTCTAATGCCATGCTTACTTGCTTTTAAAATAAACCTCCATCTACTCTCCTCACGAGACTGGATTTTCCTCCTCAGTAGCTGGACCCTTGTCCCAGCGAGGCACTGAATTTCCTTTGCCTCTTCCTCAGCCTCACCGCTGCCCAGAACTCAGCCCTAATTCCAGGAAATGTTCAGAACAAGTTAGGGCTCACACTTTGGACCCAGTTCCAGCTCTGCCGCTCACGAGCCACGTGACTTCAGGCCACTGACAGAAGCTCTCAGTCTCAGACTCCTTATCCGTAAAGTGAGGGTATTGACCACACAGGGTTACGGTAAGAACTGAACGAGATAGAATTTAGCACAGCCCTCAATAGATGGGAGTCATTGTTCTTAATTAATATAATAAAAAATGAACACTCATGTTATCACAGTTTGTGGAGCTCTCTGCACATTATCTGGTCTGAGCATCATAACCACCACGTCAGGGGAAGGATGCTCCCTCCCTGTGAGGTTGAGGGACTGAGTCTGAGAGTGGCACAAGCCTTGTCTTTTTCAGATTCTTCTATTACTTTCTATGGTACATTCTTGGGGTGCTCCTCCCCCACCATGTGCATCAGCTCACCCTCCTTTTTGTGGATTATCTATTTTGGGCTGGATTATGCCCACCTCCCACCCCCAAATTCATAAGTTGAAGTCCTCCCTCCAGCACCTCAGGATGTGACCTTACTTGGAAATAAGAGTACTGCCGGTGTAATTATATAAGTTCGTGCTGGAGTAGGGTGGGCCCCTAATCCAGTGAGACTGGCGTCCTTATAAAAAGAGGAAATTTGGACACACATACACACACACACACACACACACACACACACACACACACAGAGTGATTGCCACATGAAAATGAAGGCAGAGACCCGGACAATGCTTCAACAAGGCAAGGAGCACCACAGATGGCCAATAAACAACCAGAAGCTTGGGGAGAGGTGTGGAACAGACTCCCCCCTCAGAGCCTCGGAAGGAACCAACCCCGCTGACACCTTGACCTCGTACGCCTCACCTCCAGAACTGAAAGATAATACATTTCTGTTGTTGAAGCCACTCAGTTTGTGGTACTTTGTTACAGCAGCTCCAGCAAACTGATACAGCCTCCTTGGGCAGGTGCTACCCCGCCTCCCACTGGGCTTGCTTTTCTCTTTGGGAGTCTCATTGCTCCTGCTGGGCACCCCACGAGTCTCACTGGTCCAGGGCTAACTAGCTTTTATGTCAATTTCACGGCTCAAGATCCTTGCATCCTCATTTGCAGCAACATGGATGTCCCTGGAGAATGTCATTCCAAGTGAAGTAAGCCAGAAAGAGAAAGAAAAATACCATATGAGATTGCTCATATGTGGAATCTAAGAAAAAAAAAAAAAGGACATAAATACAAAACAGAAACAGACTCATAGACATAGAATACAAACTTGTGGTTGCCAAGGGGGCAGGGGGTGGGAAGGGACAGACCGGGATTTCAAAATGTAGAATAGATAAACAAGATTATACTGTATAGCACAGGGAAATATATACAAGATCTTGTGGTAGCTCACAGCGAAAAAGAATGCTACAATGTATATATGTATGTTCATGTCTAACTGAAAAATTGTGCTCTACACTGGAATTTGACACAACATTGTAAAATGACTATAACTCAATAAAAAAATGTTTAAAAAATCCTTGCATCCTTTAAACTTGAGTGGTGTGAATTCAGAGAGTCCTCCGATTCTCACTTTTGCCTTGTTTTCTATCCTGAGCTCCTAGCAGAGCAGCTCCCTTACCCTTTTCTGAGCTGCAGGGAGTTTATTTCCCTTACGCTGAGTATCTCCCTTACATTTCCAAATCCAGCCTTTATGCACAAGCCTGCGTTTTAGTTCCCCCAATGTCTGAGCCCAAGTCCATGCTGCTGGCATGAAAACCCCAGCTGGTAAAGCTCCTACCTGGGTCCAGCCCCCCAGCCTCCCCACCACCGCCGCCTGCCACAGGACCCACATCAGCCTGACATCCAGCTCTGAGTCACAGTTTATATTTTACCACTTGGGGATTTGGGGTTTCTTATTTAGATCTTGGATGGAAATTAATAATCTTGTTCTCCTACATCTTATTTATTTTATCCAGCATGTCTTTCCCTACGGAGCAAGGATGGGGGTATTAGATCAGTCTGCTGTGTTGCCGAAAATGGAAATCCCCGGAGCAGTTATTAAAGAGAAGTGCATTTTCTAAAGGGAGCAGGGCATTTGAGTTGGGGCAGTTCTCACCCCCAGATGGGGACTTTGCTGTGTTCTCAGGCACGGGGGCTCTGGTCCAGCCAAGCCGCTGTGTGCACATGTGGGTGGGAGAGGGTGTCTGCGGTCTAGAAGGCGCCTCCTCCGCGGGCTGAGGTCACTCCCACAGGAGGACCCTGAGCGTGGCCCTTGTCCCCGGCACAGCCACGCCTGTCAGGGGCCTTCAGTGCTGGTGAGAAATCAGAGAACGTTGCTGGACTGTAACGGGGTCCCAAACCACCTGAAAAGGACTTTGATTTCTCTTCTCCTTAGGAGGACAGACGTAGAGAGATGCACACAGAAAACTCTATTTAAGCCAGGGTCAGAGCCATTAGACATACCCCGGTGAACTCATACCCTGTGGCAATGACTGTAACTATGGGGACCTGCCCGCTCTCGTTGGCATTATTTCCACATGAGCTAAGGATCCTCAAGCCGATGAGGTGAGGGAAGCAGCAGAGGGGCTGCTACTTCCAGGCCGTCCGGGAATCTCAAGTCCTCCCACGCGGTTTGGTTCCCGCCATCCGCCTGCATCTGCGAGATTCCGCGCCGCGATGCTTCAGCCAGCTGGTGAGCCAGCCTCCGAGGACCACGCCGGCCTTGTGCACGTCACACTGAACATCAGCTCTGGGCCTGGATGTGCCTCTGAGAGGGGAAACTTGCTTGAATCTCCATCAGGAGAAGTGAGAGAGCAATTTGTGGTTACTGGGGTCATTCTGAAAGCAGACCCAGGGACATCAGAATCACTCATATCCTTGAAGTGGCTGTAAGAATCAGTGACTCGCTCATGTGAACCCCAGACAGGACAGCACGTGGCCCTTTTTCCTGATTTCCTGCAGATGTAAAAAAGTCCACGTAAATGGTTTCACACTCTCTGGCAGAAGGCATGTCACTCACTTCTGGCTCCAGCCCCAGTCAGCCAGACTGCCAGGAAATGGATCCTGCCTCATCCACCAGGACCCGTCTCCTCTTTCCTCCAGCAACCCCGTGGCTGGGGCCACTCTGAGCTGCCAAGGCCACTCTGTGCGACCTCAGACACCATTTCTCCCCACGAGGGCCCTGGGACGTTGTCTCCCCGCTCAGTCCTACCAGACCCCTGCTGCCCGTCCCCTCTGCGGTCCGGCTCAGGAGGAGCGATTGAATCTACTCCCAGCCAAGTCCTGAGTCTCATACTCTTCCCATGAGCATCTCCCTCAAGCCTGGGCTGCTGCCAGCTTTTTAACTTCCTAAAACACAAAGGATCCATCCTGACTCCTCCTGCTTCCATAGTGTGAGCATCACCAGGAAGAGTCTGTGTTTTTGGGACAAAAAGAGAGCCACCCACCCTCCAGAGAGGCAAGCAGGAGCCACACTTCAGGAACCCAGAGGCCCGTTTGCCACCCTGGCACTACAGTCAGGACCGTACCTTTCATTCCTCTTGGTGAGTTTCCATCTCTTTTCCCAAGGGAGACAAGGAGACTTCTCCTGCAGCAGGGACACATACATACACGCAGGTTAGAAGTCCCACAGGGCCCTCCTGATCCACTGAAACACAACATTCAAGTAGCGTTTTGGTGGCTCACTCCGTTAAACCAGGAAATGGTGCGCCATGACCTTGAGATCTGACCTTTCTGCTAGTCCCCTGGGCTTAATAATGTTTATGCAAATGAATTACTTGTTAGTGACAATAAAACTTAAGTTTATTTGCCATCAAAGTGTCTAGGAAGCCGGAATTAAAATGGAGGGCTTTTTCCCCCTAGTTTTTAAAATGATTTTAGGCGTGAATATTACTGAAATATGTTGAAATATCTCTGCTGCCTTTAATACGGTATGGTGAATATAGCTTTTTATCAGTTATCTTGTGCTATCATATAAGAAGGATCACCACGAGGCAGGGGGTGGGGTACGAAGGGACACTGCGATTATCTACACTCAACCCCAAACTGTTAAAATCGTTTAAGTTTTGTTTTGCTTGTCAAGAGGTTTTTCTCTAGGCTACCAGCTAGTTCTTATCTGCTGTCGATATGTCAATGTTTTCTTCGATTAATATGCTATTTCTAATCTATGACCTAGTAAATGAACCAGGAAGACAAACTTGTTAACCTTGCACATGAAAGGAGAGCGAACTGGTGCTGAGTGAGGTTTCTAGGTGCCTCTCCGTGATTGTCACTGCTTGAACTTTAGAACGTTGATTCAAGCTAAAGTTTTTAAGGATGCTTTTTATTCTTGGACAGTCTCTATATTCTGGAAACTTACGGTTTCCTATATATGAACTTTCAAGGGTGACTGAAGTGTAACTGTAGATACTATTCTCAGAAATTCCACTCTTTAACACCTAACTCCACGCATAAAAGTGTGGATTTGGACACCCTTTCATTTTTTCCTTTCTGTGTGCCCTCCCTCTCTCCCTCTCCCATCTGATCCTGCCCCCTTCTCTCAAAGCATTGATGCTGGCAGCATATTGCAATGAAAAAAAATTGGCTTTTGAAGTTGGACCATCCAGTTGAAGTCCTAATTTTCCTTATGCCATAAACTTGGAAAGTCACATAGCTGATCTGAACCTCGATCTCCTAATTAAACAGAGTGATGGTTCTTCTTGGTTGTGAAAACTGAAAGTGGTGATGCTTGTGAAAGCATTTTCTAAAAATGCTGCCATTACCCAGCGTAACATTCTCACATGTCCTTAGTGCTAATGTTTGCTGAGAGTTGTTCTGTGACACACATTGAGTTAGGCTTTATAGTTTTTTTCTCATTAAATCTTTATCAGAAAGAAATCCTAATTTATGCTAATAATAATGCTAATTATTATTCTTATTTTGAGAGTGAGGAAACTGACACTTAGGCTAAATAATTCCTAAGTTCACATAGCTAGTAAGTGTAAGAGTCAGGGTTTAAGTTCAGGCAGACCCCAGCTCCCAGTTTCCATTCAATGGCAGAATTCAGCTGTTTTGGCTGATGGGAGGCAGGAGGGAGGAGGGGCTAGTTAGGGGAGCAGAGTAGCAAAGGACCCTCAGATCAGGCCCCAGTGTCTCTCCGTCACTCTCTGTTCAGGCCCAGAGTAGCCCTGGCCCCCCATCCCCACGGCCAGCTTTCAGAGTTCCACTCCAAGAGGAATTCAACCTCCCTTCCAGGTGGAGAGGTCAGACCCGCCCCCCGCGTGGGCCATGGTGAATTTCTGTGGCTGCCCCTATGTGGCTGGAACTGCAGCTTTCCCTTGGTGGAGTGGGGCAAGCAGGGCCCTAACACCCATGGAAACATATCTGGTGGCTTCATCGTCCCAACCAGCAGGAGATGATCTAATAGGACCCTATAGTTCTGTATAGTTCCTTATAGCTCTGAGCTGCTGATCAAGCCCAGGGGCACTGGTTTATAAGCACTTTCTTTGCCTGCCCTTTCCCTCTAGCTATGTACCTGCCTAATCTCTCTATGTGAAAAGCCCCAAGATCAGAAAGGATATCAACACAGATCAAAACTACAATGAGGCGTCACCTCACGTGGGTCAGAATGGCCATCATTAAAAAGTCCACAAATAATAAATGCTGGAGAGGGTGTTGAGTAAAGGGAACCCTGCTACACTGTTGGTGGGAATGTAACTTGGTGCAGCCACTATGGAGAACACTATGGAGATTCCTTAAAAAACTAAAAACAGAGTTGCCATATGATCCAGCAATCCCACTCCTGGGCATATATTCAGAGAAAACTCTTAAAAAGTTACAAGCACCCCAATGTTCACAGGAGCACTATTTACAATAGTCAGTCACAGAAGCAACCTAAATGTCCACTGACAGATGACTGGATAAAGAAGTTGTGGTATATATACAATGGAATACTACTCAGCCATAAAAAGAATAAAATAATGCCATTTGCAGCAACATGGAAGGACCTGGACATTATCATTCTAAATGAAGTAAGCCAGAAAGAGAAAGAAAAATACCATATGATATCACTTATATGTGGAATATAAAAAAAGACACAAATGAACTTATTTACAAAACAGAGACAGACTCACAGACATAGGAAACAAACTTATGGTTACCATAGGGGAAAAGGGGTGGGGCAGGGATAAATTAGGAGTTTGGGATCAGCAGACACAAACTACTGTATATAAAATAGATAAACAAAAAGGTCCTACTGTATAGCACAGGGAACTATATTCAATATCTTGTAATAATCTATAATGAAAAACAATATATATAAATGTATAGCTGAATCACTATACTGTACACCAGAAACTAACACAACATTGTAAATCAGCTATACCTCAATTTAAAAAAAAAAAAGGATATTGAGTGTTAACCTAATAATCTAAAGAATTCAGAAGTGACTGCAATGTCCTGTGAGAGCTTTCCTTATAACCTGGACCACGTGAACAAAATAGGACTGCCGAAGGGGACTATAATCTGGGCTGAGTAGGGTTAAATGGGTGGAACTGTCAAGTTCTGGCCAAAAAGTATTGCTGCTTCTCTTCCATGGGTCTCCAACATTTATTGACTCAGTAGAACTGGATGGCATTAAAAAAAAAAAAAAACGAATGGCAGTAATAAACCTTCTTATGCAACACCGTCTGTGAATAGCAAATCCTCACAGTAAGCATTATCCTTATTTGACAGATAAAGTAATCGAGGTACAGGGACTTGTCAAGGGTCACATAGCCAGGAGGTGAAAGATGGGGATTCAAATCCATGTTCAGCTGGGGCCAAAGCCTGGTGCTTGCCCCTGGGCCACCTGCCTCTCAGACCCACCCTCACTACTCATGTCCCTGCGTAACCTGTGCCAACCATGCCTGGTCAGCGCCTCAGCACCATGTGTGACAAGATGAAGAATGCTACTTCTAAAATACCCAGCCAGGACACAGCTTTCTCACCCTGATTTACGGACATGAAGAGGCATTGTTAATAACAATAATTGTTAATGATGATGGAGTCCCTGTCTGAGAAACGAGAGCCTGCTAACAGCCAGCTTGGCTTTCTGCAGAAACAGTCTGTTTTAAAGCCAGCATCAAATGCACTCACTCAGGAGGACCTCTTCTCCTTGCCTCTCCTGAAACCCCTAGTGAGTTTCTATTTCCTATTAACCTTAATCCCCAGAATTTTATTCCCAGGATGGCCCTAACTCAGGGAAGAAACTGAAGGTTGGATTAGCAAAAAAACATGTGCTTCTCATTAGCTTGGCTGCGGCATGGGTTGTAACCTGCCCAACGTCAACACTCAGAATCGAAACACAGCACAGTAGTGTGAGAAATACAATTAATGTGATTTTCCCGCTATGTCCCTCAGGGCTCGAGATCTCCGGCTCCCTGCTGATTCAGCAGACCCCAGATAAATGCCACAGTCTGGCATTCAAGGTCTTCTGTCAGCTGTGTCTCCAGGGCTCTCTAGTCAAGCCTGGCTGTTCCCCTCAAAGCTTTCTGGCTTGGCTGGCAGCCCCCTGCCAACTCCTCCCCATCTGGCGCCTTGGCTCACGCCTGAAACACCCTCTCACCTCCATCCTCCTCCCCTAAATCCATCATTTCCCTTAAGACTCACAAGACTCCAAGAAGCCCTTCCTACCCAGCCCCAAACCTACATTTCTATCCATTAGCTCTTACTCAGCTCACCAACACCTACCGAGCACCTCCCGTGAGACATCAAGCCCTCCTCTGGCCACCATTTTTTGCAGCCCCTTCTGCGTGCGAGGCACCAGGATGAGTGCTCTGCACCTCACCCTCTTGCTCTGCCCCCCTTTACAGGACACCTCCTCAAAGAAATTGTTTATACTCGTGTCTCAGTTCCTGTCCTCTCCTGCTCTTCTGAACCAACTTCAGACAGACTCTTGCCCCCACTTCTCCACTGAAGTTGTGCTTTTCAAGGTCACTGATGATTTCTATGCTGTTAAATCCACTGGTCACTTTCCAATCCTCTTTTTCATTGACCTTTCAATAGGATTTGATACAAGCATCTGACTCTACCATATCTTCTTATAATGAGTAAGTTTTATTTAAGAGAAGTTAGATAACATCCCAAAAATTATTTTTCCTATTTGGTCTTGTGAAATGAAGGCTGAATAAATATATATAAACACACGGCTAAAGTTACTGCAACTGCATCAGCTGTGACTGTAATCTGATATAAATGCGGCTGCTCAAATAACTGGTATTGCTGCTAGCAATGAATTTTTCCCCCAGATGGTAATCTTCCTTTGATAGATAGAGCAAAGGACAATGTTCCTTTGATTTAAATGATTAAATGTTAAGTGTATATTAACCTGTACTCAGAATATTTTGTAAAGTGGAAATAGAGCCTAGGCTCAAATAATTCAAATAATTTTATATATATATATGTATTTTTTACTTTTTCTGAAGTGAATGCCTGATTGCACATTAAAAGCTGCGTGGGACATGAGGTCATTCTTTTTGCGTGACACTGTCCCATACATTGCAGGGCTATTGATTAGCCCTGGTTCCTGCCTGTGAAAGGCCAGTAGCACCCCTGATTATTGTAAAAAACCCAAAGTGCCCCTTAAGATTCCCACAATGCTCTTTCGGGGGTGACGATTTTCCATGGTCCCCCGCATTTCTGCAGGGTTCATGTGCAGAGATGCCGACTGGCTTTATTCCAGACTATCTTGTCAAGGACATCTGTGTAGCAAACAGCTTTGGAACATACAGATAATGTCCATCTCAGAACAAAGGCTAGGCACGCTTACTGCCTGTTACAAAGGCGTCAGGTTTCCTCAGCCTGGGGTTCCTTTCCTGTCACTCGACCCACTGTGTTCCCCTCCACATTGCCTTGGGGAACAAAGACTCAGAGAATAGGGCAGGAAAAGGCAGGTTCTCTGGCTACTGCTGTTGCTGGCTTTTTGTATTTTTTTTTTTTTGATACTTTCCTTTCCCTTATACCACACATCTTATCAATCTCTCAATCCTCTTGACGCTACCTTCAAAACTTGTTCAAACCCTGGCCACTTCTCACCATCTTCACCTCTCTCATCCTGGTCTATTCCACCATCATCTCCCACCTGGATAACTGCTGTCATCTTAACAGGTCTCTTCCCCAGGCACCTGCGGGAGCCACTAGCTGACCTCGCTTCTTTCAGGTCTCTGCTCAAATCTCACCAGCATCACCCAGGCCTTCAATGATGACCTTATTTTAAATAGCAACCCCTCGCGGGCCTGGAGTATCCTATTCCCTTTCTCTGCTTTATTCTTCTCTAACCTTTACCAGCATCTAGCATATACGTACACTGCTTGCTTATCTTGGTCATCTTTCATCATCTGTCTCCTCCCACTAAAATGTAATTATCTGTTGAATGAATGAATCAATCAATATAATCTTGACAACACACCCCTATAATTCCAAAAGTAAAATTTGAAACAGTCGTGAGAAATAAACTGCACCTAACTTGCATGGAGGGACAGGATTAAATGCTATGAAACAACTAACAAAACCTGAAACCAGGCAGCCTGGGTTCAGATCCTAGTTGGCTAGCCCTGTTCTGCTGGGTAAGATAGTAATGCTGACCTACAGTTTTTTCATTTGTTAAATAAGATTAAAGAGCACAGTCCCCACCTGTTCCATGGGCTGCGGTATTTGTCAAATTTAGTAAGATATCCAAAAAAGGTTTCCAAACTATAAAGCACTGTAAGAATTTGTTTTATGTTTATCTTTAAAACATACTGCAATTTTCATTCCCATTGTCACAATCACAGACTACAGGATCTTTTTTTTCTTATCAACATCTGTTTGTTCTTTTATTTTTCACTTTAAAGACCAAAATCAAAACCTCTGAACTTATACTTTTCAACATGAAAGAATCAAAGAATATAGTTATAATTCTAAAGTAGCATCAGAATAGCAAATATTATCCTTATGAGTATTAATGGACTATATACTGAAACAAGGTAAAATACAATACTTTTATTTTGTACTTACTTGGAAGTGTTGCCACCGAAATCGACTACAAAGGTTTATTCTGAAAAATGCTACTATGAAGCTGCAGACTCAAATATTCCATTTGAATAACTAGGAAACAGACTGAATTGGAACCTGTGGACGGTTTTATAATATTAATTAGCAACAATTTTTTAAAGACATAGAAGGCTACTGTTTTAATATAAATGAGAAGTTTTAAAATCACCTCCCTTTTAGTGCTTTCAATTACCACATGGCCTTAAACCAAAGACTCAAATAATTTCAAATGGTCACAGATACTATTTAGGCAAAAATTCTTAGATGTCAGTACTTTCAATGTTGTGCACATCAAATTATAGTAAAGAGAAGACTAAATAAACAAGAAGCAGCCCCTCTGTTTCCATGAACAGCACAATGCATTACAGTAAACCGAGCTTATATTCAACCATCAAGTGTGGTTCCCCCATTAGTTCACTTTGTGACAGGTCATTAAGAGTATCTTCAAATCCAATAGTCTCATCATTACCCCTCAAAATATCCAGTGAAAGGTTTGAGCTTGGAAGAAATGGAAGACGCTGGGCCTGCTGCACTGCCTTGAATTCCATTTGTAACTTTAGTGGAGCAAATAGACCCTGGATGTTTCTCAGTGCGGAAAAGTTCATTTTATCTTGGTTGAGCTGGAAATTCTTTTCCAATAATTCAAGAGGATGACTGGGCAGAAGTTCCTTTTTCACACAGGAAAAACCTTTTCGAAGAAGATCATGACTTTAAAAGGTCCACTTGGTGACAGTTCAGTAACTGGAATACAGTCCTTTAGCTGAGATCCAAGCACTCTGGCATTCAGTCTTCAACTCGCTCTGTGCACACCCTCTCCAGGATCTTTTTTTTTTTTTGATTGATTGAAGTATAGTCAACTTACAATGTTGTATCAGTGTCTAGTCTACAGCATGGTGATTCATTTATACATATATATTTCTTTTCATATTCTTTTTCATTACAGGTCAAGTACAAGGTGTTGAATATAGTTCCTTGTGTGATACAGTAGGACCTTGTAGTTTACATATTTTATATGTAGTAGTTAGAATCTACAAATTCTGAACTCCCAATTTATCCCTCCCCACCCCCACTTCCCTCTGGTAACTGTAAGTTTGTTTTCTATGAGTCTGTCTCTGCTTTATAAATGAGTTAATTAGTGTCTTTTTTTTTAATTTCACATATGTGATATCATATGGTATTTTTCTCTCTTTCTGGGCATTATTTTATTCTTTTTTATGGCTGAGTAGTATTCCATTGTATAAATACACCACAGCTTCTTTATCTAATCATCTGTCGATGGACGTTTAGATTGCTTCCAGGACTTGACTATTGTAAACAGTGCTGTTATGAACACTGGGTGCACAGACTGTATGATCTTGATCTCCAAGCATTCCTGTGCTTTCTTGTACACCTATCTTGTCTCAAGCAGCTCTGTTTGTATTAAATGCCTCTGCCCCACCAGTGCCATTTATCCAGCTCAGATCCCCTTCTACAAAGGCTCCAGGTCCTAAGATGGGATTTCTTTCCCATTTCCCTATATTCCAGTGGAATGCTGCTGTCAGGCTTCTCAGGGTTTGCCTGTCATTAAAGGAGTTACTGTTCCTTAGCTCCTAGATTGCAAGTAATAGGCTTATTCACTTTGGTGACCCCCATGACTCTTAATACAGTGTGGTTGTGGCACAGACTCTCATTGGCTGAATGAGCTCTCATGTCTGGGTGCAAGCTGGAGGCAATTTATGCCCTTTCACTGACATTCTCTGCAAAGAAATGTTCGCTTTCCCATCTCTTGTCAACTTCAATTTCTTATATGGGCTAAGCTGGATGAGATGGGCAAAGACCAGCAGCACGACTCCAGGCCTTCCCTTGAAAGTCTTGCAAGAGGCCCCAGCACCTCCCCTGGGACTAACAATAAGATTTCTCATCAACAGTTGTACTACTAGCCTTTGAAGCCTCTGCTGAAACTTGGAGACAAAAGAGTGAATTACAGTTAAGATCCTGCTTCAAGTATTTATTGAATCGAATACCAAAAAGTGGAAAATGACAAGACAGAGTTCCAAATGAGGTCTGTTGCTCCTGACACAGAAAACTGGCTCCGCTAGGAGCAGAGCAGCTGAGGCTTCCTTAAGCTCCTTTCTGGGAAAGTCTTCAACCAGAGGGCTGGGGAAGCAGTGAAGGAAATGACTGTGAAAGACAAGCTCTTTGGTGATGTGGATGTGACAAGACACTTGGAAAAGATGCCCATGCCATCCGTGAGTCTGCAACAAAGCTGGGGACAGTTCTATCCAGGACACTAGGGCCCTTTGGTGACGGGAGGGGACTGTCTCTTTTGCGGGCTGCCTGTGGCAATTCTGAACCTCTGTATTTAAACATCAGTACTGACCTGCAGATCTCCCCCTTTTTTGCCCCCAAACTCCATATCCCAGTAGAAATTCCTAAGAATCTATTTCTCACTAGCTTAGGGACTGGAATGAAGGGGAGAAATGAAAGCAGGCAAGAGGGACACTAATGACCATTACTGAAGCACATACAATGATCTACACACTTGCCTATTACAAGTCATTTAAACTTTATAATTATTCTGAGGCATATACCAAACTAGTCCCATGAAGAAAATGAGACTCAAATTATTTAAGAGATTTTTTTCCCATGAAAACACAGCTAGAAGAGACAGGGTAGGTACAACCTGCCGTCCCCAGAACATCCCCGGGACTCCCCTGCCAGTGCTCACCATGTACGCGCCAGCTGAAAGGCCACCGCTCATCCCCGTGGGTCCAGATCCCATCTTTCTTAAAAGGGTAGCTCGCTTCTAACTACCTGGCACAGCAGTCTTGGGTGCCTCCAAGGCAGAAGCAATTGCTCCTTCCTCAATCTGATAGAACATTTTACCTCTTTTCCAACATGTCATCTTCCCCTTTATAATGTGGCCGTTTGTGTATATCTCGTTTCCTCTGCTAGAACAAAAAAAATCCTTGCGGGCAGTGACAGTGTCTTATTCACCTTGGTATTACCCAAAGCATGTAATAAAAGCATTAGAGCAAGTTTCTTGCTCGTAGTAGGTATTCAACTCATGTTTGTTGAATGAGGAACACGGAGGCATTGCAAAAGGTGAAATCTCAGGTACGCTGGTACCAGAGCCCCTTGTTTGCAGCTCAGCTGAACGAGATCTGAGGGTTTGCTGTCATCAAGAGCAAACGCTGGCGCGAGTCCAGAGGGCATCTACCCCCTCCTGGCTTCTACTTCAAAGTTCCCCCGACGTCCCAGTCGCAGCCCTCTTGATCTTTCCCTGTTTGCTCACTGAAGTTGATTTGGAACATGAAAAGACCCAGGACTGAGTATTTCATTCAGGCCAGGTCTTCTTAATCCAGCGACTGTAGACAAAACGTACAAGGAGGGCAGAGGTTATCAGTACGAGGTCAGTGTGTGTAGCACCTGTCTAAACCCTGGACCCTCTGTTCATGGACTTCACCAGCCTTGCGATGCTAAGACTATCAGGAGAAGTAGATTGTGTCTTCTCCTAGAGACATGGTAAGTCTTCGAGGAGTCCCACAGCTCTCCTTCAGTGAAGGGGAAGGTAATTAAGAAATGACAGTTGGTGTGAAAACAGCCTTGTCTAGAGTCCTGGGTGTGGACTAAGATGATTGTTAACAGTAACAGCTACCGTTTTTTTTCTGGTTCTTACTGTGTGCTGGGGACTGTGCCGAGCGCCTTCACGTGGATTTTGTCTTCTAATGCTCCCCGTCATCTGAGGTGATGCTACAATTGATCCCAGTTTTTCTTATGAGGAAAGCGTGACCAGGAGAAATACAGTTACTGGACTGAGATCTTACAACCACCAGATGACAGAGAAAGTGATGAAGCTGAGATTCCAGCCACGGCAGGGCAGTCCCAGGGTCTGGGCTACTAACCGCCTCATCCTGTTGCTTTGTTAGGCTACCTCAAAATGTGTTCTTAGCAGGCAGGAAAGGGATTAACGAGTAACTGCCGCCTTGGACGGTGCCGCTCTGAATGAGGTACCAGTGGGTCAGGCCTTGGTTTTTATGAAATTTCATATATAAAAATTCATTTATTTGAGGAATGAAAGAATAGAGGTTGTCACAGAAGCAAGTGATGCCATGAGAACCCAAGGACAACTCTGCCTACATGACATGCCCGTACGGCACGTCAAGGCCCCAAGACTCAGCAGGACAGTTTGTAAAGTGTTACTAAGCCGGAATCGGAGGGGTGAGGGAAGCCGGGGAACACAGGAGCACAGTAATGTGTTGCCAATCCCAAGTTCCCATACCTTCCATTCTAACAGACATATCTTTGTTTCAGCGGAAATTTTAATTCTAGTAAATGTAAGTTATTCATTCCTATGGAAATACTTTTCAATGAGGAATTGGGGTCAGGACCAAAAAAAAAAAAAAAAGAAATATGCAAGCATAAAATAAAACGCTAAAAATAAGTCCAAATATATCAATGATCCCAATAAATGTAAGCACCTTAAATTCTTCTGTCAAAGTAATAGATTTTCAGAACAGGTTAAAACATAAAGTCAAGCTATATGCTGAGTACAAGATATATGCTTAAACTGGGCACAGAAACGTTGAAAACATAGGCATGAAAGAACACTAGAAAAATAATAAAAGAAAATAGATGTTAGAATATTAACATCAGACAAAAGAAAATTAAAGATGAGAAGCACTAACAATTAAAAGGGAAAATATATTTTCTTCTTTCAATTACATGTAACTCACAAGAGGATATAGCAATTATCAATTTTAATGCATTAACATTGGGGCAGCTATATGCATAAAATAAAAACTGATAGAAATAGAAGAAGAAATGAACAAATATGGAGTCATAGTCAAAGAACATAACACACACCTCTCAGGAATCTTCATATATATCATATAAAAACTATAGGAATATAGAATCATTAGGTACTTATCATAGCATTAATGAAGAAAAACAACATATTTTAAGAAGCAGAAAAAAGTCAACGTGAAGAGTAATGAAAGAAAAAAGATACAATTTCTTTGGAAATTAAAGTATGTTCTTCTAGATAACTTTTGGGTTAAAGAAAAAAACAACAGAAATGGAAAAATTATTCAAAAGTGAGTGATAATGAGAGCACCCCATGTATCAAAACCCATGGGATGCAGCCAGAGTGGCCTCAGATAGACGAGGAAGTCTCCTAAGGAAACCAAAAACAAACGAAAAGGCAACCTACAGAATGGGAGAAAATATTTGCAAATGATGCAACTAACAAGGGCTTAATTTCCAGAATATATAAACAGCTCATACAACTCAGTAACAACAACAACAATAAAAACCCAATCCAAAATTGCGCAGGAGACCTAAACAGACATTTCGCCAAAGAAGACATCCAGATGGCCAACAGGCACATGAAAAGATGTTCAGGGTCACTAATTATCAGAGAAATGCAAATCCAAACTACAGAGAGGTATCACCTCACACAGGTCACAATGGACATTGTTAAAAAGTCCACAAACAATAAATGCTGGAGAGGGTGTGGAGAAAAGGGAACCCTCCTACACTGTTGGTGGGAATGTAATCTGATGCAGCCACTATGGAAAACAGTATGGAGGTTCCTCAAAAAACTAAAAACAGATTTAACATATGATCCAGCAATCCCTCTCCTGGGCATATATCCAGAGAAAACTCTAACTTGAAAAGAAACATGCCCCTCAGTGTTCATAGCATCACTATTTACAAAAGCCAAGACATGGAAGCCACCTAAATGTCCATCAACAGACAATTGGATAAAGAAGTTGTGAGATAGATAGATAGATAGATAGATAGATAGACAGACACATACACACACACACAGTGGAATACTACTCAGCCATAAAAAAGAATAAAATAATGCCATTTGCAGCAACATGGATGGACCTAGAGATTATCATAGTAAGTGAAGTAAGTCAGACAGAGAAAGACATATATCATATGATATGACTTATATGTAGAATCTAAAAAAATAACACAAATAAACTTATTTACAAAACAGAAAGAGACTCACAGACATAAAAAACAAACATGGTTACTAAAGGGGGAAAGGAGTGGAGGAGGGATAAATTAGGAGTCTGGGATTAGCAGATACAAACTACTATATATAAAATAGACCAACAACAAGGTCCTACTGTAGAGCACAGGAAACTATATTGAATGGCTTGTAGTAATCTGTAATGAAAATAATATATATATAAATGTATAACTGAATCACTGTGCTGTACACCAGAAACTAACAGAACATTGTAAATCAACGATACTTCAATAAAAAATAAATGAATAAAAGAAAAATTGAAAGAATTATACAGTAAGCGCTCATTTACACACCATCAAGAACAACAAAAAAGGAAGCCTCCTTGCCATTTCCCCTGAGCCTTCAGGCTCTACACTAGAGCTACATCCTTTGATACAATGGCCACTATCCACGTGTGGCTAGTTAATTTAAATTCACTAAAATTAAAAATTCAATTCTCTAGTTGCACTGGCTACATTTCAAGTGCTCAATATCCACAAATGGCTAGAAGTTTATGGAAAATTCCTATCTTTATAGAAACAGATTTTAGAAAATTCCTACCTTTACAGAAACAGATTATAGAAAATTCCTACTGTTTACAGAAAGTTTTATCTGGCAGTGCTTCTCTAGAATTCGCCAGGGAAATTCCAACATGCCACCTTCACCAATGGCCGCCACTGAGGCCAGGTGCCAATTGGCCAACCTAGCAGACTCTTTACAGCATTGTCAGGTGCTCAAGCCACATATTAAACCTAGACTCTCAGGAAAGTAAACTCATATTGATAACTGTGGCTCACTCAGCTCTCCAGTTTCACGTCACATGGCCGAGCACCTGTAGGACTCGTTCACATCCACGGCTCCCCACACTCTGGCCAATCCGGATTGGTGAGTTTACACTCCTTTTGGTGCGTTGATTCCTCTCCCACCTCAGCCCAGGCCTCGTACACCCTTCTCTGGGCCATATTGGGATCTACTCTCGTTATGGACGTGGGGGTAGTAAGAGTGGTGGGAGCAGGTCCTACAGGGACTAGCATCCCCCTGTGATGGAACGCTCCCAGGTGCGGCCATTGACGGGTGTTTATGCAGAGCAAGACTTTTGTGCAGGTGGGGAGAGAGGTTTCCTCCATTAGAAAGAGAGGTCCTATGGAATTGGGGAGTTCAGATTTCTCAGCTTCACTTGTTTCCCTGTTCCAACTCTCTGAGTCCCACGCCTTCCCCGACAGGTGCTCTCATCTTGGCATTAGGGACTGGTGGGGCAAGCATTTAATTGGCCCTGCCCGTCTACAAGCCATACAGTACAGCACTGGGTTGTTAGCCATATCGGCCCTGCAGTGATAAGAAAGGAAGGATTCCTTTAGACTGGCTCTAAAGGCCTTTGAAAGAACTGGACAGTGAAGCCTTCCCCGAGTTACTGGCAGTTTTCTGAGATATACCTAGGGTTGATTCTGACTAACCTGGAACCTCCTGCCTGAACACCTCCTGTCACTGACATATTCTAATATGCACTCTACACATCACTCAGCATGACATTCTCGAATTCTAACAATTCTCTAACAAGTGTGTATTTGTACATTTCGTTGTGTGTGTGTGTGTGTCTTTACTTTTTACTTTTTAAAAAAATTTCTGGGTTTTTTCCCTCTGATTTTTTTTGGGGGGTGGTAAGTAATTAGGTTTATTTATTTACATATTTTATTTTTTTAGTGGAGGTGCTGGGGACTGAACCCAGGATCTCATGCATGCTAGGCACGCACTCTACCACTGAGCTATACCCACCCCCTACTTCACTTTATATTGTAAGCTTTGTGAGGACAAGATTCTCTCACAGCCTTTAGTAAATTCACGTGCACTGAATTCCTGAGGACTTTCTGGCTCACTCTGACATTTCATGCCAGACAAGGGGCAGTGGCTGAGCCTGGGGCCCCTCAAGAATGTGGGGTGGTGGGTGGGGGGCGGCTCTGAGGGGAGCCTCGCCGTGGAGCAGCCGGCCATGAAGGACCTCCGTGGGCTCCTGCGGTCAAACTGAGCTTTCCTCATGAAACTCTTCCCAGGTACTCGGTGTCCACAGACTCTGGCGCTGGCCGCCAGTCCTGCTAATCATTCACCACCTTTGGCTTCCTCCTCGGCTGCCTGTGGGCAGTGTCTGGTTTGGGATGGGCGACTCCTATCTTCACAGTCCTGGTCAGGATGTTCATGTTTTAATGAGCACCGTGTAGCCTCGGTGCCCGGCCAAGGTGGGGCTGAGCCTCCTGGATGGGCCCTTAAGTGGGGCTCCTGGTCCTCAGGTGGGCCGCTTTCAGCCTGGCCTGGCCGTTCTCGCCTCCTCTGGCCACTGGCAACCAGCTGCCAGAAATGGCCAAGAGGTGGAGATTACTGTGGTGGTCAGGACGTGAGTGGTGTCTGTTTGTCCCTCCATGTCCACCATGTCCCTTAGACCCACAGCTCTGAGGAGCTGTAGGTATCATGGCTAGTGACCTAACACAGCCTTTTCTGACACTGCCGTCCAATCTAGGTGGAACTGGACTACTTAGAAACAGGCGCTGGCTCTTTGCTGATGGTAAATACTTGGGGGAGTAACGGACTTGGCTGCACAGAGGCCACTTCTGCTCAGAGCAGCTCAGCAATCCCCCAGAGCAAAGGCAAGAACCAAAGACAGTATCGGAGATTTCCCTTCCCTGGTTTACTCTTACAGCGCCATGCGCAGGGCTTCCCTCTGCGCCTGCTCTCCCTGAGCATTTAGCTCTATAAAGGTTTCTGGGTGTTTAAACTACCAGCTAAAAAGAAAAAAATGTGGGGTAACAAAATCACTCCCTTCTATGCAGCAATGCCATGTTTCGCTCCCTTTGTCTCCCTCCCTCTTCTCTTTCCTCCCTTCCCTCCCCTTCCCTCCCTTTCTTTCCCCCCTCTCTCTCTTTTTCTCTCTTTCTCCTTGGAAAACACAGATGCCAAAGCTTTTTCTCTTCTCTAATAGAGAAACCAAAGCTCTGCTACTTAGGGGGAAATTGGGACCACAATCCTGTTCTCTTTTCCCAGTCATCTCCCCTCCCCCATTTCACCACCCTGCCTTCCTAAAGCTAGGATTCTACAGCAAAACGTTAACAGTGGTTGTCATCAGGTTTGGAATTGTAGGTGCTTATTTGTCTCTCATTTGTTGCTTATGGGTTTTTCCAAATTTGTCGATAGAGGCTACGTATTGGTTTTGCATTAGCTCTGGTGAACTAGCTGCTGTGACAAACAACGTGAAGAATATCCATTGCTGAAACAAAAAAAGTATTTCCTGACCACTTGTAGTAAAAAAAAAAAAGAGTGTTCCTGAACGAAGTATAGTCCTCCTGAAAGGAGTGATCCAGGTAACCTGTTACTTCGTGCTGGGGCTCCTCCACCCGCAACAACAGATGGCTTCCAGGTAAGCTGTGATAGTCTGTATAAATCCAGAGGCAAGGAAAGTAGCATGGAAGAGTGTGTCAGACAGGATTTCATGACCAGAAAATAATATATATCATTTCCATTCACACTCCATTGCCTAGAGCTCAGTTGCCAGTCTGCATCCACAAATGTAGTTTATCAGCATACAAAGGAAGAAAAAGAAATGAATACAGTGAATTGCTAGCCCACCTATGCCACACCTGGGTGAGAAAAAGAAAAGAAAGTCGAAGTTAAAATGGAATAAGAAAGGTAAGTGCCTCTCTAAAGCAACCTTAAGTTCTCTCTCTTCTGCAGCATTTTTACATTCAGATTCTCACTCTCCCACGTGCAAGAAATGACCTTTACACTCAAGGGCATGGACAGAATAGGCTTTCTGGTATTAAATGGGTGTAGGAAAGGGAAAAGCTGAGGGCTGAGACAGAGCTCAGAGGCAGTGCTGTGGCCTGGGTGTAAACTGTCCTCCTCTCCACTAGGGGCGCTGTCAGCATATGCATGCTGCCTCTCTGCCCCACTAATAGCTAATATGGTAAAGACAGACAATTATGCAGAAGACTGTGATGTCAGCATCACATGAATTTCCTCTCCTGTCAGCAAGCCTGTCCCTCCCAGAGAAACTCCTATTCCATGTACCTCTTACAATAAACCCAGGACCATTTGTATGCCCAGGGCATGCCTCACATTCCCTGTACCTTGTTCTTTGCCATCCCCTTTAACATGAAGATGCTTGCCTTGGATACAGTCCTTCTAATGCAGCTGAATGCCATCTAGTGCTCAGGACTCTGTCTAACTGTATGATGTATCAGACACATAGCAGGTGACAATTAGAATAAAGTTAAAGAGCTAATTCATATTAAATATAAGTAGCTCACTAAGTCTACTTGTCTCAACATACCTGCATTTTAATAAGAAATGACACCCTAATGCCCCAAAATTGATTTCAAAGGTGGTTTTTCAGGTTCATCTACTGTCCAATGGAGAGAGATTTGGGGGAAGCGGAGGGGCTTCCTTGGTGGTCCCCCAAATCTGTCTGTTACAGACAAATGAAGAGGCTGGATAGATGCTCAGTATGTTTAATGTGAGCACACTCCCAAATATTTATTAAGTTTTATGCTTTCAACATAAGACTTAAGATAGGAGTAAGGGATCTTAAATGATGTGCAGATGGTGTGGGTAACCCAGGCCTTTTCTGGATAGTCTCTGTGTTTCTGCACCTTGTCCACGGCTCCTCTAAGTGCCTGACAGCAGGAGCAAAAGAAAGCAAACCATTAGAGGGAGGGACAAGTGTAACCAGAAACATCTCGAAGGCCCAAAGAGACCGCGTGAGAGCACATATTCTTACAGGTGCACACTGGAAAATATTTATCTTCCTCCTTTGGCAGAAGTCACCCAGTCCCCAGTGTACTGGAATGGAATGGAACGGTGAGACCCACCCCACCAAAGGTGTCAGCTCCTGTCCAGAACTTTCCATCCTGCCTGGGAGCAGTGGGCAGAGGGAGATGATAAAAGTAAGCAGACATTAGCTCTGCATACACAGCCCAAAACTTGAGGGGCCCTTCAGGGAGAGGTCCTGAGTTTTACTCTTCTCTCCTCCGTTAGATGGATACATTCTGCTCTGTCCTGTTTCTCGTGTTGCTGGCGGGGAGGTTTTGCCCTCACCAGCTAGAAAATAGCCTCCTTAAGGGCAGAGGCTGTCGTATCCTAGGTACCTAATTTGCTCTGCACATTCCTGAAGAGTATAATGTTTCCTTCTACACAGTTAATGCTTAATAAAGTCTCATTTGCTTCCAGAGCCTCCCTGCCCTGTCTCTCCTCAGTGTAACATCTGACTGCTCTGTGAGCGCTCAGGGAGGCATCAACGGTCTGAAGTCTGAGTTTCCTAAACAGCAGGTCCACTCTCTTTCTGGTCTGTGTGTAAAAACACTCCACTGAGCTATTTAAAATAGTTTCTCAGAGGAGGGTATAGCTCAGTGGTAGAGTGCATGCTTGGCATGCACGAGGTCCTGGTTTCAATCCCCAGTACCTCCACTAAAAACAAATGTCTATATATAAATAAATAAAGTAAATACATTACCGCCCCCAAATAAGTAAACAAAAAAAAATTGGACATGTTAAGAAAAACAACAAAAAAAGATGAGTTTCTCTGTATATAGTTGCTTCTTATCTCTACATCAGGTATGCCCTGGTAGCTTTCCAGGAGCCTCCATAACTAAGACTCCAATGAGTTGATTTGTCCAAAGACTCAGGGCTGGTCAGAGAAGGCACAGGGACTTAAGCTGATAGGTGAGAAAGTCAAGCCCCTGCTTCTGTCATCTGGGCTCCACTGACTTTTCTGCAGAGATGGGGGTGACCAATCCAGACAACAAAATGGGTAGAAAGTGGGTACAGGTCAGAGCGGAGCCTGGGACATGCTGCTTTGACTGTTTCTAACCCCTCTTGCTTCTTCGCACTTGGTTGCTGGGCTCTTTCCCATTGTTTTCCTTCTGGGCTTTCATTTTTTTCCCCCATTTTTTAATACAGTCATGGTAAGTGATGAAGAAATGCAGAAAACGCTTGCTCATTGCTTAGCAAGTCATTTGTGTCCCAGTTCTAAACAAATCTCTGATAATTAATGAATTTCTCCCAATAGAATACCTCATAAAACATATCTTCTGGTAACATACCTGCACTTGTAGAAACATATTTAAATTAAAGTCACTCCCGATAAAAAAAAAATTCTCAACATGATTTTAATAGAATTCAACAAACCCACTCTAAAATATACCTGGGAAAGAAATTTAGAGAAGAGCCCAGGTTTCTTATTTTTTCCCCCTAGAAGAAAAATGAGGAATAAATTGCCTCATCTCATAATACATTATAAATATTCAATAATTAAAACTGTGGTGTAGGAGCAAGTACCATATGCTGACATTAACATAGTGTCATGTAACAGAGACCCCAGAAACAGAAATATGTGAGAATTAAATAAATGTTAAGAACGGGCTCCTCAATCAATGTGAGGAGTAAATGACTCTATTTGGGGGAAAAAAAAAAACACAGCCTTAGTTTCTACCTCATACAATACACACACAAAAAAAGAATTACAGGGATTGAAAAGTTAAATATGAGCAATAAGACTAAAAAAGTTTTGAAGGAAATAAAGGAAGATATTTTATACTAAAAGACATGAAAAGCTTTCTTGAGCAAGAAAAAATACTCTGAAAAGATTATCCATTTTATTTAGATTTCCTATAAATAAAAGACACAAGAAAAAGAGATAAAGGGTCACTAGGAAGAATATTTTCAATGTATGTAACACACACACACACACACACACAGAAAATCGACACCTAGAATATATAGAGATGTTCAAATATTAACAGACAAAGAAACAAAAAGGCAACCTAATATAAAAAATGGCAGAAGATATAAGTAACTATGTCTCAGAAGAAGAACAAATGGTTAAAAACAAACAAAAATGTGCTAACCTAAACAATTTTGAGAAAAAGCAGATTTAAATACAGTTGGATCTTTTTTTCACCAGGTTGTCAAAAATTGTCACAAGAATTGAAAAAACAGTATTACCTATTGCTGAAGAAGATTAGGGGAAAACAGATTATCATACAGTGAAGGTGGCAATTGGTGAAGTGGTCTACCTTTTTTTTTAAAATTTTTTATTTATTTACTTATTTCATTTTTTATTAAGTACCATCAGTTACAATGTGTCCATTTCTGGTGTACAGCACAACATCCCAGTCATGCATATACCTACATATATCGGTGGTCTACGTTTTCTTGAAGGCAGTTTGGCAGAGTGTGCCAGAATGTCAAGTGCATATATCCTGCAAGCAGACAATCCTGCTTCCTGCTACCCGTACTGGACATCTGTCACGTGAGCCTAACCATATCTTTGAAATAGATTCCCAACATTTTGGTCAGTTTCCACATGGTCAGGCCTGCCTTCCTGGCAGATTTCTGTTTTTAAAGCCTGGCTTCCCTTGTGGCTAGCTAGGGCACAGGCCTGTGACCAATTGGACACATGCACTTAAGGCTTCAACTCAGAAGTGAGCAGTGTAATGAAATTGAATCTGCATGGGGTTTCGCTCCTGTAGCAAGAGCAGTGGGAAAGATGGTAACCTCTGTTCGTCACCAGGCTGAAGTGCCCTGGAGTTTTGAGGTCAGTGCCAGGAGCAGCAACCGAAGCCCATTTTGACAGTGAAGCTCTGGACCCTTGTCCGTCAAACTTAACCTGGAGCATTTCTCCAGCCTCCCTAATGATTCTGTGAACTAACTGCTATTTTAGTAAATTCCTTTCCCTTAAACTAGCCAGAATGGATTCTCGTTGTCTGTAGCTAAGAATCTCTTACACTGTGTCTATTCCAGAAATACACATTCACACAAAAAAGCATGTACAGGAATGGTCACTGAATCATTGTGTCCATAGGGAACTTTAAATAATGCGTTCACCAATAGGGGAAAGGGTAAATACAACATAGGGTACTATGCAGAAGTTAAAAGGAACAGGGAAGGTCTGTGTCCTGACATGAAAAGGTCTTCAAGATAAAAGTGGAAAAAGTTAAATGTAGAAGATATGGGGCATATAATCCAGGTTTTGGAGACAAGCATGTTCATGTTAACTTCAGAAAGTCTTACATTTTCTCCTGACACTTGTCAAGAATGGTTAGGACCACAGGGCATTCATGAAATGGGACATCTTCATGGGCGTGGTGACTTGCTTTGCTTAACGCACCCCACAGCAGATTTTATCTCCATTTGAATAATGATCCAGTGGGATTTTAATCTATAACTAACGTGACTCTGTAATTTATTATCAAACCTGGACACTGGAAAAGGAAAGGACACAAAATTAATCCTTCCACTGAAACAATAGGGAAAAACCAAACAACTTCAGACAAATAAGGATCCATGGTTACCCTATCATAACCTAAAAAGAGCTGTGTATCTTCAATCTGCCCCTCCAAATCCATCTTTCGTCTCCACCCTTCTCCCTTTCCCAGGAGTGTGTCCTGGTCTGTAGCACATCACTGAGCTCCTTTATCCTCTGGCTTTGGGCAGCGCTCAGCCAATGACGAGCTCCCGCAGGAGGATGGAAAGAATAGTGAGATCAGGGTGTCATTCTCTTAGCTGCTACCCCCGGGGTCAGCTCGGGCTGGCAGTACCCCGCCGCTACCACACCATCAGTATCGGTTTCCCAGGTTGCCATAACAAATTACCACAAACTTGGTATCCTAAAACAGTGGGAATCTATTCTCTCATAGCAATGTAGACAGAAGTCCAAAATCAGGGTGTGGGCAGTGCTGGTTCCTCCTGGAGGCCCTCAAGGAGCCCCTGTCCCATGCTTCTCTCCTCGCTGCTGCTGGCTGCTGGCAATCCTTGGTGTTCCTTGGCTTGCGGGTGCATCCCTCCAATCTCTGCCTCCATCTTCCCATTGCTGTTCCTCTGTGCCTCAAACCTCCCTTTCTCTTACAGGCTCACCTGCCATTGGTTTAGAGCCCACCCTAAATCCAGGATGACCTCATCTTGAGATCCTTAACTTAATTATATCTGCAAAGACTCCTTTGCCAAATAAGGCCACATTCACAGGTTCTGGGAAATATCTTCTTAGGGGCCACCATTCAACCCATGACATTGTCCTTGCAAACACCAGGAATTTCTCCCATTCTATGTCCCTTGCAGCCTAGAGGGAGTAATAACTCCAACTGTTACTCAGCTACCCTGTAATGTCCTTGCACCCTACCCACATCTGTGTAAGAAGTACCTTTATTAAACCTTCCCTGAACTACTCCAGTTCGGGATGCCATCTGTTTCCTGTTGGGACCTTATCTGAAATACCAGTGGAGTCATTGCTCAGGAGGCCAGAAGCCTTAAGCAGAATTCACTCCCAGATTATTTGGAACAATGACAAGTGAAAATTTTTTACAACTGAATTTCACAAAAATGAACATACAATAAAGAAGACTAATTTATAAACATGTGGGTAATACATTGTGGGGGGGGGGGTCTTTCAAATTCAATCAGGATGACCAAAAGATTAATTAATTCATTCAAAAATCCTAAAACAGCTACTATTTTCCAGGTACTATGCAGGAATTAGCAATATAATAATGAAAAAGGTCCAAAGATGTGCACAATTATATTGCAACTTACAGTGATGAATGAAAAGAAGGGTTGGATGGTGTGGTAAGCAGAATTCCATTGGCCCCCACGATCCCTCCCCTGGTGTACATGCTCTGTACAATCCCTTCCTCTTGAATGTGCGTGAAACCAGAGCATATAATGGAATACTCCCGTGATGAGTTACTAATCAGTTGAGTTATGAATTAGTGAAAAGAGAAAAAGACTGTGCTGATTGGCTAGTCAAGTGTGGTCTTCACAAGGGCAATCGTCAAGGAGATGCTCTCTTGTTGGCCTGGAGAAAGCAAACAGCCGTGTTGTGAACTTGCAGTGAGGGCCGTGAGGCAAGGGACTGCAAGCGACCTCTAGCTGCCGACAGCCAGCAGGAAGACGGGGGCTTCAGCCCTAGAACTGGAAGGGGCTGAACGCTGCCAACAGCCAGGGGGCTTGCAAGAGGACCCTGAGCCTCAGATGAGAATCACCACCCCAGCCAATGCCTTGATGTCAGCGTGGTAAGATTTTGAACAAAGGACTTAACTAACCCATTATGGATTCCTGGCCCATGGAAACTGTGAGATAATCAATTCGTGTTGTCTACACTCCTAATTTTCTGTTAATTTGTTACACAGCAATAGAAAACTAATCACAGGCGGTATTCGTTTTGGGGTGAAGGTTTACCCAGCGCTGGTCAGTGATGAGGAACGCTGTGTCTCATTAAGGTGTGTGGCCCTGATGCTGGAAGAGCGCATCCAGAATGAAGCAGAGGTCCTTATGAGAATGAGAAGCTTCTGGACCATCACGTTCTCGTGCTCTGGGTCTATAATCATAAGGCACCTTTGTGAATTTTCTTTCCTGGGCCCCAGAAACAGTGGCTTGGACAGGACATGAGAATTCTAGACTTTGGGATACAGAAGGCAGAGGAGGGAGGTGGGTGGGAGTAATCAACTTTACCTCTCAGGTAATTTGCACATCAAAGTTGACGGCCTGTGGAATTCATATGAGATTCCAGTGGGCCTGCTGGAGGCCTGACAGACAATGTAGATTAATTAACTGACTTCAAACAGATAAACCCTTAAATCATATTGGCTTAACCCAACAGGAGGTGATTTCTCCCACACTCATAAAATTAAATGCCAGCGTTCCTGGTCAGCAGGCAGGCTCTCCCCTGGCCTTTCAGAGCCAGACTCTCTCCTTCTTGCGCCTTAGTCCTTCTCAAGTACCTCACAATCTTCGGTATTCAGCCGGCAGGTACGGAAAAAGAAAGGGTGAAGAATAGGAGAGGTTTCTGTGGGGCACGTCTCTAAGCGCTGTGCGTCTTCCACACACAGTCCCCTGGCCCAGACTCAGTCACTGAACAGCTGGGCAACGTGGTGCTTGGCTGGGTGGCCACTTCCCAGCCACACTCTACATCGTGGGAGGGGAGTGGTCAGAGACAGATGCATCTCCCACAGGGAATTCTGAAACTTAGTGGGGTTCCCAAAACACAGAATTAAGAATCCTGCACAAGAGGGCACAAAGGTGAACTCCTAACTTGGGGATGCATATTCTGGTTTGGAAGAGGAATGATCTATGGTGAGACAGACTCAGGAACCTTGAGTTCTGTCCTCAGCCACGGGTGCGAGTTGATACCATAGCTATAAAGGAAGAAACAGGTATAACCGAGGTCAGTATGTGCGTCCACCTTGCCACCAGTTTCCAGAAGAAAAAGAGATCTGCAGCTGTTGAAATGTGATCCTCAAGAGTATCTGAAATCTACCCTACAAACTATGAAACCTAAGTCATGGTTGTGCAATGAGGTATAAATCTCCCATTCTAGGAAATTTCAAAGAGAAAAATTATGAGCTGGTGCACCGGGAGAAAGAAAGCAAGTAGGTCCTTCCAAACTAAGAAATAAGAAAGCTGCTTTCCATCTCTTGTGGGCTTTGTTCTGGTAAGTCAGTGACAAACCCCAAGGCTTAGTAACCCTCACTTGAAATGAGATGAAAAGTGTCTGACCCATGAACAAACGGGCTGTCTCTGACCTTGTTCTGATTTCCATGGACGCCCTCCCTGTGTGTTTCTGCTCAAGCCCTCACCTCTGGCTTGCTTTCTTCCTGTGGCATATTTCTGCCTAACGGCAAGGTGAGATGGAATGTCTTTTTGATGATGATTATGATGACAATGCCCATTTTAAACAGAAAGGAAGTAAGTTAAAAGATGCTTTGGGAAAGCATCGTACTAAAATCTCAGTCATCAAGTTCATAGCATAGCTGTCTGGATGCCTTTTCTGACCAAATGATGAACTGGTCTTTTCACTGAAACTTTAAAACTGAGTCAACATGTCATTCTATACTGTCCAAATCTGCATAACCCAATACGTCAGCCACTGGCCACACGTAGCTGTTGAGCCCATAACACGGATTTTCCTGAATTGAGATGTGCTGTTCGTGTAAAACGTTAACACCGGAGTTTATAGACTTAGTATGAAATATGGAATCTAAAATTCTTCATTTATAATGTTTTTATTAATTACACACTGAAATTATATTTTGCACAGACTGACTGAAATATAATATCTGATTAAAATTCTACACTGGAATTTGACATATTATAAAATGAATATAACTCAATAAAAAAAGTTAAAAAAAATTTTAAAAACAAGACAAATAAATAAAATTTCATCTTTGTATGTTTTTAATGTTCCTGTTAGAAAATTTAAAACTACCTGTGTGACACTTGATTTCTATGGAACAGAGGTAGTCTAACCACTTCTCTAGCGTTGTGTGTGTGCTTGGCTGTGTGTACAGAGGTGCGTGCCTTCAAATTGTTAAGTTCTCTGAGAGTAAGAACTATGTCATATACTCATTTTATTTGCCTGCTGCACCCAGTAGGATCCACAGCCTTTAGTAAATTCACATGCACTGAATTCCCGAGGACTTTCTGGCTCACTCTGACATTTCATGCCAGACAAGGGGCAGTGGCTGAGCCTGGGGCCCCTCGAGAATGTGAGGTGGTGGGTGGGGGGCAGCTCTGAGGGGAGTCTCGCCATGGAGCAGCCGGCCATGAAGGACCTCCGTGGGCTCCTGCGGTCAAACTGAGCTTTCCTCATGAAACTCTTCCCAGGTACTCGGTGTCCACAGACTCTGGCGCTGGCCGCCAGTCCTGCTAATCATTCACCACCTTTGGCTTCCTCCTCGGCTGCCTGTGGGCAGTGTCTGGTTTGGGATGGGCGACTCCTGTCTTCAAAGTCCTGGTCAGGATGTTCATATTTTAATGAGCACCGTGTAGCCTCGGTGCCCGGCCAAGGTGGGGCTGAGCCGCCCGGATGGGCCCTTCAGTGGGGCTCCTGGTCCTCAGGTGGGCCGCTTTCAGCCTGGCCTGGTTGTTCGCGCCTCCTCTGGCCACTGGCAACCAGCTCACGGCCGCCAGGAGCAACGGGGGAGAGGAGTTTGGGAGCTGGAGGAAGCTCCGCTGCCCCCACCTCACTAGCATCCACAGCCTCGAAGTTCTAGAAGCAACATTAAGAGCCACCAGACGCAATCCCTCTTGAGGCCTGCAGGCCCCAGGCTTCCCGTCCGGCCCCGCTGATGCGCGCAGAGCAGCGCTGGCCCCTCTGCTCCTCCCAGAGCAAAGCCAGGAAGCCAGGAGCACCCCTGAGGCTCTCTCCTCCCGACGCCAGGGGTGCCACTCACATTCCCCCTTTGAATCGCCTCCGTCTGAGTGTGGAGCTTTACAGGTCCTTCCAGCTGTTTCACTGGCTCGCCAAAAGGGAGACAGAAAGACACATGCTCACTCTGTGCGACAGCATTCGCATCCTTTACTTTCACTTCAATAGTTAAGTTCAACGCTAATTTTCTTCAGCTGAGGGGTGTGACAATCAAGGGAAAAGGGGAATCAGAACCTAGATTTCTGACTTCCAGTCGGTGCATTTTCCACTTCATGCTGCCTCCTGAAAAGTGTATTTCCACACGTCAGTGGTAACAGTGGTCACCTCCAGATTATGGGATTATAAATGATTTGTAATGTTCTTCTATTTGCTAATGTATTTTACCGAGTTTTCTAAAGTTATTATACATTAATTGAATTTTTAAGTAAATACCTAAAGTTAAAATTTTAAATAAGCAAATTTCCTCCGAAAGCTGAATTAAGCTTTGCTTTTCTAACCAACCTTTACACTCAAATCCCTAGCCCCACCAAATCTCTCAGTGGCAAAAAGAAATCGGAATTACTGCCATCCTCAAGAGCAGAAAGAAATCTAATTTTTTCTGGAATTAAGTAGACTTGAGAAAGAGTAGGTACCTGGGAAGGAGTGCGGTCTCAGAGGCAGTGCTGTGACCTGGATGTAAGTTCTCCTCCTCTCCACTAGGGGCGCTGTCGGCATACAGGTGCTGCCTCTCTGCCCCCAGCATTGCTTGTACTGTGAGGACAGATGATTATGCAAAGACTGTGGCATCCACACGGTTCATGTTGAGCAGTGAACTTCCTCCTCCTTCAGCATAATTTTCACCCCCAGAGAAACTCCCATTTCGTTTACATCCCACAACAAACCCACAACCGTTTGTGGGCATCATATCCCCTGTACTTTGTTCTTCTCTGCCTTTCACCCAAGTGGCTGTTATCTGGTGCCTAGGACTGTCTTCTGAGATGCAAGGCGCTAGGGGAGTGATAGACAAATGAAGCCGATGGGCTAATTCACATTAAACTACAGATGGCCAACAACAGCTCACTGGAGTCACTCCTGTCCACCGCATCTGCGTTTTGCGGGCTTCACCTTAATCCTTTACATCAGTTAGGGACAGATCATGGGAATACGGGTTTCTTATGGCTATCAGACCCTACGCATTTGTAGCGAAGAAGCCTTGGAAGGCTGTGTGATGGGCCGCGGGTGATGTCTGCTCAATGCAGGCAGCAGTCAGGAAGAAGCCTATCACACAAAGAGCAAGGACAAACTGAGACCTACGAAGACAGGCTGCAGCCAGTGTCTGCCTCTCACCAGCTCCTGCGTCAGTGGCTGGCGGCCCGTGGGGGGAGCTGGTGCCCTTCACACTAAGAGCAGCTGAGGGAGCTCTAGGCCTGGCTGCCCGTGCAGGGAGGTGAGCCAGCGAGTCAGTAACTGAGGGCCCGAGCTACGGTGGCTCCTGGTCCCCGACGCCTTCAGAGTGTCTTAGGCTGCTGCTTCCCTTCCACCTTCAGACCCTCACGTAAGCGTCTCTTGTCGCCAACCCAGCCTGGAACCACAGGGAAGGGCACTCCTCAAACACGGCTCAAGCTTGGTTAGGTTGACACAGTGCAAAAACTACCACTGTCCCTAAAATAAACGCCAAAAGGTAGCTTTTCAAATCCATTTACTGGGCAGTGGAGATGCTGAACTGGGGGCGGACACAGGTGGGGATGTGAAGAGGGAAGGGGACGCGAGGGAGGGAGCTTGCTTGGTGATCCTCAGAATGGGTCTATAAGAGAACAGGAAAGCCAGGTAGGTGTGAAATATGTATTACATGCTCATATATCCAAATGTTTTTAAGTATATGTGTCCAAAAAGAGAACCTTGCAATTGGGCCAAAGTTATGTCTGAGAAATACTGAGGGGCACTCAAGGACCTGTGAGTGCCCAGGCTTTCCCTGAAGACCATGGCAGCCCCTCCCCCATCCCACACCCTTCTCTCCTTCTCCTCTGAGTGCTGGGCAGTACAAGGCTCAGGGAGCCATGGGAGAAGGGGACAGATGTGACCAGAAGCACCACAATGGCCCTAGAGGGGAGCCCCCAAAGGCACATTCACCAACTTTCTTCTTTGGCAGAAGCCAGTTAGGTCCCAATGTCCCAGAATGGAATGGAATAATGAGGCTTTATGCCACCAAAGTCAGAGGTTGCTTTCAAGAAACATTTCCTCTCTGTGGGGGAGCAGTGGGTGGCATGAAATGATAAAAGTTGGTGGAAGGCAATTCTTGCCAAAGTCCAGACCTTGGCGTGGCCCCAGAAGGTGTGGACGTGCCCGAGTTTTGCTCTTCTCGCCTTCATCAGACGGATCTGTAGTTCAATGGGAACCTTTGTCGGTCACGTGTACCCAGGGCTGTTTCTACTCTCCTATGGGCTTTATCAAGCCGTCGTGGTCTCCAAAGCCGTGATATTCAATGACTCTCTCCTGCATCCTTCATCCCCTCCTGGGAACAGGGGGAGATGGGCCAGGCTGTGGCAAGTATCCTACGGAGGTTTGCTGAAGACACTGGCTGGCTCCGTCCTGATAGCTTACGAGATCAGCTGCGTCAAAGGGGGGCTGATACTGATGAACAGGGAGCTGCCCCCGAGGTTCATGTATGCCAAACAGTGGCAGCATCTCACCATGTTCGTCCTCCTCACCCTCCACGGCTGTGTAGACGTCACGAGCAGGAACCTGCTGCCTCAGCGCTGTCTGCTCCTAGAAAAAGGGACCCTGGTGCTGACTTTCTCCGTGCTCCTGCTGCTGCTGGTGTCACACGTCCAGGACTCGGAAGGGGTGGAGCTGCAGACTCACGCGCTGCTCATCTTGGTGGTGGCCCTGCTGACGCTGCTGCTGACGGCAGCGCTGTGGACTCCGGCCGCGGTTCAGCTCTCCGTGATCGAGACCTTTCTGTTTCAGATGATGGGCTCCTGGCTGATACAGGCGGGCTTCATTCTATACAAACCAGTCACCGGCTACCCGTGGCAGGACGATGACATCAATGACATCATGTTTGTCACCACCTTCTTCTGCTGGCACGTGATGGTCAACGCTTTGTGCCTGCTGGGAATCTACGGTGTCTCCTGCTTTTGGTACCATTGTCACCATCCCAGCGTGAGGCTGACCGGGTCCAGAGACACTCCGTGTCACACGAGCGCAGTGGGGCCCGTCTACAAACTGCTGCAGGAGGTGGAGCAGTCAGAGAAAGAGGACCGGGCTCTCCTTCTTGCTCAGAGCTCCCCCTGACACCGGGCCTGCGCTGCCGGGCACGCTGTCCACCCCTCTGCCTCCTTGCGGTTCTCTCCGACGTGTGCATGGTACCCTCTTTGGTCCCCGGTGA
Organism: Camelus ferus; assembly: GCF_009834535.1. Lineage (NCBI taxonomy): Eukaryota > Metazoa > Chordata > Mammalia > Artiodactyla > Camelidae > Camelus > Camelus ferus. The sequence goes on from NC_045716.1 coordinate 2,583,946, forward strand.
AGGTAATGGCCATGCAGGAGAGCCTGGTCTCCATCTGCTGGCACATCTCCTGTCCCCGAATCTCTAATCTCCGCGGAGACAAGAAGGCGACATTGGTGGGATTGGTCGGGGGCTGGGGGAAGGGGGGGGGGAGAGGCAAGTGAGCAGAGCGCCACGAGGGGAAGAGAACGCAGCAGGGAGGCCTTTGAAGGGAGCTGAGGAGAGTCCAGCAGCCATGCCGTCACCAGGTGCTTCTCCAGCCTTTTACCTGAGGGAACACTGATTTCTCACACTCAAAACTGGAACCATTCAAATCTCATCCCAACAAAGAACAGCGGGCATTTCTGTTTGCGCACCAAAGTGGCGCCACCATGTGGAAGTAGCATGAACCGAATTTATAATTAATTTATACGGGTTGAAAATGTTTTGCTCTGCCCCAGTTTTTAAGCATTGGCTTCACTTCAAATTCAGATTAATAGGGTGAAACGTCATTAGAGCTATGGCAACATTTCAAATTTGCAGATTGTAAATTTGTATATAATTCAAATGCTCACTACTTCCCCAGCTTCTTATTTTGTTGCTCCTGTTCCAGCCAAAACTTAGGTATTTCAGCATCACCGCCACTGCACACAGAATTTACTAGATCCTATCCTTGGGTCTTTGCAAATTTCACTGCCTTGACTCACAGAAAGCCATCCCACCATCACACTGTTGCCATGTGTTTGGCACCCAGCATAAAACCCACCTTCACCCTGACCCCACTGAGCATCCCCAAGGAGGCCTTCTCCAATATTCTTACTGACTGCTTTGCTCTGGAACCCCTAGGCACTTAAAGTACATCCTCCTTGTTAATTTGCTCAGACAGCTGACACATTTTCCTTTGTTCTGTTTCTGAAATCATTTTCCCCGAGGAGGTTTTCCTTCACATCCCAGTTACATAACCCCCTATGTACACACCAAATATGTAGCATAGCTGATGCATGATAAAGGCTTATTTGCTTCCAGAATTCCCGCCTACCTGTTCCTTCTAAATGCGTTTCCGGACAGGCCCGAGGTTCTGGGAACGTCGGGAAGACACCAACAGTCCCAAAGCCTGAGTCACCTCCTTAACAAGCACTCTCTTCCTCGTTCTTGGGATAACAAAATCCACTAATCTGTTTCCAAACTGCGTACTGTTATTGTTTATTAATCCTCGTATGTTTCTTTAAGGAGCCTCCAGAAAGCTGAGACCGGCAGGTTGACCTGTGCGAGTCTTACAATTGGTACGAGGCAAGGCAGGAACTCCAGCACAGGTGTCTCTGATTCAGGCCAGCGACTGTGTCCTCTGGGCCACAAAGACCTTACTAATGGCAATGGAGAAGGGAGTGATCCTCAGAATGAAATTATTAAAAAGAAAGAGAGGAGGAAAGAGAGAAAGAGAGAGAGAGAGAGAGAGAAAGGAAGGAAGGAAGATGAGAGAAAGGAAGGAAGAGGGAGGGAGGAAGAGAAAGAAAGAAAAAAAAAAGGAAGGAAGGAAAGAAAGAATGGAGGGAGGAAGAGGGAGGGAAGGGGGGAGGAAGGACGGACAAGAGAGAAGGAATGGCTCAGCCAGAAGGCCCACCTGGAGCAAGTGGCACAGGATAAATACTCTAGACCCCCCACAGGGTGTGTCTGTGTCACACTTTCTGCCCCCGCCAGTCCCCCCGGGGAGTGAGAGTCTGGAAGACTCAACTCCTGGCTGGGTCTTAAAAATCTGGGCTCAGATCAGGGTAAGGGCTGAGGCTAAGACTCGTTTGTGGCCATTTCCCCTTAACTCTTGGTCCTGAGACCCTTTTCAGTTGCCTTTCTTGGAGCCCTCCTTTTCCCTTTACCTCTCATACATACTGAAGGGAGACGATGAAATAGCACAGATGCCGCTAGCTGCCAATTTGTAGTCGTTTGAGGCCTAATTTTATAATGATGGACAAACCTCTGGTAAGCAATTGGTACCCCCAACTTAAATATCCAGTGTAGGTAATAAACTCGCGTGTTATTATTTACTATATTTGAGATGTAACAGAGAGGCGAAGGGCCAGCCGAGAAACTTTCCACTCTTAAGCTTGGGGGGAGATATTTGTAATTCTCCAAATATTCCACAAGAGGGCACTACATTCACATCACCCCAGTTTAACCTCTCGCTCCAAACCTGTAAACAAGTCTCCCAAGAACCTGTTTAAAACGAGTGGGGGGAGGGGAGAGGAGGTCAGGAAAAACACAGACCAAGCCTAAGTATTGCCCAAGCATCCAGAAAATGAACCCGAGGGCTGTTTGTTTCCCACTGGAACTTGGCATGTGAACGGGAAATGAACGGGATGGGGGTGCGGGAGGAAGGACTTGTGGGTCCAGCTGAGGGTGTACTGGGAGGAATACCAAGTAAAGGACGCACTCTGATCCAAGCAATTTTTGACCAAGACACTAAATTTTCTGAACTTTTAAAGAAGTTTCAATAATGCTTCAATCAATCTAGAAAACAAAGATCCATACGTACATTGAGAATTAGGAACAAAATTTATCTGTGAAAATCCCAGATTCACAAAACAATGAGACAGATTGAATATGCAGAATGAGCTCCAAAGAGTCCTTTAAAGAGAACCTGTCATACAGCCATTTTTTTTCCCCTGGTAATCTAGTTATTCACAAAGAATACCTTGAACGTCCGCTGTACGTGAGGCACTGGGTAAACCATGATACAGGATTCCGTGGTAAACTGGGGGGCCCCCTGCCCTGGGTACTTCCCTTCGTGGGTACAGTAGGGATTTCAGAGTTTTCAAGGTGGTGGCCCAGGAAGGCACCATCCACAGGCCAAGAAGGCTGAAGGAAGGGAAACAGAAAAGGGCTCTCGAGGGAGTTACACCTTGGAAGCACACTGGGCTGTGAAATACTGCACGAAGGTGATTCCAGTAAGATGCGGCAAGTGATCAAGGCCTCGGCTTCCTCACTGCTAAGACAGAATGATGTGAAGATGAATTCTAGAATTGCACGGCTGTAATTCTCTCAGTAGGACTGATTTTCCCATGTTGTTAGATAAGATGGATTTAATTCTTCCCAACCATCCAAGCAGTTTCCTAGTAGAGACAAGACTTAGGGGCAGGGCTCAGACCCAAACCTTCAGTCCTAAGGTGCAGGCTGGGACGTGGAATGCTCCACCTATCTGGATGATTTCAAGGGGCCTTCAACAGAAGTCAGACTGAAGAAAAATACTTGAACTTCTAATTTGCTAACCTGAGCTTAAGAATATCAAACCATGAGAAAGGACATAAAAAATAATTTCTCTGGGTCAGTGTTAGGTAATGAATTGTAAAATCTGGTCTTTCCTTCTTTAATTATGTTGCATGAAATTTGAAAACTCAGCAACTGCAGCTTCTTCCCAAAATTAGGCTTAAGAGTCATGACATCGACTTCCAAGGCTGTTTCATTTTCTCCCTTTTGTTTCATTTTTGTTGTGTGTGAAGATTATACAATGGTCTATTCTTTAGGAAAGAATTGGTATTGGCTTATTAAAAAAATTTTTTAAGTTTATAATTCTGGGTTGGGTTTGCAGGGTGTTCCTCAAGCCTGGGTCTCAGCTTTGTCTCTTTAGCGAGTCAAGGCTTTTGCTGAATGTCTATTGAAATCATTCAAATAGAGGAAAAATTCCACTTCCCAAACTGCGTGTTCTGGTTGAAGATCTGGGTATGTTTGAGCCTTACCCCAAATTGTGTCTCTAACGAGGGAAGGCAACCACACAAGCCCGGGGAGGCACGCTCGGACCACTCAGTGAAGGGCTTGTGACCTGCAGAGTGAGAATGTGTCCTTTAAAAAAGAGAGAAAGAAACTCAGAAGAACTCACAGGCAAAGGCCACCCAAAACAAGGCCTTTATTTCAGGCAGCAGAAAAACATTGAAGAAACGCTTTTTTTTCAGTCCCGGGCTTTTCTGCAGATTTGGAACAAAGTTGTTACCTGTGATACTGCCCTCCCACTCCACCCACCCTTGGATACAGAGAAAAACCCGACTTCAAAGCACATGTAATAGTACAGAAGCCCCTGTCAGCTTTGATCCTGGGTGGACCAGGAGACCAGGAGTTCAGGAGTTCAAGTACTCTCGGGCTTTTTACGGAGGGGGTGGAGAGTGGGGGTGGGGGGGCAATTTAGGGAAGACGGGAAAGAGAACAAAGGGCAACAGCCACAGAAAAGTCAAACTGGATGGAGCAGCCGTTCCACTTCTAACTTCTCTGAAAGGACAGTCTGGGTGTCTGCGGGTGAACCACCTGAAGGACTTTCTTCTGCTTTTTCTTCCCTCATACTCTTTCCAGCTTCCCTGAACAGTCCTTGGGCTCATTTGGGCCCTAATTCGGCTGGGTTAAGTAAGGATTGGGCTGCCCAGGAGGCCAAGGGCCCTTGTTCCCTCTTGAAGCACTCAGCGGTCATGTATTACCTCCCTGACCCTCACCAAGTGTGCCCCCGGTCACATGAATGGATCAAAGCAAATCCACTGCCATTCTTGGAAAAGGAGCTCAAAGCGCGTGTTCTCTTGATGGTGCCGCTGTCACTTCTGTGTGGTCAACAAACAGCAGGTATTGAACATTCCCCCTGGACACGATGGGGGGACACAGAGACGAACCAGCAGCTCAAGGAGGTGAAGACACAGCGCGGGCAGCAGGCGCCCACACAGCGGGATGCCACCCCGGGAGCTCTGGGGGCTGCACCTGCCTCTCACTGTTCCATTTTCCACTCTGGGTGCCGGCCCCACTGCGGGTGCTGGCGGGGACGAGCATTGTTAAAAGGCCCTGGCTTACTTCTGGCAGCTTGGCCGCTGGAAAGGAACATTTTTTAAAACAAGAACATGACCTTTCCTCTCCCCTCCTTTTGCGAAGGAAAAGGAGGGGAGAGGAAAGAAATGGAATGAAGACAGCTCACTTTGTTACCAGGTCTAAGCCTACTCTCAGAAAACCAAACGTGGGGCCCTTCACTGAGTTACAAAGTTGTACTTTGTAGGTTGCTGTGGAGAAAGAAATAATCCAATCTCTTCAGATTATCTGGGCCTATAATAATTATAATTTCTGTCTACTAAGCATTTACTACATGCATGCACCACCACAGTTAATCCGTACATTATTCAAGGTAGCTGATACCTCGATTCTGTAGGTAGGACCCTGAAGCTTCAGGCCTAAGTAGCTAGCCAGCACAAAGCTGGTCAGATGCAAAGCCCAGATTGGAACCTAACAGTTGTCTGACCTGAGGCCCAGCCTTTAATCATCATCTTGAAGGATCACAGAAAGGAGAGAATCCCTTATATTTGCAGGGTGGCTTACCTGGTCCAGAATGTCACCTGTCTGACACACAGCAATAGCCCCAGTTTGAGATGAATCCCGTGCATCTGTCATTTTAAAGCACTGTAGTGTTAGACAGACTTACAGGGAAGGGATGCTGACCCAAGAAGCCAAGTTATGTGTGTGTGGCCACAGGCAACATTTCTTTTCCATATTTGTGGTACAAAAAATAACCAGAAGAACAAACTTCTTCCCTTCCTCTTCCAAGGGCACTGGAAGCATGACTTTCTTAGAGTTCAAACAGAAAATCTCCAAGCCTCAAACACTGGGGCTCTTGAAAGATGCAATAAAGGTTAGACACCATCAGGTAGGTTTCAAGCAGTAAAAATAGAATGATCGAGTACCCATATGCATACATACAATTACTGTGTATATGTTGACAGGTATCCCTTTCAAGGCTGTTCACATATGCATTTTCTCAACCATCACAGCAAGGCTAATGAGGAGGAAGGGTTACTGATTCTCATTTTCCAGACGGCAAAGAAAGTGCAATAAATTATTTGAAAAGCAAAACCAGAGAGAATTCTAAATTTTTGACGTACCCTGGGCTTCAAAGAGGGGATGCCAAGACCTCGCTTTCCTTTCAGCAGCCCTTGGGAAACAGTTGGCACACAGCATTTCAAATCTGAGGGGAGGCTCTAAAGGTTCTTTCTGGAACCGCTTTATTTGTAGAGGAGGGAGCTTGGGCCCAGAGAGGCCAAGAGAGCGGCCGCAGGTGTGGCCCGGGCGGAATCGACAGGTCTCCCGACTTTGTGTCTCGGCCCGCCAGGATCCTCTCTCTAAGGGATGATACAAAACACAGCACGCTGATTACAAATGTGAGATCCTCGACTTTTGTTCACGTCCCCCAACCCGCTGAGAAAGCCGGAGAGGGGGCTTTTCCAGGACTACCTCCGCAGCCTCCTCCCTCCGCCGCCCCCTGCGAGCCCAGGCCTTCCCCGGCCCCCGCGGCCCGCGCGCTCCCCGCCCCCCGAACTTGACCCGAGCGCCGGGAAGGGGGCCTGGGAGGTTCTCTACCAACAAAAGGCAAAAGGGGGTGCCTGCGGGTCAGATCCTCCTCCGGGGGCTCTGGGGTGTGCAGTGTGCCCTCGTAAAAGAGAGGGGTCTCCCGCAAAAAATCCAACCTGAAGGCAGCAGGGGGCGGCGGGGACGACCCCAGGCCAGGCCGGCGCGGGGCGCGCGGCGGTGCGGGGGGCGGGCGGGGGCCTTCCCGGGGGCCTTCCCGGGGGCCTTCCCGGCAGGCACTCGGCTCTCCGCCCTGCCCTTCCTCGCGCCCCTCCCCCACGCGCCCCTCCCCCACGCCCCTTTCCCTTTCTTTCTCTCCGCGGCCGGCTCGCCCCCACCCCGCGGGCGCCCGCTCGGCGGCTCGCCCAATGGCCGCGGTGTCGGGACGCGCATCAGCTGATCCGCCCGGCTCCCGGCCGCGGGGAGCCAATCAGGGAGCCGGGGGCGGCCCCGGCCGCGGATAAAGAGTGCGGGGCTGCGGGCGGCCGTGCAGAGCCGAGAATGGGAGAAGAGTAGGGCGTCTGAGCGGCACCCCTGGCCTCCTCGCCTCTCCTCTCCGCACCTCGCTCTCGCGGCCTGCCCGCCCTGCCGCCTGCTCGCCGCCTCAGGTAAGCGGCTGACCGGCCGGGGGGCTCGGAAGTGACGCGCGCCGCCCCTACCTCTTCCCCAGCCGCGGCGTCCCGGCCGATCGACTCGGCTTGGCCCCTTCCCACTTCCCGCCCCTGCTCTGCGCCTCTGCGCCTCCGCCTGCGGGCCCTCCCGCGGGCCGCCGCCGCCCCCGTGACTCCTGGCGGGCCGGGGCTGGCGACTGCGGGGCGCGCATGTCGCCAGGCGTTGAGGAGGGTGGGGAGTTGTTTTGATCTTCCTTTAGCTGCTTGCGGCCCGAAGCGCCGCCCCTGGAGGCCGCTCGGCGGCGCGAGCCGTGGAGCCTCTGCTTGCGCCCGGCGCCCCCGGCTCGGCTGTGTGGTGTGCGCGGTGGATGGAGTGGTCCCCCTGCGGGAGCCTGGCTCTCTCCCTCCGCGGTGGCGGGCCCTGGGGGCGGTCCTCGTGCCTAGACGCCTACGTGGAGGCGAGGGGCCGTGAGCCTTGGTGGCGCGGCCCGCGCCCGCCACCGGGTCCCGGGGGCCTACCCCTGTGACTGAACAATGGGGAGCCCGGGGCGCGGCGTGGCCGGCGGGCTTGGCGGGTGGAGAGGCCTGGGCGGCCGGGCAGGGACAGCAGCGGCTTGCTGTCCCTCCGGCGGGACACCCCCTCCCCTTCCTCCCCCACCCAGCCCCCGCCTTGGAGAGGCATGGCCCCCTGGGTGAGGCCCTGAGATACGCACCGGGGCCCAAGGGGTGGGGCGCCGACTTTCGGGATATTTAAGTGGGAAAAGGCAGCTCTCAAAGTGGATTATTCCAACTGCCCCGGGGGCGGGAAGCGGGGATCCTCCCCTAGCCGCAAATCCTCGAAGAAAACCACCAACGAAGAAGAAAATGACCTGGAGTCGCGGTCTTCGGGGTCCCCCTCCAACTGCTTCGGCTTCGTCGCCTATTCAGTGAACCCCGGAGAGAAACCGCGAGTCAGGATTAAGACCGCGAGCCACCAGCCTTCGTATTCCTGCTCGTCCGATCCCGACCGCTCTCCAACTCCCTCTCCCTCTCCATCCCCCTCGCCCAGAAAGCTCCGGTGCGTGGACCAGCCAGAGCCGGAGACCCACGAGAGGCGCGAACGCAACTCCAAAAGGAGAAGGGCTAAGGAGGGCAACCCCATCGACACAGTTATGTGGCTGGGGTGAGTGAGGAGGCAGGGACGAGGACCCCGGTGCCTGCAGCAGCTGCAGAAACAGCTAAGAACTGCAAAATCCCATGCCATCCCGCCACCCCCGCCCCCACACACAAGATCTCGGCACCAGTTGATACAGTAGACTAGGCTGCTGACATCCAACTCGTCACGGAACCCAGCTGGCATCCCCGAAAAGAGCAGGAACCGAGGCTATTAAGGGAGAAAGCGTGGCTTACTGTCTGAGGTGTAATGGTTTGGGGAGGACAGCTGGAGACGGGTTGCAACTTGTAGTGGGAGCTGAAAGGGTCAAGGGATTGCTCCTTCTGGCTTTTAAAGGCAGGATGGATGTGGGGGGTGGGATCTGACACACCCCAGTCTTCTAGCGGGAATAGGCTATGGTAGTGGTTGTCTGCTAACACAACTCGACAGACAGCTTCTCTTCCCCCAGGGGAAGGGTGAGGCTCTTGGAAGGAGAAGCAGTTATGTTTTCAGCTGGGCAAACATGGACGGTTGCCCGTAGAAACTTTGCCACTGTACTTCAGAAAGTTGCCCAAGTCATTGGAGGGGAACAATGTGTTCCCTTTCCAGCCACCCTGGGCTATCGGGGGAGGGAGGGGTGGAACGTTTCCTCTTGTGTTGAGGCTTGGTCTTGTGGCTTCAGTTTGTCTTGCAGGGGTTTTGTGGCGGTGGCTTGCAGTTTTTCAGCATGCCTCAGCTTTTGAAGCCCCAGATCCTTTATGATTTAGAAGTGGGAATTTCTTAGTTACTTGAGAAGTTCTCTGGTGTAATCTGGTCACTCTCAAACTCGAATCTACTTCCTGAGGGAGAACTTTGCCCCGACTGATGGAAATTATGACAGTGTGCATCTTCAAGTCCAGCTTGGATCAGCTATTTTTACATCTTGGCCATTCTTTTAGGAAGTCGCCAGCCCTTTAAATCACGTGGCTACCTTGTTTCATTCTACCAACTAAATGTGTGTGGAGGGGTTGTTTGATTTTTGCAGAAGTGGAGGAATCTTAAAGGGTTTTTTAAATTGATGCACCCTCTAGGGTGCAAGGAAAAGGGACGCATACCCAGAAATCCTAGCAGCCAAGCCTTCCTGGGGCTGGATTTTACTTGGAGGTGTTAGCTGTTCTGCAAATTTCCTGTGTCTGAACTTTTTTGTGTATTTTTATGTATGTGTTTTGGGGTTTTTCCCCTCTAGCATCTTAGTATGAAAAATAAAAAAATTCCTCTACCAATGATACCCTGTAAAAAATAGAGCTTAGTCCTCACAAGGTTAGATTCTAGCGTGAGGAAGTCTGTAAGGAGATGATTGTCTAGTATAAAACTGATCTCCCTGAAGGCAAATTAAATAAATATACTGTGCTGTTGAGTGTGTGACTTCCAAGGGGAGAGGCCACCACTCCCACCATGACTTCTTAATTTAATTGTCTTTGTTGAGTCATTCCTGCAGAGGCTCTGTTTAGAGTTGGTGTTCTTATTTTGTTTTGTTTTTTGTTTTTCTCTCTCCAGAACACCTTCGACCATGGCCACCTCAGCGAGCTCCCACTTGAACAAAGGCATCAAGCAGGTGTACATGTCCCTGCCTCAGGGTGAGAAGGTCCAGGCTATGTACATCTGGATTGACGGTACCGGAGAAGGACTGCGCTGCAAGACCCGGACCCTGGACTGTGAGCCCAAGTGTATAGAAGGTGAGAGACTGGGCAGAGTGCCACGTGCATGCTGGGAGGGGAGCAGTGTAGTGGTGCACAGAAGCCTGGGGCCAGACCACTAGATTTGGCCTCTTTTTTATTCTGTTTGTGAAACTTTTCTAAGACAGGACTTTGCAGACTTCATTCCATCAACATTAAGCTTCTACACTGCCTCCAAGCATGACAACAATGGACCCTTTTGTTTAAATAGATTCTTGCGTATAAAGCCCATATATTGAAGGACAAAAGATTAAGTCTGGATTGGGGGAGAGGGGAGTTGAAGACTTTGCTGACTTGGGCACCCCTACTTAGTTGGCTCTAAGGTACCCACAGGAACCCAGTTTGAAAACCACCATTCTAACCTGACTATGCCGTCTACTTTACAAACTCTTTGAATGCTGTTTCATACTCATGCCACTGAGGTTCTCAATACAAAGCAAAAGTGCTTTTAGTTAAAGCCACATTTGGGATTCTGTAACTGGCTGATTGCTGATCCCACAGGAGCTCTTAGGTGAGTTATGATTTCGTTTTGTTTTGTTTTTGTTTTTGGTCTAGAGCAAACCATAGCCACCCTCCTCATGGTCCATCACCTTTTTCCTACTTTTAGGGTAGCTTACTCTTCTGATAATGTTCATATTTGAGTGAATGAATGAATGACTATAATGTATTGTGCACCTGCTGTGGGGCAGGTATTGGGCATCCCTGGAATATGAGATGGGAGTCTGAAACTGGTCTTTAAAACATAACGTGGAAAGTGGATAAATGATACGGGAGTATCCTTGAATAAGACATCTTGCCAGTCATCTGTTTCCTCACCTAAAAAATAAAGACCCGACTTGAGCTAGGATTGTCCATCAACACAGTGAGGGGATGAATTAAAGAAAGAAGCAACACAGAGGGCTACTGAGAGAAACCAGAGAATCTTTACTTCTATTTCAAAACTAAATGAAGACTGACGTACTGGTGATCTCCTTGGTGTCCAGTAGACTTTATTTAGGGAGGGAATGTTATCCTTAGATTGTTCCTGTGACTTCTTTTAAGAAAGTGATGCAGTAGGCTTACTTGGAACTCAGCTAGGAAGGACAGTAGGGCTGCATGCAGTTGTCTGGGTTTGCATATTAATAGTGGCAGTCATGCATCACTGCCTTTCTGGAAAAGAGAATATGGACCTTTGGAGATGGAAAGGTGGGTGAGGGGCTGTGCTCGCGCCTGGAAAGCTCCTGTGCACTTTAACTTAAATTTTCCTCTCTCTTTTTGACCCCAGAGTTGCCTGAGTGGAACTTTGATGGCTCTAGTACCTTTCAGTCTGAAGGCTCCAACAGTGACATGTATCTCGTCCCTGCTGCCATGTTTCGGGACCCTTTCCGCAAGGACCCCAACAAGCTGGTATTCTGTGAAGTCTTCAAGTACAACCGAAAGCCTGCAGGTGTGTGTAGGATGGGTATAGGTGCCCCCACCCCAGTCCATGAATTGTAAAGGTCAGGGGAGAGGATATTCCAGAATCAGTATTGGGAACACCAGCCGATCTCAGAACTGCATCAGAAGTCTGAGGGATTGGGCACACATCTCTCCATCCTCAGCATCCCTGTTCAGAGAGGTGGTGCGGCCCCTCCTGCCATCGTCTCTTAATGATTGCATAAAACAACACTGGATTCTTCTAGATCTGTTTGCGGGAGGAGCCCCCACGTCACAGCCCTCCTGCCTGCCTGCAGACTTTAGGAACGTGGATTCTGCAGTTAGAATGTTGGATTTGAATTCTAGGTCTGTCACTTACTTGCTGTGAACTTGTTTTGGGGCAAGATCCTTTACCCCTATACTTTTCAATTCCCGAATTTTAAAATGGGGGAAATAGTAAAATTCATCACATCAAGTTGTTTGGAGGATTGACTGAATTAACATGTGCAAATAATTGAGAACAATTGTATGTCGAATACTGGTTGCCTTTTCATTCCAGACAGCTTGAAAATACGAGCAACTTGGTTCACTGATAGACGTGTCTTTGCCTTAAAATTTGCTATAACTGCCCCTTTGGTTTTTCTCGGGCGTGCCAGTTCCTCCCAGTTCTCCATCGTTCGTCTTTTTAAACAGCTGAAGTCTCACTTCTGTGAAATCTCTTGCCACACTCTGCCCGTGAGACTTCTTGGCAAGTCACTTGGTGACTCTGGGCCTTACGTGTCATCGTTTTGAGAGGAAGTATCGCATTGTGGCGAAGGGCCTGAGCTCTGAAGTCAAGACGAGCAGGGTTTCCTGACCGTTGCTTGTGCTGTCACCTGGGTGGGCTGCCTGTCATCTCCCAGCCTCGTGTTCCCATTTGTAAAAATAGACTCTTAATACCCACCTCACAGTTGTTAGGAAGACTCAGTTGTTCGTTTTCTTTAATATAATACCGTCTTAAAATGGTTCCAGGGGCATAGGAACCTGTCCCAGTCTATAAGTTCTCTTCTAGCTTAGAAATCATTTGCAGTTGAGCTCATCACATTTTAATATTTGTTATTTTTGCACTAGCCAGTACTACAGAACTTAGCACTTTGTCTTCTGGAACGGAAGGCTCTTAGTAGACAAATGATGCTCAATAAAAACTGTAGATTGAGCTCTAAATGCCTGAGAAACCAGGACTAAGTCTGACAGCTAGAAGCTCTTGTGAATAGAGGATGTAAGTGCCTGACATTTGGTACTTGGGAGGGGGCCAGCTTGCAGATAAGGTGAAAAGTTGCTCTGTTCTGGGTCTGCTCCCATGTGACTTTGTTGTAACCCAGTTTAGTTATAAATAAAGCCTTTGAGAGTCTCCCTACAGATACATAATTATAGCTTCTCTCATTGTCCCCTCTTATACCAACGGGGCACGGGAAGGTTGACACTGGGTCATTTCAGCTTATAATCAACATCACAGGTATGTGGAATCCAGGGACCGTTTCCCATCCACACGGAGATTTGGTACATTTGTCCATACCTCTTGAACATCTGTGTGTTGACCCTTTTTTTTTCCCCTAGAGACCAATTTAAGGCACACCTGTAAACGGATAATGGACATGGTGTGCAACCAGCACCCCTGGTTTGGAATGGAGCAGGAATACACTCTGATGGGCACAGATGGGCACCCCTTTGGTTGGCCTTCCAATGGCTTCCCTGGGCCCCAAGGTGAGTCCCTTGGTGAGAGGTCAGTCTTGCTCCTCTCCAGGTGCTTAGTTTGCAAGAAAAGTCTCTCTCCCGAGAAGGGAGTGAATCCTTGTGGCTCAGAAAGCTAGGAGACTTTGTCAGCTCTGAGAATGGCTGAAAGAAAACTAAAGAGATACAGCCCTCGTGTCACGCAAACCCAGAGGTGGCTGTTTAGACATTAACGTTGAGAGACCACCTTTGGCTTCACTGAGGACGTGGCCAAGAGGAGCCCCCTGCAGCCCCTCCCCTCCTTCCAGGTGAAGGTGCGGATCGCGATTCCAGGGAGCAGGTGTTGAGGGCTTTCTGGTTTCTGGCTTCGGGCCGCGCCTCTCACAGAGATAGGAATTTCCTCGGGGTCCCGCCTTTGACACCCCATCTTGGCGCCTCCGCAGGTCCCTACTACTGTGGCGTGGGAGCAGACAAAGCCTACGGCAGGGACATCGTGGAGGCTCACTACCGGGCCTGCCTGTACGCCGGCATCAAGATCGGGGGCACGAATGCCGAGGTCATGCCTGCCCAGGTGAGTGGCTCTGGTCCGTCACTTGCCCCACGCCGGGGCAAGCGGGGGCTTTTGCTGGCAAGGGCTGCTGTGGGGCACCGCTTCCTAACCCAAAACCCTCCAGGTGGCTTGGAGTAGAGGTGAGACGGGAACAAGTGTCAGAGCTTCTGGGTTGGGGTGAGCAGCTGGCTTCGCTTTAAAGGCCAGTCTTCTCTTTCCCTCTAGTGGGAGTTCCAGATAGGACCCTGCGAAGGAATCGACATGGGCGATCATCTCTGGGTGGCCCGTTTCATCCTGCACCGCGTGTGCGAAGACTTCGGCGTGATTGCCACCTTTGACCCTAAGCCCATTCCTGGGAACTGGAACGGCGCTGGCTGCCACACCAACTTCAGCACCAAGGCCATGCGAGAGGAGAATGGCCTGAAGTGAGTGCCGCCCGCTGCTGGGGCCGCTTCACTCCCTCTGCAGGAATACTTGCCTGGGATGGATGAGTAAAGCAACCCCCTCGGTTTCTGCCTCCGCTCTTGGCACTCTGCTTCCAAAATTGTCTTCTAGTCCTATCGTTCTGTTTCTACCTGAAAAGTACCCCCAAATACTCTAGGGACAGGATTCAAGGATAGTGATGGGGGAAAGCTGACATAGATTAATGCATCTGAAAGTCTTTAGTAAGAACGAAATGAATAACAACACAAGCTTATGAGTGAACTTAATACCTGTGGGTGAGAGGAAGTCTTTGATTAGGGCCTTTTCATTCACCAGATGCCATCTCCTGCGTGCCCAGTAGTCTTCTGAGCACTGAGACACACAGGTTACAAGGCAGAATGCTGCCCTCCTGGAGTATTTGTTCCCCTGGGGCCATGTTTTGGGGAGTTGGACCTTGGAAAACAGTCTTTGGTAGATGAGTCACTCCATTCTTGGAGCCATACCTGCTCCTCTGCCCTTGAGGTGGGTTTCCTGGTGACAGGAACCCTGATCTTACCTGTTTCCTCAGGTACATCGAGGAGGCCATCGAGAAACTGAGCAGGCGGCACCAGTACCACATCCGAGCCTACGATCCCAAGGGGGGCCTGGACAACGCCCGGCGCCTAACTGGATTCCACGAAACCTCCAACATCAACGACTTTTCTGCCGGCGTGGCCAACCGTGGTGCTAGCATCCGCATTCCCCGGACTGTCGGCCAGGAGAAGAAGGGTTACTTTGAAGACCGTCGCCCCTCTGCCAACTGTGACCCCTTTGCGGTGACAGAAGCCCTCATCCGCACGTGTCTTCTGAACGAAACTGGCGATGAGCCCTTCCAGTACAAAAACTAAGCGGACTAGACTTGTAGCCATCAGACCCCTCCTAATTCTGCATCCCGCTCCTTCTCAACTGTCATAATAGCTGTAACTCAAAGGACGAAATATCATGGTCTTTTTTTATTCCTCATGCCCAGTTAATATCTCTTGCTTTCTTGGGCCAGAATAGAAGGGTCACATTCTTAATCTCCTCACCCCCCCCCCTTTATTTTCCCCTATCACTGAAGCTTTCTAGTGCGTTAACGGGGAGGAGGGCGGGGAACCATAACCACTGCTTCCACTTAATCAGGTATGTTTGTCCAGTAGGCAGAGCTGTCTGGACAGAGAGCATAGTGTCTGCAGGGAGTGGGGAGAACGTTCTCTGAGTGGTAGCTGAGTGGGGGGCGGGGGGGGCTGGCTGTGATTAGGTTAAGACTTCCCTTCTTGGTGCGAAGTCCCCTTTCTTACAAGGTTATAACGAACTTTTATTAAAAGTGAGAATTAGGGGAGAGGGCTGGGTGAGAATCAAGTACAAAAATGCCCTCGATCTCTTGGTGTGGTGCTTCCCTGGGGCTACACGCCCGGACAAGCTCAGCATAAATGGATGGATAGCCCTACCTTAAAAGAAAAAGTCCTTATTGCTTGATCCTCCATTTATAACACAAAGCAGAGTAGTATTTTTATATTTAAATGTAAAAACAAAAAAATTATATATATGGGTGTGCAGATGAAATGTGTGTTTTTCCTAAGGCAGAAAAACCGTTCTGGTCACCGGGAAGCCAAATTTGAGCGGAGGAGTCTGATTAGAAATAAGGATCTCCTTTTGAGTCGGGGTGAGGGGAGGAAGCGGTGCCATTGAATATTGGCAGTTCGGGGCTGTTACTCCCTCACTACCACCCCAGGGTGTCTCTGTGCCCTGCCCACCCTTCTGGAGGGGTGGACACTGGTCAGTTAGCAGGTGGAAAGCCCATGATAGCAGAAGCAGACACCTGAGCCCCGGGGCTTTGGTTTCAAAGACACACATGTACTTGTACACGCAGGTTTGGAAATATGAGTTGGCTGGTCAACTTGAGCATGTTACTGACAAAGGGGTATTGGGGTAATTTTCTGGTGGGACTAGCATGTCACTAAAGCAGGCCTTTTGATATATTAAAAAAAAGTTTTTTTTAAAAAGCAAAACAAGTTTAGATTTTAATCATATTTGTAGGGTTTCTAAGTCTTTGTTTCACAGAATTGCTTGTTTGCTTCAGCTATCTGTTCCCATTTCTGCTCTTGGAAGAGACGGGGACAGGACTGGAGTCAAAACACTTGTAATTTTGTATCCTGGTGTCAATTCTCTTGAGTGTGAAATATTCCCTTCCTTTGTTAAGATTCCTGAGGAGTTATTTTTTTCTTTTATAATAAAAACAAACCCCACCTTCATCCCTACATTTCCCCTCCTGTTTCTAGCTGTTTCTGTGTTGGCTGCGGTGGATGGGCTGTGGTTTTTCTCTTACCATGATGACTTCTAATTGCCATGTACAGTATGTTCAGAGTTAGACTAACTCCTCATTGTAAACAAACTGTGTTAACTGCCCAGAGCAGCTCTTATAAATCAACCTAACATTTATAAGATCTCTTCTGACTTGATTCTTTGTGATTCCTTTAAATCCCTATGTGCCATTTTGTTCCCTTCTTTTCCCACCAAAAAAAGAGATTTTTTTAAAAAGAGGCATAGTAAGTTCAGGTTTACCTGTTCTTGGAATTAAAAAACTCTTTCCTGAGTCATGTTGCCAACCAGCTCTTCCCCACGCTTTGGGTATTTGTGATGTCTAGGTTAAGGCATCTCCCAGCCCTAGAGTTTTGTAATAGGGGACAAACCCCAACCTTGCCCTTCCTGCTCCAGAGCTTGGGCTTTGCCCTACCATGCTACATGTTGTTTTGAACACCTCTCTGGCTTAATTTTATAGTAGCCTAAAGTTTTGAGTGTGTTTTCAACTGATCTCTGTCCCTACTGGTCACTCTGCCCAGCTGCCAGTGACTGCATCTAAATAGCAAATACTGACCACGCTGCTACCCTGGTTAAAAGCCTTCTAAGGCTGGCTGCGCTGAGGGCCACCCAGACCCAGATATGCCTGGGATGTGCTGTTCCTTGCACTGGACCAGTGAGCTGCTTGTGCTGTCCCCCAAAACTCCACACTGACACCTCTGTGCCCTTGCTCTCGGTCCCTTTACTTAGAAATTCTTCCGCGTCCTCCCAACTTCTGCTACCTTAGTTCATTTCCACCAGGCTGGGCAGGCGCTCCCTCCTGCTCCTTGGTGCCGTGCACACACCTCTAGCAAAAGCACTTACTCATCCAACACTTTCTAACCTTGCAAGGTGCCAGGTATTGCGGGCAGCAGTAAATTACTGTCTTTTAAATGCGGTGCCCTGTATTAACTGTCTTAAAAGGTGGAGGTCGCCGGAGACTGTTAACAGCACATTTAGAGATGACAGTTTTCTCTGGGGCAAGTGTTTATTGCTCTAGTCTTAGGTAATCCTAGACATGTGCATTTTTTCTAGAAAGGTTACCTCCTGACATAATTTTCAAAGCAGGCTGATGTTCGCCTGTTGCTTTGCCGAGTGGTCCCAGGTTGCACCATGTCTTGGCATGATTGTTGAGAGTGCCCTCCGTTGCTCTCAGCATTTTCCTGGTTTTGCTGATAAATTATTTCAACTGAAGCTCTGCTTGCCTCTCCCCAGCTGCAGGTGGCTTCCCCAGGGCACTCCTGTAGTCCTTGGCCACGTGGGTATTCTGCACTGCACTGAGGCACTTTGCCTTTGGGCTCATTGTAACCGAATCTCTGACAGATTACCTGAAAGGGAATTCTAAATGAATGTGATCAGGATTTAGGTGGAAACAACCATTGTATTTCCTTCTCCACCCTCTTACCTAGAGTTAGCTTTGACCTTCAGTTCACAGTGCAATTCCCTTGTATTTCTAAGGTGTTTTTTATAGCTCATTTAGCAGACACTGGCTTATGCGATATCTTTATCTGTAATAGATTAGACAGAATGACGGCCAAGCCTTCATTCAGCCTTAAAGAGACAGGCCAGTATTCACAAAAGGCGTTCTCAGTTTTAAACACGAGTCCCTTCATTTCATTCTGCCAGTTACTGGTAAGAGCTAAATGACAACACAAGCTAATAGAGGAGTGTCACGGAGCTAATAGAAGATTCCAGAGTTCCTTGGATAATTATTACTGAGGCCATTTAACAAGCCAGATCTGTGCTGCCGGCTGCCACGCTACCTACACGAGTGAACAAAAGAAGGTCCTAAACAAATACATGGTGCCCAGGCTCCAGATACCTTGCCAAAGGCTTCATTTAGGTAATTCCAGCTACTCCTTGGCCCTTATACCAATGAAAGGTGCAAAGCTTTAGTAAGTCACTTGCTAACCCAAAGCCCATCACTCACTAGACTTTCTGATTGCAAACTTCATGAAGACAGGGAGCCTGCTTTCCTTTCTCAGGACTGTATCCTGACCCGTCACGGTGCCTGCAGAACTTGTTTAATAAGTTATTTTAAAGTAATCAGTGTTGTGAGTTCTAAGCCCAGAGCTCTGTTGGGTGGTGTCAGACCCACAAGGTCTTAGCGGTTTGGCTGTGTTTTCACTCTGGCCATAGCACCAAGGCAAAGTTCTGTTTCACTGAATTTTTAATGACTGCTAGCTTGGTTAAGTCTGGCTGAGATCAGGCTCCCAAGAGCCCCACGATGCTTTATGAGTAGTGGCAATTCACGTAAATCCAAAAGCTTCAGGCAAATTGATACTGTAAACAATCTTGACCTGATTAGAGCCTTTAGCTCAATCGCTAACCACTCATTTAAATAAAAAAAAAACTTGATTTTATGGTATTCAGATATATGCACATATACAAAACGCAGACACCAAATAAGGGCATATGTAAGTATGTACACATGAGATACACAATACAGGTATCATGAAATTTTTGCCAAAGCCATAGCACCTTATAAAGGAGACAGGAACTTTTATCTTTTCCAGAAGGAGGACACATTCAGGTGGATTCACTGAAAAGTCCTGAGAAGCCGTCACTAGGAGTGGGGAGGCCAGACATAGAAGCTATGATCATTCTTAAAGCATGATTCTACCGCCAACCCTTTCGGATCCCACACTCCCCTGTGCTTTATGGGCAGGAGGTTCTTGGGTGCGGCCAGCTAATTGTTTATCTATGATTCACTGCCCAGAGAGCCCCTGCTGTAAAGGGGGTGGTGTCCTAGTGCCCTGATACAGAGGAAGTGTCTCTGCAGTTCCTACTGTCATTTGATGACTTGCCTTTGGAGGGCCTTGGCCCTCAGCGTGTTGTCCTCTTTCTCAAGATTTCAGACTGAGTTACTTGCCTTGTCTTGGGATGGCAACCGTCTCAGCTTCCTGGACTCCTCCGCCTTACGGTGCCGTCAGCAGATCTGCTGAGGTCCACTCCAGATCTAAGTCTTCACGAAAGCCGTCCTGCAACTGCCTTTCGATAAAGGTTCAGAGTAACTCCTCTCTTGTGACTATTTTTCTGCTCTACTGACGTTAAATGGAAGAGGCATTCAAGATACCTCCAAAATTTAATAGATAGAATGAGGACAAAATAACATGATTTTTTTTTTTTTTTGGTGTTTTTGGTGCAAACATATGAGTGATGGGGTCAAGTGAGTGGAAAGTCTCTTCCTCTCCTTCATCGCCATCCCTCTTACAGCTAAAAGTGTCACTGGCATCATGAAGTGGTATGAGACTTCTGGGCCTGTTGCTAGCTTATCCTCAAGTGATTTTGTGATTTTGGTAACTCAACTCAAATAATGCGGCATAATGAAGTACAGAGGCATATTGGTAGCAGGGAGGAAAGAAGGTTTTGTTTTTTTGTTTTTTTGGTTTGGTTTTTGTTTTGGAAGAAGTGAACACTTGTCTGGTCTCTGGGAAGGAATTTGTGATACATGAGGAGTTAAGTTCTGAGAGACAGGAAATCGGAGAATCCACTTCTCCATGGCTTTCTTTATAAGAGGGAATCATAAAATAAACGTAGTGGGTTTCTCTCCCCAAACCACTTTCCACCAGACTCATGCCTAGGTGGGCTTAGGAACCAGAAACTGCCATCCTGTTAACATCTTTACATAAGTACATTATGGCCTAGCCCACTCAAGGCACTCAGCCGTGTAAACCTTTGGTAAATGTTTGTTGAATTAACAGAAAGGTCACTGCCAGGGTCAGTGGCTAAAAGAAGTGGATGGAAGACTGGGGTGGAGGGTGGGGGTGGGAGGGCAGTTAATTCACAAGGATTAATCTTCAATGTTAATGATTTATGTATGAACGTCTCCACTCCTGTAGTTAATCCCAAATTACCTGGTCCAGAAATACTCTCCTCCTCCTGACCCCAAATGCAGGGCCTTTGAGGGTGATCATCTCGTCTGCTATATCCCAGAAGCTGCTGACACTTGCAGGTTCCTTCCTGCCCTTGGGAAGGGACAGTTGGGAACACACCTAGACTATGTGGCACTAAATGATTCATTTGTACAGAAACTGCCACCATCCTTATAGAATCAGCCTGAGATAAGCTATGGACATCGCTGAAATTCCTTCCAGATTTAGAATTCTGTGTTGTGAACCATGAAGCAGCTGAGGGATGAATTTGCTTTCTTGGGGGATGAGTTCTCTTTCAACTTACAGTTACTTATTTGTGATCAAGGTTCACAACTGAATTCAGAAAGTCAGGTATGTTGAAGAAGTCTGAAAGAAATGAACAAATCATAACTTAAAGCAGTGTTTCTTTTGGGGAGAAAAAAATGAGGCAACATTTCATCATTTACCCATGAGGCAACATGGATAATAACAGGAATATTTAACCATGCAGTGATTTAAAACTCATTTCTTCTAGGTTAAAGAAAATGGTTTCTCCTGCACTGGACAATGATCCTCCCCAGAGAACTCAGCCCAGTACTCGCCATCCCTGAGGGGCAGATATATATAACTTGAAAGCATTGAAGTGTATTATCCATTGCTGCAGAACAAATTACTCCAAAAATGTAGCAGCTTACAACAGCAAAAACTTATTAATCTGATACGATTTCCTGGGGTCAGGAATCTGGGAGTGACTTAGCTGGGTGGTTCTGCCTCAGGGTTTCCTTGGAGGTTGAAGTCAAACTGTCAGGGCTGCAGTCTACGAAGATTTGACTGCCCTGCAGGATCTGTTCCCAAGCTGAGTCACATGACTGGGCAGGAGGCTTCAGTTCCTTGTCACTCATGACATGTCTTCAGAGCAAGCGAAGCAAGAGAGAAAATGAAAGAGAGACAGACACACAGAGAGAGATGGAAGGCACAGTCTTTTTATAACCTAATCTTGGAAGTAATAACCCATCACTTTTGTCATTCTCTATACGCTGGAAGTGAGTCCCTAAATCCAAGCCACACTTAGAGGAAGGAAAAGCTCTACCTCTTGAGGGGAGGAATATCAAAGAGTTTGTGGGCAAATCTTTAAATTGATCACAATGGGCAGCTTTGGCCTTGAGACAATAGTAAAGACTGAAGCATTATCCTGCAGAGAACGTCTTCTATTCAAGGTTTCTGGTTTCCTTCTTTCAATTCCTGTTCTTAAGTGTTCCCTCTCGGCTGTCAGAGAGCAGAATTAAGGATTTCCAGTTCAGTGTCCACAGTTAATTGGGAGGGAGGGGTAATTTGGTTACTTCTCTTCCTTTCTTCCTCCCAAACTGTAGGACAGTCCTCTGGGAGCCATGCAGGGAAGCTGGAGCGGGCAAGAAGACAGAGGAAATGTTTCCAGGGACCAAAAAAGCCCCAAAGTCTGTGTTTGTGCATGGAAATAAGTCCCCAGACTGAACTCCGTCAGGCCTTCCAAAGCCGGCTGTAACCTCCGCGTTCATATTAGGTCCACTACAAGCCCAGACCTGCATGCCCCTCTGCGAGGTATCTCCTTCCCATCAAAGACACCCTTGACAGTCATTGCAGTCCACGTTTCACCTGGACTGAAATGTCTGGAGAAGATGTCTACACAATGAGATTGATTCTCCCTTTAGCCTAGGCCACACTTTCTCTGATTCTACAAAGTGACTTTACAGATCAGCCCTGCTTCTGATGCTTAGGAAAGAAAGGCAAGTCCCCAGTAGAACGCATACAAATCTAGAAACCTCAAAAGACTTCTATGTTCTTGACACAGCATTTCCAGGAGGGACCCTTAGGGGCTTGTATTAATATTTCTGCCCGAAGAATCAAGATCTGGGAGCCAGGGCCATCGCCCAGGGGACAAAGTTAACGTAAGTCACTTCTGGGAGCTTGAAGCTATTGATATGGCCCTGCCTCTCTGTCTACACAACTATTGAGAAACCAAGAAACATTTCTAGGGGCTACTAAACTAATGTGGATTGTGCAAAAATTTCAGCAGAGATGCCAACTAAGAATTCCAGAGGTGGTGACAGAGCTTGGAAAGAATGGAAGGGTCTTGCCCTAGTTCTCACATTTACTTAATCACTGAGTCTCTTTGCCACCACCTACTCCATCCCCACCCTCCCTTGTCTCTGACACATTCTTCCTCTGCCTTTTAACAGATTGGAAAGCTCCAAGACAGAGTTGGTCTCAAGAGAGACTTAGATGTCTGGTGCCCTCTGAACACGTAAGCCCTTTTCTGCTGATTCTCCTTGCAAAGCGTCCAAGAAAGCCCAAAAGTGCCAAGCACCAGGCATTTTCTTCTCCTCCGGGTTTCACCCAGCCTGGCATTGCAGGCAGCAGAGTTATTCTGCTTTCATAAGCCATATTTTGTTACTAAACTCTTGAACGACGCTGAGCCAACTCAGAGGTCACAACAGAAGGGAGGGGAGGGACAATTAAAGAAGTGGCGAGAGGATACAGAAAGAGAACAAGAAGGGAAGAGGAGAAAAGAGAAAAAATAGAGGAGAGAGCAGAGACAGCGAGACTATTTAATCTCTCCTTCATAGGTTCTTGGTCTCCAGCGATGGGATATACTACTCAAAATGTGCTTCTCCCCTCATTTGAGCTGGGCAGGAGTTCTCCGTCAGTTCATGATGTAAGGGAGCTTGCTGAGGGCCAGCTGCCTGCAGGCACCACCTGGGTCCCGTTGCCGTTCCTGTTGGAGGCTACAGCTGCCCGGCATGGTGTATCATGGAGTGCTTCTGGTGGAAAACTGGCATGACACCATCTGTGTTCACCCAGCTTACAAAACAGTTCCACGCTGACCACATGAGTCCGGGGCTGGTCAGTAGGGAAGCCCCAAAGGGTCCTGGAGACCTAAGGCCTTTTTCTTCCGCCATATTTCAGAAGATTAGGGCCCACTATCACCCGCTTCCAGGATCTTGGGTCGACATCAGCCGCAGGTGCCAAAGACAGGGCAAAGGGTTCTGAATTTGTACCCACAGAATGTCACTTTGTTTCATTTGCTTTAATCAAATTAAATCTGAAGCCAAGAGTAGTGATGCTGACATGTGGATGGCCCACATCTCTGTGCCAGGTACCCAAGGAATCCTCTCTTCTCATCAGCGCATGCTCAGTGGAAGTTTCGTTAGACTTTGGTGCTTAAAGATGTTGGTGCAGGAGTTTGAATCCTGCAATATCAGAACTGGAAGTCTACCTAGGGCAATCTCCTCAAACTCTATTGTAGGTTATTCCCCTCTCGGATGCTCTGGTTAAAACAAACAGAAGCAGTTAATGGACAGTCTCCCTCTAAAATGTGCTATAAATACAATTTGTGTGTTCGAAGTCTTCCTGAAGCCTAACCAGGGACTCGGGTTAAGGACTCCTGCCCCGCAGCTCATTTCGTGCAGCCTCCTAGGTTGAGGAACCCTTGATACAGGATCCATTATAGGCGGTCATGCACTTATGCTCAACCTCTGTAGGGCAGGGAGGTCACTATCTCCTACGGAAGCCCTTTCCATTTATTAACTGCTTTGTTTTTCCTTATGATGAAGTAAAAGTTGCTTCTCCGTAGTTGTTTG
Organism: Camelus ferus; assembly: GCF_009834535.1. Lineage (NCBI taxonomy): Eukaryota > Metazoa > Chordata > Mammalia > Artiodactyla > Camelidae > Camelus > Camelus ferus. Next base: position 2,607,623 of record NC_045716.1, read on the forward strand.
TTTTTTTGTTTTTCGTGTTTCTTTTCTTTCTTCTTCTCTCTCTCTCTTTTTTTTTTTTTTTTTTTTTTTGCCTTTATCCTCATTCTGCCCTCTGAAATTACACAGACCCAGGAGGCTAGTCTCTCTCTTTATATGACAATTCTTGAGAGATGTGAAGACCGGGCTCATGTCTCCATTGGGTCATTTCTTTTTCACATCGGACATTCACAATTACTTCTGTTCTAGAATGACTTCTAGATCCTGCCCCAGCCTGGCCTTGCTCCTCTAGACATTCTCTGGATCACAGATCCAGTTCTAAGAGGCTGATTCCCTAGGACGGTTCTAATGGGTGTGATTTCAGAACAGGTGCCTGCTTCTCCCATATAGACACCACATTTCTAATTAACACAAGAAAAATTTCGCTGACTTTTTGAAGGTCTTAATCACACCTGTCACTGCAGTCTATTGAAATCCTTGAGAGAAGGGGATAAACTGCTCCAACATTTGTGCTCTTGATTTTCAGGATTTCATAAGGATATGGTTTATCCTTGTTAATATCACCTTGCTAACTTTGGTACAACTTTTTCAAGCCACCGTGACCTTTTTGAATTTATTTGGTTTCTTCCTCTTTGAGTCACTGGCAAATTATGTAACTGAATTACTATAAATTCTTCGATCAAGTAAATGACAAAAAAAACAATGGAGGCAGAGACAGACAGAACATTCTGCTGTAAATTCTGAAAGATTTCCTTTGAGGCTGGAATCATTTATCTATCAATATTCCATGGAATATTGGTTGTTCACCAGACCAATACATCTAACTTTCCTTTATCCAGTTTATATTTTTTCAGCATGTTAGTTTGCGCATAAGAGATTTTTTTCAAATGTCTTACTGAAATCAAAACAAATTTTGTCAAAAAGTTTTTGCCCTTGTCTACTGGTTTAGTGACACTATCAAAGAAGAGCGAAAGAAAGAAGAGGAAAAAAAGAAAACAAAAGTCTGGCCAGGTTGTCATGACTTTTTCTTAGCCTATTTGTCACCATCAGGCCTTTTGTTACTGATTATCACTTAAAAATTTGCTTTCTTGATTTTTCTAAACTTTTACTGGGATTAAAAAGCTTACCAGGCTCATTACCAAAATTCGTATTTTAAAAAGTGAGGGCAACATTCATGCAGTGTACAGTATCCCGGCTACCCGTCTGCTAAGGTCACTGAGGATGGTTCCAAGAGCAGGTCAGCAGGTAGCCCTCCCCTCCCCCACGCCCAGCTGGCCCCGCCGCTCGGCCAGCAGTGAGCTGGGATTTCTGTTTCTTTGCCTGCCGGGCAGGGTTGGGTTGCTAGTTGGAAATCGGAACCTGGGTGGAAACCTGAAGCTACCGGAAGGCCACTTCCCCAGCGGTCCGTAAGTGAAAGCTCAAACACTTTAAATCTTCCGGGGGGAGGGGACAGAGGGGTCCCCAAGAAAAGAAGCCTCTGAGAAGACCTAAAGGAAATATTCCCTAAGACAGAAAGAACGTTGATACTGCTTGCGGGGGAGGCGGGGCGGGGGGTGGGGTGGGGTGGTTGGAATCCAGGAAGGTGGAAGGACTTCCTAAGGGAAGGACTGTAGGGGTGACCGGAGGAGGCCGGACCAGAGCGGTGGGCAGGCCACCTGCTTGTAGGAGAATACGGGCGCTGACGTCATGGCTGCTGCAGCCACTTGCCACCTCTCCCTTGTGGTCTGCGCACCAGGTAATCCTCCGGAATTTACTTCCAGTCCTGGGCGGGGCCAGGGACCCAGCAACGCAGGCTCAGAGCGCAGCGAGCGCTCTATTTAAGGGAGGGGCCCGGGCAGCTCTCGGGTTGTCGGGGCAGCAAGAGGACTTGTCCGCGAGCTGCGTTTGCAGAACGGGGACTCTTCCTTAGCTTGTAAATCTGTTCGGAAGGGCTGAGTAGACATTCTGAGGGAGATGAAGAGATTGCTGGAGCCACCAGGCTTTACCTCCGCATCACTACTATTGGCTTGATATTTAATTTAATTAAAGCAAACGAAGTAAAGTAACATTTTGTGGGTGTAAATCCAGAATCCTCTACCCTATCTTTGGCACCTCCTTCTGGTATCTATTCAAGTGCCTAGTAGATACCCAACACATGTTGTTGAATGAGTGGATGAATTCTCATGGAGCTGAGCTATTCATTTATATCCCTTTATCTTTTGAGTATGTGCTTTAAAAAAGTATAAACTACAGAAATCTCTCTTATAAAGACTATCTGTAAAGATTTTTTTCCAAAAAAGTACCCCCCCCACACACACATTGATAATTACTGCATGCGACTGACTCATTTAACTGCACAAAAAACCCTATGAGCTGGTGTTACGATTATTATTCCCATTCTACAGATAAGAAAACTGGAGGGAAGGTAGAGCTCAGTGGGAGAGTGCCTGCTTAGCATGCACAAGGTTCTGGGTTCAATCCCCAGTACCTCCACCAACCAAAAAAAAAAAAAAAAGAAAAAAGAAAAAAGAAAAAAAAAGAAAAACGAAATAAAATAAAATACTTATAAATAAATAAAACTAATTACCTCTCCACCTCAAAAAGAAAAAAAAAAAGACAACAACAAAAAAAACCAGATAAGAAGGCTGAGGCATATAAAGATTAAGTCACTTGCCAAAGGCTGCACACTAGTAAGAGGCCCAGTTAGGATCTGGTTCCAGGCAGTCCGGTTCCACAGCTTCCTGGACCCCCCTCTGCCATTTTTTAAAGGCACTGGTATTGGTGAGGACATGGTAACCGTGAAAGTGCTTTGTAACTTGCACAAAATGGCATCAGCATACATTAATTCTAGTTATAAGAGTAACAGAGCCCTTTCTCCTGTTTTAACTTCCCGTGACGTGGCCACAGTTTCAGTTTAGAACCTGTGTCCTTGGTGCCAGCCCCTTTGCCTTCATGTCTCAGAAAGAGAACATTTCCAACTCAGGGTAAGCTGGACTTCTTGGTGCCTTGGTCTTCTTCCTCACAGAGCTGGAATCACCCAGCTTCTATTTTTAATTCAAAATGATTGGGAAGTGACTTTATTCTGGGGCAAAGAGGGGAGAGATCAGAGGAAGATCCTGAAGGCGGCACAGGGTTCCCCCACTTTATGAAGGTAGAGGGTTCCTCTGAAAACTTCCCTAAGTCCAAATGGCATAACGCGATGAAGCAGTCACCTTAGGACACATCTTGCTAATGGAGGCACAAAATAAATTGAGATAAAGCACAGATGCTCACAGACACAGTTCAAAGGTACAGCGGTTGGATGCTGAGATGCCGAGTGTAGCTCCCAGGAAGGAGTTTGGCGGTGACCCCCTCACTGTTTAAGGCACGTGCTGCTTCTATGAAAGCTCCTGCAAGATGGACCCTAAACACTACTTTCACTTTTCACCTTTTTTAGTAGAAGCAAAAATCCTCTTTGGATTTCCTTCTGTTAGGGAAAGTAGGTACTAACGTAGGTTTTTCCAATAATTGGAGAGCATAAAGGAGCCTGGAATAAAGTGAACTTCTGAAAAGCGGGGGATACCTGTATGTCACATCCATTTTAGCTTTCCTTTGTGATCTGAAAAGACTGAGTGTAATGAGAGTGACTCTATCGTAGTCTTAAAGCATTGCAACACGGGGTAACATGACCAGATGGGTGAGGAAGGAAAACGAACAGCTTGAATTTCCCTCTCTGATTCTTACAGATTCTCCAGGCTCCTCATGCCTAAGTACATCCTAGGAGCTTGCGGGTAACCTATTGCGCCTTCAGGACATCCCTAAAAGAGGAGGTTCAAGACTCCTTCCCCAAAGGAAGAACACAGAAACTATTTTGTCCTGAGTTTCCTCGGAAAGTGCTTTCTAGACCTCCCGTTGCTACAGAGCTGGTGTATTTCTTGACCATGTAATTTTTGCTTTTCAAAAGGCAAAGGACTTATTTGTACGCTGTTTGTTTTTAATTGGTGGGGATACATTAGATTAAGCTAGAGCTAACCTTTTACCTCCCCTCCACCTTCTCTTCAAACATCACAACCACATAAAAGTGGTCCTCTGAAACTGACCAGAGTTCTGTGCACCACGTTCTTTCCACAGCTGGGGCAAGTGGTAAACTTTCAGAATCAGGGACTCCACCGTAGACCTAACTACATAACTGTCCACAGGAGGGAGAGAGGGAGTATGTATTTTTAAGAAATAGCCCAGATGCTTCTGCTCAATCAAGATTAGGAAATGCCTCCCGGCTTCAGAGTGCCAAGGAAAGCCCTGATTTCGTACTCAAAGGGCCTGCTTCACTCTCCATCTGGCATCCATTTACTTAAACTCATCAAGAGTAATTTTCTATACCTGTAAAGTGGGGCTTATAATGCCCCAAGCTGCGCGAGGGAGCTTGTTGCTACAAAGCCTAGTGTCCTCGCTCAGGCATTAGGGATATTCTGGGCTGTGCTTTGAACTGACTTCCTGATACTTACTCCGTCAAGCCCCCATCCCTATTTCTCTCAATCCAGCCAGATCTCCAAACCTCAGCCCTTATGGTAGGGTCTGTCGTATCTGCGCTGCTCCACACATCCCTTAATGTGGACCCGTTGATTCCTCCTTCCCTCACATCCGACCCCTCCGCTGTGCTCTCTGGAACTGCTGGCTTGTAACTGGCAGCCTTTCTGTACGTCTAGTCCTAACTTACTCCCTCCATCTCACTGCCTTGACCAACACTTCAAGACAAGGCTTCCCTTCAGGGCCAGCTGGATATGAGTCCAGAGCTATTGCATCCCCAGATATTTGTGTGAGTTCTTGGCCCTTCTTTACCCCTGCATTTCACCTGGCCTTTCCTTTTCAACTCTTTCACTGGCTGCTCCTCCTCCCTTGATTGGCTCCAGTCTCTACCTTTTGGAGAGTTTCTAGGGCTCTGTGCTAGACTCTTTTCTTACGTATTTCCCTGCCCAACGAACCTTCAGACTACATCCCAGTGTTTATCTCCAGCCCAGATCTTTCCCTTGAGTTCTTGACTTCTATATCCAACTACATGCTTGATAACCTCACTTGGCTGGCTTGTTAGAATCTAAATCTAAAACTTCAATATGTCCAGTATGGAGCCCTTTATTTCAGAGCACCCTTTCTAAGACCCATTCCCCTCTCTCCGGTATCATCCATTGTTGCCCCCAAACCTAGTCATTAATCTTCATTCCTCCCTTTTATTCATGGCATACTCTTTCCCCATCTTGTCTATCAGAGAATCCTCTGGGTTTTATTTACAAATGTATTTTGAATCTTCCTGTGTTCGTCCGTCTCCACCATCACATTCCTAGTCCAAGTCACCATCACCTCTCACTTGTCCCTTCCATTTTAGCGTCAGATGGTTCTTCTCCTTCAACTCTAAGCCCTGATGAATGTATTTCCCAACAGCAACCAGAGTCATCTTTCAAAAAACCTAAACTGGATTATGTCCCATCTCTTTGAACACTTGTTAACGGTTCCCCATTGTTGTGGTGATAGAATTCAAGCTCCATTCTGTTGTCTGTTGGGCCCCGCATGGGTCTGGACCCTTCCTCCTCCTCCACTTTCATCTGGGACCAGGGTGCCTTTGCTCCCTGTGCTCAGTCCCGCTGTCCTGCTTTCTGCTCCACGAACACGCCAGGATGGCGACCTGCGTGTGTGCTGCTTCTTCAGTCGGAAGCAGGTCTTCCTCAAACTCCAAGCAGAGCTGTCTGACTCTCCTGGGTCTCAGCTCAACTGGTGACTTCTCAGAAAAGCCCTCCCAAACCGTACTCTCAAAACCTTCTGCTCTGTCCTGTGTTTTATTCTAGCACATCAGTCTTAAATTTTCTTTCATCACAAGTATCATAATTAACGTAACATTACCCTGCTAATCTATTTATTTGTGTGTTTATCTCTCTTCCTAATAATAATAATTATTATTATTATTTTCAGTATGATATTCTAGAAACCGCCTGGGATGTGGAATTAGGTGGAAGGCTCAGGTTAAGTTTAGGTCTCATCACTTACTTATTCTATGATCTTGGCAATTTACTTTCTTTTTCTGTGCCTTATTTTTCTCATCAGTAGAATGAGATTAACATAGGAATACAAAGTCATTATGATTAATAAGATATCATCCATGAAGTGCCTAGCAGAGTTTTTCTGCTATGTTTTGGGGACAATATTTCTAAATATATTGACTTGCACGAAGTAGCATCCCAAGTAAAATCATTTTAAGGATTATTTAAGAAGTCTTTAAAGTTTTTTTTTTCCTATAGTTCACCTTCCATTTTTATGGTATGAATCAAGGAAATACTCTGGGCCCCTTCATCTTGCAAACCAGGAGAATGGACATGAGGACCTTTACTTTTGGAAAACAGATATTAGGGAAGGAAGGCAAAGCTTTCTGGACCCACAGAGTAAAACATTCCCAGCCAGACAAGCCCAGTGAGGCCCAGGGAGGACATTAAGGAGACTCAGCAGAGACAAGGTAAAATTATGAAGCAGCTCTACTCAAGCACTGGCATTCTGAGGCTCAGAAATGGAGCTGGCCATCGGAGCCTGGGTTGTTCAGTGACCTGTTCACAAGTTTGCATTGCTTTCTTTACTCCCAGGTGCTAAGCTCCAAAGGTAGAGATGCTATCCCTTCTATTTCATTTAAATTCTGACTTTCTCCCCCCTCCTTTAGACCATGTCTATGTGGAAAGTAACTTTTGCATAAAGGGAAAAACAAACAAACACTAGACTTAAAAGCAGAAGTCCTGGGTCTGGGGACTGGTTCTGGGCCTTTCTGGCAGGTCGGAGTCACCGGCAGTCTCTCAGACGTTGCTTGTGGAAGTGTCAATTGGGACATCCTTTTGGGAGCGCAGTTTGGCAATTTAAGTCACTGTGTCCAACATGCATGTCCTTTTGACACAGCAAATGTTCTTCTAGAAATGTATACGCTTGCATATGTGAGTAAAGACGTGTATAAGAAAGAGCATAGCCTAATTGTTTATTTCAACAAACTATTGAACCCAAGTGGTTCAGTAAGTATGGCCCATCCATTGTATTACATACCCACCCCCCCCAAAAAAACAAGAAAAAGATAAAAAAGAGAGAGAAAAAGGCAAGCAAAAGAGAATGAAGGAGGCCTATGTGTACTGACAGGGAAATTGGACCCATATCATTAAGTAAAAGAGCAAGGTAACATATTGTATTCCACCTTTTGAATGTGTGCACACCAAAAACACACACACACTCCCAGACACACTTACATGCTCATGTGCATAGACTATTCCTGGTAAAATTTACAAGTGCTGGTGATGAATTACTTGAGACAGGGGTAGGAGAGAATTGTCTGTGGTTGTTTTTCTCTCCAGTTTGGAGTTTTGTTTTTTTTTTAAAATCACACATTTATGATCTCTTCAGAAAACAAAAATCTATATTTTTTAGCTCCATGGCACTAAGTCATAGCACTGAGTCAGTGAAGGAGCCGTGTCTGATCCTCTTACCTTTGGGCAAGTCATTTAATCGTGCTGAGATTTTTCATCACCTACAACATAGTTACAGTGACGGACAGCCCTCAGGATTAAGTAAGGCCACCATGTGGACGTGCCAAAGCACACTAGTAGGGAACACAGCCCATGTCTAGCCACTGCTTGTTAGCCTCTTTTTCTGTCCCTGCTGCCATAGGTAGAGCCATGAGCACAGCATCTCTTGTGACTTGGGTTTCCTTTCTCAGGCCAGGAAAGTTGCTGCAGATGCCACAGCTATTTAAATCAACTGACCTTTCCTGCTAAGGCTTCAGGGCACCTCTATCTTAGGCTGGGAATGAATAAAGTTACTGATGACAGAGGCTGCTGGCAGTGTGTTGGGAGGTGGGGCAGGAGTGGGGCCGTGCCTTCCTCAGACCCTATGACCGACTAGCTCTCACGCTCTGCAAATTTCTCTTGATAGAGATGCCTGCCAACCAGACTGGTAATCTCTGAGAAAATAGAAATAACAGGGCTCCTGGCTCCAGCTCCCATTCTCTCCTTGGCCTGAAGTCATTTTCCACCTTTGCCAGAGTTTTAACACCCTTTGTTGTCTTGGCTTCAAGCTCCTTCCTCAGGGTGATGGAGCTTTGTCAGAGCAGTAGGGTTGGGCTGGCAGGCTTTTCAGAATGAGGACGCGATCTAGAGAAACAGACAAAAACATTTCATTGTCTCCTTAAGAGGCACTGTCAGGATGTTGTTGTCCCACCTGGCTTCTTCAAGCCAAGTGACCTCGCCAAGGGAAGTCTTATGATTTAACCACCTCCTACCACAATTGCCATCAGCTCTCTGCACCCTCATCCCCATCACACAATCTAAACAAGAGCTGTGAGCTTGCTGACTCCAGAGAGTAAACCCACCCCACACACTCTACCACACTGACTAGAAAGCTCTTCCTAGAGTTAGGCTGAACTTGCTTGGGGTTGAACACCTGACATGGTTTCCACAAAGCTTTACACAAGTTCTGTTACGGTATGAGAAGCAACTTGCACGGAGCTCCATGTGACCTCAGAACTTTTATTTATAAAGAGCTTTAACAAAGTGTTGGTTTTATACATCAACTAGGCTGGGCCAGGGTGCCCATGGTTTCTGTGAAAGTGTTTTTGGATGAGATTAACATTTAAATTGGTGGACTTTGGGGGAGGGTATAGCTCAAGAGCACATGCTTAGCATGCATGAGGTCTTGGGTTCAATCCCCAGTATCTCCTCTAAAACTAAATAAACTTAATTACCTACCCCCACCAAAAAAAAAAAAAAAAAAAAAGACCACCAAAATTGGTGGACTTTGAGTAAAGCAGTTTACCCTTAATAATGTGGGTGGGCCTCATCTAATCCGTTGAAGGCCTTAGTGGAATAAAGAATAACTTCCTCTGAGCAAGAAGGAATTCTATTACTCAAGCTGCAATCCTCCACTGAATCTCCACCCCTTTTGCATTTGCCAAGCCTCCACAATCTTGTGAGCCAATTCCTTAAAATAAACCTCTCTCTTCTCTCCCTCTCTCTCCCTGTCTCTGTGTCTCTCTCTCATATATATATATATATACTTTACATGTTTATATTTATATTTTATATATTTATAGTATATATATATATATTTGTATTTACAGTTTTGTCCTATGAGAAAATAAGACCTAATTAGATTTTATCAACATCTTACCAAAGTCAAACAAAAAAAGCACACATTGAAAAAACTGGAAAAGGGAGAGTGTATAGCTCAGTGGTAAAGTGCGTGCTTAGCATGCATGAGGTCCTGGGTTCAATCCGCAGGACCTCCATTAAAATAAATAAATAAACAGACAAATAAATAAATAAACCTAATTACCTTTCCTTCATTAAAATAATTTTTTTAATTTTTAAAAAATTAGAAAAAAGAAAAAACTGGAAAAAAATATTGAATGTTTAAATGGTAGAACTGTGGTTGATATTTCTACATTTTTAAATGTTTAGTAAGGAGAATGTACTACTTTATAATGAAAACATTTAAAATTAATTTCCTAACAGGAAGGTTTATGTTACTAAAATAGATTTTTTTTTTTAAGTAAAACAAAACAAAACAAAAACTGTGTGCTTGCTGTGCAAATATAGCTTCAAATCAAATAGCCCAGGGCTCTCTTTCAATCGGCTGCAGCCACTAAGACCCACTAGCTGGGAGTCTTGCTCAGGTATTCCCTCAGACTGAGGGCTGCACGTCCCCTCCCAGATTCAGTTGTGACCAACAGTCTACGAAGGCCACCTACAAGCCAAGCCTGAGCTAGGTGTTCATCACAGCAAGTGTTCATCTGATTCCCACAACTCTTGGGGAGAGGTAGGCTATTCTCACTTAAGAGATGAAGAAACTAAAAAAAGAAAAAAGAGAAAAAGAAAAAAAAAAAAAAAAGAAAAAATCAAAGAAAGAATAAAAATAAATTTTTTTAAATAAAAATTTAAAAAATTTAAAAAAAAGAGATGAAGAAACTGAGGTTCCAAGAAATGATGTGATTTGCTTAAGGCAACACAGCTCGTTAAGAGGCAGTGCCAGGATTTGAACCCCAATTTCCTAACTCCAGCCCCAGTGCTCTCGCCTCTGTTGTGGCTGTCTTCCCGGGGATCCCACGAGATGTGGGAGGGGGCAGCACCAGGAGTCTGGTTCATTCTACAACAGCTTTTGTATTGGAGGAGGTATGGGGTGAAAAAATGCTTATGATCAAAATTTTGCCTACCATTTCCTTGGGCCCATCATCCCCACTCACCAAGTCTCCATGAATCCCACTTACACCTTCTTGCTCCAAACTAGAGACCGGGAGATGAAGCCAGTTCACCCCTGGAACTGAGCAGAGGCTGCAGGCCTGATCCTCCTTGGCTGGGGCCCTTAGCCCTTTCCTGGCCTCCACGGTGGCCATCTCCCCTTTATTGTTCCTCTGCTGTTCTTTTCACACTAAAGAAAACCATCCTTCTCTCCCGCCTCTCTCAGAGCAGGGAGCAAGGTGAGGACATCTTGTTGACATTGAAAGGAGGTGACAGGCGGGGGGATGGTAGTAGAGGGAGGTAGAGGGATGGGGGATGGTGGAGAAAAAGCTGCTGAGGGAAGCAAGGGAATAAAAAGTGATTAAGAGCGCAGACTCTCTGGAGCCAGATTACGTGGGTTCAAATCTCAGCTCTGCCCCTTACTGTCTGTGTGCCCTCAGATGAATTACTTTGCCTGTCAGAATATCTACTTGGTAAGGTTGATGTAAAAATTAAATGAATTAATGGATATAAAGTGCAAAGTTCCTGGTATATGTGTTCTGTGTTTGCTTTTGTAATCCCCAGACCAGCTGTGTGACTTGGGCAACTCACTTCCTCTCTCTGATTTTGTTTTCTCTTTTATAAAGTAAGAGGGTTGGATTCAATGGTCCAAATTCCTTTCTCACTTTCAAATTTTAGGCTTCTGACCTCTTTTTAGTTATGGGGAAATACCCTCAAGTTTCTATCCAAGGCTGGCTCTGTGTAGTGTCATTCAAATGGTCGCACTACCTGTCGCTTGGCATCCTCCATCATAACTTATGTCTTTGGATATTGCAAATGCTTCAGTTTTTAAGAAAGTCTAACTGAAGTTCAAATTCTCTGGGAGATCCCAAAAGCAAAAAGATTGAACAGCAAAAAAGGGACAGCAGGCACCCTGGAGGGTGGGGTGGCAGAGGGGACATGGCCGGACAGCCAGCCAAGATCTAAAATCACACTCCGTGTGCCCTTTTAGTCCTGCTGGCTACCTCTTTCCCCTGGACCGCCTTCCTTTTCTTACCTACAATGTGTGGTTAGCTACTGGCAGGTTTGTTCCTTCCTCCACTGCCAGACTTTGGGAAAACCCAGCTACCTGTACTGCTGGGCCATCTGGCCACACCCCCATCCTCCCTGGGTGACGCCTTCGCAAAATGCTCCTCCCCTTTCAAGTCGGTGACGGACACTAAGGTTCCCTTCTGACTTTCCAACAGCTTCTAGTCTAGTCTAGCTGGCTCTTGGCCCAGCCCGGGTCTAGGGTGTGTTCTGGCTTGACGGGATCCCAGCAGGGGAGATTTGGCCCACCTGAAAAGAGCAAGATTGCCTTGGGGAATACAGTCCATTTCGAGGGTGTGAGCTGTTCTTCTTTCCCTTCCCCTAAGCCCTTGTTTCCAGCCCTAAAATGTCCCCTTCCTTTGCCTGCTTTTGAAACAAATGTTCAGGGAGCTGCCCAGGCAGGTTCAAAGCAGACAGCTGCCAAAGCCGCAGCCCGTCCCCCGCCGCACTTGCTGCTGCTATATGTAGAGTGGAAACCGCCGCCCTAAACATCGAGTCAAGTTGCAGGCACAGCTCTCCAGCCGCCTGTCCTTCTGCCCTGTGTTTAGGCTTAAGGGGACCTGAAACCCCTGCACCGCCTCCGCTCCAGGCCATGTTTCCCTGAGCCTTTGAGGACTGCGTCTCTGCCTGAGGGCCTGGGTGTGTCCGGCACTTGCTCTGGGCTTGGCGGTCCCAGGGGACCTTGGACTGGAGCAGCAATTCGTTTACATTTTCAAAGCCAGGCTAGGCTAAAGCCTTTCAGGCATATCTATTCTTTCCCCTAAATGAACCTATCTGGACCCCCGTGTGTTTGTTTGACGTTTGTCAGCATAGAACCTGACTGTGGGCTTAACCAAAAAGGATCTGCTTTCCTCACACAGCAAGAAGTCAGAGACAGCTGTCCAGGCTAGGCAGCAGTGCCAGGGTGTAATTAAGGTACCAAACACCTTAGATGTTTTTGCTCCATCATCTTTAGTAAGTGGCTCTTTTTATGGTCTAAAGGTGGCTTTTGCACCTCCCAGCATTATCTCTGTCTTCTAAGCAAGAGAAAGGATGAATGGTGACGGGCACAAGGCCACCGTGGCTCTTACAGCTGCACTTGCCCCTCAACAAGCTTTCCTGCCAACAGCCTCTGCTTGCATCTCACTGGCCATCACCATGGCACCTGGCTGCCCCTACAGACAGAGGACGCTGTGAGGGTTTTAATAGAGGGACGTTGACGCCTAGCACCAAGTCAGAGTTTTCTTTGTGAAAAAAAAAAGAGGAAATGGATATTGTGCAGGGAAGTAGCCTTGTCTGCTATAACCGGACTCCTCCCACAGCACAGCCATCCAAGTTCACAAGTGTCTCCAAGTCTCAGCTCTTAGACCACTGTAGATCATCCACGGTCTCTCTACACAAGATAGCGTAGCCATCACGAGTCTGGACTCTGGATGTGTTCACATCCCTGTTCTGTACTCATTAGCTTTGTGAGCTTGGTCAAGTCTCTCAGGGCCTCAGTTTTTACAACTATAAATTGGGGATAATCATTGTTCCTACTTCTCGAGTTGTGGTCAGAATTAAGTGATTTACTAAATAGGTGACCCATGGTGTGTAATAAGAACTCAACAAATGTTAGCTAGCTCTGTTGCTGTACAGATTATTCTGAATTATATTTTAACATATCATTTAAAAGATTGTGAGCCCGTTAAGAAAGGATGCTGCCTTCTCTTTGCTTTTAAGTGTGAAAACTATTTTAACTAAAGGAGTGATCCATGAATTCACTGATCTTGTAAACATTTGGAACATTCCAGAGAAAGCTAAAGGCTCCTTTGACAATCCTACGTCCTTCACCATCCCTTTTCCCAGTTCCTGGAAGTGAGCATTGTTATCACTTTTTGTTTTTCCTTCAGAACTTTTCCAGCATCTTTCTTCTCTGAGGGGGAGGTGATGAGGCTTCTTCACTGATTTCCGCTTGGAGGAGATACTGGGGATTGAACCCGGGACCTTCTGGGGGCTGAGCATGCGCTCCACCACTTGAGCTATACCCTTCCTCCTGCGTATTTCTTATATGTATATGGAGTTTAAAAAAATTTTTCTTGTATTATATCGTATGGATTATCCTTCAACTTCGTTTTTTTCCCCACTCAACCCCATATTTTGGCAATCTATTCTTTTATTACATGTAGTTTTCCCAAGTTGTCTTCCTTTTTCCAAACTGCTCCCTGGTTGTTTCCTCATGTGTATATGTAGTAGCGTAGTCTCTCTAGTGAATCCCCTATTAATTGACACATAGGTCATTTCCAACTTAGTATATTGCTCAAGAATGATGCAACGACCGCCCTTAGACATATGCCTCTTTGCACATGTAGATACTATAAAATGAAATTTCTGGGTTTTAGGATGCAGGCATTTAAAATCTTTACAGATATTGCCAAGTAATCCTCTCCTTCCCTGCAGAGACAGCCGTATTTAAGAATGTGGTCTGTTCATCTTTAACTCAGTTCTACCTTTGGATCTAGCACAGTCCAAGCTCAGTAAGTGTTTGCTAAATTGCATGCTCCACTAAGATTTTGGAAGGAGATTACACAGGGAATTTGCTACTTCCAAGGCCTCTCTTAGACTGTTTTCTGTGTTAAAAATTCTTTCTGTTGACTCTAATGCTCTCTCTCTCTCTCTCTCTCTCCCATTGCATGTTAGTTCTTTTTCCTAATCCTAAGATCCCAGGGGGACAAACCAGATCTCTATTTCATGTGATGTACCCAGCCTGCATCAGACTCAAAATTCCTGCTTCCCCCGTCCCTTATGCCCATTTTTTATTTTTTCAGGGTTTTTTTTGAAGATAAATGAGATAATCTTTGTGAAAATAATATGAGTTCTTCTTAAGGAATGTAAGTATGGCCACAACATGTCCCCAGTATTTTTAGGACAGATTCATTTCTATCATTTCCTATCATTTCAGTTTTTGAATATGTAATACATTCACATGGCTCAAAAATTCAAAACTACCAAAAGGCACACATTGAAAATTCTTGTTCCCACTCTTATCCCCCCACCTTTTAGTTTCTGATTCCTCTCTCCAGGCCCCCACATAAACGTTTGAATTAATTTCTTGAATATCATTACATAATTTCTTTAAGTGCTTACACACATTTAAATACATTTTTATGCTTCCCCACTGTGCCTGCCAATTGTTCCTCACTTCTTTCCATTCGCATTGTATCTTGAAGATGTTTCCATAGGAGAATGTAGAGTGCTTCCCAGTGATTACTTTTGATTATTTCCTTTTTTAAAATAAATTTTATTTTTATTTATTTATTTTTAACCCTTTTTCTTTTTTAAATGGAGGTACTGGGGATTGAACCCAGGACTTCGTGCATGCTAAGCACATGCTCTGCCACTGAGCTGTACCCTCCCTTCACCCTAGACTTTTTCTATTAAAGCAAATTTATAACTTAGTATATAGAAAATATAACCTTTCATATGACCTCCATCCAGCTTCAACAATTGTGATAATTTGACAATTTTTAAATCTTTTCTTCTTCTTTTAAAATTTTTGTTGTAGGATCTTAAAGCAAATCCCTGGTAGCACATGCTATTTCTATTTTCATCTTTCTTTATTACTATTAGGTTTTGATTGCTGAATTTTATTGTTTTTTTTTGTTGTTGTTGTTGTTGTTGTTCGTTTGGGGGGTAATTGGCTTTATTTATTTATTTGTTTATTTTTAATGGATGTACTGGGGCTTGAACTCAGGACCTCGTGCATGCTAAACATGCGCTCTACCACTGAGCTATACCCTCCCTCTTCTTTATTATTTTTAATGGATACACAAATACTCTGATATAAAGATAGACACCATAATTTATTTAAGCAGTCCTCCATTGATGGATATTTATTTCCATAGTATAATTCTTTTTAATAAATGGGATTATATCTCTATATATGTTATATATAAATACAGATACACACATACATACACATGTAGCATACTTTTTTACTATTTAAAATTTTCATGTAAATGAATTCACTAATCAGAAAAGGAAATTTTTTTTTATCAAGGTATAGTCAGTTTACAGTGTTGTGCCAATTTCTGGTGTACAGCACAATGCTCCAGTCATACATGAATATACATATATTCGTTTTCATATTCTTTTTCACCATAAGCTACTACAAGATACCGAATATAGTTCCCTGTGCTATATAGTGTGAACTTGTTTGTCTATTTTATATATATATATAGGTCAGTTTCTACAAATCTCGAACTCCCAGTTTATCCCTTTCCACCCCCAGAAAAGGAAAATTTTTATCAGACCATAGTTTCAATTTTGAGTTCATAAAATAGAATTACTGCAGAACCAGAGCAGTAACCATGGAGCCTCCCACCTGGGAAGCCAGGGGCAGACCCTTTCTTCTTGCGCTTTTCAAAATGCTGTGGGAGCTTTGCTTTTAAGTACTTGCCTATATTAATACTCTTCTCACATTTTCATGATTAAGAAAGCGAAAGATTTCCTGAATCGAATCTTCTCTTTTTTCT
The DNA here is from genome assembly GCF_009834535.1 of Camelus ferus. Classification (NCBI taxonomy): domain Eukaryota; kingdom Metazoa; phylum Chordata; class Mammalia; order Artiodactyla; family Camelidae; genus Camelus; species Camelus ferus. The sequence continues at coordinate 2,623,365 of NC_045716.1, forward strand.
TCGCAAGGTCTTTCTCAACTTAGCCAGACTTTGTCCAGGTTCTCGGTCTCAGCACCCCTGATGAACTGGGCTGGATGGTTTTTTCGCTCTGGGGGCTTGTTCTGTGCATTGCAGGGTGTTTGGCATCCTTCCTGGACTTGGCCCACTCAGTGCCAGAAGCACTCCCCACCTCACCTCCATTTTGACAACCAAAAATGTCCCCAGACACGGCCACATGCCCCTGGGGATTGATCTCCCCACCTTGAGGACCGCTGCTTCGGACTTAGAGCAAAAGGAGGAAACACAGGCAAGATGGCAAGTAACAGAGACGCTTCATGCTCAACCAGCTGAGAGCCAAACAAGACAAACAAGTAGGCTGAATTAGGCTTCTGTCCCATTTTCCATTCCAGAGCCAATTACTTGTTTGTTTATTTGAACAAAAGTTTCTAACTTACTAGTTTAAACAAGTTTTGAGAATATTAGTAGAAGCAGGCGGCTAACGAATGAATTTGCTAATTCCTCTTCCCAGCCAGTGACCTTGGTTAATATTTCTTAGCAGTGACATGTGTCAAGTATTCTTTATCTTTTTAACCTCTGATAAGTCACATTTGGTGTACTTCTTTTGTGACTTAATGCTGTTTTCCATTAAGTGTGTCAAAATGAACTCTATGAAGTGGAAACACTTTTTATATGTGACTTGAATTTATACCCAAGTCTTGATTAATATCTGCATCAGAAATTCTGTGTTTCGGTCTAGATGGCTCTCAAAATGTGTGTTTAATTTTAGAGTTGGCCACTAACGTCAAGTGGAAGTGAATGGAAGAGAATGAAGGAGTCTCCTTTATCTTCCTTTTTCGAGAAACATCTTGTCTTCTTTGCAGAGAGAAGAATGGAACAGAAATTTCCCAGCCTAGACTATAAACATGAGGTCAGATGCCTAGAAATCCTGCCTAGCTATCCAGGATCATTGCACTTTCCTACTCCTCTGTGAGCTCCTGTACCCGCTAAGCCATACTGGTCTGTCTCATCCTCTCTGCTCTGACAGTGTTTTAAAATTCTACCTGGCATCAGGTGCGGGAGGGTATAGCTCAGTGGTAGAGTGCTTGCTTAGCATGCACGAGGTCCTGGGTTCAATCTCTGGTACCTCCACTAAGAAAAAATAAAATAAATAAACCTAATTACCTCCCCCCAAGAAAAAAAAAGTTCTTCCTGGCATCATGGGGAAGTGTGGACACATGTCCCCTCTTAACCTGGCCCCTCTATTTGGCTGTGAGCAGCATAAGGGGCATGAACTCATTTATGTGTATCCCTGAAATCCCCAGGATTCGTTACCATACTTGGCACTACATAAATCTCAGTTTAATTTGAATTGGTTAAACAATTGAACCCTTCCCTTTCACCTCTTCTGACTGCTTGTGAAGTACTTATCGCTTATTCCTTTTGGAGTTTATGCCTTTGGAATATTCCTTCTGTGGCCAGAGACCAGCGTTGCTGTGTTGCTTTCAGTGAAAGATGATGGTCATCATCATTGTCATCATTATCACTATTAATAAGTGTCTCTTATGTGCCAGAGATTTTACACATCACCTCATCTGATGATGATGTAATTTGTAATTACATTGCAAAGTAGGCATCTTATATCCACTTTTAGATGAATTAGAAAGCTGAAGCTCAGAGAGGGTGAGAAACTTACCCAAGATCACAGAACTCGTAAGTGGGCAAGCTAGAATACAAACTCAGACCTCTTTTGATGTTTGCTCTTTCCACGAGTTATTCCACTCTGTGACCGAGGAGAATCTCTGGGAAGCCTCCATGTGGGGTAAAAGCTTTGGTCTAAACATTCTTATTTTCTTCCTTCACAGGACATTCAAACCCTCGATGGTCTCTTAGATTTCTCCTCCACAGGAGTGAGTCTTTTATCTGTTAAGTGTTGGAAGGACATGGGTCTCCTGCCTGGAGAAATAGTTTGTTTACAGTGAGGCAGGGATCCACTGGAATGGTCATCTGGGGTAATAAGAAACCTCTGGCATGTTTCAGCCTCATTTCCTCCCGTCCCGTAGGTCACAGGTCTGGCATTGTGCAAGGAGGGGTTCAAGCAGTTTGGAAGGGAGCATCTAAGGTGAAGCTGACAGGAGAGGCTGGGGTGGGGCAGGCGCGGGAACATCAAAGCTCCGATGAGATCTTTCCATGCCTCCTGCTCAGTGACCTCTTGAGCAGTTCTTCTTGTAATTTTTCCCACTCTTTTGCTTCTTGTCTGTCTTGGATAGGGTGACTAGGTAACTTATGATCTAAACCAAGGCAATTTTGGGAAAAGGACGCTATTAATAATAACACTAGAATATCAGAACCCTCTTGTAAAAACTGAGACAGGAGGGAAGGGGGGCAGGGCACAGCTATTCAAGGAATGACAGCAATTAGCACCAAAATGGCAGAAGATTCAACTCCCAATTAGGCCTTGAGGATTAAGATGGCAGGAGATTTGACTTCTGGTAGACCTTGGAGCTTAATTTTATGCTCATTGTAACACATTAGCATGATAAATAACATGCCCACAGGCACCATGAGAGTCCCAAGGCTAACCACAGAAGATCTAAGGGTGGGCGGTGGCCCAATTCCTGGGAATCCCAGCCCCTTCCCCAGGGAAGCTGGAATTGTCCTCCCACTTGCAGGAGTGAAGCTACCGAGCCCTGTAAAAACTGGCCACACCACGCCTCATGGCTGCCTCTCTCTCTCTCCCTTGTCTTCGGAGACGGTCCGCTTTCTGTCTATGGAGTGTGTACCCACTTTTACTTTAACCTGAGCACCCAATCCCAACACTTGTGGCCTTTCTCTTGCCTTTTGAAACAGCCTACACTCTATGTAGTATGTATCTCTCTAAATGAATCTACCTTTACTCAACTGTGGCTCACTCTTGGATTCTTTCCTGCATGAAGCCAAGGACCCACACCTGGCGGGGCACGTCCCAGATGCTCAACCGAGATCTGGGACACAGCCCTCCTCATGCCCCACATCAGTTTTTCCTGCATCAAAACCAGGATGCATGGTCTTCCTATTTAGAAAGTCCTGTCCCTAGCATTTCAGAAACATTTCAGAGGTGAATATCTCTGACATCCTTGAACATGTGGAACACATCCATACAGGCTAGACAGAATGCACCATAAGGCAGTAAAAATTGATGGGGCCTTTTCCTAGCTGCATGACCTTGGATAAGTCACTCAGCCTCCTTGAATTGTTTCTTAATGTGTGTAAGGGCATAATAGTATTTACCTCAAGGGGCTTACATGGAATATGTAAGATACCATATATACTATGTCTGCATGGTAACCCCTTTCTCAGCTGGGTTGGGGACCCTCATGGTTGGTAAGGGTGGTGGGGACCACTGAATATTTGGTCCAAGTTCAGGGGAACTATGGAAACCTTGAGAGACAATCTGAGTTTCAACTTCCTGTGATTTGAGGAGTCTTGGCCCACTCTCAGCCAACGGAAGTGGGGCCCATTCACTTTCCCTGGTTAAGGAATATCCGTCCATCAGCTGGGAATAAGGAGGGCAAAACAGAAGAGAAGAGGGGGCTTCAAAACGTGCTTCCTGTAGTGCCCTGGAGAGAGGGCAGTGAAGGGCTGGGGGAGGCACTGATGCGGACCCACGCGTGACAGCACGGAGAGAGCATGAGAGTTGATCTTGGTTGCTGTGTTTGCAGTTTCCATGTTAATAGGAACTGAATAAATGGGAAATGAAGCAAAGAGCTGAGGTCCTAAGCTTGGGGCCAGGAAATGACCTCAGTTTCGGCCTTTTACCTGTTTTTTTCTTGGCCTTGGCAATAGGCTTGTCATCTCCTGACTGGACAATGATCCCTCAGGCAGCCGAGCTCAGGGAGCGTTTTCCAAGACTAATGAGAGTTTAGGAGCGACCTTCCTTGTTAAAATGGCCTCCACCTTCGGCTTCCTGGCTTCAGGAAGAGGAGAGAGAGGGGCCCTGCTTGCCTGACACCTACTAGGTTTGCTTAGAAGGTAAGACTGTTGAGCCCAATGTTTGCTTGTTTAATCCTAGCTGCATTAGTTGTGCTGGGACAGCTAGGAGATGGGCCACATGACGTCTGTTCCCTGAGACTAAGCTGAGAACACCACGTAAACAGTGGTCACGAATTCCATCCAAAGAGGCAAAGTGACAACTGACTCCGGTTACTGGGTTCTCAAACAGCCCGGCACACAGCTGAGCGAGGGCTGGCACCCAGGGCCAGGGTGATTGTCATGCATTCTCATCTGCCCAACCCCTGAGCTCCTTCTCGAGGCCTGGGGCGGCCTCTCCATTTTCAGCCCTCCAGGCTCCTGTGCTCTTCCAGTGGGATGAGGAGCAGATGCGCTAAAATGCTGGAAAGCACATGGCTGGGGTGCTATTCCTGGCTTGGGCTGAACTCACGGCTTGCCTTCTGAGAATTCATTTTGGCTGCTCCTGACACTCATTCAGACAGTAGACTTGCGGAGCAAGGCATCCAGAGGGGCCACACCAGGAGGGTGGTGACCCGACACCAAAGCAGCTCCTTAGGGGCTGGCTCAGTGCACACCACACCCTTGGCTGCTTCATTTATTTACGCATTTGTGCATTTATTAAACAGTTACAACTGCCAGACCTTGTTTAGGGAACTTGATATACATAAGAGAACGAATCAGATTTCACATTCCTGCCTTCACGGGTTTTATATGCTAGCAAGGGGAATATAGAAAATAAATAAGTAAAACGTCTAGTGTTAGGCTATGTGAACTGCTAGGGAGAAAAGAAACAGCAGAGCAGAGTAAAGGAGACCAAGACAGCCAGCTGGGCGTTTGCAGTCTTAGATGGGGTGGTCGGATTAGATGTCATTGAGAAAGAGATTTCAAAGACTTGAAGAACGTGGTTAACTTAGCTCACATCTGAGGGAAGAGTTATCAAGGTAGAGGAAACTTCTAGAGCAAAGGTGCAAAGATGGGAAGATGTCTGGCAGGTTCAAGGGGCAGCAAGGAAGCCAGCATAGCTGGACCAAGAGAGACAAAGAAGAGGAGAGCGGAAGGGCTTAGAAAGGCTGATGAGCCGGGATGGGGGGAGACACTGACCCTCCAGGGCCTGAAGCCATTGTAAACACTTGGCTTTTAGTCTAAGTGAAATAGGAAGTCACTTCAGGACTTTTGAGAAGTGGCTGATCTGACATAACTCAAAAGGATCGTTCTGGAAAGACGGCAGCAGCGATGGAGACAGTTTTGGGTTGTTCTGAATCTCCGCGTAACAACCGATGGAGAAACTCCTATGAAAACGGAAAACCCTTGGACAACATTTAGCTCAAAACTAGGTGACAAAGTGTCTTCCCAAAACCCCCCAAAAGAAGTGGATGGAAACAAATCACCAAAAGCCTGTATGGTATCAGTATGTTTGCAGAGGAAAGAAACAGGGCATTTGATGGACCTGAGGACAGGGGAACCGGAAAATAGCCAACAGTTACTCACCGGAAGACACAGGCAGCCAGTCTGAGATGGGCATTCCACTGGCAGGTGGACGCAGGGCTTGTGGTAAGGTCTGCGGGGCTGCAGCACAACGGTTCCTTCGAACTTTTGAAACTGCCCATTCCAACCTCCCTTACTAGACACAGTCTTCTGTGAAGAGAAACTGCTGGGAGTGGATTCGAAACACAACAAAATGGGAGGAAAGAGATGCAGAAAGGAAAGCTTCAGAGCTAAGTGGTGGGAGGAGAACAGAACCAGAAAATCCCAGAGAGCAAGCCACCATGGTTTGTTCTGGTTTGTTTGTTTTTCAGTATCACACAAAACACAGAGGAGGAGGCTCTGTGAAATCAGAGAAGATAGCCAAATCAAGGTTCCTTCTAACAGTGCTAGAAAATTTAATTCACATAAAAGTGAGCACCAGAAAAGTATCAAAATTAAATCCATACAAAACTGTGATAAGAAAACTAGAATATAGATCATGAAATCATGCCAGAAAGGCATGCATAAAAAAGTAATATATTTTTTCAAAATAAAATAAAAGACTCTAAGAAAATATTTTATATTGGAATTAAAGAAAGATAAATCAGAATTACATGAGCTCAGAAATTCAAGAAGTAATTAAAAAGAAAAAAAATCAAAGTATATTAGAAGGACTACAAAAGCAAATAAACAAAAAATAGCACCTTAGAAATAGAAAGTGAAAAGTTAGAACATTTTTAAATCTCAAAAAGTAATGAAGACAAGGATGTGGGAAAATATGGGAAATATTTCAGATTGGCAAAAAAATACAGCCTGAAGTTAATAAGAGTCTTAAAAAAGGAAACAGAATGAATACTGAACACTATATAACGTAAGAAAATTTGCCTAAATGGCACCAAAAAAAAAAAAAAAAAAAGAAAGAAAAATATTTTAAACTACATACTGGAAGAGCATATAATGGGCTGAAGAATAAACACATATTAGTAAAATGCTCAGGTTTCAAAGAAAATGAAATGAGCATGTCACTCGTAAGGGAAAGAAAATTAATCATTAGACATTTTCACAGCAAAACTTGATGCCAGAAGCAAATGCGATACCATATTTCAGGTACTCAAGGAAAGTAAATACGAACTGTAGATTTTAAATCCAGCAAAATTTACCTTGAAGTAAAAAGGGCCCTGAAAAATTTATCAATATGCAAGAGCTTGAGGAATCTTTTTCCCGTGAACCCTTCCTAAAGAATTTTCTAAAAAATGTGCTTCCAACAACCACAGGGATTTAAGAATAATTAGTATAAGGACTATTGGTGAGTATTAAATATACAATTATTTATAGAATTGGATTAAAAGAGTAAAAAGGCATAGGACATAGTGTATGTACTACCTATATGCTCTGGCAAGGTACATTTAGCATAACCATTAAAAAAAACAAGAAGGCTAGAAGAGGCGTGCCGTAAGCAAGCATTTTAAAACTTTTTAATAAGCATAATGGGTGGTGGTGGTGCTGGCATTGTTATTCTGATATGGTTGCCCTTGTAACATAGGACAAAGCAGATGAGAAATTGTAGAGTATTCTAATTTCATTATCCCAAGGTCCTTGAGAAATAGGATTCTCAGAATTTGCATTGGAAATATCATTATGAATGCATGAGAATTTTATCCTTTTTATCTTCCAATATGTTTATCTCCCCTCTAGGTCTATCTATAAAATGATCAAGAAACACTCCAGATCTGGGCCACAAAATGGTCGAGATGAGCCACCAGGGACACCTCCTAATACCAGAGAGTGAAAAAGTTATCAAGTATTAGGTGTCAGTTTCCTAGGTCTGCCATGACCAAGTACCAGAAACTGGGAAGCTTAAAACAACGGGAATTTATTCTCTCAGCTCCGGAAGTTAGAAGTTTGAAATCAAAGCACCGGCAAGATTGGTTCTTTATGGAGGTTTTGAAGAAGGATCTGTTTCACACCATTCTCCTACATCCTGGTCGTTGCTGGCCATGCTCGCCTTGAAGATGCATTGCTCCAGTATCTGCTTCCATCATAACAAGACATGCTCTGCGTGTCTGTGTGTCAAAATGTCCCTCTTATAACGACACTAGTCAGATTGGATTGAGGGCCCACCCTAATCCAATAAGACTTCATCTTAATCTGATTCCCTCTACGAAGGCCCTATTTCCAAGTAAGGTTACGTTCATATGTTCTGGATGGACACAAATTTTGCAGGGACAGTACTCAACCTAGCACAGCCTACTAGAGTTGTCCAAATAACTCATCATAAAGAGGCTTTCACTGGCCAAAATTTGAATGAAATAAAGCATTTTCTTCCAAAGGAGATTCTTCACCCTGGATAATTATTGGTAGGCAAATAAATTTTTTTTAAAAGTCACAAATCTAAGATGAAAACTGAGGGGTCGTGAGGAATCCTTTTGTTTCAATGATTCTGCTTCGTGTTTCTGGCAAATAGAAACTCTTTGAGCTTCGGTAAAGAAAAGAAATGCAAAGTTCAAAATTATACACACACATACACATGATACAAAAAATGGTTACCTTTTGAGGATGACAGGAAACCAATTCATTATCCAAAAACTGAGGAAATTATGGGAAGAATCGAGCACTATTCTGCCTTTCTCATGTAAACTGTGATAGTAACAGAAGCAGGAAACATCTCATAAAATTATTCCAGCTCATAAAGGAAAACAAAATCATAAAATCAGAATATGCCCATTTTGCAAACCCTAATGAATTAATGGATCTCGGCACTGAGCACCACTGGCTGCTAACATCGACAAAGAGTGAAAGTTAAAATTAAAGTTTATTAAAAACAATAAAACAAGGTAGGTGAAAGCCAGATTTTATATGCCTCCTTTTGAAAGAATGTGCCACAGTTTGCCAAAAGGAATCAAACTGGATCTGACTCGATGCAGCTTTCAACGTGCCCGGCCGACAGAGGACAGAGGAACGTGTTGTGATGCACCGTGAGGGTTCAATCGGCAAAACCCAGATTGCAGGAGAGTGTGCAGGCTGCACGACCCCAGGTTCTTTAGCAGAAAATCCGTAAGGGGAAGGAAGGGGTGGAGGGGATCCTGGAGATTGAAAGAGACTTAAAAGACATACCAAGTTTTTAAAAGTAGGCAAGTCTAAACTGTTGTGCCTCAGGTTGCCCACGAGGATGTCAAAACCACAAAGAAACACAAGGAAGAGACTGCTGTAAAAGTCAGGACAATGGTTCCTGTCGGAGGCTGTGACTGGGATGGGGCACGTGGAGGGGAGCCGAGGTTGGCTGGTGACATTCTGTGTCTTGACCTGGGAGGTGCTTCCAAGGGTATGCACCACACCTTATAATTCATTAAGCGAGATATCTTTTTGGGGCTGTTTGTAACTATATATTTTTAGCAATAAAATGGTAAGAGAAAAGGGGGTGGGGGAGGATCACTCTGGCTACAGGGTTAAGAATCAGTTAAAGGGCCATGAGAGTAGAAGAAGGGAGACCCAGTCGGAGGCTATTAGGGTAATTAAGGTACGAGAGGTCATACTAGAGAAGGTGGTAAAGGTGGTCAGATTCTGGATCTATTTTAAAGATAAGCCAGCAGGACTTCCTGATGATTTCCATGTGTGGTTTGAGCCAAAAGGAGGCATCAAGGATGACTCTGGGGATTTTGGCCTGAACAACCAAGGAGGAAGTTGCTGTTAGCTGAGACAGCAACCACTGTGTATATTAGAGATTTTCTGTTTTGTTGCGGGGAGGAGGACGAGAGTTCAGTTTGAACACGTTGAATTTTCAGACAGCTGTTGGATGTGCAAATGAGAGTCCTAGAGGACTTTTTATTTTTCGGAAATCAGGAGCCTGATAGTCAAGAGAGATGCCTGGGCCAGAGATGATGTCTTAATGATGGGAGTCATCAGCATAGAGATGGTACTTGCGAAGGTATAAATGGCAGATGAAGTCAGATGACTTGAGGCTATGTTTCCTTCCTCCCAGCTTGTGCCATCCTTGGCAAGTCATTTAATGTCTCTGCCAATGATTCCATTTCTTCATTTGAACAAAAACGCTACCTACCTCATAAGGTTGTGGTGCTGTGAGACTGAAACGAAATGGTGTCAACTGCTCGGCGGAGTTCTTACCCAGCAGAGCCCTCAGGGTCGTCAGGCAGACGGTGGTGGCGAAGGTCTCACTCGACAGCCCGCTTCCTCAGGCATCCAGTGGATGTTGCTTAAACTCCCAGTGCTCTCAAGAGCCCTACTGAGACCACCTCTTCTGGATATCACTCCATGACCCAGTTTGTCCCCAGATTTTTACCTCCTCCATTTTTTCTTTTCTTCTTTTTTATTGGGGGGGTGGTGGTGTTCCATTTTCTTATGACCCTGTTTCTCACTATTTTATCTGATAGATGAAATACATATCAGTTGATATTGGTCATGGTTTAAGAAGCTGTTTAGACATGACCAGCAATTACATTTTCACAAGTACTTTTTTTTTTTTTTTTTTTTGCTGGTACTATTTTTTTTTGTATATATATATTTTTTATTGAAGTATAGTCAGTTTACAATGTTGTGTCAATTTCTGGTGTATAGCACAGTGCTTCAGTCATACATGAACATACATATACTCGTTTTCATATTCTTTTTCACCGTAAGTTACTACAAGATATTGAATACAGTTCCCTGTGCTATACAATATGAACTTGTTTATCTATTTTATATATATTAATATCTGCAAATCTCAAACTCCCGATTTATCCCTTCCTACCCCCTTCCCCCTCTGGGAACCATAAGTTTGTTTTCTATGTCTGTGAGTCTGTTTCTATTTTGCAAATAAGTTCGTTTGTTTCTTTTTTTTTTAGATTCCACATGAGAGTGATATCATATGGTATTTTTCATTCTCTTTCTGGTTTACTTCATTTAGAATGACAGTCTCCAGGTCCATCCATGTTGCTGCAAATGGCATTATTTTATTCTTTTTTATGGCTGAGTAGTATTCCATTGTATAAATATAGCACTACTTCTTAATCCAGTCATCTGTCGATGGACATTTAGGTTGTTTTCGTGTCTTAGCTATTATACACAGTGCTGCTATTAACATTGGGGTGTACATATCTTTTTGAATTGTTTCCCTCTGGATATATGCCCAGGAGTGGGATTGCTGGATCATAGGGTAAGTCTATTTTTAGTGTTTTGAGGAATCTCCATACTGTTTTCCATAACGGCTGCACCAAACTGCATTCCCACCAGCAGTGTAGGAGGGCTCCCTTTTCTCCACACCCTCTCCAGCATTTATCGTTTGTGGACTTTTGAATGATGGCCATTCTGACTGGTGTAAGGTGATACCTCATTGTCACAAGTGCTTTTTAAGCCAGACTTCAAGAAGTCAGTCATGAAGGAAACACTTTGGGACTCAGCAGAAGCAGCAGGACCACTTTGCCAAGGCAGGCAACTCAATTCTCTCCAAACCAAAGGCCTCTCTTAGGTCCTGCCCTAAGAATAAGCTCAAGACGAATGCCCTGCAGGCAGCAGGAGTATTTGTCCCAGCAGAACCTTTTCCCAGACCCCTCTCTGTTTCTCTTAGCCTTAGGAGATTGAGCTCAGTTATTTTCTTGTTGAGCCATTGAGTATGGAGCAAGCAGCACAGAGTGATGGAGAAAGGGGCACTGAGTCAAACTTCTGAAGGGTTTTTCAGGATAGAGGCTCAGAGTCTTATGTTCTGGGATCCGGAGAGCCTAATCACTGTCCCTCAGGGCTGGTCTGGGCTCCGTGTTCAAAGTCATGGTTGTGTGAGGAGGATCCACTGCAATCTCTGCATCACCCACAGAGAAGGGAGAGCAGAAGCAGTTGGTGATGGAAACACGGCCTGTGTTTGCCTTCCTCCCTGTTTACTACCTAGCATCTGTTCTGTTCTCTTGGCCACGCCGTGCACAGGGATCCACCCCTCAGTGGATCTTCTCATCCTTCCCGACAGACCCTCCAGGCAACGGGTGGGAAGATGTGTTCTGCCAGGAGACGATCAGACACTTCCATTCCAGCTCCAGTCTTACATTATGTAAATGATCAATATGTAGTTCCTAAACGTCACCTTTGGTCTCTGAGACAGTAGAAGAGGGTGTTAGGGTACTAGTCTGTTCAGAGAGGAGCTGTTTGTGTAGATGAAGATTTTCGATGACAGTGTCTTGTTTCTTGTTGATTCCCAAGAGAAAGGCATGGCACTTGTGAGCACTAACTCTCATTTTATAGGACTTTTATTTTGAGATTTATATTGGCCTTCAAAGTATGCATAAACCTGAAATTGTATGAAAATTTACTACGTGTATTTTTTTTCTGGGAAAGTTTGGCAACAGTTTTCATCAGATTCTTTGTATGTGCGTGAGACCAAAAAGGTGTTAATAAAAACAGTAATACTGTCCTTTCACTTTTATTACCCCTATGTGGTAAGACATCTTCCCTTTCTGCTTTCTGCTACTTTCTCTCATGATTTTCTAACCATTAAAAAAATACTAATAAAAAACGCTAACAAATATTTGTCCAGGGGTTTAGAATATCCAAATCTAAAAAAAAAAACCAAATATAAATACAAAACAGAAACAGACTCACAGACACAGAATACAAACTTGTGGTTGCCAAGGAGGTGGGGGGTGGGAAGGGACAGACTGGGATCTCAGTGTCCTCTGAAAGCCCTCCTAAGACTGTGCGGGTAAGTGCTATGAACCAGCACATTTTACAGAGGAGGAAACAGAGACCAGGGGGCAGGTAGATAGATGGCCCAAGGTGGATAGGATTCAACTCAGGTCTCTCTCTCTCTCTGAAGGTAATTCTTTCCTCACTCTATGCAGAGCTGAGCTAGTACAGATGGGTGCTACTCCATCAGTGGCCAGATGCCAAGAGATTGTGTGCCCATAGAAAAAAGTCCCACCGAGTAATAGATCCTCAGTTTTTGGGGGGACAGAATGATTGGCTTCATCTGTAGGCAGCTTTCCTTTGACACATCTTTCTGGGGTATGTGTGTGTTGTGGGAAGGTGGGTGTGAGGAGGCTGCCATTTTCAGAAGCGATTAAAGGGCTGGGGTAGGAAAATATTCTTCGGAAGGAAAAGAAGTCCTTTCCACCAGTTCTCAGGAGTGTCCCCTACCCTAGCCAGCCTTCTCGTTTTCATCTGTAAAGGGTCTTGCCTCAAAGGAGATTTGCAGTGAGGTTCAAACAGCCGCCCACTCGCATTTTTCGAGCCCACGGGTGGCTCCCTGCAGCGCGGTCTCTTGTGGCTGTAACAGCATTCTGAACACAAATCTCAGACAGTCCAGGAGTTCACATTTTTATGCAGTTTCTCATTTGCCACCTGTGTTCTTTTGGGATTGGCTTAACATTCCCCAGGCTGTGGAGAGCAGGCCGAGGGGGAGCTGTGCCGTGCTGATTTACAGCTCAAGGGCCTTGCCCTCTTTAATCTGGATCTCTAATCCCTAGGAATCCTGCCATGGCGTGTGCCCTCTCTCGGTCCCCTGGGTCCCCAGCGACTTCCTGGCACAGACAGACTCAGGCCGCAGGACTCCCAACCCCCGTGCTCCCCCTCTGCCCTCCGCCTCGCCTCGTTCCTGCTGGTGGATCTTGAGCCCCATGTCCAAACACACAGAATCTGTCGCGTTATGTAAGTTTCCCTGTCCGCGAGCTGGGTGACTCAGCGGGAGGTGGTGCCCTGCTCTGTGCCAGCCTGGGGCAGCGTGTGAGCCCAGCGCCAGGTCTGTGGCTGGCTGGAGTGGAAAACAGGCCTGCTGATGGGCCGGCCGAGCAGCCTGCGTGCCCAGGACGCCCGTGGGAACCCCCTGAGGGCTGCAGGGAGCTAGGCCCTGGGTGGAATTCTCCAGCTCCCTGCCCACTTCCTGCTTCCTCCCCCCTCACCTGGGGCTTCACCTGGGGCTGAGGGTCACAGAAGCTTCACTCCAATTCCCCACCTTCTGGGCCCCTGTTAAGGACTGAATGCTTGTATCCCTCCAAATTTCTTAGGAGGTGGGGCCTTTGGGAGATGACTAAGTTTATCTTTTTTTTTTTTTTTTTTTGGTGGGTCGTTTGTTTGTTTATTTATTTATCTTAAATAGAGGTACTGGGGATTGAACCCAGGACCTCATGCATGCTAAGCATGGGCTCTGCCGCTTGAGCTATGCCCTCCTCCCCGAGACAACTAAGTTTAGACGAGGTCGTGAAGGCTGAGCCTCCCTCTCCCTGTCTGTGAGGACACAGCAAGAAGGTGGCCGTCTGAAAGCCGGGAAGAGGGCCCTCCCCGGAGCCCCACCACACTGGCACCCTGATCTCGGACTTCTAGCCTCCAGAACAGTGAGAAAATTAGTCTCTGTGGTATAAGCCACAGAGTTTGTAGGATTTTGTTACGGTGGCCTGAGCTAAGACAGTCCCACTGACCTGAGCCCTTACCTCTGGGATCTGTCCAGGCTCAGGCAGGAAGCGATGGTGCCAGTGGATGCACCCTTGGGTGCAGCTCGCCTGGACCCAGGCCCTCTCTCTCTCCTCTGCCCCAGGTCCCAAGCACAGAGGAGGAAATCCACTGGGAACACGGGTTATGAAGAGGACAGACTTTGGCTGATTTTGTTCTTGGGTCTGATTCTCCCTCACTTCCCTTTCCCACAGGCATGTCGCTGAGTTTTCTTTCCTCTCCAGGACAGGGACACGCGGCTGTCATCCTGCTAACTGTTGCACAAGGAGCCAGAGAACTCAGATTCTAGGACAGGTTTTGTCGCTAACCAGGTGTTCAGGCTTAGACAGCTCACTTTTTCTCTCTGTGCCCCAGGGACTCATCTGAGGGGCACCTGCCTCAGAACAGTTACACGTTCATTAATAAAAACTGTGTGCCGGCTCTTCCAGTGCTGGGATACGGTGCCAAACAAGACAGCTGTGATTCTGCCCTCCTGGAGCCTGCGTTCCAGAGTGAGGGGACAACAAGGAAATAGGTAAATTAGGAAATCGCTGACCGGGACAAGTGCTCTGCAGGAGACAAACAGAATGATGCAAGAGAGAGCTCCTGGGAGGCGCTGACATTTATTTAAAAGCCTCCACCTGCAGACTGAGAAGGAGCCAGCCCAGTCGCTGGGGAAGAACTGCCTTCTAGGCAGAGTTCTGCGCTAAAAAAAAACCCCAAAAAACCAAAAAATGCTTTGCAAACTGTACAGTGCAACACAGGTAACAAGTTTAATAGGAGTTAAACCGCCTTTGTTCTCTGTGGCTTCGCTGCCTCACATTCCTTGATCAAAGCCTGGAGTTGGCACCACTGGCCGGTGTCTGGAAAACAGAGCTGGGACAACTTAAGTCACAGGGTGTGGTGGGAAGAGGGGCGGACCAAGAGTTCTGCTCTCTTTGAGGACATGACAAACCCATCTCTACGGGGAGGCTCTTCTCCTCCCACAGCCTGATGTCCCCTCACAGGATGATTTTTATTTTCTGCAAAATCCTGAATGCATAGCCAGTCTTACATTAATTAATAACAAAAGTTACTAATTACTTTTTCTAATAATTAATAAGAAAAAGAACTTCATTTGTTTGTGGATGACTTTGCTGAAATGGATGATAACTTCTGAGTACTGGAAGAATATTTCCTCAATTTTCTGTACCATTTACAATGTAACAGCTACAGACTTGAGACACTTTGAGTGTTTATATATATTCTTCACATTTTTCTCCATCACCTAAGTCGGTTTTTAATTTTTTTTTGTTTTTTTTTTTTTTAGGGGGTAATTAGGTTTATTTATTTATTTTTAACAGAAGTACTGGGAATTGAACCCAGGACCTCGTGCATGTTAAGTATATACTCTACTGCTTGAGCTATGCCGTCCTCCCTCATCGCTTAAGCCTGGTGGTCAACTATACAAGAAATCAAGCACTGATTTGTAGTGTTTGCCGATTCCCATGGTGTAAATTCTTCCACCATGGAAAATTGGGGGTTTTAAGGTGACACTGAATGAGGAGGTGGAAAGAGATGCGTGGGAGCACAGCATTATGCGGTACTTGTACCATATGGACAAGGTGCACGTAAGTCATCGCTGGCTCTTAAAATCCCCAAAAATGTCACTACTAACATTCGCACGGCATTTGTGTGTACTCTTCAGCTCCAGTAAGTGTCCGTGCATGGCTCCCAACCGAAACGGAGTTCCTGTGTGCTGCGGACATGCCTCAGTATTTTCGTCTCTCAGTGACTGTCATAGTACATGCAACATAAGAGGCATTTAATAAACTTTGATCTAATGAATGAATGAGCCCAAACATTGCAGGGCATTTTGCAAAAGTTCTGGGAGTGTAAGTGGCTTGGTTCTGGTCACTCAACGCCTGGAACTTCTGAGTCTCCTTTATGTTAAAGGTCTCCCAGATCAGGTAACCGTTCTCATATGTTCACACCCTGAGAACAGGTCAGAGAACCGGTTGGGTGTACATCTGACTTACATGACAGGGGGAAGGATTTGTCCCTGTTGTAACTGACAACCAGAAGACTGCAGGAAGAACTCAGGACTCTACCTGGAAGGAGAATGTGTAAAATATAAGTTTAAGAGGCACGCTGGGTGCCATGTGCTGAGAAGTGTGTGTGTGAGAAGCAGAGCTGAAGGGGAGGGGGGCTGGGGTGGTGCCATTTGAACTTCCTCTTGTGGTTTTAAAATACAGCATACAAGGCGTTCCCCCTACTGGTCTACCGTCCTCGTGATCAAATTGCATGTTTGGCTTTAGTGCGCATTGTAAGGGGTTAGTTAACCTCAGCATACCATAGCAAGAACTAAGGGACATAGTTTTTTCCTAGAAAAGACCAATCAGAAATTAAAGATGATGTTTTGGACATTTTGTCTGTTTTAAGGGCCAGACCCAGGAGAAAATCAATAGCTGAACATATCCTTGGTTCTTGCAATGCACCCAAAACAGACACCAGCCTACATGACTCCCCTCATGAGTTCCCACTGCTGTCAGAGTAGAATTTAACTGCAACCTGACTGCAGCTGACTGTGCCAACCCCGTAATGTATTTCTACCTCTTCGCCCTCTTTCTTGTCCTCTCATACCCCAGGCTCTTTCTCTCCTTGGAGGCTTTGCACTGCCCCTGCTGTCCACATAGTTCTTCTGCTGGTTCCTTAAAAGGATGGCTTGTTTTCATACTTCAGATCTCAGCTCAGATGTCACCAACTCAGAGAAACCCTTGCTGACCCCAGTCATCCCCGCCTCACTTCTTCTGCCTACCAGCCTGTTTATTTCCTCCGTCACCCACATAGCAATCTCTAACTTTCTTGTCTATTTACTTGTTTATCGCTGGCTCTCGCGTTAATGTACGTTCCTTCTGGTGAAGGACCTTGTCTGTCTTGAATATGACTCTAGCCTCAGTCTTCAGCAAATATTTGTAAAAAAAAAAAGTGCACGAAAGTGTTGAAAAGGTTCCCTTAAGACAGGGCTTCTCAAACTTCAGCATGTAAGGGAATCAGCTGAAAGGCTTTTTAACACAAGATTGCTTGACCTTGATTCCCAGAGTTTCTGATTCTGAATGTCTGAATGAGCTGGGGCGTTTCCAACAGGTTTCCAAGTGGTGCTGTTGCATGCTGGTCCAGGGACCATGCTTTGAGAGAAACCGCACACGGTGAAACCCCATCTGTATGTACCCCACTGAAGTGCATCTGTTGACCAGTCACGGGGAGGAGGCTGGAAGCAGTTCATGTTGAGGACAGGAGAAGTCAAGACAGGTTGACTTCAAAGGTATTGGGGAAAAAGTAAGGGCCCCAGGATGGTGGCCGGGTTTTTTTCTACTCAAAGATCCTGGGCTTTGGAGATAAAAGGCTGCTTTTGCACTGATGAAGCCATGGCAGACAAACAGATCTTTCCCTCCTCTAGCTACCAGAATAAGCAGAGCTAAATAATGGCTCGTAGGTCCCCATGCTGAACAATCATCATATTCTTGACTTACAGATGTGACCTGGGTTCTAAATCAATTCTGGCTTCGACAATCCCCAAAGAATGAAACCAGAGGTTAAAAGGCGGGAAAAAGAGGAATTCTTATCTTCATCCAAAGTCAAGTTTTTCCAAAGTGTATTCTGAAGAATACTCATTCCATAGCATCACACCATGACGAAAGCGTTCCCTAGTCAAATGCAACGAGAGGATGCTGGAAGCTGTAGCCGCTTCTCAGAGATCCACAGTCCATATCTGAGAAGTCTCACAGGCAAGAAATTAGTTTAAGATTGTTAGGAACAGTCTTTGGAAATAGGACCAAAGGGCATTTTTGCTTATAACGCATCTTCTGTGGCACATCTTTAGAGAAGCACTGCTTTTGAATACCTTCTTTCTTCCAAGGGAGGAATTTTGTTTTGCTTGTGACGGGAACTTCACTGTCAGCACGCATGAACGACCTGCTGCATACACACACAGACATGGACACACACACTTGGCTGCCTCCAGCCTCAGTCCCCAGATAGGCAGGAGAGGAAGTACCTGGAATGACCTTTCCAGTTCTCTTCCCTTCCAGATGTGACGCTGCCCCTGAGCTCTGACAGGAGTTGCTGCCTGGGTGGGGCCCAGGGGCCGGCTTTTTTCATGGGGTGGTTAGGCTGGGCGGAGGAGGAGGGGGAGGAAGCTCTGGGGATAGGCGATAGGCAGTCAGGAAAGTGCTGGCCGAGGGAACATCACGTGGAATTTTCCTCTGGAAATCCTTTTGAACTAAGTGGATTTGAATGTTTCACCGCTGGTTGCCTAGCTCCCGCGGCTGAGTGATTTTGTCTTCGTTTTTCAGTAATGATTAACACTGCTGTAGTCACTGCAGTTAGGGGACAGTTTACCTAACTGTTGGGGATGGAGACAAGGAGGAAGTCCCTCCCTGAACCCCTCAGCAAAATCTGCTTCCCACTTCTGACTGCGGGTGGGAAGAGGAAGGACACTCAAATGTTCCTGTGTTTGGAAGGATTGTTCTTAAATAAGATACTTCTCAGTGTCATCTTAGATATATTTTTATACATTTTTACTGAAGTGTAGTCAGTTTACAATGTTGTATCAATTTCTGTTGTACAGCAGAATGCTGCAGTCATATAGGAACACACATATATTCGTTTTCATATCCTTTTTCATCATAAGTTACTACAATGTATTGACTATAATTCCCTGTGCTCTACAGTATAAACTTGTTGTTTATTTTACATACAGTAGTTAGTGTCTGCAAATCTCGTACTCCTAGTTTATCCCTTCCCACCCCCTCCCCACTGTAACCATCAGTTTGTTTTCCATGTCTGTGAGTCTGTTTCTATGTTGCAAATAAGTTTGTTTGTCTTTTTTTTTTTTTTTTAAGATTCCACATATAAGTGATAGCATATGGTATTTTTCTTTCTCTTTCTGGTTTACTTCACTTAGAATGACATTCTCCAGGTCCATCCATGTTGCTGCAAATGACATTATTTTATTGTTTTTTATGGCTGAATAGTATTCCATCGTATAAATATACCACAACTTCTTTACCCAGCCATCTGTTGATGGACATTTAGGTTGTTTCCATGTCTTGGCTATTGTAAACAGTGCTGCTGTGAACATTGGGGTGCATGTGTCTTATATTCTTTTAATGAAACACCCATCTGGGGCTAATGGATGATGTTTTCATTAATCATCCTAGTGAAACTCCACTAGGAGATGGTGGTTTTAGCCTGGGAAGCAGAGGCTGATAGGCCCAAATCTTGTAGGGACAGGAGCAGGGGAAAATGTGCCATCTTGTCTCCTAACCTGTTGGAGACCTCTGATGCCACCTGGCAAGTTGTCTGGGTCCCACATTTCACTTTGAATAAACAAGTAGGATGTGATAACCAAGTAGGGTCAGAGTTGTGACCGTGGGATGGAATGCCACTTACACAGCCCCTGCACCCCTGCCCCCAGCAACCACCCAATTCTAAAAGGCACGGCTCTGCTTTGTGACTTTTATTTTGTTTCCAAAAGCCCTTCTCTCTCCCCCATTTCTCCCTCCTCCCTCCCTTCTTTCCTTCCTTCCTTCTTTCCTTTTTGCCAGTGAAAGAGGAAAGGATAACAAAATATTGCTCGTCGGAGAGCAGCAACAATAGAAAGCCATCAGTCTGCATCTGGGAGTGAGGGGAGAGCTGCCTTTTCCATGACAGCATGGATGTCCTAGAATGTCAAAACAAGGAGGGACCTCAGGGATTGTCCTGACCCAACCTCTCAAAGAAGATGGAAGCCAAAGTTTGAGCTCTTGAACAGGACTGTCAGTCACAGCACTGGCCCTTTCTGTTGCTCGGGGCTTGACATGGGAGCGGAGTTTGTCAGGCAGTATCTTGCAGGCAATGTCACAAGTTCTGCCACAGCTCTCTCTGCGGCACAACATGACATCGTACTTTGTGGGAACTTTGAGTTGGAGCATCATCCAGATTGTGCTGAGGACTTGGTTAGCTGGTCCTATTCGTGGGCTGACTGGGTGGGTTGAGGTCGCGATGAGATGAGCAGCCTGCAAAGAAAGGCTGCTTCTCCTAAAACTAAAGGTGTTGAAAACATGCTAGATGCATTTATGAGCCCTCAACCAAAATAATTTGCCAAAATTACAATGTTGGAGGCTTCTATGGTAGGAGAATGAGGGAAACTGAGCAAGGCATGGAATGCCCCAGGCTCAGGAAAACCCACCAGGACTGTGACATCATTTGAAGCCCCTGTGTAACTCCATCTCTCATGAGGAGATGGCTGAGTTTAAATTCTGGGCCTCTTGGCCATACTGTGAAAGGTTTTCTCCTGCAAAGAATGGATAACTACGTAGTTCAATGTCTGCCGCTAAAACAAAACCTACTCATCTCATTCCTCCTTCAAGGGGACTCTCCCTGGTCATAGTTTCATGTCATTTGATGCTGTGAAGCCACTGATTCAGAGCCTGGGAGTGTTTGTTCTAGATTCTTTATTCCTTATTCTCATGACAGAGGGATATTCTATTATATGGATTTTGTTTTTATGCTTGGCAATATTATCAAGTATCAATTATTTGCTAACCATGTTCTTAATAAGTTAATATGTAATGAAAGGAACTGTTCGTTATACCTGTGACTACACTAATAAAAGTAAACTTTAAGGCAGAGTATAGAGATCGGGTGATGGAGGGGCAGTGAGAATACAAGCAAGGAAAGAGGAAGGAACACAGAGAGACAAAGGGTCCTGCAGGTGGTGGTGGGTGTTGCTGTTGAGGTCCTTAAACTCTTGGCCAAGTCATCACCTAATCCTGTATGTTGTGTTCACCAGATCCAAAGTAATGACTTGAGCTATGAATAAGAACTAGAAAGCATGGGAAAGTGCCTTTCCCAGAGTAGGGGTGATTCACAGCCTCAAAGTGAACCCCCAGGATTGGACTGAGTCACACGGGATGGAACACAACTTGATACGTTTCTCAGTTACAGCCTCAGAGAAGGTGGCCTTCAGGAATCTAAGATTGCTAAGGACATAGAGGCCACCAAATGCTAGGGTTGGGAGGACCGTGGAGGTCATCTTGTCCGTTCTCCCAACTTCCAGCTCTCAGACAATGGGTGAATTGGTGGGGGGCAGGGGGAGAGGGAAACTCCTGCCTCTGATTTTGTCCTAAATATTCCAGAAATGAGGATGATGTCCTGGCCACCAAGATGCTATAAATCTATTCTAGTGTTTAGTTTTAAAGTCAGGCCAGTGCGTGGAGAAGAGTGGTTCATACTGTCAAGGGCACAGAATGTGTCCGGCACCAAGCTGAGCACCTGCAGGGCATCGTACTTCATTTGATGCTCACAATAGCCCTAATGAGGCAGGCGCTTCATTGTACAGATCAAGAGATCAGCACACAGAAAGAGTGAATGACACTCTTGACCACAGTTAGCAAGTGGCCGAGCCAGGGCTCAGACCCAGGTTTGCCTGCTTTCACACTCCAAACTCCTAACAGTCCTATTCTATTTCCTATGAGCAAGAAAATCCTACTGCTGTGAAACAGTTCTCTTTATATGCTGAAAAATTGGTTTTGATTTATGGGTCAAAAGACATGAAGCTTACAAGTAATAAGAGGTTCATTATTATTAGGGTTGCCAGACTTAGCAAATAAAAATACAGAATGCCAAGTATTTATGAATTTCAGATAAAGAAATTATTTTGGGGGGTAAATGTTTTTAGTGTAAGTATGTCCCAAATAGCATGGAACATATTTAAAACTAAAGGACTATTCTCATTTATCTGAAATTCAGATGTACTGGGCGTCCTGTGTCTTGCCTGGCATCTGTATTCAGAACGAATGAGACTTAGTCGGTAAGCTTAGTCTCCCCGGAGGCCACCTCGTGTTGCTCTGTTCCATGGCTGACCCCTCTCTGCTGGGAACCTCTTCATCTAAGGCTCATTGAAACCCTCAGTCCCACAGTCCCTCAGGGTCTATGTATATGATAGGCTAATTTATTTATTTTAAAATATTTTTATTATTAAATGGTTGACACATTCAGAAGGATATAGAATATGTTGTAGTTAACAATTGCTGAGTCAAAGGTTGCAGGCATGTTCGGCAATGCAAGATAAGGCTAATTGTTTTCCAAAATGATGGTACAGATGCCCTTCCTCCATTGCTGTCCCCGAGCTCCCTTTGTTCAGTATCCTCAGGGCACAGGGGGGGGTCCTCAAGACGCTTACCCTTTTGCCTTTGCAGTGGGTGGTGCGATGTGCTCTCTCCCTGTGATTTCAATTTGCATCTGCCTGATTTCTGATAGGACTGAGCATATTTTCACAAATTCATTGTCTCTTCTTTTTTTCCACCTGATGTCCATTTGCATTCCAACTACGTGCTGGGGTCTAAAAGTCCATTTTTGTAAAACTTTTTTTATTAGACTTTATTCTTTAAGAGCAGTTTCAGGTTCACAGCAGAATTGAGCAGAAAATACAGAGAGTTTGCACATAGCCCTCCCCACCCACACATATACACTCCCCTGCCCTCAACCTCCCTCGTCACTGTGGCATATTTGGTACAATCGATGAACCAACATAGACACGTTATTATCAACCAAAGTCCACAGCTCACATTAGGGTTCACTCTTGGTGTTGTACATTCTATGGGCTTTGACAAACGCATGATGACATGTAGCCACCACTATAGTGTCACACAGAGTAATTCCATTGCCCTAAAAATCCCTTGTGCTCCATCTATTCCTCCCTCCCTCCCTCCCTCTCCCCAAACCCCTGGAAACCACGATCTTTTTGTTGTCTCTGTAGCTGTGCCTTTTCCAGAATGTCATTTGGTTGGAATCGTACAGTTTGTAGCCTTTTCAGATTGACTTCTTTCATTTAGTAATGTGTCTTTTAAGTTTCTTCCATGTCTAAAAGTCTATTGTTTTAAGGGAGATGCTCAGAGATACCGACTCAGGAAAAGGTTAAGCAGCGAGGACTCCAGAGTGCACACTGGCCCCCAGTGAGCAGAGGAGTCAAGTGTGCTTCGCACACGTGCTCCCCGAGGCCGGGAAACCCCTCTGCTGCCCAGTCAGCACTTAGCTCCTCCCCACTGGCATCAGGTGTTGTAGCAAGTATTTCCAAGCCAGACAGACCTGGATTTAAATTCTGTTTCCTAGTGACAGCCTCAGAGTGAACCCCCAGGGTTGGACTGAGTTGTGACAGCAAGTTATTTTCTTTGTCTGAGTCTCAGTCTTCTTATCTATAAAATTGGTATTAAAAAAAATGCCTTGCAGGGTTGCTCTAGGATTAAACAAGAAACTCGGCCTGATAGGGTCTCAATCCAGGTTGCTTTTTACCAGGTTTCTTTGTTTGAAGAACTGACTAGAGGTAAAGCACCCGAAGACAACCAATATCCTGATCAAAGAGTTAGAATAAATTGGCAGGAATTTGGCACTTAAGATCTTACTTGCAGCAAAGGTAAGCCTAGGGTTTCTCCTGCAGGCAAAGTGTTGGGTGGGTTTAGGAGACAGTCCGACCTGAGCCCTCGCCAGGCACTCCTGCGAGTGGGCCATCTGAGAGCCGAGAGCCGGCCGCCACCCTCGCGTACCTTCAGAGGGAGGTCCCGCCCCCACTCGGATGCTTTCTGTAGGTCAGAGTTCTTCCCAATGTCTTGCCTAGAATCTCTCTTGCTTCAGCACACACTGTGTTCTCTTCTTCCCAGAGTGAGGGAGCACTGCCAAGAGACAGACATCTGAACTACACGGCAAGTCTGCCAGCTGCTGCAGGGGCCGGGTTCACAAGTTACAACATTATGGATCTTTGGGCCTCGGCCACACCTCTCAATTCACATGAGAAAACCCAAGCCCAGAGAGGTCCGCGGCCTGGCTCTGACACCGCAGCTGGTAAGGGGCGAGAGCTGGGTTTCAACTCAAGTTTTCTGAGTCACAAATTTAGGATTTTTGATTCCCTTTCGCTGAGGGTCTCTTTTTATTGGGCGTGTACCCAAATGTGACCCAGAGCCCTTTGGCCACCCAAGGGTCAATTTCAGACACCTTAGTCCAGGAGTCAGAAGACCCTAGTCCCATTCTTGGTCCTCTTCAGACTGGAGAATGTAGTGACAATAGACCTTTTGTTTATGTGCTTTTAAGAGATACCAAGTGTTACAGGTGAAGCAGGAAGGTCCTTTGGAAACTAGTCTTTGCATGGGAAGATTCAATTATACGTATAAATATATATATCTATATATATATATTTTCTTTTTTAATGGAGAGAGAAGTTAATTTCTTTTTTGATGGGGAGGTAATTAGGTTTGTTTGCTTGTTTATTTATTTATTATTTTTTAATGGAGGTACTGGGGATTGAACGCAGGACCTCGTGCATGCTAAGGATTCACTCTACCACTGAGCTATACCTCCCCCTGCAACTTTCATCCAATTTTTAAAAGGGGTCCAGGATCTTAAAAGAGGCTAAGGAATGCATGCATTGATCATTCATTCAGCAGGTATTTTTCAAGTGCTTACTATATGTGAAGTACTCCACTAGGCCAGAGAATATTATAGAAATAAAATAGACATGGTCCTACCCTCACAACACTTAGATTCTAGTGAGGGAGGCAAACGATAAACAATAAGCAAAAATAAGATGAAGTAACACCCGAAGGGGTTCAGAACTATTGATCTGGCAGGACCTTGCCTTTGTCTCCGGACTTTATATTTGAGCTCTCCTCTCCTGAGAATGCCAGACGCCACTGGAAACAACTCAGTTTCAACTTCTCAGTTGTAATTGGAAGGTATGTAGCTAAGTCCCTAAGTACCCTGACCCTCCTCCATGTTAACAGGGTTGTTCTGTGCAGCCAGGCTGATTGGATTAACCCTTCGTTCCTTCCTACCTCCCAGGCAGGCAGGATAATTCCAGGTCTCCAGAAATGAAAGGCCGGTCTGTTTGGCCAGGATCTGTCACGTACTGTCCCCTTGCAGAATCACCCGGCTGGTTACAGCTGCTGCTTGTGCAAGACTCGAGGCTCTGAAAGCCCCAGAAAGACAAACCACCAAGAAGCGCTGGTGAATTTTTAACACTTGTGGATTCTCATGAGGGTATTGTTCAGAATTTTATCTCAGGTCAGGCTTTTGTGCACTGCTGAGTGCATTTTTCATGGGTGCACCTCTATTGTTTAAAAATGCAAGTGATTAACACCCTCCAGCCCCCATTCCCAATCCTGAACAAACCCCCAGGACAGTGCTACGTTGTGTGCCGAGAATTGCTGCTATTTTTGAATTGGTGTTGTCCTAAATTCACCTGCGGGGGTGGGCAGTAGAAAGAAAGAGGGACCTGTTGAAAGTCTGACAACTCAACGGCAAAGCTGAAATCCGACTCTCGGACACCTGATTTCTGGGTCTCTGCTCTCCAGGCACTAGATTAGATCCAGTGGCCTTGCTCAGATTACACGTGCGTGTGCATACAGCATTATCAGGGTGCTGTTAGGGGTCAGTTGATCAGAATTTTCAGTCCCTACTAAATCTAAGGAAAGTGTCATGCCCTCAACTGAAAGGCCAGTTCTGATGTAGAGAAAAACAGACTCTGCCAATTAAACTGGAGTGCATGGTTGGAACACTTTGAAGTGAAAACACAAGTAAATGAAATTAAAAAAAAAAAAAAGATGTTGAGTAGGGTCTGGATACCATCTGGAGAGTGAATAATGAAAGGTTAATTATGACGTGTAAGTGGAGTTACCTGGTCAGGATCTGAAGTCCTGTTGGGTGTCCAAAGGGGGTCTGAATTGGTCTGACCTCAGGTTGCTGGCTTCTCTCTTCCATTACCTTTCTTCCCACCCCTGTCTTCCATTCCGTATCTCCCTCCCACCCATTCCTGTCTTGGATCTGGTGGGGATCCTTTTCCTGCAAATCTCTTTGGGGATGGGCTTCAGGCCCCGGTATTCTAGCTTTAGAAATGAATTAGCTTTTGGGGGGAGTCTCCTGTAGACAACATCACCTTCCTTGATCCCCCAGCAAAGGTATCAGAAAAGGAAACGGACTTGAACTGGAGAGAAAAAGCCATGCTTCCTTCCCAGGGAGCTATTGGCTGTATCTGCGGAGCTAGGCCCGGGATGTATGCCCGTTACTGAGAAGGTGTCATGGCACAGACTGAAATAATTAGGTCCCGTGTCCTCTCGTCTCTTAAGTCCATGCAGCGTTAGTTCCTGGACTATGTGTGTGAGGGGGTGGGCAGTGGGGGGGGGTCTGGCACTAGGAAAGACTGCAAGATAAACTGAACAGGGACCTTCCTCCATAGTTACTGTGGCTCAGCCAGTTCCAGGATTTAAGCTCAGACCCATCATGTCTCCGGTTCGGTTCTCCTGGGAAACTGGATGCTCCTGGGTACTGATTGCTGGGCAGCAAAAATGCTACTAGTTCTGCTTTGGCGTAGCTGCCCTGTGGCGTGCCTCCTACCACCCTGGGCCCAGGCGGCAGGGGACAAGGGTAGGGGTCAGGCATTCGCCATCGTCCAGGTCACCCTCTTTTTTTATGTTCTGCCTGCTATCCCAGCTCACTGTCACACCCCTCGTTCCCTTGACCCCACTCATGCACAGCCAAACCCTCCCTTAGTTTTCAAGCCATGACACAATTTAAATGCTTCTGTGAGCGTCATATCAAGTGTCTTAAGGCCCCGCATTTGCCTAGGCTAAACAAGGACGTGCTGCCGGGAAATTCATTTCCTAGGATCTTATTTGTGTCTTAAACTAGACCAGCACCTTTGGTTATTACAAAGCGCCGGGCACACGGGCTTGCCTTTCCAGCCCCTTATTTTGAACGCGTTATTGGTTGACACTCGCCCCGTAGAAGAAGTTCCTACCCTTCCTGGCAATCGTTGGGACTGATTCACCTGCCAGCTCAGGCTGGCTCACCTGTTCAGCAGTGCGAGTGATTTGAGTGGGGCCGTCTTCCCCGCACTTCACCAGCCCCATTGCTTTGACACTCTCTGCTCAGGAATGTAGTCCTGGCGTGGGAGCTTGGAATTCCTTGAAGGTTTCGGGAGTGCATGAGCACAGGCCAGCAGAGAGAGGCGTGCGTATGCTGGCTTGCAACTCTGGAGACAGATTCCTGTTCAGTGCCCAGGAAAGCCGATTTTCTGGCTAAAATCACGGGGAGATGGGAAATTCCAGGGATGTGGGTTATAAAAGCCGGGGCTACGGATGATGAAGGGGAAGGAAGCCTCATGCTCGAGACGAAATCGTAGGAGACATTCTTGATTTTTCTCTCCTTCTCACCCCTTGTAACCAGCCTATTAGCAAGTCCCTCAGTCTCACCTTCAAAGCATGTCCCGCAGTCATTTCTGTTTTATCCTGTCATCACCTTTGCTGAGACTCTGATGTCTCTCACCTAGTCCACCCGATGACCTCTTCCAACTAACTTATGTGCATCTCTCTTGCTGACTTCTAACTAACTCTCCACGCGGAAGGCAGAGAACTTGTTCACAAGTAGAAATCAGATCACATCACTTCCCTGTTTAAATCCCTCTGGGCTCCCTGTCATTTCTAGAATTATATCCAGCTCTCCTCCAAGTCCTACAAGCCCCAGGTGCTCTGATGTTCACTCACCTCTTCCAGGTCCTCTGGCTCCGTTCTCCCCCATGGTCAGCGCTCTCTAGGGGAAACCTACCAGCTGAGCATGGGCTGCCTCAGGGCCTTGGCGCTGCCAGTGCTCTCTGCCTGGAATGCTCCTGCCCACCTCTTCACCTGGCTGGTTCGTTGTTACGTTGCAGATACTCACTCAGATTCTTCCTGTGAGAGGCCCAAGGTGAGTTCCTCACCTGAAGTAGCAGTACACCTCCTCCCTGCCCCTCAGTTGCGGGCCCGTCACCGTTATTTCACTTCTAGCATTTCTCACAATCTACAATCATCTTTATTAATCTCCTTACTTATTAATTTTCTAACTTTCCCACTGGTATGATGGTAAGAGAGATTTCTATCAAAATCTGTGCTGTCTGGTAAGGTAGCCACTAGACCCGTATGTGGCTCCTGGGAACCTGAGACGCGGCTAAGTCTGAACTGAGATGTGCTTGAGGTCTAAAACACACACCAGATTTTGAAGATTTAGTGTGAAATATCATATGGGTAAATTGATACTGATTACATGTTGAAATGATAATATTTTGGATATCGTAGGCTAAATAAAATATATTATAAAAATTAGTATCACTTTTTTTAACCTTTTTAATGTGGCTACTAAAACCTTTTAATTGCATTCATGGCTCACGTTCTATTTCTGTTGGCCGGGACTAATGTGGATCACCATAAGTCTCTCAGTGTGCGTTAAATACTTGTTTACTGAATGGTTGTCTATTTGCTCCCACTGTCCCTTTGAAATTTACCAAAGATAAGTGGCTTCGAGAATTGTCAACTGGTTCTCATTTCCTCGGTCCATCTGTTCCCCATTAGGAGAAAGACAAAACAAAACTCAGCACTAACAACAGCACCAGCCACAGATGAAACCCCCTGAGACGTTTAGCCCCCAGCAGCAAGCCAAGGAAGGCAAGCTGAGACTAGGGAGCAAGCGGGTAGCCCAGGACAGTGGCCGGATGGGGTGAGCAGTTTCAGCAGCCAGAGGTCTTCCCTTAGGCCTGGGAGGTGACATAAGCAATTGTCCCAGGCTCATCTTGACACAGCAATAAATCAAGTCAACGAGGCAGAAGGTCACTGGAACCTAGTCTCAGCCAGTCCTGGAGCAACTCTCCTGTATCCTGTAAACCGAGGGACTGGCAGAGAAGTCCCCTCATTCACTGGCCCACCTGAAAACAGGTCTTTCTTTTTTTTTTCTTTTAATGAGGATAAATAAATTAGGTTTATTTATTCTTAGAGGAGGTACTGGGGACTGAACCCAGGACCTCATGCATGCTAAGCATGCGCTCTACCACTTGAGCTATGCCCTCCCTGCTATGCCTTTCTGCTTGCGTGGTGGGAGGAACTGAAGAATTTGGAAGGTCAAAGGGGAGTGGGGGAAGGGAAATAACAGTGGGGATTGGAAAAGCCCTACTGATTTTTTTCAGCTCTCCTTTTACCAACTTCTGGAGACAAAAGGGGATTAAAGCTTCAAGTTAGGGTGGAGTGAAAACTCTTGGCTAACTGATCAGCTGGGTTTATCTCACTAATCCCCTGGGGAGCCCAGGTCACAATCCTATCCAACAAAATCTGAAGTATGGAAAGTTAAAAAAGTTTTGAAGCCAGATACCCTGCCCTGGTTCCTTGGCTAGAGGAACAGGTGGGAGAGAGTGGGAAGGCATGAGATGTTGCTCCCTTCACAGATCTGAGTCTTTCACTCCAGACTTCCTTCCTTCAGTTCCACTCATTCATTCATGCATTCCACAAATATTGAACTTGGACGTCTAGAGTTGTTAACCATTCTTCGAGAAATACAGATACTGCCGTAAGATATTTACGCAGGTGAGAAAGTGCTTCATCTGAGTCACCAGGTAGGTGGAGCCGCCACTTCCTCCTTTTATCCCTTCTCCCTAGTAATCTGCAGTCCCAACCACTCCATCCCTCTGCTGTCTGCTAAAAGCATTTCCACTGAATTTCCCAGTGATCTTCATTTTGCCAGATCCATAGCCGCCGCCATCCGTGGAGTACTGACATCTCTTGCAGTTCTGTCTTCCTTTGTTCTGGCGGACACCTCTTTTCCTTGGTTCTCCTACATTTCCAGCTGTTCGTCTTTTAATCTCTATCTCCTCCTTTGGCTGACTTTTGAAATGAAAGCTCCTCAGGAGTTCTTGGCTTTCTCCACTTCTCACTCAGTTTCTCCATTTCTCCATTTCTCACTGTTCTTGGGTATCAATAACCAAAATCATAGCTTTGGCTACCACATAGACATGGACTGAGCTCTCAAAACTGTATCAGGTCCTTGTCTATCGTCTCACATCTTAAACTGCCTGCTAGACCTTTACTGGATGAACTTAACCCCTAAACCAATTATTCTCCTGTTACCCTTGTCTTGGGGGCTGGCAGAACCAAAAACCTATGGGCTGTCTAGACTCACGCTCCATGTCATTTCATTCATTCAACGCGTTGATCCCTTTCTAGATCCTAGGCACTGGGCCCTGTGCTAAAGGGTACAGAGATAAATATGACACAACTGCTGTCCACCAGGGACTGGGCCCTTGGAGACAGGTGAACAATCAGATTCGTACAGTGCGGGACATCATCAGAGGGAGAAATGCAAGAATAGAAGCACATTCAAGATGCAAGACAAAGAAAGCATGTGACTGGGAGACGGAATATGAAGGAAGGCTTCCTTGAGGAGATGACACCTGCGATGGGCTTTGAAAAACAGTGGAAATAGAATCCCCATGGCAGGCAAGAGAGAAGTGGTATTTTAGGCATTGAGAATAGTGTGTAAAAGGCATGAGTGTGTGAAAGCAAATAGCATATCTGAGAAAACATGAGCACAGTGATATTGACAGTGCGTAAAGTGCAGGGTAAGGGGGTGCTTGGCAGGAGGTGAACCCGGAGCAGGTAGGCCCCCACTCATAAGGGGTCTGTTTAACAATAATAGCTACGATTAACAAAGCACACTTTACCTGCAAGACCACTAGTGCTCAATCTGCCCTGTGTTGTCATTCACACGCTGCAGCAAGGAACCCAAGGGTGACATACTTGGTACGGCTGAGCTGAAATTCACACCCAGGACTCTCTGACTCCAAAGCCTAGGCCCTCTGTCACCCCTCCTGCTGCATGTGCTTACTGCTAAACCTCCTTACCTCGTGGAGCCGAGAACACAGTGCAGGCTGAAGGAGCCTGGCCGTGGTGGGTTGGGCAAGGATGGGAGATGGCCTCTGTGCCCGTTGGCAGGGTCAGGAACGCGAAGGAAGCGGCCTTAGCCACAGCTGGTGGTGGGCTGGGTCTTGCTTCCTCTAGGAAGTCCGCACCTCTGGGCAGTGTCCTGTTCTGAAGTCAGAAGATTTTTCCTTCCATAAGAGTTCTCTCTCTCGGCTTCCTATGCCCTCCTAACCAGCTTCCCTACTACTCTCCTGGTCTCAGCAAAGCATCTTAAACCCCGTCCATATCTGACCTCATCAGTTCCCTACTTAAAATCCTCCTCTGGATAGTCATTGCCTTCAGTTTAAAGCCCAGTTCTCCTTTGCTGACACACAAAGCCCTTCCAGATGAGGGCTCTGCCCACCCTCTTTGGCTCTGTCACACTGCATGGTCCGCTGCCCTACACCTCCGTATCTTCCCAGCTGTTGAAAACCTGCCCAGAATGCTTTCCCTTCACTTGCCTTCCTAATCTCACGCCTACCCTTCTGTATGGTACACATATCACTTCCTCCAGGAAGCCTTGCCTGGCTTCCCCAGGCTGGTCTAAAGACCCCTCTTTTGTGCTCCCAGCATACTTTACATATATTTTACTATCTGTGCAGTTCTTTTTTTTCTTTTTTTTAAAAATAGAAGTATAGTGAGTTTACAATGTTGCATTAATTTCCGGTGTACAGCATAGCGATTCAGTTATACACATATTTATATATATTCTTCTTCATATACTTTTTAATTCTATGCACTTGCAGTTATTGCCTTCTAATTGTGTTAGGTTCAACTCCTAACCTTGCTTCTTCCTAATTACTTGACCTCAGGCAAGTTAGTTAACCTACTGTTATCTCAACTTACTCATCTATAAGAGGGGGTAAAAATACCTACCTCTCAAATGTGCTATGAGGATTCAAGGCATTTGAAACACTAGTATATTGTACAACATATGTTAAATATATTATATATTACAATATATTATTTTATATTACATATATTTTTATGTATTCTCTATCAAAACATACTAAATATATATTAAAGTGCTTTGTACAATCCTTTGTATAGTGTAAGCACTAAATAAACATCACTGCTATTCTGGCTGTTAAAACTGCTCATCCATACTAGACTGCAAATGCCATGAAGGTGGTGATTTATTAAACATTTAGTATACTGCCTGGCGTCTGGTAGGCATTCAGTAAATATTTGGGTCCATATCTTTCTTTCTTTTTTTTTTTTAATTTTATTTATTTATTTATTCATTTATTTGGGGAGGGTGGTAATTAGGTTTACTTACTTATTTACTTAGATTTGAGAGGAGGTACTGGGAATTGACACATCTTTCTCTTTTTTTCCAGTGTTGGCTTTGCCATTTCACGTTCTCAGTTCAATTTTTTTTTTCTCTTTTTAAAAACTGAGTAAGATGGGAAGAAAAGGGGGAAAAAGATATTTGCATTTACTTATAGATATTTCTTAACCCTGGGCTGTGGTCCAGCCCCCAAGGGACTGCAGGGAGATGTTATGTTTGTAGATAAGAGAGCTTTGGCGCCTACCCTGGTCTTTCCCGCTGGTCCACCTCCCTCCCTGCAGAGATCCCTTCCTGCTTTTACTGCCCTCTCTGTCCATTCCTGGGCACTGTGAAGGTTTTCCAAGAATGTGGTGGTAATGGTGGTGGTGTGGGGAGAAGGGGAGTTTGTATGTAGCTTGGGGGGAAAATCCATCTTTCTGAGACAATCACAGGAGAGATGAAGAAAGATGAGGTTGGACAGTTTCCCGAAGGGCTTGGCGAGCTTTATCTGAACCTGATCCCTACAAGGCGGAGGGGCAGTCATGTTTCCCCATGTTTTGGTTGAGCATTTGGAAGTCCTGAGAATAGGGAGCTCATTCAGCAGATGAGGGCTCATGGTGGGTGTGGAGCTGGACTAGATGAAGTAATCACTGTGACCAAAGTTTCAAAACCAATAGGACAAATTGTGGTACAAAAAATTGTTTAAATTCTGATTGTTGATTTTATTTATGTAAAAGTTCACGAAAAGATATTAAAAAATGAAATTGCATCGAATGAACTGTCTTTATTAAAGACTATAACTACATAAAAGAAAAAAGTACATTCAATAATGTTTTAATGTTTGTAATATTTCACAATAAAGAAGATTTGTTTCAAGTCTTTTGCCCACTTTTGCATTCAGTTGTCTGTTTTTTTCTTACTGATTTCTGAGAGTTCTTTAAGAATTCTGGCTAAAATTGCAAATATATTTTCTTATTCAGTGACTTGCTTTTTCTTTCTTTTAATGGTGTCCTTTGATGAGCAGAATATTTAAATTTTAAGGGAGTCTACATCACTCTCTTCCTTTATGGACAGTCTTTCTTGTTTTGTTTAAGAAGTCTATATGCATAGTATATACTTAGGTATAATGTTTTAATATATTTATGTATAGTATTTATTCATATACAAATTAAATGGCATATATATATATATATATATATATATATAAAAGAGGATGTAGAGCAACTGGAATGCTTACTCTCCTGATGGATGAGTAAATTGATACAGTAAATTAGTACAATCACATTGGAAAACTTTTGGTCAATATCTACTAAAGCTGAATATAAGCTTACCCTATGATTTAATAATTTCATACCTAGGTTCATACGCAACAGAAACTTATGTGCATCAAAACACAAAACTACTCACAGCAGAGCTCCAGATTGGAAACAATCCACATGTCTGTCCATAGCAGAATGGATAAATGCATGTAGCATATATAGTCAATGGAATATTATACAGAAATGAAAAAGAGCGGGCTATTACTCCATCCAAAAACATATATGAATCTCACCCGTGTAATATTGAGAAAACATAGCCAGACGTAAAGGAGGACTACTGCATAACTGCATTGATAGGAAGCTCAAGAACAGGAAAACCCAATTTCTGGTGAAAAAAGTCAGGATATTGGTTATCTTTGGTGGGAGTGGGGCGGGGGTTGATTAGAAGCGGGGAGAAGGAGGCCTCTGGGGTGCGGATAATATACTAGTGCTTGATCTGGCAGCTTTAAGGTGCATATGTTTGTAAAAATTGATCCAGTGTCACTCAAAGATTTGAGCATTTTACTTCAATATAAAAAGTTAAGAAAAACGCGTTAGTTAATAAAATATTTGCATTTACCATTCACTGACAACAGAAGTTGAAAGAACATTATTTTGACTGTATTTGTATGTCTGAAGAATGCAGCTTACTCAGTCATTGTAATATTTACTGATGGATTCATTTAGGTATTTGAAGGAATGTTAGAGTTTCTGTGAAATGTCAATGATCTATGAGGGCTGGGATATTTAAATTTGCTATCACCCCAGAAAATATAAGGAATAGAGTTGGAAGACCTCTACAATCCCTCTGGCCCTAGGATATAATAAATTCTCTGTGATCACGTGTAGTACCAGCATTTTATCCTTTGATTATAAATGCTAGTAGACATAAAGACTTGCCTGAGGTATGTATAAGAGCAGCATTGTCCTTTGATTATAAAGCCCTGTACTATGTAGCATATTTTGAGTTTCTTTTCAGAAGCGTTGACTGGATTCAAACTGACTTTGCATTTTTCTGCGTAGAACATCCCAAATACTTGGATCTTGTGTTACACTTTTCAAAGAGCTTTTCCATGTATTATGTGATCTGCTACTTACAACATGTTCAATGAATGAATGAATGAATGAATGAATGAATATATGAACAAAAGAGCACACCACTCATGTTTCTGTGCTCAGTACAAGGGTCATAGTAGTAAAAAGTCAGACCAGCTCTCTGCCCTGATGGGCGCCTAATATTCTAGGAGGAGGGACTGACCTTACGCAAGTAGAGGCCTGGTCATGCGAGGAAAGGGTCATCTCGTCTAATCTAGGAGGGCTAACCTAGCCTAGGGGACTGCAAAGGGTTCCCTGAAGCACCAGACCCATATGCTGAGATGAGTTTAAGGTCGCTAGAAAAAGTGGGCCTATGAAGGTCATTTGGGCAGAGGGTTAGCACATTCCAGAGCTACAAGAATACGGAGCAGCACGTTGCTGTGGAAGGGAAAAACAAGGTTCAATGGGTTGGACAAGAGCATTTGAGGAGATATCTGGGGGCCATTAGATGCGGAGGGCCCTGCTTGCCCTATTAAAATACTGCACTTTAACCTAGGGCGAGGTGAGGCCCCTTGAGGTTTTAAGGAAGTACACTAACCATATTTATATTTTAAGAAAATCAAAATGGAATGGGGACAGCTGTCTCCTTTTGGTAAGATCTGTGGCTAAGAAGCAGAGCTAGAACCAGCACTCAGCTCTCCAGGGGCCTGGTCCCAACACCCTAAATTCTCTGCTGTTTGTTGGTCTCGGACTAAAGTGAGAAAGGTGGGAACTTGGGTGGGAAGCGACACTTAAGAGCCCAGCTGAGCCCTCTACCTTCTTTACTGGTAGCATGCCAGAGGCGAGAGAGAGAGGAGGGCTGACTTCTCGCGTGGACTCACAGTGGAGCCATCTACAAAGGCTTACCCTCACAGCAAGACTTTTTAATCCTTTTCATTGATTTTTATGTCAGAACACTTTTTAGACAGGAACTAAAATCCCTCAGACAATGGATTTCCATCAGGGCCACTTGGAAGTCTGTGAGCGGGTAAATGCCGTCTAGGAGGGCTGTAAAAATCACTTGGTCTCCTTCCCGTGCGCAGTGCCCAGGGTGAGTGAATCAGAAAGCAGAGGGGTTTTCCAGGACAGACAATTATTTTTCTGAGGCAGGGAGGGGAAAGAAGAGTTATAGAGATCTCACTTCTTGAAAGCTCACTCTCTGCTCCTTGCCCGTCGTTCTTCAGACCCACTGACCCCTGAACCCGTGGGAATTTGCTTTCTGTTCCTACCAACCTATGGAAACTGCTCCTGTCATATGCATCCATGACATCTTTTTTGTAAATCCAGCAGCTTCTTTTTGGTGCTCATCAAAAACCAGTCGTCTGTCCTGAAAAATACCCCTGCTTTTCAAATCACCAGCCTTGGGCACTGGGTCCTGGAAACAGACGGATCGAGTTTTAGAACTCTCTGTGCTGACACTTAGTGTTTCACAGAATCCCGGCTGGGCTTTATGGGAACCCATCATTTGAGGGGTTTTTGCTCTTTGTGCTTTCATTCTGTTGACTTTCCTCTCCTGTGGAGGAGAAAACTTTCTAAGTTCTCTTCTCCATGGCTTTGGTGATTCTGCTTTCTCCTTTTGTTTTCTCATCTCTAGTTGGCTTCTCTTGCTGGCACCCCCATTAAATGCTAGTACTCCCCAGGGTTTTAATTGTAGTTTTTTTTCCTTACATGTTTGTTGAATAATGTCCTCTACACCAATGCATCATTGGCTGATGGTTCTTAAACACATATTTCTAGCCCCTACATCTTCTGGGCTCTTGATTTACAGTGCCAATAACTGCCTACTGGATTTTTCACCTGCATGACCTAAAATCTTGGCATCTTCTGCAAATTAATTATGCCCAAGTATCTCCCTCATCCCAAGGAGAGCTGCTGTTCCCCCAGCATTTTCT
Organism: Camelus ferus; assembly: GCF_009834535.1. NCBI lineage: Eukaryota > Metazoa > Chordata > Mammalia > Artiodactyla > Camelidae > Camelus > Camelus ferus. The sequence goes on from NC_045716.1 coordinate 2,659,498, forward strand.
GTTTTAGTTAATGGCGCTAAAATCTGTCCAGATATCTCTCCAGAATCCTGAGATTCATTCTTCAACTCCTTTCTCTCCCTTACCTAAGAGCTCAGTGTGTCACGAAGTCCTGTTACTTCTACAACCAAGATCTATCTTCCTGCCACACTTCTCATCACCCATGACCTGTTTTTAACCTATGCGGGCGCTTCCCTCCCTGTTGCTACATTGGTAAGTGGTCACTGGGTCACTTTCAAAGCTCACATCTGATGATCTCTCTCCCCTCGTTTAAGTCTCTGAAATCTCTGAAGGCTGCCCACTCTCTCCAGAATGAAGTGTTAGTCCCCAACTACGGCACATGGGGTCAGCCACACTCTGGTCCCAGCTTTTATCCCAAGGTCTGCCCCGCACACCTGCTCTGCTCGAACACGCCCTTGGTGCCCTCCCTCTGCCTCTGCCCGTGCTGTTCCCCTGTACCTCCACCCTTTCTTCACATCTGACAAACTCTTCTCCATTCTTCAGAGCTGTCACCTCCTGTGACTTTTCCTGCTGCTTCTCTTTAGTACCCCAAATTGGATACATCACTTTCTTTGCTCCCTCAGGACTTTGTGTATGCCCCTATTACAGCCGCTCTTGCATTGCTTTCTGACTGTCTGCCTTAGTGCTCCTCCCATTCTCTCTCAGGGATCTTTCCTTATTTCTCGCCATAAGCCCCAAAGTGCCTGGCATATGGTAAGCGTTCAATAACGGGTATGTTTTAGCGCTCCTTCCCTTTTTTGTTTCCGACTCTTTCCAGTGAACTGATTAAAGGTGTAGACAAAGACCAACTCATGTTTCCCAGCTGAGTCAGTGCTAATGGACACAGCAGGCCTGAGAAACAGTGCTCAGAGTGGAAGATCAAGGGCTGCGGAAACAAAGGACACATTGAGTCTTTGCAGAAGGGGTGACGAGGATTGCACCACCCCCAAGTGCTTGCTCAGAAAATAACAGAAACGCTTTAAAGCCAGGGCCTGTTTTACACTTTGCAAACCGGAGGCCAGCTGGTGTGAGCAGCAACACGGTGAATGAGCCAAACGGTGTGTGTGTCTGCTGGTGGGCATGTTTATGGTGACAGAGGGGAAGGTGTTATCTCTATCTGGGAGGTGGGAAGAGTGGTGGGAATTGGGCTATTGAACCTCTAAGGCAGGGCTGACCGGCTTTTTTATTGAAAAGAGCCAGAGAGTAAGTGTTTTAGGTTTTGTGAGTCCTGTGCAAAAGCAGCCGTAGAAGCCATATGAGCAAATGAGCGTGACTGTGCTCAGAAAAACTTCCCTCCTGGACGCTGCCGTGTGAATTTCATGTACTTTTCATATGCTGTAATTATTCTTCTTTTGAATTTTTGTTTTCTCCGACCGTTTAAAAATGGAAAGCCAATCTTAGCTCTCCATCTGTACAAAAGTAAGCAGGAGGCAGGACTGATCCTCGGGCCACAGGCAGCTACCCCTGATCGTACGTAGCTGCTTCACTCACCAAGTGCCGGGCTCTGTGCTTCAGAGCAGTACATGTGTTCTCTCATTTATTTCTTACAACACCTGGGATCATCCCTGGTTTACAGGTGCTCAGACTGGTCACCCAGCTCATGATTGCCAGAGTCAGGCTTTTGAAGGTGTGTGTGGTTCTGAGGTGCATATCCTAACCTCGGCATCACACTGCCTCCTGCGCCAGAGGATCATTGCCATGGAAATCACATGTGATGGGCTCTGTTTTTCAAGAACACAGGCTTTTTTTTTTTTTTTTTTTTTACCAAAAAGAGGTCAAGTTTCCAGAAGAAAAACTGGGGACAAAGAGGACGGAAGCACAGATGGAGTCATATCCGGCTGTGGGGACTGGCTCAGAATCCCTCAAGACTTAATAACTTTTCTAAACTTGTTATCTTTCCCCCAGAAGTTTGGAGGGCTGCAGAGGTCATCATCTCACTCTCCAAAAAGACCCTCCCCTCATGGCCTCTCACTATCCTCCACTAACCCCCTGCCTGGCCACACACAATTCTTAGATGTTAAGCTGCTGTCCAGCAATCTATTTGGCATTAGTACCTATTGCTGCTACCTCCAGTGGGTCCTGCCAGGTGAGTGCAAAGGTGGGCACTGCCCAGCAGTGCCTGCTCTTTCCTGCCCTCTGCATCTGTAGTTTCTCTTCCCTGGACACTTACCCACTTGGAACTCACCACTGAGGGCAGCTCAAGGGCGGACCACAGTAACAGTGCCTTGGAGGCGGGGGTGGAGCGGGGCTGGGTGCCCTCTGCTACCCTCTCTACACTTTTGAGAAGTCTGCTTCAAGTTTTTTGTCCTCCTCTCCACCCTGCCCCACCCCCCACTTCCTCCCTGACCTCACCAGCTACTTCCCTCTGCAAGATCTGGGGTGTGACTGTCATTCCCACAGCGGGAGCTGCGGGCCCTGAAGAAAGAAGCTCAGACGCCCAGTGGGGATGGAATGAAGCTGAGGGCAGGGGTGGGAGCTAGAGGTCGGGTGAGGGAGATGAGAGAAACACAAAAGGGAATTAAACACGAAAGGGAATTTAGGAGACCTGACAATGGTCAGCGAGGTTGGAGCCAGCGGAGGAGGCGGGTGGCCCTGAGCTGACTTGAACGTTGCCTCCTCTCCCTGATTTTCTCCCGGCCCTTCTCTTCCCACCCTAAGAGGCCCTGGGAAATTTGCCAGCTGCCGAACAGGGCAGTCTCAATTCTTTACTAGAAATCACTTTGTTGGCGCCCTTTCCTCATTTGCTTCCTACTCCTGACCTCCTCCCTTTCCCATTTTGCTAACCAGTCTTTTTGGAGCGAGCTCTGGGGGTGTGGTAAGGGTAGGGGCACAGCTCCAGAGCCACTGGGAGCCTCTTGGGGTCTCTGAACTTGGTTCTTGTAGAACGATGTGCCTGAACTACCTCTTTTGTGTAGCTTTCAACTCCCCCTCTACCCTCAGATAGGGTAATGGCCTTTGCTGGACACTGCACTGGACAACAGGGAGAAGGGCCAGGCCCTGAGACAGGAAGATCTGGAGCCTGTGGACTCACTCAGCTCTTATCCAGGCTTCTTAGTGAGACTGGGCCAAGGCTAGGCATCTGTATCTGAAAAGCAAAATAAAAAACATATCCTTCCCATCCACCATTCCTAGAGTCGCATTTGCTCAGGGTAAAGAAGCTGGACAGCACAGAAACACACGGAAAAAAAAAAGAAAGCAAAATCACCCATAATTCTGCAACCTTGTGAAAATGTGTGACATTTTGATGTACTTCCTTGTGGTCTCTGTTCAGTGCCTGTCCGCCTCTACCTCTGCCTGGAAGGCATGGTGTCTACCACTTGATAGCATGTTTCTTTCTCTGCTGGCTTTCTTTTTTGATCATTTCCCCATTAAAAATTCTTCCAAAACACTGACTGATGTTTAATAAATAGGTATTGGCCTTCCAAGACTAGATAGTGTTCTTATCCAGGGATTCATTTTGAATTATTATTTTTTTTTTAAATTGAGTTATAGTCAGTTTACAATGCTGTGTCAATTTCTGGTGTGCAGCACAATGCTTCAGTCATACATGAACACACATACATTCATATTCATATTCTTTTTCACTGTGAGCTACTGCAAGGTATTGAAAATATCTCCCTGTGCTATACAGTATGAACTTGTTTATCTATTTTATATATACCAGTCAGTATCCACAAATCTTGAACTCCCAGTTTATCCCTTCCCACCCACCTCCCCCCGGCAACCACAAGTCTGTATTCTGTGTCCATGAGTCTGTTTCTGTTTTACATATAAATTCATTTGTCTTATTTATTTGTTTATTTATTTATCAGTTCTGCTGTCTTAAAGTTTATCAGGAGGTCAGGAGGATCAAATACTCCTCCCCAGGAGGGGCAGGCTCTCCAGATGGGATTTGTGGGCTTGGGGTGGGGTGGAAGCTCAGGGCCAGGGGTAGAGGGGGAGGTAGGCAAAAGGGGATTGTTCATAGGTGCTCATTTCTGCTCTTGAAGTCCCCACCTCCCACCCTTGACCAGAGAACTTCGTCTTGAACGTTGTGTGCTGGGACCAGGGCTCAAAACTATGCGGGCGTACATTTCAATGCTCAAGCAAGCAAAATGATTCCACACAAACTCTGCCAAAATCAAACTGGATCAGACAAGGGAATTTTACCTGTTTTCCTGTGAGTGCTGACAATCCCTGCATCTTGGTGGTTTACTTCCCTGCCGCCCAGGGTTGCCCTTCACCTGGCACACACTCCAGAACTCCTTTCGGTGGAGATGGCTGCCGGCACAGCCCAAAAGGCCCCCGGCGCAGCCTATGCGTCTAGTCCCCTAGGATGCAGTCCTTGGCACTATTTTGGGTTCTTTGGGGCTAGCACAGGGCAAGAGAATGGGGTGTAGGTGGGAAGAATGGGCAATAGCAGCCATGAGCACACCTGAAAGAAACCTGCCACAAGCTGCAAAGGAGAGTTCCCAAGGATTGGCTTCCGGGGCCAAGCTTCTCAGCTTGGAGGATGGTCTGCGCGGGATTCGACGTCACTGGAGGTAAGAAAGATGTGAGAGGAAAAATGAGCATAAAGGTGAAGGAATCGGAGCAGGACTGGATCCCCAAGTCGCAGATTATCTCACTTGGGCATTCAAAACACAAGGGAACTATGTTCACGTATGACTGAAGCACTGTGCTGCACACCAGAAACTGACACAACATTGTCAACTGACTGTGCTTCATAAAAAAAGTTCATGTATTGCCTGGGGGTTGGGGTACGGTGGAGAAGGGGAAGGTAACTAGGGCCCTAATTATTTTCAGTTCTTAGGGCCTCAATAGGTCCTAATGGGCAGGGAGGAGAAGGGAAAGGAGGGAAAAGAGAAAGCTGGGAGGATAAAAGGAGAGAAAGGAAGCAAGGATGCCATCCATTTACAAGTATGTATTAAGTGTCAGCTCCGTTGTAGGCTCTGTGCTAATAGCTGGGAACACAGGATTAAAACTTTCAAGCTGTGCCCTCAAGGGATAGCATGCCACAGAAAATTTGTTCTCTACACCCCTGCCCTAGTAACTGCTTCTAAAGACCTTCGTTGTTCGGATTACTCAGATGGTCCCATGCGGAGCACAGAGTTCCCGGCTCCAGATAATCTGCTGATCATATTCACTGGGCTGGCTCCCTAACTACCATCCCTTTGTGGCTGCTCATTCTTTGGGAGGAAACCCAGTCTTAGACTGTGTCCTAGAACCTTGGGGAGGGGTGTTAACTCTCTAAGGAAAATTAAACAAATGTCATATCTTTATTCAGGGTCTGGCATGCTCATTCATTTATTCATTTGTTTGTTCATTCATTTACTTTTCAAACCTTGAGGTTACACCTTATTCCTAAAGGCAAGGTTAATAAGGAGATATATATATATATAAACATTTCTTTTCTGCAGCACTTTAAAACACAAGGAAAGCTGTTGTGGCAGCCTCTCCCTGTGGCATTAACTACCTTGGAAAACAGTTGGACCTTAGACCAGATTAGGAAGGGAGGTAAAACCATTCCTGAATCACTTAAAACTGGGGACTAGATAGCTTCAAGGGAAATCCCTCAAGGTTGAGAGCTGGAAACAGACATGGGAAATCTACTCGGAGCTTCTGACCCTTGGCTCTGATTGGTGTCCAATGGCTCATGACCTGGGCAGAATCACTGAAGGTCCGTGTGATGCCGCTGAGTCAATGCCCTGCACCGTCAGCTGCCTTTACCATCAAAGACTCTTGGGAGACCAGGCTGCTGCCCTGCGAGTGGTGAGTTACAGAGATGAAGAGGATGCATTCCCTGCCCTTGGGTCACAGCCTAGGAGAAGAAGCAGGAAGGTAAACAACTGATTGGAGCTTGAAGCAGAATCAAGTGAGTTCTAAATTGTGGAAGAGGCAGTGGATTGTGAGGATGTAGAAGTAAGGGTGTTTACTTTTATAATCGTGTAGGGTTACAGAAAATTTCATGGAGACAATACTCATTTCAGGTGGACCTTCAAGGGTAAGTAAGATTTCACTGGTAGAAAAGATGGAAGGATGTTTTTCAGGCTGAGGGAATTGTAAAGGAGTTACATAGAAGTACAAAAGCATGTAATGGGTTCCAGGAGAAGCAGTTCCAGGGAGGTAACTTGAAGGGAGAGGCAATGCATGGAGTGATGAAGTGAAAAGTCACGGGTAGGGCATCCGAAAGACCCACAAGAGGAAACTCAGCAACCTTTCCATGGATGTTCAGGTGGGGAAGAGCGTGGCACCACTGAACGAGCGTGGCATTCCAAGTCAGGCCCCCTGGAGTCTGCCTCTCTGTTCTCTCTCATTACAGCTGACTGATGTTGAACAAGTTGTCTTACATCTTTGATCTTTATTTTCATAGTGTGTCTTTGAAGATAATGTTCTTACCTCTCAGACTGATGTGAAATTTAAATGATAGGATGTTCATAAAGTGCCAAACAAGCGCACGAGAGACCCTCACTAAACATAGCCTCTTCTCTTACCTGCTCAGGCTGAGTAAGTTAGGAAATACAGCTGTGCATCAGAAGGCTGTCTGTATTGTCATTCATTTTACAAATAGTTATCGACCACCTATTATGTGTTAGGTCCTATGCTGAGTGATGCAAGCCACCCAAGACGGGAACTCCCGAAGAGAGAATGGTACAGCTGGAGGATGACAGGCAAAGTCAAGGGCTGGGCAAAAGTCTGAGATAATTAGCCCAGAGCCATCTGAAGGCTGCCTGCGGACTGATGAATGAACGAGCATGCAGACAGTGAGGGCTGCTATGAGTGAAGTGCTGGTGGACACGGCAGGGTGAGGTCACTGAGGGCTGGGGGTGGTGGCTGGAATGGTGTCAAGGATCAGGAGAACATGAGCCAGGTGTCAAACACAGTGTGCATTTGGAGAAGGAGAGGAAAGGAAGAGTTGTGCCAAGTGGTCCAAAACCACCCATGCCGCAGGGTGAGCTTAGGGTACGGTCTGGTTGGATTGTAGGAGGGGGGTCCTGGGAGGTGAGGCTAAGAGGCAGGTTGAGGCCAGATTATGGAAAGCACCAGGAATCAGGCTAGGGACCTCAATGTCCATTATAGACAGTGTCTTTTTCATCGTGTGCTCTAGGCCGCAGTACCTGATCTGTCCCCCCACATGCACACTGATCTGTCCCCACCCACACCTTGAATTTCTTAATGCCACTTATTCTCAAGTATTTGTATATTGCCTTGTATTATTTTCTCTGTTGCATATATGTGTCACACTGTGCCCTAAGCAAGACTGTAAATTTCAGAGGACAGGCCACATAACGATTTCCTAACCTGAGATGACTCGGTTGGGAGCTGAGAGGTAAAGAAGGCTCAGGGACACCCACAGAGAAGCTGAAATCATACTGTTGTGGCGACTTGTAGTAAGTCCCAGCCACTGCCCAGGTGCCACAGTCAGCACATTTGTAGTCTCTTCAACATCGATCTTAATGCTCTTGGCGTTGCCTGGATGGTTTGGTCTTCTAGTCTGAGCAATATCTCTGTGGACCATTTCCTGTCCAATAATACAGAATCTTCAGATATAAGTGGAGGGGACACTTTTTTGATACAGGGTCTTAAACATTCTAGATTCTTTTGGGTTTTGCCTGGTCGAACTCTTTGACTTTCCTGGAAAAACCAACCGAAGTCCCATCATTTAACAAGAGAACTGTAACAGGGCCCCAACCTCCTCACCCTCAAGAGACCCCCGTCCCTTGATATTTCCTGTTGCCTGTTGTCAGCTTATTCCCAAGGAGGAGACCAACCAGGAACCTTGGGAATCAGATGACCCAGGGCAGAAAGCAGGGCTGCAGAGCAAACGTGGCCCGCCTGGGTGTTTGCTTTGGTTTAAAGAGTTACTGGAGACAGTATACTAACCTTTCGTTTTGCAGGAGCTTTACTTTCCTGGAAACAGCTGTTTTGGGATGGCAATTTCTCCATGTGACCAGTCGAACAGATTCTTAAAATAGACCTGACTCACTTCCCTGTGGATCAGCCAGGATGGCCGCAGTGACACCTGGGCCATTGGTCCATTCACATGCCAGGACAATGGGCAGTCAGGAGTGGGTGGCCCCTTGTCTATGCAGGGCACAGCTGTTTGTTCATGTCACTGCCTCTTAAGCTGTAGCCTTTGGTAGCCCTGCCCACCGCCGAGGGGTAGAGCCCTCAGGCGAGTGTCTGCCGCCCCAGACACTGCTGGAGACCCTCGCAGTGGGGCATGCACATGAGTGGTTTCTGGAGTGGATTACTTTGGCTCTACAAACATTTTTAAACTTGATTTTCTATGAGTCAAGGGCAGCTAAGCTGGGGTGTGAGTGAATATGGGACTGGAAAGAGGTCATACCTGGTTGTTCCCATAAGAACAAGGGCAAAATCTCCCCTCCCCAACTGGAGCCTGCTCGTGCCATTGGGAGGCAAGGGGAGTCTGTAGCTGGTTGGTTGATTGGGTCACAGCCTAACTCTTAAGGCCCAGCAAATGGTGACTATCCTCCTCCCGTTATGCACTGGAGTAGGGCCAGCTTTTTACAGACACCCCCAAGTCGCATACACACATGCACCTCGTACGAGTTCTTGCCTCTGGTCTACTTCCCTGAGCTCATGCCGGTCTTTTCTCCTGATAGGTCCTTCCGTTTCCTCTGTATCTATTCAAATCCTTCCCATCCTTCAAGGTCCAGCACAAACCTACTCACCAGGATGCATGAGCCTTAATTTGGATCCTTGAACATGAACATGTCTAAACACACAATGGCCTCTGCATGCATTTCTCTTTCATTTAGTTGCTGACTGAGGGAGTCTGACTCTAGCCTCTCATGTTGAGTGAGACCAAGTCAAATTAGTAAACATCAAATGAGCATCTGTTAAGTGCGCTTCCTTGTGCTGGATCCTGGTAATGGCACCTGAGGCCCTGCTCCTGGAGAAAAGAGTCAAGAAGCCTTTATTAGTTGCCTTCTCAGCCCTAATGAGAAATGACCGTGATGGCTGAGAGCGGTAGCCATAGGCTGTTCAGGGCAGGACAAAAATCGGGAAGGAGTTCCAAGGGCTCAGAAGTGGGAATGCAGGACTTCAGCTTCCAGGAACACAAACTGGTTGATTCTCAAAGTGCATACCATGGCCCGAGGTGACTCAAACGACCAATTATGCAAGGGACAAAGCAGGCATCGGAACCAGATGAGATCTCCAAGTGAGGGGAACCAGCCCCAAACTCTCTCTGGGGAGCAGCCAAATCTTCATTAGTCATGGAACCAAGTTAGCAAAAGTCCCTGAAAGGGGCTAAATTTATCCAGGTTCCGGGAGGAGCTTGAGGGCATGAATTTCAGGGAAAGAAGTGCAAATGAGGAACCACTCATATGCCAGGGAGAGAGACCAGACAAGACGGGGCCCATGGCTGGTGAATCACAGCAGCAAAAGTGGGAAATCTCATCAATGCTGACCAGCAGCAGCTGCTTAGCTGCTGTGTGTCGGGGGTGGGGCGGGGTGGGGTGGGGGGTGGGAGGGGTTGTCCTTAACGGGGGCACTTGAGCCATCCTGGGGATTTTGAGATGATCGAAAACCAGGAAACTCATCAAGCTTCCACTACCTCTAATGAGAGAGACATGCAATGTTTTCTCAAAGAACCGGGTGAACAGCTGAGAGTTACAAAAGCATGTCCACTCATTCCCAATGACTGGAGCGTGCAAGGCCCAGGGTGCGATAGCTTGGTGACATAATGGGTGAATCTCAAGGGTAAGGTGAGCAGGAGGAAGTGGGAGGTGAGGGAGCCCTGGTCGAGTACCTATTGGTACCTTTTAGTAAATACTACCTCATTCAATCCTTTGAGGTAAGTGTCATCCCCATGTTACAGGTGAAGAAACCAAGACTTATGGAGTTTACAAAACTCTCACAAGGCCACATGGATTAATGATGAAAGGCAGGGATCAAACTTGGGCTGCCTGCCTCCAAAGCCTGGGCTCTTTCTTCTCTACCGCAGTGTTTCCCAGCTCTCTCTGCTCCCTTTGGGTATGAAGTCCCAGCCAAGGAGAGCCTCCAGGAAGGGCCTAGTGTAACTAGGACATGGAGGAGAGATCTGGAACTCCTTGCTCATAAAACCTCCTGGATCTCGGGCCAGTCAAAAATTAACATGAAACTCCTTGCTCATAAAACCTCCTGCATCTCAGGCCAGTCAAAAATTAACAATCAACCAACTCCTCCTGGGCCAGCTCAACATTTTCCTACTTAGAATTTCTAGTTTTTCCTAAAATAACATTTCCTTGAGAAATACACTTAACTAGGTAGAAGGTGAATGTCATTTCCTTTTTTCCCTTTGCTTTTAGCGTATGATAACCTTTCTGGTCATCTCCAGTCTCCTCGGTCGTTGTCCTCAGCACAGAGAAAGGGCATGTTTACCCAACCTTTGCGCTACGTGGCCCTGAGCAGCACATGCTCTGATCTGGACTGGGTCTATTTAGCGCAAGGGTGGATGGCCTGACACTAACCCTTCCAGGAAACACCTGTCCTCCCCAGGTTTCCCTGGGACCCATGCTAGTGGCAAAAGTTCTAAGATGGGGGAAGAGTGGGCAGTAGATTACTGCTCCACAGGAAGTCCAAAAACCGTTCTGCCAGCTTCTCCAGGATGAACCTCAAATGCCTTTGCTCACCCTTAAATCCTCTCACTTCCTTCCTTCCATCCCTTCAAGCATTGGCCACACATACTTGTAACACATGTTTAACACTCAGGAGAAAAACAAGCAATGGGGATCTCATGCTGCAGTTCAAGACATAGAAGACAGTTATCCAGAGACAGGTGTAGGTGTCAGGTACTCCCTTGTTCTCGACTCCTCCTGTTAAGGCTGATGCTCCTTAGGGTTTTGCTGGGGGATCTTCTCAGTGTACTCATTCTCCCTGGGCAATCTCATTCTTCAGTATTACAGTGATCCCCACCTGTATGTCGGTGACTCTGAAATCTCTGGGGTCCCAGACCCCAGCACCCCTCTGTCCACTAGGCACCTCTGTCTGGAAACCCCTCAGGACACAGTGGATGCTCATTAAGTCATTGTTGAACGCATGGATTGTCTAAACCCCAAAGGTTGGCCTCTCAGGCAGAGGTAAGCCTCTTACTTTTTGGATTTTATCACTCCTCTTTTAATGTTGTTGCTTTGTGAGGCATTTTGGAGTGTTGGAAGGACCACAAGTTTCAGAATTACAACTGCACTCAGATCCTAATCCTGCTCTAACATTTATATCTATTTACCCATCCATGGACTGAAATGGGCAGTATGGAGTCCCAACCAGGGTTCTAGATCTGGTCCTGATGCAAGTCAGCGGGGGAGTTTGGGGCCAGTCCCTTTGCGTTTCTGGGCCTCCAGAGACGGTTGAGTTGCATGATGTCTCAGGTCCTTTCTAACACTCCCCTTTCAGTGTGAAGCATTCTAGCATCTCTGGGTGGGATGCTTTCTTCTAACAAGCTGATAGTTTTTCTGGGAGGGAATACTATAAATCTCAGCAATTTGGCCAGTTCCATTCCATTTCTCTATAGCTTTGCCTAGACCCCTCTGAAGGAGGCTGAGAACTTGTTGTTGGTTTCAACACTGTTCAAAATTCGGGCTTCTGTCATAGTAGGTGAACACGTAGCAGGCTTAAAGATGAAGGTAAAAATACCTCATCCCACACAGACACCTATTTTTGCCAAACTCATCCACTTTCCTTCTTCCCGAAACAGGACTGGCAGAAGCAGCTGTTGCCTGAGCTTATGGGCAAGTGTTTGTCCGCACGGGTGACTGTGCATGAAGGAGCTGGAAGTCCGGGTTGGTAATTGCTTGATAAAATGCCAGATGCATAAATGGCGCATCTAAGTGAGCTGTTACCGTTCTGAGAGTTCACCTCGGCAGGTGCATAGTTATTCTAAAACTGCTTAGGGGCTACTATTTATTTCTGATAGTAAACTAGTTTAAATTTTAATCAAAGTGACATAGGCCCTGGGTTGAAACAAGTCAAATGTGCTAAAAATACTTATCAACACAGCAGCCCAGTGTCTTCCTGACCACCTCCCCCACATCCTGATCGCTAGAGGCAACTGCATTCAAGCCTTTCAGTCCTTCCTTGCAATGTGTACTTTTTTTTTTTAACTATATTTTTAAGTAATATGCTCATCCTGCTGCTTGATTAATGATCTGACATTATTTTAAAAACTTTACTGTAAATGAGGTATTAGATCTCTTACACCCTCTTTTCTTTCTTTAATGCTTCCAACTCCTCCAACAGAGAATTTAAAACAATATTCAGTGTGTTAGATCATTGTGATCACTGAAAGATTGTTCGTGCTAAGCCTAAGGACTATGATTTCACCCTTTGGTTTTTATTTTCAGGTGATTCATGATGGCCTGCTTCCTCCTCCTCCCCCTGCCCCTTCTTCTTTTTCATCAGTTATCTTTGTATCAATTATCTCTGTATCTATGGCTAAACTACACCATTCAACATCCCCTCTGTATAAATTTCCACGTGGTCAAATCAGGTGTCGGTGGGGGATGGAGATAATTTCTCATTCAGCTTGAAGCCTGCTCTGTGTCCAGCTTCATTTTTTTTTTTTTTTTTTTTTTTTTTTTCTGTAGATATTCCTCCAGGAGCCTCTGTCCTCCAGCCCCACTTTGGGCTTGCTCTCCAGGCTCACTGAAAATCTGACTACAGTTCCCTTCATTGTCATCCCAAGAATCTCCCTCATCTTTCTCTTACGTTGCCTCTCCTATTTCCTGGATCCTCTGTCTTCCCCTTTCTCAGTTTACATCCTCATTTTGGTGGGGCATGTTCTCCAAGAATTCCTGAGAAAGCGTACATAGGCAGTAAGTATTTTTTATTTTTTGGAGGGAAGGAAGTAGCTAGGTTTACGTATTGATTCATTTTTGGAGGAGGGACTGGGGACTGAACCCAGGACCTGTGTAGGCTAAGCATGCACTCTATCACGTGAGCCATATCCTCCCCCGACTCTGAAGTAAGCATTTTGAAATCTTGCTTATATGAAAATGTCTATTCTATGCTCACGTTTACTTAGGAACTTTAGGGAATAGTTGAAAATAACTTTCCTTCAAAATTTCCTTTTTGTCTACTAGCTTAGTTTAAGTGACAATGTTGAGAAGCTTGCTGCTATTCTGTTTTCTGTTTGAGGTGAGAAAAGAGGTAATTAAGTTTATTTATTTATTTTAATGGAAGTACTGGGGATTGAACCCAGGACCTTGTGCATGCTAAGGACACACTGTACCACTGAGATGTACCCTCCCACCTCTCCTGCTATTCATATTTCCCATTTCTTGATCTGTAACCTACTTTCCCCCCAGAAGCTTTTGTTTATCCCTAGTGTATTGAAATTCAGCGATTTTATACCTTAGTGTGAATCTTTTTAAAATTCATTATGTTGTGTATTTGATGGGCCTTTTCTGTCTGGGACCTTGTCTTATTCAGTTTCTTGTATTACTTCTTTAATAATTTCTTCTCTATTATTTTTATTTTCTTTTTCTTTCTGGAATTATCATTGGTCAGAAAAATAACTCCCTGGATTGATTCCCTATTTTTTTTTTGTCTTCTTATCTATCACTTTACACATTTTCTCCGATCTTTTGGAAGAGTCCTTCAACTTTATTTTTTACATCTTCCACTGAGTTTATTGTATCTTTAGTTCTCAAGCACTTTTTCTTAATTTTCATGGTTCCTTTTGTTGTTGTTTTTGCATCTTATTCTTGTTTCATGATACAATATTGCTCCCACCTCTCTGAAGACACTGATGAGACTAACCATATATTCATTGGTAGTTTTCTACTTTCTGAATTGCCTCTGCCTCCTCCAGTTTGCTTTATCACTGTTTGTTATCATCTCCATCTTTCATGCTGAAGGGATTCCCTAAGCATCTGAAGTTTTCTGGCTGTCTGCTCTTACTTAAGAGTTAAGTTTGCCGACTGGTAGGCTGCATTTTGGAGTCATCAGATGGCAAGTGGGCTTTTTCACTCACAGCTGGTCACATTCAGAAGACAGAAAATGCAGTGCAAAGGCCACTCTGTAAAGTCCTAGAAACAGGGATCAATGAATTCGTGTGGTAAAAGTTCAGTGTTTTTTCCTTTCATTTAGGGTGGCTTTTCTTTTGTTTCATTCTTGAACTTTGGAAATAATCAAAGGGGTTAATAGATGATTATCCCTTTGAGGTCATTTCAGATGTAGTCTAAAACTTGAAATTGGATGCGAGGTTGGAACTGCAACCCTTTAAGCTTGAGGAGCATCCTCTTTGGGGGGGCGGGCACCAACAACCAGCTGGAAAAAATGAAAAGAAAGATTACTTAGACATTCTGACTACCCAGGGAATTGGGATTAATGCAGTTGTACCAAGCAAGAGTAGAGCTATTATATAATATAAAGCCCTACTGTTACATGATTTTTGTGTTTGACTTTCAAAGGAGCAGCTTCTTGCAATATTGCTATCTGATTACTGCTGTTAACTTGGGAAGCTGTCTGCAAAATGGTAGTTATGTGGGAATAGAAAAATTACAGATACCACTGTCTTTAAATAAGTTGAAATTTCTTCTCCCAGCTTTGAAAACAAGTTTTCAGATTTCAAAGGAAAAGTGCCATATCTGTGCTCCCACAATTTCAGCCATGGCCTGCCATGCAAATGCAGCGAGTCCATCCCAGAACCCTAAGGAAATGCTTTCCTCTCTTCCGTCTGTCCATTTATTTATCCATCCAACCACCTATCCTTATCCTCCCTATTTGTCAGGACCAAGTCTAAGAAGATTTGCTCAACTATTTAATTCTGCAGATTTCTCCTTTCCCTGAGCACCTGCATCATAGCTATTGGCATTATGCGTTCTAGGAAACAGTACATCATGACTTAGCTTGTCCTCGGGTGCAGTCACCAATACAAATGACCCCCAAGGGCTAGGCAGATAATGTAAATGAGGTCTTTTCAGTGAGTCAGCTAACAGAGAGCTCTGGGGACTGGAGTAAATTGGAGCTCCAATGGGCAGTCACACCTTCACCCTAGTCAATTGCTGCCTGGCAGTAATGCAGGTCAAAGGTCCTATATCTTCTAGTTTTTCATAAGAAACCAGATACCCAGCTTTGTATGTGACCTTTTAACATGATCACAAAGACACTATGTAGGACAAACAAAATGAGTGTTTCATACTGTAGATTTGTAGTCTTTGATGCAAGTTTTCTCTCTCCAGGAGGTGACAAGCTCCTTGAGCTCACTGTTTCTGAATTCCCTACAGCAGCTCATGCATTAACCAGCATGCCTAACAGGTGCTTGACAGATGATTTCCAACTTTGCAGAACACCACATCCAAGGCAAACAAAATTATTGCCTCAGCTGACTCTCTGTAGCCTACAGATGGTACAAAGGGAAATCGTCCCCTAAAAATCACTTACGTATTGAAAGCTCCCCACTCTGCCCCCAAATCTGGTGGTTCTTGATGTATTTGTCTGGCAAGTGTAAATGAAATATGAATGTGTTCTCTGCCATCTTTACATAAAACTCTCTCTCAGCTTCACCCTTCCATTCTTCTACAGCGACTGCTAATAGCACAGTAAACTCCCTGCCTCTTTTTTTTATCATCTCGCTGGCTTCTCCCGCATCCTTCCACATATCCTGGTCCTGAGGACTCACTCTCAGTAATAAGCCAACAGTGACCTCTGTGATGTTACGTGCGATGGTGCTCATCAGCCCTTCCCACCCTCTTACCTGACTTGTCACATTTGATGCCGTTGATTATTTCCTCCTTGAAACTCCTTTATTCCTTTTTTGGGGGCTCTCCTGCCTCCTGAATCTACTTCCATCTTCCTGGAGACTCATCCTCAGACTCTTTTTCCTATCCAGTTCCTAAAAATGCCAGTTTTCTGGAGGGTTTGTTCCAGGCCCTCTCCCTTTCCCTCCACACAGTCACCCTGGATGACCTCACGCTCTCCCATCACTCTCCCCCCCGACCACCCCGTGATGCCCGACGATGCCGACGACGCCCAGCCCCGCCACCTCCGCTCCAGGCGCATCTGGTCAGCTGGCTTCCAGCAGTGTCTGTCTCCATTGATACTTCAGACCCACACGTCCAGGGCTGAGCTCATCATCCCCACTCCGCCCGCTGCTTCCTCTCTCCCTGCATCTCTGTTCTTTGTGCGAAGCGTGCCATCCACCTAGCGGCCCGCACACCGATTTCACAGCTCCCTCCCAGTGCCGGGCTGCCAATAAGCATGAAAAGGGATGTGCTTGAAACACCAAGAAAACAGAACCAGGGTGCCAAAAAATTATTTGGGAAGAGTTTAGTGTTTTTAAAAAAAGTATCTATGTAGCCATCCCTAGGATAAAAAGGAGGCTTTTTGGAATTCCTCACACCTATTTTATTCTGAGTGATGTATACAGGGTGGTGGGTGGGCACTTTTTCAGGGCTTAGAACCAGTAATAAGCTCTTACTATAGCCCTGGTCATCCCCAGCCACCCCCTCTTCACACCCAGTTGGTCCCTAAGACCTTTTGATTTTGCCTCATTGACAACAGGTGAGCCAGCTCTAACGGAATCTTACAGCTTTTTCTGCCTGTTCCCCAGATTGTGACAGCAGCCTCTTCACAAGCTCCCCCTCCCCGCCGCCCGTCACAGAGCTGAGTATCTGCTTCCTGTATGTCACTCTCCTGCCTAAAACTTTTCCATTGCCACTTAGCACCTGGAAGGGAAGTCCAGCTACTGAGCCTCGCCGCCACGGTCCCGCGCACACTGCTCCCCCCCGACCCGGCCTCCCCCGCGCCACACGCTGCTTCATCCTAGCCTTCGCTCTGGGCTGTCCCTGCTTACTCCCCTCCCCCGAGCCCCCAGACGCTCAGGCCCGCGTGAGAAGTGGGGAAAAAAAAAGTCAGAAGCATTTAAACCCCTGGTCACCAGAAAAGAAAGAAACATCCCCCTACTCTGCCTCTGACAAGTTTCCAAAGGAGGAAGAGTCAGACACACAGCAATGGACCTCGGCCAAGGAACCATTTCCTTTTGCCTTTGAAATTGTCTTTTGGTCCTAGCTTTTGTTCATCAAACGCAGGTAAATGCATTCCCGGGGCCACATGCAGAAGAGGCCCATTGTCTTCTTTCTCTCAATGCCCCGCTCAGTGCGAGCATCTTCATGTCACCAGCCACGAGCCAGCTGCTCAGCTGACAGAACCCGTGTCTGCTGTAAACAGGGCCCCGGGAGAACGCTCTGTGCACCTCCGGTCAGGGCTCAGCCCTGGCCGGGGAGGATGGCATCGCTCACTGGAGCCCCAGCCTCTCCTCTCCCCAGCACTGTTTGCCCATTCTCACCAGGGGAGCGGGGAGGTGCGAGAACACAGAGGAGCGGGGCTGTTTGTTTTCTTCTTGGTGTTAACAATACAACATCTGTTCCCCAGCCTGGCAGCTGGACCGAAGTGAAATGATGTGAGCATTCATTGCCCTCTGGCTCAGGGGGTGGAGGGGGAGAAGGAAGGAGGGAGGGGTGCGGCGGGGGCTGAAGCCTCCCTGAGCAATAAGAGCAGCAACACTAATGAGGAAATCTTCAACGCCAGTTGGCAGGCGGGGCCACAGAACCCACAGAGTTGATGCTCCGGCTGATCCACACGCTGCAAGGAATGCCCTGAAGACAGGTCTGTGTACCTTTTTAAAAGAGTCACCCAATTAAAAGGCTAGTGTTTACCTAGTCAATATCTGTTTTGGCTCACGCACTTTGACAGAAAACATTTTTGTTTACCTAAGAGCGAGGCTGAGAGTGGCGGAGAGTGAAGAAGGAGAGTGAGAGCTGGGGAGAAAGCAAGCAGCAAGGGGACAGGGGAAGCCCCGGCCTCGAGTTCCTCCTCCTCCTCTGCTGCTGGGCGCTGCCACGCCCCAGAGCTCAGGCGGGGAGCCTCGTCCCCCCTCCATCTAGCCTCGCTCTGAGTGTTTCCATCCAGTCCAGTGACCATTCATGCCCACCCCCCGTTTACACTTCTAGCTCAGACCTGGCCCCTGCATCGCAGCCTCACGTAGCCGACTGCCCGCTTGTCATCACCCATCCGGTATCTGAGGGCATCGCCCGCCAAGCATCCCCCAGATGACGTTCCAATGTCCTCCATCTTCCCAACTTGTTCTTCCAGAGTCTTCCTCTTCCCAGTTCATGGTGACTTCATCCTTCCCAGGCTCTCCTGTGACTCCCACATCCCACAACAAGACTGGTGGCGAATGCTGTTTGATTTTTACCTTCCAAATGAAATCCAGAACCCAGTGACTTCTCCCCACTTTGAGCACAGTCGCCCTCCAAGCCATCATGAGCTCTTATCTGGATTACTACAGCAGCCTCCTGACCCCTCTGCTTCCCGCTGAGTGCTCCCCTCCCAGCCTGGCTGCCTCTTCTCACCATAGCAGTCAGAGCCGTCCTATAAAACTGTAGTTTATTATCATTCTTTTTTAATTAAAAAAAATTTTGAGGGGGAAGGGTAATTAGATTTACTTACTTATTTATTTATTTATTTACTTAATGGAGGTAGCAGGGATTGAACCCAGGAACTTCGCGTGCTAAGGAGGTGTTCTACCACTGAGCTATACCCTCCTCCCTGAAAACTGTAGTTTAGATCAGGTCAATCTTGCTGTTCAAATCCCCAACAGCTGCCCTTCTCATGCAGAATAGAAGCCACAGCCCTCACAGTGGCCTGCCAGGCTCTCCCTGTGACTTGTCACGCTGTTGCTTTGCTGACTCTGCTCTGGGAGACGCCAGGTCCACCCCCAAGACTCTTCCTGAAGTGCTCTTCCCTTAATTCTTGCTTACCCTACTCTCTCAGCTTTAGGCCTTGATCTCAGCATTTTCTCATCTCCTTTCTTGGTCCATTTTTCTCCATAAGACTTACTCGCCTCACAAGTTACGTTGATTTTGCTTATTGCCTCTTCCCACGGAGCAGGCACGTGGCACAGGAGGAGGGACTTTTGCCTGTCTTGTCCTCTGCTGCAGCCCGGCACCTGGAACAGTGTTTGGCACATAGAGCACACTCAATACACGTTTAATGAATGATTACATTGATGAATAAACAAATAAGTGGGTGCATGACTGCTTTTTTGGGGGGGGTAATTAAGTTTATTTATGTATTTATGTATTTTTAAATGGAGGTGCTGGGGATTGAACCCAGGACCTCATGCAAGCTAAGCACGCACTCTACCACTGAGTGATACCTTCCCCAACTGACTCTGCTATTTTTTTGGAGCAGAATGGCTGGACCACAGAGGCTCACCCACACCCTCTGCATCAGTGAGAAAGTGTTTGTTGAGTGTTTATTCTGGGTGTTAACACCTCTCCTCCCTTGCTGACATGGGCCAGGAAGGCAAGGTAGACTCTTTACTCCTAGGGACCCATTACGGCTTTTGGAAAAGGGATTTGGAACTGATTCTAGGGAAGGAAATGAACAAAGGCTTCCATTTCCATTTGTAGAGCTCCCTCCTGCTCCTTTGTACAGATTGGTGGATATTAAGGACCTCTGGGCAGAGGCAATAGATTACTGATGAAGGCGACATGGGAAGAACTGTCACGCACTCAGACACGTGCAGATGGTGAAGGATGCGAGCATCATGCAAACGGAGCAGATGACAGCCCTCTCCTCTGCGATCTCCCTTGGGGCTACCTGGGCCCTGGGCTTTGCTTCTAGACTCATCAACTTTCTACCCTTTCGGGACCAGGGTTGAAAAAAGGGAAACACGATAAAATGGTCTTCCTCTGTGTCAGCCAGAGAGTCTTCTCTTTACACAATACGCTGAGAACTTCCATCTTCATCCCTTGTGCGTTTTTGGAGAGCCAATCACATGCAAGGAACCTGTGCTAAGGGTGAGTGATATTAAAGCCAGCTCTAATACAGCCCGGCGAGAGCTGTGAAACGTTAATGTCACTAAAGCAACACCCCAAAGCAGTAGGCAGAGATTATTCCCTTTCCGCAGATTAGAAAACAGATTTGGAGATTACGTTGCTCAGGAATACCTGGGGGTTGGGGGGAGGGTATAGCTCATCAGAGTGAGCGCCCAGCATGCATGAGGTCCTGGGTTCAATCCCCAGCATTTCCATTAAACAAATAAGCAAATAAATAAAACTAATTACCCCCCCCAAATTAAACAAACAAACAAACAAAGAATACCTGGGGATTAGAAGAGCCCTGGAGACTGGATTTGACCCCAGATGTTCTGTGTGTTATTCAGAGGTGCCTTCCTCAACGTTTCATATACCAACACAGATTGTCACGCTAGCTCATGGCCCCCATCCACCTGGTCCAGAGCAAAATGGTGTATGAGATGGGTTCGTCTTTATCTCAAAGTCCGCCTGCTAAGGCTGGGGGCAGGACCCAGACTCCTTTGATAATCTGTTAGGTCTGTCATTCGTGAATTTATCCCTTCCCTGCCACTTGCTAGTGAAGTGACACTGACGTCGTTAATTAACCTCTCTAAGCCTCGGGTCCTCATTTGTAGTATGGCAATCATGGTAGTAGTTCCTACAGCAAAAGGCTGCAGTAGGGACTGACGGACGCGTGGCTGTAAAGCCCTGTCCCGGCTTGCTAGGGCTGCCGTAGCGAAGGTCCTCAAACCGGCGCTTAGACAACAGAAACTTCTTCCTCACGGTTCCAGGGGGTAGAACCCAAGATCAGGGTGTCAGCAGGACTGCTTTCTTCTCATGTCTCTCTCTTTGGCTTGCAGGTGGTAACTTCTTGCTTTGTCCTCACGTGGCCTTTCCTCTGTGCACACACACCCCTGGTGTCTTTTTGTGTGTCCTAATCTCTTTTCATAAGGACACCAGTCAGACCGGATTAGGGTTCGCCCTGATGATCTCATTTGAACTTGACCACCCCTTTCAAGGTCCTATCACCCATGCAGTTACATTCTGAGGTTATGGGGCTTAAAGCTTTAAGAGAAAAATTCAGAGGGAACATGGTTCAGCCAATAAAAGCACCTAGAACAGTGCTTAACACATAGTATGTTAAAAAAAAATAAAAATAAAAGCTAACATCTTGTCTGGATCTCTGTTCTCAGCCTCTGCTGCTTTTCAGGGGCCGTAAGTTTTGTAAGTTCATTGCCATGTGAACACAATAGCACTTCCCTTTCTTGTTCTAAATGCATCTCTCTCAAGCTTCCAGAACACGTCCTAGTCCGAGTGTTTTTATACTATTGGGTTTTGGAAGAGTCTAAGTTTATTCTCTCCTTAGCCTTTGGAATCTCCTAGAGTTTGGTGTCACTCACTCTCAGCTTTTAGCCTTCCAGACAGAGTGGTCCCATGCACAGCAGGAAGATCCTGGCCTGGGAGTCAGAAGATCGTGGTTCAAACCTCAGCTCTGCTACCAGCCAGCTTTGGGAAAGTCTCCTCAACTTTCTGAGCCTTTGATCTTCCAGATGGGGATGGGGAGAATGGGTGCTGTTCTAATGTTCAGTGATCATGAAGTAGGACATGGTAGTTAAGAGTGTGGGCTTTGGGCTCAAGGCAGATGTGGGTTGGAATCCCACCTCTGTCGCTTTCCAGCTGGGTCTCCTTGGGAGTGACTTAAACTCTTTAAGTTCCAGTTTCTTCATCTGTAAAATGAGGAGAACAGCAGTATTCCCCGCTGAATAAGGTGGCTGTGAGCCTTCGTATGCACACAGAGTTCCCTTAGCACAATCCCCTCGGGTAAAAAGCTGGCACATCCTAAGTGTGCAAAGTCCCTTCGTGGCTTCATCCTTTTCTCCAGCCAACTTCCCTTGTGAGTTTGTACAGACGGCCGCTGTCCAGAGCCACAAGCGCTCTCCACGCCAGGTGCAACAAGAGTCTGGCTTTGTTCAAAGGAAGAGTAATGTTTTCTGTTGTGTTTCTGGTTCATGGTGATGTTCAGCACTTTTGTTTGACTTTTTGGACCAAAGCAGTACATTGATTTTCAAGCTCTCTGCTGGGTCAGAAATGGAAAAATTCATCAGCAGCCTGAAAAGACACACAACAGTGAGACTGCTCAGTTAAGGCCTCCATCATGATCAGGATATGAAAACCAGTGTCTGCAAGATTCTTTTCATTGCATTTCATTTTCATACTTTTTATAGCCTTTGCTTAAAGCAAAGTGCTAGTGATTTCTTTTTAAACTTTGGTCTAAACTTCATTGCAGTGTATAATATAAACTAATATTAACAGGTAGCAATATTAACCTTGCAGTCTTAAATCCATCTTCCTTTCCATCCTTAGGTCAGGTGCTATGCTCCCATCCTTGCTAGTCAAGGCAAATATTTAATAAAAACGTCTTGGCTCCATCTGAAAGGCTGACAGACCTCTGAGTCATAGATCTTTTATCTTAATAGCTCTTGAGACAGTTTCAGGACGAAGTGGTTGAAGGTGGTGGTAACAAAGTGGAGACTCCTTAAAATTAATGCCATTTTCAAATAGAGTGAAATAACCGTTAAGATTCAGTTGGGAGAACATTCTGATGTCCCAGGTTTATTCTGCTTCAATTGTTGTAAAAAATCATAGATTTCAACGCAGCTGAAGCGGTTTTCCTAAATGTTCTTTAAAAATACTCCTGGCATTTTGTGAAGAGAAAGTGTAAGTTTATTGTAGCTAAAGGGATGTCAAAGACTCACCTAAATTTGATCACCAGATGACAGTCTGTTGAGTGTTTGAGCTGTTATGGCTCATGGAAGTCTGTAATTTTCTTGGCTAACTATTGTAGCCTCCTTCAACAATTTCTTACACAACAGGGCTGCCCTAGTCTGGATATTCTGTCTCGTTGTCATTCAGTGCAGCTGTTAATCTGGAAGCGTGGCACCCAGAGTTGAACTTGCCACTTCAGATGTGGATTGACCTGAACAAAATAAAGCGGTACTTCTACAGTCCCTCCTTGGAATTTTATACTTCCATTAATCCTGGCCACATCAGGGTTAGTTCGTCAACCACATCGCAGTTTTGATTCACAACATCTCGGAGTCAGCCAGAACCTGTAAAATATCTTCTGTTGTTTCTTTCTCCTGAACAAGAGTAGTTTTTTAAACTTTCTATTTTGAAACAACGATGGATTCTCAGGATAATGCAAAGAGATCCCAAGTTCCTATTCCTCCAGTTTCTCCCAATGGTCACTTCTTACTTAACTATAATACAATAGCAAAACCAGGAAATTGGCATTGGTTCCACGGGTGGGCATGGTTCTTTGCCATCCTTTCTACTTTTTTTTTTTTTAATTGAAGTACAGTCAGTTATAATGTGTCAACTTCTGGTGTACAGCATAATGTCCCAGTCATGCCTGTCTACTTTTTGACTTTAAAAATCTGAGTTCATTAAATAACAAATTCTGTTACTATGTAAATTTCTTCAAACGCCATCCTCTTTCTCCTCCATTGGGATAGTTTATGATTAAATTGTCAGAGTTGAATTTTTTAGAGCTTCTCATTTCACTTCCCTTTTTAAACACTTTCTTAATACCTCCCCTAACCAAAGACAAAAACCAAAAAAAACCCCTCCCTCCTCCCTATAACAGTGTCCTGATTATATCAGTGAAGTGGTACCAACATTCAATTACTCAAACTAAAATTTTTGTAGATGTTTTTGCTCCTCCCCTTCACTTATACTTTATGTCCAGTTCATTAGCAGATCTTACCAATTTTGCTTTTAAAATTTATCCCGAAGCTGACTATTTCTTACCACCCCTACCATGACCACCTTGGTCTGCGTTCCCGTCACGCTGGCCTCCGCCATGATCTCTGGCCTCCCACCTGACCTCTTAGTCCTGTGCTTGCCACCCTAGACTGTTCTCCACAGAAAACGCAGAGCAGTCCCTTCAAGAACTAATTTAAGCCATTAGCGCCATTCTGCTCAGCACCTCCAAGGGGTTAAACACTTACTTACGCAGCCCTTCTCATATGCCAAGGATGTTACTGCTTTATGTGTATTAACTCACTTAACCCCCACCACCACCAGAGGCAGCTTCTAGTACGATCTGCATCGTATAGATGAAGACTTTCTATCTGAGAGAGTTTAAGTGACTTCTCCAAGGTCACACAGCTATTATCTGGAGGAGCCGGGAGGAGACTTGGGCAGGCCGGAGGGAGACGGCACGTGCACTGTTTGCCTTTGGAGGAAGTCACGATGCAGAGCCCACACTTAAGGGGTGGGAGCTATCGCCCACCTCCTTGAGGCAGGATTATTTACTTAAATTATTTGGAATTCTTCTTCATGGGAGATTTGCCTCTTTTCCATGTATTTATTCAATCATTTATTTATGCCAGTATGGACTCAGAGATATTTATGTTACAACGTGGGTTATAATTCAGTACTACTTAACTTTGTTGCTCAGTTTATTCCAGTTCTGGCCATTGGGAGTGCTTTCAGTTTGCTCCCATGTCCCTTTGACATGCTCCCATGAGTGTGGGGGTTTTTGTGTTTTGTTTTCGAGCACTTCCTTGCTTTCTGCCCCTATGAGATAGTTCAAGCTTATCTTGTGTATTTCCGGCCCTAGTTCTACGATCAGCCATTTCTCCAAAGAGCTTACTCAATGTTATAATACCACTTAGCACTATTTTTTGAAATTACATACTTATTTGTATATTTGCTTTTTTGTCCCTCTCTCCTTTAACTACACTGAAAGTTCCAGGAGAACCAGAAATGTGCTTCATTCAGTGCTGTGTTCTAGCCGTGGTATAATGCCTAGCAATTCTCAAGTCAGTTTTGTTGTATGCATTTCTGACCATGGGACCAATGATCTTTTTTCTCTGAACTTTAATTGGCTCTCTGGAAGTTGGGACTATTCCACTCATCATTTCCTTTTTTAGCTATTCATGGTGATTTTTCCCTAAAATTTTCCCCATCTCTACAATCCTGATGACTCCTTCCTTGTTGATCAAAATTAAGTCTAGAATAGCAGATTCTTTATGGCTTCCTCAATTCTGTGTGCAGGAGAAGAATTTAGAGGACTTCGGCTTTTAGGGGGAAAAAAAGATACTTGCAGTAGATTTCCAGATAACTGAAAGCAGTCCCTCATCAGGTCCATCTCAGTCCAGCCGTGTCATTACCACCGGTTTTCCTTGTCTTTCCCCTAAACGGTCCCCTCGGGCTTTCGTCTTTGAGTTCCTGGATGTTCAAGATGTGCTGTGTCCGCTAGGTCCAGCAAATCTGCAAAAGCATAGGGCCATGTTGCAATTACCAGACACTGTCCACTAAGTCTCTAGAAAATCCTAAGTCTGTATTTCCAATCTTATATGGAAATTTCCAGTTTATTTTGTTACTTAAACTCTGGTATTACTACTGAAGTCTACTACAGTCATCTCTCATTATCCACAGAAGGTTGGTTGCAGGACCCCTGTGGATGCCAAAATCCGAAGATGCTCAAGCCCCTTGCATAAAATGGGGTAGTATTTGCATGTTACCCAGGCACATCCTCCTGGATACTTTGAATCACCACCAGATTACTTATGATACCCAATGCAGGGTAAATTCTATGTGAATAGCTGCCAGCTCGTGGCATATTCAAGCTTAGCTTTTTGTAATTTTCTGGAATTGTTTTCCTGAATATTTTCAATTTGCTCTTGGCTGAATCCACAATGCAGAACCTAAGGTGGGCCAAGGGCCGGCTGCACGTGGGCCCTCTTCTCAGCCTTTCTCTCTGTGGTCTTTCTTTGGAACTCTTAACAGTCTTTTATAGAATCTGGCTCTGTACTTGCAGCTGGGGATATCTCCTCAGTCTTCAAATGCTGGTTAAAACCCCATTTTTTCATAGAAATGAGTACCTCTTGCGTCATCTTCTTCCTGGTTCTTACTAGGCTTACTGTAACTTCAGCCAGAAGGTCAGCCTCTTTTGTTAGCGATAGAGCAGAATGCTCAGTCCTGTGTGTCTTGTTTGT
This sequence comes from Camelus ferus, assembly GCF_009834535.1. Lineage (NCBI taxonomy): Eukaryota > Metazoa > Chordata > Mammalia > Artiodactyla > Camelidae > Camelus > Camelus ferus. Next base: position 2,685,287 of record NC_045716.1, read on the forward strand.
TTGCTTGTTTGTTTGTTTATTTTTGGCATCTTTCTCTTCCTACATTCTGAGATGGACTTGGGAGGTTGATAGTGATAGGGGATAGGATAAAAGATAAAGTCGGCAAGAAGTACGTGAGACGCCAGGGTAGGGCTGACATTTTAGATAGAATGGCCAGGGAAGGCTCCACGAGAAAGGGACTTTGAGAAAGTGCTGAAGGAACTGAGGGAGCGAGCCACGCGGTTGTCTGAGGAAGAGCTTCCCCGACAGAGAGAACAGCAAGAGCAAAGGTCCTGAGGCAGGAGCAAGCCTGACACGGTCTAGTCACAGCAAGGGAGCCAGTGTGGAGGGAGCAGGGGCTTGTGAGCTGCTGAGACCGAAGCCCTGAAGGACCCGCGCATCAGGCTTTCTAGGGGAGGGGCAGCTTCTGGAGCTGAGAACACACCGGGGCTGCTCTGCCATGTTGATCTGGGGGCCCCGTGAACAGATATCTTAACCCGCTTCCCTTTCTCATCTCCTGCTCAACTGTTCTGAGCTAGATTCGTGACCTTTGATAAGTGCCTCCGAGCCTGCGTTGTGTCTTAACTTCATTCCTGGCACCATCTTGTGTCCAACTCTGTGTGTCCTTTTTCTTTCTCTCTAATACTTCTTGTTGTAGCCAGTTCTGGTTTATGTTGTCTTTCAGGTAAGTCGCTTCTTGGCTTCTTCTGAATGAGGATAGGTGCACAATGCGTAAGTGGAGGGATGGGGTAGCGATGTCTCCATGATGGTGTCTTCAGAACAGGATGGATTTTTATCCATCCAGCTGAACTTGGGGGCTGGCTGCCCTGTCTTTGACTTTCTGCTCCTTGGGGTTCAGCACGAGGCTACGGCTTTGGAAGGGACTGCAGTTGATTCTTGTTATTTGTAGTAGTTACGGCTCAATAAAGGCTCAAACACTCAACAGAGCAGTATTGAACCATTGCCCAGAGGGGATAACCAGGTTAGGATGTAGGCATCTCTGGTCTTACACAACTTTTTTTATTAACCAATCAATACATACTTGTTTTATGTGCATTTCTGTTTAAAGACACCTTATTTAAGACATACTGTTGATTCATTACCATTGAACTCACAGCCAGCAGCGCTATAACTCACGCCTGAACGAAGCTTATCTAACGCATGTATTTTCAACGTTGGGTGTAACACAGCCTTCTTGTGCTTAGGAATTTTAGACAGCACCTCAGCACTATGCTTGGGGACCATTTTAAACAGTGAAATCATTGACAAAAGCACAAAACTGTGAAAAAAATATGGCACAAAATAACCACAAAAAAGGATTCTTGCCCACAGTATAGGGCTGAAGTAAGAAAGTGAGACATAACCTAGTTTGGCCTTAGCTGTGAACTTGTACATCAAGAGACTCAAACTTTTCTCCACTCTGCACAGGTCTGTGAATGACTGGAACAGTGCCTTTAGTACTGATTTGGGGGTAACAAACAAATTTTATAAAGTAGGCAATTTTGCAAGTACAAAATCCATGAATAATAAGATTGACTGTATTGAAGAAAAATCTTGTTACCTTTAAAGCAGACCAGAGTAATCCCAGTTTTGTGATATATGTCAGCAAGACAGAGAACTCTTCGGGGGAGGATATAGCTTAACTGGTAGAGTGCATGCCTAGCACGCACAAGGTCCTGGGTCCAATCCCCGGTACCTCCTCTAAAATAAATAAATAAAAAAGTGAACCTAGTCCCCACCCCACCACACCCCCAAAAGAGACTGCGAGCTCTTTATTTGTTTTCTGGGTTAATGAGAACTTCAGGTAATCTTTGAGGCATATTTACCCCAATATGAAAAATGCAATTTATAGTTCAAGTTTATACACAAGCTGAGCGGGCAGACCCTGCGGCACTGGCACATGCAGATTATTCTCGCTATTTGGAACAAAGAGCCTCTATTGGGAACACTTGGCAGATGGATCTGAAAACTTGCTCCTCGAGAGTTTTTCCTACGGAAGTTAAGGAAGCACAAGGTATGATCAGAGTGGCCTGTTGGATAAGAAATTCCTTGAAGCACTGTGGTCAAGAGGAGAGTAAAAAAAAAATCCAGCCTCTTACACAGACAGGTCCTTGCTCTCGCGAGAGTCAGGACCTCACAAAGAACTGGCCCCGAGACGGCTGCCCAGACGGGCTGGGGCAGAGCAACAGGAAGCAAGAAGCGGGCTCAGCAGACGGTTTGCTCTTCCTGATCCCCCCTCGGCCTACATCTGTGGTTTCCACCACTCTCCCAGGTGTCGGTCTCAGTCCGGTCATCCCTGGTGCCCCTTGCCCTCGACTCCACTGCCAGGCGCGTTCTCTCTGTTCTTCCCCTTGAATCTCCTTCTGGCTTTCTGTGCCCACAGACACCATCTCATTAATGCTCTCCCTTCATGAAAGGTCTCCAGACCTATTGCCACAGACGTCTAACATTTTTCTCCACCTCTAGCCTCAATGCCCTTCAAGCCAAATTCTTCCTGAAAGAATCCTTTACTCAAAAACCTCTGGACTCCCTGATCTACTAATTCAAATTCAAACATCTCTGACTTCAAACTCATCTACCTCCATTTGCAGCTCTTCTCAAAGTGACCCCAGATGCTTTTTCTAGTCTTACCAATCACGACTCTTCTAAATGTGCTCATATCCTGTAAGCAAAGTGTCTTCCCTGGTGTTTTCAAAGCACACTTAAATTTTCTAACCCCATACCATTACTTTCTTATACTTTCTACTAGACAGACCTTTCTATCTCAATTATTTAAAATTGTACCCAGGATTAATGACACATCTCCTCATTCTCCCACAATAGATGGAGTTTCCCGATCGCCAAACCCCCACAGCGCTTCGCTTCCTAGTGGAATTTAACATGTTTTCCTTTACATTCATTTTTTGGTCTGTATTTTTCTTACCACTAGTCCGCATTCTAAGGGACATAAAACTTCCTATGTCCCGTAAGCCTCAAAGGAGGCCTCGGGCAGAGTAAGAGCTCAGTTAAGTATTTATGGAGCCTGAGGGACGGTCTTAGCTCTTCTGCGATAATTCACTAACCACTTCTCTAGGAAGGAAAGGAGAGAGAGAGGGGTGTCACCAGGAGTTTGAGCCTGGGGCCACCTCAGGAGGTACGAGATGGGTCCAGATGAAAATGGGGGGTGTACCCTATGTCCCAGATGGCTAAGAGGCCACAGACCAGTCTTAGAATTCTAAGGAAATGTACATTTATTCCACAAACTCTCTGGAGTGAAGTGTCAAAAAGAACTGGAAATGTGAGGAATTTCCCTCAGAAGTTATCTGGAATTGCTGGGGACATCTCAGAGTGTGGCGGGCTGCCTAGGCCCTTGGCTCAGGGGCGACTCCAAGTGTGGCAGAGTCACCCCAAGCTGCCACCCACAGTCCCCTGGTCATCTCTAGCTCTTGGCTGAACCAGACTTGAGGTTTTGAGGAGATACACAGATCAAGGACCTTGTCGTGTTGTGGGAACCACCCTGTTCCTCCCTGTCCAAACTATCATCTAAAAAAAAAAGGAAAGGTAAGCTCTCGGAGTGGCTGTGTGATTGCGGGTGGGGCAGAGGAGATTCACTTCTGGGTTCTCTCTAGGATAGGGGTCAAAGAAAAAGGCCAGCGATCATTCTACAGGCAACAAAATAGCGTATCTGCTTTGCTTTAAAATAGCTATCTTTCTCTAAATCTAATGCTCACCTGAGCCAAAATTGCCTCCATTCACTGGTCCATAAATATTGCTTGAGTGCTGGTTAGCTACCAGGCACTTTCCTGGGCACGGAGATACACCACTGACATCACAAGCATCTTATGCTCCAAGATGGTCTGGAAGCACATGATTCCTGTGGTGACCAGTCAGTGTTCTCTACCACCTTGAACTTGGTGATTCCCTCTTGAATATCACACAGTCATACTCAATGAACTGTACAGGGACTTCATGAAGGAGGAGCTGGGGGAAAGCAGAGAAAGAACTTGAATATTCATTCTTGCAGTACTCTACCACGTAAATGTCTGGTTGAGAGAGATGCACGCCCATGTGGCTAATTCCACGATGCCTGGGGCCACTTAAAACGCACTGTGAGCCTTCCTTGCGCACTTTTTTTTTTTTTACTGAAGTAGAGTCAGTTTACAATGTCGTGTTAATTTCTGGTGTACGGCATAGTGATTCAGTTATACACATATATAGACATATATATTCCTTTTCATATTCTTTTTCATTATAGGTTATTACAAGGTATTGAATGCATTTCCCTGTGCTCTACAGTGGGACCTTGTTGTTTACCTACTTTGTATACAGTAGTTAGTCCTCTTTGCAAACTTTCCATGAGCTTGCATGTAAATTTTTCAAGTCATCCCCTCTTTCCCTCAGACCCTCCCCTACCCCCCGAGAAAAAGTAGAGGGTACATTTCTCCTTCATTTTTGGCTTTTCATGTTTCTCCTGACATCTGGCCTCTGCCACAGCTGGCAGCAGAAGTGCTGACCTGTCAAGAGAAAGGCTTTCTGGGGGACACGTGGCCTGGGCAGCAGCCGCCGCAGCAGGAAGCACAGGAAATCTCATGAGAGGGCCTGTTCTTGAACACTTGCCCGTCTTCTTCTGCAGACTCATGAGGGAAAGAGAAGCGCCCAAGTCACTGGCGACGTAGCTGGAACGGAGTCCCAGTTCTCAACTGTTTGAGGTTCACCCATAACTGGCAAAATAACCGCAGGGCACAACTGTTAGGCTCCAGCCACAGCCTGCGATGCTGCTGCTGAAGGCTGAGGCACTTTTGATTCTAACAGCGCTGCGCACCCAGGAAGCCCAGCAGTTAGAACTGGCAGTGAAAGGCATGAGCAAGGCTTTCTCGGCAAGTGCTAGCATGCGCCCGCTTGTGATGGGACCTGCTGTGGAGTTCTGGGGGGAGAGGGGAGGCGTGGTGGCCTGTTTTGTTCAGGCAGCAAGGTAGCTGCTTCCAAGGGCAAGGGGGAGCGGTCTGGGTCACAGATCAGAGCCAACCTCTGCGGGAGACTCAGGATGGAGCCCTGAGACCGGTCTTGTACTTTTCTGGGCAATTTCGCCAACTGATCACACACAAATGTGAGCTCTGGGAGGAAGATGCTGGCCCCAAGCCCCAAAGTTCTGAAAGTTTCATCACTAGTTATTAAGGAAAAGGGAGAGAAAAGGAGAAAGAGGGAGAGAGAACAAGACAGACAGAGATAAAGAAAGAAAGAAAAGAAAGACGCTTTCCCTGCCCTGTCTTTGGCAAGTGTTGTTTCCTGATACAGCAAGTTCCATTCTTAGAAACGGCCGGGCTTCACTGCCAGGGTTTACTGAAAGCACCTCGTTAAAGCCAGCACAGAAAGACTGGCCCCAGGCCGAGTGCTCTGACCCATCTCAGTCCACGCAGGCACACACCCAACTTCCGCACCCTTTATTTTGTTTTCAGGCTCCTCTGGTCCACACCTTGAGAGCTGGAAATTCTGGGAGCGTTTGCCTCTATCTTACCTACACCAAAACCACTGGGCTAGGCACAGCGGCTCCCTTAGAGAAAGCGTCTAATGAACCCAATGGACGACTCCTTCAAGCAAGACTGGCAGGTCCACCTAATTTGGAGGAAGAATGAGAAGCCAGTCAAAATACGGCCAGAGACCAGAGATGGGTCCTGGACCAACCATCACCAGCCTAAGATTCTAAAACCCCGCTCTGGTCCTCCTCTTGCCCTGAAGGGGAACTCCTCTCTAGGCTGAAAATGTGAACAGCAGAGCTGGGTACTCTCAGAGGCTGGGTGTATGACAGCCTGGAACAGGGCCTGGAGAGTCAGGAGACCAGGACTGGGGTCCCACCCCTGTGGTCAGGTGAAGGCTCTCATCTGATTCCCCCACTGGCCCTGCTGCTAAGGTCCCCGACCTGGTCGTGGCAGGAGTGAGAGGTTCCTAGACTGCTCCTAATTTGGATGGAAAGTATTAAAGAACTAATTTGTAAAATGCAATTGATGATACAGATGCTCAAAATACTGCCTTTGTCTTCCCAAACCCAGATACGATTATTTTAAGATGGATTTTGTCCTCCTACCTCCCCACTGCACAGAGCTGACTTGGTGGTTTGCACCATCCTGACCATTTTTCAAATCTACAATCATGCTCTAAAAGTGCGCATGTCTTCACTAGATGTATAACGCTGATAATAAAATTATTTAAGATGAGACAGGGCTGCTCAGCTGCTGCAGGGCAGGGGAGAGGGGTGCAGGGTTTTTTAGTCACTGCTTCTCCTGGGGAAATACTAACTACCTACTCTCCGACCCCCTGCCACCAGCACCCCAAACATAAAAGCGCACAAGACACCTTGGCACAGAGGCTGCTTCTGGGCTGACCAGATAGTCTGTAATCAGCACCTCTTATCCCTAGGGCCGTTATTAAAAGTTGCCTTTTTGGTGTTTTAAGGTAAAATCCTCTTAAAAGTTGTACCATGATCATAAAAAGTTCAGAATAAAATTTTAAACATTTCATGTCCCTAGCCGTGGCCAATATATTTCTAAGTAACATCTAAAGTGACAATATTCCCACCCAAATGTTGGCGCTGTATGACACTGTCACTTGCCTTGTGTTACCCAGTCCGACCTCAGCATCCCTACTTTGCAGCGTAGAGGAGTGGCAGACGTGGCGATACACCTCCCAGACTTCTTCTGCCAAGGAAGGAGCAGCTGAGGGGTGTGTGGTTGCCCAGCAGGCACCCCCTCACTGTCATCTCCTTCAAGGCTGCCCCAGTGGCCAAAAGCTAACTCATTGGAGTCACCCCCGTCTCGGGGGTGACTGAGTGCAAAGGGGTAAAAAGGCCCAGCATTTCAGCCCAGGGTGGGCAACCCTCGCTCTAGGTCTCCCCACCAGGTCGGCCTGGCCTCTGTCGGATCTGCCTTGCAGGTTGACTGCTTCCTCTGTCCCGCTCCGCTTCTGCATCCCATCCATTCATAGTTGACAGCTAAAAGAATCTACCCCCTAAACTTCATCTTGACGTCTTCCAAAGAACCCAGCCTGTGAGTACATTTGCCAAAAAAGCAAGGGGTGAAATGGGGTTTCACTCGCTGGACCCCTCGTGGCCCAGCTGGCAAGTGGGCCCCTGTCCTGGTGGAGAGTGGAGCACAGACAGCCCCCTGCACAAGGCAGTTACTCAGTTGTTAAAACTTGAACTTCTGTGAATCAGGAGGGTGTACTGGTGGCAGGGAATGCACTAACCCATGCGGATACGCCGGGTGTTTGCAGTGTGTGGAGGGAAGGGTGATGGTGGTGGACGGCTCCTGGCAAGCACCACTGGTGCCCTGCAGGAAGACGAAGACGGGATGAGGAAGAGTCACAGGCAGTTGAAAGCCAGGTGTGGAAGCCAGAGCGCTTCTTTGACACTTACCCTCACGCCCTGCAGAGGAAGAATGGGGAAAGTCAAGGATGAAGCCCATGGCTGAAGAGTGACTCAACTTAAATGCCCAGTCAAGGTAGATCTGATCTGCCAAGTTCAGGGCTCTGACTGGAAAGACCTGAGACCCTAGCACATCGCATGGGGACATTTGGGTTGACTCGCCCTTCACAGGACCTCTCTCGTGGCCTCTGGATTTGAGGCACATCTGGAAAAGTACCAGGCCTTATGAGGAAGGAGGGTGCCTACACCTCAAAGGAGCTGGAAGAACTGAGCAGAATGTGCTGGCAGAAGCCGAGGGACCACACATGTAGTTAAGTTCTGAGGTTCTGATCAAGGGAGATGAAACAAATACATAGGTATAGAAGGGTCTGTGCGATTGGGGGAAGCCTCCTGAGATACAAGGCTTAACACCCTGGCAAGGAGCCCAGGAGACAGTGTGAACTTGCTACTAAGACGGGTCCTAGAAACATTAAAAAAAAAAAAAAGGGGGTGGTCCACACTGAGAAAAGCTGAAGTGCCAGAATTGCAGTGGAAGATGGTAGGGAGAGGGCTCCAAGGGCCATGGGGTTGGGTGGTCATGTGGCAGTGAGCATAGTAGCTTCGGCTGGGTGATCCACCAAAAGCTTACAGTCCACAGGAATGCCCCAAGGGCACACCATCCAACATGGCTATTGGGATGTGCTAGGGGAGAGTGAAATAGGGGCTCTCCTCTGAAGGCCAAGGGCTGATGGTAGCAGCAAGTGTTACAGACCTTGGCTTGCTTATAGAGATAGGGATGATAGGACCCTGAAATAATAAAGGCCAGGAGACAGCATTTAACTGCCAAAGTCAAGTGTTTGTAATTATTAAAAAGACTGGTGTGGTCAGAGTGGCAGCCAAGAAGGCCTGATCCACAGAGAGAGTTGTGGCAACAGTTAATAGGACCTAGGGTTCCTAGGAGAAGAGAGATGGGAAGCTGACCAGGGTACTACTCAGCTTGTATGAGCAGAAAAATTAGCATGGGTGACTGGGAGATTGGGTATGAGAGAAGGGTGGTCAGCCTGATACCAAGACACCAGCCTTTGCACAGCCCCTAGGGATGAGCTGGTTTTCAGACCTGGAACACACTATCTGATGAAGTGGCTGGATCTCCAGGCAACAATCAGGAGGGTCCTGCAACACCATGACAGGTGAACAGGCTATTTCTCTAGTCCTTTCCCCAAAGGACCTCCAGCTATTTGTTTGGGTAGCTGCATGGTGGGCACCAGGTCTGAACTGACGCTGCTGTCTAGAGACCTGAAGTACACACACGGCCTTCCCGGAGGGCACCCGAGGCCGGCTTGTCAATGGAGTTCCAGCCAAAGTTCTGCTCATAAGGTCCCCCTGCGTGTGCATACCCACCCACTGTCACTTCCTTGGCCCTTGAATGTATAATTAGGATGGACATACCGGGTCCGATTCCCATGTTGGGTCCTTAGCTTATAGGGTAAGAGCTATCATGGTGGAGAAGGACAAGTGGAAGCTCCTGAAACCGCCCCTGCACAAGATGGCAAATAAAACAAAAGAAAACCAAACCACTGTTACATTCCAGGGGGGACTGAGGGGATGCCAGAGATTAGGGTCATCCTTAAGGGTCCAGAGGATTCAGGAGTGGTGGTTCCTATCTTATCTCTATCTGAGTCAGCAGTCTGGCCACTACAAAACAAGATGAACCCTGAAGGGTGACTGGAGATGATAACGAGCTCACATCAGTAGCCTGATGGCAGTTGCTTCTAGATTAAGTATTTTTGCCAGAACAGGCTCACGTGGCCTCAGGTTCATGGTGTATCACCATTGATTTTTATCTCAGTTGAAAAAGAGGGTCAGAAGCTGTTTATGTGTTGCTCCTTCTGTCCTAACAAAGTCCAAAGAGAGCTGGACTGTCCGGACCTTCTCTAGGACATCACATTGATCCACTGTATTGATGACACTGTGTTCATTGGGCCTGATGTACAGCAGGTGGCTGGCACACGTGAGCTCCAGAGGGTAGAAAATTAACCCTACATAGATTTGGGGGCCTGTCGCTTCTGACTAATTTTTGGAGGTCTAGTGGTTAGGAGGATGCTGGGACACCCCCTTCAAAATGAAATGCAACTCATTGCATCACAGGCCTCCGAAGTCACAGGCCTCCTACTACAAAAAGGAAGCTTGACCCCCAGTGGGCCTTTTGGGGTTCTGGAGGCGGCATATTCCACTCCCACGAATGGAGGACACGAAAGGCTGTCAGATTCGAGTGAGGCTCAGAGCAGACAGATGCTTGGCGGCAGGTCCAGGAAACAATGCAAGTATTCCTGCCACTTGGACCATGTGATCCAGCAGACCCAGTGGTGTCAGAGGCACCAGTGGTACAGAAAGGTGTCGTGTGGAATGTGTAGAAAGCCCTAGAAAGAGAGTCACGTGGATCAAGGCCATGCACTTTGCAGTAGATAAATTACATGACTTTTGGAAAAAATAAGTCCAGGTGTGGTACTGAGCCCTGATGGAAGCAGAATGCCTGACCACAGGAGATCAAGTGCCGGTGAGTTCAGGACTATTCATCTCGAGCTGAGTCCTGCCATATCCACGGAGGCATAAGGCCAAGTTGGCCCCCAAATAACTCATTATGAAAAAGAAGCGGTGCCTCTGGGATTGAGGACAAGCCAGCTGCATGCCAGGGAGCTCAGACGCCTTGGCAGCCTTCACTGTAGCATCCACCATGCCCCTCCCTCAGCTCACACCCACTGGCAATTCTTAACACCAGCCGAAAAAAGATCAGAACTTGCAAGCTTGCATCAGGGATGGGTTGGCTTGGTATTTGTGTGAAAGTTGAACGTGGATGACAGCTGCCGCACGGTCTCGTTCAGGCCTGGCCTTGCAAAAGACAGAGGCAGGAGAAGGTGCTCCCAATGAACAGGAGCTTTGGGCGGTGCCCACAGTCACCCACCCTGTGGGAAGGGAAGGGGCCAGCGGTTAGATTACGTATGGACCAATGCACTGGAGTCTAATTCTAGCAGGAATGACCCCTAATGTCTCACCCAGCCTTCCAAGTGAGCGGTTGGAATTCTCTTTTCCAAAGATGCTTCCTTCCTTTGAGGGGAGCCTCCCTTTGCCCCAGGACTGACCTGGCTCCTCTCTGGGCACCTCCCCCAAACTCAGAGGGTCCCTCATAGGCTTAGCAGGCCCAGTCTCTCCTTTTGAGGAGCTACTCGTCCTGCATAGACAACATGTCAGAAACAAAGAACTCCTGAAACTCTGTCCCTAGCTTTGGGTTAGGGCCCCTCCTGACACAGACTTCTGTGAAGCCTGAACAAGGCCGTGCCCTTCACTGTACCAGAGTCAGCTAAGAATAATACAGCTCTAATGTAAACATACTTAGGGATACATGGAAAGTACACTTAAAGTTGCATTTATACTAGCCTTTCAGGGGAGGGGGAAGGAGGAGATTATTTTTCAATTAGCCTTTTGATTGGTGATGTAACTTAAATAGTTCAGATTGTAATTTGTCCACAAGCAGATAGAAGAGAATGAAAAACTAGGCTGAGATTTTCCATTTCCAACTTATTTAACCAACAAGTACCATTTCTTTACCGTGGAAAGAAAGATTGGCTTAGAGGAGGCTTGGCCCTTGTCCGCTTCTGGTTCTGCCGCTACCACAATGTCCCCCCAAACCCAGGAAAGCAGAGCCAAAAAGGGCAGAGGGGCCCAGAGGGTGACACTCCGGTTGCTGCACACTCTTACAGAGTCAAACTGGCTTGTAAACACGCAGGAATAATGATGCTAATCGAAGTGATAATATTTTAAATAATAAAGTTAAACTATTATCTTCAACCTTTACTTTAGCAAAGAAACATTTGGGGAGTCCCTAAAAGATGCCTAGGCTCTATTCCCTGCGGCTCGGATGCAGTTGTCCTGGGGAGGGGAGCAAAAGCTTCCGGGCGATTTAAGGTGCAGCCTGGGCGGGAAAACAACAAACTAGACCTTGACCGAACCCTAGTACCAGGTGATTTCCACTCCCACAGAAGGAGACATGAGAGGGAGGCCTGAAAGAACCATGGAAAAGAGCCTTACAGACACCGGGCAAACCAAAGACCATTCCTAAATGACAACCCATCGGTCTCTGTATTCCACAAAGATCCTGTGAACCTTTCAAAACACCCTAGTATATTAAATCTACATTTCGTGTGTTAATATCAAATTGTTTGTTAATAAATTAGAGCATAAAATATAAGCTTACTGTTTTACAGTGTCTTCAATTTGAGTTCTGTAAATGGGAGGTGCCAGTCAGAAGAAGTCTACCGTTCTGTGGCTTCTCTCGCAGAGGGTTTCTGGGACAGCCCGGCCTCCGATGCACAACTGCATGGTGGCAGCCCAGGGTAAGGAGGAGCGGTGGTCCAGGAGCTAGGTGACGTGGGTCTTGGTCTGTTTCTGACACCAAGATACGGGGGTTATTTAACCGAGATCCTTTTTCATCTGTAAAATGGAGATAATAATGATTATTTTAATAATTTGAAAGGTACCCACGAGGCTAACTTAGATAAAGGCACTTATAAAGAACTGAGCATTTGTATGTAATATCAGTGTTATTCTGCATGATTTTTATTATTACATGTTATCATTCCACACGTGACTTGACCCAGTGGGTCTTAGTCTTGTTTTATAAAAGGACAGTTTGGAAAATTATTCTTTTCATTATAATCCTTCTTAACCAATGTCCTGTTTGTTTGTTTGTTTGTTTGTTAGCATCATTATCTTTGCAGCAAAAAACCAGGAGACGAGTCAAATAGATGACCCCAGCAAAATGGCCTCAAAGACACAAGTATCTAAAGGGTCCTTCTCTCCCCGGTTAGACAACAGTACTTTTTTATGACCTTGTTTCTGCTCTTATACTATGAAAACACCCACTTCAAGGCCTAAGGAAAAGGCGGTGACTTCAGTGCTGACGACGCCAGCAGCAGACCTGTTCTCGGAGGGCTGCTGTGAGCACGGAATGAGCGTGAACAGGCAGACACGTTGTAGACTGTGAGGCCCCAGACGTTCGCGGGTGGTGGTGATCACAGTGCTAGTTACAGAGATGAGGGTGTTAATGACAGCGGTGCAGACCAATCTGTTAACCTTGAATAAATAGGTAAGGACAAGAACCATTGGTCCCCATTCGAATAGTAGATGTACTAAAGGAGACAGGGTGGCCTCTGGAAAAAGGGTAAGTCATGTAGAGGGAAACCTAGGACTGATGCCTTATAGTTCTAAAACTCTGCCGCATCCTGAAAAAATATGAGAAATCCCAAAAAGCTTCCTGGTACTCTTCATTGGGTCTTCTTCCCCAGCGTGCTTCTTTCTAGACAGTTCACTTGAGGTTTTGTTATGTACATCTCTTGTTCAACAGAGCCCTCCTCCTACGCAACCTCAGTGGGTTCCACTTTCTGGACCACAGGACGGGCGTTAGCAGTGGTCAAAGCGCCGAGTGTAAAACAGAAAGGGCAGGACAGTGAGGAAGACTTGCCTACTCGTCCCCAGGAAGTTTCATGAATTACTTGCCCGTATCTCCCACTGACTGGTCTTCTAATGGCTGAACGCTCTTGAGACAGTGACACAGAAGCTTCCACTTTGGTGGAGCAGGCTGACATAGTAAAGCATTATAAAGTACACAGAAGTACCGCAGGTTCTCAGAGCAGGCTGCTACAATTCCATTTTAATTGGAAGATACAGACTTCATGGAGGAATCGGACTGGGGACAAATTGGGAAAACTGGAATAAAAACAAAATAAATGTGAGAGATTTGTTAACCTTCCAGTGAGGTTCACTTTTTTTCCCTCCAAATGAGAGACAAAAAAATGTCATCATTCTTGTCTTGGTACTTTTGGAATCCACATCTTTTGGATTCCTTATTCTGGCAGTTGAAATCTTCTTTCTCTAACAGAGAGTCATTCCATCTACCTGCTACTGGTTGATGTATTTTTGACCAAAAAACTGTGTAGAGGACAAGATCTCAGTTCAGGATCAGGAAAGGAGTCCAGAGGTAAAAGATCCATAAATCTGTCCCTCTCCCAAGCCGTGAGCTATCTCCCTGGATTAGCCTAGAGCAGGGAATGGCCATGGGGTCATGTCCATTGGGTCATCCCAGCCTTGTGGAACTTGATCAGTGACATAACTGTGCCCTGCTGCTGACAATCCTGCTCTTTAGAAAGACACGGGGTGGTTGTGAGATCTCTTACAACTTGCTGTGGGACCCTGGGCAGGTACCACCCCATCTGCCTTCATCACAACACTTGACCCTCAATCTTTTCATGATGCCTTTATCAGAGCTGTTGTTTTTGTTGTTTTAAATCTCCGGAGACTTCCCCAAACTCTATTACATTTCGTCTTGCTGGCTTCATCTCACCCTGCGTGTTATAGCCATTGGTATCTGGAACTTCCTTTAGAGCAAGATTTCTTACGGGAGTTTTGGGGGAAGACATAGACATTCTTCAGATTGACTCTTTTGCTAGGGAGATTAAGCAGGAGTCTTGGAATGTATAGACAGGCCCAAGAGAATGATTTGTATGTGAGTGGATCCCAGAGTGTCACGGGCTGCACTGGGTGGGGGATGGAGCTGGACCAGAAACCCAGTGAAGGTTCATTCTTCCCTTAAGCACTGCTGGCTCAATGCACAATCAAATGATGACTCCGAAGAGTGGGTCTCCCGCATACAGCACCCGCCTCTCGCAGCAGACTGCTCTGACTTTGCAGACGCAGCCTTGGTGTGAGGCCGTGACGAAGGAGTCACTAGAATGACTCTGTGCGGTTCTATTATGAGCACTTGTGATGGCAAAAGGAGAAGGGAGGTGTGGGGACTAAGGGGTGCATCGATGGAGTGGCAGGGAAAGAAAGAGAATATAACTGTGTCGGGGACAACTGGGGCTCATTCACAAGAATGCTGAAAGGAACAGAGAGACAGGGCGTCTGCATAACCCTAAAATTGGCTCAGATGGCCGTTTGTTTACTCTACATCGAAATTTCCCCATCCAGAGGAAAGAGCTATGCTTTAATTTTGTGGGTTTTTTAAAATATATCATATGTGTATTTTTAAGTTAAAGGTGTGCGTGCATTTTTTAAAATTAAGTTTTAAATTACCCAGCAGTGTAACATACACCTTTGCTAAGTCAGAATACACCTCCTGAGGGCTCTGGGTGAGCTAAATTTAGCAGACTCTCTTAATACTGTAAGGTAGGTGAACCACTGAAAATGAACGCTGTGAGGTGTAGAAAGTTGAATCTTCTTCTCAGCTTCTGGAACATTCCATAACCAGAGACTCACTTCGTCCCACGTTCCAAAGAGCCAGTGGATAAAGGAGTTAGCCTGTTTCACCTCGGGCAGACTGAGGGGGGACCGGATTTCACAGAGAAATACAGAACAGCAGTACCATTGCTCCTGATCTGCTCAGGACAAATCAAAAGTAAATGGCCTGAAACCGCGGAAGAGAGAATTTTGATATAAAAAAACAAAACCCTCACTGATGCAAAATACTGTCTTATTGCCCTAGTGGGTGGATCTAGACCCTGTAGGCTGATCTGGTATTGAACAGGAAAACATCTGTCCTCAAGGATGTGGGTATAGTTAGATGAACAGACTGAGCACCCTGAGATGCAGCTTATGTTCTGTTTCTACGAGGCTACACCTTTTTCCTTCTGACCTTCCCAAGCCACAGTCGAGACAGCACCTTTTTGTCCTAAGTGCTAGCAGAACTCCACCCCGCAGGGCTTTTGGAAACATGTGCTCCCACACAGAATCCTTCACCACAAGTTCCACTGACCAAAGGCACCCTGGAGTTTTCTCAAAGTAACCAAAACACACTTCCTTCCTGTAGGCAGAGCAACAGCCCTCAATACCCTACACACATTTCTCGAATGTCAAGAGTCCCTCGAGTGTCATGGGCTGGGACTTGGGAGGACTAGGTCTGCCCCTGGCTGCCCTGTTAACTGGCTGTGCAACAAGGGCAAGTAGCTTAACCTCTCTGGGCCTCATTTTCATCACCTGTGTCATGAGGACTTTTACTTTTTTTGTAAGTTAAATTTTTTATTTTGGGATGATTGTAGATTCACATGCAGTTGCAAGAAATGATATAGTGGATCCTACGTACCCTCCACCCAGCTTCCCCCAATGGCAACGCCTTGTAAAACTGTCGTAAAATTTCACAACCAGGATATTGACATGGATACAGTCCAGGCACAGAACATTGCCATCACCACAAAGGCTCCTCATGTTGCCCCCCAACTTCTTCTGGTTTATTTATTTATTTTATTGATGCAATGTTGGTTTATAACATCACATAAGTTTCAAGTGTAGAACATTATATGTCTACTTCGTTATACCCTACAGCGTGCTCACCACCAAAAATTTAGTGTCCATCCATCACCATACAGTTGATCTCCTTTATCTATTTTGCCTGTCTCCCCCCTGACCCCCTGGTAACCACCACTCTGTTCTCTGTATCTATGTGTTTGTTTTTGTTTGGTTTGTTCATTTTTTTTCTATTTGTTTTTTGTATTCCACATGTAAGTGAAATAATATAGTATTGGTTTTTCTCCATCTGACTTATTTCACTTAGCCCAATACCCTCAGTGTCCTCTGTGTATATATACAGTGGGACACGACACAGCTGTAAAAAGGTGATCTCTTGCCATTTATGATATCATGATGAATTTTTGGCCAATCTCTAAGATTCTTCCCAGCACTGACATTTATAATTCTGTTGTAACCTGTGCTCTCCCCATGCTATGCTATATCCAACTATGAGTCTAAATAGGGTCACACAGATGGCCAACAGGCACATGGAAAGATGCTCAACATTGCTAATCACCAGGGACATGCAAATCAAAACAACAATGAGATGTCACCTCACACTTGTCAGAATGGTTATTGCCGAAAAGACCACAAATAACAAATGTTGTTGAGGATGTGGAGAAAAGCGAACCTTTGTACACTGTCGATGGGACTGTAAATTGGTGCAGCTACTATGGAAAACAGTATGGAGGTTCCTCAAAAAACTGAAAATAGAACTACCATATGATCCACCAATTCCACTCCTGGGTATATATCTAAAGAAAATCAAAATACTATTTGAAAAGATACATACACCCCAGTGTTCACAGCAGCACTATTTACAATAGCTAAGATATGGAAGCAACCTAAGTGTTCATCAACAAATTAATGGATAAAGAAGACATAGCATACACACACACACACACACACACACACACGCACGCATGCACACACACAATGGAATACTACTCAGCC
Organism: Camelus ferus; assembly: GCF_009834535.1. Lineage (NCBI taxonomy): Eukaryota > Metazoa > Chordata > Mammalia > Artiodactyla > Camelidae > Camelus > Camelus ferus. The sequence goes on from NC_045716.1 coordinate 2,701,932, forward strand.
ATAAAAAATGAAATCTTGCCATTTGCAACAACATTGATGGAGTTGGAGGGTATCATGCTAAGTGAAATAAGTCAGACAAAGAAAGACAAATACTGTATGATATCACTTATATGTAGAATCTAAAAAATAAAGCAAACTAGTGAATATAACAAAAGAGAAACAGACTCACGGAGAACAAAGTAGTGGTTACCAGAGGGGGGGAAGAGGGGACGGGCAGGATAAGGTAAAATACTACAGAAGATATTTTGTAATAATTTTATTATTTTTAACAGTCTTTTTAGGGGGGCAGGTAATTAGGTTTACTTGCTTATTTATTGCTTTAACGGTGGTACTGGGATTGAACCCAGGACCTCGTGCATGCTAAGCATAGCACTCTGCCACTGAGCTATACCTCCCCCTCCGTAATAACTTTAAATGGAGTATAATCTACAAAAATGTTAAATCACCATGTTGTCCACCTGAAACTAATATAATATTGTACATCAACTATACTTTAATAAAAAACAAACAAAAAACCAAACAGGTCATAACCACCATACTCATTGCTGTTTCACTGACTCCTCCCTCCATCCCCTCTGTGAGCTAGGTCTCTCCCCCCAGGTTTATTTCTGGAACCCCCAGGCATCTTTTGCATGTGCGCACGTGCTCCCACACCCGATCTGGTGGCCGCCTCCTCTTCTCACATGTACTCTTACAGACGTTCGGTGCCGGAGAAACCCCTGGAGGACCCCTCAGCACCACAGTTCCCAGTGCCCTGGCATGACTGCCGATTCTGTGCAGGTGCTGCTCCCGGCCCGCAACCCAGTGCCCCCCAAAGCCGTGTAGACCAGTGAGCTGTTACAGTCTGAGAAGACCTCAGTGTGACTGAAACGCCACGGTGTCATCCCAGAAGCAAGCAAGCAGAATGCTCCTCCCTCCCACTGTCTGTTACCCTTCGTTACCCTGGCCTCAAAATCATGCTTTTCACATCACCTCCAATTTTGGAAACTGGCCGTTGTAGCTTCAGCTTGTGGCTTCTCATTCCCTGGAGCCAGAGGAGGGACCAGCTGATGTCTGAGATACCCATCCCCACCCCTGCCACATGAATCCCTCCCAAAGTGCCCCCTGCCCACCCTTCTGTGACACACACCCAGGCAGGTCTGAATCCTTGAAATGGGCACTATTTAGGCTGAAGTGGGGAGGGAGGGGGACCCTGTATGTTATTTAAAGAAACAAAAAAAGAAATAGAAATCCTGGGAATCTTGAAGCTATTCATCTCGAAGACTATTCATGGAAGCAGGGACATTAAACATGGCGTCCTTGAATATGCAGCCTCCCCAGCACAGCCTGGCCTATTGTTTCCCTCATAATGACAGCTTACCTCTGGGAGTTTGAGCTGGGGGCCTCTCCGCTGTGCAGCACAATCGTCCCAGCGCTGGATCAGGGATGGGGAGGAAACGGGAACAAAGCTGCATTGTCAGGAAGCCTGAGGGCTGACCCCAACACAGCAGCACTCCAGAAAGTTATGGTGGAAAATGCTTCTTCCCCGACAGCCGCCTGGGGTTGCTCAACCCAATTTTGACTCAGCCGGACTGGGAGAGGAAGGCGACTCCTGCGTGTCGCTGTTGCGTTAAGGGGAGAAACAGAAAGAGAAAATTAAGAATAGCGGAGTGAGTCACGTCTCAGGAAGAGCCCACTATTTGGCCTCCCTACTCTGCCCCCACCTTGACTTCACTCTCCGTGACTCAAGCGTCCTTGTAGCCCTGAGGGTCATGGTCATCAGGAGGAAATACTGAGTTGACTCAAATACACACCTACCTTTATGGAGCTCCTACCTGCTCACCTGCTCATTTGATTGCCTGGGGGCCTGATGAGAGTTGGAAATGCCAGAGACGAAGGCGAGGCGCCCAAGATGGCACACCTGGAATCTTTAGTAGCAAATGGTTGGGCTGGAAAAATTGTCACAGTGGAATCTAAAATGGGCTCTGTCATCAGTAAGGTCCTTCAGCCCTTCTGCTTCTCTTGATAATTACATGGACATCTCAGAGTAGATTTAAATGCCCAGCTAGAGAACATGGGGGGTCTTGTAGATGTGTGTTTAAGCTACAACCTGAGCAAGATTACATTTCTTTAAAATCATGATCCATTGGGGCTTTCTGGTTGATTTTTTTTTTTTTTGTAGTAGTAGTAAATCAATTCTTTTTTTAAGTGTAGGAGAAGCTGTGAAGCAATCCTGCAAAGAGCGAAGATGAAACTAAATATGGAAAAAGCAAAGGGCAGGACTGACACTAGTGAGCTGGTCACAAGAGCTGGCTTCAGGGATTCATTCACTCCTTCATTCATCCATCCGTCCACGCGGTACACATTCATGGAAACTTTGCTCTATGCTAAGCACTACACTGGTGGGGACAGATCAGGGAATAAAATAGAGCAGGTTGCTGCTTCCTTGGTGCTTGGAGCCTGGTAAGGGAGACAGACTAGTATGACACAAATAAATTATGTAACTGTAATCTTGGGGTCAGGAAGAAGCAGCACAGGGGGCTATGAAAGCAAATAGCAGGGGTGGTGATGGTTCAGAAAAATTTCCATGAAGAAAGCTGAGCCCTGGAGGAAAAGCTGAGCCCTGGAGGATTAGCCGGATGAAAGAGAGGGGAGTTTGGGGAAATGACCTAATCAGGAAATAATAGCGCAAGTGAAATGGCAGATGAAAAAAATGAATCTCAAAAAATAAGAAAAAAAAAGAACCCATCTGTAAAGAGCAGATGATCAAAATTCAATGAGGAGAAGGCAAAACAAATCAAGCCAAACCACAGTTTGGCAAAAAAACCTGCTCCAAGATGCTGCCACAGTGCAAGGGAGTGGGTGCAGGGTCCCCTCCATCCATCTGGATTCCGTCCCTCCCACACTGATAGCAGAAGGCATTCTGTGGAAGAACAAGGTCACGTCCTCCACTACCACATCCCTAAGCTGTTACCCTAGGGCAGATAGATGCCGTGAATTCTTTGTAAAATTAATATGGTTATCCAATGACAGAGAGGCTAAGTTGGAGGTGAGGATAACACGGAAGTTGCTGAGCACCCGTAATGTGGTAGGCAGCGTGTAAGTACTCTGTGTGTGTCTTCTCATTCAACCTTCAAACAGCCTCACGTGGTGGGTTGCAGGCATTTTATACTCTAAGGAGAACTGCAGTCTGGAGAAGGTAGCGAGATGAACCAGCCCCAGGTGGTTTGACTCTTAGTCTGACCACACTCGTGCTCTGCTTTGCAGCCTAAGAAGAACCCACAGAGTTCGTCTGGTCCCAGCCTGTTGTTTTGCTGGGGGTGCTTGGAGCTCACAAAGGCTCAGAGCCTCATGCAAGGCCTTGGGATCAGTGGCAGGATTAGACCTCTGGCCCTATCACCTCTCCACTATCTTCTCTGTTTCTTGTTGTTCTGCAAACTAGTAAAAACACACCCTTGAGAATTATCAGGATAGGATGCCAAAACTGCACATAAATTAATCATCATTCTTCTTGAGTTACATCTCTTTTTTCCTGGAAAACTTTAGTGTTGAGATATGTAGTGGAAACTTCCTATCCAAAAAAAAAAAAAAAAATCTTGTAGTAATCTATAACGAAAAATAATATGAAAAAGAATATATGTGTGTACATGTATGACTGAAATATTATGCTGTACACAAGAAATTGACACAACATCTTAAACCGACTACACTTCAACTAAACAAAAATTTCTTAAACAACTTTATTGTGGTATAATTTCTGTAGAGTAAACTACACATATTTCAGATGTACAATTTGATGAATTTTGATAAATGTACACACCTACGAAACCACAGCCACAATCAAGATAACTAACATTTCCATCACTTCCCCCAGAGGTGCAAAGTTTGAACTCCCGACTTATACCTTCCCGCCCCCTTTACCCTCTGGTGACCATGAATCTGTTCTCTACATCTGTGAGTCTTCAACTAAACAAAATTAAAAAAAAAAAAAAAAAAAAAACTCAGCAACAACAACAACAAAACACACTAAATGATACATTTTGTAATAAAGCAATCACATTTTATTTATTTTTTTAACATTTCTATTGATTCATAATCATTTTACAATGTTGTGTCAAATTCCAGTGTAGAGCACAATTTTTCAGTTATACGTGAACATATGTATATTCATTGTCACATTTTTTTCTCTGTGAGCTACCATACGATCTTGTGTATATTTCCCTGTGCTGTACGGTATAATCTTGTTTATCTATTCTACAATGTTGAAATCCTGTCTATTCCTTCCCACCCTCCGCCCCCTTGGCAACCACAAGTTTGTATTCTATGTCTATGAGTCTGCTTCTGTTTTGTATTTGTGCTTTGTTTGTTTGTTTTAGATTCCACATATGAGCGATCTCATATGGTATTTTTCTTTCTCTTTCTAGCCATAAAAACCGACAACATAACGCCATTTGCAGCAACATGGATGCTCCTGGAGAATGTCATCACATTTTATTTTTGAATCTGGATTTTTGTATTTTGAACTATATTAAAGCAAGTCTGCACCAAACAGCTGATTTGTGTGACTTTTATATAATTTTCTGCTACATTCATCTAAAAAAAAAGAAAAGTCTAAAGTAAAGTATATTTAATTGGTTAGCTTCTCTAATAAAATCTCATATTCAGAATATCTTGGCCCATACATTGACTCAGTGGAACAGTGCTGTGGACCAGGAAGATAAGAAATCGTAACCATTTGTTCCATCAGAGAAGAATTCTACAGTTGTTATGATGGAGTCACTTCTAATTAGTTTTAATTCTTAAACGTATCACTCACTCTTCTGGCCTTGGATTCTGCATCTGAGAAATGAAAGGATTATACCTGGTGGTCTGTATGATCCCTTTTAGATTCGAACATCAACGAGACAATGGATCTTGGAGGTACACTTACAGCCAGCCCATCCCCTCCTCCTCGACAGCCCTCAGCCACCTTTCTCATCTGCAGTCCCTTAACTGCCTTCTAGCCCCTCCCAACTGGGTCTTAGAGATACTGAAGGGAACCGCTGACGTTTTTCAATTCCTGGGCCCCAGCGCCCCCTAGGCCCACAGAGATAAACTGTAGCTCTGGAAGAGGTCAGGACTATGGGAAACTGGTGTCTCCCCGAGGTCAGCACCAGATCCCTGAACTTCCCTGTTTGTCGTCTGAGGCGAGAAGGGTGGGGCTGGGAGGGAGCCTGGAAGGACAAGAGGGAGGGGGTGTCGGGTTATCAACCAGACTCTGCAGGGGGCCTGGGGGGCTGTCCTCCTAACTACTGGCACATTCCAAACAGAAGGATGTGGGCCAGCAGCCTAGCAGACCCTGTCCCGTGGAAACAAGCCAGGGGCCACATGGTGAACGTGTCCGGCTAAGCAGCAGTCACTGGAAAAGTTTTACTTTTCAACTAAAAACCTTCGCAGAAAACGATCCAAAGGCTATCAAACATCAATCATTTGCATTGATTACATTGTCTTCCCGTCTTTATAAATAACGTGCACGCATTTCAGCAGATGGCGTACATACTGATTTCGCTACTTTTTTCCATTCCCGATGCTGTTTTGTATACATACCTCCCACGCTCAGTCCAATAACCGTTCTTCTAAATCTTGTACGATAAGGCTATACCTCAGTGAGGTGCTCACCGAGAAGCCGAGTATATCCAGGCATGCGTATACGTATGTGGTACGTGTGTGCACCGTGCATGTGTGTGCATGCGTGCTGTGGGGTATGTATTATACATAAGAGCTTGTGTGATCTGTGTGTGTGTCTGTGTGTATACGTGGTGTATGTTTATGCTGTGGTATGGTACGTGTATTTGGGTGTGTATATATTTGTGGTATATATATTTGTGTCTGTGCATATGTGTGGTGTACATGGTGTGTGTGTGTGGTGTATGTGAGTGTCTCTGTGTTTGTGTGTGGTGGTGAGGTGTGTGGAGGGTTTTGTGATGGGTGTGGTGTGGATGTGTGTGTGTGTCTCTATGTGTTTGTATATGTGGTGTGTGGATTGCAGTGTGTACGTGTCTGTGGGGTATCTCTGTGTGTGGGGCTGTGCATATGTCTCTGTATGTGTGCGGTGTGGTGTGTCCATCGGTGCGTATATTTATGGTGTGTGTGTGTGTGTGTGTGTGTGTGTTCACTCCCGCATGGCGACTGCAGCCCTGCCGGTCCAGGTCCTGGGCGCTTCTCTCAGACCTCAGCACCTGTGCCAGGAAACAGACTTCCCAGGCCCCACACGGCCTGCAGTTTGTGTCTAGAAAGAGCGGAGAACGCACTTCCCGTGACGGGTGTTTACAAACCTGCACGGTCATCGGGTGCCTGGACGTGGGCAACGCCAACTGCTCCTGGGAGGACGAGTGTCTGCGGTTATCGGCAGAGGCAAGACACTCCGGAAGCCATCATCACAGGTGCCGGAGGGCTGGAGATCATGTTTTTCTCGATCATTCTTTCATTCTCTATTAAAAGCCAAAAAAGGGAAAAAGAAAAAATATCTCTTGGGTGAATCAGTCAGTCATTCTTATCACCTCCAATTTTTTACAGGTGTTACCTAATTCCATCCTCCTGGCAAAATCAGAGTCTTTAAGGGGCCCAGTCTGGGTGTGAACCCCGGTGCCTAACCACCACACCCTATTTGTTCCTTCCCTGGAGGAGCCCACAATGCAGTAAGGATGCTTCTATGCGGCGTAAGAAATGCTGAGCAGAGCTGGGGGCCCAGGGCCGTGGGAGCCCAGAAGAGAAAACATCTAATTGACGCGGGGCCTCAGAAGTCCCAGCCGGCGTCTGCTCTCCACCTTGGCAAGGGGTCACGACCTCCAGATTCCTTAATATGTTGGGGGACCCTGCCTCAAAGACCCAGTGGCCTGTTTCTCAAGGAACAGTGATTTAGGAACCCCCAAATCTGCATGTCTGCCCTTGCGTCCAGGTGAGTCATCGCAGGCCCTGCCTAGGACATTCAGTTTCCCTTGTGGGACCCATTCTAGCCGGCAGCCGGAGAAGCGCGTGAGCAGAGGGTTCGGCCAGCCTGCAGCGAACATGCGCTCTCTTCTTCAGGGCGGCTCTCTCCCTGCTTCTCACGAGACTGCTCTGTAGCGACACCGTCTTGCTGGGAACGCCTCAGGGTCAGAGACCTCGTCTTACTCAGGTCTGTACTTCTGGCATCTGGAGAACGAATGAATGAGTCGTGGTATATTTATACAATGGAACACTACCCAGCGATTAAAAAAAAAAAAAGAAGAATGAAATAATGCCATTTGCAGCAACATGCATGGACCTGGAGATCGTCATTCTAAGTGAAGCAAGCCAGAAAGAGAAAGAAAAATGCCATATGAGATCGCTCATATGTGGAATCTTAAAAAAAAAAGATAGAAAGAAAAAAGGACACTAATGAACTCATCTACAAAACAGAAACAGACTTGTACACATAGTAAACAATCTTACGGTTACTGGGGGAAAAGGCATGGGAAAGGGTAAATTTGGGAGTTTGAGATTTGCAAATATTAACCACCATATATAAAAATAGATTAAAAAAACAAATTTCTTCTGTATGGCACAGGGAACTGTATTCAGTATCTTGTAGTAACCTTTAATGAAGAAGAATATGAAAACGATCCGATGGATGTACATGCATGACTGGGACATGGATGTACATGCATGACTGGGACATTACGCTGCACCGCAGAAACTGACACACTGTAACTGACTATACTTCAATTAAAAAAAAAAAATAAAGCAGGAATGGAGAAACTCCAGCCTGCAGCGGAGCTAGGCTACCTGGGGACGCTGGGTGCTTTGCATTCTGTTCTCAGCTCTCTTCCTCCTGCTTCTGGTTGCCATGGTTCACTCACACACCTGGCCTTGTGGGGACTGCACTGTTCTCGTCCTCCTCCCAGCGTCTGGAAAACTGAGGTTTGCCTTTACTTGGTTTGCCCTTTTCTTCTTCTTCTTTTTTTCTAAATTGAAGTATATTTGATTTACAATGTTGTGTTAGTTTCTGCTGTACAGCATAGTGATTCAGTCATACATACATGTATACACATATACAAATATTCTTTGTCAGATTCTTCTCCATTAAATAGGTTATTACAAGCTATTGAACATAGTTCCCTGTGCTGTACAGTAGGACCTTGTTGTTTATCTATTTTATATATAGAGTAGTTTGTTTCTGCTAATTCCAAATTCCTAATTTATCCCTCCCCTCCTTTCCCCGTTGGTAACCATAAATTTGTTTTCTATGTCTGTGAGTCTCTTTCTGTTTTGTAAATAAGTTCATTTGTCTCATTTTTTTAGATGCCATGATATTTGCCTTTCTCTGTCTGACTTACTTCCCTTAGTATAATTACTTATGCTTCTTTTAATGTCTATAAAATGATCTGTCTCTTCATGTGTTGCAATAATTTTCCTTCACTCCAATTTAGAAGCTTCCGTGCAACAAACAAAAGCTTAGGACTTCCCATGTGTGTCTGAAAGTTCTCTTGACATGGAAACAAACAAGACCTTTTTTCAGGTGAGAGTTTCTAAGTGGAAGGTTCATCCCAGTAGCCAGTTATAGCTGATCCTCCCTTACTGGGGGTCGGCGGACCCTCGGCTATACAAATCTTTGCATTTGTATGCTTCATAATTCACAACAGGTTTTTTTTTTTTTTAAACAAACAAACAAAAAGCTCCCACTGATCAAGATATCCCTGTTTCAAAAGAGGAGCTTGAAGCCAGAGTCACGCAGCTTCTAAGTGGTTGAGTCAATCCATGACTGAATCGGTGCATCTTCCGATTTTCCTTGGAGCTAACTCTTTCCCAGAGCTGCTGGAATACAGGGCACGGGTATCTCTTTTTGCTCTTCCCCTGTTTACGTTAAGCATGACTGAGGAGCTGGCTCTGTTCTCCCAGCTGGAGCAGAAGGTACCAGTCCAAACCACAGCAGAAGCCCAGAAAGGAGTGGACTCCGGGTCATTGAGTGGGTGGGGCCAGATAGAGGGACTCTAACTTCCCGGCTCTCAGCTCCCTGGTTTCCAGGATTCACAACCACCCCTTAATTTCCAGGTTAGGAGTCTCATAAAATTTAATAAATCAGACAATCAGAAGCCTAATCCTGGAACACATTTCCTAATTCCTGGCCCCTGGGTAATTAGCTCCTCTCCCTCCACATTTAGCCAGTGTCCATGACCACACCCTCAGCAGAGCCCTGGGCAGGGGTGCAGGGAAGTGCAGGAGGTCTGGTCCAGGGAAGACTCTTAGATAATGTCGGAAAGACAAGGAGCACCATAGATGCACCCTTCAAATAGTCCCAGGTCACACAGGACCTAAAACACCACGGTATTTTATAGGGGGCAGAAAAGGGGGCTAAGAAATTCTGCAGCCTCTAGAAGATGAGATGCTAAGAAGTTACGGAAGGGATGATGAGGCACTCTTAAAATAATGATGCCAAAAAGTGCACGCATACAGTGCCTGACAGTTTTAAAAGCTTTCTCATATATATCGTTTTATATAATTCTCAAAGTAATAGATTTATAAAGTAGGCAGAGCAGACATTAGTATGCCAGTTTAAGAAATTAAACCTGAAGCTTGGGGTTGAGGTCTTCTGATCCCAAATCCAGCTCCCTAGTGCAAATCAGGACCAATGTGATATAAGGTTATGTCATTTTTTAAAAAAAAGTCCAAGTTACCTGATTCTGGCTCCCACCCGTGTATGTGAGACTTCAGTGTCTTGCAAATTCCACCTTGATAAGCTCTGTGAATCCCTGAGAGGTTTTCCATTTGCGTTCAGGAGCAAGGCCACTTATAGAAGTTTCACTGCTGGTGACTGTCCCCATTCTGTCCGGGCCCTGTGAAGGAAACAGCATCCTGGGCCATGGAGCAGGACCCACCCCAATACTGTCACTGCCCCTCTGGAGCAGTGCTCTTTCTTGCGACTCCACCAGGCCCAGCAGTTTCTATTAGTATCCATTTCAAGTCCTTGGGTTGTCAAGGATATTTGGGGTTCTGCGGCCGAGTAGGGAACAGTGCTCCCTCTTCATTGCTCTTATTAGGAGAGAGGGGAACCCTCTCGTAAGCCCTGTGACGTGTCAGGTCATAGAGCTGCAGGCACAAGCGGTCCAGTGACAAGCAAGGCAGACACAGTTCTCGCCCTCTTGGATCGCACATCTGGAAGGTCAGGATCCTAGCACCAGGTTCTTACTTTATATCTAGGATGAGCTCTTTCCCGGGAGGCTTAGCAGGATTGCACACTTCCCTCCCACTCCCCTCCCCACCATCCCACCTCCCCAACCTGCAAATAAACGTTTCTATTTTTTAATTAAATTTTTATTCTGGGGTGATTATAGATTCATGTGTAGTTGTCATAAATGGTATTGAGAGATCCTGTGTACCACCTACCCGGTTGCCCCCATCTTGCAAAGCAGCATTGCAGTATTCCAGCCAGCACTGTCCTGGACACAGCCGGGCACAGCGCAATTCCGTGTCCTCCACCACAAGAATGCTTCACATGGCTCCTTCGTAGCTACCTCCACCTCCTTCCCACATCCTCTACCCCCAGCAATCATAAATCTGTTCTTCAAGTCTATAACCTTGTCATTTCGAGAATATTATCTACATGGATTCATACAGTGTGTGCCCTTTTGGAATCGGCTTTTTTCACTCGGCATCTGCCCCAGTTATCTGGAGATTCATCAAAGTCGTTTTATTTATTAATACTTCATTCCTTTCGTATTCCATGGGACAGATGTGCCACGGTTTGTTTATCCAGTCACCTGCTGGAGGACATCTGGGATGTTTCCAGTTTTCGATTATTACTAACAAAACTGCTCTTTATAGATTTTTATGTGACTATAAAATCTCCCTTCTCTGGGGCAAGCGCCCAGTGGCGCGGTGGCTAGGTTGTGTGGTAGGTGCAGGTTTAGTGCTGTAAGAAACTGCCAAATGGTTTTCTAGGACGGCTGCACCACCGTACACTGCCACTGGCAACGTGGGGGGCATCCAGTTTCTCCAAATTCTCAAGAACAAGTAGACTTTTGACTGACTACTCGACCAAATCACCAGATCCACCCAGACAAATTGAAAGTCACTGTGGGGGCACGCCTGAGGTTGTTTGTTTATTTGTTTGTTTCCCAGCAGGCTTTTTAGACAGTACAAATTTGACTTCCATTCAGCGTGTCCCGCCGTTTCCCTGGACGTGTTCAGACAGGTCTAAAGCCTCGGCAGTGTCAGCCAAAACTCTGGCCTCAAGCTACATGTCCCTCTGCATATAGTGAGATGTTTGGGGCCTTCATCCCTGGAGCTGCTTCTAAAGAACTGCCCCTCCCCGCAGCCCCTGCCGAAGGACAGTCCTGAGAGACCAGTTTGTCCCCACACACCTGACCTGAGGGAGACCCTCCGAGACGATTCTGTCCCTTCTCTCGGCGTCTACCCCGTGTCAGGCGCTGATGTAGGTGCCGCAGACGAAGCAGTGAGCCATCAGGCACGGGCCCCAGTCTTGTGAATTTTACCAGCGTAGGAAGGGGAAACAGACAGTAAAGAAGCAGGGGGATTTCAGCTGGTGATAAATACTACAAAGATGATACACAGGGCAATGCGACAGAGCGGAAGGATGGACTTTCCAAGGAACTCAGCTTTTTCAGCAACGGAATCCCTACTCTTTTTCAGAGCTGATCATTTCCACTTCTTTTACCATTTTTTTTTTAATGTAATCTGTTTTCTGATCCCAAGATCTCACAGTTGACTTTCGCTCTCAACGATTCCTTTTATTTGTTAAAAATCCTTTAATATTTGTTTCTTTGAACTAAAAAAAAAAAAAAAAAAAAAAAAAAAAAAATTCTCCAAATAGAATGGGCACTACCGATGGGGTGAAAATACTTTTTTCTTGAATTTCGACACTCTATTTCTATGAATACAACCAACGCCCGCAGGCTTTTGGAGGGCTCTGTTCTCATCCATTCCTTGTTCTGTGAATTAATATTCCCCGTCCTCTTTGACCGTAAAGTCAAACCTCTCACCTCCTGTACTAACTAGTCCCAAGCTATTTACACAGCTGTAATCAGACTTGCTAGCCTCAGCCTGCCCGATAATTCTGCTACTTGGCATCGGTTATTTAACAAATCAGGCGTCTCTGCTGGCTTCAGGTTATCAGTGAGTGTGATAACGTGCCCTCTCCGATCGAGTTTCATCTTCAGGTATTAAGAGGGCAGGACACTGAGGCACACCCGGCCTTCAGACAGGCATAGCCGACGTAGGTTCTTTGGCTTAGTTGCCCTGTGGGTGAGTTAGGGGTCCACCTTGGGTTTCCCCATCTGGCCCACGGGAGTGTCATGAGAGCTTAGATGAGATGTTTTGCTCAGATCAAGCTACCTTACAGTACCTGTTTGGTAATCCCATCAAAAAAGCAAATGGGAGTTCGATGAGACTTGTTCTTAATGAGCCCACGTTGGCTTCTAGTAATATTACACCACCTGCCGCAAGCAGTCGGCCGAGGCGTTTTCTCGTTCTTCCTGCTCTGAACACAAATGAAATAAAGACCTTTGTTGTCCTCAAGCCTCCTGCCATCTCACCTTTTTCTGACACTGGTCTTTGGGGGCCTTATGTTCCAACTCTCCTGCTCATCTGTGTCACAGCCGAGTTCCCTGAGCCGCCGAATCGTTAAATTCCTTGTATTAGTTTTGGCATGTTTGTGCACTCATGCACAGCAAGTTGAATGAGTTATGACCACATTAATTAAAATATTTTTTTAAAATAATCTTCCAAGTCCCTTGAGAGATGTCCTGTCTTCTGGAGTCATTAGCTGCAGGCTCGTTTGCTCTTTTCTGTTTATTTTATGAGACTCACTTTCCTCAGGTGTCATGTTTGTGGCTGATTCTTCCTGGAATTTTCTTTCCTAACTGTATGGTCTTTAAAATGGCATGGTTACCTTTCCCCAACCTTACGAGGCCTGGTTAACAATACGGGCATTGGAGAAAAGTCAGCCTAGGTTGGGTTCTCAGGTCCTTTATTGCTAGCTAAGTAACCTTGAACTCGTTCACCTCATTAACCCTCAGTTTCCTCATCTATAAAATGGGCGTAGTTTCATAGGATTGTGAGAGGATTAAAGGAAGAAATGCTTGACAAATAGTGAGCGCTCAATAAATGTTAACTTTTGTAACTTTTATTAAAGCTTTTATTACTTCCACCAAAGATGTTAAAGGCTCAATAAATGTAAGCTACTGCCATCCTCACTACCCTTGTACACTAGGGTTGCACCTGGAGCGTCATTTCCTCCAGTTACTTCTTTTCCCTTCTTTGGGAAGGAAAGAATTTACCAGGTTCTTTGCTTTTGGACTGTTAGTCTTCCTGCTGTGCAGACAGATTTCTTTCTCCCCTGCTATTAAGTATCTCATTGTGTTAGTTTTCTAATCTGTATTTGCAAAATGTCCTGCACATCCTTAAATGCTTTCACAGTGTTATAGTTCCATTTCTCTGTTCTTTAAGCCTCATCTGAAAGCGTCTGCTCTGCTTTACAAACGTCCCCAAAGATGTAAATAATTCTACTATATGTCGCATTTTTTCCACCCTTCAATTAGTAGTCCTTCTTTTGGACAGTGGACACAGTCACAGGACGCACGTCCTCACAATGGCAGAGAGCACATGCTAGCCTGGAGTCATTTTTTAAAAAGCCAAATTCTTCTTTTTAAAAGCATGATTTCCTTTTGATACAAATTATCATATTCGGCCTCCTTTATTATCTATGCTTAGCCCATATCCGAGCTCATACGTTTTGCTGCCACATCTTTCTCCCCTTTTTCCTCCTGAGGTCGGCTGGGAACTTTCACTGCTGTTGTTCGTGCCGTCTTAACACCTGAGTTTCTCCTTCATGTTGAGTTGTCAGTTTTATCTGAATCTTTTTCTCCCTCCTCATCAAATGTTAATGTGAAACCCTCTCGGTCCGTTTTTGAACTACCTGCCAAATTCTCCCTTCCTGTTCTGTCTCTTGCCAAGAATCCATCCCTCTATTATTATAAGCCATGGTCCAGGAAAATAGAACCTGTTTTTCAACTTGTTTCTGAAATTAGCAGTTCCCTTCTAATATGTCATTTTTTTCTTCCAAGGTCATTACTTTCAACTGGAATATGAGCTTAAATGATTTTCATTGCCCCTCAACTGCCCATTTCCTGTCCATGATTTTGCAGTCATCGGAGATGCACCCTCAGATGTCTTTGTGCTGTATTATCTCTTTCCACAAAGATCAGTGGGAGGCGGCTTCTAAAATATACATGGAAAATTAAAGGTTAGAGAAATGCCAAAACACTTGTGAAAAGCACTCTAAGGTAGATATCAATGAGATATCAATACTTAGTATAAATTAGAGTAGATAGCTAAAATAGTCTGTTCTTTATGAAGACAGACAAATCGTAATGGAAATCTAAGAAATACCCATGAGTATATACACTCTTGATTTATAAGAGAGTAGGTCTTTCTTACTGTAGGGGAGATGGTGGCTTATTCAGTAAACAAATTGGAATGATTAGCTGCTCATATGGAAAATAATGGAGTATGAGCTCCTACATACTCTACACACAAAAAATCAATTCCTAGTAGATTAAATACTTAAATATGGATCCACATAAAAATTTCAAAGTGAAACATAGAATCAGAAAAATTTTAGAAGAAATATAGAAGAATCTTTATGAACTCAGTGGAAAGAAACATTTCTTAAAACACAAAACCTGCTAACCAGAAAAGAAAGAATTTCTAAATTTAGTTACCTTAAAATTAAAAAAAAAAAAATCTGTTATCAGAAAACATCATAAAGGAAAAGAAAAGACAAGTTATATAATCTGGGTGAAGATATTTGTAACATAGCCAAATGGCAAAATGTTAGAATCCAGAATATATACAATAAAACAACATAAAAAATATAACCCAATAGAAAAATGGGTATCAGACATGAACTGGCATTTCCATAAAATAAAATGCAGGCTTCTAATCTGACAATATGTTCCCCATCATTGGCAAATAAATAAATGTTAATTAAGAAAACAATGAGGTACTGTTTACACCTACTAGACGGGCAAAAACTCATTCCAAGTGTTGACAGGACAAATAGAAAGTTTAGATACTTCTGGTGGGAGTTTAATAACCTAGAAGGCAAAGGAGTATGAAAAAGAATATACATACATGACAATCACTATGCTGTACCTCAGGAACTAGCACAATGTTGGAAATCAACTACTTCAATTAAAAAAATCAATACAACCATTTTGGGAACCGTTTCTCACACCCTATGACTCAGATATTCCATTCCTAGCGATATGCCCTGAAACACTTGTGCACCAGGGGCCATGTTACAAGAACATTCCTAGCAGTATTGTTTGTAATAGGCAAAATGTTTTATGGTGGGAAAATGAATAAGCAAACTGTAGTGTTTTCACCCCATGGACTACTGTACAGTGTGAAAAATAAACACTGCAACTCCACACAATAATATGAGAGAATTTGATGATATTTAAGCAAAAGCAAACACCAGATGTATGCCCCTCCCATCACTTTTTCTTTTTCTTATTAAAGACTTATTCTTTAGGGACGTTTTAGGTTTACAGCAAAAATAAGGGAAAGTTACAGAGATTTTCCATATACCCCTGTCCCTCCTCATGCATAGTCTTTCCCGTCATCAGCATCCCAGAGCAGTACATGTGGTACAACTGATGATCTTACAGTAACACATAATCACCTAACGTCCTCAGGTTACATTAGGAGTCATCACTGACGCTGTACACTCTGGCTTTGGACGAATGTATAATGCCATGTATCCATCACTACAGTGCTGTGCAGAGTACTTTCACTGCCCTGAAAGTCCTGTGCCCCACCTATTAATTTCTCCCCTCTGCTCAACCCCTGGCAACCACTGATTTTTTTTTTTTTAACTATGTCCATAGTTTTTATGCCCTTTTTATAAAGATCAAATAACAGCAAAATTAAGCAATAAGAATGTGTCTGTCTGTGTGTGTGTATAAAGAATAAAAATAAATGCAACAACCATGAAAGCAGTTATTTCAACATTGGAAGAGAGGCAGACAAATGTTCTAAGAAAGGTCTACATAGGAACAGTATTGATAATGTGGTTCTGATTTGGATAGTTATACCAAACCCTTAAGAAAAAAATAGTAACAAATCTACAGGCCTATTTCCAAAAACTCATTTTATGAAGCTTGAATTACCCTGGAACCAAAACTTGACAAAACATTAAAAAAAACTATAAACCAATATCTCTTATAAACATAAACACAAAAATTCCTTAAACATTTTTGCAAATCAAATCCAGCAGTGTATACGAAGGATGATACATCATGACCAAATGGGATTTATAATGGAAATACAAAGTTGGTGTGACACTAGGAAGTTAATTTGTGTAAT
Source organism: Camelus ferus (assembly GCF_009834535.1). Lineage (NCBI taxonomy): Eukaryota > Metazoa > Chordata > Mammalia > Artiodactyla > Camelidae > Camelus > Camelus ferus. The sequence goes on from NC_045716.1 coordinate 2,718,297, forward strand.
TCACTATATTTATGGACTAAAAGAGATCTGATGATTAAAAAAATCAGAACAATCATTTGATAAAATTCAATATCCATTCATGTAAAAGCTCTTAACAAACTGGAAATAGAAGCAGACTTCCTGGACCTACCTGTCAGCTAAGAAAAACCTATAGCTAACGTTATATTCAAGGTTGAAAACTGAGTGTAACTCCTAAGATCAGGAACAAGCCAAGGATTTCCAATCTCATCAGTTCTACTCAACTTTGTACTAGAGGTCCTAGCCAGTGGAAAGGAGGAATTAAGACTTTTATTTGTAGATGATATGCTGATCTATGCAGAAAATCATAAGAAATACCAAAAAAGCTACTAGAAACAAGAAGCAAGATTCACAAAGTTACAGGACACAAAGTCATTTGGGATTTTTAAAAATCGGAATTTAAAAAATCAATTGTATTTCTACATATTAGCAATGAAAAAGGGGACATTAAAATAAAAATACCATTTACAATAATTTAAAATATGAACTACTTAGGATTAAATTTAGTAAAATATTTGTACACTGAAAATTACAGAATTTTACTGAGAGAAATTAAAGAGGACCTAAGCGAATGGAGAGCTATTCTGTGGTCAAGAACTGGAAGCTGTAAGAGTGTTAAAATGTCAGTTCTCTTCAAATTGGTCTATTGATTTAACACAAATCCAATCAACATCCCAGTTGGGTTTTTTTTTTCTTTTTTTAAGAATTTAATAAGTTGATTCTGAAGTATATATGAAGAGGCAAAAGCCCCTGAATAGTCAAAACAATTTTGTAGAAGAAATGAACAACCTGATTTCAAGGCTTACTCTGAAGCTAAAGTAGTCAAGACTATGTGGTATTGGAATGAAGATGGATGTATATAGATCAATTAAGCAAAACAGAGAGTTTAGAAATAAATCTATACATATACAGTCAGTTGACTTTCAGTAAGGGTGCCCAAAGTAATTGAATGAGGGAAAAGGTAGTCTTTTCAACAAATATTGCTAGAACAATTGGAAGCTTAACCTTTACCTCACACCATATCAAATGCAAAATTTAACTTGAAATGGATCATAGACATATATAAGAGTTAAACTTATAAAATTTCTAGAAGAAAACATAGGAGAAAAAGCTAAAAGAAAACAAGAATTTTATCAAATACTTTTTCTGTGTTTATTGAGATTATTATATATGTGTGTATACATATATATTTACATATTTGGTTTGTAAATATGGTAAATTATATTGATTGATGTTTAAATGTTAATATATCTTGAGTTATGCAACATTTTTGTAACAAGTCATAAAAAGCATAAAACATAAACTAATACCTTGGTGAAAAAATCTTCATCAAAATTTTAAAACTTTTGGCCTTTAAAGTACTTGAAGTCAGAAAATATTTGTAAAATATATATCTGACAAAGGATTTGTACCCAGAATATATAAAAATAACTTGTACAACTCAAAAAAGGAACACAAACCAGTCAATTTTTTTAAATGAGCAAAAGATTTGAACAGATCCACTATCAAAGAAGAGATAACAATGACAAATAAGCACATAAAAAGATGTTCGACACCATTAGCCACCAGGGAAATGCATTAAAACAGCAATGAGATACGACTATACATATACAAGAACGGCTCACATTAAAAATATTGACAATACCAAGTGCTGACTAGAACATGGTACAATTGGAAAAATCACACTGGGTGGAATGCAAAATGGTATGGCTACTTTAGAAAACAGTTGATGGTTTCCTATAAAGGTAAACATATACCATTGAGAATTCTCACTCCTTAATATGTACCCAGGAGAAATGAAAACAAATGTCCACACAAAGACTTGCACTCAATATCGTATCAAGTTTATTCATAATGTCCCAAAATATGAAGCTCAGATTTCTATCAGTTGGTGAAAGAACAGACGAAGCTGATATACCTGTACAGTGGAATACTTCTCAACAATGAAAGTACTCATTCATTCAACATCAATGAAGCTCAAAAGCATTAAGTTAAGTGAAAGAAATCAGACATAAGAGACAATAATTTATGATTTCATTTATTTGCAGTATTAGAAAAGGCAAAACTATAGTGATGGAAAGTAGATCAACAGTTATCAGAGGCTGAAACTGGGGAGAGGGAATTGACTGCAAGCATGCATGAGAGAACATTTGGGGTAATGGGAATCTTCATATCGTGTTTATGGTGGTGATTACCGTACACATTTGTCAAAACTCATCAAATTACACACTTTAAGTTGCTGAATTTTATTGCATACAAATTATACCTTGGTAAATAGAATTTAAAAATCAAGATAGCAATTATTTCAGGGTGAGAAGGTAGTCATAGGAATAGAATAAGAAGGACTTCACAATAACAGATTTGCTAATGTCCCCTCTATTGATTTGAATAGAGAGATCATGAGCATTCACATAAGATGTAGAAAAGGTTACCTTAAGAAAAATCTAACAACATTAGCTGAAAGAAAGCAGATGGAATAAAACAGTAAAGATAAAAACAAAAATTAATGTCAGAAACATAAAATAAGTAGAACTAACAATTTAATAATGCATGTTCTTAAAAAAATAAATGAAATAGGTAAACCATTAGTTGATCTAATAAAAAATGAGAAAACATAAAATAAAAAATTAAACAGGAAATTTTAAAAAATGTCACTAACTTGAAAACTATGCAAATAAATTTGGAAGTCCAGAAAACACAGATAGTTTCTTAGGAAAATACTCTTTCCCATATTGACCCCTGTAAGAGAGAAACCTTAAACAGACACATTTTCATAAAAGAATGAAAGAAAGTTTTCAAGAAACTACCCTACAAAAAAAAAGCATGAGGCCCTGAGAATTTTTATCAATACTTTACTTCTGGTTTAGTTCCAACATGTAAAGAGCTGTTACTCCAATCTTTACAACAAGAAAAATGTTGAACAAACCAAAAATCAATGAATTTTCTTAGATCCATCAAAGAATGGAAGTCACAGGGCAAACTTCCATCTCGTAATTTGGAGAGACCTGCAAGTACAGATGTCACAGCCAAGATCAGCTGACCTGAAGCAGAAGTCATTCAAGCCATTAATTGGTAGAAATATTTAATGGTATTTTTGACTAATTGCTGGGGGCAGAACATAGACTAGCTTGAGAGTTAAACATTCCTGGGGGGCCAGGCTTAGGAAGAATCCCACCCTTTTGTGCGTTTTTAATTCCAGGTTGTCAAATTGAAGATTGGATTAGAGAAAAATATCCTGGGGTTTCTAGCAGGGGGAAGGGAAAACTAACCACTTAAAAATATGCCCAGAGTAAAAGAAAACCTTTTGAAATATGCCCAGAGAGCATTCTCCATAACAAAGTCCTGCCCTTCAGGGAAACTACCAGAGCCTTATCTTACTAGGAGAGAGGGTCAGCTCCAGCACTCTCTACCCTCTCTGTTTGAGGAAAAGAAAAAAAAAGAAAGAAAGAAAGAACATTTCTGAAGGTCATAGCCCAGGGACTCAGGCTCATTAAAAACCAAAATTAATTATAAGATTATGGAACATTTCTCCCCCTCCCAACCCTTACCACCACATCAATAGGGCCCCAGTATAATAGACTATAGCTGAGAGAGCTGAAAGACACAGGTAATTTAAGAGTTAGTTCTTAGAAACCCAAAGACAATAGGGAAGAAAAAAAAAATCAAAGACCAAGAATCCTCAGTGTTATTTAAATTCTAACATTTAGGAAAAAAGAAAAGAGTTCAGATTCATATATACCTATACCTAAAATAAGCAAAGTTCCTGAAATAAAGTATTAGTCAGCAGAATCTTTCAGCTTTCAGCATAAAATCTTTCAGCATGAAGAAAATAATACATCTTTATCAGGTGGAATTTCTTTCAGGAATACAAAAATGGTGGAATGAATGCAAGGATAGTTCAATATTATGAAATCTGTTAATATAATTCATTATACTATTTGTTACAGGCTGAGTATTTTTTAACACCTCTGTAGATTATTAAAAAGACTTTTGACAAAATTCAACACTCAGTCTTGATGAAAATTCCAAATAACACAGAAATTGATGCTCTACCCTCAACATGTTAAAACATATAAAACCCACATCTAAAGTTAACCTCTCTTTTATAGAGCATTTTTTCCTGCTGTATGCAGGAAAAAGAAAAGGAGGCCTCAAATCACCATTACTATTTAACACTCTAATGAAGGTATTACCCAACACAATTAAGCAGGAGAAAACTATTAGAGCAATAAGAATTTCTGAAAAAATAAAATAATCTATTTTCATACAATGTGTATGCCTGGAAGACTCAAGAGAATCAATGCTAACTCACTCAAACAATAAAAGAATTCAGTATGATATCAAGATACAAAATTAATATCTAAGAATCAATATCCTTCAAATAAAGAAAAATTACAAGTTAAAAAATAATGAGAGAAAAGTCACTATTTATAATAGCAACACAAAAGATAAAACACTTAAGAATAGCCTCAAAAAGAAATGTGTAAGACCTGTAAGAAGAAACAAAACAAAACAAAACAAAAAAAAACCTTCACAACACTATGAACAGAAAAGTAAATTTGAACAAATATAAAGTTACTTCTTGTTCTTAAACAAGATGACACAAACTTATAAATATATAAATTTCCTGTAAGTTAATATATAAAATTGAACAAATTCCCAATAAAAATAACAAGAATATTTTTTTAAAATTGATACTGATAAATTGATTCCAAAGTTCACAGGGGGAAAAACATAATACAAGCTGATAAAACCTTGGGAAAAAGAGTAATAAGAGGGTTATATCTACTGGATATCAAAACATGTAATATATTTAAACAGTGTGGTAATAGTGCATGAATTGTCAGAGAGACCTATAGAAAAGAATAAGTCATCCAGAAATAGATTTAAGTACATATGAAAATTGAGTTCATATATGATAAAAGCAGAACCTCAAATCACTGGGGAAAGTATGGACTTTTAAATATATATTGTTGGGACAACTAAATAGCCATTTGGATAAAGATGAAATTTACCTGGGCACCGCAAACAAACAAGCAAGCAAACAAAAAAATTCCAAATGAATCAGTGACATAAATATGAAAAATCAAAGATGAAATATTACTTTATAAGTGGAGTGTGGAAAAACATTTGTAATTGTGACCCAAAATCCAGGAACAATGAAAGAAAAAAATTGTTCACTACTTGCAAATAAAAAGCCTTTACCCAGAAAAAAAATAAATAAATAAAGTGAAAAGATAAAGGATCAAATGGGAGAAGATATTTGCAACTTACATCACAGCTCAAGGATTCATTTCCTTAATATTATTTCCTTAATAGCTCATAAAATCTAGTTAAGACAAATTTTTTAAAAGTCTAAATGGAAAAGAAATGTAAATAAACAGTTGACAGAAAAGATGAAGGAAAAAATGGTCAGCTTCACTCATTGCAAAAAAACAGAAATAAAAATTACACTATCATGCCATTTCTCATCTACTAGATTGGAAAATTTTCAGAAATTTGAAAACAGTTTTGGCAAGTCTAGGGGAAAATATTGTGGTGGGACTACAAACATTATATAATAACCTGTCCGAGGTTTGCAACATCTAATAAAACGATATATTCACTTTTCCTTTGTCTCAGCAATCCCACTTTTAGGAATTTACCTTGAAGGTACAGCTCCACCAATATGAAACAGCATACACACATTATGTCATTTTTAATAGCAACATATTGGAAACAACCAGAATGTCCATCCATTGGAGGCTACTTAAATAAGCTATGATACATCCACACAATGATCCAGTTATTTTATGCAGCCAGTACACAAAACAAAATAAAGCAACAACAACAAAGGAAAATCTCTATGATCTTTTATGAATTTACAGGATATACTGTTAACTGGAAAACAAGAAACAAACTTTTGTACAAGAAAGAAGAGTAAGTAAGAATACATATTTCTATTTAACATCCATTTGATAAAAATTCTCCAGAAAGTGGGCATAGAGGGAACATACCGCACCATTATAAGACCATGACAACATGACAAATCCAGAGCTAACATCATACTCATTGGTGAAAAGTTGAAAGCATTTCCTCTAAGATCAGGAAAAAGACAAGGATGCTGACTTTTATTCAACATAGTATTGAAAGTCCTAGCCATAGCAATTAGACAAGAAAAAGAAATAAAAGGAATCCAAATTGAAAAGGAAGAAATGAAACTGTCTCTGTTTGCAGATGATATGATACTAAACATAGAAAATCCTAAAGACACCACCGGAAAACTACTAGAGCTCATTAATGAATTTGGTAAAGTTGCAAGATACAAAATTAATATACTGAAATCTGTTTTATTTCTATACACTACCAACAAACTATCAGAAAGAAAAATTAAGGAAATAATACTATTTACCATTGTGCCAAAAAGAATAAAATACCTAGGAATAAACCTACCTAAGGAGGTAAAAGACTTGTACTTGGAAAACTGCAAGACACTGATGAAAGAAATTAAAGATGACATAAACAGATGGAAATATATACCATGTTCTTGGATTGGAAAAATTAATCTTGTTAAAATGACCATACTATTCAAGGCAATCTACAGATTTAATGCAATCCCTACCAAAATACCAATGGCATTTTTCAGAAAACTAGAACAAATAAATCTAAAATTTCTGTGGAAACACAAAAGACCCTAAATAGCAGTCTTGAAAAAGATCAGAGCTGGAGGAATCATGCTCCCTGACTTCAGACTACTACAAAGCTTCAGTGATCAAAAGAGTATGGTATGGCACAAAAACAGACACATAGGTCAATGAAACAGAATAGAGCCCAGAAACAAACCCACATACTTATAGTCAATCAATCTATGACAAAGGAGGCAAGAACATAGAATGGAAAAAATACAGTCTCTTCAATAAGTCTCACTGGGAAAACTGGACAGGTACATGTAAAAGAATGAAATTAGAACATTATTTATTTTTATAAACTCAAAATGGATTAAAGACCTGAATGTAAGATCAGAAACCACAAAACTCCCAGAGGAAAACATAGACAGAACACTCTGACATAAATCATAGGTATTTTGACATGACACAGATATTAGACATGACATAAATCATAAATTTTTTTGGATCTGTCTCCTAAAGTAAAGGATACAAAAGCAAAAACAAACAAATGGGACTTAACTAAATTTAAAAGCTTTTGCACAGCAAAGGAAACTATTGACAACATGAAATGACAACCTACTGAATGGGAGAAAATATTTGTGAATGATATGACTGATAAGGGGTTAATATCCAAAATACATAAACAGCTCATACAAGTCAACATCAAATCAATCAATCGATCAATCAATCAATAAACAACCCAATTGAAAAATGGGCAGAAGACCTGAATAGACATTTTTCCGAAGAGGACATGTAGATGGCCAGTAGGCAAATGAAAAGGTGCTCAACATCCCTCATCATCAGGGAAATGCAAATCAAAATCACAATGAGATGTCACCTCACACCTGTCATAATGGCCATCATCAGAAAGAAAACAAATAACAAATGCTGTCAGAGATGTGGAGAAAAGGGAACCCTTGCACACTGTTGGGGGGAATGTAAATTGGTGCAGCTACTGTGGAAACAAAATGGAAGTTTCTCAAAAAACTGAAAATAGAACTACCATATCATCCACCAATTCCACTTCTGGGTATATATCTGAAGAAAATAAAAAAACTAATTTAAAAAGATACACACACCCCAATGTTCATAGCAGCATTATTTACAGTTGCCAAGAGACGGAAGCAACCTAGGTGTCTATTAACAGATGAATGGATATGGCTCACAGCCAAAGAGAATGCGACAATGAACGTATGTTCATGTATAACTGAAAAATTGTGCTCTACACTGGAATTTGATGCAATATTGTAAAATGACTCAATAAAAATAAAAATTTAAAAAAAAACAGATGAAAGGATAAAGAAGATGTAGTGTGTGTGTATATATATATATATACACATACATACATACATATATATATAGTGGAATACTACTCATCCATAAAAAATAATGAAATTTTGCCATATGCAACAACATAGATGGACTTGGAGAGTATTATGCTAAGTGAAATAAACCAGACAGAGAAAGACAAATACTGTATGATATCATTTATATGTGGAATCTAAAATTAGAACAAACTAGTGAATATAACAAAAAAAGAAACAGACTCACAGATACAGAAAACAGACTAGCGGTTATCAGTGGGGAGAGGGAAGGGGAGAGAGCAATGTAGGGGTAGGAGATTAGAAGGTACAAACTGTTATGCATAAAATAAGCTACAAAGATGTATTGTACAACACAGGGAATACAGCCAATATTTTATAATAGCTATAAATGGAGTATAACCTTTAAAAATTGTGAATCACTATATTGCACACCTGTAACTTATATAATATTGTACATTAACTATACTTCAATAAAAAAAGAAATTAGGTCCAGAAAATTTTAAAAAAAGAATGTATTTATACCTAGTGTTATGCATTAAATAACACCTTTCAAAAGATCTGTTCTAATCCCCAGTACCTTTGAATGTGACCTTATTTGGAAATAAGGTCATAGTAGATGTAATTAAAGTTAAGATGAGGTCATACTGGAGTAGGGTGGACCCTTAATCCATCGTGACTGTGTCCTTATAAAAGAGGAAACAGAGATACACATAGAAAAGATAACCCTGTGACATCAGACACAAAGATTTGAGCGAAGTATCTACAAACCAAGGTACACCAAGGATTGCAGGCAAACTCCAGAAGCTAGACAAGGCAAGGATTCTCTCCTGTAGGTTTCAGGAGCATAGCTCTGCCAGCGCCTTGATTTTAGACTTCTAGCCTCCAGAACTGAGACAATAAATTTCTGTTGTTCTAAGCTACCCGGTTTGGGGGGGATTTGTTAAGGAAGCCCCATGAAGCTAATACACATACATGTATGTGTATATGAATTTTTTAAAATGCATTTGTTTATTTTTGCAAAAAGAAATTCAGAGTGGGTAAACCAGAAACTAATGAAAGTGATTCCCTTTAGGGTGTGGAAGGGATTGGGACGGTGAGAAGAGTCAGGCTTTGGTTTTTGAAACATGCAAATGTTTTATATAATCAAAAAATAAAATTTAATCAAAATGGATGAAGAAAAACAAACTCAAAAATTGAATATTATCAGAAACCATTAGTTGCCAATGAAATTGATAATAAAACTACATAGAGAAAAGAATTAGTTCATGTAAATTTTGAACATGATTATTCTGGCTGCATATCCTTAATGGGACATATTCAAAGTACAAAACAGGGAAGCTTTGCATGAACTCACTCATTATTCCATCCCCAAAGGCAGATTATGAGTGCCATTCTGACCCTGAGCAAGGGACCTTCTTTGACCTACCCAGCTCCTTCTGGATAAGATGCTGCTCTGATTGGAGAACGTTGTGCAATGCTGTCTTTCGGCTGCGATCCAGACGCCAGGGAAATCGGGTTGACTCTATTTCTTGCATCTGGGTTGGACTTCCTGGGTTTCCACAAACGCAGAAGGCTGACCTTACACTAGAAATAATCAAGTCACACACTCCTGGTTCAACTGGCAAGGGAGTGCATGGCCCCCAAAAAGAACAAAATGAGGTGCTGCAGGCAGACAGCAATACTCCATCCACCCTGGGGGCTCCACCTCCAGGGAACAGAGGCAGGCCCCACATGGAGTGCGGCGACCTTGGAAGGTGGGAATTGCACTGTTTCTTGTTTGTTTGCTTTGTTTTTGTTGAAGTATAGTCAGTTGCAATGTGTCAGTTGCTGGTGTTACCCCATAATGGAATTGCACTGTTCGTGGCTGAGAGGCAGAGATCAAAAGTTCCCATCGCATCTAGTGTGCGGGGCTCTTAGGAGGCTTAACCTGCTGATGTGAAACAGAGATGAACCAAAAAACACTCAAGTTCCAAGTTCTTGGGAAGTTTTTAGGGGCTTTACTGAGAGTTGTCACCTTCACCAGTTTGGCTCCTGGGCCTTTCTCTCTGGTTCTTCTGGCTTCACTTGGCCAGGTTTTTACCATCTGTAGATTCAAACTCCAATGAATCTAGTTTGAACTCAGAGCCCCATTTTACCTCCACCACTATGTTCCTTCCTTGATCAAAAATCTTTTATAGCTCTTTGTTGTCTGTGGAATAAAGCTGAAACACCTGGGCCTGGTTCAAGGCTGTTACGCCACACTCTTGCCCCTCACATAAAGCCTCTCCCTGGCCACTCCTGCTCCCCTCAGCATCTTGTGCTCAGGTCTGCCCAGTCTGAGTCCGCTTGGCTTCCCAGCCTTCCCTGTCCCTGACCAAGGTCTCTCTGTGCAAATACTGTGTTCTCCTCTCTGTTCAATTAGTATCACCTCTCCTCAATGAAGCTTTCCTGCACCGATTTTTTTCTCTCTTTCCTGAAATTTTAAGGGACGCATTTTTCTATTATTCAATTACAAACATTAATTCTACCAATTAATATGGTCAGTATTAGCACAGTACATGTGAGTACCTACTGTTGTTTTAGATGTTGGGGGAGCACTGGTGAATAAGAATTTTGATGCTCAGCGGAGCTTCTCTGAGGAGACAAACAGATGAGAGATAAACAATAAAGTAAGGTAAGAGTGAGGACTGGTAGAGAGTCAGGGAGGACCTCTCTGAGGAGGTGCCATTCAATGGCTGGGGGGAAGAATCTTCCTTGCCAAAGGACCAGCAATGTAATATGAGTTTCTGAGGCAGAAAGATCTTTGGTGGACCAGGAATAGCAAGGGAGCTGGTGTGACTGCTGTGGACAAATAGGAGATGTTAATACACGCAGCCTTACCACACTGGGTATATTTTCAGATGCATTTCCTGTCTCCCCAAATAGAAGGTTAACTTCTAGAAGCCAAGGAACCAGTACCATTGCTAATGGCACCAGTCTCATGGGATAAGAGCATCTTAAAGTTGAAAGAACTTTAGAGACCTTGGTCCACCCACTACAGAAATTTCTGTTGTCACAGGCCTTCCCCAAAGTTTACTCATTCAAGCCCCACCTACATGAGTTGTCTTAAATTTATTTTAAAATAAAACTTGGTATTACTACCGTAAATGGAAAATTAGTATCTTTTAAAATTCACAATAAAATAAATACTTAACCATTAAGAGGTCATTCCTTGTGTCACCTAAAATCATCCCACACGCCCCATTGTTCTAATTGCCACCCTCTGTGCCACATTGGCTACAACAGCCCTGATGGGCAGCCGTCCAAATGTGGCTTGAGCACTCACAGGGAGGGGAACCCAGCATGACGTGTGGCGGCTCCCTCCGTGTGTTGCCAAGTACAATGGTCAGAAGTAGTCACTAATTGCTGAGTGGGTGATTGGCCAGTAAAGTAAACAAAACTGACCTTCAGCCGGGCCTAGGGATGTGGTATGAAAGCCACATGGAAAGTCATCCACCCCATCCCTGCCATTTCCTCTGCCCCACGGGGAAGGTGTCTTCTTTGTAGGCTCATTCTGTCTTGCTGTGTAACTCTCCCTAAGTCAGACACCTGCTCATCTGCAAACAGGTGGAATGGCTGGGCCCATTAAGGAGTCAGCTTGTCTCCTTGTAGTTGTGAACTTCTGCAAGCCTATAATCTCGCTAACTCAGAATATGAAACCTGGCACTTCATTGATTATTGTTTAACAAAAAGAAATTAATCAATAAGGTTATAACACTTTATTACCTTTTTTTTGTTTTCCATTACAAAATAAATGCATGTCCAATGTAGAAAATTTGAGGGGAAAATAGAAAAATACACAGAAGAAAGTGAAAACCATTTTTAATCCCACAGCCTAAGATAACTTCTGCTAACATTTTGGTATGCTATTTTACATACACAGCAAATAGTTTGTATTTGGAATTATATGGTACATAACCTATAGTTGCTTTTTCCCCTACTAGTTCATAGATTGCAAGTATTTTTCTTCTGTAAAACATGGATGCATAAAATTCATATGGTTATAACACAATTAAATTAAATCAATTCATTAAATATCTCCCTAATCTAGAACTTTTAGGTTTAAACATATTTCTGTAAAGATGTGAGAAGCGACCTTATGCTACATCTTTGGTTATGATAATCTGAAGGATAAATTCCCAAGCAATGAACATTTTTAAGGCTTTTGCTGTTTCCACTATCTCTCCTTTCGAAAGTTTATATAGATTTATGTTTCCATGGCCAGTGTATGAGAGTATATTTCCCTCACACTTTTCAAACTGCATATTTCCATTCTAAGTCATCCTTTTAACAGATTATCTCATCAAGAACTCAGATTAATATTTGCCCAAGTGCTAACCTTCCTTGTCCTATAGATTATACGGGACATTCTCACAGACAACAACAGAGACAACAGAGGTTGTTTTGTTTGTTTTAACCAGAGAATAAACATGCGAAGGTGATTCATTAATTAAACTGTAATTTTATTCAAATTATGTTAGATCATCATCCTGAAGGAAGAAAACAAAAGAGAACGTATTGTCTATCTCAACCAGGTGTCATATTGGCAAACTCAGACTTTCAGTAGGTACATATATGATTCTTCCCAAGGGGGACAGGTTTATGTTGTATCCCCTGCAAAGAATCGAAGCTTCTTGAAGGCAGGAAACACTCCTCTGTACCTTTTATAGAAGAAGCTAGAGAACCGTAGGTTGTTAGATCTGAAAGTAGATTCAGTATTTCTCCAGTCCGATTCTGCAGAGGAAACTGAGTCCCAGGAAGGTGGGGGACTCACCCAATGTTAATAGCTATTTAGAGGACACTTGGCACTGGAATCTGTGGAAGCTGACTCCTCCTTGCACGCTCTTAGTTACCTGCCCGAAGGAGAAATCTATTAAGAGAGAACGCTGTCTGCCTTATTCAGAGCAGGTTCATTAAGAAGTCTCTCTGAATCAGATATAAGTCAGTGATGGCCAGACCTTTTACCCTGACTTTCCCTTGGCTGGGTCTGGCTCATCTTCCAAAGCTGCAAGGACATTAAAAAATTTATTTAGACTGAAGAGTTATGCTGTACACCAGAAATTGACACAACATTGTAAACTGACTATAACTCAATAAAATAAAATAAATTTAAAAATTTTTTAAATCAAAAAATTTAAAAATACATATTTAATTGAGTTTACGCATATCCTTTTTTATGACACTTTTTTTTTTCATGAAACAGCAACATTCAGATTGTCAAAATAAGGACACTAAATGGGGACACAGAATTAAGAAACAGAAACCCAGTTTCCATCTACCATAGCAGGCAAGGCGGTGGCTGAGATGAAATACAAAACTTGATCAAGACTTTCTGGCAGCCATACTGAAGGGTGAAGGAAAGAAAAAGAGAAAGAAACAAAAAGGAAGAAAGGAAAAGAGAGGGAGAGAAGGAGTGAAACGGGATCATTCATTTTATCTAAGAGGAAGGATTAAGTGATACAAGGTTCCCAATATCAACATCACAGTGAATAAAGTGGAATTTATCATTCTCATAACAATTTTCAATAAAATTTTTAAAAACCCATGCTGAAGCATGAATGTAGTAAAAGCAGTTCTGTGGGATGTTAAGAATATTTAGAGGTGCGGACAGATGGCTTGCCTCTTAGAGCCTCTTACCCAAATGTTTAATAAATGTGGTAACTACCAAGTAGGTCTTTAATAACAGTTGATGTTTGAGGTTAGACTTCCAGGAAGGTGTTCTGTCCTGCTAATTACCATAATGTGTCTGTTTTGGAAACCATATGAATGCGTGGGGGAGGTCAGCTTTTGTTATGGCAATAGAGGAGGCTACCAGCAGTCTCGGGCAGAGGGAAGCAGCCACACCTCTTCCAAATACAGGTGACCCACTAGAATTTGTGACTGTAACAGAGTCTCCCATATTCCCCAGGTAGAAATATTTCAAGTCAGGTCATCATAGCCAGAACAAAACCTCTATAAGACTTGGGTGGAGTGTCTAGTTTCAGGTCATGTGGCTTCCTCATTGGCCCCTGGAATGAATTAACCACAGACAAGCCCTAGGAAACTATACGATTGACTCACCAAAAGGAGACGTTGGTATCAACCAATCAAGTCTTGGAGTCTGCCCCAATCAAGGACAATTCTTTTTGTTTTGCCATCGTTAATGTTTAGCTCTTTTTCCTGGTTAGGGTAATAAAGCCAGGCTGTCTGCATTTGCACTTGGGCTGTCCACTTCCAACAGTGGCTGATATTTCTAGAAACTTTTCCTGCCTTGCTGATTTTGGCAGTGGAGTTAGAATGCAGATTTCGCAGCCTCACCCAGGGGTCTACAATGAAAGCTTCCACGGCTTAGTTCACAGCCAGTGACTAGGAGGACTTAATTCTTCACATTAACTAGACTCAGAAGAAGATATTTTGATGGATTGAGTGCCTGGTTGCATTAACTGGGGGCTCCTCTCTAAAACTGGTCCTGGGGGATAGTTTAAAATGTAAACCATACCAAAGTCATCCTGCACTCAGAAATCTTTCCTGTCTTCCTGCCACTGTTAGGCGAAATCTAAAGGCCTCAACTTGGCCCTTCCGGCCTGTGTAAGCTGGCTCCGCCTTCCTCTCCAGCCACCCCCTCCAAGTACCACGTTCTCGGTATTACTACACTCTCTCGCCTTCTTTCCCATCAGTGGGCTTTTACCAGGACTGTTCCTGCCGACCAGAATGTTCCACCTGTGGTTAATTCTCCCTTGTTCCAGGTCTTAGGTTAAATGTCCCCTCCTAACCTCCCATTCCAAAATGGACTTCTAGTTGTACTCTCTCCGAGTGTCCTGTGCTTCTCCTTTGTAGCATTTACCACCATTTTAATGATGGCATTTATTTGAATAATTTAGGTTACCTGTGGATGACAACTCCCAGGTCAGAGGCCTGTTTGTTTTGCTCAGTTCTGAATGCCCAGGTGACAGGAATTCAGTAAATATTTACAGAATGAGTGAAGGTTTATAGGGTCATGATATTAGCTCCCATGATTTTGATTGCTCCGTTAAACTTTGTGCTTAAAATACTTTTTTTGTTGTTGTTTTATAGAGCAAACATCCTTTCCTCTCCACCATCCCCTCTGCTACGCCGTGCAGGCCAGCTGCAGGAAAACACCTTCTTCCAGGCGCAGTGAGTGAGGGGCAGGTGGGAGCCCGGCCATGAGGTCCAGGGCAGCATCTTGTTAGCGAGGCAGATGGCCAGGAGGGCAGGTCAGGGCTCAACCGACAGGACTTCTGTCGTCCAGGTGCCACCCAGACCTGGAGCAGCGAGAGCAGCCCGACTGCTTAGGGCAGCTGGAGGCTGACACGCAAATCCTGCCAAGAGCCTCTCAGCCCGTGACCAGGCTTAGGACAAGTGTTCTTTGAGGGCAAGAAGCAAACAAAGGGCACAGAAGCCTGGGAATATAGAACACAATCAGTTTTTTACACTAAAGGGAAAAAATGAACTGTATTTTAAGCTAAGATCTTTCTGTTTACCAAGACTGCATTTTAGAAAAAGTAAATGATATTTTATTTCTGGTATAAATTCAACCAGGAGGAAAAAGAATCAAAAATAAAAGATAAGCTGTATCCGTCTGGGGAGCTGATGAGGAACGAGAAGCTTCCTGGGGCCGAGCCAGGGTGGGTGGTGCAGCAAAAGCACCTGGCTGGGGCGTCACCGGACCTGGGCTTGGGACCTTGGTTCAGGCTTACTCAGCCCAGACGCCTCCGCTCTCTGGGGGCCCCAGCTTACTGTGAAGTGACAGGCTTAGAGGAGATAATAATTAAGATCCTTTCTATTTTGAACACCATTTGATTCTAAAAGAAAAGAGAGAAGGAAAGAAGCGGGGGAGGCAAACATGAGACGAAGGAAGGAGAGAAGGAAGGAAGGTTAACTTTGAATGTCAGAGGCTAGAGTTGTTGACTAGAATTAGCTTGGCTATAAGTGACAGAAAGCCATAAATAATGGTGACTTAAGTTTAAAGATTGTTTTTCTCTCATGTGGAAGTCTAGAGATTGGCCATCTGTAACTAGGATGGGATTTCAGGGACCCAGGATCCTTCTGTCTCTTCACTTTGTCCAGCATGGCTTCCATTGCCAAGGTCACCTTATGATTCAAGATGGCACTTGGCCATCTGCCTACACTCCACTGGTAAGAACTTAGTCTTATGGCCAAACCTACCTACAAGGAGATCTATCAAATGTAGGGTTTTTTTTTTTCTATGCAATTATATTTTTTAAATGTTTTTATTTTATCAAAGTAACACATGAACATGGTAAAAAATTTAAATAGTACAGAAGGGCTACTAATTAAAACTGATAATCTCCTGTTCTATTCTTGCCCTTTTCTAATCTTCCTCCTCACAGACAACCGTTCTTAACTCCTTGAGCAGATGGTTCTCTGATGTGGTGTTTGTCTTTCTCTGTTAACTTATTTCACTTAGCATAATACCCTCTAGGTTCATCCATGTTGTCCCAAATGGTAAGATCTCATTCCTTCTTTTATGACTGAATAATATTCCATTGTGATAGATATATCACATCTTCTTCATCCATTTGTCTATCGATGGACACTTAGGTCACTTCCATATCTTAGTTATTGTAAATAATGCTACAGTGAACACTGGGGAGTGTATATCCTTTCAACTTAATGCTTTTGTTTTCTTTGAGTAAATACCCAGAAGTGGAATTGCTGGGTCAAATGGTAGTTCAATTTTTAATTTTTTTGAGAAAACTCCATACTGTTTTCCATAGTGGCTGTACCAAACTACATTCCCATCAACAGCGCACAAGGGTTTCTTTTTCCCACATCCTCTCCGACATTTGTTATTTCTTGTCTTTTTGATGATTGCCGTTCTAACAGGTGTGATGTGATATCTCGTTGGGGTTTTGATTTGAATTTCCCTGATGCTTAGTGATGTTGGGCATTCTTTCATGTCCATGTTGGTCATCTGTAAGTCTCCTTTGGAAAAACATCTATTCAAGTCCTCAACCCATTTTTTAATCTTTTTTTTTTTATATTGAGTTGTGTGAGTTCTTTTTATATTTTGAGTATTGATCCCTTATTGGATATGTTGTTTGCTAACACCTCACCTAACAGTCTTATGAGTGGGAGGAGGGGAGTCCAGGGAGTTAGAGGTTCTGCTATCTTCAGTTTATGGCTGCTGGCCTTGCCCTGGGCGTCAATACCCAGCAAGCAGATGGGGAAAGAGCACAGGAGATTGCAGGTGGAAGGCTTTAATCAGCATGCCTGGAAGTGGCACGTATCACTTCTGCTCACATTCCACGGTCAGAATTGAGGTATTTGGCCACATCGAACTCAAGGGAGACTAGGAGACAGGGACTACTTTGTTTTTCCAGGAAGAAGAGGGAACTGGTTTGTGATCGGCCAGCGGCCTCAGCCATAGTGGACGTGAGAGGCAGCTAGGATGCTTTGAATGAACTGTGCTCATGCAGTAGTGAGTGTGCAAAGCTAATCTTGTCCAAAGGATTTTAGCCCACAGGCTAGATGAGAAAACAAAGGGAGAGAATGGCTAGTTTTCCCACTGGGAGAACACTGTACTTCTAATTTGTTTCCCTTAGTCAATGCTGAGTCCCCAGTGTTCAAATCATATCCAACTGTCACAGAGAATTATCGTGCTATGCTAGACGCCCAGGATCTTAGGGTTGCTAAAAATCTTAATGATTATCAGTTTCACCCAAAAGATCTTGAAAACATCTATACAGTTCTTGCCAAAAGACTACTGCTTGAATACCTTGTGTGCTGGGGAACTCACTGTCTTATAAGGCAGCCCAACCATTATTGCATTAATTAAATCTTTACTGAATGCATTCCCTCTGCCAGGCACTAGGCCTACAAGGTGACAAAAACCTAGGCCCAGTACTTAAGAAGTTTACAGGTCAGACAGATTTCTCTGCTGACTTTTTTGTGTGTTAAGTGGGACCGTCTGCTTTGCTTCTGCTGATGGTACTTGTCGCTTCTCTCAGGCCACGCCAGTCATCTGGGTGAACTGCAAGCAAAGGACCATAGTCCTCTCTCAGATTCAATCAACCTCACCCTAATTGTTCCTAGAAAAGTGCATTCTAACTCCCCTGGGGCATTTGGAAATGGCCTACCCAGTATTTTCCAAACCTTTTTTCTCCCCAGAGGACTTTTTAGAGTCAGTCATTTGTCTGGTTGCAAAAGTGCTTGTCTTCTGCCTTTCCCTTTTAAGGTTTCCAAATTCTCCCCCTGGGTCCATTTCAAAACCTGTAATTGGATCATTCAGGGGCTGAGCTGCTGTGGAGAGTCTGTGTCCTTCCCCATCCTCGTCTTGGAACAAACCCACACCAAAACTCACTCTGCATCACAAAGCTTGCCTGTTCTTCTTATTTCAAAACCACTGGCTCTGAAAAGTGGCCATGCAATTCAAAGCCCCCTCCAGCTTTGTGTTGCCAGTTCACAATATAATTTGTGTCTAGAACCCAGGGTGCTTTCAAAATTGTTTTGGAAGATATTCTAGAAAGTCAGTTTAAAACTCTCAGGATTATCTTTCCTGACTACCCTCCTCCCCTCCCCCCACCCCACTTCTCCTCACTTCCCCTCACTTTAGAGTCCTAAGTCAACCCACAGATCATCTTCCCAATTTTTGCTCTTGGCCTCACCAGAAGGAATTACTAGCTGATTAATGTGTCGAGCTTTGCTGTAAAATGGGCATTTGCAGATTGAAAGCAAAAGTCATTACTAAACGTCCCAATTTCAACTTTTAGGCCAAGCCCATTGTTTTTCACCTCCACTCAGCAATCAGTTCCTTATACTGGGCTGTCCTGTTCTAAGCAGCCCTGGAATGTTCTAGTGATGTGAGGGGAGCCAAGCAACTGGTGCCCACCAGGTGCCTGATGTATATTAGCTCGGTAAGTCCTCCCCACAATTCTGGGAGACTGGCTCTGCCATCCCAATGCCAAAGATGAGGAAATGAGGCAGAATTGGGTCGAGTTACTGGTCCAGGACCTCCAAGCTGGCAAGCGGAATTCAAAGTCTCATCTGTCTGAATGCAAAGCCAAAGCTTTTTCTACTGCTTCAACAAGTTAACTTCCTTGTCTGACGGTTGGAACTAGTCAGGTATATAACCTTGGACAAGCCTCCTCTGAACCTCAGGTCCCTTCCCAGACGAAGCACTGGGACCAGATGGAAGCCAGGGTCCTTTGAGCTCTAGCGTACTCTCCATCCGTGTTGCGCCCGGACCAGCTGACTCTGGAGGAAGAACTTACACCAACCGGAAGCAACAGCAGTGCAGTAATAGCAGCGCTGGCCACTTTGCTGGGTGCCTCCCCATATGAAGTCAATCATAACTTAACTTATTTTGATCCTTCTACTCGGTTCTACTTTTCATCCCTATTTTATAGGTGATGAGACCGAGGATCACAGAAGTTAGAAACATGCCCAAAGTCACACAGCCAATAGAAGCAGACCCAGGGGTATCTGATTTCCAAGCCCATGCACATGTGCCCACCACGCTATGTTTTGGGGGAGGCAGGGGAAGGAAGGGGGGCAGGCATTGTGAGAAATGGTCATTTAAGGCTAGAGAAAGGTATACACCTGGCAGAATCATCAGAGGTAAGTCAGTTGGCATAAGGAGGGTGCTCGGAAGTCCAGGTAATTAAAGCCTTGTCCTAGTCTCCACCACTTTGCCCCCAAGTCTGCGCAGGTGCATCCCTCACTTCCACACACAGAGTGCCACCCTGGCAGGAGCTTGGCCTGGGAGAGCCTGGCTTGGTGCCGTCTTGCTCACAGGGGCTGCTTAAACTTGAAGTCACTAAACTTTTCATCTTTTTTTTTTTTTTTTTAATCTTATCTTATTACTGGATCCAAGACTTTCTGACCTCTCTGAACTTCAGCCAAAACTGCCAGCCCTCCAACCCGAGCCCTACCATGCCCAGTACTTTTCTGGGGCTGCCTGAGTCTTGGTGTGTAGTAGGTAGGGCTTGCAGGAGTGTGGAATTGTCACCAGCCATAACGCAAAAGGAAGAAAAATGGGTCTCTGAAGACATAAGCAAGGATTTCTGAAGGGTTATTCTAAGCTGGTCAGCTGACTGAGAAGGGTTGGCCAATTATGAGGGAGGGCCTGGACATGGTAGGAAGGCCGCCACCTACAGAGTCTCCCACCGCCCCTGGGGAAGGAGGTCAAGTTGGGTTTGCAAAGGCAGGTGCCCCAGGATGGCTTGGTGGAGCACAGGCATGGGCAGTGGGGCTAGGTATATCTGGATTTCGATGCTTCTTGGCTACTTCCCCTTTCTGGCTTCAAGGTACAGCCTCAGTCAAAAAAACGAGGATGACTGGAACTTCACAGGGTGGCTGTAAATATTGGGAATAATCTGCACACTGGAGTGCGTGGAATACAGTGGAGAAACAGAAAGGAGGCAGGGTCTGTCGTCATTATCCTGAAGGAAATAGGATGAGAAAGGCTTTTTTTCTGCTGTGAGTACTCAAACGATCGTCACCATTTTTCATGCTTGTCTGAAAATTGGGGTGTGAACATTTGGTGAGTCAAAGCTGACAAGACTCACTGGGCACTAAAATTCAGAATGAAATAAGTCTCTAGAATAGAAAACCAGCTTCTGGAGACTGCTGGAACACAGCACTCACAGCTTCGGTGGAGGAGTCATACGGATTTCTACACGGGGAGTTTTAAAAACCTGTCTTTCCCCCACTTCAAAATAGAGATCCAATTATTTATTGTCTGAAGAATCACTGTTAGCCAAGGAAGTAAAGGAAGAGGAGGTCAAAACCAGGAAAGGGAAAGGACAAATCAGTCTAAGCAAAAAAGGTCACTTGGGAAGTGGGGTGCGACTGGGACACGTAGAATGAGAAATGGACCCACCAGTCAGAAAGTGACTACATGTCCTGGGTAATAGCTTTGTCCTAGAACTGTTCTCAGTAGCACCCCCTTAATTCTCAGATATGTCCCAGTGTGGATGAGAAACTCTTTGGTCATCTAGTAATCATGTGGAACCCAGAATATCACTCACACAGTTACGTGGTGGGAGGGGAAACTATATATACTCTATGCTACAAAGCCCTGAATTACTCCCAGGCAGATGGCCACTCTGAGGCGAAACTTCCAGAACCTTGCTCTCTGAGTCAGGGCGCTCTTCCTCATGTTTTTACTAAGTGCCTCTGATAATCACTTAACCCCATTTGCCAGCTGGTAAAATGCAAGTGGAGAAAATGGGAGGGTGTGGGGTGAGGCAGGGAGAGTAGAAAAAGCCCAGGAAACCATAGGTCAGTTGTTTTACACCATGAAATCAGATGGCGAAATGGACTGAAAGACTGTCCTTGTCTGCTACAGCTCTGATTGTCTTTCTGGAAGGCAGAAGTATTGCTTAGGGAGTGGACAGCATTAGTCAGCAGCCTGGCTGGGCCTGACTCAGTGGCCCCTTTGCACACTCTCCTGTTCCAGGTTTCCTGGGAAGTGTCCTAAAGGAGCTTACCAGTTTCTGATCACTGCAGACTACATCATCCAAGTATTTGGTATTTATCCAAGCCCCACTGGAAGAGAGAATGCATATGTGTATCTGGTGGGTGGTGTGGGTGTACCATCCTGATCCAGGAAATGCACAAAGGCACCCCCCCCCCAACTCCTGCCGCACCCAGCTGGCCCCCTGTGTTCTATTTTAAAAGCTCCAGTGTAGCCTGATCTGAGGTCTGTCCATTCCATCCCTTCCTTGTTTACCGGAACATTGGGTCACTGCAGTGCAGCTGGAATGCAATCTCTGGGCGATTCAGCAAGGCCGAGGCGGCCCTACAAGGCGTCATGTCATTGCACTGTTTTTCCTCCCCTCCCACTGAGTCTTCTTGGAAGTTCTGAGCCAGGCTCAGTGTGTATCTCCAGAGATGCATTCCAAATTCCCAGCTGCTTGCAATTCAGCAAGTCTCACTGCCCCTCTTTTAAAATCCAGGTGTCCTAAAAGGTTAGAGATGAAGAAGGCAGTGTCCCGGACTCCTGATGTGTTTGCTACTGCCTGCTGTCACACAGAGTTCAGACACAGCGTCCCTTCTTAAAAAGCAAAGGGGAAACTCATCTCTGTTGAGATGCCTTGTGGCCCAGCCTGTGCATCTGTCCCAGCTGAGGGGACTTGGGGGGCAGCTTTGCTCCTCTTTTTCTTCCTGAGTACACACTGCATGTGATTCTCTGCCACCCTGAACTCCCAGTGATCTATCACAGTCCTGCTCCTTATTTCCCTCCAGTCCGCCTGCCCTCTTAGTTTCTTCCCTCTGTGTTTCTTCTCCTCTTCACAATCACCACATCCCTGCCTAGATTAGAGGAAATAATGGGGGCAGGGGAGAAATAGCCAATCACATCAATTATGTAAATATCACAGTTGTCTCATTAAGGGTGAAAACGGTGCCTGTGCCTTTTAGATTTTGTTCCTGCTGTTGAATTATGTATTGATTCTTTTTTTGGGGGGGTGGGGTATTTGGTTTGTTTGTTTATTTTGGGGGGAGGTTCTGGGGATTGAACCCAGGGTTTTGTGCATTCTAAGCATGCACTCTACCACTTGAGCTATACCTTCCCCCTGATTCTTTAGGATTGAGCACTGATTCTTAAAGTGTGGTCCCCTGACCGGCAGCAGCAGTGTCACCTGGAAACTTGCTGGAAACTGCACCTTCTCAAGCCCTAGCCCAGACCTATTGAATCAAAAACTCTTGGGCTAAAGCCTAGCGATCTGAGTTTTAACAAGCCATCCAGGTGAGACTGATGTGTGCCAAAGTCTGCAAACCTCCAGAGTAGAGGATTCTCCATGGGGCTGGAGGAAGGGAGGTTTGAGGTTTCCCTTCGCTCTCCAGATGTCAGAGTCAGTGTGAGGAGAACGGAGCCTGTGCCATGGTCCTAGGGGCTGAGTTAGGCACCTTGCCTTTCAAGCTGGGGCAGGTGTAAGAGTGAGTGTGAGGAGAAGGACTGAGAGGTGATGACGACGCTATCGAGTGCCCTCAGTGAGCTGGCTTCATGGGCCACCCTTTGTTTTTATTGATTGATTGACTGATTACTGATTGGTTGAAATACGATTGATTTACGATATTGTGTTAATTTCTGGTGTACAGCATAGTGATTCATTTATACATAAGTATATTCCTTTTCATATTCTTTTTCATTATAGGTCATTACAAGCTATTGAATATAGTTCCCTGTGCTATAGAGTAGGACCTTGTTATTTATCTATATATATATTAGATATCTATATATATATATATATATATATTAGTATCTACAAATCCAAACTCCCAATTTATCTCTCTCCACCCCCTTTGCCCCCTGGTAACTATAAGTTTGTTTTCTATGTCTGCGAGTCTCTCTCTGTTTTGTAAATAAGTTCATTTGGGTCCTTTTTTTTTTTTTTAAAGATTCCACATATAAGTGATATCATATGGTATTTTTCTTTCTCTTTCTGGCTTACTGCACTTAGAATGATGATCTCCAGGTCCACCTATGTTGCTGCAAATGGCATTATTTCATTCTTTTTTATGGCTGAGTAGTATTCCATTGTATAAATATACCACATCTTCATCCATTCTTCTTTTGATGGACATTTAGTTTGCTTCCATGTCTTGGCTGTTGTATATAGTGCTGCTATGAAAACTGGGATACATGTATCTTTTTGAATTAGAGTTCCCTCTGGATATATGCCCAGAAGTGGGATTGCTACCTCATAAAGTCTATTTTCAGTTTTTAAAGGAGTCCACATACTTTTACCACAATGGCTGCACCAAACTACATTCCTACCAAATGGGCCACCCTTTGGATGGGAATCTGGAGCCACCTGATCATCTTGTGTCCAGCACACCTCTCACAGCATGTTATGTAATGGTGTAGATTCCATCACTCAGCTTCTTATCTGCTCTTAGGCAACTAAGCCAACCATTAGTTGTAAATGAAAATTGTAGAGTTTATTCCTTCTATTTTTTTTCTTGGACTAAATCAAACAAATAACTAGAAACATACTCTTCATCTTGCCAAGTCTTTCCTTTCTGTTCTCTTCAGAGCCCCCACGATTATTAAGAGGGTTGGGATCTGAGTCTAAACTTGGCAATGTCCAGTCCAGTAGCTTCTAGCCACAGGTGGCTATTGAGCAACTGAAACATGGGTAGTCTGAAATGAGATGTGCTGAAAGTGTAAATACCCACCGCATCGCAAACGTAGGGTCCAAAAAAAGTGTCAATTATTTCACTAATCATTTTTATATTGATTTCATATTGAAATTGTAACACTTTGGGTATATTGGGTTATACAAAATATATTATTAACGTTAATTTCACCTACTTATTTTTATCTTTTAAAATGTGGCTACTAGAAAAATTACAATGACAAATGTGGCTCATATTTTTGACTGACATTATATTTCCTGGGGACAGTGTTGATCTGGTTATTTGGGAGCTCTGGTCAAACACAGGGTTTTGAATGAAACGAGTGGATAGGCCAGAAGCAGACACGAGGGAGTATGTGTAAGCCATAGCATCTACAGCACGCTGGGCCAGGCAGTGCAGCCTCAGCTGTGAGCCGACCTTCTGAACCTGGGAGCCAGACATGTTAGTGTTATCTAGACTCTGCCACTGAACTTGGTCAAGTAACTTACCCTCTTTCAATTTCAGTTTCCTCATTTGTGAAATGAACTGTCTTGGTTTCTAATTCCAAGTACATTTGGGAGAATTAGTGAAGACAATAAATGTAAAAGGCCAAATATTATTCCCAGCTATTAAAAAGGTCTCAGTAAATACTAATTCTCCTTAAGTAAGCAGAGATGCTGTTACTAGATGCGTTAGATGCTCACTGTGGAAACCTCACATTGGAGGGTCCTTAACATTTAGATGGATTCTCCTCTATCTGGAATGGCTTGTGTTCACCCTACCCCGAATATGGCCATGTTCCTTTTTCAGTGCTTCTTCAGCTGGAAATCCACAGCTGGCTATGGACCCCTCCTCATACCTCCAACTATGATACTTAAGGTCCCCATGGTGAAAGATTACATAAAAGACTACTTCTGGATAGAGACCTCTGGCTTGTTATGCTTACAAAACTAGATGTTTATATGGCATAGATTGGATAGATGGTGACAGTGACAGAAGGGAGTGCCCTTCCTGAATGAGGGGACTGGAGTCTCTTCACTAGCAAATACTCCAGGTGCAAAGTCAGGGTTGGGTGGAAAATGGGAAAGGAACACTATGGTCCTGGCTTTACGATTTATGGACAAGAGCCTTAAGAAGAGTTTTAGTCCTTCTGTCCAAAAGAACATAGAACATCTAGTTTAGATTTTCCGAAAGAGAAGGCAGATCTCTCCTAAGTTTACATGGAGACAGGGATGAGATAAAAGGGTGATAGTGAGGTGAAAAGAGAGTGGAAAAACCAAACAGACAGAAAAAGGTGCTGCCTGGCTCCATTTTGAAAGACCCTAAGAGTGTCCAGTTGTAACTAGCCATTAAAAAAATCCTGAGTTTCCAATCAGGGATACGACTCAAAACAACTATAAGAATGAAGAAGCAGAGATCATGCAAGGTGTTTCCATGCAAGACTGAGTGTTCTGGAGGTCTCTTCTGGGCGGTGTTCAACACTGAGAAAAGAAGCAAAATGTAGAAATAGGATGCTTGGCTGAGGAAGGGATTTAAGACTCTTTGGTCTCTTTCTAAATCGTACCACTTAATGTATCATCATCACCATCATCACTGTCGTCATCATCATCACCACCACCATCACCATCATCATCATGAAAGCAGTGCTTCCTACCTGCCAGAAACTTTGCTTCTCTTGGTTAATCTCCTTTAATTCCCCTGACAGCTCTATGAGGTAAGCACTATTGTTATGCCATCTTCATGAATGAGGAAACTGAAGCTTAGAGACATTGAGTAACTTGCTCAAAGTTACTCACACCCCTGTCACAGGTTTGCTGGGGCTTTCATGCTCGATAAACAGAGAGACAAACTGAAAGTACCTTGTTACCGATCACAAAGGGCATCCCTAGATTAGAAGTGTTCAGCCCTAAGGTCCCTTATTATAATACATCTTTTATAACATCACATTTACTATCCTGAAGTCAAATTCACAGATTATATAACCCACCCCAACACACTGTATTTGAAAATCAGTACTTACCATAAAGACACATGAAATGAAGGTATGTCATAATAACGTAGTATATATTGCAACATTGAAACATTCAGGCATGATGAGGTCATCAGACGCTTGCACCTATCTACAGAATCACCACGAAAACCACAGCTACAAATTCTGACAACTCAGATACCACTTGATATGGACAAGGTAGGCAACTCCTGGTAAATTTCTAAATAGAATAGAGTACAATTTTACCTTGGTTTATATGTTGATTACATCCTGGGGAAATTCATCGTGTATTAATTAAAAACATGCAAATGATACTTTGTGTTTATATGGAAGGTGGAGTTAAGTTCCAGATCATAAAAGATTTTTTTTAACTGTATCAATATCAAGTAGGACACTCAAAAAGTGGGACAATTTTTCTCTTTATTGGGAGGGAATTGTCCATAAGACATTATGACATCTAACCCATATCTCTGCCAAGAAAAATGCCAGTAATAACCTCTGTGACCAGGGACACCTCATAAATTTCCAAAACACCTTAGGACAATAGTTCCCAAACTTGGCTGTGTATAAATTACCTGAAGAGCTTTAACTCAAATACTGACACTTGGGCAGCATCTGCAGAGCTTCTAATGTCAGGACCACTGCCTGGTTATCAGAATTTTTAAAAACTGCTCAGTGGATTCTAAACAGTAGCCAAGGCTGAGAACTGTGGCTTGGGGAGGCTCTGCCCCTTGGAGCAGCGCTGCCTTAGCTGAGTCAGATCTGCAGAAGATTGCCCTGGTAGGCTTGTTTTCCCCCTGCCTCATGGAGCTGTTTCCTGCCAGACAGAGCCCAAGGGCCTCTTAACCCAGGGAACAACCTGTCTAACTATACAACGGGATGGGGTATGTGGGTCTAGGTTCTGAAAAGTCAAAGACCTACTTTCAAGAAATCCCAAGGGTTGAGTAAACAATTAATTGTTTACTTCCAAATTTAGAACAAGCAGAAGAACATAGTTGCACTAAATAAAAAACAAATCAACCAGTGACTGATTATTTAGGAAATAAACCTGCGCTATTTTGTGGCCAAGTACCTTCTAGAATCCCTAGTCATCCCTCCTTAGGCTTGACTTGGGGCTTTAATTTCGTAGGAAACATTAATGTATAGTCACTCTTTGGTTGTCAGCTGAACCCTTAAATCGGAAATGGTAGATGCATTTATCTCCAGCACTGATCTCAGTGGGTCAGATTTGTCCACCTGGAGAGGACTGAGAAGCCCAGTCTGGGCTACTTGAAGAGTGCTCGGTGGATTGGCTAGTGGTACCTGTCATGGACACAGGATGGGGCAAGGAAAGGAAGTGCCCCATTCTTCCCACAGACCCTGAAGTTATCAAGGGGGAGGAGACACATTTCTCAAATAAAACAAGTGAGTGTCTCAGTTGTGGTCAACTTTTGGAAACTAATTGGATTTTACTACCATCATCATCATCATTCAGTGAATTTCCATTTATTGAAGTGTACTTAATGCACTTTACATTTATTACCACATTAATCCTTGCAACAACTCTACAAGTTTGTCATTTCCATCAGAGTCCGCAATCTCACAGTTGGTGGAAGGAACTAATCAACAAAACTGTGGTTGCTTAACGCTAACGTCTCACAGTGCAATAAATAACATGGAGTGAAATGTGGCTTCAGCCCACCCTCCAAAGCTCTGACATTCTTCGTCCTGCATCCACATTCCCAGGATTCTTGCTCAAATGGTACAAGATTCAACAAATACCAAATGACAACATATACTCTTATTTCTTAGTATTTTCTCCTAATTTTCCATGTATCTTGTCCACGTATTTAAATGAAACACTTAAAACATATAGCAGGGGTGTTTTGGCTAATGAAATTTTCTTTGCTTTGTGTTTTTTCTTTGTTGAAACCTTTTTAAAATGTTTTCCTGCAACAGTCCTGTATAATGGAGGAAATCCACTTCATTGCCATAATCTAGCACCTAAAAGAGTGTTGGCACATAAAAGACATTTAATAAATATTTAGAATGAATTCATCAATGCAATTAACATTTTTGTCCAAGAACAATTTTTAATTTTGATGCAATTCATCAATTTTTCCTTTCATGGCTTATTTTTTGTGTGTGCGTTGAATCTAAGAAATCTTGGCCTTACCTAAGGTCACAAAAATTTTCATCTATGTTTTCTTCTAGAAGTTTTAGCTTTTACATTTAGGCCTAGGAACCATTTAATTGACATTGTTTTTTGATTGTTAAGATTTGTGTAGAGCTTAGAGTCAGCTTTCTAAGCACATCTTTATCAGGGGGGAGGGTATAGCTTGATTGATAGAGTGCATGCTTAGCATGCATGGGGTCCTGGGTTCAATCTCCAGTACCTCCATTAAAAACAAAAAATAAGTAAATAAATCTAATTACCTCCCCCCAAACAACAACAACAACAACAACAAAACCAGTAAAACTAAAGTTTTTTAAAAAAACACATCTTTATCTGCTCAACACTGAAGAGGCAGGTGAAGCAGTTTAAGAGTATGGCTATAATGCTTCCTCTCTTAAGACATGGTCCAAAAGTTGTTTTTCCAGAAAATGTCTCACAGCAATGTCATATTTATTACTTCACTCTTTCTCCTTAGCAGCAGGACATCTCTCTTTTTCTTCCCCCAACTCTCTCCCCTTCTTCTAAAGTCTCAAGAAACAGAAAACTCTAGTCTATCTTTCTGTTTCAGAATAACAATGTCAAAACTCAGTAAAGGAACTATTAGTCAATACTTTCCTCCCTTCATCCACTCAACTGGATAACAGCCCCAAGTAGCAAGTCTCTAAAGTAAACCTTACCTTGTCTGTAAAATAATCTTCAACCTGGGAGTTCAAGGAACAGACCACCAATAAGAAGCTGAGGCTTGTGGGGGAGAAGGCGGGGCGAGAGGTCAAGGACTTCTGGTCAACCTCTAGCTATTTCGACTTCGAGTTGTCATGCTACCTGAGCAAGACTTCTCTGTTTAGGGACTTTGAGGAGGGGAGTCAGAGGAAGGGGATGTGATGAGAAGGATCTTGTCCTCTGAATTCATACAGCTCCTGGAAAGACTTGATCTCTAAGCTGGAACAGCAACCAAAGTTTCTGTCTGCTCACAATTCCAATTGCACATTTACCCCGTATTTTTATCTCTCTGACATTCTGGGAAGGATTTGAACAAAAAGGAAATAGATCTTCATTAGGTATATGGAAAACGTTTGCCTCTCACACCTTGTGTCCTTACTGTTTGTTTCACGTACTCACACTCGGAGTCACTCTACCAGCAGGAAGGATACCCCCGTGAGCTTTCAAATCCAACTTACCTACTGGCCAAAATCCAACCCATGACCCTTTCTGTGAATCCAACTCCTCAGGCATTCCCAGTGATCTCTCTTTCACTTAGTCTTTTAAAAAAAAGCACTAAAACCAGAAATGGCCAGGAGGTAGGAGGGATGTTGGGAAGTATATAGAAAAATGAGACCCGACCCATACCTCTCAGGGAGCTGTCAGCCTAGTGGAGGGGTCAGATGCACCAATAGCTTGTTAGAACCCAGTGCCCTGACACCAGAGGGAGAGCTATGGGCGCTCAAAGGCTGGGCGCCCAATGCAGACGGGGCTAGGCCAGAGTGTAGTGTGGAGTCAGGGAAGGCTTTCTGGAAGAGACACTAGCTCTTGTTGAGCTTTGAGATTAACTTGGTATAGAATAATCAATGGGGTGGTTCCGGGCAAATCTGCCAAAAGCACAGGGGCAAAGAGACAGCATGAGAAACCCAGAGAACTGCAGGTCGTTCAGTAGCCCATGGCCACTAATAAGTCGGTGTCCTTCTAACTGGCTTCCTTTCATTTTGTTCAGAGGAAAGCAAGGAGGGCTCTCCAGTGGCAGCACGTGGCTCCTCTTCTCGGTCGTCCCAAGTAAACCAATTCCTTGGCTCCTGACTCCGTTCAACAAAATTCTGCAGTGAGGTCGCGGGACCTCACATAAGGTCCTCTCCTGGAGGAGTTCTGACAGTTCTGTCCTCTGTACCTTAGTATCTAAGGTTACAAAGCCCTAGAGATGGACGCCCTGAGGGCATTGGCTTAAGCCAGCTTCAAGAGGGCTAAAACATAGAATGTAAGCGAGAAGTGGCAAGAAATGTGACAAAGTGGGAAACTGGATTATGAAAGTCTTTGAAAGTAGATGAAGGGAGCCGAAGGAAGCTTAAGCTGTTGCAACATAAACTGAGCCACGTGGATGAAAACGTGCTTATTCCTAATAGCTCGGAGATACAAGCTGGTCCCTCCTGCTGAATTATACGTACATCTTCTGAGGGCAAAACCCTGCCGCATATTTCCTTGGTGTCCTCTATGGTTCTAGTCACATGTTCAAGCACTTAAGAAGTAGTTTTAAAAAAAAATGTTGGTCACTGGGTTCGAATGGGCTACCAAGAGAGGCTGCATAGAATTTTTGAAAGGGACCCCTTGCATTGCATAAAGTCAGATTCTTAAAAGGCAGAGAGGGATATGTTTATCTGGGGTCTGAGCTCCTCCCCAATTCCTCCAGCCTCTTCTAAATGATTGTTTCTCTCAATTTTCCACTCTCTCCCACTAGGAGGCACTGTCATTTCCCTTTGCCCTCTGAGACAGGGCTGTGTCCCAGAATACATAATACAAACATATATACAAAATATACACATAAATGTATACTCCATCTATACTAAAAAACACCTGAAGGTTTAACCTTAGTTGAATGGGAAAATGTTGCCCGGTGTTTTGACCAGTTGGCTCCAGTGTTCAAGACAGAAGCTTCTAGAACATACAACACTCTGACCTCCAATTCTCCCTGAAGGTCTTGTGTCCCCCCAAAAAAACTTTCTGTGAAGCATCTGAATGGTAGATTGATTCTGCAAGCAACAAATGGCAAGCTCAAATATCACAGAATTCTATCTTGGGTAAAGAGGGTTTATTTAGATGGAGTTGGGCTGTCTTTTCCAGTTGAGTTTTATGCAATCCTGGGTCCCTAGGGAGCATCCACGGAAAATTAGTTCAGAGTGTCCTGTCCTCTTGTGTTGTAGCTTTCTGTTTATTTCATAGTGGCTGCAATATAGTGGCACATTTTCTTATGCCAGCAGCTTGAAGCCTTTTAGCAAACTAGAAATATAATGCCCTAGCAAGAAGCCAGAGTGTACTCCAAGCATGTTTTTTTCAAGACCCATGTTTTCCGAATTACCTCTGCCATTGGTGACAGTGAAACTCAAGGAAAGCTATTTAATTTGATCATTATTGTCAACGTGCCAATTAAACAGCGTCTGGGTGTCTCAGGCTGTCCTGGAAAAGATTTGTCAGTTTAGCAGAACTTCTCAAAGCCTGTGACATCAGAGAAGTTCAGGTTATTTCCGAGTCACAAGACAGGACAGCCAAGGCCAAGGACACGGTCAGCCTCATCAGACACACAGCTTCCATCAAAATCAAGTCTTGGGCTGGCCTCCTGCTTAAGCCTCTTTAAGAGAGATGAGCTTTGACAGGTGACTAAGGCAAAAACCAAGACTCTAAGCTACTACATGTGTGTGAGAGGCAGAGTTTTAGGGGGAAATTCAGCTTTTGTTCTTTTGAGCTTTAGTGACAGATCTCCGGTTTTCAAAGGCAAAGTCAACACTGTTCCTTTGATAAACATCTACTGAGTCTGAACTTTTGCCAGGACGGAGGATACAAGCGGAATGAGACTTGGAATGGATGCTTGGACATCACACCTGTGGCAAATGGGCTAAGAGGCCTAGCCAAAAACAAGTCTTCCCCATGTGATGCATTCAAGAGAATAAGTAATAAAAAAAAAAAATGAAATACTACTTTAAAAAGGAAATAAACATCAAAACAAAAAAAATACATTGACTCTGATTTTTGGAAGTGCTATTGTGCTGGAAGAGTCACACATGTATATAGTAACAGAGATGATTACCACCTAGATAATTGCCCCCATGTAATGACAGTATTTTCTCAATCACCGTGAGAACGCGGAAGAAGGAGTTATCCACAGGAGTTTCACTGTTTCCCACAGAGGATTTGTAACACTAATAACAGAGAAAGCCTGGCGGAGTCACCTACCAGGAAGACAGCAATCTTGCTTTAGGCAAATCGTATTCATTTATTTACTCAACTCCCATTGTTGTTAGAATCTTGGGGTACATCAATTAACAAAAGGGAGGAAGATTCCTGTCCTTACATTCCAGCCAAGAAAACAGGCAATGACCAATAAAGCCACTTCCTCTTAAGTAATAGATAGAAATCCAATTGGTTTTTTTGTGGGCGGGGCTACCATAGGGGTATCATGGCTCTTGATCTTGAAGTCTCACTAAAATAATAGAATCCAACAGTATGCTAGAGTGATGAAATTTTGCTTCTAGAAGGCAGGTGCTGTTCCTTACCCCTTGTTGTCCTTACCATAACATCATCCTCTAAATGCAGTAAATGTTCAGTGCATTTGCAAATTGTAGTAAAACCTTCTGCGGCTGGTGGGAGAGCTTTGTTTCATTGGTTTGTCTGTTTGTTTTTTCAGACAGGGTCACGTGGTGCCTTTTAAATGATCACATAGGACTGTTCCATTTATATGGAGCAAGGGTCCCCCCCCTCCCCCCGGTGTACCTTGTTCGTCTACTGAAAAACAAATCTGAATGCTTACTCTAAGCCAGGCACGGTGCTGCACACTGGGGCACCGTGTACCCTGTGTAACTATCACATGTCATCAACCAGGACAGCTGCAGACCACATACAGAGTGTACCTACTACGTGCCAGACTTTGCGCATACAACTCACATGAGCCCGAGCCTCTGGCCAGCCTTTTGCTTTCCAGGACTTCCTCCTTTTCAGGGAAAGGTAGCCTCCCAGCATCTGGGGAGCAAACTGCTCATTTGTTAATATTTGTTTGCAACACCAGGATTTTTCACTCTTAGGAAAGGCTGTTTCTCTGGCTCCGATCTCTGTGCCCCCATACCATTATTTATGATGGAACTGAGAGTCTATTGTATAGAATCAAACTCAATTCCGTTTTGCAATTGTGCAAGAGACCTACCCCGCCCATTTTCTTTCCATTTAAAATGTAAGAGGGGTGTGTGGGAGCAGTTTATTAAGGGGCCCTGGGGCTAAGCCCAGCTCGTTATTTTGCCGTTTCCTTACAGCTTCCTGAGAAGGGTGGGGGAGAGCAGGAAAGGGGAGACGGTCCTTTCCTGAGTGATTGTTTGGCCAATCCACAGAGAGCCCTACTTTCCTACACCCATCGGGGAAGTAGCGTTCAGAGGGTCATCCCACGGGCAGGGCTGGCTGTCAGGCTGTGATGAATGGTCTGATTGGGAGGTAGAACCTGGCCAACAACAGGGAAAGCATGATAGGGGAGGATAATCGTTAGAACTTTTAGACTTTGAGGGTAGAATCCACATCTGTCTTATGTACCCGGGTACCAACACAATCACTAAGTAACTGCCCCATGCTGTTTAAATGATGCTCAATGAATGGCTTGAATGAATGAATGCTGTAATCTTGCTTCCTTCTCCAAACACACTTTATAAAATTTTGTCATCTCAATCCTGTCTCCTCTATAAATCAGGAATTCAGTAAGGTATGTAGTTTTTTTGCTTTGGAATCATTCTGCTTAATCACAAAGCCCCCCAGGGGCTTGGGTTTAAAAAAAAAAAAAAGCACAGATTAGGGAAAGAGAGTGAGATAGGCTTTTTCTAGAGACTTTTAGAACAGGCTAAAGCCCCACTTCCCTAACTATGGCTAGGGAAACTAACTATGGTTAGTTTCAGGCTTCTAAGCCATCCTTCCACCATGCTGAAAGCTCTGGGGGAACAAGGCTCAGCAGAACACAACAACGGTTAAATGCTCCACAGTCTACAGCTCTGGGTTCTATTCCTGGTTCTCCACTGACAACAGGGAAGTCACTTAACCACCCTGCCTTCAATTTCTCATCCACAAAATGAGGATGACAGTAGTACCTATCTCATAAGGTTGCTATGAAGATTAACTTATGCATTATTTGTATAAAGTATTCAACCCACCCCAGGGACATAGTAAACTCTGAATAAATGATGCTTATTATTGTAATTAGCTTGAAGCACAGCACACAGAACATCATAAACATTTTTAATTGCCTGACTGAAGTGAGTTCCAGCTTGGAGGAAGGCGGAACACATTAGAATGAGTTCATCAGAATTCCCTCTGGATCTGCAGTTCAAGCTTTTCTCTTGCCTTGGTCACTTCTCCAAATGAGAACAATTTAGAGCTCTTCACAATAAGGAGAATGGGTATATTTGCAGGGAGAAGTTACAGCTTAGGGAAGCCTTCCGAAGGGCTAGTTTTCAGGGCTCGGTTCATTCTTGGCTAAGTGCCTTGAAGAACTTGAAGGGTGTTGAAGAGTTATTATTCATCCCCACTGAGGGCCGGGTAAGAGGAAATGAAACTCAATGGCAGCCGGAGCACTTCCTGCTAGACAGGAAGAAATTCCTGGAAGCAATTTTGTCTCCTCAGGAGGGCAGGTCTTATCCTTCCAAGGAAAAATATTAATGAATTTATCAAGGTGTAGTTTATATAGAACAAAATGCATTCATTTATGGGATGGAGTTAGATAAGTTTTAAC
Source organism: Camelus ferus (assembly GCF_009834535.1). Lineage (NCBI taxonomy): Eukaryota > Metazoa > Chordata > Mammalia > Artiodactyla > Camelidae > Camelus > Camelus ferus. Next base: position 2,752,996 of record NC_045716.1, read on the forward strand.
AACAGATACATCATGTAACCACTACGACAATCAAGATATAACACACTTCCATTGCTCCATGAAGTTCCTTCATTCCTTTTTACGGCCCCATGTCTTGGGTCCCAGGCAATCACCGATCTGGCTTCTATCATTTTTTCACCTATTCTGGAATTTCCCATGAAGGAGTCACACAGTTTGCCCTTTTCTGTGTTTGATGAATTTCCCTCATCCATGTCATTGTATATACCTGTTGTTTGTTCTTTTTTTTTTTTTTTTTTTTACTGAATAATATTCTATTGTATGGACACACCACAGCTTCTTTTATCTATCTGTTCACCTGTAGATGAACATGTGGGTTGTTTCCAGGTTGTGATCGTGATGGATAAACTTGCATTTGTGTACAAGGCTTTGTGTATATGTTTTCCAAAATGGCTCTACCATTTTACATGCCCACCAGCAGCATATCTAGTTTCTCCATGTCCTCACCAACAGTTGGCATTTTTGGTAGGTAGGAGAATAGCCTGTCAAAGAAGGATTTTTTTACTGAGGTTGAGGAGCGAGGTTCTGTGTGGCCTAACTCCTCCTTCCCCTGCCCGTGGCTACTCTGTCGCTCCAGGAGGGGACCAAAGTGGATTCAGGCCATCCTGAGTTTCTTCTGGTGCCACAAAAGCTCACTTCAGTATCTGAAGCAGAGTAAGGGCTGTGCACCAGCAGAGGGACCCAGGAAATCCCTCAGACCCTACAGAGCAGCTTTGCACACAGTGAGCCCAGGGAGACCTGGCCTCCCCACCTAGCAAGTGGGACCTTAGGCCCAGGGAGACCTGGCCTCCCCACCTAGCAAGTGGGACCTTAGGCAGAGGGTGGGCAGTGCCCTTTCTGAACTGCAGTTTCAGAGTCTGCCCCTGATGTCTAGACCCTCACTGTTTACAGCTTTAATCCTGAACTGTTCATCCCTTCCCTCTTGCCTCCCTATTGCCAGTTCATATCTGTCCCTCCAACCTCAGCTCTCCCTAAGTCCTAAAGCACCTACGCTCAATCATTTGCTTCTCTCCACATGTTTTAAGCCCTAATACTAGGCTCCCTTCAGCTATCAAGCTCTTTCAATAATACTAACATTTGCTGAGCATTTACTAGGCTAAGTGATGCAATATGTCATTTAAATCTCCTAATGACCCCGTGAGGTAGCTAATGTTATTGGCTCCATTTTACCAGAACATAAAGCTCGAAAGATTAAATATCTTGGTTAAGATCAACTTGCTGGTAGTGGTGGAACTGAGACTGGTACCCAGTTATCTCTGCCTCTAGAGTGGTAATGCCTTTCCCAACAGGAGCTCTCTAGTAATTAGTAATCTCCTCCCGCCAGGTATCTCAGGATTCAAACAAGGAAGGGGAACCACTCTGTACTATAGACAAAGGGGTTATTATAAAAGTTAGATCTCACATGATTACGGGAGGAACAGAGAAAGTGAAGGCCCAGGTGGGGAGTTAAGGATCAGAGATACAGCCAATCACTTAGCTAAGCGTGTCCTACAGCTGAAGAGAAACCACAAAGGGAAGCTCGTGGGAGGTCCATGGGACACTGACCTGCCACTGCCAAGGGTCTGGTGCTGGGCCTGGACCCCGGAGCTGCTGCTGGTCAGCAGGGTCAGGATTGGAAGAAGAGCAGAATGTGGAGCTAGTGACAGCACGGACAAACTGGAATCTACCAATCTGTCTCTATCTGTCACATTGAATCACGATGACCTTCAGAGGTCTTCATCCTGCTTCACTTCGGCCTTCTAAGTCTCATGCAAATTTCTCTTTTGGGCAACTCTAACCCAGAACCATATAGAGAGAGTTCTGTGAAACATGCTTCTGGGTTAACCAAGTTGACTTGTGCAAACCATCCCATGTGGCAAATCCTGCAAACCTCTTCCCATGTACCACCCTCAACAGCAACAAGGTGTACCACCCGCTGGGGAGCCCAGACGGTGCCCAGGAGTCTTCAGGCGCTAAACGTGCTCATGCAGTTCCATCTTGCACTGCCTTCCGCTGTAATTCAGAGATAGTACGTGACTAATATTCACTTACTGCTTTTTTCCTATGGCAGAAGAGCGGGGCTTATCATTTCAGCTTGGCCATTAGTTTAGAATGTAAAAAAAAAAGAACAAGTTAATAGAAAAAAAAAAACTCATTACAGACAGGTGAGGTGATGAATTTTTCAAAGATTGGAGCATCGATGACAATTAGTGCTGGGTCCGGATTCCATTTAAAACAAAAGGAAGTAAAGTTTAAGAAAAACCCTTCAGTAGTTGTACGCCAAGGATCCCAGCAAAGACAAAACAGCCCGAGAGCACAGGATGAGTCATTGAATTTGTTTGCCAAGGCTTCTCCAGCTAGTAAAGGCTGTATTTCTTGTATTTTCTTGCAGGGAGAATTCCTGTTTGCAGCTTACTGATAGCAGTCACCACGCCCGTAGGTTCATATCAGCTGCTCACCATCCAAATCAGCACGGACAAATGAGAGTAACCACGGGGCAAAATTATTTTCAGCTGATTTACAAACCCCTAAAGCTCCCAACTCTCATGCCTGCCTCACTGTATCTACAGTCCTTGCACCGAATCCACTCTCCCCTGCCTCAACTCAACATATACCTTTTATTCATTTCATTGTCATCAGGCTAAGAAATTCTCCCCAGCAAGAATGCTAATTTTTCTCCAACATGCAAACTCCCATGTATATATTAGAGGAGAAAAGCAGACTTTCACGAGTGTGTGTGTGTGTGTGTGTGTGTGTGTGTGTGTGTTTGCACGTGCGCGTGTGGACACCTAGGGCAGCACAGAGGCAGGTACCCTGAGATGAGCAGGTCAGCTCCCCACCCTGGAGCACCATTCATTCACTCATTACACAGTTATCTCCCCAGCATCTGGACCAGGCCCAGTGCTAGGTGATGGGGAGACCATGGAGAATAAAAGAGATGACTCACATCTTTCTGGACAATGCCATTTTAAAATACTCTGTCATATTCTCTGTGAAATCTAATTTGGCCTATTAGAACTTTACCAGAGACGGTGCGTTTGGAAAATAGTGTGACATATTTATTCCTCTCTATTCTTCACATTTCACACGCCCTCACCTCCACCCTGTTACAGTCCTTATCTGGCTTCAATAGATCAGTCTGTCAGTAGATTAGAGAGCAGGGGGCCTGTGCGTCATTGTCTATTTCCTTAAAATTCTTTGTCATTGACTTTTGGAAAGACGAGACGGAGGACAGCCCTACCCCCAGTGGCAAAAACTACGAAAACATCAGTCACAGTGTCTTACCGCCTGTAACCAGGTGATAAATCTCTCGTGTCTTTTTCACAGGCTCAGGTTGTAGGCTTCCTTGGGCCACCATCCATTAAAAACACATCCCAAAACAACAGAGATGGTGGATTCATGTGGGACAGAGGCTCTCGAAGACCAGCAATTTCTCTGAATCAGAGTGGCCACCACAGTGTTCCGTTTTCACAGAGACATTCCCAAACTGCGAAGACTCTGCCGCGATGGCTGCTGAAGTTGGGTCTTGCCCAGGGTTCTAGCAGATAGTCGGGGTGAATCTTCGATTAGTCCTGTTTTCCAGCCTCAGCAGAATTCTCAGTACAGCGGGGCCATCAATGTTGCTCCACAGCGAAGTGAAGTGGCTCTTCCAAACCTTCTCCATCCTCCTCACAGTGGTGAACCCTCAGCTTTGCCTTCACATCCTGCTTCACAGAAGACACGGAGAAGTCGCCAGATGAAGATTCCTTCCGCGTCTTGCCTGTCTCATGCCTGCCCTTTTCCTCTCCTTCCTATTGTGACAGAAGAGGCATCCACTCCTCCTGTCTGAGGCGGACGCTGCGCCCAGTCCTGCCCCTCTGGTCTGCTCAGGGACCGCACGTTGGTCAGCATCCTTTCTGCTGGCTTCTTTCCACTAGTTTTTTCACAAACTCTAATTTCTCTCCCATTTATTAAAAAAAAAAAAAAAAAAAAAAAAAAAAAAACCTCTATCATGCATAATCCTCCAGCTACTGCCTTCTCTCTCTTCTCCTGTTCATAGACACACTTCTCGAACATGCATCTCTGTTTGCAGTATTTACATTCTCAGTTCCTAGTTCAGTCTAACCCACTGTCGTTTGGCTTCTGCTTCTGCGGCCGCTACTCCCCCGGAACTGTTCTGGGAAGGTCTGTGTTAATCACGCAGAGGTGCAAACCATCCGCCCTTCCTCCGGCACCAGCTGCCCTTCAAACCTGCTCTCGGGGGCTAGTTCTTCTACAGCTTTCGGATGAATCTAGACGAGGTCCATGGCTCTTCTGAATGATCTTAAATAATAAGAAACCCTCTGGTCACTCTAAGTTTCACCAACAGCATCATTTCCAATATTCAAATGTCCAGCTTCTATTTAGGGTTGCATCTTCCCCCCTCCCCGGGCTCTGGGCAGCTCCAGGCGGGAAGCCCGGCTGAGGAGGGGACCGCGCTTGGCTTCCCTCGGCTCTGCTGACTGCCCCGCCCTCTCTAGTCCCACCCCCAGACTTGGCGGCTGCAGGTTCTGGTCCCCAGAAGACTGGAGTAAGGAAACAGGGAAGAGGTAGGACTCAGGAAAGACCTCACTCGGCCAGCAGTGATGAACTACCATCACTTTTCTCTGGGTACAGCAGGTACGTATTTCACTCTGACTCTCTGTCGAGGCACTTTGTGGATCCTTTGACGTCTTCATTGCAGGAATCTCTCTCCTGCCGTTGCCCTAAATGGACAAAAACATCCTTTAGCTGGTCACTTAGGAGCCCCACCTCCTCTCGCCTCCAAGAGGCTGCCCTAGGGTGGGGTTAAAGGAACCCAGCAGGCTCTCTCCTGTGGCCCACACGTGGTTCAGGGAATCACCCATTAATCCTTGGCCGTGACAAATCCCAGGAGTGCAAACTGTCAAACACAGCCACCTCGTTTGGCTCTGCCCACAGACCAGGATCCTCCCGACCACAGCTTTCTGCCTTTAGATGCCTCAGGCCTGTGACAGAGTCCTCTGTGCCAGACAAGCCACAGAGGACACATACCAAGTTTTCCAGGTGGTTCCATTGAAGTTCCTCTCACTTGATTTGAATAAAATAAGGGAAAGTATCTCCTTTTCTCCCTCCACTCCCCCCGTGACTTGTGGTACAAAGATGACTCTTGAAAAACACGACCCCTCTCTCTCAGCCTCTTTGAACACCTTGTATAGCGTGATCAACTAATAGTCTGAAAAAGATTCTGACACCTCCTTTGCAAGCTCCCTGTAGGTATTTAGTACCTCACTATGAAAAAATGGCAGTCCCATTTTAACAATCCCTTGCAACCATATCTCAGCCTTTATCTTATTCCACCTGTAATCAGCCCTTATTTCCTGAAATGTAGAGTGAAAAGCAGAAACAAAGTGGGAAAACAGAAATTTCAGAGCACATGCGTAGATGTCTGTGACTGGCTGTGGCCAAGTTCTGGGACAGGGGAGACGAAGTCATCTTAGGGTGACCTTCTGTCGGAAGTGCTGCTCGGTTGCTTTTTACTGTGACTCAGACTCATTTCTTGGGTCCCCTGCGACCAGCTCCTCCTCCAAAGTGACATGTCAGGGCATGGTGAGGGTGGCAGGAGACGAGGCCCACAGGTGGGCTCTGTCAGGCTGGGCTAGATTAGCCACATAAGGAGTTTCAACTTTGTCCCGCAGGACCCGGGGAGCCTGGGGAGGTTTTTAAGCAGAGGAGCATTATAATCTGATCTGTGTGTGAATGTAGATGTGATGTCCTTATGTGTTCTTTACTAAGCTTGGGTACTTTTTCCCTTGGACTTTTGCTGTGGGGACTACAACAATCCCAATGGGCAGTTTTGCCCCCGCTTTGTGTTAGCTGCCTGGGGCTGCCATAGCAAAATACCACAGGCTGGGTGACTTCAGCCGCAGAAAGGTATTTTCTCATAGTTTTAGAGACTGGAAGTTCAAGATCAGGGTGCCAATATGGTTGGATCCTGGTGAAGCCTCCCTCCCTGGCTCGTAGATGGCTACCTTCTCGCTGTGACCTCGTGTGACCCGTGCTTGCTGTGCGCACGCAGGGAGAGAGAGCTCTGGTTTCTCTTCCCCTTCTTATAAGGACACTAATTCTACCAGGTCAAGGCCCTACCTTTGTGGCCTCATTTACTTCTGTAAAGACCCTCCAAATACAGTCACACTGTGGGTAAGGGCTTCGAATATGAATTTGGAGGGGAGACAAACATCATCTATAACAACACCCAAAAGATCTTTTAAAATAATTGAGAATATCCAGATCTTAAAATATTCTAGGGGCTTAAATGCAGCGGAGCCCCATGACATCAATCAGGGTGCAGTAATTCATCAGCAGATAAATGTAAGAGCTATTTTAGTCCAGCTGTTGGCCAGCTTTGATTCTCTTCTTTAACCTGTCCAGAATATCAGTTTAGCCCAGTTAAATTTGTGCTATTTGGATTTCCCTAGGAATTCTTACTCTCCTAAATCTGGCTCTGTGGGCTTATCAGGCCCTGAGTTCAAGTTCTGGCTTCCCCAGTGATCCCTATGGATCCAGCTTCCTTGCCATCCCTGCGCCTCAAACATCTGAAATTGCATCAGAAGCTTCTGTGCTGGTGCGCGTCTATGGAATCTACGAAACCACAAGCCGGCTGCCCGACTCCAATGGAAGCAACAGTTGCTCAGGAGTCACTGTGCCCTGGTTGTGGCATGTCACCTTGGAGGAGGAGCTGGCCTCAGAGGATCTCAGAAATGAGTCTGAGTCAAAGTAGAAAACAACCAACCAGCATTTCCAACAAAACATCGCTTTAAGGTAGAAATTAAGTCAGCAAGGATGAACAATGTATTTTATAGATATTTTTACTTCTGTTTTGCTAGTATATGCTAATGGCTTTTCTTCCTTCCTTTCTTCCCCCTCCCTCCTTCCTCCCTCTGTCTTTCTTTGCTTGCTTGCTTTTTCTTTCTTTCTTTCTCTTTCTCTCTCTCTTTTAAAAAAAGAATAGTTTCAGTGGATTTTAAAAAGTGAGGCATGATCTCTGCAATTTAAATAGCAAAACACTGGCTATGAATCACTACATACACTTGATCCATAATAAAGTCTAAAGTTAGTTCCCCTGCCATTATTCGTACAATCTATAGAAAACACTAAATCACCAAAGTGAGGCCATCTCAATTTAAAAATACAATTAAAAACTAGTCATATCCGATAAATAATCTACATTATTCTCCGTTACACCTTTTCTCCATAACCAGCCTTAAGTATGATATCTGATTTTTTTTTCTATGTTCTCCCAACCACTGTGTGGGTTCAGCCATGGACACTTTTTTCAGTTTTTTTTTTTTCTTATTATAAAAGCACACATTTTTATGGAAAGACATTTGAAAAATTCAGATAAGCATAAAGAATAAAATAAACTTACCTATGAACAGAAGTAACCATAGCAAGGAGCGGGGCGGAGGCAGGGGATCGCTCAGTGGTACCGTGCGTGCCTAGCGTTCACGGGGTCCTGGGTTCAATCCCCAGTCCCTCTGTTAAAAGTAAATAAATAAACCTAATTACCTCCCCTCCAGCAAAGGAAAAAAAAAAAAGAAAAGAACCATAGTGAACATTTTGCAGCCTTGTTTTTGGTTTGTACATTTAACACTCACTCACCACTCATTCATTCATTCACTTGTTTTTCCAACAATGATTTTCTAACCTCTGTCAAGGAGCTCACCTCTAGTGGGAAACTGGACAGACAATAAAATATCAGGGAGCAAGGGGTTCTCTCATGAAGAGAAAACAGAGTGACATGATAGCAAGTAATATTTAAGTTAAAACCTGAATGACAAGAGAAAGCCCTTGGAAGATCTAAGGCAAAAAATCACTGCAGGCAGAAGGAACAGCTCGTGCAGAGCCTTAAAAACACACATGCCCTTTAACCAGCAACTCCACCTGAGACTGAGCATTCGCTCACAAAGATACGTATGAGATGGCTGCACTGTTGTTTACAATAGCGTAACTTTTTTTAACTTCTAAATTTTTAGCACTGGTGTTCGCCATAATATTTCACTCTCATCCCCATCAAAGATAAAATAATATAAGCAGAACAATACCTAACTCTTCAGTGAACACCAGCAATAAAGGTGTAAAGAAGATATTTAGGAAGCATAGAGGGGCACTGAATTCTGTCCTGGTTTGTCTGGCGGGGGGGTCAGGGACCACTTCCATGAATGCTGCCACTCAAGTGGGTGTCTCTTGAGATGACCTGTTTATCCACCACTCCACAAATGTCAGAAGGGCGGCCTTATTTCTGCCCCTGTAGCGCTGAAAGGATCCTTCCCCATTTTTTAACAAAGCCAGACCTCAGTTTCCTCATAAGTAGACTGGTCTTAAATGCCAGTTTATCCAGGGTTGTTCCAGCTGCACCTCTTGTCCCCACGTAATTAACAGTGAGCCCTTCCGTTCTCAGAAGTGCCCCAGCTTGGGAGATAAATGACAAGGCACCCTGCTTTCCTCTCCTTCCCAGCCTTAATCAGTCAAACTTCAGTCAAATGAAACTTTATGGAGGAATTGAGTTTTAAAGGCTGATAATAATAATTATCAGCAACTTCATATATTCCCTTGCTCAGTCCTCTGTTTTTTGCCCTTGGGGCAATCTCTTCTCTTAGCTATTTCTCATGTTGACCACCATTTTTCTAAATAAATATGCTACTTCTTGTTTTTATCATTTCATATCCTCTATTGACTTCTGTTAAGCAATGAATCATTTCCCCCTAAAGTTTATTTTTTGAAGTCCCAGCTCTCTATGTGGCTATATTTGGAGATAGAATCTTTATGCAATAATTAAGGTTAAATGAGGTCATAAGGGTGGTGCCTGATCTGACAGGATTAGTGCCCTTCCAGGATGCGGAAGAGACACTTGAGTGCTCTCTCAGAGCACGCACAGAGGACAGGCCACATGAGACCACAGTGACAAGGTGACTGTCCTCAACCAAGGAACCAAATTGGCCCACACCTTGATCTGAGACTTTCCAGCCCCCAGAACTGTGAGGAATAAATGTCTGTGCTTAAGCCAGCCAGTCCATGGTGTTTTGCTGTGGCAGCCTGAGCTGACTCAGCTTCCTATTGTAAGGAAGAGACTTTAGCTTCTTTCTACAACCTCCCTCCACACACACACACACTCACACGGACATTCACACACACCTCACATACACACTCACACACACTGCTCATACACACGTACACTCACACACCCTTCACACACTCACACACCCACACACACCCTCATCTTCTTCTAATAGGGAAGTATGAAGCCTAAGGATGCTGCTAAATGTCTTACGATGCACATAGTGGCCTGACAACAAAGAACAGTCCATCCAAGATACCAGTAGTGCTGCTATAAGAAGCCTTGATCTGCGCCAATCAGCCTACAGCATTCTGGCAACTGTCACTGAGCCAGGGGTGGACATGTGACCTGCTCTGGCCCACTCAGACTAAAGGAGAGGCCTCTGGGCAGAAGTTACTTTCATTCATTTCTCTCCTGCTGGGTGTGAACGAGGAGCACCTAGCCTGATCTCCGGGGGCAGCCATCTGGTTACCGTGAGAGTAACCACCCTTCCAATGGCGCCAAGGCTGAGGACGGCAGAGTGGAAGGGCTGGAACAACCCCTGTCCTTAGTGGCATTACTGAGCAGCACTGAACCATCTCCCGCCTGGATCCCAAGCCCTATCTCCAGACTGTTATGTGAGGCAATACACTCATACTGTTGAAGCCTGCGTGAGTGAGCATTGCCTCTTTTAGGAGCTAAGTGTGTCATACCCAACACATTTTGCTAATTGCAGGCCCTATCTTGGAAAAGTTGGCAAAGTCTCTTTCACGGGGTCAGATTCCTCATCCGAAATGGACACTTCACCCTTCTTGCTGAACTTTGTCTTTGGAGGAGTTTCGGAGACACCTTCTCCAGCTTGTTCCCCTGTCTGAGCAAACGTACACTAAGTAGAGACTTTGTGGGGTCAGTCAACAAGCAGTCAGAGTCCAATGCCATGTGCCAGGGGAGAGTGAGGGGAAGGCCAAAGAGGGAAACTGCGGTCTAGGTAGAAACACGGAACACTGTCTACAGGGAGAAAACAGAGAGCAGTGGGTTGTGGCACTCTGAGGATGCTCTGTTTATCGGAATTTAGAAAACGGGAAGGAGGAGAGGGAGTGACGTGGAGGAGGTGGGCTGGGAAGCGAAGGCCATTCCCACACACCCCAGGTGGCCTCGGATGCTGCTGATGCACCCAGGGAACTGCAAAACGTGATGATGAAATGTTGTTCCACTGGAACATTCCATCACTGAAACTAAAGGAGCTGGTAACCTGAACTGGCTGGTACCCATATTACCCATGGACTCTGATGGTGGTCATTTTCATGGTCTATTCCGGGAGCCACAATCTTGTTCTTTTCCAAGTTCCTGTGTAAGGCAGCACAGACGGGTCCACCTCTAACATTAACAGGCACATCTGTGCGCAGGGGAGCGGAAAGAGGAGACAGAAGAGGACTTCAGATGAAGTCCGAGGATGCCGCAAGCAACACGTGTTGGATGACTTTCGTAAACCTCTATACCACATTAGGGAGTATTCTGGAGTCTGTATGGACAGGCATTGTTTTGTTTCATTTCTGGAAAATAAATTGCTAGTTTAGTTTCCGAGCCCTGGAAGATGAGTCATTTCAGCATAATCTGCCAAAAATAAGAGGTGTTTTTATGACGCCCAGTACTTCATGATCACAACATTATCTGTGCTTTCCCACATGATCTCAGTGAATGGCAATTCCTCTCATCTGTGATTGGACTTTAAGTGTGTAGTAAGCACACCCTCCCTCCGTGGGGCTACCTTCCTTCAGAGCTCTCCGACATGCACAGAAAAAGCCCCCCAAAACAGACACAAGCTTGCAATATTCTGTTTCCCAGATCCCTAGACAACAGAGCAAGAAAGCTGCAGTCAGAAGCGGGATGGTAATTGGGTTTTGGAGGCTCTGAAAAATCCAAGTGACACCATATGTGCCCACCAACATTACCTGACTCTTAACTTCCCTCTGAAAGGCTGGCGGACAGTTTGTGGACTCTTCCTCCTACTGACACGTTTGGCAAGACTCCACAGAGTTTCCTGTTTTTGCCTTTTCCCTGCTCACCCAAATTAGATTTGATCTGATAATTCTTTGTGGTGGTGTCCGAGAAGGGTGGGCTCTGCTAACACCCATATGATCCAAGCCTCTCCCACTGAGTCTTGCCTGTGGCCGGGGGCTCATGCACACTTGTTTTGCAGTCGGTTCCTGTATTGCCACATCAGGCTGTTTCCCTGAGACCAAAGAGAAACTGACCTCCGGAAGACGCCTCTTGCAGCAGAGTCTCACCTGCGGTTAGCTCCCCGGGGCAAGTTATTTAGCATCAACCCAATGGCTGGAGAGGCAGATACATTGCAGTATTTTTCCAACTGCAGATCAAGACTCATTAGAGGACCCTGCACAAATTTAATGGAGTACAATTAGCATTTTAAAAATGCAATGGAGTAGAAAAGAACTGAGGAGAGAAGGGGAAACATTCCAGTGCCTTGCGTGTGACAAGGACAAGTATTATTTGGTGAAACTGTCATTTCAGTCATTTAAATTCAGCAATACGAATGCGCACAGTATGTCTTGATGTAAAAGGCGTTTCTTACAGCGGGGTTGCAATCAAAATGATTTGAAAGCTACTGAAATGTAAAGTTGAAGTTTGATTTCATAATCTCCAAACCTCGTGGGGAAGTGACGAGTCTATTGTTTATTTAGGCAATCGGAGAGAAATGCTTTTAGTTACCCGCTGCAGGAACCCAGTGACTCCAAGAACCTCCATCTCTCTTAGGAAGTCCGCTGCTAGATGCTATGCAGGAAAACACGCGTGCTACAGCCACCCTGTCCCGCTTCTGTTGCTTCCACAGTCTTAGCAGAGCCCTCAAGAGGAGCAGGCGTCAGAACTGGTGAGGAAAACCGGAAGGTCAGAGCAGATTCTGCATCTCTCCAGCGACATCCACTGAAAAACATTCGCTGTACCATCTGCCTGCAAGACTGAAAACAGGCAACTATCATACAATAGACCTGGAGCAGAGCTGCCCCGGCAAAGCGGGGAGCAGAAACCTCATCCACTACCTGGACATCATTTTTCTTCATGCTTCACATGGTTTCTTATTGTGGTGAAATGTACACAGCATAAAATGTACCATTTTAACCATTTTGAGTTGTACCGTTCAGCGGCATTAAGTACGTTTGCATTGTTGTGCGACTGTCACCCACCATCCATCTCCAGAACTTTTCCATCCTCTCAAACAGAAACTCTGTACCCATCAAACAACAATTTCTCATTCTCCCCTTCCTCCAGCCCCTGGCAACCATCATTCTACTTTCTGTCTTTACAGATTTGACCACTCCAGGGACTTCATACAAGTGAAAATTATATTTGTTCTTTTGAGATTGGTTTATTTCACTTTGCATGTTTTCAAGGTTCGTCCTTCTCATAGTGTATGTCAGACTTTCCTTCCTTTTTAAGGCTTAATAATATTCCATTGTATGTATACATTCAGATGTTATTTTAAATATATGTAAATATTTATGTTTCACCCCTGGCATTTTCTGTATAATGCCCATTTTGGACCAGCAGCAGAGGGAATAAGGCTACAAAGCTATTGTCCATAAAAGATCTGGAGACGGTGGATCAAAAATCCTATAGCCAAAACTATCTGGTGGCTAACTTCTCTGGCTCTCTTTTGCTGACTCTGGAAGTTTTAAAAGGTTAGAAATTTTTTTTTTTAAGTAATGCCAAACTGCAAAACCTATTGATCTGTTTCCTTTGGTCCTTACCCCCAGAAATAGGACCCAGCTTCCCTTGGAAGCAAGCTGACTCCTCTCTCTCAGGGCTGCATTTTACCATCTGTTAGTGGGAAACAGAAGGGAATGTGCCTGTTTCTCAATTATTTTGTTTCCCTCATTCAAAAGCCCCCATTTGCATTAATCTAATCTAAGTGCGATTTCTAGAGCAGACATTGTGCTACGTGCCACTCCCCTCTTTTCCTTACTTGTCCAGGTTCTGGATGGTCTGGCTGCTCAGAGAGACTGTGGATAGGACATCTGTACAGAACAGGAATTGTTAGAAATGAGACTGGAGCAGAAACAGGGCAATGAGTCCTCATGCCTATGTATCTGATGTCACTATACTCAATGATTCAGTGACAAACTTGGGTGTAGGAAGTGGTTTGGGTGGGAGATGTAGACAAGGTAGGACCCCTCCCGGGGGTGTCTGTGGGGGTCTAAGCTGTGGCTGTAGTTAGTGAGCCAGTCCAGCCCTGATCACTACTTACCAATGCTAACATACTAACATCATTGAACTCCTATGATGGGGCAGGCCATCTTAAATGCTCTAAGTGCATTCTCTCATTTAATCCTCAGCCATAACCCTATGACCCATTCTATTATGATCCCCATTTTACCAGTGAGGACCAGTTGAGCAGTTTGTATGAAGCCATACAGCTAATAAAAGGTAGAGCTGGGATTCCATCTGAGGTGGGAGGGGCCGGAGCCTTCGCTCTTCCACACTCTTCCGTACTGCTCTCATTTAATCCTTCAACTCAGAAGCCCAGCTTGTGGTCGGGCACAGTCTTGCAGAGGCCTCGGAAGGGTCTTATTGGACCAGTATCTCCGGAGAGTTACTACAGATGCTGCAAGCATGCAGCAAGACTCAGAAGAAACACTGCAGGTCTCTTTCTTCGTCGTCTCATCCGCAGGGCATTATCCAGTAGGTGTAGCCTGAAGAGAGCCATTCCCACATTAGAAGCGTCACAATTACTTTTTCTTTTTCTTTTTTTTTTTTTTAAGATTGTAAGAAACATTTTATTACCTGTCCTGTTAACACTTCGCTGGCCACATCACAGAATAGGTATCTCCTGCTTTCACAGAAAGAACACTGTAGAGAACACAGTTAGCAACTGGTTTCCGAAAAACATTTGCTTACAAATCTTGTTAAACGCTTCACTACGTGCATCACAGGAGGGTATCGCTCCATCAAAATTACTTCTTAAAACCCATCAATTAACACTGGCTTTTTGACTACTTACTAGATGGCCAGCGTTATGCTGAATACTGTAATGGATGTGAAGAAACGTGACATGATCATCATTCTTTGTTCAAAGCAGCCCCTGACCCATACAGGGTAACATAAAAGTAAGGGTTTAGTTTTCCAACCTGTAGTGGATGGTCCATTCAGGGGAATCTCTATACATTAACTTTTAATACATGATGGCAGCACATTTGCTCCACAAGTCACCACTCATCTTTGTCTCCAGAGCAGAGATTCAATCACGTCCCACTTCTTCCGTACTGTGTATTTCTTCTCAGTCAGTTTTTTTTAAGAACTAAAATATTCCTTTAAAGATTTCTTTCATTTCTTTGCCTTACATGGTGGGGAAACCAAGGGCCAGATGAGGCTCAAAGCAAAATATATTCACTGCACACAAAAATAAAAACAGCCCCACTTAGAACTAATCAGCACTGGAGAGGAAAGCAAGGTCAACACAAACGTTTCCTCCATTTCCAGCATGAGAGGGCTTCCTCCCAGCATTCCAGTCATGCTCATTTCTGCTCCCTTTCTGGTTCGTTTCACGTGACTTCCCCTGGGTCTTATTTGGGTTGTTGGAATCAGAAATGACAGCCAGTGAACCCACTTAAATCTAAGTCAAGCATTGCATGAACCCTGCTGTTCTTAGAGCCCCTGGACTCCTTTTGGAAGAGGGAATGGAGCACACATTTCACTAGGAGGAGACCTAGAACCTCCTTCTTTTGAAAAATTTTAGTGTCAGCTGAGAGGTGCTGAAGGATACTTGGCAGCTCCGAACGGCCGGAGGAGTACACCACGCCCTGCAGCCTGAATCCAGCTATATGCTTGGAAGCGTGTTTACCCCATGGCCTGGGCTATATTCCAGTCTAGGTGATCCCTGAGAACAGTGTTTCTATAATGGATGTCCAGCATCCATCAAAACCCGCACAGACTCGGGTGCTTGTGAAAAGGGCAGATTCTGGAAATCCACTGAAAGCTTAATGACTCCTAAACTTGGAGTTGACTTGCTTTAACATTCTCAGGCTGCCTTTCCCTTTCCCTTAATCTGTCAGCCACTGAAAAAGAACAGAGGGACTTCAGCCAGCTCGGACTTGAGAACAATTTCGGGCAACAGAGCATCCCTTCCAGCAGGCAAGACTGATGGCTAGGGAAGGGCCAAGAGGAAGCAATGATCAGTGGCCTTTAGCTATAAAAAAAAGCCTCGGGCAAGTGCCAGAGCTAGAAGCAAAGTCAGGCTCAAAAAAAAAAAAAAAAACAACAACAACAACAACAAAAAAAACCCAAAAACAAAAAACACAGCCTGATTATATCTTTGCCCAGACATTTACTAGTTTTTCATTCTCAGACTTAATGGGAAAATCAGATTTCATCTTCCCACCCTCAACACCCACTTCGATATCCATTCCCCTTCCAGCATCTCTTGTCCAACCTGTACTTTACCCAAAGTAATCAAATGGAAAGTTTAGCCCAGGAAGAGAAGGGATGGGGAGCTGCTGGGGACCAGTTGGTTGCCATGGGAACTCCGCCGGCTGCAGGGTCTGAATGGTTTTCTGTTTGCTGACGTCCAGTTCTCTAGGGCAGGCCCTGGCATCAGCAGGGGCCTCGGCACCGCATCCTGTGTGTCCCGTTTCCGGCATCCGGCCCGGTGGCATCCGCCCCACCAAGTCTCCTGGTAGCAGACTGGGTGTCCGGGGCTGAATGCTTCCTCCTGACCTCTTGTCCTGCTGCCGCTGCCCTCCCCAGCTGGGAAGTGAAGGGAAGCAGAGGGTGTTTCCCAACTCTTTGAAGAGAGAGTCCTTGTTTTCGCTTGCATTTTATTCTTTCTTCCCTTGTCATCCAAACACGGAGCATTGGCCAGTTGCCTGTCTCCCTGCTGGCCAGCTGTCCTTGTCAGTCTCGGTTCTGAATTCCTACTTATCTCACAGGGACTGCAGAGTTTGTTTTTGTCCAGCTCGGTACACTGGGTGAGCTGCTGTCTCTAGTTTGCTGTCTGAAATTTTGCCTCCAGCCACTGATGAGAAAGGCTCAAACAATGACCATTCAAATGATTCCTGGAGATGACCGATGGTTTTGGTCTATTCGAAAGGTTTATTAGACCCACTTAGGAATGACAGAGGCCTCTAGGAGCCTAACTCATGCCATGTAGGGAGTTTACGCCCCCACGCCGTGGACTGCCGTGTTCACGTACCAATCCCTCCCCTGCCATTGTTTTCCCATTTGTGGCCTTTTACCTGGGTTACCCCTGCTTGGAAAGTCCTTGCCACCCACTTCTATTTTGGCTTACCGAGCCCTGGATGTACCAGCCCCTGCTCTTCCCCGCTAGCAGGACAGTATGCCCCTCTCCTTTTCATATTCTCCTTACACCAGACACAAAGGCCTTTTTGCAGTTACTATACAGACTTGGCCATTTTCTACTGCAGGACCTTTGCACATCCAGGCCCCCCAGTCTAGCAGCTCTTACCTGGCTTCCCATGATTAATTCCTTCTTATCTTTCAGGTCCTATCTAACATCAGCTCTTCAGGGAGGCCTTTCTTGATCACTCTAACGTGCCCCGTCCTGTTCTCTATATCAGCACCCTTCTCCTTTCTCCCTAGCATGTCACACTTTGCAACATTTGTTTATTTTTTATTGTCTTACTCCTGACCACACTGTGAGGGTAGTGAGTCAGGGATTTTGCATACTTCTGTCAACTCTGAATTTGGGATGCCTTCTTATGCTGCCTGGTGCAATATTTACTGAATAAATGAAAGTAGCCCATTTCTACCCACCCTTCCAAATTCCACCTGGTAATCAATCGCCTCCTTGTGTAAATCTTTCCTGACTACCCCTTCACAGGCTCACCTCCCAGGTCTTGGTGGGGTGTCTGCCCTGAGTGTTCCCTTGCACCCCAGGTCTACCTCTCCATGTTGTATAATGGTTCCTGCTAGAGTGTCCTCTTCTTCAAGCAGATGGTAAGTTTTATAAGGGAAGAATTATCACTTTCATTTCTAGAAAAATAT
The DNA here is from genome assembly GCF_009834535.1 of Camelus ferus. NCBI lineage: Eukaryota > Metazoa > Chordata > Mammalia > Artiodactyla > Camelidae > Camelus > Camelus ferus. The sequence continues at coordinate 2,770,082 of NC_045716.1, forward strand.
CTGACACATAGAGATTGCCTAACCTAACCGATATTGGTTAAATGAATGAATGAATGAATGAATGACTAGGTAATCTTAGGAGATGTATAGAAAACTTGGAGTGGAGAGGGGAGGGTAGAGCTCAGTGGTAGAGTGCATACTTAGCATGCATGAGGTCCTGGGTTCAGTCCAGTATCTCCATTAGATAAACAAACAAACAAACAAACCCATTACCTCCCCTGCCTGCCCCGCCACCCCTCGCAAAAAAACTTGGAGTGGAACTACTACCTACTTCAAAAAGAGACAAAGATCAGTCTCAGAAAAAAATGTTATGCAATTTGGTTCTCATGTTTCCAGGTCCTGCATTTTACCTGGAGATACCCCAGGAACCTAAGCAAGAGAAGATCTGGTAAGGTCTTAAAGATAAAATAAACCAAGGAGTCCCAACCCTTACAACTGAGATGTTCCTGTCATTAAGGGACTTCATGACGCTCATTCCCAAATGAAATGAAACATGAGATGGGGGGTGAATTTCAGACATCTCTTTGGACCTCAGTTTCCTCATCTGTAATAAGAAGGATGGATGCGATCATCTCTCAAGTATCTTCTAGCTTTAACATTTTATGATTAAAAAATAAATCAAGGTCACTGACACTGACCTTTGAATGCTTTGAAAAGTTTCCAGTACCTTGGGAGCTCACTGGGGGTGCTCTAGGGCTGAAGAGAACCCTGCTGGAAGCCTCAGCTCTGGGCATCTCAGGTTGATGCCCTCTCCCAGAGGAGACAAGGGCGACCTTCTTTCCTACATCATCAAATGAGTTGTGGCTCCAAAGATTGTGGGGAAAGAGCACAGTGTGGGGCCAAGTGCATGAAGGGGAGAAGAGAGACTCTCAATGACGTGGCCCCATTGGTCCAGCAAAGAGTGATGCTGAGGGGGGCCAGGGACAGGCGTGGCTGCTTCAGAGACCACATGATGTATGTGTGGCTGGGAGGGAGGAAGATGACTTGAGGGGTGAAGAAAAAGTGGACAAACGTTAAAACAAGCTGAGAGGAAGGACTATTTAGACAAAGAAAGTAAGAATAATAGGCAGCTGGTCAACCGCAGCAGAAAGCTCATGACCCCAGCAGTCAAAAGACTATATTTAGCTCATGTTGGCCACTAACTGGCTGTGTAAAGTTGAGCAAAGCTCTAGGTATCTCTGGGCCTCAGTTTCTGAATCTGCAAAATGTAACAGGTAACACCCTCCACACAATACTGGTCTATTTTTTCAGAGTAAAATAAGCTTATGGAAATGGAAGGGCTTGAAAAGAATTTTTTAAAAAATGAATGAAAGCAGAAATGATTGGGTCAGAGGGGTTCAGAGCAATTATGGAATAATACAGCAAAAAAAAAAAAAATGCTACCACATTAAAGAAAGACTACCAGGAATTTATAACTCACAAGGAAGTGGATCAAAGAGGTCAGGGAAAGGTTCCTCCCCCTCCAAAGGCTTGGTCATATTTTTCCAATTGTTTAAAAGAGAAAAATTAATAAATATTATCTTTACTTTACCCAAAGGTGACTTACAGGAATTGAAAGGGTTGGGCCAGGATGAGGGGTCGATGGATCAAAACATGCCTTTGATGGAGCTACATCGCAGGTAATTACAGCCCTGGAAAGGTTTCCTAAATTGAAGGTCCTGGGGTGGGCTGCCCCTCAGTCATCCAGATACCCAGCCAGGGCAAGAGGAAAACCAACCAGCCAGCCAACCAACCAGCCAAATTCAAATCCAGAGCCGGACATGACAGTCAACGAAGGATGCACGTCAAGTTACAGGCTTTGAAAGAGGTTAAATAAGCTAACCACCAGATAAGAGCAGACCTTTAAAGACAAGAAAGGGATAGTAAGAGCAGACAGCTGCTGGTTTACGTCCTCATTTCAGTTAAGGCCCAAACCCAATTCCTCCCACAGGATAATGGGTCAATCTTCTCAAGTTTTTCACGTCCCTCTTCAGAGCCCCTTCTTCCATAGGGTACCACTTCTAACCCTGGCCTTTGTCTAGTATCCTACCCTCTAGGATGTCCTGCTTTATTCCAAGCCCCTGTGCGAGGCCTGCCTGATTTTCCTTTCTGCTGCAGCATCTCCATCAGGGCTCTGTTTTGTTGGCTGATCCCCTGAACCTCCACCGCCCAGCCCCCATCTCTTTGGATTGGGGCTTGCTAAGTCAAGCCAGCCAAGCCCTGCTTATATGCAAATGGCACAGCCAGCCCTCTTGAGCCAGCTCTGATGCTTCCTCTTTGGGGCCTGCAAGCTTCTCCTGTAACGAACCCAATTGCAAATATTCAGGCCTTGCAGGTCATATGTCTGTGTCACAACTACTCAACTCTGCTGTTGTACCAAAAAAGCCATAGACAATATGTCAACAAGCGGGCATGGCTATGTTCCAATGAACATTTACTTGTAGATCTCTAATTTAAATTTCATATAGTTTTCATGTATCATGAAATAATTTTCTTTGGACTTTTTTCTTTCTATAACTAAACATATAAAAACCACTCTTGGCTAATCGGCCATACAAAAAACAAGCAGCAGACAAGATGTGGTCCATGGGCACGGTTTGCAGGCCCCTGCTCTATCGCTGCGCGTTCACGGATGGCTATTGAGTACTCACGATGTGGTCGATCTGTACTGAAATGTGCTGAAGTGTAAAACACACCCAGATTTCCAAGACTTAGTACCAAAAGGGAATATAAAATCTCTCAATGATTTTATATTGATTGTATGTTGAAATGATAGTATTTGAGGGGTTAAATAAAATTAATTATTAATTTTACTTTTTGAAATACGGCTACTAGATATTGACACTTGAACATGTGGCTGGTAGTCCGTCTTTGTTGGATGGCAGAGCTCCCCAGGCACTGCCTGGGCCTCTGCTGAATGACCTCTTGGGCTAACTGAGCACCCGTGGAGATAACCAGGTCCACCTCTCACTTCACGAATGATGATCTGAGCGGTAAAATACTTTCTCAAAATCTCACAGCTGGATGGACAAGGACCTCGGTCTTCCTGTGCCATCAGCCCTTGGCATTTCCATTATACATTTTGGCCCAGGCAAGGAGCTCTGGTGTTGAGAAGGGTGGCGGCAGGGCCCTGCGCTGACCCCACAACTAACGAAAAGTAAGCACCTTTCTGTTCTGTCAGCCCTGGATGTTGAGATAACCCCCTCACAATCTTTCTCCGTTATCATTTCCAATTTTTTTTTTTTCTCAAAGTCTGGTCCCAGGACCACTGATCAGAATCCTAGAAGGGCATTTTTAAAAATACAGACTAGAGGCCTCAGCCCCAGAGATGCTGAATTAGTGGATCTGAGGTGGGGCCTTGGGGACTGTATTCTGACAAAAGCCCCCTGGGCAATTCCTTTTGCACATTAACCTTTGGGTTCTGCTGCTTCTGGAGTGGTTTTGGAATCCTGATTTATGTGACACAGGGAAATTTCGTCTCTATGGTAACAAGATAGACTAGAAATTAAAATGAGTTGAAAGCCCTTATTTGACAAGTACTATGATCACCTCAAAAGAAGGTATTCACACAGGTAACATCACATGATTGTGGCTTAGCCATTAGACAATCATGATTTCTTTTTCTATTTGGCACACCCTCAGATCGCTCTATAAGGAGCAATTTTTGGTCTGAAAGGCAGCTCCTAGGACTCTAAATTCCTTGCAGATTGCGCCTTTCAATATTCTGTACATGAGCTGCACATGGGGACACAACACTCTGAATACTATTAGTCGGACTATTCATGGTGTATGTGCAGGGAGAGCAGGTTTAGCCAGTACGCATCGGTGTTGTCTCCATGGCTGATGGTTCTGCGTTCCAACATTAGCCAGAGATTCAGGCCGGCTCACTGCAGAGTTTAAGTTTGGGAGGATACCAATTAGGATGTTCAATTCCTTTGGCCACCAAAGTGCCTGTAATTTTGAGATTTTGCTGGTAGTAACGGCATAAGAAATGAATGATAATATCTGTGTAAGACATAATTTGAAAGAGTGCTCAGTGCAATATTCATCACGTATGTAAAGTACATTCAGATTAAAGGTAAGCAAAGTAATACATTTACAAGAGGAAAAGCTGCACTCCATTTTGAAAAAAGCTCCCAATTCTGATCCAGGAAAGGTCTCAGCGTTTCCAAGAACACTTTGATTCAATGGGCTGTTGAAATTTTAAATGACCGATAAAATGTTGGAGATCGTCAGATGCGAACTAAGAAACTTTTGTCTTAGCCGGGTATAAACCCACAGCCACCTAGCACATGGAATGCTTCAGGCAGCTGGGCTATCAAATCTGATAAAGAAAGAGAAATGTTTCAGAAAAGAAATCAAGCGAAACCACTGATTTATAGATGCATACATGCATTGAACCAATACGTGAGTATTGCACACAAGTTCCTAGGAAATCTAATTGCATACAAGTTCCTAGGAAATTGATACGGACCCTGCCCTCAAGTGGCTATAATCTAAAAGGAGAAATATGGAATGTTTAGTGTAACCAAAATCCAAGAGAGAAACAGAGGAGTCCCATATGAAAGACTGAAGGGTATGCAGTTCTGTGGTTATTTCACACAGGAGTGAAATCACTTCCATCTGGGGGCGTTAAAAAAATACTTCAAGGAGGAGGGTCATCTTGGAGCCAGCCATCAGGTAGAGATTTTGGCCGTGAGGAAATGAGGAACAGGTGGGGGAAAGGGAAGGGCGCTTCAGCTTGAAGGGCCGCGGGAACCTGCAGGCCTAGGCGGGGAATAGCCCGGAGCTGTCGGTTTGCCTGGAGCGTGGGGTCAGGAGGAGACGCGTGAGAGCTGCCTTACAGAAACACTGAAAAAATGACTTTTGGGGCCTGGGAAGATGAGCCCTTAAAACATGATATAATAAATCTAAAGAAAATCAGTAGTTTCTATGAGGGGGCAAAAATTGGAATTTACAGATCTTGGCGTACTCGAAGTAAGGGCTTCTTTAGACTGGAGATTGGAGCATTCGTTCAAATAAGAGGAAGCACGTAGAGGCAAGTCTGATTAAAACCATTCTACTCAAGACATTGTGCAAGCAGAAGATTGAGATTCAGGAGGAATTTAATTAACTTACAGATAATAAAACTGCCATGGTTGTTGAGAGAACTAAACAGTAGAGCCCAGTTCCAATCTTATGTGGTTAGTTCCTTCCAAAGAATACGATTCTTTCCCTAAAAGGCCTCCGCCCCAGAGTTAAAATAATCAGTTAAAAGCTTGGGTTTGGGCTTCAGACAGCTCTGGGTTCAAGCTCTGTTCTGTAGCATGCCAGACACGTGACTTTGGGCAAATTACTTTGTCTCCTCGGGTTCCAGATTCATCTGTAAAATGGTGGAAATGGACTGGGACGAGAACAGCCACATTAAGTAAGAAAACACTTGAGGAGGGCTTAACAGAACGCAGCACTGTGGAGTAGAAGTTGGCTGTTAATAGCTACCGTTGCCAGTGGATGTAACCGTGTTCCAGGTTCTTGTCCAATCCCAGAAAGATTTCAGAGACAAGATGTAGCGGTTAAAAAAGTAAAATGAGAATTTATTAAAGGATGGATCGTATACTCTCAAGGGGAGAGCGGGCAGGCTCAGGTGAGCAGCTGCCCTGAGTTTCTTTGGCAAGCTGGATACATAGGGTGTAAAAATGAATTCGCGGAATATTCATTGGGGAAGGAAGGGTTTGGGGTCATGTTCCCTGATTTTCACCCCAACTCCACCTTCCTGAGGGGAGGAGGAATTTTTGTCCTTATTTAGTCTGGATCGGAAGTGTCATGGCGTCAGTGCACGATGGGTACTTCTGATTTGCAAGGCTCATTTTATTGAAATGAGGGCCTAATGAGCAAAAGGTTACATTCGGACCCTGGAGACTCCTGCCTTTTGTCACTTTTCTTTGTTGGCCTCTGGGCCACTTATCACTCCCAAAGTTGTGACCACTTATCAGCCCAGAGGTTCCTGCTTTTCTTTCTTTGCCCAGGAACCCCTGGTGCTTCCATGATGTATGGTTCCCTGCATTTGGCCTGTGCCCCTCCTTTCTGCCCAATTCTTGCCATTTGGTCTGTGTCCCCCTTTCCCTGCTCATATCTAGCTATCTGCCTGCCCTCTGCTGTAACATTATGACCTGAGTTGGATGGACCATGGGCCCGACTCAGGGTGACCTTTCTGATGGTAAGAATTGAGAGATTCAAAGGAGTAAGTAAATATATCAGAGCTTGCCTTCATAAGGTGTGTGCTTTACATGTAAGGTGCTCATCTATACACCTGAGGGCTGTCACCCCATGTCCTTGCAGGGTTGGGAGCCCCGGACCACATGTGAATCTGATTTGCGGTACACCAAGTCTTCAATTGTCAAGCTCAAAAACCCACACAAGACTAATCCTGTCTTGTAATCAGGGCTGGGCTGAGACTTGGAGATTTTTGAGGTGAAAGCTGAATAAATGAGTTATGAGAGGAGTGTCAGGGCCAGGCTGAAAGAACAAGGCCTGAGTGGGTGTGATATTGAGCTGAGAGTGACACAGCAGGGAGTTGTGGCTGGTCCGGCAAGAAGACACAGTTGAAACTGCTTGCAGGGGAAAAACACCAAAGCACAGAGTCTTGAGAGTCATGGAGAACAAGGTGAGTAATGGGTGGGTTGGAGACATGGCCAAGACTGGGGACCACGTGACCCTATCTGGAAACGCTGTATGCAAAGCTGAATCCCATAACCCCAAATTTACTCCGAGACAGGCTGTGAGGAAAGGTCCTGAAAATCTCTAAAAAAATGTGGACAGAGAGCAAAAACAAACCCCAGTGACGCAGTAGGACTGGAGCCAGCTCTTCCTTCCCCTTCTAAGAGCTCTTCGTCCTAAGTCAGATGACGTCTGGGGAAATGTTGTGATGGGGCAATGAGACTCTCCATGGCAACGTGAAGCGGGGGCCCCTCAGGACTCTCGGGGGCCACTGTGAGCTCATTTCTTAGAACAGCATCCACCCTCCCTGGATAAGTTGCCCCATGAGGACCTCTGTCGCCAGTGCCCGGGAGAGCACTGCTAAAGAGACCTCCTTCCAGCCCCAAGTGCTCCCATCCCCTCGCATCTTCCTCTTAAACCGAACCCAGCCATCCTCAGAGGCGTCCTCCCCAAGCTTCCCCTGACTCTGCATATCCCAATAGTTTTGAAAAGAAACACCAGCACTCAGGAAGAGTCAAGACTTGAAAGAAATCAGATTCAGTCAGAAAGAAAGGTGACCTTGGATAGTGACAATAATAATCCCAATTTTCAATCTTCCTCCAGCTTTAGAGCCCAGGTCCCAGGAGCCCCTCACTAAGGCCAAGGCACCAGCAAGGGTGGGGAGGGCGGGGGGTAGGACCTGGTGTCCGCCTTGGCACCCTGGGAAGAAATGGAGGCTGTTCCTTACTCTTGTATTTCTTTGCTGCATCCCTTATTTTAATTCTACTCCTGCCTCTTGTCTCTGCCCATTTCCTTACAACCAGTCCTCTGCCTTTAGAACTTTTCCCAGTAATTGAAGAACTTCCAGAATGAGGTAAGACTAGGAAGGGAGTGAGATGTAACAAGAAGACCTTCCCACGGCTGAGATGTCCTAGGGGTTTAATAAAATATTTGGGATTTGGTGCAACTTTTTTCCTTTTAAATGCATTTGAACCTTGGCATGAAAAATAAAACCCAAATTCATTTCTTCTTCGTGAGCTTTCCTTCTGCTCCTTTGTACCAAACATTCAATAACTAAGACTCTTTAAGCATCTACTATGTGCTAGGCACTATTCTAGGCTCTAGTGAGATAGAGAGAAATCAGACAAAGTTTTTGCCCTAAAGGAACTTACAACAAAAGAAACTTCCAATTATACTTACCATTTATTCATGCATGTCTTAGAGACCTACTATGTGCTGGTTCCATTTTTCCCAAATATGACATCTAGACCAGCAGAGACGATTTTGCTGGAAAACAAAAAGAGGTAGGAAAGGTGGGAGCTGTAGCAGAAGGGCAGGTTTTACCAGAAACAGAGGAAGGGGCAGAGGGAAGGAAGGAAGGGATATTCCACTGAGGCGGGGAATCACGGGAGGCAGAGCAGGAATAGACCTGAACCCCAGCCTTGAACCCATCATTAATGGTTTGATCTTAAGTCACTTGACTTCTCTGAGCCTCAATTTACTCAACTGTAAAATGGAGAAAGAACATGTATGTCATTGAGTTATTAAGAGAATTAAATAATTTCTTCTGTCCCAACACAGAGTTAATCCTCAGTAGGTTGTAGCTGACATCAGATAGTACACCAAGGACCCAGGGATGGTGTCTTCTAAGCTAACCCAAGCATTCAACTCATTTTAAATACCAGAAGATATTTTCATTATCTGAACCAAATGGTTATAAACTCATTTGAATAACTAACTGAAAATTGTTTTGAATATTATATACGGATCCTTGGAAGATGAAATAAAATATCTTTATAACTATTTTTCAGGACTGGGATGCAGCAGGGAACAGATGAGGAACCCATTTTCCAACACTTTCCAAACATTACCAGGTAACCTGACACATCCTAAGATTTTAGAGATTGCTTCAGAGTCCTTATTAAAAGAGAATTTTGTTGGGCAAAAGTCACTTTCATCATCTTGGTTAGAAATGGACTTTTAGTAACCAATCTCGCCAGGGAGAACAGTTTAAAAAAATTTTTTTCAATCCTTCTGACTCTATACTCTAGTGAGTATGAATTTTAAGTCCATGAATCCTGCTCATGCTAATACTATGACGACTAATTATTATTATAGCTAACAGTCATTGAGCGCTTACTAAGTGCCAGGCTGGGCAGTTTCGTAAGTGTTTTTCATGTATTAACTCATGCAGTCGTCAGACATAGCTCTGAGATCGGCGCTATTATTAGCCCTATTTGACAAACAAGGAACTAAGGCACAGGGACGTGGAGAGACTGACCCTCTGTGGTCTCCCAGCTCCTAAATGGGGAGCTGGGACTCAGACCCAGGCATGCTCAGATCCATGCTGCGCCCACAGGACTGCCGCTAGCAGACCTAGCCCCACATCCTCTGTGAAAACTTAGCACATTGAGCTGAATATTCCTTTATTACAGGAAGATTACCACCCAGTCCATTTTTCTCATCGAGGAACTTATTTGCATAAATTGATTAGATTTATTGCTACATGCAAGGTATTAAAAATAACATTGCTCTGTTTTCATGATTTCATGTTGTCATTTTTCTATTTTTCTGCTTCCTTTTTCATTTACAGAAGTGTTCTTCCTTTTGTACTTAAAGGGAACCTGTAAAGTTTTCTTCTGAAGCAAACTAATTTAAGTAAAAAAAAAATCTGCTTCCAGCCAAGTGATAAAGCATTCAGTGTAACCCCAGTGTGCATGGCATGGTCAAAGCAGGCTAGTGGACCTGAGGCTTGCTGGCCATAGGCCACAGCCGTCTCTGGTCAGCGAGCTGACATTTGCCTGGACAAGTACCCTGGAGGCTGGGGTACCAGAGGCAAACTCACCCCCAGCTGACCTCATGATCCTTTGGGAGGCCAGTCTCACGTATCACATTCCTAGTCACCTTGTTCCCGACTCTTGTTGGAAAATTTAATGCAGCCAGAAAGAACTATGACCCCTTCTACAGATAAACATGCCCATGCTTTAATTATTAACTGTTTAATATTTTTATTAAAAATATTTATTTTAATACTGCTCCAAAAGGGTGAACATTTTTTAGGTATTGCCCCCCAGCTGATTTCTTGTCTAACGCTGCCAAGAACAAGAAAAAAGAAAATAAAATTGAAGAAGGTATCAGATTCAAGAAACATCATATTTAATAGCCCTTTTATTTAAATCTTGCCCTTGTCACTGACATTGCACTTTTCTCATTTTTCAAAATTGCATGTTGGAAGAAAACAAGAAAAGGGGCCATAGTGTGGCCTGGGAAACGGGTGTTTACTGCCTAGAGGAACCAGAAGTTCTTAGGAACCTGGTTGCAGTAAGAAATGACAGCTCAGCATACAGAAGGGGAAAAAAAAAACCACGACAGAAGCAGCAGAGCAAGAACAAAACAGTTTAAGAGATCTGGCCAGAACCGGTCTGCACGAATTCCTGTCCCGCCTTCCTCCTCCACTCTCCCTCAGGCGGTAGCGACCTCGCGTTCCCTGGAAAACCCGACCGGCCTCGGTCTCAGACTCCCTCCCGGCGCGCTGTGCACGCGCCCTGTGCACGCGCGCTGTGCATTTCACCGCACCCGCCGAAGGCGGACCACGTGTGCGCGAGGGTGGGGAGACAGCTCCGCGGGCTGGCCCTCGCCTCTGAAGAAAACAAGCGGAGGCAGGGAGGAAAACAAACTGTTCCCTGCAATCTGATCACCTCCGTGCAAGCCTCTGGGTTACACACCCCGGGACGCCGAGGCCCAGAGGCGAAGCTGATTAGAGCGGGCAGGAATACCGAGCGTGGTGACTGTTCCCGGGCAGATTAGAAACACATTGCTGCAGAAGAGGAGGTGGGGGGCAGGGGGCCCGGAGTTTGCAGGGCAGGAGGACTGGAGGGAATGGGGCTGGGGCCAGCGAGGGAGCGAGCGGGGAGGGGGCTGAAGGCCGCCGTGTAGCACTGTTTGTGAGCTGAGATTCCAGCTCCCGGGGTGGCCCCTGGCAGCTGCCCAGGCCTTACAGTGAGAAATCTGGAACAACGAAGGCGCAGGGACAAAAGGGTCTCCGGCCAGAGGGGCTACAGGCTTTGTGGGGCCAGGAGCACTGCAGTTCTGCCGGGCACCGAGCAACCCGGGTGTGAGTCTGGAGGCAGACGTTAGGAGGAAAACTAACCTTTACTGGGTGCAGGGCACTATGCTAGGCTCTTTTTTACGTATTTCACCCAGTGTGGGATCACAGTATGGAATTCTCAACAAACAGCCCCCTCCCCACCCCCAACCCCCCACCAGGGTGCCGACACCCTGGAGTTCCCCGGTATCACATCAGGGCAGTTGTTTGAAACAGTAACTAGAGGCCTGCTGGGAATTTTGTCACTATGAAGCCAGAACAGCATGCCCCCCGTTAGCTTCCAGCTCGGGCCAGGACACTCAACACTGTGAGGACCAAAGTATGTCTTCATGCCCTCGCCTCTGGGCCGCCACCCATGGAACTGCTGGACCCTCAGCCCCTCAGATCCCCGCTTCCCTTGTGGGAGCCTCGCCACGGCTGCGCCGCCGCTCAAGTGCTCTACTCTAGCGCCACCTGCTGGCCTCGGCTGCTAATCCGTGGCTGACTTGGCCGAGAATTCCTGGTTTATAGCAGCTAAACGCATGCCACCTAGCTCCGCTTTGTGAGGCAGGCAGGTCCTTTCGCTCTGCCATTTATCTCCACGTCGTTATCACTCTTTCCACATTACCATAGCCTTTGCCGGTTCTCTGCTGCTTCCTCGCACTAAGGCACCTCCAGTGTTATTTTCATGGGACCCTAAATTGGGGAGATCTTACTCCCATTCTTCCAATTTTGCCACTGGGCCAAGTTTTTCATTTGAATGCTTTTCAGTGTTCTAGGGAATCCTTTTCTCCCTCCCCCTCCAAGGGTTTGGGACAGGGGCGTATTTCTGAGTGATTTCACTCTATGGGAGTGGTACAATGTTGTACCCCATCTGAATTTGTCCCTCCCACCAAGACTCAATCAGCGTCTACGTCTGGGGACCGAGACTGGGCACAGCAGCTCTGTTTAGTCCCAGGGTGAGTCCCCAGACCACCCCGAAGCCCTCTCTGAGAACACAGGTGAGACTTTGCTCCAGTTTTGACCAGGAGTCTCAGTCTGGTGTCTGATTCCCATCCATGAAGCCTGACCAAGCATAATGGGAAAATCAGCCTTATGAGCAATGGACATGGAGGCCAAGCTTGAACAAGAAGGGAGTTTTTCCAGAGAAGCCGCCACAGATGCACTGTGCAGGGTGAATGCCTGCTGCAAAACAGGAGGACGGCCAAGGTCAGAACCAGAGAGGCAGGGTCAGGCCAGAGATGACCCTTGGAGGAGAAGAGGCATGAGGGTGGGTGTGAGGAGGCCAGATGGGATCTGGGAGGAGACTGTAAAGAAACCCAAGACAAGGATGTTGGGATTCTTATCAGGGGCCTGCTGCGGGGCATGTGTTCAGGTGGGCAAGGCGAAAGCTTGCAGAGCTGGCCCAGATCCACAGGGCTGAACACTCTCCAAATGTCTGGTTACTGTTCCTTCAAGGAGCCCTATCAAGATCTTGTGTAAACAGGACTCCCAACCAGCCACCCTGGTGACACGGTGCCCACAGTGGACATACAGCACAGGTATCTCTGGGGCCTTTGTCACACTGATGCAGTAGGCTGAGCACAGGGCCTTCATTTATATAGTGCTTCATTCAAATGTTAATTTGTTTTTTTAAAAATCGTTTATTCATTTTCATTCAACTGTCTACAGATGTGCTATGTGCAGTGCTGGGTGATGGAGCAGAAGGCAAGTAAGATACGGTCTTGACTATAGTAACTGACAGTTTGGGGGCAGAAACATACCCAGGGCAAGCATCGCATCTTCAACTCCCAACGGTTTCACAGTAACCCCGTGAGGTACCCAGGGCAGGCGTCACTGTGGTCACTCAGCAAGAGTGGCTGCCTTTCTGAGACTCAGTTTTCTCTTCTATGTAGTGGTACTTTGGGAACGTTAAAGCCAATGCTGTCCGTCAAGTGCTTAGCATCGTGCCTGGCATATAGTAACTGCCTTATAAATGTTCACTCTATGATGAGTGTGGTAAATTTGAAGTTCAGAAGAGAGAAATAATTGGCCCAGCGTTATCCGCTAATGATGGGAAAGTGTGGACTCAACACCTGGATCTTCTGATTCAAAATTCAGTGTTTTTCCCTTTACTCTTTACTGCCCAATAAGATGCTGTCTTAGAGACAGACACAGCAGCTGGGTAGTTAAATGCTTTTAATCACTTTTCTACTGTATAGTTGATGTCAAAAACTCTGATTTAGGAGACAGAGAGGCAAATGACTGTCGGTGCACCAGGTATCCACCAGAGCTGTGACTCTTCCACGCACCAGACTTGCACCTGAATCAGAGATCACGTGACATTTAGAGGCATGAAAGGCAGCTGTGGATTCAACACACAGAAGGTGGATTCTCCTCTGTTCAAGCTAGTTGGGGTGGGTGTCAGTTTGGAGGAGAAATTCCCCAGATGCGTGGGAGCACAGCCCCCAGAGATTCATACTCAGTAAATCCCCCTTGAGACACAGGGATCTGCTGTGTCTCTAAGACTCTGATGATAAGCAGGTTTAGGAAGAACTGGGCTAGATACCTCTTAAGAGTCTCTGTTGTTCCAGGGCCTGGCTGCTCCATGAAAGGAAGGGTCTGTTTAGCTTAAAACGTGGCTGGGAATGAAAGGCAACCAAACCACAGAGGATGAAGGGCAGCAAGAAGCTGTGAACTCAGAGAAAGGACTTCAGGCCTGGCCCCAGGAAGGGCATTGCCAGGCCGAGCCCTCCGGTGGTGGGCCCCTCCTTGACCTGCTCACAGCTGCTGGCGAAAGACCCATTTTTGCAATAAAATAAGCAAAGAGTAGGTTTATCTATTTCTTCTAAGTTCTCAGTGAGGTCTGGATGGAGCTGATCTAGGCAACTCTCATTAGCAATTCAACAGGATCAACTGGGAACCAACACGCTGAGAGACCAGATGTCTCCACGTTAGCTCATTTCCAGAATTTGGCTTTGGGCTCCCTTATCCACCTGCACTGTCCCTTCAGCTCAATCTTTTGTCCGACGGTGAGGCAGCACACAAATTCCTTGAGCTTCGGCAGGTGAACAGATAGGTCCAGGCCAGGCCACGTGATGACCGCGCCAGGCCCTCGGTTTCAGGCTCCTGGTAAGTAAGCAGCAGCTGCAGGTGGTGTCTCCACCTCCAAGAATTTCTCCAGGTTCTACCTCCTGACCTCAGCTCCAACGCTTCCCCTCTCTGTGCTATTTGCCCTGAATCTCCTTCCTAGGTTCCCCTGGCCCAGGTCCTCTGCCTTGATGATGGCTCTCTGAAATGTTCTCCCAGGCTTAATTCCACTTCTCCCCTCCAACCCCTCCCCTCCCCTCCATGCCCTGCATCCCTCTGTGAGGTTCTCGGAGCCCCAGCACCACCAGTTTCCAGGACACAGCACCCCGCCCATGTCCAGCAACTCGGGCTCCTACTTGTCCAGAGCAGAGGACAAGGTTTGGTTTCCCCAGCTGGAGCAGGGGCTAGGTGTTTCTGAGAAGGCAGCACAGGCCCTGAGAGCCAAGAGGAACAAGAGCAAAATAAAAGAAACAGGCAGGGAAAGAACTGAGCCCTGGGTTTTCAGGTTGCCTCCCCTGACCAGCAGGCCTGGGTGCGTTTGACTGCCTTGAAGGGCCAGGAGCGAGGGGAGTCAATGGTTCTCAGCCCTGGTTGCACCTTAGAACCCCTGGGAGGGCTTCTAAAGAAAAACACCAATCTCCTGACTCCATCACAGAGCAGTTAAATCAGAATCTCTGGGCATAGTCCTGAAGTGTGTGTGTGTGTGTGTGTGTGTGTGTGTGCCCATGTGTGTGTGCGCATGTTTAAACCTTCCCGGAAAAGTGTGATGTGTAGCCAGGGTTAAAAACCCCAAGATGATGACTGAATCAGATCCCTTTGCCTCGTCATCATGTCTCTTGCCTTCCAGCGGCGCGTGGCCAGGTCCTTCCTGAAGCAGCTTGAAGCAATAGAGAGAGCCAAGGCTTTGGAGTTATACGTGAAGTCAGATCTTGGGCACATCACCAGCTAGTTGTGATCTTGGGCAGATCTTAACATTTTGGAGGTATTTTGAGAATTAAACAAGATGGGGTATTTCACACTCAGCATCTGGCAGGTTTATGACATGTCAGTTCCTTTCCCTGTTACCACACAATAGGTCCTCCCCTGGGTGCTGAGACAGTCCTCGAAGAGATGAGATATTCATCAGAGCCATTGCCTGTCGTCCTGTGGGAGCTGGGCGTGAGCTCAGACTGCCAGACCAGGAAGGCAGGCATGGCTCCTGGGCTCCCACGTTGTCCCAAAGTCTGCGGCACGGTCAGCTCTTCCTAACATCCAGTACCCTAGGAACAAATGCCGGGTTATCACTCTCTGCCCCACCGCCCCTCACACATTGTCCTAGTCCACATGTTTGGGATTCTGACCTGAGCTCCCTGTTGTTGGCTTCTCCCTTGTCGTCTCTCTTTAAGGAGAACTTCCTTGAGTGTCCAGCCTGGTACCTCACTTAGCTACAACCATCATCCCTCCCCGGGATGAGGGTCTGGACCTCACATCTCAGCCTTGGTTGGGTTTCTAGCCTATGATGGAAAATCTTCAGGATCACCTTCTGCCTACCTGGTAACCACAGGCTTCCAGACTTTGACTGGCTCCTCTCCCTGCCCACCTGCTGCAGCCCTGAGGCTGAAATGGCTGTGCTACCCACGACACCACTCCGGGAGCCCCCAGCTGCCCTTCCAGGACCAGCCTCAACTCCAGGGGATCAGTCCTCCTGCTCCCTCTCATCACGGGGGATCAGGCCCCTGCTTGGTCCAGGCAGACCTCTCCTCTCCTCCCAGCTCTGGACTTACCATTCTTCATTCCTGAGCCATCTCAAGCCACCACATCCTTTGTGCATTGTAAATACTTGAGGGCAAATTGTGGAGTTTGGAGAGAAAAGGAAAGTAGTGCATTAACGGCTGTCTGCCTAAAGGGATCCATAAGATTAATGTGGATGCTCAATTTCCTGCCACTTTGTATGGAATGACAAGGTGCCTTTAAGGTGTTATAGAAAATACCTAAAAATGTATTAACCTTTTCCAAAATTCAAATAAACCTTGAGTCTTCAGCAATGCTTCTAGTTTCTACATTAGTTCAAACAATCTAGATGGAGGAAAATGTCACATAAAGTCATAGTCTCTTTCTGGAATCACTTCTGCAACTTTCTCATTAAAGGCAGCAAACTCATGCTGGCATCGTATGGACAGTTTGAATTCCTTCTGTCACTTTCCCACACGAACAGATTGACTAATATGGCTTAGCAGTCTAGGGGGGCTTTCTAATGTAAAACTTCCAATGAAAGTTATTAGAATACAATCTATGGTCAGCTTTTGATGTTGTTCAGGTTTACAAGTGCTGAATCAGAATCTGAGGCTCCATCTGAGATGACATTGCGAGGGTGGAGGCCAAGGGCAGCAATTAGTCCTGCCATGTGCCAACTCTGATGTATCTATAAGGGTTTCCCAGAGCACTGTGCTAAAAGAAGTGGGGAGGCCCAGTCTGGGCTGAGTGAGAAAGAATGCAGTGATCGATTAGTGATGTCTGCCACGGGCAGGACCGCAGAGTACTTAACAGCATGGCTGTTGTGATCAGATGGAAATTCGAGTCCTGTCTCTGCCACTTAGCAGGGTGACCTTGGGCAAGTTACCTAATCACTTTCGGGTGTGTTTCGCACTAGTAAAATGCAGATAGATTACAGCACTTGCTTCATGGGATTATTATGAGGGTTGTTCGAGATAATTCACGCCAAGTGCTTAGCAATGTATGTGGCACAGAATACTCAATAAATATTAGCTGTTAATAGAATAAATGTTACAGGCAAAGGAGGGGTGAGGCAGCTTGGGCTCGGCGTATCTGCCATTCTAGCTTATATGCATGCTCATGGGGACTTGATTAAGACAACTTTTAAAGGCATTTGTAGACATCACTGGAACTTCATTGGTCCTCAGATATTAGCAAAAGGTTTTCAGTTGATATTAGTATTGTTTTATTCTTTGGATACATTTTTTCCTATTTAAATATTAAGTGGTATCTCACGATCACCTAGCAGGTATGTACAGGTCCGATGTGACCTTCTGATTGGATTCTAATTGTTTACAGGATGAAACAAAACATCAGCATGGGCTTAAAAAGATTTACCTCTGCCTGATTTTCCAGCCCCGTCTTCCACTTCTCTCCAGTACATCTCCTGAGCTCCAGCTGTACTAACCACTAATGTCCCAAATTCGCTGTATTCTTCTCTACCTTTGTGCCTCTGCACATGCTGTTCCCACCTAGGATGCCTTTCCCCGCGTTATCTGTCTATATAGTATTTGCTGGAATTGTTTACACATAATTGGAATTATTTCTTCCCTGAGTATTTCCAGTTCCCACAGTTCTGGGATTTGTAGGTGGTGTCAGCAGATTCAGGAGTTCCGACTTGCCCCAGGAGGGGAACATGGCAGTATAGAGAGGTTTGTTGGATGGGAAGGGACCTGGGGTCAGAGGGAGTGGAGAATCCTTGTGGTCACAGTCAGTGGTGAAGTACGCGGTCATTGGTGGCAGGAGACATTGAAACACCTTAAAAGACCACAACACATCGTCTAAGAACCCTCAGAACTACATTGCTGAGGCACGTTGTATTGTCTTGTTGGTTTTGTTCTTAGAATGTAAATGTGTGAATAGTGAATGCTGCTGCAGCTAAGCAGAATGGCTTCAGAATTCTAAAAATGTGCCAGATGGCAGTGCGAAGCACAACCAGCGCATTGAGAGCTCTTTTAATTAGGGGTTGGGAGGTAGTGAAGACAAGGGCTTTGGAGTCAGACTGATCCAGATCTGACACTTACTCTGCAACCTTGGGGATATCAATTCTCTTATAAGTAGAGCAGAGCCAGGGACGTCTACCTTGTAGGGCTGTTCTGCGGACTGAAAAACATATATGCAAATCACCTCAAGCATGTGAATGGGCTCAGTACGTAGAAGAGACTTAAGAAATGGAAGTTGTTCTTATATTGATTTGGGACTTACAACCTGGCACCCTTCTCTTTCAGCTCTACTTTCTTCCAAGAAAGAATTGAAAGCGTCTCATTATACACATCCCAGGAAGAGGACAGATGACTGACACCAAACCCTTCACATGCCCAAGGCGTGATTTTCAGCAGAGCCCCCTCCAATGTCAGAGGAAGGAAGTATTGTTTTACTATTAATCAGCATTATCTGACAACCAACTTATTTTGCCTGCGAGAGTCTACTTCCATTTATTTATTTGGCTGGTTTTATTTTAGTAAAGAGAATCCCTTATTCAAAGAAGATGCGTTATGTCACAGAAGTCAAGCCAGGGTCATTCATTCATTGATAGTTAGCGCTCTTCTAGAGTGTCCCGCGAGCCCACGTTTACTATTGCAGGAGCGCCTGGCCCACAGCGGCACCTCTCAAGAGCACTTTTTAAACTTTGGGTCTCCAAATCCACGTTAGTAGTGGAGCTGATATGCCTGAAATTAGGATGCACCCTCATGCCTGGTGCTCTCCGAGGCATTATCAGGTCAGTCCCTCAACAGCCTGCAGGTCCACACATGAAGCTGACCTGCTGGTGGCTTTCAAGGCAGACTTTATAAGCTCGAGAAGTAGGCTTGTCAATCATGTTACTGTGGTGAAAATGGCTTTGGGGGATGCTAAACAGAAGAAAAAAAGATGTTCCAGATTTTACAATACCTCCGCTGAATTAATGTCTAGCCATTCAGCCCCTCCCTTTCTCTAATAACCTCCTTGTGGTAGTTAAGCTCTGTAGAACACCATCTGTTCTCTTGCCTATAGTTCACAGCGGTCCTGCAACATCACTAAGGAAGGAGGAGAGACCATGGCCCACACGGGGCATGGGGAGCAGGGTGTTGGCAGCTCCTAGGACAGAACAACCCAAGTTCAGCTAAATAAAAGGCTCGAAGAGTCTTAAGCATCAGCTGAGAACAAAAGTAGCAAAACAAAATTGGGTTCAACTTCAAGGTTAACCAGGGAAAAGAAAGCACATACATAACAAAACCTTATAAGCCAACTGGCAAGTTTGACAGGAGCTAGGCAGTGCTTTGGAAACATTATACCAAAGCCAAGGGTGGGGTCAAGTCAGGCCTCCTGGTGGGTTACAGGGGAGGCTACTTCTCTGGCCAGATGGGAGACCAAGAGCTGAAGGTTGGTGGGACTCTGAAATTGACTGCATAGCCCAGGTCACTTTCTAAGTTATCCATGTGCTTCCTTCCACCTTAGTGTGAATTACACCCAGGCATGGCAACAAAACCCAGGATCGTAGTGCTGCGGCAAGCCCAGAGGCGGTAAGGGCTGTCTCACTAGTTCTTACTTAGCAAGCTGGACGCTGACTAGAGGAGATTGAAACAAGCCTTTCCCTTTGTCTTTTGGTAAAACGAGATTCTTACTGCAGTCTTGTTTTCTGAAGCTGCCTCTGGGGGTGGTGGGTGACACTCAGGATATTTGTTTAGTGTCAATAAGAAAATCGTTTCCTCATGCTCAGAATCAAAGAGTTTACTATCTCGTCCAGGAGCTAAAACTGGCCCACAAAGAAAAGCAGTGATTCTGTAAGGCAGAGTAGATTTGTGAGCTAAAAGGATGAGCTCTGTGAAGTTCCTGGAGGGGGAGCCCGGGGAGGGTTGGAGGTGATCAGGGAAGGCTTCTTGAGCAAGATGGGACATCTGCTAGTCTTGGGATAGAATGGGATAGATTTATGAATGGGGGACTCCATGCCAAGGGGAGAAAACACCAAGAGTAGGGACAGAGACAAAGGAATAAACAGAGCATCTTATGAAGAGTCATCTGGACTGGGATGGACCAGGGTATGGGATGGTAGGGAGTGAGGCTGAATGATAGAGTTCCTACTAACCCCAAAAGAAGATTATAAATGAGCCATGATAGGAAATGGGGAGCCACGGAGGTTTTGAGCAAAGAAGTGACATGAACGTCATTCTAAAAGATGACTGGCTTGTCCTGGCCTGCAGGGCAAATTGGAGGACACATAGACTAGACTCAGGGAAACTAGCCACTACATCTATAGTGTAAGATAGGGGTACAAAACATCAAGATCCTGAAGCAGGTTGTACCAGTACAGATGGAAAGGGAGCTACAGGTCTGGGACACATCTGAAATATTGAGCACCTGCCACCTGCTCATCTTGGCCTAAGTAGCCTTTGTTCATCCTTCAAAATGATAAAACACCAAACCGCTTTGTTCATGAAATATTGTGTCATATACATGTCTATATACCAATATTTATAGGTTTCTCGTGATTTACTTCATTTTCCAAATACTGTGATGCTTTAGATGAGGTTTAAACTACTGGGTGCATTTTGTAGGGTGGAATTATCAGAATACTTTATGGTTTTCAAATGACATCTCAAAACACCTTTGAAATCTTTCAATGCTCTGAATTTCACAACATGGTATATTATTCAGGCTCTTGCAGATTACGACAAAGAGTCATATGTAAATCACCTTAAGCAATGGAGGTTTGTTGTGGGAATTTATAGGGAAGTAAGGAGTGCTCAGCTGTCCCACAGTCACTGTGGGTCCCACAGCCTGGTCCAGAAGGTCTAGATTGGACCCAGGGTGGCCGTAAAGCTGTCTGACATGACTCAGGTTACTTAGTGGCTCCTGTGACCTGCCTTCTCTGTGAGCAGCTCGCATACTCCCTAAGAGCATCGTTGTCAATCATTGTCACTGTCCAATAGAAAGGACCATCGCTGGGTAGAGTTTCTCCCCATGGTACCACATAGTGGAGTGTTTTTCATCACAGTCATCCCACACTTGATTGCCATTGACTGGGGCTCCATTCCTATTGTAATGAGCTAGAACGGGCTCTCTCTCTCACCACAAATGACATAAACCACAGCCATTCAGACAGAAAGAAAACCTGGGGTCACCTTCCTGAACAGGAGTCTCTGCGGACACTCAGAGCTCCCTGTCTGTTTAGATGGCGTGGACAAGGATGGGGATGTGTGTACGGAAGCAGTAGAAGAAAGTATCTCTATCAGAGAGTCATGTAATAGCTTCCTGGGTGTCTAAACTTAAGAAGACAACTAGGTTTCAAACAGGTAGGTGCTTGTATGTATTTGAACTTATCACTAGCTTCGGCTCATATCAAAAAATTTCTCTCCTCCTTCACAGATGAGACAGGAAATACGGTCAGACACAGCACACCTGGGGAATACCAGAACTTTCCACATTTTATTGTGATCTTTATTGGAAATTAGATATCAGAGAAGGTCAACTGCCTTTTTTTTTTTTCTGGAGTCCAGAATTTGCCTAAACTCCTTTGCCCGAGGTTACTATCAGTGATTAACCGGGGACTGTCGTGACTTCCTACTTTACCCATTAGCTCCGAGATGACATGCCATGATTTCACCTCTTGTACTAGCTCTGACCTATCAGAGTGGTTCCTGGGATGTTTTGGGTTTCTCAAAAGGAAAGATAGGCAACCCTGGTTAGTGACAACTCCATGAGCACAGGAGGAAGGACAAGTAACCTATACGCGGTATTTGCCAACATTGTGCCCGCCTTACACTCTGCACAACTCTCCATAATGTGAACAATTCCTTACCCCCATCCTGGTTTGCTGCTCCTAACACGTGGAGACATCACTGATGCCCGACTTCTTTTTGCTTCTTCACGCCCACTCAAATGTACATCATCGATAAGGCCTTTCTGAAACCTCTCTCCCCTTTCCCATTTCTCCAGCTTTTTAGGGCCTGACCTGGTGCTGGTCAGTTTCTTGGGTTTTCAAAGCTGCTGTCATTTAGAGGGGGGTGGTGTAGTCCAGGAGATGCCAGTTAGGCACCCAGGAATTGTCCAAGTTGGCAGGTCCTTGGGGACCTGAGCTTCAGCCTTCCCCCAGGTCGTTTCAGTGCCCCGAATTGCACCCAGAGGGAAGTGATTTATATGAATTAGTCATAGGAGACAGACAGATAAATAATTACAGGAAAAAAATATATTGGCCTTCCAGAAAATTGTCGAATTCTTTGGTCTGCACACTTGTCCCTGGTGAGAAATCCCCAGGCAAGTCAGGACGTGATCAGAAGGAGGTTTGGTGAAACTGAAACCAAAGCAGGAAGTAGCTGTGGGGTCCAAAGAGAATGGAGCCACCATGGCTCCATTGCCACTTTCCCGGGGAGGTCTGGCTACGCGCTGTCTGTGCGCCACAGTTTGCTGGCCTTCAAGCTCTGATGAGCCTTTGTCAACATGCTCTTTGACAACATGGGTATCTATCACGTTACTACTATCACTCTGTTCAGTTGGTCCTGAACAA
The DNA here is from genome assembly GCF_009834535.1 of Camelus ferus. Classification (NCBI taxonomy): domain Eukaryota; kingdom Metazoa; phylum Chordata; class Mammalia; order Artiodactyla; family Camelidae; genus Camelus; species Camelus ferus. The sequence continues at coordinate 2,792,122 of NC_045716.1, forward strand.
CCTGCCTTTTAAATACTGAGAGTTGATTTCGTTAGCTGAGCCCTCTACGTTTGAGGGGCTCCTGCTCTCATGCCCGCCCAGCTGTTTAGCTACATTTACCACCTCCAGATTTCATTCTTTCTTTTCTCTTTTTTCCAGTTGGGTCCTCAACCCTACCTGGCATCTCTGCTGTTTCTTTTTAATTTTATTTATTTATTTTTTATTGAAGTGTAGTTGATTTACAATGTTAGTTTCAGGTGTACAACAAAGTGATGCAGTTATACGTATGCATACATATGTATTTTCTTCAGATTCTTTTCCATTATGTGTTATTATAAGAAACTGAATCTAGTTTCCTGTGCTATACAGTAGGTCCTTGTTGTTTACCTCTTTTATACATAGTAATGTGTGTTTGTTAATCCCAAACTCCTAATTTATCCCTTCCCCACCCTTTCCCATTTGGTAACCATAGTTTTTCTATGTCTGTGCATCTGTTTTCGATTTGTATTACCTTCAGATTTGTAACCAATCCATTTGCCTGGAAAAACCTTTCATCATCTAACAATATCTCATCTTTGATGGGCCTCGGCTGACAAAACCCTTCCACAGGCAGTGTCTCCCAGAGCCCTCACCGCGGGCTGGTGCAGCAGCTAAAGCCTGGATTCCCACGTGAGGGAGGATGCTGAGGTGCGGAGAGAAGTTATGCAAATTCCTGCAGCAAACTTGTCCCAGTGCAGGACCGGGGACCACGTCTCCCAACTTGGGGGCCCATGTTTTCTCTGCCACTCACCCTCCCCGGCTCTCTTCTTGCTAAGGAAGCTCATAAACGTTCCCAATCCCTGCCCGCAGAGTAGAATGAAGTTCCTAACGGTGGGTGGCTGTTCAGGCCCCCACGCTGTGCCAGACTTCCCACTCCCGACCCCCCAGGCTTTTCATTCTGCTCAGTTTCGTGGACCCTGCTCCCATTTCCACTCGCACCCGTGCTTCAGCTCGTGTTCTGGCAGCTGCTGAGCAGAGAGAAAATGAGTTCAGAGTGTACTTCTGGGTCCCCTCTGCGTGCTCTTCCCCAGGCGACACAGGGTATCAGTTTGGCGGGTCACCTTCTGCTGGCACTGGGCTCAGGACCTGGAGATGGCGAGGGGTGGGGCAGGGACAGCTGGCTGAACACTGAAAATGTTCAATGCGTGTTTGATTCTCGTCTTCATTCAGGGCTCCTCATTACGCCCCAGATGCAGCTCGGAGGACCTGCTGTTCATTTTGAGTTGGCAAGATCCAAAGCCCCATTAGCGGGAAGGCGCACCAGCGGGACTCCAGGGAGAGGAAGAAGGCTGAAAGGACTGGAGTTTCTGGCCCAATTTTTAAAGAAAAGAAGAGAATGAGAGACCCATAAAACTCAGAAACACTCTCTTCCCTGGGCTCATTCACATGGAAATGCAAGTCCGCTGATTGTGGACAGGGAAGGGATGACCTAGGAGCAGGGGTCAGGGTGACCCCCAGCTCCTCCGCTCCAGCCCCCTGTGCCAGCAGGACTCCCCTCCTGAGCCAGCAGTGCCCAATGGGAAGACTTTAGTGGCACATCTTTGGACACTTGGCACGAAGAACGTTGTGTATTCCAATTACTAAACTAATAAGCACACAAGACCCCAAACAGCCCTTCACCGTGCAGGCACTCCCATGTGTTGGGTGCTGGGAAAACACCTCATCAAGCACAGGAAGGCTTTTTGGTTGCTGTATTGAGTATATGGAGCAGAAAAAAGATAGCAGTAATGACGCTGGCAGTGGCTGTCAGAGGTTCCTCCGAGGGCTGTGTGTGCTGGGTACGAGGCTTGCACCTAGTGGGTGTCAGGATTAATGCAGGGAAAGGAATCTGTGGATCCTGTTCCTTGAAACTTAAAGAAACAGTACAAAAACAAAGTCTCCAAAATTTTGCAAAATTTGCAAAAAGTCAGTTTTGCAAACTGACTGCTTGATGACAGACATAGAGAGCAGCACCGCCTTTGTTTTATTCACTCTGGTTGTTAACTTACCTGTAAGAATGCCACCCTGAGCCTAGCATTACAAATGGCGCATGGGGAGATGCTAGCCCTGGTTCCTGCAGCACAACCTCCACCTTCATTCAGTGGATTCTCAGCTCATCCTCAAGGCCACTCGGGGAAGCGGGCAGAGTAGTGTTAATCTGTCCATTTCACAAGTGAGGAAATTGAGTCTCTGCATGTAAGTGGTCTGCCTATGATCAGCAGAATTAAGACTCCAACTCAGACTTTCTGACCAACTGCAGTACTTTTTCCAGGAATCTAATTTCTAGAAAGATCCCAAGCTAATCCATGGGGTTCGGATTGAGAAGGGGCATCAAATTTGGGACTATGAATAGCTCTGTTTGGTGACAAGGTTCATGACACAGGCCTCCTGAAGAGCCACCAAGTCCTAGACTTTCTTTAAGAGACCTGAGCTAAGGCTCTCATCTCAGGGAGCATCCTAATATTAATACCACCAAGAAAGTTACATTGTGCCCTTCAGTTTACAAAGGTGACTTCCCTCCACGGCTTCATGTTCTGCTGTCCAGCTAGCATCTGGGTTTCACTTCCTCTTGTTGATCACTTCCTCTTCTTTCTATGAATGCTGACCTTTTCTTTTCTGTCCTTGGGTTTGTTTATTGCCCTTCTTGCTGCCTTCTTCACCATGCTGTCTGAGGATGCTTGTTGTCAGAGGCCAGAAAATTCATGTGCCTTGGAGGAAAGAAAATAGTGAAAGCCCTTCAGTGAAGTCACAAACATGTGGGTGTCCTGCAAGCCCCAGAACGTCTCACCACATCTCAGATGATGTCTCTGGAGTGCACTGACCCATCAGATCAGAAGGGTGCTGTAGAGTTGCACCAGCCGGCATGCGATGTCAGCCTTCTAGAGCTCTGCTTAGAGAACAGAGGGCTTTGAGACGAGATGGACTCATTTTACAAGTGGGAAGTGATTTCCCCAAAGTTGCATGGCTAGTCCGTGGCAAAACAGAGGCGCATTTCTACTTGTGCTATTGTCTTTTTTCATATAATTTGTAAGATTGAAGGACTGGGAGGAATATCCAGCAACTTTTTAAGTGAAAAAACAAGTCATACGAGTCCACGTTTCTTTCCCACGTAGTTTTTCTGAAGGCTCTATGGCTGAGCTAAAAGGCTCTTGCCAAGAAGTGCTTGAGGGGAAGATCTTACAGAAAAAGCCTGTTCGATCCCCTCCCGGACTATCTTAGTCTTTCCATCCTTTCCTTTAAGGCATTAGTAGGAAGTAGGAAATGTGATTTTATAATCCTCAATGCAAAGGCACTCTCATGACCTCCCCTTCTAAGTGAAGTAAGCCAGAAAGAGAAAGAAAAATACCATATGAGGAATCGAAAAAAGAAAAACAAAACATGAATACAAAACAGAAACAGACTCACAGACATAGAATACAAACCTGTGGTTGCCAAGGGGGCGGGGGGTGGGAAGGGACAGACTGGGATTTTAAAATGCTGAACAGATAAACAAGATTATACTGTATAGCACAGGGAAATATATACAAGATCTTGTGGTAGCTCATAGTGAAAAAAAATGTGACAATGAATATATATATGTTCATGTATAACTGAAAAATTGTGCTCTACACTAGAATTTGACACAACATTGTAAAATGACTATCACTCAATAAAAAAAAAAAGAAAAAGAAAATAGGATTTTCCATCTGGGATGCCTCTGGTGGAAGGTGTTTTGCAATCTTTAACTTGAATCCTAGATTACAAAAAAACAGCAGCTAGATAAAAATGCCCCTGGACAACACTCCTCTGTAAAGAAAAACTTACTGCGAAGCCCTGTGTCTTTGCCCACCTCTGAGCAGCTTAAAGGACTTGCTCACCTCTGTTTTCCCTGACAGTGACCTTATTTCCTAATTTCAAACCTGAGACTCCAGTCCTGGCAAAGGCTTGCTTTATATTATCAGTTAACTTACAAAGAAAGTCTTATAAAGGTGTAAAAATGAAAGTGCATTTAATCATGTTCTCAGCTAAACATAGGTATGAAAAACAAAACATGAAGTCAAGATGCTTTTCATGGGGAGAATCATGAAGATGCTAGTTTAGTTTTTTAAAATGTATTAACATTTTTAGATGTATTTGGTTAATTTCTTTTTTAAGTAACTTTTTTCTTATTATAAAACTTAATAGATATTCATTGTGGAATACTTACGGAATACAGATAGGCACAAACCATGAAATTCTAAAACTTTATGATCTCACGCACTCAAGATAACCAGTGTTTGGTAACTTGGTTTATTTTCCTTCCAGACCTACACACATACTATGTAAGCACATGCACACACACAGACACACACCCCCCCCACTGGATTACATTGTACAAATAGCCTATATATTTTTCCATTTAACATTCCAATAAATATTTACTGACAACATTATTTCAATGACGGCGCTGTATCCCTTTGTATGGTATTCTATTATTTAATTCATCCATCCCATAGCATTTGGCTATTTTAAAGCCACAGTAAACATCTTTGGAATTAATTAATCATTCCAGAGGTCTCTCAATATTTGAAGCACTGTTTTCCTAAAATGCTTCTTTCTAACACATTTATGTTCAGTAGTAGAGAAGGAGAGAAGGTAAAAAAAAAAAAAAAAACCGTTAAAGACTTGCAAACCATCATGCTCCAAATACCTTAGAGGGTGACGGAAATGAGTCAGACTGCTAGAAATTCAATGTTAGTCGTCAAGACCGACATCATCCACACGAGTGGTATCTCTTCAGGTGTTAACTGCTCAGCTGGGGTGAGGGAACTGTTAACAAGCTGTTGCAAGAAGGAAATCGCTCCTCTCGGATGGTGAGAAGACCAGACCGACAGCCCTCACAGCACACAACCGGCAGCACCCTCTCCCTGTAACTACCCACGGAGCCCATCTTGCATGTATTTTTCCCTTTTGTGTTGACCTGCACTAGAGAACAAACATGACTGAGAGTGAGGAATTGCACATGATCGGTCCTGGGTTCCATGACCCACGTCCTCCATGCTACCCACGTGCCTCAGGGCTGGCCCCGGCGCGGCATTGGTAGACAGAGGGAGGAGGGCTGATGAAGACGTGCCGTCCCTGGGAGGCTGGTGCGAGCTGTCCTGGTGCAAGTCAGCAGAGGCACATTCCCTTTGTCGCGTGAGACGAGATTAACGCCGTTGGTTTCAGCGCCATTCGTCAGTCATCAAAATTACGAGCCGGATAACTTCCTTGAGTGACACGTGTCATAGCCCAAGGACCACAAAGTTTCCTTTAGCAAGTCTGGCAATGATACTTTACTACTAGTAATGGAAATCATGGACAGTCACCAGGTTTTGAACAAATATCCCCAAATTTCTTATCCTAAGCATCTGACTGCAAAGACCAAAACAACCCCCTCTGCAACCCGACTTTTCAATTTCTCATCCCGATTTAAATGCACGCATTTATGGGAAATGGCCACTTCCACGTGAGTTCGTACGGGCTACTTTGGAGCAGTTTTGGTTTTCCACTATAGCCTCTTTCCTCCATAAAATGTCTTACTGAATGATTGTTATAGATGCCTGGCTTTGGCTGCTGGTGAGAACTACCAAAGGCTACAATCCGCCCCTCTGTCTCTTCTGCCTGCGGGCCTGGACAGCAGCCCTTCTCCCCTCGGCCGGCCTCCTGGGATACAGAGTCTGCATTCCGTTCCCAGCACAGGGCCTGCCCCAGGGAGGGGACCTCCTCGCAGAGCGCTCCTTCCCCCAGCCCCTGAAGTCTGTGTGCTGAGATAAAGTAAGCCTGTGCTCCCTCCCCTTTGCCAGGCACGTTTATCACCAGGCAAGGCAAATATCATTGGAATGTTTCAACGTGCTGCTAACCAAATTCCAGTGCAGTCCCAGCGCCTTGGTTGAGCGTTGAAGCACTCACCAGTCCTGGCACTGGCAAGTCCTTGAAGGAGGTCAGCAGCTTTGATGGGGATAAATATCAGCTTGCCCTTTTACATTGAGCGTGTCAAGCTGACCTACAAAGATACAAGCACCATGAGGGCTGTAATTTTTGTTTGTTTTGTTCTCTAATGCATCCACCTAATACACCAGAACAGCACCTAAGGAGTTCCAAGGCCATAGTTGCTACTCGATAAATGATTTTTTTAAATTGAGTTAAATTTCCTTACAGTGAACAACTTGTTCTTGAACTTCATACGAGGGTAGTCATTTAGGATGTATCCTTTTACAGTGTCAGAGTTTTAAATTCAACACATTTTAGAGATTTATCCATGTTTGCATGTATTAGTAGTTTGTTCCTTTTATGGCAGTGTAGTATTCCATGCATAAATATTCCACAATTTGTTTATCCATTCTCTTGTTGATGGATGTTTGCTTGTTTCCAGTTTGGGGCTACTATGAATAAAGCTTCCAACACATTCTTGTATAAGCCTTTTTGTGGATGTATGTTTTTATTTCTCTTAGGTAAATAAATATTCAGGAGTGAAGTTGCCAGATTATAAGGTAGAGGTAACTTTGTAAGATCTTGCCAAACAAGCATTAAATATTTATTGAGTCCTTTGAAATGTATACTGGCAAGTTGTTCTTTCAATTTGAAATACCCTTTCCCTTTCTCCAACCAGTATCATAAAATTCATTTTTCAAGTTTTTGCCACATAAGGATTTCCTCAATTGTCACAATATGTATTCAACAAGTTCAATGTTTAACAGATATTCATTGCACGTCTACTAGGTACCTTGTATTTTATTGTTTCTGGGGCTTCAGAGATGGAAATCAGTGTTTGTTCCCGAGAAGCTCACAGTCTAGTGGGGAAGATAGCTGTTACGGAGGGCAGTGAAGTGTGCATAGGGCTCTAAGAAGCTGCAAAGAGGAAACATAACTCGGTTTTAAAGGGGGAGAGTATAGCTCAGTGGTAGAGCGCATGACTAGCATGCTCAAGGTCCTGGGTTCAATCCCCAGTACCTCCATTTAAAGTAAATAAATAAATAACCTAAATACCTCTCCCCGCAAAAAAACAAACCAAAACAAAACAATTATTAAAAAAAACAAACTCGGTCTGAGAGGTATTTCTAGGACGGGATGCCTCAGCTGAATTTAGTAGTTTGTGGACAAAGAACAGGACAGTCTAGGCAAAGGAATCTGCGAGTACAAAGAGAGATGAAGTCGAGAACAAGCTTCATATGAAGACGAGTGGGTCCCTGTGGCTGGAGCACTGGGCATGACGGTGCATCAGGGGAGGCAACACGGAGGCTGCGGGGGCTGGGAAACAGCCAAGGCCTGGATCACAGAAGGCCTTGAATGTCATGTGGAGGCATCCGGACTTTAACTGCAGATCAGTGGGGCACTACTGAACGGTCTGAAGCGGGGGTGGCATCATGGAATTAACCGCCTCTCCTGCTTCTCCACAGCAACTGTCTTACCACATTTTTGTTTGCGTGTTTGTTTCACCACTTGTTTCAGCCTGCCTCTTGCTGCCGTGGTTTGTACATGTGTCTCCTCTCCACCTGGCCCACAAGGCAAGCCTTGTCTTGGCGATCTCCATGACCCCAAAGTACCTGGCAGTGGGTGTGTATACAGTAGGCACACGTGCTTTGTCTGTGTTCGATGCCTAGGGTGGAGCCACAAATTTCTAGAGACCCCTTGGGGCTGCGAGACTGGGGTTTCAGGAGGATGCTGGTCTTCACTGCGGCACAGAGCCCACTCAAGTGGATCCAAGGGAAAAGTGCTGAACTCCAGGACGGAAGAAAGTGGGGCGGGTGGAATCAGACAAAACAGAACCCTCAGCGGTTCCTACCATAACCCCATCTACCTCCCACCCAGAATCCCACTGAGGTATTTTGGGGCTGTTCTGCAGCAAAAAAAAAAAACACACAAAAAAAACCTGGTCGCTTTTCTGAAGCCTTCTGGAATTTCCATCGAGCGAACAGATGGCATTGTTTTCATACGAAGAGCAAAAGAATCTCATGTCCTCAAACACTGGAAGCTTCAGAAAAAACACACAGAGCCTGGGTAGCAATTACAATGGGGAAGGAACATGCTATGTCAACAGAGAGCTAGACTTTGTACAACATAGGGACCCAGTTGGTTCCTTGGTCGGTAATGTGGACTCTGCAGGGAGTGTCGGGGTTGAGGGCGTGTGCTCACTGACGTGGTGCTAAAACCAGCTGCAGGCCAGGCTAAGGTCTTATCTGTGGTTCTCTGTCTCTCTCTCTCTCAAGTTCCTATTATGTGCTTGGCCCTGAGAATCCAGAGGTAAAAAGAGACAGTCCCTGATCTCAGAGTCTGTTGGCATAGTGGTGGAGACAGACTCATAAAGGGTTTGCACGAAAAAAATGAGAACAGAAAGTAGAAGCCTCTACCCAGCCTGGAGAGATCAGAGGCGGTTCCTGGGGGAGGTGATAGCAAAGCTGAGTCTTATGAGTTGACTGGGAGCTGGCCAGGAGGGGTGGTAATGAGGCAAAGTGAAGGGCAAGCTGGAGGGCACTCCAGACTGAAGGGACAGCGTGAGCAAGGGCATGGAGGTCCCAGTAGGAAAGTGGATTCCAGGATGTTACACAGGCAGTGCGGTGCGGCTGGACAGTGGCCCCAAATGAAGCTAGAGATGCAAGCTGGGGATGAGAAATATCTAAATATAAGGAACTATCTGGGCACAACAACATTACACAAGTTCATGCAAATTACTGGCAAAACAAGGTGCACCCTATCAGGAAATCGCTCATAAGGTTGAGAGTCTGGGAATGTTTGGTAACAGAACCCTACTGCCAAGAGCAACAGGTTGCACAAGGAAGGAGTCGTTTATTCATTTAATCTAAACATACAGATAGAGCATGTGCTCAGTGCCAGGCACTGGAAACCCTGGATACTATATTCCTGATATTCCTGACGAAATGATTGGCACTTGTTATTCTGCCGAAGGAGGACTCCATAGATAGTTGTTCAATGAATCAATGATCAGTTTGGGCCCCTGCCCTATGAGTCCACAGTCTATTGGGTGAATCAGAGAGGTAAGCAGACAATTATGATACAAAATGATTACAGTTGCTGGTGGGAATGTAGTTTGGTGCAGCCATTATGGAAAATAGTATGGAGATTCCTCAAAAAAATAGACTTACCATATGATCCGGCAATCCCACTCCTGGGCATATATCCAGAGGGAACTCTAATTTGAAATGATACATGCACCCCAATATTCATAGCAGCACTATAAACAATAGCCAAGACTGGATAAAGAAGCTGTGGTATATTTATATAATGGAATACTATGCAGCAATAAAAAAGAATAACATAATACCATTTGCAGCAACATGGATGGACCTGGAATTAGGATTGTTGTTCTAAGTGAAATAAGCCAGACAGGGAAAGAAAAATGCCATATGATATCACTCATATATGGAACCTTAAAAAAAAAGAAAGAAAGAAAGAAAAGGAAAAGAGGACACTAATGAACTCATCTACAAAACAGAAACAGACTCGCAGACACAGCAAACAATCTTACAGTTACCAAGGAAAGGGGGTGGGAAGGGATAAATTTGGAAGTTTGAGATTTGCAAATGTTAACCACTATATATAAAAATAGATTAAAAAAACAAATTTCTTCTGTATAGCACAGGGGAACTATATCCAGTATCTTGTAATAACCTGTAATGAAAAAGAATACTAGAACAAATATATGCATGTATATGCATGACTGGGACATTATGCTCTACACCAGAAATTGACACATTGTAACTGATTATATATATATCAATAAAAACTTTTTTTAATTAAAAAAAAAAAGATAGAGCAGGGAATTCATCCTAAAGATGTCTGCAAGAGCCAGAAAAGTAAAATAAGTAAATGAAGAGACCTCCAGGTGAGAGACAATAGGGCCTAGTGGGGACCACAGCCAGTAAGGGGTAGGTGCTCATTCTCAAGGGGGTAGTTGCTACTCAACTCCAGGCAAATTAAGATTGAAAGAAGCCGGAAATTTGTGTTTTTATCAAGTGAAACATTACTGTATAGCTTGGTTGCTCCCATACTCAGGGTGATGGCATGATCAGCCTCGTACCTACATGGAGGTGACGGCATAGACAGAGAGACATTGGTTTGCAAGACACAAGGCCTGAATGCCTGCCTTACTGGCTGAACATGGCATGGGACACAGCGACCTGCATGATCAGAGGGTGACACCATAGTCCTCACAGCCACGGGGGTAAACAGGTGCTAGCAGTGACCCCAGCCTCTCAGCAGCCCACCAGGCTCATGTGCACCTGGTGAGGGCCTGACTTGAGGTCACTTGCTGGCCTCCTTAGGCCAGGACCAGGCTCTGCTGCAGCTCCTCCCCCAGAGATGACCTGTGTGGCAGTTGCTAATTCTTTGCCCGTAGGGATCTGTTTGGAGCTGTTTGTTCTGCAGAAGGAAACAGAAGATTGCAGTGTGTCAGAATCCCGCTCCTCCTCCCGCACGGCTGCCTCCCCCACCACATAAAAGCTGCTGAACAGAGAAATCAAAGATGATTATACGCTGCTGGAAACCCGCGTGCTTCCGCCTGGCTGCGTCCCCCTGCCAAACTGTTATGTAAGGCACGGCTCCACTCAGGCCTGGAACCAGACAGAGATGCCATTGACAGGCCGTCCGTGACCTGCTCGTCACCCGCAGCCGTCCCTGGATCCTGTCCCACCTGGAGCAAACCTGCCCCGGGGAGGGGAAGGCCACAGCACAGACTGACACACTGCTTTTACACTGGTCTGGGGATTTCCCTCTCTTACTTCCCAGCCAGTTCAGAGGTGTGGGTGGGTCAGGACTAGGAGTTTACTTTGGCTGGATTCCCAGTGACTAAGACATTTGATACTGGAAGACTCCATTTGACAATCTAGTGGAGTTGAGTGTTTTTCCCCCTCTGAAGTGAGTAAGTCACTTTGGGTGTTTGGCTACCAAGGCCGAACAAGTGAGTTCTGGAGCCCGAGGTGACGTCCAGGTCAGACCGCACTGCTCTGATGGCCAGTACTTATTTCTATTTAGGGATTCTGGGCATGTTCCCCAGCCCTAAACCACCCAGATGGACTTAGAAGAGCTTTTCCTTTGATGTGTGTAAATGAGCTGAATTCTCAGGCTTTCTACTTGTTTTCTTTCTGCATCACAGGGTTACAAATACTCAATGGCTCCTGCAGCAAGTGCACCAAAGGTTTTAAATGTTAATTACAACTTTGGGGCACGGCTGTAATTACATCTGAAACGAGCTCCCAGCTATTTACTGGTGACAATGTTCAGGAGTTTATATATTCGTATCTACCCAACACTTCGATTCCATGCCTCTCCATTTTGCAGTCTTAGCTGACCATACCCCACGTGAGAAGCTCAAATCCCAAGTAGAAAGACCTGAACTTTGGAGTCAGATTAAGAGTCTGTGTTGGAGGCACAGCTTGGTCATTCAGAGTCTATGTGTTCTTGTCCTGTAGCCTAAACCTTGCCAAGACCCTGGATCTACTGGTTCCCCGTAATTTTCATGCATCACTTTAGAAAAGCACAAGGCTTCTAAGGTCCAATTCTGCCTTTGAAGAGTGGCTGACCATGCCCACCTCTCGCCTGCCCCTTCATGGCAGGTGAGCAGGTCCAACGTGTAGAACCCTCCATCGGTTGGTGAGATTGCCCTGGGAGTGAAAAGTAGGACTGAAATCTCAGGTTCGGTTCCCCCTCCCGGCCCTCATCTCTTTTCCTATTCACCCTGGAGGGAGCTCCTCACACGCCAAGGGGCCAGGGTGGTGGTTCAACTCTTTCTCACTCTTGACTAGGTTCGAGGTCTTACAGTTGGTGCAGATAACTCCTTCCAGGAAGACGGCCAGCAACTTCATACTCCTTGCATTTTTGGAAAAGCTCAAACCAAAGAAGGGATTGCCTTTTCTAGATCCCAACCCACAGAAGGACTAGTCAGTAGGCCCCTGAATCCTCATAAGAGAAGGGGTTTATGGGGTCACTGCATAAGCTCCACGGCAGGAAGAGAGAGCAAACTAAACATACTGAGAGCTGGTTGCACCGAGCCTCGCAATGCAACCACCATGAAAGCAGTCAGCTGCCCTCCCGCTGTCTGAGTGTAAACAGGAGAACCAACCTCGGGTCCTAATCCTCTCCTCATAGGGAAGCTTTCCTTCCCACTCCGCTTCCAGACCTTTGGCTGGGAAGTGACATGCAGGTTGGAATTCAGTAAAGCTTGGGTCCTTTCATATGACCCAACTCTCCCAGTCCAGAGGAATAAACATCCCTGCTCCTGGAATCCAGTGGCCTCTGGGAGTGAGCTCATCCAGCCCCTGATGGTTTTCTGGATAATAATTAAACTCATGTTGACCAACCTCATTATGTTGTTAACTAAAAAAAGAGAGAAGTGTGTGGTTGGGATGGGGCCCTGGGAAACAAGCCTTTCTGAGCACCCCTCTGCCCAGCTGCCAGCTTCCTGTCTGGCTATGCAACCTCCAACAGGAAGCCGCCTTCTTTGGACCCTTCAGATCTCCACCTGGAGAAAGGGGATGAGTGCAAAAAGAAGTTGAATAATCTTGACTAAGGGAGTTGATTTCTTCATAAAACAGGCTCTCCTTAACCTGGCTGGGGCAGGGGAGATGCCAGGGCAAACAACCCAGTGAAAGCATCATGGCTGCATCAGCCATGCTGCAGTGGGCACAACTCGAATGGGATGTTTAGCACCAGAGAACTGGGCCTGAGAACATGGCCAGCCCACCAGTTTGAATTCATGAGATCAGCTCTCTGGAAGTCTCCTCTCTGACCCCGGGCAGTATGACTGCAACTCAACAGCTCTAAAGGGATGGGCAGAGGGGCCTGGTCAGCAGCATGCAGTTCAAATGGCCCCAATTCCCAAAGGTAGAGATAATGATGTAAAAAAGTATATGACACCTATTTTTTTGTCAATCATGCTTTGTCTACAAAATAAAGAGCAACAGGAATATATACAGAGATTTCTACCTGCAAAAGCACTGCAGCGTACAATTCTGGAACTTATGCACTAACTGTATTCATTCATAATTACTGCTCATTCTGATCTGGGCCATAAACTCATGTATAGCAAATCAGTTGTTTCTGGACATTTCTAAGAATAAAAAGTCTCCTGGAATATGTATGTGGCTTTGGAGAATGAGGGTTTTTAAAACAAACTTTATTTTTTACAAAACTTTTTGACTTGCAGAAAAACTGCACAGACAGGACAAAATTCCCATGTACCTTTCACCTGGTTTCCAGTGTGAAAAACATCTTATATGAGTGCAGTACATTTAGTACAATTAATGAACCAATATAGACATGTTATTATTAACTAAAGCCCATACTTCAAAGAATGAGAGTTTTGCGGGAAAATTACTCAAAGGTATCTTAACTCAGGTTTTCACATCACAGAGAAAGTTCTTTTCTGACCTATCTCTTCCATCACTGGCTGTTAGCTACTTTGCAACCTTCTTTCTGCAAAAGAAAAAATGTATTCTGGTCTAAGAACTCAGCCATCCTTGGTGAAGCAACTCTAATACATCTTGTTTGAAGTTGTTCTCTTCAAAAGTATCTTAAAATAGCACTGGTGAAGCTTTTTAAAAGAATTTTAAAATACAGGTGCCATTTATAAGTTATTACTCTATCAAGCCTCATTTTTCTCATCTGTAAAATAGGAATAATAGTGGTATCACAGGTATAGAGAACTAACTAGTGGTTACCAGTGGGGAGAGGGGAAGGGAAAGGGAAAAAACAGGGGTAGCAGATTAAAAGGTACAAACTACTATGTATAAAATAAATAAGCTACAAGGATATATTATACAGCACAGGGAACATAGCCAATATTTTATAGTAACTACAAATGGAATATAATCTTTAAAAATTGTGAATCACTATGTTGTACATCTGAAACATACAATCTTACAAGTCAACTATACCTCAAAAAATAAATAAGATGTAAAATATGTATAAATTTTAAAAAGAAATGATATCTTCCTCACTGATTAGCTGTGAGGATTGAATAAAAATATTTCAAAAGCACTTAGCACAGTGCCAAGCATATAATATTAGCCCAATGATGGTAGCTGTCATTAAGCTTAAAAGGTGAGGCCCTTCTGAAAGGCAGCTGTGGTCAATAGACTAGTCAATGAGTAATCTAGATCAATTTGATGAAAAATAGCTTTTTCAACAAGGATCGATTTCAAAGGTCAGTAGGGAAAAGGCAGTTATAGAAGCGTAAACTAAATTGCTTGAAGAATCCTTTTCAAATTGGAAAGAAAAAGGTAATTAAAGGGACTGCCGATTTGAAAATATGTGAGACATCACCAAGTGTCTCTCTCTGCGTTACCATTCCACTTGAAGGATGAATATATCAGCGAATGCTTGGAGCGGTTCTATCCCTATGGAAGGTGTTCCTTGGGCAATAATGATATCTCGGAGCTAACCAGGAATATTACTGAGATCTGGCCCATCTGCATCTCCAGGTCCTATTCACTGTGTCCCATCTCTTCCAGTTCTCCAGCCATGTGGAACTACTGCAGTGTATCAAGCATGCGTGCTCTCTTGCCTTCCATGCCCTTGCACGCTTGGCTCCTTCTGCCTGGGGACACCCCAACCTCTCACCTGGCTGACGCAGTCTGTAAGATTCAGCTCAGGAGTCACCACCTCTGGCAAGCCTTCCCCAGCCACTCGGTTCTGGTTAGGGCCTACTCCCATTCTCACAGCATTTAACCCACGTCATCACCTCTCTCTCCCACTCTGTTGTAAGTACTGGAAGTAACTCAAGTCTAACATGGTCCATGGGATGCGAAAAATACTCCAAAAATTTTGGCTAGCGCCTGTTCTTTGATCATCTGCAAGCCCAAGGGCTTTTGATTTTTCTCTCAAATTCTAAAGCAGAAGCCCTTAGGGGAGGCCCATGGATTTGGGGAAAGCTGCATTTTTTCATCTGAGGCATAAATGAGAAAACTTCAAAGGTTACTCTTTAAACAATATAATTAAAGACAGAGTAGTGTTAAACCATGCCAGATAATTTGCACAGTGGTTTCCAGGCCCCAGTGCATGAGACAATGTTGGTCTGTGGAGTCTTCCCAAGTCAATGAGGATTCTTCTCAAAAATTTGCCACCTGTCCCAGGAGGGTGCTCAGTGCTATGAATGGCTTCGGAAGGCGGGGGGGGGGGGGTGCGTGTGCCTTCCAGTCCACTTCCTCCAGCTCTCCCAGGACAGATGTCTGATCTGCTGCTGCCACTTTCCTATAAAGAGTGGCCATTCTGATTTGTACAGTTGAAGAAACAAAAGCAAAGTCATTTCTTCATGGTGTCACAGCTACCAAGTTTTAAAATTGGGAGGACGGCCCGTCTGCCGAGTCCAGAGCATTTAACCACCGTCTTCTGCTGTCGCCTGCCCACGTGGTAGGCTTAGTGCCCAGAAGGACAGAGCCTCCTCGTGCGGGGCTGAGCTGACCAACCCGGGTCTATTTTACTATATGCCCGTATCCCAGACTGGGTTGCACTCCCGCCCTTTCACCATTCTGGAAGTATTTTATACCTCCTGCGTCTCTTCTCCTCTCTATCCTGTGGAGTCCTCTGGCACTGGGTAGGAAGACAGCACTCCAGGGCGGATAAAGCGGGACCTTCATACCTCATAATCTTATATTACATCTACGTACCCCGCAGCGGGATCCCCTCTGCACAGGGGGACTACAGTGGAATTCCCAGTGGTAAGAAAGAGTAGTGCCGTGGGTCAAATCCTCCTACTTGGATTCCAAAAATCTCTTTCATTAGTTAACTCGGTGCCAAGATAAGTAGGTCTTTGGTGGGCTTTGGGAATTTTCTTTAATATATAAGATGATTTGTTATCATTTTGGCATGAAATTTGTGGTTCATGAGTCAAGGTAGCAATATACCTACATCTATAGCACAGATTCCCTGCAAAGGGCCCTCGGGCCCTCCTGCTGAATATTTTCCGGAACTTGACTTCAGACCCGGGCCTGGGGCAACGGCCCACCTGTCCTTGGGCAGAGGAGCGTCTGAGACCAGGTGAGCTGGCTGGCTGCCTGGAGGAAGGTGTCCCCTATTCTACTTAGCATCCTGCGCTTAGAGAAGCTGTTGTTTTTACTGTCTCAGGGTAACCACCTTAACCGACAACATCCCTTCCCTGCAAAGTGAGCTGCGCAGAGGTAAAACCTGAGGGATTCAGAAATGAAAACCCACCAGGTGGTGCTGCAACCGACAAGAGTAGAGGGCAGACCCTCACCGACCCTCTGGCTCCTGCCACTTTTCAGGCCACAGCAAGCCAGCCGTTCCCTCGCTGGGAGATTATTCTGTGGTTTTGGCACAAGACAACGATCTGGGAGAGAAAGCAAAGTCTGTGGAAATGGTTGCCTTTTCTCCTCTAAGCCAACTAGTGCCTTGTTTTTCTGCGAGCCTGCCACTGTGGGAAAATCGCGAGAGTGTAAAGTTTCCCTCTTTGTCCCCCGCGCACTTCACTTGCCCGGGAGCCAAGCTGGGAACAGAGGCGCCTCTCACAGGCCTCGTGAATGAGTCCGTTTTCTCAGGGCAGCTCTGCCTGCCCATTGTCTGACTGTCATGCCTCTTGTGTAGGTGTCCCCCGCAGGCCGGCTGTTATGTAACGCCTGCTCGGGGATCATCGCGTGAGAGCAGGAGGATCAGAGGGAGAGAGAGGAAAAACCCAGAGAGCAACCCGACCAAAATGTCTTCCTGGAGAAGGAAAAAAAGAAAGAAAGAAAGAAAGAAAGAAGAAAAGAAAAAAAACAAGACCAGCCATTTGTCAGCTCTTTTCCTGGGCTTGTTTGTCTGAGTGATACACTTTGATTGCTGGCATACAAAGCCCTGCACCGGCTCGAGTGAGCGCTTCTGTATACATTACACATAAGATGGAACACACTGTACCCTCATGCCCACACCAGTGCAGCTGCTACTGGGTACCCCTGTAGGGCTCTGACAAGGAATCCTGCCCCCTCTCTCTATGGCCTGGGAGGAAAAGACTTACCCCTCCTCACTCACCACTTTCTATGCCTCCCTCTCCTGCTACACCTTTGGCCAAGTGAGCCTCTCATTCCTGCTTAGAGACTCCTACACACCCCACCCCCGGATTTTTTTCTGGCAATTCCCAGGTGGCCTTGACTCTCCATCAGAGTTTAGTGTCTAGAAGTATCTGCTATTTAATGTCCACAAAGGGGACCACTAGTCTCCGTACTTGCAGACTTGCTGGATGCCGTGTTCTGGGCTTAAACGTTATCCATCGTCTTCTTTGGTCATATCATCACTATGATGGCAAAATAAAGGAAGGCAGAAGTGGTGCGTGTCCTTCTTTCTCCGTCTGCCCCAGCACTTCCCCCAGGCTTGCACTGTGGAACACCCGCCCTGGTGCCACAAGAAGAGACTTTGTGGCAAATAAGAGAATCGCATGGGTGGATATTTTGCGTACCCTGCACTCCTTTTTTTTTTTGCATACAATATACCCTGCACACTCTACCCTGCTCTTGGGAAGTTGAAAAGCATGTTAGCATAATAAACCCTGAAAAGTTTGCAGTAAAGAAACGTACATCATTTTAGTATAACACTTTCCAAACTTAGTCGAGTGTTAGCCCACAAGCTTGGTAAGGACAGAGACTTTTCCTGTGTTTTTCATGGTTGAATTTATAGCTCACAGCCCTGTTGTGGATATTCAACAAATGCCTTCAATTAAATTGAAGTGAACTTAATTGACTCTTTTTCCCAAGTCACGTCCATTAGCATCCCACAGAACTCACGTGCCCTGGAACATACTGTGGTGAATGCCGTTCTACGCCATTCACTAATTCTATTAACTGCAATGGAAAGAAGAACAAGAGCACAGGTAGACCCAAGATGAAGACTTTCTGGGCCTCACATAAGAATTAGGCTGCAGGAGGTTGTTCTGTCCACAGCCCTTTAAATGCATCCAGCTCACTCAAGAGCCATATCACAGGGAGGGCAGACTATGTCTCTGTCTCTGTGGCTCACCCAGACCTTCTGACTCTGACACCTGCTTTCTTTCTCTCACCCTGGTTCTTTAAACCCTTGGCTTTGGGGGCTGCCTCCCAGTAGGTTCTTCTGGCCCTTCTCCTTGTTATAAAAATCCATTAAGACAAAATGAAACCTTTTCCCTATCTTCCTGGCTTGGGCTTTGGAGTCCAAAAAATCTGGATTTTAATCCATATGCTGTCACTTACTAGATGTGAGGTTTTTAGAAATGTCTTGTACCCGTCAGAACCCACCCTCCTCTATTAAATGAGGACAATAGCACCTGCTGTGTAGAGTTGTCATGAGAAGTCAATGAGCAATCCCGCTCCTGGGCATATATCCAGAAGGAACCCTAATTCAAAAAGACACCTGCACCCCAATGTTCATAGCAGCAATGTTTACAATAGCCAAGATATGGGAAAAACCTAATGTCCAATGACAGATGACAGGATAAAGAAGTTGTGGTATATTTATACAATGGAATACTATTCAGCCATAAAAATGACAACATAATGCCATTTGCAGCAACATGGATGCTCCTGGAGAATGTCATTCTAAGTGAAGTAGAAAAAGAAATAAAAATACCACATGAGATCACTCATATGTGGAATCTAAAAAAAAAAAAAAAGAAGACAAATGAACTTAGACATAAAACAGAAACAGACTCACTGACATAGAATACAAACTTGTTGTCAGGGGGAGGGGAGTGGGTAGGGACAGACTGGGAGTCCAAAATTTATAGATACTGACAGGTATATATAGAATAGATAAACAAGTTTATACTGCATAGCACAGGGAAATATATTCAAGATCCTGTAGTAGCTCATGGTGAAAAAGAATATGAAAGTGAATACATGTATATTCATGTATGACTGAAAAACTGCGCTCTACACCAGAAATTGACACAACGTTGTAAACTGACTATACCTCAATTAAAAAAAAAAAAAGAAATCAATGAGCATGTGAAGCCTCCACACAGCCAGGGCCAGGCTCATGGCTGCTCTTATTCAATTGCTTTCCCCTCTTGACTTTCAGCCATTCCTGCTGCCTCAGTTTGCGCATTCACACACCTCCAGGTGAGCCTCGCCTCTCCCTCTACTGGGCTAGCTGGCAGACATCCGGTCCAGAAATCCTCTGCCTCTGGGGATATGTCTCCTCTCTTCTTGTCTGTTCACTCATGGCCACAGCCTTTAGTAGCCCCTTAGATTTACCCCTTCACCACTTCTTATGTCTTCATTCATAGACTTAGAAATTCATTAGGCGAATGCTCCATAGTTTATAGAAGTCTTTCTGATACGTCATCTCACTTAGTCCTCACAACACTCTGCAGGCTAAGTTATCTTTCTATAGATGAGCAAAAAAGTGACTTGATGACTGGTTACTGGCTTGAGATTACACAGCAATCAAATGTCAGGGGCTGGATCTGAACACAGGTCTGGCTTCAGATGCAGTGCTCCCCCTCACCACCTCATCACACCTGCCTCCTGGGTAACTGTGAGGCACAATGGGGGACAGAAGCTTATCCTCCTGCCCCTGCAAGACCTTGTCATTGACATTCCATTTCTACCTCCACTTCACGAACAAAGCATGTCAGCAGCAGGAGGCATTCAAAAGGCATGGTAATCTTCAGCCAGCACCATGGACAGTCACCCACCTTTACTCTAATCCCCAAAGTCAGATGCCCTAAAATATAAGTGGCAAATGAGAAGAAGAAAGGGGCAAGTCTTCTTTCTCCGTGGGAAAAGTTATGCACTAGGAAAAGTAGTCTCTTGTGTTCTCTAGGACAGTGACCACCACTGGGGAATTGGGACTGTAATACATGGCACCAAGAAAGAAATGGTAGTCTCTTGCCCTCTGAGGTGGAGACACCAGGAATAGCCTATCACATGCTTCTCTTTCTTCTGACCCATTTTAATTCCTCTTTCTTTCTCCCAGCTTCCAAAGGGCCCTGAAAAAAAACTCCAATGTTACTTTCACACATAACCCTCAACACAGAGTTTAAAACCCTCTGATTTATCACTCCACTCTGCCCTCTAAGGGCACAGCTAGAACTTCAAATTTCCACCTTTACAGAAAAGGCATCAAATCAGAGTCTCTGAACTGTGGTGATAAGGGGGGTTCTGCCCATATATTCCTGCATGATAAACCACTCTAAAACCTAGTGGCTTAGAACAACAACATTCATAAATCTGCATTTTGAGAACGATATGGAAGGAAATGTTTGCTCCACCATGGGGGCTCTTAACAAGGAAGAAGCTTAGAGAGGTAGAGGGAAGGAAGAGCTATCAGAACCTTGAAGCAGAGTCTGTAGTCAGGGGATACGGCCAGCCCACAGTGACCCCACAGAGGTAAAACGATGCCCAACAGCACTGTCCTCCTTCCCTCTGGTCATACTGGTGCTCACCATTAGCCAGACACAGCTGGAAGCCAGAGGGCAAGAAAGCTCATTAATATAGCCCATGCAGACCAGGCTCCTGGAGACACGGCAGGCTGAAATTAGGGAAGACATAGCTGGAAAGGCACAACAGAAGATATATAATACATGTTGTTATGTTTCTCAAGGAAATACAATAAGTGATTGAAGATTTAGAAGAAGACTTGGAAACAATATAAAAGACACAAAAATAAATTCTAGAATTTAAAAAATGCAATGATCAAAATTTTAAACCTTAATTTTAAATTAAATAAATGAACAACTTTAGCAGTTGATAAGACCCAACTAAAGGGAGAATTTGTAAGTTGGAAGATAGGTCAGCAGACACGTAGAATAAAGTATGGAGAGGGAAAGGATGGAAAATATATAGGAAATGGCAAGAGCCTTAGAAGATCTGGTAAGAAGATATAACGTACTTGTAGTTGGAGTGTCAGAACAGAAGGAAAAGTAGAGGACAGAAGCAATATCTGAAAAGATAATGGCTGAGCATGTTTTCAAACCCAATGAAAGACAACCAGAGAAAAAGAGATCACCTTCAAAATAGCAACACTGTGACTTACAGCTGACTTCTTAAGGAGAACAACAGAAGCCAGAAGACATTGGAATGACTTTAGAAGGCTGAAAACAAAAATAACTGCCCATCTAGAATGTCCAGGAAGAAAATCTATCAAAAAGAAATGTTAAAAAGAAATTTTCACACCAATTTGCATACAAACAAAAAAGGAGAGAATTGTCATCTGTAGACCTATAACTGAAGAAAATATTAAAGAGTGCTCTTCAGGCAAAAGGAATATGATTTCAGATGAAAAGCTGAAGATCAAGGAAAGAATGAAGAGCAATGAATGAATAAATATGAGGTTAAATATAAATAAATATCAACTGTATGAAACAATAATAACAAAGCATGGCCAGTTTTCAATATACAGAGAATCAAAATACACAGCAACAATGGTATATACTTATGGAAAGGGAAACACTGAAGTTAATATCTAAAAGAATTTTTTTTTAAATGTGAATTCTAAGTTAATAAATGAAAAAAAATGGAAAAATAAAAACTCAGGAATAGAAAAGAAGGCAAAGGCAAAAGTAAGGAAAGAAAAAAGAAATGCAGAGTAGATGGGAGGTCTAGAAAATGCTAAGGAAGATGACAGATCTAAACCCAGACACATCACTAAACATAAGTGTGTGCTAACTAAAAGAAAAGATTGTCAGATAGGATTTTAAAAAGAAAAGAAATAGCAATTATATCTTGTGTATTAGAGACATACATCTAAAGCATAAGAATACAGGAAGGTTGAAAGGGAAAAAACTACCAGGAAAATAATAATTAAAAGAAAATTGGGGGTGCTATGTCAATTGTGCGAAGTATAATTTAAGGCAAAGGCATGACTGGCAATCAAGAGAGACCCACTTCATTATGATAAAGCTGAATTCACCAGGAAAATGTAATTATTCTAATCATATATGCACTACTAACACAGCCTCAAAATTCACAAAGCAAAACTGAGAGAAGAACACATCCACTGTGATAACTGGGAGACTTCAAACATACTTACGGTGAGTGACAGAGCAAGCAGACAACAACCATTAATCACATGGATTTGAACGACACAATCAATGCACTTGACCTAATGACACTTTTAAGACATGCACACTGTGACTGCAGGCTATGTGTGTGTATATGTATATATATGTATATATAATTTTTTTTCCAAGCACATAAAAAAAATCTACAGAAATTGACCCTATGCTAGGGCATCAAGCATGCCTCAATACATTTCAAAATATTGAGGTGCTTCAAGGTATTTCTCTGAAAAAAATGGCAGAGAGATACCTACAAAATACTCCTATGTTTGAAAAGTTAAAGAAGAAATCATAATGAAAATCAGATTCAAAGTTGTAGAGATATTACTCCCCCCCGATACTGATCTACAGATTCAAAACAAGTTCTCCAAAAAAAAAATAATAATAATGATAATAATAGCAGCTTTTTTTCCCATTGTGGAAGTTAACAAGCTGATTCTAAAATTTTTGTGGATATGCAAAGGACTAAAGACAACCAAGACACTCTTGAAAAAGGAGAGCAAAGTGGAAGGACTTGTTCTACTGGATATTGAGACTGTAAAGCTACAGTAATTACGATTGTGGAACCGGAGCAAGAGCAGTCAAAACAGTTCAATAAAACCAAAGAGAACGCCCATGTATGGACACCTGATGTATTATCCAGGTGATACTGCAGAGCAGTGAGGAAAGGATAGTCTTTTCCACAAATGTACTGAGCCTCTATTTTGGAGAGCCATAATAAATACAAACGAAAAAGAAACAGCCTCCACCTAATACTATCATAAAAAATAATTTCTGGTGTAAGTTGGATCTAAATGTGAAAGGTAAAACCATAAATCTTCTGAAGATAATATAGAATACCATTCTGATGTTGGGATAAAGACTTCTTATCCAGGACGCAAAGAATACTAACCATAAAGGAAGGTATTGGTAAATTGGGCCATATTGGAATCCGTAACTTCTGTTCACCAAAAGATACCACTAAGAGGGCAAAAAGATAAGCCACACAGTGTATCTGCACCACATATAACAAGACATGTACTTGTACACAAACTGTGTAATACACTATTACATATCAGCAAGGAAAAACAACCCAATAGAAAAATGGGATTTGAACACTCCCGTTATACACAGAATACTCAAATGACAAATAAACACTAAGATTCTGCCCCACATCCACCAGAATGGTTAAAATTAAAAAGATTGAGAATTTTAAATACTGATGAGGACGTGGAAAAACAGAAATGCATGCATCCACTCGGGAACATTGTCTGGCGTCACCTACTGAAGTACCCAGTGACTCGGAATCCCGCTCCTAGGGACATATGCACAGAAATGGGAGTACGTGTGCCTCAAAAGACATGTCAGGGAATATGCATCATAGTGTTATTTCTAAGAACCTCAAGCTGGAAACGACCCGAAGCCCCTCGACAATAGAATGAATAGATAAATGAATAAATAAACATATTCATACAATGAAGTACCAAGTGAACAGGGAAAAAATACAGCCACAAATAACAACACGAATAAAGCTTTGAGCATGATATTGAGCAAAAGGAGCCAGAAAAAGAACACACACTGTACAGTACCATCCATGTAAAGTCTGAAAAAGATAAAACCCAGTCCATACTGTTTAAAGACGCTTAGGTGGTAAAACTATAAAGAAAAGCAATCAAGTGATGTCCATAAAAGTCAGGATACCTTTTTTTTTTCCTTTGGAAAGAAAGGTGGAGATGAAAATTGGGAGAAGTCACAGGGCCACTTCTGGAGTTCTGGCAACACCTATCCCTTGCATTTACATGGGTGTTTGTGTTGTGAGAAGGCACTGAGCTGAAAATCTTTGTCTTGTGCGCTCTTTGGTGGGTGAGCTTGCAGTTCACACACACACACGCATAAATATTTCATACGATATAAATGTTACGTGCCTAGCCTCATGCCTGGCACATAATAGATGCTCAGAGAACATGAGTTTGCTTTCCTTCCCCCATTCCTTTTTTCTTCCTAGGAGAGAAAAAAGAAAAAGAGGAAAATGCAAATTTTCATAAACATCTCACTTCTCAAGTACAGGTACCATCATTCTCCCCTTCTCGTATGACAACCTCGTTGCCGTGGCAACTGCAATCAAAGGTCGAGCCTGCGAGGAAAAGGAGGGATGAGGGCATGGCAGCCTGAAACTTGATTACCTCCTTGCGCAAGCAAATCCTCGCTAATAACTAAATTGCTGGGGTTCTAAGCTGAAAATACCCATTAATGGATAATATGTTTGGTTTTTTTGTTCTGTATTTTCTTTTCCCTTCCAAAACACAAAGCAGACCCATTGTTTAAAGGCTTACCTTTGCTGCAGGTTGCAGTTAATCCTATGACCACTGAATAAATGGTTATCAAGCCAGACATACTTTGTGCGTCAGAGAAACAAGAGATCCAGGGTAGAGGCGTGGTCGTGGTCTGCTGGGAGGAAGATGGCAATGCCTGGGGAGGACAGGGTTGGGAGGTGGGCTCAGGAAGCCAGGGGCTGCCAGGAGTCCCTGCTCACCTGCTCCCATGCCAGCAGGCCCGTTTCGGCCTGCATCTGCTGGGCTGGGTGTCTGCATACACCCGCTCTCATGCTTCAGCTCGTTAGCCGCAGCTCCCTGACATCTTTACAATTGGGAAGAAGGCTAATGTCACTTGAAGAAAACACTTGAACTCTGTCAGATGAGAAATCAAAGATGTCTCAAAGCCAAGGAGGTGCCAGAGACACCTACAAACAAGAAACCCCTTACCTTCCCCTCAAGCCACGCCCTGCTTTCCCACACCTGCCCCCAAGGCCCTACCAAGTCACCGGAGAAATACCAGTTTTGGAAAGAGACAAAAGAATGAGATTTCTGGGCCTAAAAATGATCAACGAGTTCAAAGGGCCAAACACTGAAATCACAAAGGACCTGTGAGGCTTATTTTCAGCTGATGTTGAAATTCTTTCTTGGGACCTCAAAGAAAATTGTGCCTTTAGCAGAGATTTGTTCTCCAAGAGAGATCAGACTGGAACTCTCTATAGACTGGAAAGGAGGCAGGGGGCAGGGGGCAGGGCGCAGGGGGCAGGGGACGGGGGTCAGGAGCGGACATCGGGACTTCACTTTCTTGGGCCTGTGGAATTAGGCAAGCGGCCCTCTGCTGGTTTGGAAGAAGTGAGAATCTCTGAAGATGAGATTATTGGTTAACTAACTCAACAAACAGTTCACCTGGCTAGCCTGGATAACCTGTGCTGGGCTGGGTGCAGGAGTTAGACTGGCCAGCCAGCCAGAGTCCCTCACCCCCTGGCGTGTGAGGACAGGAGGGCGATGTGGCTCAAATCCAGGTTCCAAGTGGGCTGGAGTCACCTGCAAACACACGGGCGCTGCAAGGTGATGGCCTCAAAACAGAGGGACGACAGCTGGAGAATTCACAGGCCAGAATAACCGCCAGTTCCTCCATTTCAGGTCCGCAGACGCCTGGCAGGAGGGCAAGGCGTGAAGAAGAGGGCGGCATCGAGCGCTGTCATAGACGGCTTGCGTATACACAAGCACCCCTCCTGTACGTGGTCAGAAAGGGCCAGGGAGAAGGGAACCCCAGGGATACAGTTGAGGAGATCGGTCATCCCCATAAATAAATAAATCGTGGCAAGCATCACAATATCATCTTGCAAAACAGCGAAAACAATCAGAGTAAGACCACAGATACTTGTCTGAGTGTCTTCTTCCAGGGAATCCAGAACTAGCAGGAAGAGAAAACACGATTGACAGACCACAGACTGACCACTCAGAGGTCAGCTAGGAAGAGCGCACACTGCCAGTCTGCTCATGGGTAGGGGGAGGAAGGGATGATGTCCCGTCTGTCTGGGGCAGGTAAGAGACTCTCCCAGGGATGAGGCTGGCTTGCTGGTCTGGTCAAGCTATGATTTCCAGAATGAACTGCTACAGAAGCAGCAGAAAGATCTGAGAGAGGAGGATTTCTAGTCTTGATTTTGCTGTGGATTCCTCTGCATGACCCTTGGCAAGCTTCCTTCCTTAACAAGTTCCTCATTTGCAAAGCATCAGAAACACTCATTACAGCAATTCCAATTTCATTCCCTTCATCATGCTTGCTGCCAAAATTAAATACTGTAACACCAACGTATCGTATTTAACCCTCCCCTATGACACCATCTGCAATGCTTATAAAGTGTTTCCAGCCAAATCAGCACAGGGAGAATTGGTCCATAACATCTAGAGAGAGGGGGCTGTGACCATCTCCTTCCACAAAACGAAGTCATGGTCCCTGCATGGTGACTGCAGATGGCCCAGAGGCATCAGGGGTAGGACCCAGCCGACTTGGAGAGCTGAGCAAAGCCGAGCATCTCTCAGCCCACATGCCCGGCAGGACCACAATGCACGCAAAGGTGCCCTAGTCATAGATCGCCATGCAGTGGGATTTCACTCTTCAAATACATAAGTATTTTCTCCACCACTGGGTGGTAGGACAGCAGAGGACGGGGACTTGTCACTGTTCTTCTTTATTTTTTCCCTCAGTGTCTAGAACTAATGCTCGATATTCATTAGATTTTTGTCAATAGAACAAATTCAACAGATATTTGCCAAATGTTTATTGAGGGGATCCTGTGTGACCGGCACTGAGCTCCAGGAAGCAGGTATTGTTTTTATAAAGGTCCAAGCAACTCTCCAGGTAGGTAAGTGCTTATGGTTACAACACTATTTTCAACAAGAGCCCATCAGATCCCTATTTCTACCTAGAAGGGCAGCCTCCAGAGTTGAGAGGGGAGGGCACCATTCCCAGCCTCACACAGCTACAGCCCAGGGCCCACTGCGGGGCTGGACCACTCCTTGTCCGAGCGATCCAGGACCTGCCGCCGAGCATGATGGGCCAGAAGCGAGTCACTGCTACAAGTTTTAGGAACCACTAGAACCCGTCCACTTCACTCAAAAGATGAAGCAAGGGAAATCAGCGTGAGGGTTTTACTGAGAGTCTGGTGATGGATTGAGGGGAGGTGGTACAGTGGGCGGAGGAGGGGGCGGTTAGGAGAACAGGTAGGGAGAGTCAAGCAAGGGGAACGTTTCAGAGTGACACTGCAAACTGTCAAGGGTCAGCTCGGGTGGTTGTAACGTGAGAGTGGCACTTTCCAACTTGGTCCCTTTGATAAGATGAATGGAACAGAAAACCTGAGTGTTATCTTATCACGCCTATGCTCAGGAAACAAACCTAGAAATGCTCCCTGACAGCCAGCCTGGTTCTTATCCCTCACCCAGAGTCCAGGCCCGTCGACACCTGAGCCGACCCAGGTAAGCTCAGTACAGACGGAACCGTCTTCTGCAGACACTTTCCAGGAAGCCAGTGGGGATCAGGCCCTCGGCGCCTTTATCAGTGTCCTGGAAGCTGAAGCCAGGCCAGGCTCTTGCTATGCTGACCTACAGGCTTCCTGGAGCGCCTATCCTCCTGCCTACAGGATGCTGGCAGAGAGGTTCTGCAGACGTACCCCCTCTGGCCTCCCCCTCCTCCCTCCAGCCGTCTCCCAGGGCTGTGCAGCTGAGGGTCACAGGGACCTGCAGTCTTGGCCGTGACTCTTCCCTTACTGATGCCCTCCTGCGAGACCTCTGTGAGAATTCAGTCATGCCCTGAGCCTGAATGAACAGGTAGCCTTGGCACAAGGTTGTCTCTATCCCCTAAATGCAGGGAGACAAAGGTCTGTGGTGCAGTGGCCAGGGCACCCTGAATCAGACAGGCTTTGGAGACAGTCTGCTGGGGCAGGGTGTACAGAGTCACCCCCACCACCCCCAACCCCTGTGGGATGTCGAGGACCAGGGAAGCCTTCTTCCCATAAGGCAAGGGGGCGATTCTGAACAGTTACCCTTGACCTCTCTGCTGCCTCTTACTTATTTCCCGTTCACAATTCACCTGCAGCAAAGGGGGCCACAGTTCTTCCAAGCCTTTCCCTGGGACCCGCTCAGCCTGACACAAGACCATCAGGTCAATGCTACAGCAACTCTGCTGAATTCCAGAGCTCAGCGCCACAAAAACCCAAAGTGGGAAGAGGAGGTAGATCTACGCACCCTTTTACTCCTCATAGATGTGAGTTGCCACTGCAACCCCAAGGCCAAAGGCCATCTGGATTTTTTATCTCCTGATGAAAGAATCCTATTTCCCCTTTTTCTGTGCTATTCAATCTCAGTTGCTATAGTTCATTCCTCGTAAGCTATGACATCAGACCCAGGTATGTGGCCAGCCACCGTCATAGGCATAGAAAGATGAGTAAGACAGAGTAACCAGGTAGGCACGTAAGTACGATGCCCGGAGCGCTCCACGGAGCTGCGCGCCAAGCACTGCAGGCAAAGAATGCTCATCATTGCCTGGTGTCTGAGCTGGGTGCTTTGGGGGAAGAATGAGATTTACCAGCCGGACAAATGGGAAGGGAGGGCATTCTAGGCAGAGGAACTAGCACAGATTCATTTATTCCTTCTTTCATTCATTCAACTCGTATTTCCTAGGTCTCTGCTCTGTGGCAAGATCTGCTCTAGGTAAGAAAATAAGAGTGAACAAAGAAACACTGCCCTCTTACAGTCTAGTTTGGGGATATAGGTAAGAAAAAAGGCAACAATGAAGTAATGAGTTAAGGCAAGGACACAGGGGAAAATAGGTGCTTTGAGAGCCCACAGGAGGGCACGAAAAGTGAGAACCAGCTGGGCAAGCTCAGGGAACCGGCAGCCGGAGCATCAGGCCCACCAATAGAGCAGAGGGAAGCAGCAGCTGCAGAGACAGGGTTAGGACGTGGTAGGTCTTAGGTTTTCCTCTGTCGGTGCTGGGAGAAAGAGCACGGAAGATGTGGAATAAGTGAGAGATGCGACCCTATCTGGGTTCAAGAGAAACCACCCCGGGAGCAGGGAAGGTGAGAGACGGATGCAGGACGGCCAGCAGGTTGCAGTGGTACCCATGCGTCCTTTTTATCTCTTCTCTGTGCACCCCGCTATGTCAATTTCCCTCTGTAAACCTGATGCCAGAATAGAACAAAAGACTGTGGGTGTGGATGACAGGCAGAGGATACCAGAGGATGACTAGTTCTTGTCAATACCGCCCTTCTGTTACTTGCCGCCAGAGGATGACAATAGCTTTCAGTAACTTATCACTTTGATGCTTTGTATGGAGCTTATTACCAACATGAAACTCTGCAGTCACTTTCTTATTTACTACGGCCAAACTGGTCCCCCATCTGAGACGTAGATATTCAGTTCTTGCTACCAAAATGCGCGATTTCCCATTCATTCTTGTTATGTGTCATTGTGTTGACTCTGTCCATTCATTTCGTCCAGCAGAATTATTTGAGATCCTGTGTGTTTTGTCAACAGATTTCTATCTTGCCTAACCGGATCATCATCCCAATGATGCTTTTATGCAAGTCCTTGATAACAATTTTGGACAGGCCAAGGAGAGCAAGGGCAGAGCATGCCATTTATAAATTCAAGGAATGAAACTGTTTCTCAAGCCCCTATTTGGCCATGATGTTCAAAAATTCCAGAAGAATTTTCTTTTTTTCCCCCAAACACCATGTTGAAATCTGGGCAAACTATGGCACTGTCCAGAGACACTTTCTAAATAAAAGAATGTACTCCATCTGGCAAAACCTGTTCTTGGTGAACCAGTCTTGAATTCTAGTCGTAACTATGTGCTTTCCCAAGGATCCACTGACAATCCTTTTCACCAGGTTTTCAGTCCTCATCTTACTTGACCTCTAAGCAGGAGCTGACGCAGTCGATTCCTCCCTCCCTCTTAAAAACCAGTCTTCACTGGCCCCCAGGATCCCACTCTCTCCTAGTTGCCCTCTGACCTCACTAGCTGCTCCTTCTTGGTCTCCTGCGCTGGTTCCCCCTCCTCTTCCCAACATTCAACACTGAGACATGCTCCAGCTCAGTCCTTAGGATTTCTCTTTTCTAGTTATTTTAGTCTCTTGTGAATTTCCACGTTCCCACGGATGTACCTTCCAAACTTGGCCTCCGCCCTGATCGTCAGACTCGTGAAGCTGCCACATGTCTCTTCTTTGCCAAGTAAGCATCTCAAGTGTGACAAATCCAAGAGGAAGCTCCTCGTCTCCTCCCATCCCCAGGCCAGGCACCCCTGTAGTTGTCCCACTGCAGTTCATGCTCCTCCATCATTCCAGCTCATCATGCCAAAATCCTTGAAACCGATCTTTTTCTCGCACCCTCATTCGATCTATTAACAAAATCCAATTGTTCCTATTTAGAATTTCACTCCTTCTTAGACCACGTCTCAACATCTCCTTCGTCTCCCAGCCTGATTCAAGCCGTCATCGCTGCGCAGGTTATCACGAGAGCCTCACAACAGGCCTCCCTTGCTTCCAGTGAAGCCTCCTTTCAGTCTATTGAACCACAGAGTGAGCTTTTAAAATGTAGATCTGAGCATATCACTCCTCAGGCCAGCGGCCGCCATCTGTCTTAGCGCCATGCCTGGTCCTTACAAGGGCCGGCAAATCCCTGCCTGGCCCGGCCTCCTGTTGCCCCTCTGACCCCGTCCTCTGCCAGCCTCCCCCCCAGGTCCCTCCACGGCAGCCACACTGGACGCCCTCTTGGGCTCCTTGCTCTCGCCGTTCTGTCTCCAGAGGGTGACACGTCTCCAGGTTTCACTAAAAGGTCTTCTTACGTCAAAGCCTTTGCCCAACTCTCCTCTTTAATACTGAAATCCTCTCCCTCTAAAACCGTGTGTCTTCTTGCCCCCTTTGTTTTCCTCCACACCACCTATCAGCAACCAACATTACTTATTTTTAAAAATTATATGTCTCCCCTGGTAGAACTGCTACACTGAAGAAGGCATGGATTTCTGTTTATTTTGTTCCCTGCTCTCTTCCCGGGGCCCAGCACATAGGGTGTTCATGGATTCCATGTTCACATGTCATCTGGGATCTGCCCCCCGGGTGATTTTGTCCCCACCCCTGCCACACTCTGCCTTACGGTTCTCAGGGTCCTCACTTTCTTGACATGGTTCATGCTGAGCTGGCTCACGTCCTCCTACTCCCCCAGCCTAGAAGACCCGTTCGTTAGGGGTATCTGCACGGCAGGTGCCGTGTGCACAGCCGAGAGCTCAGGGCTTGGAGCAGGAGGTGTGAGAGTGTGTGACACAGGTATGTGGGTTTCCGTCATGACGAGCAGTGCTCACTTAAGCAAACACCCGGGACTAGACAGAGCAGGGGACCACTGGGCGTCTGCTATGGACTGGCTTGGGAGGTTTCCTTTTTCCTCACAGGAGTCTGTTCCTGAGTCAGAGGTGGTTCCTGCTGCTTCAGCAAGGCTCAGGATCCCAAGGGCGAGATCCGGTTTCAGAATCGAGTGTCTGCAGAGCCAGCAGGCTCCTCTGAGGGGATGTGGGCCCCTGGCAGGAGGGGAGGAGATGAATTTCTCTCACATATGCCCAGGACAGGTGCCAGTCCTTCCAGGTCCTTCAGTGACCAAAAGGCCTCGGTCTGCCAGTGTGATAGGCTTGACACTCTGTCCTCCATGGCTTGGTGAAGAAGAGTGAGGGAGAGGAGGGGAGGATGCAACATCCTGGGCAGTTTGGGGTCAAATATGAGGAGCCAGCTCTTTTTTGTGTTTGTTTGTTTGTTTGTTTTTTTAGGGAGAATTTCTCAAGCCTCTGTAAAACAGAACATGCTCTCTTCCCTCCACCCATCAGAGCATCTTACAAGTATTGTCTCTGTGTGCTCAGGGCTTGCCAAGGCTGCAGGAGCCCAGGAGCCACAAGCAGGCCCTGGGGCGGATGCTGGGGAGTGGGCAGGATGCATCCCTGAGGCTCCTGTCCCGGGAGGTGCAGCGAAGGGGCGGGTCCATGCCCTGCTTCAACGGCCCTCACAGCAATGACCGATACAGCGATGGCACCCAGGCCCAGATGCAGAGGAGCACACACTTCATTTAACGGGCATCTGTGGTCCAGGAGGCACAGTCCAGGGAGGAAGCAGCACCAAGCAGATACGCAGACAGAACCAGGCTGGTCTACCCACCCTGAGGAGAGTCCTGTTCTTGCAAGGTTAGCGGCTCAGAGGATGCCGCCTGCTGCCACAGCATCCCTCCACTCCCTTCAGAGGAGCACCCAAGTCAGCACCCCAGGTCAGCAGCCGTTCTGTCCACTCGCTGGGGGTGCTGTACGGAACCTCAGTGTTCATTCATTACCTGGAAAGATGTTCCCTGAGTGCCCCCCAGGGTCAAGCAATGTACTTGCTGTCAGAGACGGGAGCCCGGGGCTTCCCAGTGGGGAGGACAAACCCATACACAAATCACATGCCTTAAAATTAAGAGCCAAGTCAGAGATACAGAAGCAGAGAAGGGAGAATGCATTTGGGATGAGCCAGGAGGGAAGAGCTGCAGCTTGTTTACCAAAAGGCATTGGTCAGCGTGATGGGCTCAGCACTGTCTTCCGTGAAGTTCACCAGCACCATTCTGAGCTCATCACCTCTGCCCTTCCTGGTTCCTACCCCGCACTAGGGCATCGGAAGACTCTGACGTCAGAAATGGCAAGTCAGGACGCAGGCTGAGTTCCAGGAGCACCCCCGCCCGGCTCCTCTGCATAGCCTCTGTCCGCCGCCCCAGGGACAGGCCTGACTTCGTGGACTGCAAGTAATGCCCCCGCTTTGCTCTGCCCTGGGCGGGGACTGCCCCCAAGGGCACCGAGGGTGGTGGCTTTCCTCCTGTCGTTGCCCTCCTGGTTACCTGATAACTCACAGGAGGCGGCAGGCCAGCCTGGGGCAGAAGAGGAGGTGTGTGGCCCAGCGCCAGGCTGGGGCCGGGAGCCAGGGCTGCCCCAGATGCCCAGCCCGACAGAATGTCACCAGGGAGGTGCCTGCCCCCACATGGGCATCACTTGTCTGTTTTCCTGAGCTCAGCAATGTGGCCTGATAAGGGAGACAGAGAGGGCCTCAAGGAGGAAGAAAGGAAGCAGGAAGATGCACATTTTTTGGCCAGAGCTCCATCAGATAGCAGAGAAAGAGGGCATTCTCCCAGGCGAATGCAAGGCACGCTCTGTCCTTGAGGTGCTATGTTCCCAAACAACAGGGGTGAGGCTGGGCGAGCAGTGAACGGTGGCATGCTGGCCATGCCACGGGCTTGCAGCACACCACCCTGTCTAGGCACCCACACCCGCTCTCAGGGGCCGATGAGGTGGCCGAGAGGGGACTCCCTCATGGAATCTTTCCTCATCTTAAGCAAACTCAGAAAGAAGCAAGGTGAGTGCAGGTGATGCTTTCAGGGTGGAGCCAAAAAGGCCAAGAACAAAGTTTTACCCGTCCCATGGGCCCCCCTTCTCCATCCTGCCTGCTGTCCCCTCAACATCCTGACCCTCATTAAGCAAAGACCCTGAGTTTTTCACCAAAGAGGAGAACCAGGCAGTCTCGCAATGAGGACCTCGGAGGCTGGGGAGGGGGCAGTGGGGAGGTTCTTGAGAGGCAGAAGTCCTCAAGCTCCCCAAAGACATGGGTCCCACCTCTCAGGCTGTTCCCCCTTTGACTTCAGGGTACGGCTTTCCTGGGCTGTTGTCAGGCATGGTCGCATCGCCAGCCCAAGGACTGTGCCCACTCTGACTGTCCGTCTGCCTCCGGCCCTCTCTCTGGCTTTGTGCTTGATGTCCCTTCTTGGTGTGCACTGGGTCCAGGGAGGAAGCCAGGGCCCCGCTCTCCATGCACTCCTCACTCCTGGTAGTTCCACACACTCCACAAAGTTGTGCTGGGCACTGAGGAGCATCGACAAGATCTCCTGTTGGTCATTGATTGGTCCATGACCACCAGGGACCACTTTCCCCTACCTAGAATAACCCAGTGTGGACTTAAGAAGAAAGCTCTGATAACACGCCAGTGACCTCTCGCTTAATCGCCTAGTCCATCCTTCAGGCCCAGATCCATTCCTTCCTCCATGGTGACACCTCCCTGTCAACTCCAACTTGCCAGCATCTTCTCCCGCTCCTGCCTATGCATTTGCAATGGGTAACAGGCACACCTCTGTTCTGGCTTCTGCCCTCACTTCCTGTGCACCTCCTCTGGTCGTGTCCTTACCAGACCTGCACCAGGGGCTGGGGGCAGACATCGCATGGCACCCCCACCCCTGTTTCCAATGCAGTCGGGAAGATGTACGTATAGAAACGACCATTTCACGTGGCATCATGAGGGAGACGCAGATGATGTGCTGCAGGAGGTGGAGGAGGAAGATGCTGCCTCGACTGCAGGGGAGGCTGTGCTGAGAGCGACTTTCTGAAACACATAGGATTTGGAAGGCAGGGGCCCGTCCAGGAAGACAGAGGGGGAGCGTAGACAAAGCATGGAGATAGGAAGTGGTCGATGGCTATGCGGGGAGCCATCAGGGCGGGCCCCCATCAGGCCAGCTCCTTCCTGTTGGCCGGTCAGCACCTGGGCTCCCCTCCACGTTGGCCGCTTGTGCCCAGGGCCATCTGCGGGCGGGGACTTGGGGAGCTGCAGGAAGAGGTGGAGGCAACACTGTGGCCCCCTGCTGTGAACACCAGAGTCAGCCACCCCGGCCTAGACTTTCCTGGCCAACTTGGGCCCCCGATCAACGCCAGGATGCCCTCCACAGACCTCAGCTTCACAGGGTGCCTGCCTGAGAGGTGGCGGAGCAGGGCCCTAAACCGCTTCCTTCTGCAGACCCGTCAACAAGCCCTGCGCTGGGGATAAAGCCCACCTGGACATAAGGGCAGGAGAGAGGAGGGTGCGGCGGGAGCACGAGGCTGGGCAGAAGGCTCTGCCTGTCCTTGTGCCCGGAAGCCATCTCCGACCGATGCCTGGAGACCCCCGCTCAGCCTTCCCAGATGAAGCTGTGTGCCTCGGGCAAAGCCATGGGCTGTGGGCGGAGCTGCACTGGGGTTTCCTGATGGGTAAAGTCAATTTCGTGACTGAAATTTTGTGGCCTATGGAATCTAATCACGCAAATGCTTACATCAAAATCACCTGCAGGTTCCCAGGGACAATCACTGGTTCTGGATAGGGTCTGCGAGGCGTTCTGTTTGTTTTTAGCAAGCATGCAAAACCTCTAGATCTAAGAAGGCTTGGAATTAGAAAAAACTGGATCCAACAGCTGGCTACAGATCCCCACTGCGTGTAGAGAGGCTGGCATCCTGGCCTCATCTGTGCCTGAAATCACACTCTGAGAGTGGCCCAGAGAAGGCTTCCTGTGGCTGCCTCCCAGAGCCAGGAGCTGCCCCAGACTATCCTGCAGAAGGGAGTCCCTCATCTGAGGGGCAATGCTGCCACCTGCTGGTCCACCCTAGAAACGTCTCCCATTCTCCCAGGCCTGGTGTAAAAAGAGGGGGGAAGCCTGGGGGCGTGGCCCTGCCCTCCCTTTTCTGTTCCGCCTTTGAATGTCCTATTCTGAGAACTACAGTGTCCCTCAATCTTTTGCCTCTTTGGGTGCCTCCTCACTTAAGCCCATCTTCCCTGCACAACTACCAGTCAACAGGCAGGTCCTGCTGCTCCACCATCTTGCCCTGAATTCAGTTCCGTTCAGCACACATTTGGTATGAGCCAGGTGTGGGCTGGCCACACAGGGGAAAGGGACGCAGAGGGCAGTGAGTCGTGGCGGTGATTCCTGAACCTGGACCATTTCTATCCGAGGCGACGTCTGAGCTGAGGATAAGCAGGAGTCAGGCAGGTGAAAAGGGGAAAAGGAGATTCCAGGCGGCAGGACTAGCAAGATAGGATATCCTGGCTGTCTGAACCTAGAAACTTGATTGTTTTATTTTTAATCCACTTCTCGGCTGCCCCCGAAAGGGATGGAATGCTAACATCTCCCCTTAATTTCGGGGAAGATTTAAGGATTCAGAGAAAGGGAAACAAGTTTTTCAGTTGCTAAAATTAGATTCTGGGTTTTAGGGGCCTCCAGGTTTGTTGTGGAAGTGCAAGACGGAGGCCTGGGGCTGAGGAAGAGGCCCCACGTAACCAGGGAAGCAGAAGGCAGAGAAGGCTTTTCCCCTCTGCGGAGTTCTCCAAGTCACCACTCCCAGCCTGGTCCTGCGGCGCCTCAGGGACTGGATGGATCAAAGGCCCAGAGGGATGTGGTGGCACAGTGCCGGGGTGCGCTGCACTTCCAGCCTTGCAAAGAATTTCCAGGTCCCCAGGATGGCTGAGAGGCAACCCTAAGTCACCAGACCTATGACCCCTGCTGGAAGAGCCCCAGATGTCTCCACTGCAACCCATGGCGACAGGTGCCCAGGAGCAGACCCCTTGGTCCTCTGAAGGACTGGAGGACCTTGCCACAGACCCGGAAGTAGAGAAATACAAATTCAAACCACAATGTGAAAACACAGGACCTCGGTGTTCTTGCACGCAAGGATCTGTAGCAGATTCTACTGATAACCGGCACAGAGAAGGTCAAGACATGGCACCGGAATCAAACGGAGAAGGTGTGCTTATCGTAAAGCTGGTTAATAAAACCGTCTGGCTGGTGGGTGGGAGGCCAATAGTCCAGGAAATTCTGTAGCTCCCGTGGTTCCAGGATCCCAGCCAAATGTTTTTCTCTAGACAGCACTTGGCCTTGTTTTGTGCCCCGGAAGGTTGGGGTCATCTGGCTCCTGAGTGCTGGCTCAGCACTTGTTCTGGGGCCAAACACGATGGGGACCAAGCTTGATAAAGTTCTGCTTCTGCTCATAATCCTTCAGCAAAAGAATTATGTTCCTTCTAAAGACAAAATGATCATCCTTCAGTGGACCCCTAAGATTCCCCAGGGTGGAGTCCAAACTCCTTATCATGTCCCACTAGCCCTGCTTCAGTGTCCTCAACTGCACAGCATCAGCCCCTCTCACCCCTCTCTCACCCCAGCCACTGAAAGGCCTCCCAGCTCCCTGTTTTCTCTCAATAGCCTCCCATCCTCTCTCGACTAACCCCTGCACATCCTTTAGGCTCCCATTTAGTCATTTTCTGAATCGCCACTACCACCACGATGGCTGGGTTAAGGGTTTCTCTCATAGGCCCCGTATGCTCTGGGTTTGCCCCATCAGGGCTCTTGGCAAACTGCAAATCACCTGCTCGCTTCCTCATCTGCTTCACCAGACTGTTGACTATTTGAGGGTAGAAAGCATGTGTGCAGTTACTTCTGCAGCACCATCACAGCATCCTGATGTTAAGAAGGAGAAGCAGCAAGGTTTCTTAGAGGAAATAATACTCAACATGAGATCTAAAGGATTGGGATGGGGGTAGAGATGTGATTTCAAGAAAAGGAAGCATGCCAGCAAATGCAAAGGCCCTGGGGTCACAAAAAACTTGTCATGCCTAAAAAACATGCTAAAGACAATGTGGCTGGAATGTAGACAGGGAGTGAGCAGGTGGCATGGGAACTGGTCAGAGAGGCTCTAAGCATGGTGGGAAGTCACTGAAATGTGTTAAGCTGGGTAGAAACATTATCCTATATCTTCAATGTCTTCTTTTTCCTCTTTTGTTCTCATTGAATACAGGCTCTCTTCTGAAACCGTTCCATGCAGCCTGCTCAAGCGTTGACTTGTTTTTCTCTTCTACATCTGTCCTATCATTGGTGAGGGCAAGTGTCTTCTTCAATCTTCCTTGCTGTTTCAAGCCATTCTTTTAAGAACTTCGAGATTTTGAAGCTCAAATCACCAGCCTGCGGCACCCACCACCCCTCCCTGGTACAGTCTCCCAGATCCCTTCCCTTCTTCCTTTACGTGGATCTTAGCACCTGGCTCACTGTCACTCTCACCAACACCATCGTGTCTTAATTCCTGGGACCACAACCCCATGCATCTGGCTTCTCAGTTCCCCAGTCTCCTCTCCGTCCTCCACCGTATCGTAGATACTCTAAGTGGCCTAGGTCACATGACTGACATTGATAACTGCACCCCCTTCCATATTCTCCATTTCAGTGCATGGTCCTCTCTGACCAGCACCTCCCAACTTCCCAGCTCACTGCTCCTGAAATGTCATCACCAACAATCCTTCATCATTCTGGGATCGCTGGCTCTTCTATCTTTTAACCTGCTCTACTCCCCTCAGGTTCTCTCTCCCTAATTACGTTGGCTTAAGTTCCATGGTTTATCACTATAAACACATCTTTTTTTTTTTTTCATACTCCTTCATCTTAAATATCCCTCCTTTGCTTCACTGTATTGATTTGGCAAAACTCTAACCCTGGTTCACTCCACTTCTGAGCCTGCTCCATTCTTGTGCCCACACAGCTGACCACAGCTGGAGGAAAGGACACAACCTTCCTGACAAGTCTAACATGAGTTCATGACTGCTGACCTCAAGTGGGCCTTAAATGCTGCCTGGAAATCATGGACCCATTCACTCTCCTGCTCTCCTAAGTGAATATGTCACATCTCATTCTCTTCAGACCTCCCCCACCTCCTCCCCCACCTTCCATCTCAGCCGATGACCTTGCTTCCTGAGAAAAAGCAGCTTGAGAAATAGGACCTACTCAAGCTCCCACCTCCACATCTCCACACACACCTGCATCTGTGTCGTCCTTGAACTTCTCCCCTGTTCCTGGGGATGAACCTGTGCAGAGGCCAAAGCTGGCTGGTGCACTGGATCCCACCTTCTCTCACTTTCTCAAGGACATCACCCCAGCAGTTCCCTCCACTCCTGCCGCATCCATTTCCCCTCTACCGTGTCATCTCCTTCAGCACACAAATACACTGTTCCCATGTCTCGGCTCTCCTTTTGCAGTAAAACTGCTTGAAGGAGCTGCTTATGCTCACTAACGACCATGCTTCTCCCCTCCTAAGTCTACTCCAGTCAGCTTTTGATATCCGTGTGGCCAAAGCAAATGGTTATTTCTCAGCTGTCACTTAACATGAGCTCTCAGCACCATCTGACATGATGAATCACTTCCTTCTCCTGGAACCATTTCTTCCCTTGATCTCCAGAATAACACATCCTTCTGATTCCTCTTCAGATCTCTTGGTTTTCTTCTTTTCATCTCTATTGCTGAAGACATCTTCTTTTCCCTCTCGTCTTCCCCACTTATGAACACTGAACTATAAGTTGGTGCTAGTAAGTCCTTGGACCTCTTCTCTTCACTACGTGCACTCCCTTGGTGACTCATAAAACCACATGACTTTAAGTACAATTTGGACATTGATAACCCTTCAGTGGTGTGTTTTACCAAGACCTCCATCCTGAAATCCAGATGCCTGTATCCAATCCAGTGCCAATACCCCACTGTCTCTTCAATGTTTCCACTTGGTCTTCTCCCTTAAAATCTGATTCCCACAGTCTGCCTTGACTCATTGAAGGGCAACTTTACCATTCCACTTTTACCTGGGCCAAAAACCTTAGAGTTGTCCCTGGCTCTTCCCTGTCTCTCACTTCCGCATCCAGTCTACCACCAAGTCATCTTAACCCTAACTTCACAATATACCTAGAAGTTGACCATTTCTCACCAGGTCTGGCCCAAATCATCATCAACCCTCACCCAGATGACTGCAGAGCCTCCTAACTGATCTTCCCAAGCCTTCCATTGCTCCTATCAGCTTTCTTCAAGGAGCAGCCAGACTGATCTGGTTAACACACCATTCACAGTAAAAGCCAAACTCTTTAAAATGACACGCAAGACCCTGAAGGATCTGCCCACGAAAGCATCTCCTCCTTCTCTGTCTCAGCTCACTCTGCCCAGCCACCCAGGCCTTCTTTTCCCCCACCTTCCAGGCATGCTCCCACCTCAGGTGCTCTGCACTAGTTCTCCCTTCTCCCGGCTTCTCCCAGACACCTGCACATCTGGCTCACTTGCCTCCTTTATGATTTTGCAGAGTCATCTTCGTGATGGGGTCTAGCCCACCCATACAATTCAGTTTGCAATCCCCAGCCCCGTGCTTCCAGGCTCCTTAAATTGCCCTATTTTTTCCATAACTCTCATCAACATTTAATAGACTCTATAATCTGCTTACTTATTATATTTATTTTGAGATGAGGGCATTAAAATTTTAAGGAGTTTCTCTTCCCATGCTACATGTTCTCTGAGGGTCTGCTCATCACAGCTGAGGATTCAGGCATCCAGGTTACCAGATAATGGAGCTGCCACCATCTCTGATGTTGCTGGTTGTCACATGAGAGGCAGAGAAAGTCCAAAGTCCCAGAGGGGCAAATACATTCTCTGTGTGAGAGACATGCACACCTCACTGGCCGGAAGTAATCACCTGGTCCCAACTAGCCACGAGGGGCCCAGGAATAAAATCCTACCATGAGCTAAGAGGGGAAACTGGAAATATTTGATGGACAACATCAAATGATTACTAAGAAGTCAATGTTTATTAAAAGAACAAATGAATTAATTTGAGGGAGCAAGTTAGAGGTTTTTGCTTTTGATGAAGCCTTAGCTAATGGAAATTGAGAATGGGGGGATATGACACAGGAGTCAGTGATTAATCCAATGTGTAGAGGGTAGTCCAGTTTGACTACCAGATTTGCAGTCTGGGTGAGTGGAGGAAGGATAATAGTGACTTTAAAAAAAAAAAAAAAGACAGACGATGTACAAATGTAGGTGTATTCCCGAGTGTGTGAGGTTGAGTGCAGACAAGACAGCCGCATTTTGACCTCGCTTGTTGCTGGATAAGATGTGATGTTTGGCATCAGGCCCTTTGTTCACTATACTGTTTCTCTTTTGCAGTCAGGTACTGGGGGCCTGGCTACCAATCATATCTGGTCCCTGCTCTGAAGGAGCCTGAAAGCTGCTATGGGGACAGAAGGATGCAAAGGGAACTTCAACAAATGTGGAGAGTAAGGAGGAGGTTTAGGGACATGTAGGGCACATGGGCAACATGTCTTCAGTAAAACATTCTTACGGAATTTACCACTGAAGATACCTGCCTTGTCCAGCATCTCACTTTGCCCAGGGCTTCCTGCATCTGGGGACCGAGTGAGTTGGAGGCAGAAAGACGCAGCCTCCAGACCTGGAGTTTTGTTTGCCTGCTGGTTTTTAACTACAAATTCAATTTCTTTAACAGATTCAGGGCTATTAACATCATCTCTTTCCTCTTGAGTAAGCTTTGGTAATGTATATCTTTCAAGGAACTTTTCTTTTCTGAGTAGTCAGACCTATTGGGTTAACAGTGTCCATAATATCCCTTTATTATCATTTTAATATCTGTAGCATCTGTAGAGATGTCGCATCTCCCTTTCCTGATGTTACTACTTGGTGTTTTCTGTTTTAACCTGATCAGTCTGACTTGAGGATGATCAATTTTATTGATCTTCTCAAAGAACCAGCTTTTGGTTTCATTGTTTTTTTCTTATCACTTGTTTTCATTTTATTTATTTCTGTTCCAATCTTTATCACTTCCTTTATTCTGCTTACTTTGATCTTCTTTTTTTTTTTTATCTCTTAAGGTGGAAATTGAGGTCATTATTTGAGACTTTCTTCTTTTATAACATAGACCTTTTAGTGTTTTAAGTTTCTTGTGGCTGGAATTTGTATCTGTTTTGTTCACTGATAAAACCCTAAAGTCTAAAGCAATAATTGGCACACAGTGGGTTCTAAATATTTGCCAAAATAATGAATTGATATCACCTGTCTACCTAAAGCCCTCTGAAGAGTTCCCATTTTACTCCAAATAAAGCCAATTCCTTACATAACCTTTAGGGCCTTGCAAGTCGGCCCCTTGCTGCTTCTCTGCCCTCCTTTCCTGCTGTCCTTCCCTCAGCTACCCTGGCTCCACTGCTGCCCCTCAAACCAGCTCGGCAGGACCTGAACCCAGGACCTTGGTATTCACTGTGCTTCTGCCTGGAATCCTCACCTACCCCATTTCTCCTGGTAAAGAATGATTGCAGATCTCTTTGCAAAGAACACCTGCTAACTCTCATCCTCCTCCCTCCCCTCTTTGGTTCCCCCCAGATGAAGAAACATGGCTGAAAAGCTGAACCAAGACACTTAGGGTTCTCATCTCCAGGGCCACCCTGCCTGGAAGCATCACCCCACCAGCCCCGTCAGAATCAGGTGTCTGTTTCTGCGAGGCTGAGGACTGCAGCTGACAGAGGCACATTCGCCCAGTGAGGCCCAGCCACTAGCAAACTGTGGAGACTTTTCATTTTGAACACAAGAGTTTAATTTTAATTTTATTTTTATTATTTTACGTATGAGGACATAACATATCTCATTGTTGTTTTCAAATGTCAAGACATAAAAACTGCAGCGTATGCCTGTATGTTTTTATAACCACTTTCAATTTTGTTTGTGTTTTTATCTCCATCCTCCCACCCCCAACCCCCAAGCCCCCCATCTAGATTTGTCCGAGGTTTTCACAGTCTTTCCAAAGAACAGCCACACGCACTGCAAGGCTAGGAGGCAGGACCAGTCCTCAGTTCACCCTGGCAGGAGAATGCACACGTACAGAGTAGTATCGCAGCCCAAGAGCCCTAAAGGGAATTTCTTTCAAGAATCTTGGCTTCACACTCTCCGCCAGATCATTCTGAAGACAGGTCCCCTCCAGTTATGGTCAGCGCCGCAGCTGTAAAAGGGAAGGGAAGGTGTGTTTTTATGGAAACCTCAAACGCCCCTCTCCACGCCTCCTGTGAATTCCCTCTGTGTTCAGGCAGCCGAGCTAGACAGCTGTGAGGGAAGGTGTGTGTGCTCCGCGGGGCCCTTGGAAAGAAAAGGCCCATTTTACTCAGGCCAGCACTGTAGGTGGTATGGCCCTGAGGACTCGGAGGCAGGTCAGAATCCCAGTGGCAATGTTCAAATGAGCCAGAGGGGGAGCCAGAGAGCTGGGAGGTCCATCCTCACGCAGCGCTCAGCAGAGCAAGGGCGGCTCCTCTGAAAGGAGACAGGCGGATGGCCAAGGCATGCGATGTGAAATTCCTGACGGCGGTGTGGCCCCACCCCTCCCCTTCTTTGCTTCGCAAACTCAAGTTCATCCGTCCAGGCCCATCTCAAAGGGCATCTCTTTTGGAAAGACTTCTCCGAAATCCAGGCCATGCTGATTTCCCTTCGCTCTTGCTACCCACAGCATGCCTCAGAGTCACATGCAGATTCTAGGGTCCGCCTAGACCTGCAGACTCTCTGGGAGTGTAGCCCTGGAAACAGCATATTTAACCAGGTCCCTATCATCCTTATGCAAAGCAAGATCGATACAAAGTGCAGTGTTTTTCAAATGTTTTGGCCAGGAATCAAAAGCAAACCAGAGTAAGAAATACAGTTTTGTGACTGGTTAATTCCAAACTCCAAACAGATACACATTACTATATATAAAATAGATAAACACAAAGACCTACTTTATAGCACAGGGAACTATATTCAATTTCTTGTAATGAGCTGTAATGGAAAAGAATCTGAAATATATATGTGTATGTGTATGTATAATGGATCACTTTGCTGTACACCTGAAACTAGCATTGTAAACCGACTACACTTTCATAAAAAGTAAGAATTGAAAAAAAAGAAATACAGTTTCATTACAACTCCACATATATGTATGCCTATAAAAGGAAGACAAGAAGTAGTTGAAATGAAACTTTATTATGCGTGAGACACTCTGATCTATTCTACTTGATTCTGTTCTGTTCTGTTCTACTCTATTCAAACAAGAGTGTTGGTTGGGGCTCATGAAAGTGACTCCCTGTCCTGTTCACAGGTTGTTTCTTGCAATTTGAAAAAGACCCACATAGTGATGTTCAACAAATGTTTGATGAATGAATAAATGAACGATGCAATAAACAAATGCATACTTGTATCTCAACAACTGTGAAACATCAGGGCTGCATGAGATAATTTCTAAAACCCCTTCATTGAAAATTCTGAGTTCAGATCTTTTTTTTTTTCCCCCAATTTCTAACAGCTTCACTATGCCCCAGGGCCCCAGTAATCTTTAGTTTAAAGGATCCCCACTGACAGAAGAGTTCAGAGTATTCTATTTTGATTTGTTCATTAACTAAGGATGTGCAGTCTCTTCCCTTCTAACCTCCCCAGACCTGCTGTCCCTGAGGCAAGAAGGACCAGCAAAGGCTGGAGGTAAATGTAA
The DNA here is from genome assembly GCF_009834535.1 of Camelus ferus. Lineage (NCBI taxonomy): Eukaryota > Metazoa > Chordata > Mammalia > Artiodactyla > Camelidae > Camelus > Camelus ferus. The sequence goes on from NC_045716.1 coordinate 2,836,040, forward strand.
AGAATAGGAAAGCCCCAGGAGTCATGTGCTTGGTGTTCTTTCCTTGTCTTCTGTGAGCGCCCAAGGCTGAGCCCGAATGAGGGGTCCCTATGGCCTGGAAGAGGGTGCTAGTCTCAGGGCCGAGGAAATGTTCAGCTATGTCAGTGGAGAGTGTCACTGAGTATCTGGCCGTTTGTACCCAGAGGGCACCATGAGCCTCAGAGATCCCCATCCCGCTGTCTGTAGCTCCTCCTCCTGCGCAGGGACCAGGGACTTGAGCGGTGGTCTGGGAAGGTCACTACAGCATGATGTGGGTCTTGAGGAGCTGGGAGGGGGGTGGTCTTGGGGCTCACCCAGGGGGCTCTGGTGACCACTGCTCCAGCTCGCCCACAGGGTGAGATCTTGGGAGAAGGTTCTGATGGGGACCAGAGGTGGGGTCTCTGCCGCCTGGACTTGAGTAGAGGTGAGTCCCCCCCTTCCCAAACTATATGACTATCAGCTAGTGTCGATTGAGTCCCTGCCTGTCCCTTGCACTCTGCAAAGTACATCATCTCCTTTAAACTCCATAACAACTCTGGAAGGTATTATTATCTATAAATTACAGATCAAGAAACTGAGGTACAGAGAGGTCAAGGAACTTCCCCACAGTCATGCAGCAAGTGATAGAAACGAGATTAACGAACCTGAGCAATCTGACTCCAGACCCTGTGTGCTCAGTCATCACACTGTGCAGCCTTGGCTGGGGGAGGGGGGGGCGAGGGAGCAGGTGCTGTCAGTCAAGCAAAGGCCTCCCACCTGGTGTCATTCTGCAGAAAGTTCTAGAACTGCTGATATTTGGAGTCACTGCCACATTCTGTCCTCCTGTCTAGAGCATGAACCTCCCACCCCGTCACTGATTGCCACATGTGTCGAGCGCAGCACACAATGAAAAGCCTGCGTTATGACATCATGACTCTGGGAACATCGTTGGTCTTGAAAAAGTCTGCTTGGCCAGCCCCTCAGTGGGAATGCTTGGGGCAAGGAGACCAGAGTCAGAGCCAGAAAGGTGGTGGCCTTCTGATGGCAGACTATTCAAGGACAGGCATTCAGGAAGGACGGGGATAGGGCAAAGGTGTCAGCAAGCTCCCACCAGCTCTAGGGTAAAAATAATAATTTACTGAAGGTACCACACTCCCATCCCCCTATTTTAATGTCCTGAGCATTCACCCCAATAAAGGCACATTAGACTCCAGTGGGTTCAAACTGTGGACATACTGAGTCCCATATCCTGGGCTAACCTTTCTCTTCAAAATGAACCTGCGTGGGAAGCAACGCTGAAAGATGGAGAGACAGGCCTGGTTTGTGCATGAATAAGGAAAGAAAATTATCTCCCTGCACCCCACCCCCAGCTAAATGGTCATGGGCATCTTTGAGCCAGTGACGACCGCAAAGTAATTCTGGGAACACCCCTGCTCCCAGGGGTGAGAAGGAGGGATCAGAGTGAATAGGAGGGAGAGGACCACCTGCAGGAGGACTGAGTAAACTTTCTGAGGTGGGGAGGAAGGGAGAGAGGGAGGAAGGGAGGCAGGGAGGCTGGCCAGGGCCGGAGGGGGAGTCGGGAGCAGAGGGAGCAACCAGATCAGCTCAGGCAGTGAGACAGGGCAGCCCCACTGGATTTCCCAGGCTGCCCTCTGGGATGCAGGCAGGAAGATTGAGTGTATTACACTGGCCCCACCTCCTGAAGCTCCCTCCGCAGCTGCTGGACTGGACACAGAATCGTGAGGAACAGAGACACTGTCTCCGCTGATTCGTACCCAACTCTAGCTCCGCTGGCTGAGAAGCCACATGTGACAGAGGAGCCAGGACCAGGGGCCCACGCGGCTGTCTGCATTTCCCAAGTAAGTGACTGTCTGTGTCTGAGCCAGAAGTGAAGAGCAAAACCTGAAGGTGGTGGGCAGAGGAGAAGGTGGGAGGCGGCTGCCCTGGGATGGACCCAGTACCTTCTATGGAAGGAAAGAGGGGCAGGGACCAGGAGCTGGATCAGGCCCTGAGGCCAGGCTTCTGCAGAGCATCCATGTCCAGGTGTGAGGTAGGTGAGCTGGGGCTGCACCTGGACAACTCCTGGCCAGCAAGCCTGGAGGCAGTTCCAGGAAAGGACTGTGCTCTGACCGCATCTGGGGGTCAGCACATCTGGAGAGCAGACGGCGGCATCAGTATTCCCCTTCCTGACCAGGAATATTTGTGTCGACTTTGCCAGAAAATCCCGCCCTGAACCCCTGCCTTCCTCTCTGTCTTCTTGGTGGTCGAGAAGCACCTTTGGCAGCTACAGAAGGAAGAGAGCAGGATGTATTCACTGGGGATGTGGCTGCAGACACAGGAGGCATTTCCTATCTGGAAAGGCAATCTCCCGGCAGCTGTGAGCTAGAGGGCTGCGTGCTGCCCCGAGGAGGCTCACCTGTGGCCCAGAGGAAGCGGGGTGAGAGACGTGTGATGTAGAATGGGGTGTGTGTGCCGGAGGCGGGGAGGGGGGAGGGTAAGGTAAGCCGTCTGCGAATAGTTCCCCATGAACACGCATGGCATGTTGTCCCAGAGAAAGAAAAAAGCCTCAGAAGTCTGTTTCAGTCCAATCCAGCATCCCTTTGCCATCCACCGGTGCATCACAGCCCCTGATAGGCATGCTGGCCTCAGTAAGGCATGGTAAGCTGACCAGTACTGGGTCCCTCTATTAACCACACACACAGCCACTCTCTAAGAACCACTATGCTGAAAATATGTCAAACCTGGTTTCCGGCCAAGAGGTATGCCAGCTACACTTTGATGTGTTATGGGGACAGAGCAGAAGGGTCAGAAGGAGGAGTGATCCCCGGCCTTCAGGGCACAAAGGGCCATGAGAGGCTGCACCGCAGTTACGACCGCATTGTGTCCTCTCGTTCTCTACGGCTCCTGCGTCCAAGGAGAAAGTGAGGATTCCTCCCCGTCGCCACCCCATCCACACACAGCCACTGGGCTGATGACCAGGCAGGAGCTGGGGGAAGGCCAGCTTGGTGAAGGGGGGCTCATAACACAGGACGTGACTTTACTGTGTGACCCTTGACCACCAAACTGAGATGCTCATCCACCCAGATGTCTCCCAGGAGCCACGCTGCAGGGCAGAGGAGCAGGCAGCCCAAGAAACAGAGAACCAGTCACTGAATGCCCGCCGACTGCAGGGGCGCCCCCAGCCCATCCAGCAGGGGCAGCAGCTCCATCCTGCAGATGGAGAAGGAAACCAGGCTCGGAGATCTTTGTTGACAAACAGGCAGATAATTTGGACTGTTTGGTAAACATCTGTCGAATGAATGAATGAACAGATCTTACTAAGGGATGATGGCAGCCTCCCGCCTTAAAGAGGACCCACTGGAGCCACATCAGGTGCAGAGAGCCTGCCTCTTATCCCTCCGAGGGAGGGGGGAGGGGGGCGGAGGAGGAGAGAAGCAGCTTTCGGAAAGTAAACACTCAGTGACTCATACCCCTGACCATCCCAGGCAGCGGTCTCCGCAGCCTGTGGCCTGGCCTCTCTCTCCTGCGGAGGGCAATTTGGGTCAACAGGAGCCGGGAGAAGCCCAACCATGAGGCCCCTGAGCCAAGGATCCTTGGCCGAGAAAACACAAGGGGCTTTGATGCCTCAGAAAGCAGCAGCTCTCCCCCCAGGATGCTGTGGCTGCTTTGGGCAGGGCCCAGCCTGGACAGGCCTCAGTGTGGGGGCCACGTGGGGGAGGCCTTGAAGTTAGAAACCCCAGGGCTGCTGCTGCCTATGAGCTGCGGGACCTCAGGCAGGTAAGTAACCTCTTTAAACCTACCTTTCTGGTTGTAAAACGGAAAGAATACTGTAATAGTAAGAGAGTCGATCTGAAAGGTGGCTGGGAGGAGTAGATGAAGTCGTATTGCTTGCCTGGATCGTCACGCCCGCTCAGAACACGGACCTGCTAGCACCACTTCCTGCCCTCCGGGATTCTCAGAGGGTTCCTTCCAGACCAAAGCAAACTCAGCCCTCTGGTCAGAAACTGCTCCTCCCCCTCAACCTCCACCCCCCCAACCCCCTCCTCCACAGAGCCCCTCACTAGCCTGCCTGTCATCCAGCAACTCCCCAAAAACTCACACACACAATCCTTATTAACCAGCCTCGGCAGGCTTTCTCTGCATCTTCAAGCTTAAAATAAAATCAGTCAAAAAAATGCAACTCAAAGACTCCCTTGTCTCATGCCTTGCTGTCAAAACCCCAAGTCCATGCTTCTCAAGTTGGGGTACGCGCACCCCTGGGAACACATGGGGGCATGCCAGGAATATGTGAGGCCATGGGATAAATATAGCACACTTGGGGAAAAGCTAAACATTTAAACTGAAGGTAACTGAAAACGCAATTTTTATGTTGAAACCAACGTGACACAGAATGTACATTCTCATGAATGTTTAAGACGAAGCAATATTTCAAAGACAGTCCAAGCTTGGGGTGGGCCTCCCTTTCTCCCTGGTGCATGTGTTTATCCTGCCCAGAAGCTAGGGGTTCTTCACTGCATAGGCCTGAGAAGCCCCACTTATGCAGTGACAGACAGCTCGGTATCTTTTTGGGAACACCTCTGATGTCTTCCTGACTCCCTCCGTTCCCCCAGGAGCTTATCCTTGGCTTTGGAAGAGGTGGCCCACACAGCCCAGAGCCTGGGAGGCAGTTCCCCAGCTGTCACAATCAGGAGATGGCAGACTTGCACTCCTGGCAGGAACAGCAAGAGCCAGCCTGGTTTTCAGCTTCCCAGCTGGGCTGACTATTTAAGAGACTTGACGGAGAGCAGACCTTTGCCGCCTGCCCTCTTATCTAGCCTTCCCCAGGCTCACAGAGAACCCACCTGGCTAGCAGTTGGGGGTTTGAGGACCTGGGGCAGGGCAGGGTACAGATGGCCATCCTGACAGCATCATCTCCTGGGGCTTCCAGCAAGTGGGACCTCCAAAGGATGAAAGGCAGCTGTGGAGTTTTCAGCAGAACCCAGCTCCTCCTACGTCAGTGAGGCGCAAAAATGTGGCTGGCATGGCTACCGGATGGACACACAGATCAGTAGTGAGAACCTCAGTCCTGTGGCCGGGAAGGTGATTAAGTCCATTCTTTGTACTTTTCCCTTTTGCAGGTATCCTGAGCCCAGCGGAAGTCCATCTTGGAGGAGCAGGGCTAGAAGGGCCTGAACACAATGGCACAGATGGAGCCACAGGACCAGTGGGGCCAGGTGTCTCCTCTCTGCAGGTTGACTCAGGAAGCTTATGCCCCCCAGATGCTGTGCGTGAACTTAGACAGTAAGGACGAGGCTGGTGGAGGGGCAGGAGACAAAAAGGGCACTGGTGGCCCTGATCACCAAGCCTGTCCAAGGGGCAGCTCCCAAGTGACTGAGGACAACCCTGACTTGCCATGGCAGCATCAACCCCGCAAGAAAGAAGAGAAATTCTCTGACTCCTGCAGTGCCCAGGGCATGGGAAAGAACCCCATGACAGTGCCCGGGAAGACCAGGGGGGAAAGAGATGAGACAAAGATCACGCCGACCCAAGACTCCACTGGAGCTAGCATGATTCTGAGTGCCCTCCCCAGGGGCCTCTCACACACGTGGTTCAGTCGGACACAATCTCTTAGGGGCTCATTACCTGCCGGCAATGATGGAGACTCCAGGGCAAACCTGAACGCTGCCTTGGGTGTCCCATCCAACTTCCCTGGTTCTGGTAAGTATTTCTGTGCACAGAAAGGTGTAGACAAGCCCCCAGACAGCTCCTCTCTGGTGTGTGTCCCAAAGGTAGGGGGCAGTTGGGACCTCTCCACGCAGGAGGCACACACACCAGCCCAGGGGTCAGCCACCCCGGCCAGCCTGGCAGAGGCCGTGCTGGCCAAAGTGCAAAAGGGCCTGAAGGGCCAGGAACCGGGGGGCGCAGGGGAGGGCAGGCGAGGGGAGGTTCATCCCTACAAGTGCCTGCGGGGCGGGCGGGCCTTCCAGAAGCCCAGCCACCCGATGAGCCCCACGCAGACGCCGGGTGCCAAGCCTTACGCGTGCGAGCTGTGCGGGAAGGCCTACTCCCACCGGGGCACGCTCCAGCAGCACCAGCGCCTGCACACGGGCGAACGGCCCTACCAGTGTCCCTTCTGCGACAAGGCCTACACCTGGTCCTCGGACCACCGCAAGCACATCCGCACGCACACGGGCGAGAAGCCCTACCCGTGTCCGGACTGCGGGAAGGCGTTCGTGCGCTCCTCCGACCTGCGCAAGCACCAGCGCAACATGCACAGCAACGACAAGCCCTTCCCGTGCGCCGAGTGCGGCCTGACCTTCAACAAGCCGCTGTCGCTGCTGCGCCACCAGCGCACGCACCTGGGCGAGAAGCCCTTCCGCTGCCCCACCTGCGACCGGGAGTTCGCCGTGGCCAGCCGGATGATGGAGCACCAGCGCGTGCACTCGGGCGAGCGGCCCTTCCCCTGCTCCACCTGCGGCAAGTGCTTCACCAAATCCTCCAACCTGATCGAGCACCAGACGCTGCACACCGGCCAGAGGCCCTTCAAGTGCGCCGACTGCGGCGTGGCCTTCGCGCAGCCCTCGCGCCTGGCGCGCCACCAGCGCATCCACACCGGCGAGCGGCCCTTTCCCTGCCCGCAGTGCGGCCAGGCCTTCGCCCGCTCCTCCACCCTGAAGCGGCACCAGCAGATCCACTCCGGGGAGAAGGCCTTCCTCTGCGCCGAGTGCGGCAGGGCCTTCCGCGTCGCCTCGGAGCTGGCCCAGCACATCCGCGTGCACAACGGCGAGAGGCCCTACCAGTGTGAGGACTGCGGCCAGGCCTTCACCCGGTCCAACCACCTCCAACGACACCGCGCCAGGCACCGCAGCTGCAAGAAGGAGCCCATCCCCTGCTCCTCTGACGAGTGAGGGCTCCATCAGTTCACTCTCAGGGAAGGCGAAGACGCGGCCGACCTCGTTGCGTGGAACCCTCCTCCACGGACGAGCCCACTCTGTCACATGGTGTGGCCACCTAGCCCCTCTGGCCAGCCTCTCCTCCCAGTGGGTCTCCTCCCAGCCTCCGCTCCCACTGCTGACCTCACTGGGACTGCTTCCCCGTGTGTAAGGTGACATAAGACACCTTACCTCTCAGGCCTGCCCTGAAACTGAAGGGAGACCATGTGCACGAACCACTTCCCATGGCTCCTGGCATTCCTGGGGCACTCCGGCATGTGCGCGGCTGCTGCTGACCGCGGAGACATTGGCCTCGGCTCTATAATCCATCCCCAGTGACGTGGGGTCTTTTACAACTTACATCTGCATTTGTAACTCTTACTAGTATAAAATTCTCATCCGCTCTCAAAAACAAAAACAAACAAAAAAGCGGGTGGCCAGACTGATTTATATATTTGATCCCCCATATAGAAAGTAATGGGGTTGAGGGGAAGTACGCAGATTCGCCGTTTTAGGTCAGTCTTTCCGCTGTATCTCAGAGGTCAAACTCCATTGGAAAAGGATAAGAGAAAGTAGCCAGAGCTGATCAAGGGTTGAGTGTTTTGGTTGGGGCGTCTCAGTCGGAAAGTATAGAATTATATGCTGGGCAGTGTGTTGGGGTCCAGGGACACAGTGAGAAAAAGACTGGCCCACCCTGCCCTCAAAGCCACGTGCAAATACTGAAAAGGCATCAGGGGCTGGCCCTTTTCAGAGAAAGGCGCTGTTCAGTTTTTACATGAATAAAGAAATCCCCCGGAGTGCTCTCTATGAGGGACTCTTTCCAAAGCAACAAAGTATATCTGGGGGTAACTCACACCCAGCCAGGTGGCCCAGCGTTTCACTCTCCTAATGATATGATTTTACTCTGGGGACTGTCTTTCTGAGTCTTAGCTTTGGATTAGAGAAGGCCTTTATCTTAAAGAGAAGGGCGTTTGTCTCCTACATTTAGGAACCAGTTATCCTAGAAGCCCAGAAAATCCTTAGCATCTGAAAAGGAGGCACGCTCCTCTTTACCCTGGAGTTTAGTAACTGAAGCTTCCCTGAGTTTCCCTGGCAAAATTTATGTGCCTCCTCTCTGGCCACTTCTCTTCCTGTTTCCACCTGGGAGCTTCCATCACATGCTGTATTTACAGAGGAATCCGCCCATTTACAGAGAGATACTCAAAATTTCTCCCTATGGGCCTGACCATGGTTCAGGCAACCTTTTAGGTTCATTTAAATTTACCAGGATCATGAGCTCTGATATGAAGTAAGTAAAATAGAGTGCCCTTTGCCCAAGCGCCAGCCAGCTTGTCTGTGTTTCGCAGTCATTAAAACCAGACTTGGAAAACAACATGACTCACAATGATTCTCTACCAAGGTTATTTGAAATTTGCACTACGAACAGCCATTCTTAAAAATGTATTGACACATACTTGATTTCGTACAGTTTAGAGCCCGTAGTTCTTAGCTCTGGACCTCAGCTGGGAGGAATCCATGACTTCGCAGAGGTCCCTTGATGCTCAGGGGCAAACAGCCACTTCTAATCTTGCCAGAGTCAGATAAGGTATTCCGCAAGAAGGCATCGTGCCCTCCTTTTGAGGATAGCTTTAGCGTATTTCTGAAGTTGCCACCAAAGCCTGCCAGATCTGAATTTCCCTTGGATAGCAGCTGGTATGGATTCAGGGAGTGACTGCTAAATAGTGTTCTCATGCTTCACATATGGGGGCCAAAGTGAAGTGGTATAAAGGTCGTCATGCCTTGTTTGATGAAGGTAACCTTACAGCTCTGACTGCTCGCCTAGAGGCTTTGTGTGTTAATTCCCTTAGTTACAGCTGCATATCCAAACAACAGAGTCAGCCATTTTCTGGGTCTCACACTAAGAGCCAGTGGTGGGTTCCTGGTCCCATCCCCATCATTTTCCAGTGATACGACCTTGCCTTCAGCTTCTGCATCAGAATTGGCAAAACAGGAATGATAATGATGGGGTAATAAAAAGTGTGAGTCATCCTACTGGGAGAGGAACTTTGAATGCAAAGGCATTAGACTGGTGGAGGAGTCATAAAAATCAGTCATAACCTTGTGTCTATGAAGAGAGTAAAGGCTAGCATATTTTTTCTGGATAATCAATGAAATACTTGAAGACTGAAATTACCATTCTTTTTCTTTGTGTTCTTTTTTCTTAAGCTAATTGTTGTAACTGAGCAAGACCCTGTGGGGCTTTCCAGGGTCAGGCCCATCCCCCATATCCTCTGCTGTAGCTCCTCTCTGAAGCACCCAGATAATAGTATCTTGTGTGTATTTCCTGAGTTTTTCAGATGCTTAAAACCACCACCAAAGGGAAGAAATTAACTACCTGATGACTGAGAAAGCATGGCCCCAGACCTTCTGGCGCCCAGGGGTTGGTAGTGTTGACCAGCCCTGTTACCTCTACATCAACCAATCAGAGAATTGTGCACGAGCTCATCCCATGCACTGCAACCCTCCTTCCTTACCTGGCCTTTAAATATGCTTTGCTGAAACCCTTTGGGGAGTTGGGGTTTTTGGGCGCATGGGCCACCCCATCCTCCTTCCTTAGCCCTGCAGTAAACCTTTCTCTGCTCCAAACTTTGATGTTTCCCATTTGCTTGGCCTCATGGTGCAGCCGGCACATGAACTTGCCTTCAGGAACAATTTTGGCAAGCCACCGCAGGAGTCTGTACCTGGGGCAGGTCAACCCTGGCCCGGGGCAGCCCCTTCCTGGGGTCCCAGCAGCTGCCAGAGCTCACTTCACTCCGGGGCAACCCCAGAGGGATTGTCCCCAGCAGGCACTAGCGCCCTACAGCATGAGATTCTTTGGAGCCTAGAAACGCCTGGAGCTACGGTCTGCATTCAGAGCCGCCTAAGGGTGAGCCGCTCTAGCTCCAGCAGACTGGGAATTCTCTCCACTCCATCTGGGCTCATTCCCACTGAGAAGTGAGCCCTTCTGGGTCTGTTCTCTTTCAGGAGCTGGGCCTGTCTGTTTGGAGGCCTCCTTTTGGGGGTTGAAGTGGAATTCTTAAACTACACCTCCTCTGATCGTGCGACTGTGGCCTGTTTGTTGTTTGCATTTTTGTGTGTATCGTTTTGGGGTGAGCCACTCCAGCTTGCACAGAGTGGGAAAATTCCACCTGCTCCATCTGGGCCCGCTTCCCTTGCAGGGAGTGAGCCATTCTGGGCTCATTGAGAGCCACTCTTGGTCCGTTCTCTTTTGAGAGCTGGGCCCGTCTGTCTGGAGGCCTCCATCTGGGAGTGGAAGTGGGATTTGGGGGCTACACCTTGTCTGATCTTTTGTTTGTTGTTTGCATGTGTGTGTTAGAACCTGCGTTGGTCACTTGAGACGTCTTTCAATAACTGGGCTCACGTGTGACGACACCAGGGTCTCCTTCCCTGTTGCATTGGCCTCGTCTGTGGTGAAGCGTTGGTTGAGATGTTCCCTTTCTAGTCTTGGTCTTTCATTCAGCTTCATCTCTGATGGGACACTGGTTGGGGGTCTCCCTTTTTGGACTGACAGGGCATTGGGTAGCAGTTCCCCTTTTGGGAGAGAACTGTGACCCTGAGAGACCATTCTGAATTGCTGTTTGCTTGATCTTTGATAACATTGGCCATGAATAATTAACTAGGGATGATCAGGGCTCTGTTCCATCTTATATATGATCCTCTTAGTGTATATTTTGTACAATCTTCAGCTGTGCTCCCATAAATAAAAGAAAATATTTTTTTAATTGTAACACTGTGACCTCAGTATCCCTGAGCTCTGGAGAACAATGACCCTAATGGTTTTGCTGTTATATTGAAGTGGGCCTCATGCAATTTTGCTTTTATCTTGGTGGGGGGTCTTGGTACCTGAGTCCAAATCCTGTTCTCTCTTCCTAGTTTCACTGAAAGTGAAGGCATCTGAATGGGAGTAAATAATATATATATTATTATCTATTACTGTTATTTCTTTAAACTGGAGTGGGTATTTGGGAACTAGGGGGAAAAAGTCCCTGAAAATAACCGAGATGATTAGGTTTTGCATAAACCCTTAGAGGAGGAATTTGTCTTTCTCTTTCGGTGCCTTTGAGATGTAAATGACCTACCTGGGCTCTCAAGGAAAAAGGTTTTTTTTTAAACTCATAGAAAAACTGGGAGTTCTCTGGTTCTGTCTTTACGTAAAAATCAACATATAAAAGAGCTCTATTTAATTGACTTAAAAGTAAGCACCTACTGAATTAAATACTCCTAAGTGTAAAAGACGCTGGACAACAAACTTCAGGCTCATGTGATCTAGGAAATATTCAATATTAAATTAATATCTGATACTGAAGGTAGCTTAAGCTTGTCGGTCTGATCAACACAGACACGTCTTTTATTGCACCTAGGTTTACTGAAGGTCAATAGGTTCATGTTGCTTCTGTTGCAGTTTGTCAGGAAGGAAAAAAAATGTTGATTCATTTGGTATGACAAAATTCTTGTAAGTAAATTAAATGCAAATAATATAAGAAAAAGAAAAGTAGTCAAAGATTATTTTAAAAAACAATTCTAAAAGAAGAAACACGAATTGCTGAGGAGAAGATGCTTACTTAACCTTCCACAAAATAAAATGCAATTTCATTCCTTGTGCATCAGAGTGGCGAAACTTAAAAAAAAAAAAATCTGACAACCTCCTGTTGTGATTCACTGAGAAGAACACAACATCACTTATACAGTATTCCTGCCAAAAGTGCATAACCCAATCTAGTCACGTGTAAGCCACCAGGCAACCCCCGATTTAGGAACAGGAGACAAAATAACTGGCCTCAAATATGTCAATGTCACAAAAAAGGAAGGACAGCTAAGGAATAGTTTCCGGTTAAAGAAGACTGAAGGTAACGTGTGTGCTGGGTCAGAAAAAAACCACTTAAAAGAACTCAACTGGGAAAATCGGTGAAATGTTACAGTTCTTTCTGAGCATTGTTTCCTGAATCTGATCATTGTTCCAAGGTTACATAAGCGGATGCCTTTGTTCTTGGGAGCTACATGTGGGCGTACTTAGGACTGACAGGTCATACTTTCTGCAACTTATTTTCAAATGGTTCAGGAAAAAATTATGGAAATAAAATATAAATGCAGATGAAGGGAAGGAGCAGAGGGAGGAAAGAAGAGAGAGAGAGAGACGGAGAAAGAAAATAAATGTAGCAAAGTATGAATAATTGGTGAATCTAGCTGAAGCTTGTACAGGAAGTCATGTGACATTCTCGCAACTTTTCAGCTGGTTTGAAATTTTTTTCAAAATAGAATGTGTAAAGCATCTGTTTATATCAAGTGTTAGTAAGGTAGCAGGGAAATGGAAATTTTCTTACTCTGCTAAAAAGGATGCAAATTGTAAAGTCCTTTGGTGAGTAATAGTAATAATAATGTCATATTGTATTGTGACATGATAGTAATAATATAATATGATAATAATATAAGTAAAGATGAAATGTTTATGTCCTCCATCCCAGCAATTCAAATGGGGTGTAGGAAAGAAAATAATAGTACTTTGTATTTATTTATTTTATCTTTTAAGAAAAAGTTTACATCTTATAGTGGCCATTGTATATTGGCATAATGGTACATTTATATGATTTATAAATAAGCATAGGAATATTGCGGATAGGCGGTTAAATGTTTGCTTGATAGGGCAGCCTGATGAGCAAAGGAGGAGACCACCGTCCTTAAGAAATTCAAACACACATGATGAGATGTGTAAGAATATTAACTGCAGTGTGATTTGTAATAGCAAAACTTTGGAAACATTCTGAACGTCCATCAGTAAGAAAAAAGATAAATTGTGTTTTTATTCATATGATGGGATACTAAACAGCAGTTAAAATGAGTGAAAGAGAGCTGTAAATATCTACATGGATAAGTTTAGAAAATGTTGAGTGAAAAAAAGACATTTGCAGGACAAAGCTACACTACTAACCATTGTCTTATTTATGGATATTTAAATCTGTCTTAAAAACAAAAGCACTTCCCAGACAGCAAGTTCATGGTGCTTGCCTCTGGGGAGGGACGGAGGAGACAAGCACCAGAAAAGAGATTATATGGAGTTTAAACTTAATTTGTAAAGTTTATTTCTTTGCCCTTCCCCCCAAAAAAACAGAGATCAAGAGACCCGGAGAGGGGAGGGCATAGCTCAGTGGTAGAGTGTGTGCATAGCATGCATGAGGTCCTGGGTTCAATCCCCAGTACCTCCGTTAAAATAAAAATAAATTTAAAAACCTAATTCCTCCCCACTAAAAAAATTAAAAATTAAAAAAAAAGGAGAGATCTGAAGAAAATATTAGTAAATGTTACTTTTGGTTAGTTCTGGGTATGTGATATGTGAGTGTTGCTCTATTATTCTTTAAACTTTTCTGTAGCTTTTGCTTTTTCCAAAAAGCAAAACAAACCTGAAGTTTTTCACTTCTCTGATGGAACCAATCCATATACTGTGAAGCACCTGGCAAGTCAGACCTGCTCCAACTCTCCAGCTGTCTCAGTTTATGGACATACTAAAGCAAATTTGAATCAGAGCTTCCAAAAGAAATACTTCTCAACAGAAAACTAATGTTTCTCATTCTCATAATATGTGTTTCTAATTTTATGGAAATGTCAGTTTAGTTGAGTAGAACCAAAAGTGATGTCTTTTTGAACCCAAATATTCTGCAGTGATAAGTCATTGGCTATTCTCTTGATTGATGCAAGGATAAAACTGGAAATTCCCTCAAAGTTTATAAGGTAATTTAACAATACAAAGGTTGCATATTGCTGAGTTATGTATGTTTAAGTCCATTATCACTTCTATATAAAGTTACCAGCCTTTTGCTAATGGCTCCCTTAATTCAAGTTATGCCCATATAATAAAAAGAACTTTGATTATTCAGGGACAAATTAATTTAGATTTCCGTAACATTTGGCTTCATAATAGCATTTTTGTTTGCACCTTGCTCTGATTCCACCACTGCTAGAGAGAAATTCAAAATTGGTCTATTGTCTTGGGAGAATCAATTACATTTTCGTGAGAAAAAAAGAACTGATTTAAAGGAGACTGGAAAATTATCCCCAAAATGTAATTGTAGGAACTTCCTGTGGCCCTCATTTGCGTTACTAATTAGGAGATGGCTCCCATATTATTGCTCCCAAGAAACCTATAGGATGAATGTTTCCAAGGTCTAGCCATCAACCCACTTATTTTAAGCGGCAATTTTGGCAGTCTCAAAGCTGGGGAGTGGGGAGAACAAGACATTAGGAATTTCTGTCTGAAGGAGTTTCTAAGGTTCTTCCCTGACCCTATGTTTAATGTGTGCAGGATCTGTACTGTGGGCTCTTTTTTCATTCTTTATCTTGGATATTTGTTTTGTCTTTTTTTTTTCTTAAGCCTCTCACCAGAGGCTTGTTAATTTTATTAGCCCTTAACTTTTTTGTTTTATTGATTCTCTACCGTACATGTATTTTCTGTCTCATTAATTTCTGCTCTTATCTTTACTATTTCATTTCTTCTACTTTTCTTGTACTTATTTCTTTTTTTTTAATGGAGTTATAGTCAGTTTACAATGTTGTGTCAATTTCTGGTGTACAGCACAATTTCTCACTCATACATGAATATACATATATTCATTTTCACATTCTTTTGCACAGTGAGCTACCGCAAGATCTTGTGTATATTGCCCTGTGCTAGACAGTATAAACTTGTTTATCTATTCTATGTATACCTGTCAGTATCTACAAATTTCAAACTCCCAGTCTGCCCTTCGAAGGCAACCACGAGTTTGTATTCTATATCTATGAGTCTGTTTCTGTTTTATATTTAAATTCACTTTCTTGTACTTATTTCTTAGTCCTTTTATAACTTCTCTAGATGGATAGCATGGTTGCTCATGAATTTTCAGTCTTCGTTTCTACCATGTCTTTAAGGCTCTACATCTCCTTCTAAGGATTTCTTTAGCTAAATTGTATAAAATTTGATTTGTAATATTTTCATATTGTCCAATTCAAAATATTTTTTTAATTCTGTTATGATTTCTTCTTTGACCATAGGTTTTTAGAATGTGTACTAAATTTCCAAATATATGAGAAGTTTCTGGTTATCATTCATTATTCATTTCTGGCTTACCTGTATTAGGGTCAATAATATATTCTCCCTAGTCTGTATGATTTTATTCATTTGAACTTTGATGAGATTTGTTTCATGGGCCAGTTTATAGTCAATTTCTTTAGCTATTTCATGTGTGCTTGAAAAAGAAGAATATTCTTAAGTACTTGGGTGGAGTGTTCTGTATTTGTCCACTGAGTCAAGTTTCTTAATTATTCTTTCCTGGTATCGTGTCCTTAAGTTTTCATTTGCTTGTTCTGTAAGTTACTGAAAGAGATATGTATTAAAATCTCCTATTAGGATTATGGTCTTGTCTATTTCTCTGTGATTTTGATCATTTTTACTTTATATATTTTGAGACCATGTTTATCTTCTCTGCTTAAAATGTAGGGAAAAAAATAAAAAAGGAAAATTGGTTGCAAAGATAATTCCAGCTCTTTTTAATAAATCAAAAATGTTGCCGGGCCAGAAACTCACATTGTAGGGCATCTTCCATGATGACATTCGTTGTGGGTTGCATTGTGTTCTTCTCAAAAGAGATAATGTTGGGGTCCTGACCTCCAGTGCTTCAGAATGTGACTTTACTTGGCGATAGGGTCTTTAGAGGGTTACAGTTCAAGTGAAGTCATCAGGGTGGGTCCTAATCCAGTATGACTGGTGTCCCTATAAAAAGGGGGAAATTGGACACAGAGTCAGACACGAATGGGGAGAAGACAGCCATCTGCAGGCTAAGGAGAGAGGGTTGTAATAGACGCCCCCTCATATACCTCAAGAGGACCAACCCTGCAGTCCCCCCATCTCAGACCTGCAGCCTCCAGAACTGGGAGACAATAAATTTCTGTTGTTTAAGCCACTCAGCTTGCAGTATTTTCTTATAGAAGCCCTAGCACACTAAAAGGACATTTATAACCCTATAAGACAACTTTGTTATTTTAAAAGAAAAGTTTGTTTTCTGCCCTTAAACATGTAAAATGAGGAACCAGGAGTTAAGGAGAACAGCTGATCTGCTATTTAATAGAATATCCTTTTACAGTTTAATAGTAAAGTTAAAATTTTTTAACTGGTGCCAAGAGAATTTTTTGTTCAATAATGGGTCAGTCTTACTGAGCAAAGGAAAACAGTGCCCATGGCCTCAGAATTGCATTTTATGATTTCCTAATTAAGGACAAAAAAGACAGTTCCCAAGTCTCCTTCAGAGAGGACTGGTGCAATAAACATAATTAACTCTAAGAAGTTTAATAATAAATCACCAAATCTCATGAGCATAATAAACACAACCAGGGAATTATTTTAATGTAGACTCAGCAGAATAACCACAAATTCATCTTCAAAGCAGCATGAATTACAGATCTAGCACACATATATTAAACTTTTCTGTTAAATTAAAGAAATTTAATTTTCTTAGCATAGAGCTTGGGCTGTGCCATTTCTGAGGTCATTTCTTAGTGGAAAAGGAGGCGTATGAGAATGTATAGCTTTGACTGTCCTAAGATAATGTCGACAAGAATAGCAATGTCCTCCTGTAAACTCTTTATAATACCTTACTAAGGAGGAACTGTGAAGCTGCATGAAGCACAGGGTACACATTTGGATCGAGCGAGAACTTCTTTAAGACTACCTGTAGGATTCAGCAATCACGTACACACTGTTTCTTATTGGCAATATGCTGTTCTCTCTAATTCCCAAAAGTATACCCTGCTCTGATATTGGGAGCATTTTGAGGCCCTTGTCTCCCATGTTCAGACCAGTGCCTAAACTATGTGTTTGATGGATGGTCAACTGGTCAATTGATGAATAATATGAGACAAACAGTTTGATGCAACTCCATCTTTATTGGATCTCATAAACCCAGAGCAAGCCTATTGAGAGGAAGAAATGCACCTCTCAGTTGCAAACCCTTGACTATGACAATCAGTCTGATGTGATGGATATGTAGACAACTGGCTGTATCAATGAAAGTCTGATTTAAAGTACTTGCGTTTAAATATCTCCAAGTAAAAATTTTGATAAAGGGTCACTGTATGCAGGAGACTCAAACAGGTGATCACCTAACCTCTTCCTTGACCCTTCAAGTGATTCGACTCATAGAAACCTCTCATATTCATTAGATCTTCCACCCTACCATCTGACGGCTCCACTTATTAGAAATGCTTTCCCTAGAAAGGCCCAGAGTTATGTCTACTCATAAGTCTCAATTCTACCTTAGGGAGACATAAAAAGAATCTCATCTCAGAAATGACAGTTCTTCAGTTATCTAAAGAGAACCATCTATTTCTAATTACAAATGAAAACATTTCTGTATTTCAATAAATGCAGTGGATATAGTTAGTTCTCAGTGATGGAGTCTGAGATAAGTAGGGGCTGGGGAGAATGATTTGATTATAGAACCCCTTCCTTGAAAGGGATTATTGCTGACTCCAAGCTTGTAATAATTTTCTCTGCTAACCTATGTCTGAGCTGAGCACACATACAGGGAGTCCGAGGAATAGCTCAGCAGTAAGCTAGGAAGTTATCTGGAGAGGGGAAAACAGAGAGCTGCGGCAAAAGGAACCTTCAGGGACGTACAGAAAGAAAGACCTTAGATGACTTTATAGATTTTTCATGTTGTCATCTCTTTCCCCATTCTTCTATTTCTGGCCTTTAAAATTATAGACAAGAAAGATCATTGTGAAAAAATTATTACAGCTAAAATGTGGTGAGATACCTCAATTCAGCTGTGAATTCCTTTACTCGATGGTTCGCAGGGTTTGTACATTGTCCAACAATTCTGTTCTTCCCAAACTTGGTTCCACTGAGGACTCCCTGGAAAAAAAAAAGATGCATATTAGTTTCCATTAATTTGTAATTTCTGCAAAATCTGATTTCAGTCCTTTCAATCATGGTGACTAAATCCTGGAAGACAAATGTCTCAAGAAAGATAACTGGAATGGCACTTAAGAGAGAATTTACTAAGTAGAAACCATCTTTCATGGTTCTAATTTCCAGTAATAGCAACCTTTCCCCTTGTGAACACAGTATGAGTCGACCCCTCGGATCTCCAGATTTTAGGTATGAATATTTTACATCTGTATTGTATAAGATGTAAACAGACTGCGAGTCTACAATGTTTGTTTTTTGTGTGATGTGGGTACGTGGTATCTTAAAGGCCAGAAAAGGGATGGGAGCAGGGAAGCAGTTGAGGAAAATTAAGGCCACATTCCAGGTTGCATGAAAACAAGCCCGTATTAATTCCTGTGTCTGTCCTTGCCTTTTCCCTGCTGGCCCAGCTCATCTACTGATGCTGTTTCTACTTATCCCTCCAGTCGTCTATGTGCACAGCCACAAATATATTGTATAAACCTTTTTTCTCTCTTATCTGCAGTTACCCTACTTTTACTAACCAGCCTCAGCTCCAGCCAGTCTAACCCAACGTGACCGTGTTGTGATGAGCATCTGAAAAGTACATCCCAGCACCATGTTTTTTTGTAGAACATGAGGTTGCCAAAGCTTCAATTATGTGGACATGATTATACTGCTGGATGTGGTAGGGCTGCTCCTTCCATTGAATGGTTATTACAGAAGCAAAATTATTATTCAAAAAGAAAAACAGGCAGGAAAAAAGATCTATAAATTATCAGATGCTAAAAGTTTTTTTTTTGAGAAACAAGTTCTTGTTTAAATGTATCATGTGTAAGGTCTACAGACATGACAGATTAGTGTGAATTCTAGGAATATATTTAAATCTCTCCTTAAATATATAAAGCTCAGAGTAAAACTCTATGCAACATTCAGAAGCACATATGCACATCACATAAACAGGCTGAAATAAATAGTGAAAGTTCTGTGGGGTGATGGTCATGTTCTACATCTCGATAAAGATTCGCATTGCCCAGGAGCATCTGTTTAGCAAAATGCATTGAATGGTATACATAAGATTTGTACATTATATATAAATTTGACCTCAAAAGGAAAAAAAATAATTAGCAAATATTGAAAACTAGTTAATGATGTACATGCTGAAATGTTTTGGGGTGAAGTGTACCGATGCCTGAAACTTACTTAAAATACTTCAAAAAAGAAGATGTGTTGTTGGATGGACACACAGATACGTGAATAAAGAACTACTGTAAAATGTTAAAATAAGTAGTGCAAATAGCATTTATCTAATTAGGCTCCACGTGCACAGCACTCTAAGTTGCCAACTAGAAGTCTGGATACTTCTTTTTAATACACAAGTGACATTATTTCTAGGCCTTATTACCTCTAAGTTGTAAAATTGTCATCCATAATATTCTACTTAGAAAAATAACTCTTAAATGTCACTTGATCTAAAAAAAAAGTGAAGAAAAAATATAATTAGTGAGTTTTTCCATCAGTCTGAGCTACATGGCAATAAAGATCTCAAAATCTTAGTGGTTCACAGCTAAGGTTTATTTCTCTCACATCTATCCTGGAGTCAGACTTGACTCAGTTCCATGCCCAGGGTGAAAAAGCAGCCCCTAAAACATAGCAATTTCAAGTCAGAAGGGAAAAGAGCTGGTGGTGACGGACCACAAGACGGCTCTTAAAGCTCTGTTTAGAGGTGGGTGGTCAGTTCCAGTCAGCTTCCCATGATCAAAGCAAGTCGCATGACCACACCTGCTACGAACAGAGATGTGTCATCCCTTTAGGCAGGGGCCCTCTGGGAGAGGCCGTAAATATTCTAAGCAAAACTGCTATCTCTTACAAAATAATACAACTTTCAGATTTCATCAGAAACGTTTTGAACTATTATGGGCCAGTACTTTTATAATTAGTATTATTACATTAATACTTAAGTAAGTATATAATAGGTATTCAACAAATGTTTGTTAAAGAATGAGTTTTTCTGTATTATATTTTTTCAGAAATCACAAATTATTCAATAGGATGGAGGAAAGAATGTAGATGAGGGAAGCAAGGCCTGGAGTGGGCTGTGGGGGGAACACGCCCTGTTATTGGGGGGGTACATTTGTTACAAGTGGTGAACCAACACGGATACGTTATTATCAATGAACAACCCCAAGGTTTTGAGCCTCAAAACAGGACAAATCAAAGTTGTCAGAGAGGTCAGGGCCCCAGCGTAGATGCGCTTGAAGCTCTGAGAATCAGCAGGCTTGTGGCCGAAGATGAATACAAGTCAAGGTCTGGGCTACGAGAAAGGGAACACTTCTGTGAAGAACCGGAGAGTAATTATGTTAGTCTTTGTGGGCCTCCCTCTGTCACAGCTACTCAGCTCTGCCATGGTAACCAAAAGGAGCCAGAGACAATATGCAGACAAATTAACATGGCCATCTTCCAACAAAACTGGACTTACACAAGCACGACCAGCAGCCCAGGTTTGGCTCACGGGTCATAGATTTCTGACCCCTTCTCTAGACCGTGACTTCTAGATCTGAGTGCTACCCGATTGGTCTTGGAGTACAGACCACCTCAGAAAACCACAGAGGTGGCCTCTATTCTCCTCCCCTGTACCTCTGTACCTGGTATAACGCCAAGCATATAGTAAGTGCTTAGTAAATATTGAATCAAGGTCACCCGGGAATGCAATATCAAAGAGTCGCAGAACCTGGTAAGACCTCTCCATCAAGATTTCTTGGCAGATCACCCCCAGGGAGTCTGACAGTGACAACCAAGCTACAGCTGTGGTGACTGGCTTCGACTCCTCTTCACTTTGCTGACTTGCTACGTGTTGAGTATTATGTAGGTATTTCTTCCTAAGTTCACGCAGGATTCTCATCACAACCTTACAAGAAATGTTCTTTTACTCTCACCTAGGGAATGAAAATATTGAGTGCTACTGGTTGATGTCCCCCCAGAAATGATGTTTGGAAGTCTTAACCCTCAGTCTCTCAAAATGTGACCTTATGTTTGGAAACAGGGTCATTGCTGCTATAATTTTTTAAGATGAGGTTATACCGGAGCAGGGTAGGTTCCTAATTAAATATGACTGTTGTCCTTGTGAGAAGACAGCCATGTGGAGACGGAGGGTTGGAGGGACGCTTCTGCAAGTCAAGAAGCACCTGGGGCAGCAGAGGTTAGAAGAGGGCCTGGAACAGATCTGCCCCTAGAGTCTTCAAGAGAGCATGACCCTGCTGACACCTTGGTTTTGGACTTCTAGCCTCCAGAATTATGAGGCAATGAATTTCTGCTGTTGTAAGCCATCCAGTTTTGGGTGCTTTGTTATGGCAGGCCTAGGGAACTAATACACTGAGACTCAAGGAATTTGTCGCTTGTCCAAGGTCACCCAGCTAGCGTGAGGCAAAGTCAATATTCAAACCCAGGGCTGTCTTCTTCCCGAATCTGTGCTCTTTTGATTACACTGAGATGAATCAATCTTTATTTCTACTTTACTGTGATGAAATGGTGTAAAATCAAATACTGACTCATACTAGAAAAGTGGGTCTCTCCTTCCTGAACTTATTCTACAATATTCCCTGTGAACAATGTGTCTTCCTTTTCCTTCTTTCTTTCTTTGCTTATTTCTTTTTCTTTCTTTCTTTCTTTCTTTCTTTCTTTCTTTCTTTCTTTGCTTATTTCTTTTTCTTTCTTTCTTTCTTTCTTTCTTTCTTTCTTTCTTTCTTTCTTTCTTTCTTTCTTTCTTTCCTTTTCTTTCTTTCCTTTTCTTTCTTTCTTTCTTTCTTTCTTTGCTTATTTCTTTTTCTTTCTTTCTTTCTTTCTTTCTTTCTTTCTTTCTTTCCTTTTCTTTCTTTCCTTTTCTTTCTTTCTTTCTTTCTTTCTTTCCTTTTCTTTCTTTCTCTTTCTTTCCCTTTCTTTCTCTTCCTTCCTTTCTTTTTTCTTTCTTTCTTTCCTTCTTTTCTTCTAGACTTCTCTACCAATTATCTTTTAAAATAATGTTTCTATACTATCCTTTATAATCAAAACTACAAAGTTATAAAGTTTTTACCTGTCACTCCCTTCTGGTCTGATGATATTCATTTTTTGTTATGTTTGTTTTAAGTAAATGATCTTAGTCTACCTATACATAGCATATTTCTTTTAAAAACTTTTCCAGCACACACCTTAATGAATATCTCTTAAATATAGCTAATAAAATTCTCCAGGTGATATTTCCTGGAAATGAGAGAATGGAAGGTGAGAAGTAGTAAATATTTTGCGCCTTTCAAAATATATTATCTCCAATTCTCATTCCAATCCCATAAGACAAGCATTATTAGTCCTATTTTTTGAAGAAGAAACTCAGGTTCAGAGAAGGTTAAGAACCATGTTTAAGGTCAAAGCTAGTATGTGGTAGAGCCAACATCCCCCCCAGGTCTGTCTGGCTCCAAAGACTGTGCTTTCCTTAGTTTACCTTCATCACATTCTGCCCTTTCCCTCGCTTTCTTTGGGGCACTATTTCCAACCAACACTACCTTTTCCCACTTCCTTCCTAAGGCGTTACTTTGAGTTGTCATTTCGTATATTCACGTATATCACTAAGTCCTTGCCTCTCCCTTCCAGAATTGACCAGAAGTAATATTGTGAAGCGTGTAGAAATCCTCTAAAGCCTCCTTTTATCTGCTGAGCATCTGACAGACTTTAACAAGTCCTGTGCAATATCACGGAGATTGACAATCACATACAGACTTCTCTCTTTTCCTACATTCTTAGAGACTGGGCCATCGCTTCTGCTATGTGAGACCTGGTCCTCCATCTGTGCCCTTGGTCACATCCCTTTCAGTCTCCTCAGAGACCTTCCTCTGTCTCAGATCTGTATCTTTCATCACTCTCTCCTCCCCTGCTGCATCCTCTCTGCTCACTAACATTCTCTCTTAAAAATAAAAATCCTTCCTTCATCGTCCTAGCTACCCCCCAGGTGTCTTCCATCTTTTTCTTCTTCCCAGCCTTTGAGAGGAAAGTGTAGTTTACAGTTGTCAACTCCATTTCTTCTCCGACCAAACCACTGCAGTCAGACTTGGCCCCTACCTTCCACTGAAACTGCTCTGACAAAAGTCTCTTCAATATCAAAATCAAGGCATGCTTTAAGATCATCATCCTACTCCATTTCTCTGCTCTATTTGACAGTTTTTGTCATACCATTCTGTTAAAACTCCTCTCCCTTTCTGGAAAATTGCTTTCATCCCCACTCCTCTTGGTTTCTTTTTTTCCCCTCTTCCTCTGCCTTCTAACGTGGAGCACTGCTTGTCTCATCTCAGGCTGTCCTGAGAGTTCTTCCACCCAGATAGCTTCAACCAACAAGTTTTCTGCAGAACTGCACACCAGAACTACATAGCTGAGTCTAGCCTCACCTGACCTCTTCGTCAGTATTTTTAAAGGGCTTATTTTCTCTTAAGTTGAGCTTTGGAAGAAAAGTAGAAATTTGCTGTCAGACTCACAAAACATAGAGAGTATTCCAGGGAGGCAGCTGCAAAATGATAGGCAGAAATCAAGAGAGGAAACATGAGTACAGATTGGGAGGGCTGTAATCAGTTCAGTCGTGCTACAGTGTGCAGTGGAGATGCTCGGGGCAGGGGCGAGAGCAGAGATGAGCGGTGAGGCCAGGCAGACAGGCAGAGGTCAAATGATAGGAAGGATCTTATATGTCATGCAGATGGTTTCAGATTTTGTCCTGCGTATGGTGAACCATTGTGGGATTCTGAGCAGGAAAGTGTCATGATTGGCTCTGAATTCTAGAAAGCTCATTAGGTTAGGAGGGTGGAGACAGGATCAGACTAGAGGCAGGAGACCAACAAAGGTGTGCCAACAATCCAGGTGATAAATAATAATGAGTGAATGGGGCAGCAGAAATGGTTTGGAAAGTAAGGGACAATGGGCCTTTCTAAAATGGAATCAAGAGAATTTGGTGATTCAAATACGAAATGTTGGTGAGGATGTAGAGAAAAGGGAACCCTCATACAATGTTGATGGGAATGTAAATTGGTGCAGCCACTGTGGAAAACAGTATGCAGGTTTCTCAATAAACTAAAAATAGAACTACCCATGCAATGACCCAGCAATTCCATTCCTGGGTATATATCCAAAAAAAAAAAAAAAAAAAAAGCCAGAAACACTAATTTGAAAATACACTTGCACCCCAGTGTTCATAGCAGCGTTATTTACAATTGCCAAGAAATGAAAGCAACCTAAGTGTCCGTCAATAGATGAACAGATAAAGAGGACGTGGTGTACGTATATACAATGGAATACTAGTTTAAAAAGAATGGAATTTTGCCATTTGCAGCAACGTGCATGGGCTTGGAGGGCATTATGCTAAGTGAAATATGACAAAGACAAATATTGTATGGTATCATTTATATGTGGAATCTAAAAATACAACAAGTTAGTGAATAAAACAAAAAAAGAGGCAGACTCACAGATATTCATTCACCAAACAGATACTTACTGAGCATTTTCTACAGGCTAGGTACTGTGTTAAAACCTAGAATGATTTCCATTTTGGATATAAGTTTGAGATGTCTTGAAACATTCAGGTTTGAGATATCAAGCAAACAGGTAAAGGAACACATTTAAAACTCAGGAGACACGTCTCTGCTGTGTTGCCGTCGTTAACAACAGTGTGACATATGTTCTTGTGGGTACATTTTTGTCCAGATGCTTAATTAGCTCTATAGTATGGAAGATATTAGTGAAATGAGAATTGGTCGAAATCTATAATAATCTCATGCCATGTTATTGATATTACTTTCTTAATATCCTATCAATTTGTGTTATTGTACAATAAACATAATTTTCCAAAAAAAGGGAACATGCCACTGCATGATTGAGCAGTGTACAGCTGATTTCTGCAAAACAGATACAGAATTAAAGGTTAAAACATTCTCTTCATAAGCATTTTTATCACCCTCAAAGAAATTGCTACCTTCCCCATCTTTAGATGTCCTTTGACTTTACAATATTTTATATATGATATCTACCTTTATACTATTGAATAAGCATTTATTAATATTTATACATTTAGAGTTCCTTTTTCATATTCTTTTTCATTATAGGCTATTAAAAGTAGAGTTGCTTTTTTAAAAATTGTATTTTATTGAGTTATAGTCAGTTTACAATGTTGTGCCAATTTCTGGTGTAGAGCACAATTTTTCAGTCATACATGAAAATACATATATTCATTGTCACATTCTTTTTCACTGTGAGCTACCACAAGATCTTCTATCTATTTCCCTATGCTGTACAGTATAATCTGTTTATCTATTCTACATACACCTGTCAGTAGAGCTGCTTTTTAATTTATATAAAATCTCTTTGAATTTGATGCTAATAATACAAGAGTTAGTGAGTTTGCTTAACTTTGACAAACATAGTTTTGAACCTGAAGTATATTTGTTTCAAAATCAAAGAAATTCTAAAGAGGATGAACAAACTTTAAAAATGAGAATGCAGGTATGAAAGGGGGTATGATGTTTTGGACTTGATTCAATTGTTGGAAAACTTTATAATATGTTCAAAACAATTTGGGTATATAAATCCACTTTTTCAACTGTAAATTTTTTGAAATCTATCCACCAATCAAGTATTTCTGATGAAAATTTAGTGTCTGCATTGAGATGGGCTATAAGTATAAAATACATATCAGATTTCAAACACTTAGTATGACAAAAAGAATGAAAAATATTTTGATAATTTTTAATACTAATTACATGTTGAAATGATAATACTTGGAATATATTGGCTAAATAAAATGTTACTAAATTAATTCACACCTCTATTATTTTTAATGTGACTACTAGAAAATTTGAAGTTACATAAGTGGATTGTGTTAAATTTCTACTATATTTCTAAATATAGTGCTGGGCTAGAATACAAGGTGTATGTCCCGTGGACTGGCAGCTCTTTAGCTTGCTGATCATCTGCTGACTGTACATTACTTTCATACAAAGATATTACGTGAAATAATACCTTTCATGTAGTGGATAATCAATAAATGTTTGCTAAATTTAATTTCATTTGGAACAAGACACTACTTTCTGTTAGGAGAAGCTACTCCCATCCTGTGGGTTTTTAGGACATCACCAGCAATGATGACTGTTGAACTTAGATTTTATTTTTTCAACCACAGAGATCTAATATACTTCACATTTTCCTGTTTTCCCGTAGGGGCCAGTCCTTTGAAGCATCTTTATCTGCTTCCGGGTTCACCACCGTGCCAGTTACTTGAGGATACGGGAATAACTTTGCTCCTTCTGTACTGATTACTTCTGTCAGCACCTAGAGACACAGAGCGAAAACACCGAGAAGAACCCTGGGGGAAAAGAGAGGAGAGAGAGTGGGGAGGAAGGAGACATCTCGAAAAAGGAAATGGGTCAAAATCTAGGAAATGAAATCAAGAGTCTGGTCATAAATCCCAGGTAAGTCCCTCGAGGAGAGGGACCCCAACAGAACAAGGCGAATACAAAGCCCCAAGGGTCAGTCATTGCTCAAATCAATGAACAAGAAATTGAGCTTTGGAAGATAAGACGTGCAATGGTCAGTTCAAATCAATAATGAAAGGCAGCAGTTACACATACTTTTGAAGACCTGGGTCCAGGAAGCTCCCAGGAAAATGATTTGTTCATCCTGAATGAGTCTGGCGTATGACCATCTTTATGATCTCTTTAAGCCCTTTAGATTCTGCTTGACAGAAGAGGGTGGACCAGAGCTGCAGCATGTCTTATGTGATCTCCCATAATGTTACTCAAGGAAACACAGGAGAGTTCCCAGTAATATGCTCCATTCCCTAACTGGTCCTGCTGTATTAATAGACAGAGAGTGAAGAACCAGGATGGGTTTCTGTGGCTCTTTCAAGATCTGAGGACTGTGTGACGCATGCCCAGCTGCAGTGTGGGGCAGTGGATGCCAACACTTAGAAGGCACACAAAGTAACCATATTCACCTATTTTTTAAACACTTTTCTCTTTGTTTGGGCAAAAAAGATTTTATATATTAGGTGAAATTCTACACTAAGTTTATAGCCTATAATACTATGACATTCCTTGCTTTATTTAATGCTTTGAGGAATTCTGGTACTAGCAGTGTTCGACCTGGGAAAGGGACTGGGTCAGATGCCACTGGAGCGATCAGTGTAAGCAAAGAGGCCCTGAATGCCGGTGGAATATCTCCCAGGCTGGTTCAGACTTCAGATCAACCTCTCACCCGTTGCTCTGTCTTCATACAATGTCAGCCTTCCATCACGAGGCTAAAGGAAGAGCAGGGAGAAAGGCACTGGTCAGGTATCATGTGAGGACCTTCCCCACGTTATCTTACTGAGTAACAACCACCTGTAAAGTAGGCACTGATGTCTTCATTTCCAGATGGTGAAGCTGAGGCTCAGAAAGCTTTATTATTACAGATAATAAACTGCAGACCTGGGAGTCTGACCTCGTGTCTTTCCGGGGTGCATTCTCTGCACTGTCCTATCTCAGTGTGAGACCGAAAAAGAAAGGTATTGCAGGGGTGGCCTCCCTGCACTGACATTTTCGCTTATTCCATATTAAGCTACACTGCATTTCTCAAGGATTCCCTCAGAAATTATTTAGTCAATGAGCCTCCACTGGAAAACAAATGACTGACATACAGGAAATGTTCTTGTAGGAACATATAGAAAAACATGCTCACTGATAATCAAAAACAGAGGTGAGATTTTTAAACACCCTTCCTTGGACCTTCAAGCCAGCTGTGGCCAAACCCTAAGTATGCATGTGCCTGTTTATAAGGGTGAGCCACCCGCTCCATTCTGAATTCAAGGAAATGGGCTGGGAATTCCCAGCCCTTGTTTTTCCTGATCTGCTGGTGCCCTAATCCTGATCCAACGCTCAGCTTAGTGACCTTGACCTCATCTCTGGAGGCCTGTCTTTATATTTCCCACCTGATAATTTGGTCCTAGCTTGATTCCTTGGACTTCCTCCAGTTCATCCTTTTGGTTCCCAAGGAATTGCCCACCCTAGGCTCAGTGCTGAGGAATTGGATCTGGCTACAGCCATTCAGTTGACTGTGTTGGCATTCAGGAGAAAGGGTGAGAAGGCTGACTTTTTGTCTAAACATTGTAAGGGACTCTCCATGCTCCTGTGGCAAAAGTTAATTTACCCACTGGCATGTTCTACTTTCAGTTTATGGGAAATGGAATATATGGGAAAACAGAGTATTCCAGAAGCAACTGCCCACAACATTGGCTCAATTACCAGAAGTGATGAAGGAATGTTGTCTCTGCCTGCAAGCCTTATGGACTTTTACTCAGCCTGTCACTTTCTCTCGGGTGCTCCAAGTAAGTACGCTGCTTCTCGGAAAGTGTTTTTGGTCTGGGCAATGCAATACTTGCCACGTAGACCAAAAAAATATTATAGGAGGGTGGGTATAGCTCAGTGGTAGAGCACATGCTTAATGTGCTTGAGATCCTGGGTTCAATCCCTAGTACCTTCATTAAAAAAAAATTATTTAAATTTAAAAAAAAAATTATATATGGCAGAGCTATAGACTTCATGCCAAGAGCCTTTGACCCCACCAGAGGACACAGTTCTTTTGTGAAGCCATGGCTGTTGCCCTTCACAGTTCTCCCGTATGAACTTCCAGAAGGGTCACTGGGCTTTCAAATTTCCCCTGGACAGAAAAAGTTAGCTTCAGCATAAGAGTTGGTGGGACCACACACAAGTGACTTGGCCTCCCTGTGCTGCAGTTTCTTCAGCAGTAAACTGGGGGTAATCATGGTACCTACTTGACAGTCACGAGAATTAGACGAGCTAACGCACGTGAAGATCTGAGAAAGCACCTCTTACGTAATGAGCCCCCAGGCGAGGTTAGCTGTTGCTGCTGCCCTGGTCCTTCGGGAACAAACAGTAAATGCCCTTTGCTGTTAACATTTCTCAGGGGGATGATGGGGGACAGTCAGTTTCTGCTCCTGCCTCCTCAAATAGCTTCCCCTAGTCAGGTCTTGGAGCACAGGACATTTTCTGTTGTTGGCTTTTCTATAAAGAAAGACATTGGCGTTTGGTGGAGTGATATGTAAAGTGAACCCAGAGTGGAACTCCTCACCTCATCCCAGAAGGAAAGTGGACATCTGTCCACCGATCAGTGGGGAACCCTGCATGTTTCTAGGGAAGGGATCTTGGCACGTTACTGTTATAAAATCTTCTGAGTGGCTTGCGATGCCATCTTGTGGAAGAAAGTTCCCTTCTAGTCAGATTTTAGACCTCATTCTGCCTCTTAAATATTTTACCTTGGAAAAATCAGTGATAGCTCTATGACTTTTTTTTTTTAATCATTTGAAAATTGAGCATTAAAATAGACAAGTTTGAAAGTCCCTTCTGGGTCTGACATCCTAGAGTTATGTAATTTGTCACAATGGTTTAGGAAAAACATAAGGAAATAGGTCTCTCCTCCATGTGGGACCCACCCTCATAATTCCTGAAAACATGATTAAACATTGGATGGAAAAAAAAAAACCTAACAGATCGACCCTTTCATTATTTTAAGGGCCTATTAACACAACTTCATGAGACATTTTGATAACCAACTCTCACTGTATTTCTGCAACTCTCAGTTAATGAGTGTTCTCAGACCAAGCTGTGTGAACCTTGGCAAGAGGGTGTGGCAGAGGGAAAAAATGAGTGTATGTCCACATCACAGTACGCTGTACCAAACTCTGCAGTCACATTGTACGTTTTCTGGGCCAGAGATTGATGACAAGCACCTGACTCCGATGAGGACCTTCCCAGCCCACATCCTGCTTATCCCCTTAGGAATAACCCAAATGCCTATCAGCAGGCGAATGAGTCAACAAATAGTGGAATATTCATGATTGAATGCTATAAAGAAATGACAAAGGATGAGCTACTGCTACAGGCAACAATATGAATAAATATCACGAGCATGACACTGAGCAAAAGAAGTCATACACAAAAGAATACAAACTGTGATTCCACTTCTACAAAGTTGTTTTTTTAGTATACGTGCTGCTGAAGCGATCACTACAAAGTTTTTTCTTTTGACTGAAGTACACTCAGTTACAATGTGTCAATTTCTGGTGCACAGCACAGTGTCCCAGTCGTGCACATACATACATATGTTTGTTTCCATATTCTTTTTCATTAAAGGCTATTGCAAGATATTGAATATAGTTCCCTGTGCTATACAGAAGAAACTTGTTTTTTTAATATATTTTTTGTTTGTTTGTGGGGGTTTTTGTTGTTGTTTTGGGGGGCTTGGGGGTTTTTTGGGTTTTTTTGTCTTTTTTTGTTTTTTGTATATATTTTTATATATAGTGGCTAACATTCACTTACAGAAAGTTTTAAAAAAAGGAAAAAGCTAATCCATGATATTATATATCAGGATAAGAGCTACCTTTGGAGGAGGGGACATTGTAGGCCGATGGGGTAGGGGTCCCTAGAGGAAGAGAAACAGGCATAACTTTCCAGACATAAGAGAAGCCATTTTAGTCCTAAGCCATTTTGTGATGTAAGCCTGGCCACAGTGCTTACTTTCGTCCAGGCCAGGGAAATACCTTAACCATATTAGAGCCAGGCCAGGGAAACACCTTAACCATATTAGAGACAATGAATCAGTTGTAGTTTCCCAGTTCTGTTCCGAAGGTGAAGATTCACCTGAAGCACATTCTTGACCTGTTTTGCAAGCTCTAAACCACCGTCGAGCACTCAACCACCAGACTAACTGGAACCTAAGAAGTGATGATGCTGACCTTAGCTGCCCCTTGTGACTTCAACCCACTAGAGCCAGGGCCCTGTCAGCCTTTGCCGCAGTTCTATGCTGAATTCTCCTCTTCTCAAGCCCTGCCATGAATATGCACACATTGTTCCAGCCCCTTCATAAATATGCATGTTCTCTTAGCTTAAAACTTTCTGAATTTTGCAGTTCAGGAAGGCACTGCTTTGGGAAATAGCCCTGGTGTTCTCCTTAACTTGTTGCAAGTAATAAATCCTTCCTTCTCCCCAACTTTATCTTGCTTGTGGCTCAACACCCACCAAGAGGCAAAGCCAGTTTTCAGATAACAGCATAAAGGAGACCACCTGGATATGTATAATGTTCTGTTTCTTGATCCAGGAGACAGTGACTTGGGTGTATGCACTTCATGGGAATCCATCAAGTTGTACACTTAAAATAGGTGGCTTGATAACATTAAGGAACATTTTTTTAAAATTGTTATAATTACCTTTTTTGTTTGTTTGTTTGTGGTTTTTTTTGGGGGGGTAGTAATTTGTTTACTTATTTATCATGGAGGTACAGGACCTTGCGCCCAGCTAAGCATACACCCTGACACTGGGCTATACCCTCCCTGCTAAGGAACATTTTTAAAATTCAACTTTCATCCACAACAAATGATAAGACACAGTGAAGGAGTGGAGTGGTCACAGTTTCCATAACTTACTGAAATGTGATTTGCATAGAATTTCCACACTTTCTGAGACTAAAGTAATGGATAAGATTTTGGCAGAACTGGGAGAGACCAGTAGAAGTAGAAAAAGGGACATGAAAGGAGCAGGAAGGTGAGCAAATGCAGGGCACGTTCAGTGACTAGTGAGACGTGGAAAGGGGGCTGAGAAGGGAATCTGGGGCCAAACTGTGGAAGATTTTGAATACAAGACAGGATTTTTTCTTAATGTCATAGGCCATAAAGAACCAATTAGAGTTTTGAACAGGGAAGTAATAGTCCCTTCCCCGAGTTCCTTCTCCTTTGAATAGGGTGAGGTGTGGGGAAGGTATCTGAATTTATTCAGAAGCGTTTCATCCCAGGCTCACACACACACAGTGTACTTGTGTATAGAATGAATATATCCCTCATGACAATCCAATGAAGTGGGTTATTCTTATTTCACAAATGAGGAAATTGATACCTAGAAAGGCTGAGTGACTTGTCTAAGGACAACAGAAGTGGCCTTCTGCCAACAGTGGAACAACTTCTCTTCCTTTTTAGGAGTGACCCCAGGAAACGAAGCATAGAGGGTTTCAGCAAGCGATGTATTCATTGGGGGCGGGAGGTGGTGAGTAGGGAGAGGAAGTGGAGAAAACCCCAGGAGCACCCGCAGAGGCCACCACCCAGGGCAAGGGGCTGGCATGGTTCCCATGGCAATAGAGAGCCACTCCTGCCACAAGACCACATCCGCCTCCAGGCCAGAGGGTCTGCTTTGATGATTTCACTCAAGCTGTGGAGTCAAGGCCACTCGATCCTGTGTGAGCTCAGGGCACTGCCTCGAGAAAAATAGTTTTATTTTAGCAGGTCATTATTAATGATTCGTCTTTCTTGTCTCAGAAATGCTCTCCTGCTCAAAGATGTGCTGAATGAATGAGTGTTTTTTGAAATTTTCCATCCCCTTCATAGCTTTCAGATTTGGCTTATGGGAAAAGGAGCTGCGAAGGTGGAAAATTTCCTTCACCCACACTGAACTCTGCATCACCGTCAACTGTCTCTACACACGTGAGTCTTTGATGTGCCATTTTCTCTTTAACGGCCAATTGTAGTTCTGATGATGGTTTTGGTTCAATTCCCAGACCCATCCCTTCCTAGTTCCGTGATTTGGAGCATGCTAATAAAATCTCCCAGAGTTTCAGTTTTTCTTGCCTATATTATGAGATATGATTCTAGTCCTTGTTTCATAACAAGAAAATGGATACAAAGTACTTCCCACATAGCCGAAAACTAAATAAATTATTAATCTCCTATCTAGACCATTTTTCTGGCTTTTCCACTACTTAATGGAGAATTTCTTAGTAATTTTTAACACCTATTATCCAAAGGAGTTGTGAAAGGTGGTGTTTCAACTAGTTAAATATTATGAGCAACTGAATTGATGTACACACACACGCACACACAAAATCAACATATGAGATCGAACATATTTAGGGGCCAAGAACCACAATTATATTCAAGAGGCAATATTATTGAAAAGCACCAAAACTCAGGGTTTGAATCCAATTGTCTAACTCCAGAGTCCCTACTTTAAATTTCCAAAGATATGATCCTAAGTGGGTTGTGTGCACCCATTTCACAAATACATAAGCTGAGGTATTTCATTTTATCTACAAGTTTATTACACTGGAAAACATTTTTTTAACTATGAGAAAGTCATTTGAACTCCCAAGGTTCATTTTCCTTATCTGTAGTACGGAGACAATCTTAAAATCTCCCTTCTGAAGTTGTTGTGACGTTTAAATGAAACAGTCGGGGAAAAGGAGTTTAGCATATGGCATGTACTCATTAAGTGTTAGTGCGATGGCTTCTCTTAGTGCCCCACCTGAATCTCTTTATAGACAGGGGGCCCATCCCCTGGCTGCTGTCTACAAGCCACAGCTGCCCCTACCCCTGAAAATCGTCCTCAGCCAAAAAGAAGTCTCTGCCCAGGAAGTAACGCCCCCTACCACCCAGGGCAGAACTCAGCCAATGGCAGCGGGCCTAGTGGTACAAAAGGCTGGTTCCTTTGCCTTGTTGTGACGCAGCTCTGGTCTTCCCGTGGAATCGAGCTGAAGTTGTCTTCAGCAGGTACCACACTCTTGTTTAAGCTTTCTACCCCTGTCCTCCTCTGCTTCTTATCTCTCCTCTTATCCTAGGAGCACTTTCCCAATCACTTATAAGAATCTTCATCTCTGTCCTGGCAGCTCAGGAACCCAATTCAAGACCTCTGGCTTCAGCAATGGTGTTAAGAAGCCTACCCTGAGGATGAGATTCTGGAGTTGGCCCCCTTGCCATCTGGAAGGCAGTGAGGACCCCACAGCTGAAGGTAGGTGGAGAATGGATATTCCTCGCTGTGCTACACAGTGCGATGGCTAAGATTTCCGTTTTTAATGAGCTGGGGTGGGATTCAAGTGGAAGGCAATGTGTTGATTGGTGCAATGTCTCGGCATTTTGAGAGATGTGGGGAATTAATGACTATCAGGTCTCTGGAATCGGATGAGTAGTTGAAGAGAGAAAATTACAGACTCGGATTTGTTGGTCAAAAATTTAAAGTGAAACGTGAGTATCAGAAAGCCTTAACTCCTGCAGCTGGGGTGAGCCAGGGGCAGAAACAGCTGAGGACAGGGCACGGGACTTAATTGCAATAATGCAAAGCTCTAAGAAGGCTGAGTTCTCAGCCTTAAGCAAATCTTTTAACTCAGAATTAGAGCTTAAATGGGCAACAAGTGTGACCCTGAGACTTGGGATAAAGATTTCTCTGTGTGGGTGTGCTCTGAAGTTCGATTCGCCTGCGCCTGACCCTGTAGAGGTGTTCTGTTCCTCTGTTGAAGATGGGGCCTCCTACCCCCGCCTTTCCTGAAGCCTATAGGGAGGTTTCAAGTGAGGCCTTTTAAAACAGTGCAGAGCCCTCCTCAGGATGTGTCTCCACTTTCCTCCTGGCCACCAGACTCCTAACTAGCGTCAAAGCTCAGCATCGCTCAATCAGAAAAGTGCTGGGCCAGCCACGGGGGAGATGGCATTACCTATTGGAGGATCCTCAGGACCTAGAGAATTTATTGGCAGAATCTGGGAGAGTGGGTCTAAGAGAGGACCCTGAGAGTGCTTAACAAACAGGGTAGAAAATTCGTGGATATGGGAGCACTCCACCATAGCCATAAGATAACACCCTCGCAAGGGCCTGGGAGATGACTCTGCATTATTGCTGGCATGCCGCTCAGAACATTGGAAAAAACAATGACCTGTACAAAGTGAGGTGACAATGCAAGAACTGCTGTTGCAGGGGGTAGAGGAAAGAATCAGGAAGCTCAGAGAAGGGGGTGGGCTGTATAAGACCAGAAAGCCCACTAGCTGATCAAATTTTCTGGAGGGACCCAAGGTCACCCCATTTAACAAGGCAACCAAGAATGCACAAAGGTTCCCTTTTCTCCACATTCTGGCCAACACTTGTTTGTTGTCTTTTTGGTAATAGCCATTCTGACAGGTGCGAGGAATGATGTCTCATTATGGTTTTTGATTTGCATTTCCCTGATGATGAGTGATATGGAGCATCTTTCCACAGACCTTTGGCCATCTGTGTATCTTCTTTGGAAAAATGTCTATTCGGATCTTCTGCCCATTTTTAAATTGGAGTTTTTGCTGTTTATTGCTATTGAGTTGTATGAGTTCTTTGTATATTTTAGCTATTATCCCCTTATCATAAATATGATTTGTAAACATTTTCTCCTATTCTGTAGGTTGCCTTTTCATTTTGCTGATGGTTTCCTTTGCTGTGCAGAAGGTTTTTAGTTTTAGTCTCATTTGTTTCTTTTTGCTTTCATTGCCACATCCAAAAGATCATCACTGAGACTAAAATAAGGAACTTAATGCCTATGTTTTCTTCTAGGAGTTTTATTGTTTCTTACAGTCAAGTGTTTCATCCATCTTGAGTTAACTTTTATGGATGATGTAAGATAGTGGTCCATTTTTTGTTCTTTTGCATGTGGCTGTGCAGTTTTCCCAACACCATATATTGAAGAGACTGTCCTTTCCTCACTGTATATTCTTGGCTCCTTTGTCATATATTAACTGACCATGTACCAATAGGTTTATTTCTGAATGCTTTATTCAGTTCCATTGATCTATGTGTCTGTTTTACACCAACGTATCATACTGTTTCGGTTACTGTTGATTTGGAATATAGTTTGAAATCTGGGACTATGATGCCTCCAGTTTTGTGGTTCTCTCTCAAGACTTGACTTTGCCTGTTTAGGGTCTTTTGTGCTTCAATACAAATATTAGGATTGCTTGTTCTATTTCTGTGAAAACTGCCATTGGGATTTTGACAGAATATATTTGCATATAAGAGTTTGTGGGAATTTCCATCAGTGGGAAAAGAAAGCATTCTGCATCGTGGCGGTGCTGAGCTGGTCTAACAATCTGTGGGAAGCATCAGTTCCATAAACTGTTGGCGGGCAGGGACCTCCTCTATTTATCTTGAACCTCCAGTGCCTGGAACATATTAAATAAATATTAAACTTCTTTTACTATGGACTTATAAAAATTTAATCATACATAGTAAAACAAGAAATGAAGTGGTCATCAACTTTCTATAGAAATATGTGCTCCCAAGTAATAAATCACTATGGAAAGAATCGACAGATTTGTTTACATGAAGGTTTTTAAAACTTCAGTATATTAAAAAACAAACTAAAGGCAAGTAATTGATAAGAGGTAATATAAGGAAGTCCTGTAAAATAATAAAAGTAATAAAGCACTAAGCACTAAATGGATAAATAAGCAAAGTGTATGGGCAGCTAATTTATTAAAATGAAATTACTAGAAACAATTACACAGAAAAATATACACAAAGCTATTTCCCCCTCCTAACTTATCAATATTTCAATAAAAATATACAATGCTGGTGAATGTGTGGTTACACATCTATGTGCAGGCGTACCTGGATACATTATGTATTGGTGTATTTGTGGAAGTTGGTTTTTGTAAAAATCTACCAAGGGTCATGAAAATACGTATAAAATTTGCTCGTGTCTTTACAGTTTTGGAAATAATCCTAAGGAAATATCTATCCTAGGGAAATTATCCAATTTTAAATTTAGACAATAAGATATTCAGGACATTCTTATTTATAGCAGCAAAAGAACTAGAAACATCATAAAAATCTAAGTATAGTGGAAGGGTTAAGTAAAATATGTTTTATAGAATATTTGTAATCAGTAAAGGTAATAGACATGGAGATAACCCAGCAGCACCATGGAAATACAATTACTGCATCATGCTAAGTGATGAACACTGCACACATCACCATACATTGAACGGAGCAGGCTCTGCGAGCTCATGTGTGCCATTGTGCCCCCTTTTGTCAGACCAAGTGGTGGCCGTGCCTCTGAGGGGTTTTATTTTACCAGCATCATTGGGCATTAGATCATGGACTCCTGATCATAGCTTTTTAGCACAAAGGATGAACATCTGTGTCAGGGGGCTCTTTCAATCTGGAGAGTTGCAGTTTATAGTCTACAGGTGGCTTCGGCATTACTTCATAGAAAAATTCCTCCCATTCTTTTTTCTCCGTACTCTTCATGGCGTTCCTAACAATTGGATGGATTATAGGCTTTTCTTCACTTCTCTCTCTTTTAAAAAAATTTATTTCCTGATCTCCTTAACTTTATCCTGTAAATTCTCTATAGAAATGTAAATTTCAGCTATCACATTAATTTTCAAGATCTCTTTCTTGTGCTGGTGGTTCCTGTAGCAGGAATGCTGGACTTAACAAGCACTCCGCACGCTTCTCTACACTTCCCAGCCTTGGGCAGATCTGGACTCGTTCTGGCTGATGGTCTGGGAGCAAAGTGACGTATGTCACTCTCAGGCTGAAGCAGTTAAAAGCTGTGCCTCGGTCCATCCCTCTCCTCCTGCTATGATGTCCTTCACATGTAAGCCACATGTGAAGATGGTGGCATCAGAGAATAATGGGAGCCTGGGTCTCTGAGTCCCAGATAAAGAACAGGTTTTGATTGCTTTGGACTTGGTATAAATGAGAAATAAACTTTAGTTGTCCCAAAACACTTAAAATTGAGTATTTGTTAGTTATATTTTAACTAATAGAGTTCCTTTTGCATAGCACTCTGTCTTGTTTCATGAATGCAGGATATTTCTCTCAGGATGCTGTAATCATTCTTTTCTTTGTATAGTCTTTGCTTCTCTTCTTACTCATTTTTTTTCCCCATTTGTTCTCTCTCTTTCATGTTAGAGGCTTTCCTTAAATGTCTTAGAGTTTTTGACTATTCAGTTTTTAAATAAGGTACTAGAATTTGATAGGAAATTTTGTTTGCATGCACAGGTCTTGCAAGCTATGGGAGTTCACCATGGTACAATCAAGGCTCAGCTCCTCGTTGGGAGACCCACATTTGTCAGTATGTGAGCATCTTTCTTTGGGCATTTCTATTATCCTAATAGAGGAATCCTCCAATAGCTTGTCTGGAAAATGGGATGGCACATGTGCTTGACTGTGTTCTGAGAGCAAGATTGGAAAAGGAAATTTAGGGTTTTGTTGTTTAAAGTGCAAACTTTCACTAAATTTCGCCGTTTTCAGTGCCTGGTGTTTCCACATCTAAGGTCCCTCTTATTCAATTTCACAGAGAATCAATTTCTGGTCTTTTGCAGGGATTTGTCATCTGGCTGTGTAATTTTAGAAAGGGGATCTGGGAGAACCCAACTGCTCATTACATAGATTCCAAGCAAGCCCTTGGTTTCCAATCACACATCTCACCTTCATCTTTGGCAGTGCATTTTGGTAGTCTTTGATAGTCTCCAAATGCTAAGCCTTTCTAAGAACCTATTAGGCAAGTTACCTTTTTCTCTGCAGGCACGTGAGCTGGAGCTTACTCTGCAGTGTCTGTCACTGTTCCTCCACCTGGTATTTTAAACGCAGTAGAAATGAGATCTTCCCAAACTGCCAAATCTTCTTACCTATAGTTTCCTCCTGGTGTCTCTTGCTCCTTGTGGATGTATATACGTTTATTCCTTCATTGCATTTAGGGACAGAGAAGAAATTCTTTTCAAAAGTAAATGGTAAGCCACCTCATTTACCTGGAGATATATTGCTTTTGTAACAGAAAAATCTGAAAAATAAAAAGGAATCACTAACACTGCTCACTATGTGGCCAAAGTACATAATTTATTTGACCTTCTCTCCACTCTCCTAACTCCAGTATCAGCAAAGGTTTCACAGAGTGATGGATGAGTTATGTGCTTGTGCAGTTTTGGGAATATTAAAGTTTAGTAATTCAATTTCACAAATATTTATTGAGGAGAAAATCATAATCACTGAATCCCTTTTCCAGAATTGTTTTCTGCGTGTTGGCACAAATGATGCAAGCAGAAATTAATATTTTAGCTTTTTATTGCTTTGTTCTTTGGTTATTTCTCCCAGCAAAACTGTCAACATAAAAAAATTGACTCCTTTGCAGAAAGGGATGGATATAAAACTTATCATATGAACTGACTGTATTGCAACATACAGCCTCAGAGATATTTCCCAAATATTACTTGTTTTATTATATCATAGTTCTATTCAAGTCCTTGTTTCATAACATTTATTTTCTCCCTTCATATCCAGCAGTGAGTCAGAAGCTGCTTATTCCCTTGATCCATCCTTTCTTCCCCCACCCCAACTGTATCACTGTGAAAATATAAAGTTAGTCCCTATCATTATGCTTTTGGGAATCCACCCTAAGAAAAAGTCCAATGTTAAAAATTATAAGCATTTCATGAATATCTTAATGCCTATCATAATAGCAAGAAATTAGAAAAACAAAAACAAAACCCTGCTACCCATCCGCCAAACACACACCTTACCCCAGCCAGGTACTAACTGCCATGGGAGGGGCTGGCTTCAGAGACGCATAGAGAGTCTGTCTTTCATCACCGGAAGATGGCAGAGTACATGGCGCAGATCGTTGGAGGTGGGTAAATGAGGCAGTGGGAGTTTGTAGAAATTCTCTCTTGATTGCTCCAATTTTGTGAGGGAAGTAAGAGGCAAGATCGTCAACTGAGAGTGAGCTTGAGGGCAGAGGCGTTGGACTTAGGAGAGAAGAGAAGTTGTGAACTAACCATCTCATAGCGTGGGAGCACAGATGTGCTAAGGGAAGCCAGCATGCCTGCTGGGTGGCAACCGGGGCTCCCTTGAGGTTAGGGGTGTGAATTTATAGCACCCAAGTCAGTGCGTGTGTGTGTGTTTGTGTGTGTGTGTTTCTAGCAGCTTTAAGCTGCAGTGAATTTGTAGGCCAGTGCGGCTAGTAGCAATACTCACACTTGGAGTTTAGCCAAGCAAACACAATAAATTGAGGGATACAGAAAATGATATATACTCAGAGTTTACTAAGGACTTACTATGGAGTGTAAGCTGGCTGAGGAGGGAAGGGGGCGGGAACGGGGCGGGGACAGTAGAGACACGATAGAATCATGGGATTATGGGTCCAGGTAAGGTCAGACCTTTTTGGATCTGAGGCTCTAGAAGAGCTGAAGTTTAGGGGAGAGGGGCCAGGGAGAGGGCAGCATGGGATCTGTGTCATGGAAGAGTTGCAGTGATTTGTTATGACAAAACCTAGGATGTCACCGTGGGGCTGAGAACTTGAGGAAAGGTGGAGGGCAAGATGATTAAAGTAGGGCATTTGGTGAAGTGAGTGGCCGGGAGGCTTGAAGTTTCACTTTCTCGTATATTCAAATCACTCAAAATTAAGACAAAGTAGTACTGGAAAGAATGACAGTGAGCCAGCTGTCAGTAAGTTATCGCTACAATGCGGGGCAGTGGGAGGGACAGTCTGGTGACCTAGGATTCAAAGCACGGGGGTCTTTTGGGAGGAGAGAGGGAGCGGGGTCTGGAAGTGGCAATGGCGAGAAAGAAGGACCTCGTCCCACCTTCAAGCCCGGAAGTCTGAGGACTGTGGGAGGACAGACAGCCCCTCCTGCAGGCACCATCCTTGGCAAGAGCCTACTTTTCCAAGAAAGTGAAAAGACTGCTCAGAGAAGAGGCTGGGGATAGAGGGGATGTTTGCTGATGACGGACTGTGAATTCAAGGGAGCATAGTAGGTGGTTTGGGGAACTCAGAAGGAGTGGGATACAGAAATAGCCTTGGGGTTACACAGAGTCACATAGGGATGAGAAGAAGGGAAGTGATAGGTGACCTGGGAGTCTGAGGCTTTTCGTGGTAACTGCCACAAACCAGGATAAAAGCCACAATGAAATTGGTTCGGGTGGACTAAAGACAGATATTTAATTTTTTAACAACTTTGAGAGCCTATACATTATAAACATACAATTTTAAATATGTCAAATTTGATTTTTTATAGTTTTATTGAGTTGTAATTGAGATATAACATTGTGCAAGTTTAAGGTGTACAATGTGTTGACTTCATACGTTTATGCATTGCAAAATGATTGCCACCATAGCATTAGCTCACACCTCCATCATGTCACATAATTGCCATGCCTTTGGGGAGAATATTTAAGATCTACTCTCTCAGCAACTTTCAGGTATGTGATACGGTATTGTTAACTGTAGTCACCATGCTGTACGTTAGATTCTCAGGACCTATTTGCCTTAATACTGGAAGTTTGAACCCTCTGACCTGTGTCTCCTGTTTCCCTCACCGTTGATGTTTTGATATATATCAGTAAACATTGTGAAAAGATCATCACAGTCAAGCTCAATAACATATCCATCACCTCTACATGGTCACCTGTGTGTGTGGTGAGAAGATTCAAGATCTATTCTCTTAGTGAATTCCAGGCATACAACACCGTATTGTTAACTCTCATCACCATGTGGTACATTAGACCTCCAGATCTCATTAATCTTGTTGACTGACATATTCTCAGTCTGTCTCCTCCCCTCACCCCCAGTCCCCTGGCAACCACTTTTCTATTCTCTGCTTTTACAAGTTCAAATTTTTTAGATTCCACCTATAAGTGTGATCATTCAGTATTTCTGTGCCTAGTTTATTTCACTTAGCATAATACCCTCAAGTTCCATCAGTGTCACAAAGGGCAGAATTTTCCTTCTTTCTCGTGTGTGTGTGTGTGTGTGTGGTGTGTGTGTGCGCGTGCGTATACACACACCACACTTTCTTTATCCATCCATCTGTTAATAGACATTTAGGTTGTTTCCATACATGACTATTGTAAACAATACTACAGTGAACATGGGTGTACATGTCTCTTTGAGATCCAGATCTTATTTCCTTTGGTCATATACTGAGAAATGAGATTGCTGGACCATGTAAGTAGTTCTCTTTTGATTTGAGGAGACTCTATATTGTTTTCCGTAGTGACTGTATCAATTTATATTCCCCCAAACAGGGCACAAGTGTTCCCTTTCCTCCACATCCTCGCCAACACTTGTTATATTTTCTTTTTGATAACAGACATCCTAGCAGGTGGGGGTAGTACCTTACTGTGGTCTCAATGCACATCTCCCTGGTGACTGGTGGGGCTGGGCACTCTTCCATGCACTGCTGACCATTTGTCTTCTTTTGAGAAATGTTTATTCAGAGTCTTTGCCTTCTTTTAAAAAGAATTCAGCTTATTTGGTTTTCTCCCATGAGTTCTGTGAGTTTCCTATATATTTTGGATATTAACCCCTCAAGGCATATATTGATAGGAAGCTTTGAGTGTCAGGCTGTAAGCATTTGGGGGTATGGAGGTGTGGGTGTCTCGGGTTCTCAGGGCACTTGTCCTTGGCAGTTAAGAGGTCTGGGGTCTTAGGCACAGAGCTTAATTTTACTTCTCTTAGGGAGGGATGACCCTCCTTTGAAATTGCTCCCCCTCTTACCCCTATTAATGGGGTTGGGAGTGTCTGGGGAAGTTGGGACTCAATTCAAGCACGTGCAACCCTCTTGACATCCCAGGGGGGTAAGTTCCCTTCCCCTTCACGTCCCTGGTGAAAGTCCTGGCACTCAGCACACACCCCCATGGGTGCTGGTGGCCTTAAGAGGCTGTCGGGGAAAATTTTGGTGTAGTGCCTAGGAATGAGTTCTTGCTCAGAGAAATAATTATTTTAAAGTCATTAGCATGGGTGGTGGCTGAAAGGTTGGTGGTGAATAAGATTTCCCAGGACAATAATATAGAACATGAATTTTTAAAGATCACAATGGAACTCTGAGTGGGAGAGGCAGAGACAACCTGTAAAAAGCTATAAAAGAGAAACACTGACATGACACTTTATATAGAAAACTCTGAAGTGTCCACCCCGAAAAATATTAGAACTGATAAATGAATTCAGAAAAGTTTCAGGATGCAAGATTAATATAGAGAAATTTGCTTTTCTATACATTAATAATGAACTGTCAGAGAAAGTAAAAAAAAAAAAAAACCCATTTAAAATTGCATCAAAATGAATAAAATACCTACAAATTAATTTAACCAAGAAAGTGAAAGACTTATACACTGAAAACTATAAAACACTGATAAAGGAAATTGAAGATGATAAAAAGAAATGAAAAGATATCCCATGCTCTTGGTTTGGAAGAATTAATATTGTTAAAAGGGCCATGCTACCCAAAGCAAACTACAGATTCAATGCAATCCAGATCAAAATATCCACTACATTTTTCACAGAACTAAAACAAATAATCCTAAAATTCATATCGAATCACAAAAGACCCTGAATTGCCAAAGCAATCTGGACAAAAAAGAACAAAGCTGGAGGCATCACTGTCCCAGCCTTCAGACTACAGAGCTACAGTAATGAAAACAGCGTGATACTGGCACAAAAGCAGACACACTGATCAATGGAACAGAATAAGGAGCCCAGAAATAAACCCACACACATAGGTCAATTAATCTATGGCAAAGGAGGCAAGAATAGATAATGGAGGAAAGACAGCCTCTTCAACAAGTGATGCTGGGAAAACTGGGCAGCTACACGTGAAACAATGAGATCAGAACACTCCCTCACACCATATGCAAAAATAAACTCAAAATGATGAAAGACCCAAATCTAAGCCCTGAAACCATAAGACTCCTAGAAGACAACATAGGCAGAACACTCTTAGAGTAAATTGTAGCAATATTTTTTTGGATCTGTCTCCTAGGGCAAAAGAAATAAAAGCAAACATAAACAAATAGGACTTAATTAAACTTAAAAGCTTTGCACAGCAAAGGAAACCATCAACAAAACAAAAAGCCAACCTATGAAATTGGGGGAAATATTTGCAAATAATATGACTGACAAGGGGGTAGTATACAAACAGCTCATACAACTTACTATCAAAAAAAAAAAACAGTCAAAAAATGGGCAGAAGACCTGAATAGACATTTTTCCAAAGAAGACACAAATGGCCAATGGGCATGTGAAAAGATGCTCAACATCACTAATCATCAGGGAAATGCAAATCAAAACCACAGTGA
Source organism: Camelus ferus (assembly GCF_009834535.1). Taxonomy (NCBI): domain Eukaryota; kingdom Metazoa; phylum Chordata; class Mammalia; order Artiodactyla; family Camelidae; genus Camelus; species Camelus ferus. The sequence continues at coordinate 2,879,806 of NC_045716.1, forward strand.
GATTTTACCTCATACCTGTCAGAATGGCTATCATAAAAAAGAGTACAAATAACAAATATTGGTAAAGACATAGGAAAAAGGGGAACCCTTATACACTGCTGGTGTGAATGTAAACTGGTGCATCCAATGTGGAAAGTAGTATGGAGGGCCCTTAAAACTGAAAATAGAACTGCCATATGACCCAGCAATTCTGCTCCTGGGTATAGATCTACCCAGTAAAAATGAAAACACTAATCTGAAAAGATACACGCACCCCAATGTTCATAGCGGTGCTTTGTACAATAGCTGAGAATATGGAAGCAACCCAAGTGCCCATCAACCAACAAATGGATAAAGAAGCTCTAGTATACATTTGCGGTGGAATATTACACAGCCATAAAAGGAATGAAATTCTGCCATTTGCAGCAACATGGATGGACCTAGAGAATATCACGCTTAGTGAAAGTCAGAGAAAGACAAATACTAGGATGATAGTCACTTACATGTAGAATCTTAAAAATAATACAAATGGATGTGAACGCAAAAACAGAAATAGACTCACACAGAGAAAACAAACTAGCAGTTCCCAAAGGGGAGAGGGAAGGGGAGAGGGGCAGACTCGGGGTAGGGGACTAAGAGATGCCAACTAGTGTGTATAAAATAGGTAAGCAACAAGGATATACTGTATAGCACGGGGAATTATAGCCATTGTTTTGTAACAACTATTTTTTCTTTTCTTTTTTTCTTTTTTTTTTTACAAACCCTTGTGTTGAGGGCTGACTTTCAATAGATCGCAGTATTTCGTAATAACTTCTAATGGAGTATGATCTGTAAAAACACAGAATGGCTATGCTATACACCCGAAACTAATATTATAATTGTAAACTAACTACACTTCAGTTTTTAAAATTTATTTATTGTTGTATTATTTAATTATTTTATTTTAGTGGAGGGAGGTAATTAGGTTTGTTCGTGTATTTATTTTAATTTTTTTTATTTAATGGAGGTACTGGGGATTGAACCCAGGGCTTTGTACATGCTAAGCATGCGCTCTACCACTGAGCGATACCCTCCCCCTATACTTCAATTTTCAAAAAGACACTGAAAAGGAACAGAGCAGTGGCCTAGCAGCTAGCGTTGGGGGTGATCCACGTCTCAAAGAGAAGAGGGAGTGATCTTACTGGCAAAAGTCACTGAGGGCGAGTGAAAAGAGGCTGAGCAGTGTCCTCTGGATCAGACCACTTTAAAGGTCATGGCAAGGGCACTTCCATGGAGTCCTGGGGCAGAGCCAGTGGGCGGGGAATTGGGGACTGAGGCACTGAGGAAGTAGACGTGGCTCAGGCGATTAGGTCAAGATGGTTACCTTGGAGATGAGACATTTCCCAAATGAGAAACCTGAGTCTTACAAGATTAAGTTTTACGTACGTTTATGTGAAGATGTAAAGAGAATAAGAGAATAGCAAAATAATGAATGATTGATGAAACAACCTCAAAGAGAAGACGAAGGAATAGGACTGAGGAGGTGGTGAGATGGAAGAAGAACTAATATTTACTGAGTGCTTTCTGTGTGCCAGGGCCTGTGGAGTTAATTTTCATGTGCACTTGTCCCTCCATGTCTGCGGGGCATTTGTTCCAGGACCAAATCCACAGATGCTCGAGTCACTTACTGTATATCATGTCGTTTTATATTTAAAAGAGGTGTTGTATTCCTCACAGTGAGAAAGTTGACCATGGCTCAGAGAGGTTAAGCAACTTGCTCAAAGCCACACCGCTAGTAAGGCTAAGGATTCAAAACCCAAGTCTGTTTGACACCGAGATTCCTTCTTTTCTACCACATCACACTTCTGCCTCTTCCTTGAGATGAATGAAATTGAGGTGAAATAGAGTTGGAGGGATGTTTGTAGAATGGGGGCAAAGTTGAAGAAATGTATATTTGAAGACTTGGGGTTTTTTGATTGTTGTTTAATCCAAATATCCATTTATGGGATCCTCTCTGCCCCTCTAAACTGAGAAAAGATTGCCTCAGTATCATTTCAAACCTTGTAAAATTCTCGCAGCCTCCGCCGATCTCTGCAGGTTCCCAGGGGCGGGCGTCTTCATGAGCTCTCCTCTGGGTCTCAAACGTGGCTTTCCCTGATTTGGTTCAGTTGAGAGACCCTCTTGCGTCCTTTGGGCACTCTGATGTCCCTGCCTCAAATTCTACAGAGCGACATTCTCACACAGCGCTTTTATTGGTGGTAGACTTTACAGAGGCTTTTGATGGGGAGCAAAGATGGTATTTATCCTGGCAACACAAACAGCTTCCAGATGAACATCACTCACTCCTGTCCCTACAAGCCTTTTAGTTTTTCCCCACTGGGATTTTTCAGTGGCTTCCTCCCCGGGGGTGTCAGCCTGCTTCAGCCATTCGTGTGTTCAAGCCTTTCTTTTCCCCTCCTTTTCTTTCTTTCTTTACTCCTTCTCTCCTGTGATATCCTTGGAAATGCTGAAGTTGTTTTCATTCTATTATGCTGAGCAGCTGTTGCAAGTACCTACTCGCTTCTGCTGGGCTTTGCACCTTCCTTTGCAAATCCAAGTTCATTAAGGTGCTCCCCTGATTAAAACGGCCTTCCACGGAATAAGATCCAGCTGTCTGGTTTTGATTTTTCTATTGCCCTGTGTGCAGAGAGAAGTAAGGCCATCTGCTGAGACGGGGAGCTGGGCGGGGGAGAGCAGGAGTGAGAAAGGGCTTGCAAAGGGGGTGAAAGTGTCACGTCGCCACCGCAGGGAAAGGAATGTCAGGGATGACAGAAGACTCGGCTGAAGCAGAAGACTTTGGGAATCTTTCTCTTGTTATCAGCTATCCAAGCAGGAAAAAGATGAGAGATGGCTGGAGTTCCTTGGGGTTAGAAGTTTGCAGAGTGATCACAGGATAAAGACAAAACACAAGGTTGTTTAAAGTGCCGGTGAGACTGTCACCGGTGAGACTGTCACCGATGAGATGGGCTGTGGGTCTCTCTCAGGAGGGCAGTGAGGAAGTGGGGCCAAAAGAGGGGGAGATGGAAGAGAAAAAAAGAGTTCAATGAGGTAGAAAAACAGATGTTTTGAGAGGAAGGGCCACACAGGGAGAAGGCAGTGGTCAGAAGGGGGTTCTGGACCTTCACCGGCCCTCCAGACACACAGGGACCTGAGCGCCCAGTGGGCTGGCGCGGGTTCTGAGCAGCAGAAGGCTGCCTCCTAGCTCTCCCACCTTCTCCCTAAAACACATGACACTGCCTGAAAGACAAAGCCGCAGTGACATAAAGCAGCCCACCCCACTGGCTTCACGGACATGAGATGACAAAGACTAATTAGGAAGTCGAGCCCCTACCCCGGGTGGATTCAGCGCGCTCCCTCCTCGTGTCTTCACCTCGTCGTCCAGTCGAGAAAAATGCACCGTGGCCCGAGAGCTGCCGCGTCTCTCCCCCATGTCTCCCTGACACCCCACCCTCTCGGTAGGGAGCAGCGTTCTCTTTGAGTGCTGCGACACGTCTGGGGGTGGGCGAGCGGGCATTTGGTTTCCCTGGATTTGAAATCGAACACATCTCTACTCCTGAAATTCTCTCCAATTTACATTTGCTCTGTTTTATCATCTTGTGTCCTATTGCTCAGCAGTCGTCTTCCTCATCTCCCTCCCCTCATGGTCTCCCACATCTTTGTTTCAGTTTTTGCTTTTTCATTTACTGCTCTTCCTATCAAATGCCTTCTTTGTTAACTCATAGCAGAAATGGAGCAAAGAAGACCTGTCCTTGCACGTTCGTTCAGTGTTCATTCAGGGCGCACTGTTGTTTAGATGCTCCCCGTGCCACAGGTGAGCCGGCCACCCTCCGTGTACCCTGAGGCAGCATCCTTCCTGCCAGCTTCTTCCCTCTGTAGTTTCTGCCCCTAAGTCTTCATCACTAATATCACTAATAGCCTGGTATCATGTCCTATTGTGCCTACGGCTCAGTTAGAGGCCACTTTGAAGTTACAACAAATGTCCTTAGTCATGGGGCCATATGGAGACTTGGTGGGTGGTACCATTAGCTGTAAAGCTTGAGGCAGATTTGGAGCTGGCTTGCCCAGAAGAGAATCCCAGATCAGAGAAATGTTTTGATAAATACGCTGGAACAGATTTTAAGCAGTCCCACCATCAAACAGGAGTCTTCCTATTCTCAATTCAATTGTATTTCCCCTAAATGATTTCAAGCATGACAGACATGGACAGAAGCTCCTGATCTTGTTTGCATCATCCACAAACACCATTTTCTTATCCCATAACTTCATCAGAGCTCCCCCCGGAACCAGGAGAGGGTGCTCTCAGCCCTGTGTTGAGGGGATTAGGTGGGAAGCCAGTGACAGTTTCCCATCAGTATTTCACCATGAATCTGCACATTTCTGATGAACTCACAAGTGAACCAAGGATTGAGGGAGGGCAAGCTCTTCATTTATCAGCCAATGAACTATAAGAAATCCTTGACTTTTGAAGCATCCTGCTCATCCTTCCAAGTGATGTTGTCAGCGGATTAGGCAACCTGCTTTATTGCCACATGGACCAGAATAGGCCCTGACTGTAAGCAGCTCGCAGGCAGGGCCTGTCTCTTCTCGTGGCACGTGGCGCATGCTAGGCAAGAAGTAGACCTTCACGGCAGAAGTGAGCTGAATCCGGAGCGGACAGAAGCCTGCAAGGTCATCCACAAGGTCATCTAGTTCAGGATCGCCAAAAATGGGTTCCTCAGAATGTTAGGGCTCAGAGGGATGGAGATTAAAAGGTTAAGGGGGGAAGAGAAGGGAACCAGGGCCATTTCATGGCCAACTTCGTCCTGGAAATGTGATCAGCAAAATTTCTGTTGTTGGTGTTTATTACAGGACATACTAAGTCTTTAAGGTGCTTCTGGACCTTGTGAATCACTGAGAAAAGGAGTAAAAGTGTGTCTCTCCCACTAGAGTACTCTGTATCAGTTTGGGAAGGGATGATTCAGCCTAACTCTCTTTTTCTACATGAGGAAAATGAGGCTGAAAAAGGAAATGACATGCTCAGAAGTGTTTGACTTATGCATCTGGGGTTAGAATCTAGAACTCTCCTTACTGTGTGTTTTCCACAAGGTGGGTGTCACCCCTCCTGCACCCAGGTGACAGGGAAAAAACCAAATGAATGAGCCAATGTCCTGAATCTGATATCAAGTGCTTATTTTCAGCTTGACATTTCGAAGATCAATGCCCTATGGCTGTCAAGAATTACCCCAAACCTCCTCAGGCCATTAGAGGAGGAACATATTTTTCCTCATAAACCATGCAGTCCCCAAATTTCTGATCCATGTGAAGAGATGTCATGCCCTGCTTTATATTTTATTCATGTTAGTCCAAGTCATCACTTCACCAAAAAAAAAAAAAAAAAGGGGGGGGTTGTAAATGATCCTTATGGAAAGAACTTTTACGGACAAATGCAAGGTCCTTTGCTGAAAGTAGATAAAAAACAAAATGCCAAGAACAGCTAAACGTGCACGGAACACTAGACAGAGAGGTGTGCATGTGATGGAGTGGGGGTGTCTTCTGAATCACTTCCCTAAATTTAGCAATGCAGTTTGAAAAAAGAAGCCTTTAAGATCTGCTTCCCAGAAATCCTGTTATCTCTTTGCACATGTCTTACGTAAGTCTGTGCCACAGGGCTGCAGAATAATTAGATGGGAAGGGCACAGCCCTATTTCGTAAGAACCACCGAGAGAAAGCCAACGGAATTTGAGAAGATGAGAAACTTGGGGAAATCCCCCCTTCGTGGTCTCTAGCCATGCAGCTGAGAGAGGCACCAGCTATGGCAGAGATGTCTGTTAAGTGCGTCCCACCTGGGTACTGGGGGTGATTCTAAGATGTACTCATTTCCCCACCTAAAACAGAGCTGTCGTTGTGGTCGTTAACAAGGGCCACAAGCCTTTCTCATCGTTCTCACTGAATTCCTGAAAAAGCATCTCTGCCACTCGCCCTCATCCCCCCGCAGGTCACTCTCCTCTCCCATTTCCCTTTCTCTGGCCTTACCCTGTGAATGGTTCCAGAACGTCAGGCCTCCAGAGTTTTTAGGAACTCGTTGTTTTAGCTTCCGCTTCTAACTCACACCTAGTGGTTTCTGATGTAGTTTCTCTGACTTTCCTCTTAGCATGTGATACACAATGAGGAGAATCGTGATGGCCAAGGCAGGGCTGTGGTGTGAGTCACACAGGTGATGCCACCGAGAGACGGTCACCGTTACGTGGGAGCAAATGCCCTGCTGTTTCCCAGCTCCCCTCTGCCGGCCACTGTGGATGCACATTTGGGGTCAGCTTTGAGCCTGCCAGGGAGGAGAGTGAAAGGGGTCGTGATGGCAAATTCCTCTCCCCTCCAGAAGCCCCTTCAGGTGTCCTCCACCCTCTTTCAAGCCACGCCTCCCCCCACCCCAGACTCTCTAAGCGGCCTCCCCTAACAAAACCTTTTCACCAGTCTGCAATCCTACTTAATCCTCTGTTTCCCCTCTGAGCTGCCAGAGATAGGCGCCAATCCCTGCCAGCTAGTGCTCTGGAAAGAAGCTGATAAACAAATTCACAACAATCTGTGAGTAACTGGTAATAACGTCACATATTACTTGCCCCAAATACTTTACATTTCAGTAGAAGAGAGCTCATTAATTCGCAAAGTTACTGGAATGCCTACCACGTGCCAGACCTCGTTCTAGGGATCAGTTCAGGCAAGGTTCCTGCTTACACTCAAGTGGGAGAGACAAAGAAAGCAAGTAAACAAACCAATAAGATGATTTTTGGATAGCAGTAAGTTGCATGAGGAAAATAAAGCGAAGTAACATAGTTACTTGGTGAGCTGGAGAGAGCTGGGAAGGTTTCATCGAGGAAATGACATCTGAGACTTCTGAAGGAAGAAAAAGAGAAAAGTGGGGAAAGGTGTTCCAGGCCCAGGGAACAGAAAAGTGTAGGGTTCCTGAGGTGGAAATAACTTGGTTGGGGACAAAAAGAACAGGGTGACTGTATAGTGAGTAGCGAGGGGAGAAAGGAGGAGAAATGTCTGGAGACGTGAGTTGGGGTCAGGTCATGGAGCACTTTGAAACCCATATTAAGAAGTTTGGATTTTATATAATTGCAGCTGGATGCCTTTGGAGTGTTTTAAAAAGGGAATTGACATGATCTAACTGAAGTCTTAACAGACCAGCCCCTGAACTTCATAGAGTCTCTGTGTTCAAGCCAGTGGAGGAAGAGCTAAGATACAGTGGGTTGACAAGTGAATTCAGAAAGCTTGGGTTACAGTTCTGACTTTGCCCAAGCTTCTCCACCTCACTGCCTTCAGGCTTTTCACGTAGGAAATGGTGAGGTTGGACCAGTTCATGCTCCCACCGCTTTTCACATCAGAACTTGTAGAAGTGATCATTGTGCAGCAGCTCTGGGGATAAACGGGGCTCCTCAAGGCTGCCCTGGGCAGAGGCATGCTCACAACATGCAGGGAGAGGACTTCCAGACTAGATGAACTTGAAGGGTCCTCTCAGCTACATCGCTCAAGATTTCATGACATTTTCCCATGGTGCCCCTCAATCCATACCACAGGCGATCGCCTGTTTAAAGTGAGGGTGATGCTAACTGGGTGATACTAACTAGGTGATACTAACTAGGTGATGCTAACTAGGTGGTACTAACTAGGTGATCCTGGTTAACGTGGCCTGGTATTTCACTTTCCCCAAGCATCAGACCTCATCCTCCATGACCAGACAGTATCACCTTGTGCTTTCTGCTGCCGACCGTGCAAATCCCTGAGACACACTGGGTCTCAAGCCCTCCTTCTCTGCCCTTTGGGTGGTCAGTTCCCTCCTGAAGTGAAACGCTCAGAACTGGTAGTGCTTCAGAGAGCGCTGGCTTTCTAGTCGACAATTTTTGATTTCAAGCCAAGTGACAAGACAGTCTACCACAACGGCTTCCTGAGGTGGAGCTGTGTTTCTTTTCCTTTCCCCTTCTCCATACTCCAAAAGACATTTCTTATTGACTGAAAAAGCAATAGCTATAATATACATATAAAATATTAAAAAAAATATATATATATACACATAATAGATAAGACATGGAGACTGGAAGTATCTGCACCAGGGGATCAAAAGTCACTCTATTACAATAAAAGGCAACTGTATGAAGGATGACAAGGCTGACCCTCTACTCCAGGGCGTGTTATGCAATGCCTACATTCAGTAGTGCAGATGCGTTTGAAAATAGCCATCACTTTCCTGTGTCCTTTAAGACTTGGCCTAGTATGCACGAACTGATTGAACTCTGCAGCACTACTCACATTAATGCCACCTCTAGGCTTAAAACCCGCCTCTAACCCTTTTATGTTTTTACCTCTCCTACATGCATCTTTGCTCTGTGCCCCATCGTGACCTCAGTTCTCTGGCCTAATTCTATCAGCCCATCCTCCCAACTCCCAGTCTCACTTACTCCCCTTCTCACAGTATGCCATGTGCTCACCAGGTTCCCTTGTGACCATCACCATCTGCATTTTCAGCCATAGTAACTCTCTAAATTCTCCAGCATTACCAGAATCACAAAACCCAGACAACTGGGGACTGACTGTGAAAGGGTCAACCCGGTGGCCTGGTCTGGTTAACACGGGGCCCCACTTAACCCCACTTAAGAGGGTTGCAGCCTCCTCAAGTATCCAGGACTGTGCAGAAGGTCTTTTCTGTTGTTCCTTGGAGTTGGTCCCACTGGAGAAAAAAAGACTTGAGGAAATAAAAACGGGTACATCAAACTCTTACATAACTTTTTTCATTTAACAAGCTGGTCTTTTTGCCTGATTTCCTTGTCTTATTTCTTCTACCTGCTGTCACCATCCTCTCAGGTGCCTGACTTCAACCAACAGCTAAACACTCCTTCCCCTGCCCTATCATTGAATACACACCATAATCCTTTGTTGACATGTCTCCTCCCTTTCTAGATTTTGAGCTTCTTTCTGGACTAAAAATATTTCACTCCACTCTCTTATTGCATAGCTTCTGAAGAGAAGTCCAGAATAGTTCTTCTTCTTCTTCCTCTGTACGTAAGATGTCTTCCTCCCCTTCTCAGTTCCTTCAAGACTTTCTCTTTGTATTTGATTTTCTTCAGTTTGAATATAATATACCTAGATATAGCTTTTTTTAAAAAAAAATTATCCTGCTTGATGTTCTCTGAGCTGCTTGGACCTGTGGTTGGATGTCTGTCATTAATTTTGGAAAATTCTCAACCGTTATTACTTCAACTGTTTCTTCTGTTTCTTTCTCCCTTCTTTTTCTGGTAAACCTATTATATATAAGTTATACCCTTTATAAATTGTTCCATAGTTCTTAGAAATCCTGTTCTATTTTTTCATTCTTTTTTTCTTTGCTTTTCAGTTTGAAACGTTTTTATTGACATGTCTTCAAACTCATTGATTCTTTCCTTGGTCATGTCCAGTTTACTGACGATCATCAAGGGTGGTCTTCATTTCTTGTACAGTGCTTTTTTATTTCTAGCATTTTTAAATGACTTCTTAGAGTTTCCATCTCTCCGCTTAGCATTATCTGTCTGCTCTTGCATGGCGTCTACTTTTTCCATTAGGGCCCTTGACATATTAATTGTGCTTATTTTAAAAATCCCATCTGACAATTCCAGAGTCTCTGCCATATAAGTCCAGTTTGGATGCTTGCGTCATCTTTTTATGGCAGATGTTTGGAGAAATTTTTGTTTAATATTCACCCGAAAAACCTGGTAGGGCTTTTAGAGGTAAAACTCATGAAAATGTGGGGCCCCCCTGCCCTTTGAGCTGGGACCCTAGGAGCTTTATCTTTCAAACTAGTCCATATTCAGTCTCCAACAATTAGTCAGTTACTCTTTTTTTTCCTTAAGTGAAGGATAGTCGGTTACAATGTGTCACTCTCTGGTGCACAGCATAATGTCCCAGTCACCCATATACGTACATGTATTTGTTTTCATACTTAGTTACTCTTGAATGTTCCTAGCTGACTCCTGCAGCAGCTTCTGTTCCAGGAAGCTGTGATTCTTTGTATTTACCTGTCTTTCCAGTTTTCAGGGTGGAAGTTTTCCCTGTGACCTCTATTCTCTGGTTGCTCTAAAAAGAGTGATTTGTTTTCATTTTTTTCAGTTTCTTTTTTTCCTTGTCACGAGGGCAGGAGTGACAACTTCCAAGCACTTCCTACGTTAAACTGACGACTGTCGGCTTCTTACTCATCTCTGAAGCCCTTTGTAATGACATAATACTTAGAGAGCAAGTATTCAGCAAATAAATGCTAGGTCAAAGGCAAAAAGAGCAAAAGGAGGCAGTACTAAATTAGGGAACCATCCTCCTAAAGATAAACCGCTTGTTTACTGCTGTGTTGTGAGAGAAGGAGTTTTAGTCCTTGTTCTTGAACTAAGATTATGTTTTATTTTGTTTCAGTTTGTTGCCCAAACCTTCTGACTCGTGATCAGATCCCAGCTTCCCAACTTACTCCTTACTCACTGCATCTTCACTCGGTACCAGATTTGGGGTTCTTAATGATGCTACCCTATAGAATTCTCAGATTTTGCTAAACCTCACCTTGAATAAAAGACCTTATATCTTACTGCCATCCTCCATGAGCTTCCTGGGTTTCCTTTCTCTCAGTCTTAACATTTATTCCTGTTTTTCTTTAACTAGGTAACATTTACTGAGCCGGTTAATAACGCTAGGCACTGTGCTAAGTGCTTTTTGAAGATTATCTTATTGGATCCTCGTTAACAAACTTTGAGCTGGGTGCAGTTTCTACTTTTGAAAGATAGGAAATTCTGGTTGAAAGATGACAAGTTGCCTAATTCACATAGCTAGTGGGTGGCAGAGTTAGGTTTTTCAGTCCTCTCTTTGTCCAGTCTCAGGGCATCCATCCATCCACCCATCACATGTCACAGGCACAGAGCTAGGTGTCTTGCTGAAACAAAGATAAATTGCGTGTACTTGCCTTCAAGAGTTACAGTACTTGGATGAGCGAGTAGAAGATGAAGTGTCAGAAAGGGTAGAATGAGAGAGAACTCATTCTCCCTAGACATCTATGTAGCACTTCCAGTGCACATAAATTCCGTTTCTCCCCTTTAGTAACAGACAAACCTAAGGCTTAGCTTTTTGGTTCTTGAGAACTTCAACCCAAGTTAGAATATCAAGAAGGCCTTCAAAAGAGGCTAATAAAAATATCTGCCCCCTAAAAAATGATGCCTCGCAACCCAGTCAAAGACAGAGAGGTCAAAGCTCGGGGGACACCTTACGGCTATAACACCAGTGTACCGTTACATCACCAGCAAGAGTCACCAGCCTACAACCAACTCTGGAAAACTGACCCCTAGAGACACCATTTTTGCCTCCTGTGGAGCGATGGCAAACTTGGGATGGGGCAGACCAAGTAAGAGAGTTAGACTTGCCGGTTGGTGCGCTCAATCCAGGAACTGTGTTATACACTCCAGTAGTGTTAGTATGATGTATATTAGTACTGCACACTTTAGTCTTCTACCCGATCATGGCTTGTACAAGCTTCACAGGTGTCCCATTCTGCGCTGCAATGATTTAGGTTTGGAAACCATCTACAGAGATGACGATAAATGATAGACTAGGTGGATGGAGCTGAGAAAGTAAATGAAACGTTGAGAAGAGGGAACCACGAGACCTTAGGGTGGAAAGGAGCCTTGGAGGTCATTCAGAGTCACCTCCCTCCAGTGCTGAAGAGCTGAGTGGACCCAACGAGCTCGCATAATCGCCTGGGCCCGGGAACCTAGCTCTGCTCTGAAAGTGTGATAATAAGAAGTGTAGTTATTTCACTTCTCTGAGAGGAGATAAGAAGTGTGACAATAAGGAGCAGCTGGCTTTCTGAGCCATGAATCCCTCCTGCCAGAGGGATGACAGCCCAGGAACGGTTTTTACGTTTCATTATCTTAAAACACTGGGCAAATATAACTCCTGTCAACTAGTTAAAAATAAAAGAACATTTCTATATGAAAATATACATCATGGAGGATCCTGGTATGATACTTCATAAGCCCAAATATTTTACTTCCTCCTACCATCCATGCAAAACTTGCTTCCTGTTTTCCACCTGTAATGTTCTCTCTACTTCTCCCAATGTCTTTCCCATCTCTTTACCTTCTATTCCCACCACCCCCTTTTTTTTTTTTAAGCCTTGGAGCAGACAGACCTTTTCTGATGCTCCTGAGCTGTTTGGAATTGGTACTTAATCTCTTTAAATTCAGTTTTCTTTTACCATATGATCCAGCAATCCCAGTCTTGGACATATATCCGGAGAAAACTCTAATCCAAAAAGATACCTGCACCCCAATGTTCACAGCGACACTATTTATAATAGCCAAGCCATGGAAGAACCTAAATGTCCACCAGCAGATGAATGGATAAAGAAAATGGGATATATGTGTATATACAAACACACACACACACACACACACACACACACACACACACACACACACAGTGAAACACTACTCAGCCATAAAAAGAAATGAAATAATGCTGTTTGCAGCAACATGGGTGGACCTAGAGATGATCATACTAAGTAAAGTTAAGTCATTCAGAGAAAGACAAACATCATATGATATCACTTATATGTGGACTCTAAAAAAAAAATGACACAAATGAACTTACTTACAAAACAGAAAGAGACTCATAGACAGAGAAAACAAACTTATGGTTACCAGTGGGGAAGGAGGGGAGGGAGGGATAAACTGGGAGTTTGGGATTGGCTGATACAAACTACTATGTACAGAACAGATAAATAACAAGCTCCTAGTGTAGAGCACAGGGAACTATATTCAATGGCTTGTAGTAACCTTTCATGAAAAATGTATGTATATGTGTGTATAACTGCATCACTGTGCTGTGCACCAGAGACGAATACAACATTGTATATCCAAAAATAATCAAAAAAATTAAAGGTGAAGTAAAGATATTCCCCAGATTAAAAATAATAAAATAAAATAAGAGTTTTCTCTCATGAAAAATGGGGATAATGATAGTCATTTCACAGTTACTGCAAGGTAACATGAGATGGTACAGGTTAAGGACGGCAGCTCAGGATTCAGGCAGTAATGAGAAGTGCCAGCTGCTACTTTTAGTCACTGCTGTCAGTGTTTTCCCTTTTTATTCATCTTTCCTATTCTTCTTGTTTCTTTTTTTTTTTTTCTGTATTAGAAAGCCATGTTTAGATTTTCCCCAGATTTTCTATTTAAGGCAGCTCCCTTTATAAAATCCAGAGGTTTGCTCATGCATCAGAATGTTTTCCACCCATAACTGGAAACATCTATGATGAAGATGTAGATGTCATAATATTTACTCTGGCTGGGAAGACCTGGGGTTTCCTGTTCAACTTCTTCTAGTGTTAAGATCTATACACAGCAGCTCCCAGGAGAAAACTGTTGCCTAAGGACTGAGAGGCGTCTTACTGCCCTCTTCTCCCTCATGCTCCATGGAAACTTGGTCCTAGCTATTACAAAGTTGTTAGTTGACAAAGGCAATCTAGACTGGGACTAGGGAGGCTGCGTGCCTCTCCCACCCCAACGTCCCACCTCCACGTGCGTCTGTGTCCACCTTCATTCTCTCCCGGGACTGAGTTACCACCTGGCTTCTGGGGCCAGTTGGAACTGGAGCAAGGAGGACTTGGAAACATTCATGCCAAGCTCTCGGATGGCCCCAAGGGCACCTACTGAAATATGTATAACCCTAGTCATTTAGAAACACGTCTCATTCAATGAGGTATTTTTTAAAGAATGGGAAATAATTTATCAAGATAAAAATAACTCAGCCTTGCCACAAAAGTGCAAAAATAAATTCTCCACCTTCTCTGCCTGATTCAGGGAGGGAGGGAGGAGATGGAGAGAGAGAGAGAATATATTCTCGCTGAAGCTAAGTGAGAACAGAAATTTAACCAGCCAGCAGCTGTGCCCTGAGGCCCAGGGATCTTGGGCTGGATAGTGGAGGGGAATTGAATTTTTTTTAAAAAATCTATTCCATAGTAGTTCAGAGCTCATCAAGTCATTGCCAGCGTGGTGCTTTGTTTATAGACAGTGGGGCACCGCAGGAGTTCGCATCTATACAGCCCTAGTCCCCTCCCTCACAACACCTTTTAATTACAAGCACTGGAAGCAGAAAAGAGAGAGCTCTCAGAAGGTCCTTTCTTTGAGTGGTTTTTAAAATACTCCACCCGGTGCATGTTCTGGCTCTCATGTGACCTCAGCCCCTCCTTGCCTCCCCTCGTCACCTGCTGCGGCTTTAATGCTCCCCATGCCACTCCATAGAAACAGCAGCCAGGCTCCTGCTTCAGGGCCTCTGCCCTCAGGGAGGCTCCAGCCCTGGACGCTGAGAGCTGCCAGGGCAAACTTCGAGAACACCTATGACTACCTGTAAGATTTGTTCAGCTCAGATTATGCTGAATAGCAGTAGCCACAGTCGGTACTTTTAGCACCTGGAAATGGTATCGCAGACAAGGGATCAAGAAGTGATCTTACAAAGGATTGATTTTTATCCCTTTGCTTCTTTGTCTCCTCTGCCTGGAGCACAGACACCTGCAGAGCTGGGAATATGGGAAATCGGGGCATGTCTCACATCTGTACAAAGCCTCCTTATTTCTCAATCCTTATGTTCTGGGCTTAAAATATACCAAGTTAGTAATTGCGAGTAATTATAGTAATACACGAATATAGTAATTCTCAGCAATTTGTACGTAGTTGCAAATACATTTTTAATTTGTCACCAATTACCGTGAGGCATCCTGTCCAAAGTTCAGGTGTGCTTGCTCTGATTGCCACCTGCCTCCCCTAATCTGCCAAACTGAACTTGAGCTGTCTCCCAGTACCCATGCAGGGAGGTGGAGAGCAGGTCCTGATGGGCTGGAAGCAGAGAGAGGGAGCTGCAGTCACTGATGGGAGAGCACCAGCGAAACAAGGCATTCCCACCTTGATCCAGTGTCTGAAGACTCAGACCCCAGGTCCTCCCCTTGTCAGTTCTGTGGCCTTACAAGAGTGCTTGAATTTGAATATGTGGTCAAACTTCACCTCTGTCATCTCTGAACTAAGATAATATTCCTTGTCTTTACTCCATGGAGTCTTAGTAACAAAAATGGCTAATATCTATTGAGTGCTTACTGTGTACCAGACACTGCCAAGTGTGTATATATTTATATACCTAAGTTTATATATGTATGTAAATATATATGTCATACCTACCATAAGATGCAAATATTAAGTGTGCAGCTTAGTGAATTTTTACACATCAATACATTTGTGAAACCACCATCCAGATCAAAATATAACACAGTATCGGCACTCTTCCTCCCAATAACCAGCCTCCAGAGGTAACCACTATTTGACTTCTATTGTAATAGAATAGTTATGCCCATTCTAGAGCTTTATAATCAATGGACTCATACAGGATGCATTCTTTTTTTTTTCTGGCTTAGTTCATTAAACATTGTGTTTGTGAGATTCATCCATGTTGCATGTAGAAGTAATTTGTCCTTTTATTCCTGTATGCGATTTCATTATATGAATATACTTTATCAGTTTATTTGTTTATTTATGTATTCTATCTTATTGATTTATAGTCAGTTTACAATGTTGTATCAACTTCTGGTGTACAGCACAGTTTTTCAGTCATACGTGAATACAGATATATTCATTTTCATATTCTTTTTCACCGTGAGCTACTTCAAGATCTTGGCTACATTTCCCTGTGCTATACAGTGTAAACTTGTTTATCTATTCTATATATACCTGTCAATATCTATAAATCTCAAACTCCAAGTCTGTCTCCCACCCCCACCCACCCCTCCCCTGGCAACCACAAGTTTGTATTCTATGTCTCTGAGTATGTTTCTGTTTTATATTTAAGTTCATTTGTCTTCTGTTTTGGTTTTTTTTTTTTTTTAAGTTTCCACATATGAGTGATATCATATGGTATTTTTCTTTCTCTTTCTACCTAGCTTCACTTAGAATGACATTCTCCAGGGATATCCATGTTGCTGCAAATGGCATTGTGTTGTCATTTTTATGGCTGAATAGTATTCCACTGTATAAATATACCACAGATTCTTTATCCAGTCATCTTTCCGTGGACACTTACTTTATCAGTTCTGTTGGTAATGAACACTTGGATAGTTGCCAGATTTTGCTGTTAGGTTTATAAAGATCCTATGACCAGTCTAGTGAAATCTTTTTATGGGCATGTGTTCATTTCTGTTGGGTAGATACCCGGAATGGAAGATGCTGGATATCAGATTTATATATGTTTACCTTTAGTAGAGACTGCCAAGTGCTTTTCCAACAGAGTTATACCAACTAGCACTCCCAACAGCAATATGTGAGAATGCCAGTTGCTTTGTATCCTCCCCAACACTTGGTATTTTTTTGTCTTTTTAATTCAGTCTTCCTAGGTGGTATTTTGTTATGGCTTTAGTTTACATTTCCCTGATGACATACAATGCTGAGCAACTTTTCATATGTTTTCTGGCCTGTTGGATAGCCTCTTTTTGAAGTTCAGGTCTTTTGTTTGTTTTTTTTAATTTTGTCGCTTGCATTGTTTTATTAGTTTGTAGGAGTTCTTTATATTTTCTGTATTTTGTTGCTATAGGTATATACAGGCAAATGTCTTCTCCCCATGTCTTGACTCTTCGCTGTGTTAATTGCTTTTAAATTTAAAGAAGTCAAACTAATATATTCTTTCTTTTACGGCTGTTGAATTTTGTGCCCTAAGAATATTTGTCTGCCCCAAGATTTAAGAAGATGTCCTCATATGCTTTCTCTGAGAAATTTCATTGTTGTACGTTTTATGTTTAGGTCTATCTATGACCCATCTTAATTTTTTTGTATGGTGCAAGGTGGAGTGAGTCAGTTTCATTTTTTTTCCATATTAAAATCCATTTGACTCAGAGATATTTATTAAAAGGACCATTCTTTCCCCACTCGCTTATAATGGCATCTTTGTCATAAATCAAGTGGTAGCACCTACGTGGGCCTGTTCCTGTCCTTCATTGAACTTACTGTTCTGTTTGCTCTTCCACTGAGACCACAGGGTGTTTATATTACTGTAGCTTTAAAATAGGTCCTTGAACGCTCACTCTTCTTCAAGATTTTCTTTGCTGTTCTCGGTCCTTTATATATCCTTACAAATCATAAAATTAGCTTAACAATTCCTACCAAAACCCCCAGCAATTTGATAGGAATTGCAGTTAACACACAGATCACCTGGAGGCAAACTGACACTTTAACAATGTTGAGCATTCCAATCTATGAATATGGTATATCCCTCTATTTAGGTATTCTTTAATTTTTCTCAGCAATACCTTATGTTTTGTGTGCCAATATTTAATGTACTAAATCTCCTGAACAGCCCTAAGAGACAGGCACTATTATAATACCTATTCTTACAGACAAGGAATCTAAGTCTCCTATAGGTTAAATGTCTTTCCCAGCATAATATAGCTGGGAAGTCACCGTGAAGATAAAATATAATTATGCAGGCACAAGAGCTTTATCAGTTATAAAGTGCTACCCAAATGTCAGCTGTGAATATGGCTTCATTTTCTTAAGCACATGGGCCCCAGTCCTGCCGTGTGATTATTCAGAGCCCCAGGCCTGCCATGTGATTCAGAGCCTTGTTCCTCTGTGAACCCAGAGTCCTTAACATCTTGGCTTAGTTGCTTGCCTTTAAGACTTGACGTTGAATTCCCCAATTCCCCCTTTTGAATAAAAGTTGGTGCCCTGAGAAAAACGCAGGACCGTGCACCTGTTTTTCTCATTCTTTTAGTCTCGAGCTGTCTGCCATGATGTGTGATGCACAGCTTGTGCTGTAGACATTCGCTGAAATGATGGTCTCGTCATGATGGTGGATTTTGTTAGCACTCGTCATGCTTTCTCAAATAATTCCTTGGTGAGCAAAGGTCACCAGGGGTCAGTAAAAAATTAGGGACCAGTAACTTAAACCCGAAATATAAACTAAATGGTCTAATTAGAGGGAGGAGGGAGCAGAGGATATGGTCAAATAAGGAAAGCCTCCTCTCCCAGAAATGCCTCCTCTCTGATGTGTTTTTGAGTTAGTGCAATACCGTGTTTCTGTTTTAGCAGTTTTATTTAATCAGCAGATTTGCAACTTAGTTGCACTAGGTCACAGATTAGGGAGGGAAATTATTCCAGGTCTTTGAACTAAAGACTATTTTCTATGTTAAAATGTCCAAAACATGCAATTACGAAGACAATTTGCTTCAGAAAATGAATCAAAAAACTCAGTGCTAGTGGCTCTTGGGGAGAGATCTTTGTGTACCTTTTCAAGAGGGTAGAGGGGTCAGGGTTTGAAATTTAAAAAAAAAATTTCCACCTAATCTATTTCTATAAAACTGAAAATGCAAAGTGCAAGACACATGATGGTTTCCTATCCTGTCAAATGCATGTCACCCAAGCAAGGAAAAAATATATAACAGTTGTCACAGTGATTTTTTCATCGCCACATACCCATGCGTTGACAATATAGAACCTAAGGAAGGAAAAAAACTTCTCAGATTTTTTAAAATGCCTTTTTGAAACATTTTTTATTTTTTTCAGATGCAGTGCTGGGGATTGAACCCAGGTCCTCATGCATTCTAAGCACATACTCTACCATTGAGCTATACCCACCGTCCCTCTGAGATTTTTTAAGAGAACAAATCATCTCTACAATGCTGATGTGTGTGAACACTCGTGTGTTTCTGACCACGCATGTGACCAGGGGATCCCCCCAAAACATGAGTTATGATTACCTCATGCATTCTCACTGCCAATCTTGGGTACTGATGTTGCTAAAATGGACAGAATCATATCTAATGATGGGGAGAGCAGAGAATCAAACGTAAGGGAAATTTTTGTATAATTAAAAAGTGAGGCAAGAAACATAAACATAAAAAAATAAGATTCTTTAACTTAGAGATTTTATTCCTGAGAACATTGTTTTACAAGTATCAGCTGGCTTTTTGTTCTTCTCATTTAAGGAAACAAGAAGTGTAAAGAAAATGTATCTATCTGTGTACAGACTAAGTTCTAAAGATGTATCAATCCTTATAGAGTGTGTGTATTTTTCTTACGGGTCCTCTGCAGTTAATAGACTATTGACCTGGAGAAGCACAGAAGAGAATAATCATTATAGTGAGAACACTGGCATTGATAATCTACCTTGACATTAAATAAGGACTTTCTTATATCAAATGCAAGATGTTCCTCGTGTATCTTCACGTTAATGCTCACATAAAATTTAGGCAATTTAGGAGCTGAAACAATTACTGTTTTTATAGCTGGGATTAGGTTCAAGTAAATCAACTGACCGTGCAATATACGTGGAGTTTCTCTGGATGAGTTAGGTCAGATAATTCTCAGTTCCCTCTTCGAACCTCTTTCAAATAGGTTATATTTTTCTCCACTAATATACTTTACTCCATTAGTACCTTTTCCCTCTTTTCCTCTTTTCTTTGCTAATATTATATGAAATTAGGATACATGTCCCTTCCTCTAGGGTTCCCTTTATTACTGCTGCAGGGAATTAGTAAATAGTGAACACGTAATTTAAATTAAAATGTGCTGCTGGCATTAAGGTGGTTTTGAGTATTACAAAAATTTAAAGAAATAAAAATGTAGCTTTGAGATGCATTTAATGACTGAGATTTTGAGAATACATGTAGTCTTCCAATTTGATTCTTGTTTAATTAGCTCCAAATTTTCTAATGGTGACCCTAAGAGTTACTGATAAATTCCAAGACTCAAACTACTGTATATCTACATTTAAAATTGTTCTTAAGTAGAAATTGTAGGTATGCGAATTATGAATCACTATAAAGAAAAGCCATCTGACAGCATCAGGAAGACTCAAAGGATGCACATACATTTGAGAATAATCTATTGCAGGATTTAGATTATTTCAGGATTATTCAACAGCCTCAAAAAGTTCAGAGAAGTGAACTCTATGAATTAAGAGGGAATAAGGTCACAAAGGGAGACTCCGCTGAGATGAGAATCGTAAACTGAGATTAGAAACATAAGGAAGTTTGTAAGGAAATTGCAATACAAATATTACAAATTAAGATTTACCATGACAGACACAAGAAGCAGAACTGAGATTGTAGAGAATTGAAACAGTGGAGGGGTGGGGGAGGAATGGGACGATCTTCAGAATTCAGATTAAAAGGATAAATAGAGGAAAATGCTGACCAAGATGATGATGGATATGGATGGTGGAAAATGGAGAGCCCAGTATATGAATTTAAGAGATATTCTTGGATGAAAGACGAGGGTAAGTGGATTCAATGCAATCGTCCAAGAGTTAGGATAAAATCATCTCCATTTTCTGAAGAAAAAAAAAAAAGCCTGTGTTTGCATTCAGACTTTAGACAAAAATAGTAACTTTAAGAGGAAACCCATAGCTAGATAGCTTGATCAAGTGTTTTAAATTAAAAATAATCCAACAGACATCAAAACCCAGAATTAACAGCAAGGAAAAGTATTTTTGAATTCGTTTGGGGTTACATTTTCAGCAATGGTAGTCTAGGTTACTTTCTCTCTTGATAAGAACAGTAAGAAAATCTAGAAAATTGATCTGTTTGAAAGCACTGGAGAGCTTTCAAAGCAGTGAGAATTTGTGGGGCTAAGATCCTGGGAGTAAAAGAAAGCGGAGGAGAAATGCCCAGAGTTTCATGGACCTGCCAAGGCAACTGTCAAGTTCAAAATCAGCTGCTGAGGGAAGCAAATGCTGAGCAGAGATGCAGACCCAGGCGGGTAGGGGAGCAAACATGGAGTTAGGACCTGAACCAGGAGGAGTGGTCCAAGTTTTCTGCTGGGACCCTGAAAGGTTACACCCTAGGGGAAAGCGTGATTCAGGGACAGACCTAGTCCCTCGGGACAGAAAGCTAGACTACATCGTCTGCGTTTCTGATGGTATTAGGTGATCCTAGCCTAGCAGCCCATGAAAACACCAACTGTCCCTGAAGGAAAAGAATGTCGTCTTGAGTCTCCACTACCTTTACCATTTTTCATGAACAGTGTCCAGCCCTCAGTCAGATATAACCAAGCATGTGAAAACACAAGCTTTGACCGAAAACCAAGAGAAAATTAAAACAGACAATAGAAACAGATCCATGGAAAATCCAGATAAGAGGTTCAAAAGGAAGTCATTTATGGACTTTAAAATAGTCATGATTGCTAGGTTGAAGGAAGTAAACAAGAGGGCAAATTGGGGCAGAAAAATTAGAAACGTAAAAAATCAAATGGAAATTCTACAAGTGAAAAACACAACTGTAATGAAAACTGAACAGGTTTAGAGATCACTGAAATGGAAGACAGGTAAGGAGAAATGGTAAGAATAAAAGAGAAAATCATGAAATCACAGGAAAAAATTGAGACATAAATGGCGAAAAGGTCTAACATACTTGTGATTTTAATCCCAAGGAGAAGATAGGGAGAAAGAGGGCAGAGGCAATATTTGAAAAGATAATTGCTGTTAATTATCTTAAACTGAAGAAAGATCTTGAACCACATGTTGAGGGAGTACCATGGACTTCAAGCAAGACAAATACAGATCTTGTATACAAATACCCAGGATCTTTCAAATTTGCAAAAGGTTGATAATAATGAGAAAATCTTAAAAGAAGTCAGTATGGGGGGAAAATCAGGCTGGATCATGGCAGAGAAAAAGAATAAAGGGAAAGATGAATGGATTTTATTACGTGAAAATTGAAAACTTTTATGATCAGAGCATCAGAGTTAATCAGAATGTAAACGGGACTTTGGGAAATTTTTTTTTTTTTGACATATGTGGTAAAGTGTCAGTAGTCTTTACACACACTTGGAGTATTTCAACTCAGAAAATGAGAACGCGAGAAATGTTCAAACTTACTAGACGTCAAAAATGCAAATTAAAACAATAAGACTTCATTTTCGCCCAGCAGATCTACGATATAAAAAATGATAAAACCAATTTTGGCGAGGACGTAGGGGAATATGCACTCTCACTTCTGGTCAGGGAAGTGAATTCAGACAAATTTTCTGGATTGCCATCTAGAATTTGACCATGCATATGGAAAGCTTTAAATGTTCTTTGACTCTTGGCTCAATGGTCTTTTAGGATTTTTATCCAAAGGAAATGTTTAGACAGGTATATAAAGTTATATACAAGATCCTAATTGCAACATTTTGAAAAATGGCCAAAGTGGTAAATCAACTGGTTGTTTGTAATTTATTCCCTAAATGTTGGCATTCTTATCTTTCCAAATTAAATGCACATGCAGTTGATATTAAAAGACCACCTACTGGGGGAGGGTGTAGCTCAGTGTTAGAGCACGTGCCTAGCATGCACGGGGTCCTGGGTTCAATCCCCAGCCCCTCCATTAAAA
This sequence comes from Camelus ferus, assembly GCF_009834535.1. Classification (NCBI taxonomy): domain Eukaryota; kingdom Metazoa; phylum Chordata; class Mammalia; order Artiodactyla; family Camelidae; genus Camelus; species Camelus ferus. The sequence continues at coordinate 2,902,187 of NC_045716.1, forward strand.
TAACTAAATAAATGAATAAGCCTAATTACTCCCCACCCCCCAAAAAGAAAAACAACAACAACAACAAAAGACTACCTACAGTTGTCAGGTAGAACAGTGAGTTATGATGTGGTTGTCACTGCCAGCTGAACTAGAGATGGTAACCTTCACCTGAAATGACAGTTCAATGCAGTTATTTGCATTCGTGTAACATTGACCACTGCCTGGGCACGACACTGTCAAATCCCTTGAAGTTCTAACTTACTCAGGATGCCTCTATTGTGACATGGTACCCAAAATACACCACATTGAGTATTTCAAGCTGAAGGGGTTTTGTAGATGCAGGAAGAATGCTCTGATCTTTCCCTGAAACAGGACATAAGACCCTCCCGTGAGAGGCGCTCTCCCTCTGCCTTGACGGAAAGGAGCATCTTTATTTCCTAAGACTCAGGGATGCAGGGAGGAATCTTGAGAAACAGGCGGGCCTTCCTGTTGCCTCCAGTTTACTTACTACACTTTGCTTCATGCTTTTTTTTTTTTTTTTGGTCCTATCACATTTTCCCATGACTTTCTAGTCTTCATCAAACCCTGCATAAAAACACTCAGGTTTAAGCACTTCTTTGGGACTTTATTTCCTTATGAAGGTTTCCGTGTCACATAAAACTTACATTAAATAAATCTGTGTGCTTTTCTCCTGTTAATCTCATTTTTGTTAACAGGCTGAGAACTTAGAATGGTTGAGCAAAAAGAGACTTTTTCCCCCTTTCCTCTAGTTGTGTAAAATGTCTTCAAAAGCTATCTGAATGATGATAGCATTGAATAAAAAGCTGTCCTGAAAAGAGAGGATTGCACATCATGTGCTAGACAATACAACAAAAACAGTACAGCCGAATCCCTGGTGCTAAACAGAATTTTCAAAACCAGAAGAGTTAAGTACGGCCAGTTCGTGTGTCTGGAAGAATAATATCACTTAGGCCCTGTCAAATAATATAATTTTTTTAAATAATAAAAATTTCCAAATAGGAAATGTAGACAAAACCTTGGCATTTCTTGATGTGCTTTGAAATTATGCTTTTAATCCTATTGTGCCAAAAAAAAAAAAAAGATTGATGTTATGAATCTAGGTTTAAAAAGCATAAAATTACAGTCATTTTATATATGGTTGCTAATGGCCAAAATGTTTTATAATAATTTTTAAACCTTAGATGAGAGGACTTAGATGAAAACTCTGATTTTAATATTAAAACATTATATGGACAATGTGTTTTATTGTCTGCTAGCAAAAATTAACAAATAAAATTAAGACAACTTTAGTATCCTTTCATGTCTTTTTTTCTCCTGAAAGCTATTGTTAAGTTAATGATACACATCACAATCAATGTTATCTGAGAAATTAAAAATAATACCATAGGCATAAGATAATCTGAAAGTGGTAATATCAAAGCATTAGGTATGTTATTTACATGTTATTTTATTTACTTGACCTAATAAAGAAGTTTAACCATGACACTGTTCCTTTCTGATAGTAAATTTCAGAAAATGATGGAACACGTCCAGAAAATTTTGTAACCTGAGAATTTTGTACACAGCTAAGCTTTCTTGTATGTCAGCAAAATAAGGGTATTCTAAGGTGTTTAGGCACTCATAAAAGGTCCCATTCATGTGTATTTCTCTTAATAACTACTTGGAGATTTATCCCAAATGAATGAGGGAGCAAAACTGAAGTTCAAGGCTGGGGAGATGAGGACAGGAATGGGGGAGCACTGGCTGCTTGATCTGGTTAAAGCAGGATTGTCTGAATATCTGCTCCATGTCTGATCATAAGATTTTATGAAAATGTAAAATGACTATTAAAAAAACAACCTAAAATAAAATATAAAATAGCGTAACAGCCCCATATATCAAAAATGCCCAGATTATTGTAACAAAGACCTATAAGTTGGTGGTAATCAAGGGAAGAGTGGAGAAAAATGGTGTCAAATGAGAGGGGTTCAGCAATACTGTTGAATTCTCTCTGATGTTGATGAAACACATGTTGACAGAGTGCTTTTGAAAAATTTGTTGGAAACCAATAATATAACTGAGAACTGCTTATATTTATATAATTAGGAATTGCTTATATGCTTCAAAAACTATAAATCATAAATGCAGAGAAAATGTAGCTTATCAAAGGACTTGAAACAAATAAGAAAACATTTTTTAAGGATTAGAACATCATAAAAGAATTAAGACCAAATTTATAATTTATAGGAAAAAAATGTAAACTAGATTAATTTCCTCTATTAAAAAACAAAGGCATTTAGATTGAGTTAAATAGTATGTTTTTTAAATCAAAGGTATATCAGAGACAAAGGGGCGTTAAAATGTATTCTCAAACGTGACATTTTTATGCAAATACAACTAACAAGCAACAGTACCAGCATCAGTGATGGTGCACTGATGGTGAACGCTGTGTCAGACAAGACTTTTTTTGACAAACATTTTTACACAAAAGAACCATTTGATAAACAAGGATATAATTCTTAAAGCTGAAACTGTCATAAATCTTTAAGTGACAAATAACACCACCTCAGTGTATTTGAGGGAAAGGTGTTAGGAATCAAAGAAGCAGAAACATAATAGCAGTAAAAGATTTTGACACATTTCACATTTTAACAAACTAAACAGATAAATAATAAGCAAGGACACAATTAAATGTGTCTATTAAAATCCAGGCATTATGTATATATCAGGGTTCTCCAGAGAAAACTATCCTGTCTTACAAAAGAACATAGTTTTTCTAAAAATAGACTTACCATTTGATACAGCAATCCCACTCCTAGGCATATATCTGGAGAAAAGTGTAATTCAAAAAGACACCTGCACCCCAATGTTCATAGCAGCACTATTTACAATAGCCAAGACATGGAAGCAACCTAAATGTCTATCAACAGAGGAGTGGATAAAGAAGATGTGGTATATTTATACAACAGAATACTACTCAGCCATAAAAAAGAATAAAATAATGCCATTTGCAGCAACATTGATGGACCTAGAGATCATCTTTCTAAGTGAAGTAAGCCAGAAAGAGAAAGAAAAATGCCATATAATATTACTTATATGTGGAATCTAAAAAAAAGATACAAATGAACTTATCTACAAAATAAAAACAGACTCAGACATAGAGAACAAACTTATAGGTTACAAGGGGGTAAGGGGGTTAGGGGGTGGGAAGGGATAAATTGAGAATTTGAAAATTGCACCTCTTGGGGGGGGATGGAAATATTAGCTATCTTGATTGTGGAAGTGGTTTCATTGGTGTATACATCTATCAAAATTCATCAAACTGTACATTTTAAATATGTGTAGTTTACTATACAGGAACCATATCACAGTAAAGGTGTTAAAAAAAAAAGGCGTAGTATTTTTCCTTCTGTAATTGATAGAACATTTCATTGATCACATACTAAGCTGCAAAGCAAAATCACGTTCTAAAATCTGGTCACGGTCTCTGACCAAAATGGAATGGATTCAGTCTGCATCATTAGTCACTAGGGAACTGCTAATCAAAACCATAATAAGATACCCTTTATACGCACAAAGATGACTAAAAATTTTTTTAGAAGATGATAAATGTTGGCAAAGACGTGAAGAAATGTTGGTGGGACTGTAAAATGGTATAGCTACTTTAGGACAGACTTTGGCAATTCCTTAAAATGTTAAACATAGAATTACAATATATCCCAACAATTCCACTCCTAGGTATATACTAAAGAAAAAAAATTTAAATATATATCTACACAAAAACTTATACACAAAGATTCACAGCAGCATTATGAATAGCCAAAAAGTGGGAACAACCGAAATGTCCATTAAATAATAGGTGAATGTGGTATACCCATACAGTGGAATATTATTCAGCCATAAAAAGGAATAAAATACTGATCTGTATTACAACATGGATAAACCTTACACATTATGCTAAGTGAAAGAAGTCAGACACCAAAGGTCACAAATGGTATGATTCCATTTATATTAAAACTTATTCTCAACAAGACAGTCTATAGGGTTAGAAAATAGGTTAAAGGTTGCTAGGACTAGGCTGGGCTAGGGTGTTGAGGCCTTTCAGGAGTAAGTGGCTAATGGATTCAGTGATTCTTTTTTCTTTTTAATGAAGTAGAGTCAGTTTACAATGTTGTGTCAATTTCTGGTGTACAGCACAATGCTTCAGTCATACATGCACATACATATTTTAATTTTCATATTATTTTTCACCATAAGCTATTACAAGATATTCAGTATAGTTCCCTGTGCTATACAGTATGAACTTGTTTATACATTTTATATATATTAGTCACTATCTACAAATCTTGAATTCCCACTTGATCCCTTCCCACACCTTCCCCCCTGGTAACCATAAGTTTGTTTTCTATGTCTGTGAGTCTGGTTCTGTTTTGTAAATAAGTTCATTTGTGGTTTTTTTAGATTCCACACATAAGTGATATCATATGGTTTTTGTCTTTCTCTTTCTGGCTTACTTCACTTAGAATGACATTCTCCAGGCCCACACATGTTGCTGCAAATGGTATTATTTTATTATTTTTTATGGCTGAGTAGTATTCCATTGTATAAATATACCACGTCTTCTTTATCCAGTCATCTGTCGATGGACATTTAGGTTGTCTCCATGTCTTGGCTATTGTAAATAGTGCTGCTATGAACACTGGGGTGCAGGTGTCTTTCTGAATTAAGGTTCCCTTTGGATATATGCCCAGGAGTGGGACTGATGGATCTTATGATAAGTCTATTTTTAGTCTTTTGAGGAATCTCCATACTGTTTTCCACAATGGCTGCACCAAACTGCATTCCCACCAACAGTGTAGGAGTTTCCTTTTCTCCATACCCTCTCCAAATTTTATTGTTTGTGGACTTTTGAATGATGGCCATTCTGACTGGTATGAGGTGATGCCTCATTGTAGTTTTGATTTGCATTTCCCTGATAATTAGTGATATTGAGCATTTTTTCGTGTGCCTATTGGTCATTTGTATGTCTTCATTGGCGAATTTCTTGTTTAGGTCATCTGTCCATTTTTGGATTGGGTTGTTTGTTTTTTTTTAATGAACTCATATGACCTGTTTATATATTCTGGAGATCAAGCCCTTGTCAGTCTCATCTTTTACAAATATTTTCTCCCATTCCATAGGTTGTCATTTTGTTTTGCTTATGGTTTCGTTTCCTTCGCTGTGCAAAAGCTTGTTAAGTTTAATTAGTTCTCATTTGTTTATTTTTGCTTTTATTTCTATTGCTTGGGTAGACTGCTCTAGGAGAACATTGCTGAGATGTATGTGAGAGAACGTTTTGCCTGTATTTTCTCCTAGGAGATTTACTGTGTCTTGTCCTGTGCTTAAGTCTTTCAACCATTTTGAGTTTATTTTTGTGTATGGAGTGAGGGAGTTTTCTAACTTCATTGACTTACTTGCAGCTGTCCAGTTTTCCCAACACCATTTGCTGAAGAGACTGTCTTTATTCCATTGTATGTTCTTGCCTCCCTTGTCAAAGATTAATTGACCAAAAGTTTGTCAGTGATTCTTTTTGGAGTGATAAAAATGTTTTACAGTTAGATTGTTGTGATTATCTAGCTTTGAATATACTAAAAACCACTGAATTGTACACTTTAAAAAGGTGTATTCTATGGTATGTGAATTTTATCTCAGTAAAGCTGCTATAAAAATTCAATGGAACTAGAAATTAATAATGAAGTATTTTTAAAAGAAAATAGGAAATTCTCAAACCTCTCCCTTGAACACTTTTTGGCTGAAAAAATTTAAAACTCTAATCATAGATTATTTAGAATTTTCCTAAAATTAAAACAATTTCTATGAAAACTTACAGGATATAGCCAAAGCTGTGCTTAAAGGGAAAATTAATAGTGTTAAATAATTTATTATTAAAAAATTCATAAAATTTTTAAAACATTCAACCAAGTAAAACAAAAATTAACTAGAGAATAGAAAAATAAAAAACAATGGAATTTGATAAATCCAATAACCTGATCTTTGAAAGGTCAATAGCATAGAGAAACATTTGGAAAAGCGTTTTAATTTCAGGCTCATCTCCTATTGTTACCCCAGGATGTAGAGTACATTTTCCTTATTAATTGGGTAAAGTCTTTTTATAGACATGGCATGATATAAATCATACTTGAAAAGGTCGTGGGTAATTGCTTCTTTAACCAAAAAGTCATGAAAAGGGAAATTTATCTGATTTCTCCGTAATACCAACAGGAGTTCTGAATGATCTTGTATCCACCTCTTCCTTCTCTGAAAGCACAGGCAGATTAGGATGAGAGCGCCAAGCCTTCCAGCTCCTAGGCTATGTCCACTTTCAAGGGCTTTCTAACCTTTGTGGGGGCAAACAGTGTCACAGATATCTTTGAAACCTAACAGAAGCTAAGTACCTCCTCCCCAGAAAAAATATACCCACACACTTTTGTGTCCTACCATCAGTGAGGTCGCGGGTGCCCCCCACTCCACCGTGTACCATTCAGTCCAGAAATGAAAACTAATAGCTTGACATTTCAGTGAGGCCTCTGAGGCGATGGTTATCCCCTCTACACCCTTAAAATTACAGACGGACCCCAAAAAGCTTTTGTTGGTGTGGGTGGCTAAGATTTCTCAGTATTTAACATATTCAAAATAAAACAGAAACTTTAAAAACTAATTTAAAATAACAGTAAACCCATTATATGTCAATATAAGTAACATAATTTTAAGAAAAATAACTTTCAAAACAACAGAAAAAAAAATAAATGACATTGCTTTTGTACCTTAGCAAATCTCTAACATCTGGCTTAATACACAGCTCAATTCTAGCTCAGTTCTCATATCTGCCTCTGCTCGTCACAGGTCACATAGCTCCTGGAAAACTTCAATGTACACTCATGAAAGAAAAAGAATAAAAAGACCAGTAATGTCTTAGTATTATAGAAATAATTTTGACCTTGTCAAACCCTGTAAAATCTCTTGAGGATCCCCATACGTGGTCCCTGGACCTCATTTTGAGAGAATTTCTTCTCTAAGAAATTCCGTAGAACATTAATGCTTCAAAAGGCTAACAGATATAGAACCAAGAGGGAAAAGGAAAATCAGCATATCCAAATGATTTGGGGAAAACATGTTTCTATACTGCAGGATACCTGATGTCCAAGATCACGCAAAATACGGGTACAGGAATTACACAAGATGCATTACAGAAGATGGCCACTGGATGGCACTGCTGCCCCACTCAGACGACCTAAGCATCGCTTTAGGAAATGGCCCCTAGCTTTTGGAAGCCCAGATCCCTGGAAAGCTGAAAGACTTATGCCGTACTTCCTCTTTTTTCATTTTTTAAAATAAGGCCGTGATTAAAAGTTGCCTTAGAGGGTAATATAATCTCATTTCTTCTCAAAGTGCAAAGGATATTTTTCTTTTCACCCCCAAACCAAGGGCTTCCAGCTTATCAAAGTCAGCAGCGATACTATATACCACAATAAAATACATGTATACATACCTAGATACAGACCAAAGTCAGCGGTGAGGTTTTGAGAGTGACTCCCAGGTTCATGACTGAGTTAAGAATGTGAAGGGTCAGTAATGTGGGGATGAGCGTCTCTGACCTCACATCACTTAGAATGGAAGAGGAACCAGGATGTTCTTGGCCAACATCCCCAGACTCGGTCCGTGTTGATTCAGCTTTATAACAGTCCAGAACTAACTGGACTAATCGGGCACGTCTGTCTGCACTGAGGAGGGGTGGGGGACAGTTCGCAAAAGCTGTGCTGAAGGACCAACAAGCTCCGTGGGGCGAGGGGTCCCTTACTGTGCCCACAGGCTCTGTGGGAAACCATCCAAGTGAAGGAAGATCCTGGTGGCAGTTTCGGGGTGACATGTGTCCTGGTCTACATGGATGTTCCCTCCCAGTGAGTGAGCCTGACTACCCGTCTTTGCTCTGCCCCTCTCCTCCAAGCTGCCCAGCAGTGAATGTGGCTCTGCGTCAGAACTTCACTATTCAGGGCGAACAGAATGTCCCAGTGCAAAGGTCTGGAGAAAGCTGGTGCCTGAGATATTTGTCCACCAAAAGTTCATTTTGCAGGGCTGGAGCGTAGGATCTGAGGGGTGTCCAGGGGAGAGTAGAGGTTGGTGAGGTAGTAGGTAGGCTGGGAATTGACGGCTGTTCCTCTAGGGGGCAGTGGAGAGCTAGTGATGGGTTTTAAATAGGTGCCCCGCTATGTGCCATGTACAGCCTTAAATGCTGCATGCAGTACAGAGATGCAGACGACAAGGTGGTCAAGGGCTATTAAAAGTGACAGATGTATTTTAAAAAACAACTAATGTCAATGTGCTAATCATTAAAATTAATTCATTTAATCCTCTTAACTACCTTATAAGGTAGGAGCTATTATCACCCTCTTTTGCCAGAGGGAAAAAAGGAGGCACAGGGAGGTTAAGGGACTTACCAGACATCACATAGTCAGTAAGTGACAGAGCCAGGCTCCAGCCACTGTTTACCAACCTCACCATACTTCTTCACCAATAAAAGGGAAAACACGGTCCTAGAGTGCTCCAGCGGGAGCCCAAAGAGACGATGTTAAATTCTACTGGGACTGGAGTAGAAAGAGAAGCTGTAGGAAGAGAGAAGTTGACAGAGGACTTGAACTGAATCTGACCGCTGAGCTTGCGTTGAATAAGCGTAAAGGGGGAGGGGCGAGTGGGTGGATATTTCCAACAAAGAAGCAAGGCCAGTCTGCAAAGGTGCAGAAGGGACTCATGCAAAACTGCACGTGGTTATCTGTGTCCAGCGTCTAAGAAACTTGTGGCTACAGGTAAATCTGGACAGATAACTGGGGGCCAGGTGATGCTGGGGTCATATATTCCTTGTGAAGGAATTTACCTTGTTCCTGCTAAACTTAGATTGTTTGATTCAGTCCATTTTTCACACATCTCAAGACCATTTAGGAGACAGTCCTCTCCATCCCAACTATTAATCCACCTTCTCAGGTTCTGACGTGCAGGAACTGGATAAAATTGCCTCCGTCCAATTCATGATGGAAAATATTGACTTGGGACAAAAATCACTTAGGACAAAGGTAATTCTTTGCAGCCTTGACACAGGTCTCCTTTTTATATCTTTGCAGACTGGCCTTGGTTCTTCTGAGTTCTTAAGTAAATGACATACACCATTGCTTGTCATTAATCAGGCAGTTATATAGTGACCCCACTGTCCTGTCACCAAGCCCATGTGCCTGGTCCATGGGGGCAGCAGGAAGACAGATACTTAATTGAAATTAAGAGACCCTATGTGCACAGCCTTTTCTTGGCCTCTCAAGCTCATAACCGTGCTGGATAAAGATGAGAAATGATTCCGATGTGACTTCTTCATGAACTCATGTTGCTTTCTCATTGTTACCCTTTTCCTCTCTAAAACCATCTATTTGAAAGTCCATTCTAGCATTTAACCTAACCAGTGAGCCATTATTCTGCAGCATCGAACTCTTTCCCCTTTCTGGAAACCGGACTAACATTGGTTTGTGTGAATGACCCTGGCAGCTCTTGCATTAACCACGGTTCAGCAATCTAACTCCAGATTACTCCCCGCATCCCGGGAAGGGGTCCATCCGGGTTCAGGGCAGATGAGGCCCTCTGTGACCAGGATCCTGCCCACCTCTCGCATCTCCTGCATCACTTCTGCTCGTCGGGGCAGTTCTCAGGACACGGCACAGCATCACACGTCTGCGTGTTTGTACGTGGCGTTTCCTCTACCTCTCCACCCAGGGAACTTTTACTTATTCTTTCTTTAAAATTTCCTCTAGTTTACACGTACTCTAAAAAGTCAAGGAGTTATAAATGTCATTATAAAAAATAGCCGTTTTCAGACTGTCCCTTCTCCCTCCTTCATCCCTGCTCCCCAGAGGCACACATTTGTGGCTGCTCCTTGAGCATTTACCTCCACATCGATAAATAACACATTCCTATCCCTAATGTCTTATTTTCAGTGTTAGGAATTGCCTACTGAATCCTCACTATGGGGGATGAAGGCTTAGCTCTCTTTAGCACCTCCCTCGCCCACCTCCACAATCTTCCTCTCCTCAGTCTCCCGATAGACTTATCTCATCATTTTTAGTTAGGTCGGTGTTCAGTGTTTACATAATTATGACTGTCTTCACAGCACGCCCGTGTGGGAACGCATGATTACGTTTCCTTTCTTGTACAACTTTTCATCTTCCCCGGCGTTAATAATTGTCTGTTTCTTCATTCGCATAGTTTTCGGCTCACCTACCAACTGATTGCTGCCTCGAAGTCCTTCCATAGATGTAAATTTCTTCTCGGTTTATTCACACACATCCGGTATTTCATCAAGTTCGTCTTCGTGGACGTGTTTCCTCCCCTGTCTGGACGACCCATACTTTAGGACCGATGAGCGGCCGTCTTCCTGGTTTCTCTTCCTCTTCATCCTAGAATTTTGTTCCCCCCTCTCCTGTGCTGGATCTCCTGTTTGGTGGATCCCATGTCATCTTGTCTCTAATTACTCCCCCTCCTTGCCAGACTGTTTCCTGAAGTAGCTTCCTGAGAAAGCATGTATGGGAGATGAATCTTTTGAAAACACGCATGTCTGGAAATGCGTTTTTTCCCTACTCTCACATTTGATTGAGAGTTTGGCCATGGATAGAATTCTGGGCTGGAAATGATTTTGCTTTAGAATGTCAAAGGCATTGCTTCAGGTTTTCACAGTAGCTTCCTGTGCTCTTGCCAGGGGTTAGGGGCAAACGCAAGAAAAGTAGGGAAGTCGTATGCCATTCGGATTCTTGATCCTTTGTGTATGGCCTCCTGAAAACATTTAGGGTCTTCTGTCCCTGGTGTCCTGACATTTTACAGTGATGGCATTGGCATGAGGCCGTGTTCTTCCTTTGTGCCGGCCACTCTGTACTCTTATCACCCAGAGGTTAAGGTCCTTCAGGTCTGAGAAATTTTCTTGCGTTTGTTCTTTGATAACTTCTGTTTCTACCATTATCTCTCTTTGGAATTCCTTAGTATTCCTGGGCTATTTTCTAATTTCACTTTTTTTCTCTTACTTTATATCTCTTTGCATTTTTGTTCTATTTTCTGGGCAATTTCTTCAACGTCTCTTCCCAGGGCTTACTGAGGCTTCATGCTTTTTATTCCAAGGGTCCTTTATTTTTTGATCCTGTAAGTGCCCCTTGTTCTTCGTAGGGGATCCTATTTTTGTTTCACCAATAAAATTCTTTTCCTTCTCTCTAAGGATATTGAAAAGCATATACAACTTTATAGGTTTCTTTTCCATGAATTTTCTTGGTTTTCTTTTAAATTCCTTTTTTCCTCTTTCATTGTGGTTGCTGTTGGCTTTGTTTGTTTGTTTTGTTTCGTCTTTCATGTGAGAGGCTTTTTCCAAACATCTGGAAATCCTGACTGTCCTTTCTAGTTTAAGAGTGGTGTCCCGAAAAGCTCCAAGCTTGTGATGGGGGTTCATTGACTAGAAACGGCTTCACTGTTGGGTGACGTGGCTGAGTTGTCCCACAGTGGAACCTTTTTAGTTTTATCTCTTGGACTAGTCAGTTTTTTCAGGAAAAAGAAAACTGTCTCTTTTCCTAGCGGAGATGAGCCTGGTGCTAATGTTCTGGTTGTGTTATGTAGAAGGCTCTTCCAATCCTGTGTACAGACTTTCCCCGAAGCCCCCTGTGGTCAGGACAGAACTTCTGCCTTCAGGTGTCCCTCATGTCCCCAACCCAGCACCCCTCCAGCCCACCCTCTACAGTCTCCTGCTGAGGGGAGAGGGTGATGGTGGAAGGTATCCAGGGGTCTGACTGCTTCTTAAACCACCTTCAGCCCTTCTTTCTGCTCATCTTCACCATCACCTTCAATGTTAGAGGTATCTTGTTTAAATTTTTTATTTATTTATTTTTGATTTTTTAAAATTGAAGTATAGTCAGTTACAATGTGTCAGTTTCTGGTGTACAGCACAATGTCCCAGTCATGTGTATACATACATATACCCATTTTCATATTCTTTTCCACTGAAGGTTATGATAAGATATTAGGGGTGTCTTGCCACTTCCTGGGTTTCTGCAATGCGGTTACTTCCGCTGCCAGCTACAGTGTCCGTCGCAGCTCTGTTGAGTCTGAGACCAAATGTCCATCGGCTTCCCACTTCAAAATCATGTGTTTGGTGTTCTTCCCTATTCTCTTGGTCTTGAAAGATTTGCTTCTTTAAAAAAAAAAATTCCTATGTTATCACTTTGAGTAGGATTTCAGGAGGTAGTAGAGATCACGAATATTCAGTCTACCGGTTTTAACAGGAAGCACACGACTGTTTTTCCAACCCTTGTGCAGTATGACCTCCTGTTAGGACCTTCCCTGACAGCCCCCCGCGCTTACCGAGCCAACGCTTGCTTCTTCATTGCACTTCTGTACCTGAGCCTTGTACACCCTTCCTTTCTTGCCTACATAATATGATTACATAAGAAGTTTGGATCTTCTGACTGGATTATAAACTGCTCAAACGGAGTCCTGTTATCTGTTTTTACATCCTCAAGATCTATCACAGAACCAGGTACCTAGATGCTCAATGACTGCATGTGGAAATGAGTAGAGATTGGATGGTGTTTTTAATAAGTGAACTCAACTCTGGAGAGGTGCATGGCCCAGTGTCCTGGCAGCAGAAAGCCCCTAAGTGAGGGTTTTCTTCTAAACCCCAGCTCATCATTCCTGGGGAAGGTGAGCAGTAGACTTGCAGATTAATCTTCCTAAAGGAATTTCCTTCAAGCTTGGGACACGCAGCGGGTTGGGTTACCTTCTTCAGGAACAGGGCAGTGGCATCTGGAGCAGTGGGTGGCCTTGGGGCAGGGAGTAAATTGGATTCTTTTTGTCAGTGAGTCAGGGTAAGCATGGTGTCCTGGTTCTGGAAGGATGGGTTTTATGCCCACCATCTCTTGTGTGGGGGGTGAGATGTGATCAGGAGTGAGTGCTGTCTCCTCTCAAAGCTCCTAGAATGTTCCTTGGCCCTGGAACACACTTACCTAGCTTTTTCTAATGGAAGAAGAGACCCAAAGCTGGTCTGGGTGTAGCTCCTTCAGCAGGACTTGTAGCATCTTCAGTGATGTAAGCAGAGATCAGATTCGGGTGTCCCTGTTGAGAATCCAGCTCTCAGGGGTAGTGTAGGACACCCTCCTTGTGCTGAGCTGGGCAATAAGCCTGCCTCTTCCCCACTAGGTTGGAAATTGAGAAACGTAACTCACATTGGTGACCAAGAAGTCACCCAGTAGCTGCCTTAATAGGTTGGAACTGTGACCCCTCAGTTAGACCCAGGATGGTAGAAAGTCAGCCTAGAATAGCAGCTTAAACCACCGGAAGGTTCACTAAGTTGGAAAGGTCTTTAGAAGCAGGTGAAGCCGGGAGGGGCATGAATCCAGGCAGTGTGAGCGAGCCCTGCCAGGCTCGGTGGCAGAATCAGAGGTAAGAGGTACCAAGATCACACTTGGGGACCAGTCCCGTGCATCTAACCTGATGGGTGATGTGAGGAGGGAACGAGATGGAGTTATAGGAGCTGGTCTGGACGGAACACCTACATTTAGCAGTATTTCTCTCTGCTTAGCTGTTTTGGTTTCAGAAGGGTTGTTTCTTAAGATCTCAGGCTCCTGTTAGCCGCTAACACCCCGTGTAGTATGACTCTGCATGACAGCTCACCACTCACTGCGGTGACAGTGTTTATGCAGGGCTTGTCCAGGGCAGGGGAGAGAACATAAAAGAAAATAATCAAGGGGAAAAGGTACCATTTTCTTAGCAGTGGGTGGATTACACATCCACCTGGGGAGGTGAACCTGACAGGCACTTGTTGGCCTATTCAGGCACTGACATGATGTGGGATGCTGACACGGACCCGGCAGCCTTGAGAGCCTGGGTGATGGACCGTTTTGACATCACCGGTCATGCACATGCTGGCAGGAATCAGACTCTCACAGCCAGCACGGCAACATTGGGAGGGAAAAAACTGCAGATCTGGAATGGACAGGCACGAATCCTCCTCCCCTCTCTCTTCCTCCTTGGCTTATTTCCCTTCTTATAATAGATTTAAACAACAAATGAGATTTGGACATGGGTCTGAATGTTATTGAATTGCAAATACATGGTCTGCCCTTAGAAAACCAGAAAATCTTAGAGAAAAGGTCAAAAGAGGCTGGGAATTTTCCAAGTGACCTATGAGACAGTCTGAGCTTTTATGCTCCTTTGGGTGAGAAAGGCCCTCGGGTGTTTTGGGTGAAAACACGGGTTGTGGAAGTCAGGAACGCTGGTCTCGAGTCCTGGCTCTCCACATTCTTTTTTTTTTTTCTTCATATTTTATTTTATTGAGTTATAGTCAGTTTACAATATTGTGTCAATTTCCAGTGTAGAGCACAATTTTTCAGTCATACATGAGCATACATATATTCATTGTCACATTCTTTTTCACTGTGAGCTACCACAAGATCTTGTATATATTTCCCTGTGCTGTACAGTATAATCTTGTTTATCTATTCTATATATACCCATCAGTATCTGCAAATTTCGAACTCCCAGTCTGTCCCTTACCACGCACCTGCCCCCGGCAACCACAAGTTTGTATTCTATGTCTATGATTGCATTCTTTTCTTTTTTTTCAATATTCATTTTTTTTTTTTTTTTGGCAGGGGAATGTAGTTAGGTTTATTTGTTTATTTTTAGAGAAGGTACTGGGGATTGAACCCAGGACCTCATGCATGCTAAGCATGTGCTCTACCGCTGGAGCTGTACCCTCCCCCTATGATTGCACATTCTTAACTGTGATCCTGGGCAGGTGAATTAACCCCTTGAGGCTTTAGATAATACACTTAGAAAACAGGAAAAATAGCCGTTCCAACCGCACAGGCTGGTGGTGAAAGTTGCTCAATACCACGTGAACAGCAAGGTGCACAGAGCCCGGCACAGAAGTGTCCAACACACGTTCCAAAGAGAGTGTTGGTTTTGTTACCACTCTCATGGCTAGATGGCAGCAGTGGCCCACCCAGGTGGCAGTCTACCTTGTGGTCAAGCTGCCGGGACCATTCCTTGGTCACTCAGAGATTATCTATATTTGGCCAAAGAAATAAGTCTCCCTAAGAGAGTGGGAAAATAGAAATCGCCTCCTAAAGCTGTAAGCATCCCAAGAGGAAATAGCTATGAAGGAATTTAGCGAATGCTAGTATTAGTCATAAGTAATAGTTCCTGGGAAGCAGGGCAAAGGTGTACACAGAGCACAGACTTCAGGCTCAAACAGACACATAGGGTTGCAGTTCCAGCTCCACTTGAATTTGGACAGGATCTTGAAACAGTAAGTCCCCATCTGTTAAAATGGTACCATCAGCACTTGTCTTGCTGGTTGTTCCTAGGATTAAAGTAGGCAAATATATGAAAATATCTTGCCTAGTACCCTGTGTATAGGAGGCATTCCTTGGTGAATGTTAGTTCCTTTCCTTCCCGTGGGTCCTCTTCCATTGCCTACCAAAGAATCTCTGATTAGTAATTCAGAACCCAGATGCCAGAGCAGAAGAAAAACAATGAGAGATGACAGAATCAAGATTAAACAATATCTCGATAGGTTGGAACACTGAGACTGGAAAAAAAAATAAGCTAGAGTTAATAAGAATATATGTGAAAACTGGCACTTTGTCTCAATATCCACTCAGGACACAGGTGGATGATGGAGTTGAGTGTATGTACGTGTGCTCACACACAGGGGTGTGTCTGTGTGCTCACACAGCTCACATCTTGGGCTTCTATGATGGAAGAACTACACACCAGTTACTGGAATTCATGGTCCCATTGTGGCCAGTGCTGATCAGACTGTCCCTAAAGCATTGTCTCATATCTGGGATCCACAGATACATCAGAACATCTCCAGGGGCATCGCCAGGGTGGTGAGTGCCCTGATGAATGGCTCAAGAAATCAAGGAACATTGGTATGAAAGATAGAAGACTAGGGAAAATATGACAGCTCTTTATTTAAAAAATCATTTTTATGAAAGAGAATAGGTGGGAAAAGTGTCATATGTGAAACATAAAGTTGGAAATTTCCAGATGATTTTGATGCCTAATACTCTTATTCATTCATATGTTCATTCTCTCACCCAACAAACGTGGACTGAACTGAGTGTGCCCCTGATGTCAGACCTGTTTCCCTGCAGGCAGTGGCGTGCTGATCAATGTTTAATAACCGGCTCTCCAGGAAAAGTCCTGATTTCCAGCATGCGCCAGTCTCCGTGGTGTAAATACTCCCACCATGGCTGATTACAAGCTACCTATGTGAATGTGGAATTGGGACAAGACGTGCCCAGTTGATCCTCCTGAACTGAAGCAAGCTGGCTTCAGCAAACCCCTGCTTATAGATTCTGAGGATGCAGAGCTGAAAGACAGAGCATTTAAGGGCCCTATAGTTTAGTGGAAGAAACCACTCCAATTTGGCAGTGGCCTAAAAGTGCACTTGTTCTGAGAGAGGACCCAAACTTGATAAGCATGAGACTAATTGGGGTTTGGCTAGGGAGGAAAAGCAGGGGGAAATGCATTCTGACAGAAGGAGCAGCAGCTAAATATGCAAAACTAGGAGGTGAGATGGTTAACATGGAAGTTGTCTGGCTTCATTGGAGAGGATGAGGTTCACTCAGGAAGGCTGACGCTGGAGAACTGTGGTAGCCTGAACATGATAATGAATTTGAGCCTAATTTCAAAGGCAATAAGGAATGGATGGAAGGTTTTTAACAGAGGAGTAATGTAATGATATTTGCATTTTGGAACATTCAATCTGAGGGAAAGATAGAAAAATGGATTGCATTAGGTCAAGATTGGAGGTAGAGATATCAGTTAGAAACATCCCTAGGTAACTGACGAAGTGTGAAGGTAGTGACAAAGGCAGGCACACGTCTAAGTGATGTCAGAGCAATAGAATAGATCGGACAGGCTGACAAGGACCAGGGAAATGGGGCATACTTTGGACAGATTTGCAAAGTAAAGGGGAAGGCTGGGTTAGGGAGGATGTGTAGGTCCGTGAGTGGTGATATTCATCTTGTTAGGAAATAGGTCTTACAAGAACTATTCTGAGGAGCTTTCTAACATGCTAATTCCTGGACACCGTGCCTAGAGATTCTGATTTAGTAGATGGCGCTGGGCCCATGCATCTGCACTTTTGAAGCACCCCAGGGGATTCTCATTCAGTCCCTCAGCAAGTATTTACTGTGCTAGGCATCATTCTAGGCACTGGGGATGCTGCAGTGAACAAGACAAATCCCCTGCCTCTGTAGAGACTTCCAGTGGGACAGAGTGAGAGTAAACAAAACATATACAACAAACAACGTTTGGGTAGCAACACAGCCTGTGAAGAAAGCACGGGGTCAGGGGATGGCATTTAATGGAAGGTGGGATAGGATTGCTGTTTTAGCTTAAGTGGTTGGAGAACCTTCTTTGAAAAGGTGACATTTATGCCAGGACATAAAAATGAATGTTAACCTTAGGGAAATACTGAGTTACAAAATACAGGAAAAGTTATAGAATGATGTGATGTAAAAATGGTGAAGACGAGGAAGTGGTAAGTTTTGTTCTGGACCCGCATTCAAGCTCTCTGTTAGGCATCTGAGTGGAGATATCCAAGAAGCCACAAACATCAGAGTTTGTGGAGCAGAGCAGGGCTCAGGATGCAGACTGGGGAGACATCAGGATGTGGATGGTTGAAGCCATGGGAGTGTGTGGAATGACAGTGGAACCCAGGGAGAGAGTGCTCTTTGAGGCAGCTTAAGAAAGGACCCTGGGACGGAAAATGAGAGGCAGGAGTCAGAGAGACAGGAAGAAATCCAGTAGGCAGTGTAGCCAGAGAAGACAGTTTCAAAGGAGATACAAACAAGTTCAAGAGGCCAGCTGAGACAGGGAGAGAGACGTGTCAATCGTATTTGGCAATGGGGAATAATTTCTATCTTTTTTTTTTTAATTGAAGTGTGACTGATTTACAATGTTGTGTTAGTTTCAGGTGTACAACAAAGTGACCCCGTTATACATACATATTCTTTCCCCTTCTAGGTTATTACAGGTACTGAGTATAGCTCCCTGTGCTGTTCAGGAGGTCTTTGTTGTTTATCTACTTTATGTATAGTCGTGTGTTTCTGCTTATTGCAAATTCCCAATTTATCTTCCCTGCCAATCATCTATCTTGACGACAGCAATTTCAGAAAGATGGAGAGGGCGAGGGGCACTTGGGAGTGTTAACAAATAGAGGGGGTGAACAGTGGAGACAGGTGAGGTAAAATCACACATTCAAAAAGCTGATGAAGGGCAGAGCAGTCCTAGAGCGGTGAAACGAGCACACAGGGTTGAGGGAGAATTTTTAAGATGGAGAGACTTGGACATGAATGTGTGTTAAGGGGAAAGAGCCAATACAGACAAGACGAGAGAGCCAGGGGAGTAACTGTGACACTGGTGAAGAACAGTGAGATCTCCTCCCCTGTGCCTGGGAGGAAGGGTGGGTGCTTGCACAGATACAGTTCTAGGCAGGTTTGGGAGAGAATGTGTGTCCAACCTAAAGGACCTTTATTTCACTGTGAAGTGGAAGTTACAGCTGTTTGCAAAGAGCAAGGTGGCCAGGTGGTCTGGGCAGAGTCGGAGAAGGTGGCAAAGGGATGTGAACTTGTCCTTGGACACAGGTTAGTGTGGTGACACCGTAGGATGGTTGGGTCTCAGCTCGGCTGAGGTGGAGGCCCTACCTCTGAGGACCACCAGTCTGCCCGGGTGGGTGTGTTTCTCCAACAGCATTCAGTGTTCTAGGTAGAGACCAAGGAGAGGGGAAGTGGAGCGATCTGGTGTTGGGGTACTGCCCTGTGAGTTTAGAGAGAAGGGAGAGGAAATTAGCATTATCAAGAGAGGTTATCAGTGCTTCTGGCAGGGGCTCTCTTGTCATGGGAGGGCCGTTTGGCCTGACTGTCCCTCTAGGAGCGTCTCAGCTGATGTGAGGACCACTGGCATCAGAATTGCCCGTACAGCTTATAACACCAGCCATGAACCTCTGAGGGGCGGAGTCTAGGGATTTCAATTTATCCAAAAGTTTAAAAGCCACTCCTTTCCGAGGCCTGAAATCCCTCCACAGCAGCCTGATGCATTTCTAACCCCATCAAAACACGTCATGCTGCAGAGGGGAAGCCTCCTCACTTGTCTCCTGCCCCCAGTATAGACACGTCAGACCTTCAACTTCCCCTAGCAATGGCAGAGAGGCCAGAAGTGCATCTGTGTTGATACCCAGATTAACAACAGCAAGACGGCAGGCCCCAGCCTCTGGCATCCTCCGGCAGCCTCCTCTGGACCTCTGCCCTGCCCAGGCCTCCCTAGGGCGGCTGCAGGAAAGCGGGCTGGCCCCAGCACGTTCCCCGGAGGGCAGGGAGGGCTCCGGCCGCTGGCTGCCCACCCACTCCCGGAGCATCCTCTGCCCGCTGGCTGCCCGGCCTGCTGCTGGCCCTGCCTCAGGTCCACCTGGAGCTCCTGGCTCCCACTCCCCCGCCTTCACAGACGGGAGAGCGAGCTGGAATTTAAGAGCCAGAATTAATTAGGCAAATGTCAGGCGGGCATGAGTCACAGAGCCCTGGGTATTTCAGTCCATTACAAATGGGGGCCCTCCCAGCACAGTGGAGCCTGCGCACCGTGCGCCGCCCCCCCGCAGCGGAGGGGGCGTCTTCGCTGACCTGACAGGCTCCAGCCAGGGCTGCAAGCCTTTACATGTGGGGAGGTGGGTGTGTGACCCTAATCCTCTGTGAGAATCCTTGTTACAGTCTGTTCGGATAATTGGATGCTGACAAAACAACCAGGTTAACCTGAAGGTTTGTGTAGGCTGCAAATTGGAAGCAGCTCATTGACTGGAAGGGACACTGCCGAAGAGAAGATCCCCAGAGGCTTTCAGGGAACAGGCAGCCTACCGTCCTGAATGTCGTCTTTGACTTTTTCTTTTTTTTTTTCCCAGACTCAATGGGCCAGATTCTCTTTCTGTTATTCTCTATGCTGGGGGAGCATCAGAGAAATGGCTGTGACTTCTTGTGAGATGCTTTGGCTTATAATGAAAGGCTGAGTCCTTTTCACCCAGGAATCTACACTTGTCTCCTTTCCCTGCCACCAGGCTCACCCCTGAGACCAGGCAATGATTGTCAAATAAATGTAAAAACTAGAAGGAGTCCTCAGGCTCCATTTTCCTGCCTTTTCATGAGTTTCATTCATTTATTCTGTAAAATTATTGAAAATAGTATTATTCTCCGTACTGCTGGTAAATGAATTTGCCATGAATCCTTCTGTTGGTAGTTTTAACCTCTAAAGGGACATGCACATCCCGAAATAAAAAGTGGAGAGTGATGAAGTGCTGTGAGAGATTCAGGACTGGGAGTTTGCAGGGAGGTACTGACTGTCTGAAGAGGTGGAGATTAATTAAACGGGAAGCTCAGGGAAGACTTCCAGGAGGAGGTGGCCCCTGAAGCATGGAAGCACTTGGGCTTGCAAGCATGGCCGTCCAGGCAGAGAGGCTGGACCTCTTCTCTGAGGTCAGAGAGAGAGTGAGTGGCTGCATAGGACCAGTGGTAGAACTCAGCTCAGAATCCCACTCCAGTGATGCTCAGCTATCAGATGGTGGATTTATGACATGCGACAGCAAGCTGGGTCTAATGAGGTATCTTTCCTCAGAGAACTAGAAATGGTGACAAGGAGCCCAGGCCAGCCAAGATGCCTCGGTCTTTTCATGGCTCCATCTTTTCCCTAGTCAGACAAGCGGGGCTTTTGGCGTCATAACAGATTCTTCCTTTCCTCACTCCCCGTGTCTAATTGATCACCAATTCTTGTTGGTGCTGCCTCATTAAAAATTCAATCAATGTGTATTCATTGGACGTCTCTGTTAAGTTCTGGGAAACACAGATGAGTAAGGCACAGCCTCAAGAGACTCATGATTAATGATGCAAGCAGACGTGTACACCAAAAATATTGTGTGATGTGGTACGTGAATGATAATGTTATGGCAGGAGTGCTGTGGGGGCACAGAAGAGGACAGGGACTCAACCTGGTGGGGTTCAAGGTGGGCACTGGCAGAGGTTTCTAGCCCACGCCTCCCCTCCATCCCCAAGGCCCGTGTCCCACCAGGCTCTCAGCATTGACAGCTGGCCTACTGCAAAGCCTCTTAATGGTCTCCTTGTCTCCAAAACCTACCTGTGTATTTTCCATTCTGTTGCTGGATCTTTTAAAAACTGCAAATCATTTAAATACACACTTCACTCCACTTAAAGCTCATCAGTGGTTTCCTGTGGTTTAGAATAAAATCTGAACTCCAGGTCTAGCATACAAGGCTAGTAACCATATGGCCCCCAATTATCTTTACAAGCCTTTAATAGACACCCCTCTCCCCTAAACAGCCCTATTTAACTTACAATTACCTTTGTGCCTCCTGATCTAGAATCCCCTCCCCATGTGTCTCCCTGGGGAAACACCACTTGTCTTTCCAGACACCATAAAAGCTCACCTCCTGGGCCCTGCCCCGTGGTCCTTGGACACAATTACTGGCCCCATCCATTGTCCTTGGAACATCTCCTGTTACCCTCATCTCTGTTCTGTCCTGCAGCGTTCTGTTAGACGCCTGTGTTCGTCACCAGGCAGAAGCCATCCTGCAGACAGGGGCTGTGTCTCACACATCTCCGTATCTGTGCTGCCCAGGACAGTTTCTGACATATATCATAGGTGCTTGATAAGTGCTGGTCACATGAATATAAGTAAATAACTGGAAAATAAGTGCATTCTCAGAGATGGCAGCTTCAGAAACCACCTACAAATTGAGAAGGAAATTCTGTTGAAAGCAGCGAGGCAAAGAAAAGTATGTAACGGTGACCCGGTGTTGACATTACCCATTCATTTTCAGTCAGAGATGTTTCCTTCATCTCCAGTTTCCGGTCAGCACATAACTTGGGATGCCCCTTCCAGCTAAAGCAAGTAGCTGGGACTCGTGATGCGCAGGGCATCCCAGAGACGCGCTATGCCGTGTCTTCTCTCTTCCAACTCTGGCACTTTCAACAATAGCTTTGTTTTTTTTCCTTGTTCTTTATATACATATATATTTTTTCCTGATTGAAGTATAGTCAGTTTACAATGTTGTGTCAGTTTCTCGTGCACAGCACAATACTTCAGTCATTGAGAACATACATATATTCATTTTCATATTCTTTTCCACCATAAGCTACTGTAAGATATTGCACATAGTTCCCTGTGCTGTACAGTATAATCTTGTTGTTTATCTATTCTATATACAGTAGTTAGTATCTGCAAATGTAGAACTCCCAATTTATCACTTCCCACCCCTTATCCCACTGGTAACTGTAAGTTTTCTATGTCTATGAGTCTGCTTCTGTTTTATAAATAAGTTTGTTTGTTTGTTTAGATTCCACATATAAGTGATATCATATGGTATTTTTCTTTCTCTTTCTGGCTTGCTTCACTTAGAATGTCTCCATCAATAGCTTTGTGATTTGGGTAATTTAACCTCCTGGGGCCTGGGTTTCCCCATCTATGTAATAGGAATAATATCAACCTATAATGAGTTGAATAATGGCCCCCCCAAATATATGTCCGCTTGGAATCTCAGAATGTGACTTTATTTGGCTAAGGGTCTTTGCAGATGTAGTAATGAAGGTAAAGATCTTAAGATCATCCTGGATTAGGGTGGGCCCTAAATCCAAAGGTGGTTGCCCTGTAAGACACAGAAAAGGAGACAAAGACACGGAGGAGGAGCCCAGAGAGAAAGGCCACGTGAAGACAGAGGTAGGATTGGAGTGACGTCTGTTAGCCAAGGAAGGGCGGGGGTCGCCAGCAGCCCCCAGGAGCTGGGAGAAGAGCGTGGGACGGATTCTCCTTCTGAGTCTCTTGGAGGAGCGGACCCTGCTGACACCTTGATTTCAGACTTCCACCCCCCAGAACTGTGAGAGAGTAAATTTCTGTTGTTTTAAGACACGTAGTTTGTGGTAATTCACTATGGCACGCCCTTGGAAAGTAATGCACAGCCTTACCTGGCCCACTGGGGTTTTGAGAAGATCAAATGAGACAGTGTCTGTGGGGGTGCCTTGTGAAGTTTTTTTAAAAGCCCTGGGGTGCCAGGTGCCCAAGGGGCAGAGCTCCCAGCCCAGCCCTGTCAGACAGGCTGGTTCATCCCTCCCATCTGGGGTGGCCTGTCTGCAGTCCCAGATGACCCTCTCTCTGCAGGCTGACTGGGATCCCGGGGGCGGAAGCGTGACTCACTGGGCCTCTGGGGCTGCCCTCAGAGGTCACACCCCCTTTTCAAAGCACTTTGAGAGCTTCAGGCCGTGAAGACGGAGGTCTGCAGACTCTAAACTATCAGGTTACTTCTTGAGGGTGTTTCTTTTCTTTTTTAAATATTTTAAATTGAAGTCTGGTTGATGTGCAATATTACGTAAGCTACAGGTGTAAGAGATAGTGATTCACAATTTTTAAAGGTTATACTGCATTTATAGTTATTATAAAATATTGGCTATATTCCCCATGTTGTACAATATATCTTTGTATATTGCGTTATGCATAATAGTTTATACGTCTCACTCCCCTCCCGCTACGTTGCCCCTCCTCCTTCCCTTTCCCCACTGGTAACCATTGGTTTGTTCTCTATACCTGTGAGTCTGCTTTTTTTGGTTATATTAACTAGTTTGCTGTTGTTGTTTTTTTTCTTTTTAGATTCCACATATAAGCCGTAATGTACAATATTTGTCTTTTTCTATCTGACTTACTTCACTTAGCGTAACACCCTCCAAATCCATCCATGTTGCTGCAAATGGCAAAATTTCATTCTTTTCTATGCAAGGTGTTTCTTAAAGTCAATTTCTGGCTCTGGGCGTAGGTCACACTTGTTCAGCATATACCATTGTTTTCCCTAGCTGCTCAGCTGTGCCCATCTGAACGCTTTGACCCGAGATTGCAGGGGACCTGGCTGCCTCCGTCCCCCGGGTGATGGAGTTGTCACTATTATACACAGCATCCCAGACTGAGGGGGCAGACACGCCCTCTGTAAAGCAGCATGGTTATTCCGTTGCCCCCCAGCACCAGCAGAAGCCTGCTGCAGCCCCTCAGGGCCTGGCCTTGAAGGTCAAACTGGGAAGAACCGTTTGCAAAGCCATTCCCTCCAGGGTGGCCCTGCCAGGGTGACTGCCACCACCTCCCCCAGCAGGGCTTGAGGAGCCGCCTGGCCACTCGTCGTCCGGAGGGGAGAAAGGCCCTGCGTCAGGCGCGAGCCTGGGGACCCATGTTCAGCTGAACGGTAAAGGTTTCCCGAGTCGCCCCTGGACGGGGAAGGTGCCAGCTCGCTCTCAGCCGACTTGGCCATGGTCGTGGAGCTTAGAGCAGCATTCATCAGGCTTTAGTGTGCTCGTGAATTCCTTTGGGCTTCTGTTGAGTGTGCGGATCTCTGGCCCCCATCCCCCGACTCTGGGGCATCTGTAGGTTTGACAGATGCATCTGGTGATTCTGACGCAGGAGGTCCCAGGGCTACACTCTGAGAACTGCTGCCAGCGTTGCACATGGTCCAAAGGCCTGGCCAGCAGCTGTGCCCGCTGCACACTGAGGTCTGGAGGACAGCTTGGGCCCTTACGTTCTTAGAGCTCAGTCAAGGGCTTTAACTCCCATAAGCCTCTGTTTCCTTATTTTAACATGAGGATGATAACAGTGTCCAGTTTGTACAGCTGTTTTGAAAGGCTGAATGATGTAATAAATACGCTGTGTTAGTATGGTGTCCAGCATACAGTAAGTGCTCAAACCCTGTCAGGAGTATTACTGTTGCTGCCGGGGCGGATGGTGGCCAGGGCAGGGGCCTAGAGCTGGCGTCCTAATGAGTAGGGTGGGCCCTGGGGAGCTCTAAGTGGGTCAGCGGGGACATGTCTTTCTCAGTAATAGGACATGAGCTTCCCTGTGGACTCAGGCACAGGTCTTGATTCCCCAGGAGATGCTTGCCAGGGGAAGGCAGGGCCTGCTGCTCATAGGGGGGTCTGAGGGTGTAGACAGCTTCCTGGAGAGGCATCTGGGTTGGGGGTTGAAGCCCTGCGCCATGTACTTGTTTCTACTTTTCCATATATTATGGAAATGCTTTGACATCTTATTAACCTTTCGGACTGGGGAGGGAGACTGCCCCTTCCAGGGCTGGTCAACCCTTACAGAAAGCAAAGAGCTCAGCCAGGAGCAGACCTTTGGTTGCAAGCTCACGACTCCAGAACCACGCTGCCCCTCTGGTCTGCCCACCCCAGGGAGCAATATTCCTCTACTTTAATTATTCCAGGGGCCAGGCACCCAGCAACTGAAGACTACCAGATAGCCTGGAGCCTGCCAAAATTATTCAAATGAGCCAGTCCTAAACTGTTTACCCTCCCTTGCCTTTCCTGCAGAAATCCCAGTAGAGGCCATGGCCTTGGCTCTCCCCTCACGCCTGTCTCCTGCTGTTGCCAGTAGATGTAGTCGGTGTCCAGGCTCTTGTCCTGTCCCAGAAAAAATTCAGAGACAAGACAAGAAGGTTAAGAAAGTAAACAGAGAATTTATCAAGGGATGGATAATATGCTCTAAAGGGAAGAGCGGGCGGGCTCAGGAGAGCGGCTGCCCTGAGTTTCTTTGGCAAGTTGGTTACATGAGGTGTAGAAATGAATGCGCAGAATATTCATTGGGGAGGAAAGGCTTTGGAGTCAACATTCTCTGATTTTTGTCCCAATTCCACCTTCCTGAAGGGAGGAGGGATTTTTGTCCTTATTTAGTCAGAAGTGTCTTGGCGTCGGTGCATGATGGGGACTTCTAATCTGCAAGGCTCGTTTTATTGAAATGAGGGCATAATGAGCAAAAGGTTACATTCGGACACTGGAGAGTCCTGCCCTTTCCCACCTTTCTTTGTCAGCCTCCAGGCCACTCGTCACCCCAAAATGTGTGATCGCTTATCAGCCCAGAGGTTCCTGCTTTTCTCTCTCTACCCAGGGACCTCTGGTGCTCACATGATGTATGATTTCCTGCATTTGGTCCGTGTCCCTCCTTCCTGCCCAGTTCCCACCATTTGACCTGAGTCCCCATTTCTCTGCTCACCTCTAGCTACCTGCCTGCTCTAACACTGCCACCTGACCAAAACCTAATTTTTCCCCTGGGACCCTGTGTGGCATGAAGTAATGCACCCCCCCACAAGACCCGTGAAGATCATCCATTTTGTTTTCTGGAGCCTCTCCTGTGTTTTCTCTTGTGGCTGCACCTGACTGACCATCTCATCAAAGAACATAGAATAAGCATAAACCCAGTCATGAAACTGGGGCCAACAGTGTAGACACTGGGACAGGGAGGGAGTTAGGCCTCAGGAGCTTGGGCACAGGAACCCTGTTATTAGAAGGAGTACGGGTGCAGAAGGAACAACACAGCGGCCCTGGGGTGAGCACTCACTCCACATCACGGTTGCCAAAGAAGTGACCTGGCACCCGGTGCGGTGGCTGTGATCATAGTGGGAGCGATGTCATGGAGGTGAGAGTGTCTAAGCCACACCACATGGAGGACGTTGGTAAAACCAGCAGTGCTTAAGCCATCAATTAAGCTGATAGTTTATTATCCAAATGATGTTTACTCTCAGCACAAATCATCTGGGGACAAAGGGTAGCCTGCAGAAGAGGGTACAGGGAGAGCTATCAGGAGGAAAGTGACTTGAACTATGAGGACAGCAGTGAAGATGGGAGAGAGAGTCACACTTGGGATGACTTGGAGGGTAGAGTGGCTGAGATTTGCAAGAGGATTGATCATGGGGTGTGAGAGTCAGAGGCACTGTTCCAAGGCGTTTGGCTTAAGCACGTGGGTGAATGTTGGGCCTGTTCATTGAGACGAGGAGTGCTAGGCTAGAGAAGACAGGCCTCCGGGGAGAGGACTCAAGAGTTTGGTTTTGTACACTTTAAGTTTAAGTTGCCTGTTGGGCATCCGAGTGGAAAGGAACAGTAGGCACTGGCTATGTGGGCTTCTGTGTGGGGGAGGCTGAGGACTGACATTAAAGCTGGGGGGGTGGTCCATGCTCTATAGATGGGACTGGATAACATCACTGGT
Organism: Camelus ferus; assembly: GCF_009834535.1. Classification (NCBI taxonomy): domain Eukaryota; kingdom Metazoa; phylum Chordata; class Mammalia; order Artiodactyla; family Camelidae; genus Camelus; species Camelus ferus. Next base: position 2,929,292 of record NC_045716.1, read on the forward strand.
GGAGTAAGGATGGGTGGACGAGAGCTCTTCTACAGGGAGATCTGGAAGAACAGAATGGACCAGTGAGATAGAGAGTTACTTTATACCTGGCCCCCTCTCTTTTTATATCTCCTGCCTGGCTCCTGTAGGCATTTGGGTGGTTAACATTACCAGCTCTGGAGTCAGGCTCACCCAAGTTAGAGACCCAGCTCCATCATTTATCAGTGAGGAAACTGCCAAGTTATTAACCTTTCTTCAGTTGACCCTTTCCTTTCCTTTCTTCTTCCTTCCTTCCTGCCTTCCCTCTCTCCCTCCCTCACTTCTCTTTCCTTTTGTAAAGGAGGGGTAATAGCACCTACTTCCATGAAAGAATTGAAGGTGAAAATTGAAAGCAAAAATGCATGAAAATGGCTCAACACCTAGCATGTAGTAAGCTCTCATTGAAGTTTAGCTATCATTAGCTATGCCGTGGACAAATGCTTTATAAATCATGATATGCTAAGGGATTACTATTGCTACTACCATTATTATTTTACAGATTCTCAAATATATATATATATATATATATATATATATACAAAATTTTTTTGTTTCATGATCATTGAGATCGTTACTAATACAAACAACATCTTATATCAGAGAATCTGAAGATGGCCTCTCAGTGACCTTGAGAACACCCTTTTAATTTGTGCCTGGATACTTAAGTTTCCAAAAAAAAATATGATCATTTCAGATGCTTAATCAAGGCAAGGGAAAGCTTCAGTATTCAGAAGGGATTTTCTATAATCAGTCCCTAAACATCCAGCCAAAATAAAGTTTCGCACTGTTTAAGTGATGGGATCTCTGAAACAGAAGTTTCTAGAAGAAAGCAGCCAAGAGTTCCCTGGAGACATCCTCCCCTCCCCAGGATTTTAGGGAAAGCTTGAGGATCCTTGAGGAACCTCCTCTTCTTGGTACTTAAAGACGCACAGACTGCGGCAGGACTGAGCTGATGTGGGTAAATAGCCCTGCTGTTGCTTCTCCCAATAATTGGAGCACAAAGAGCTTGGTCAGGGATCGGGAAGGCGCACAAAGAACAGGCATCCTGGCCCAAAGACAGACGCTCCAATTCCCTCTTGGCTCTGCCTTCAAACTCCCTCAGAAGCTGAGACGCATCTCATGGCTGGAGGGTAGGTCTTCAATTTCCCACCAAAATGGCAACAGGAAGTGAAAACATGCCTCTTAGAATCTACCAGAGCCTCCAATAACCTTCTGTTTTCAGGGGGTAAAGAGAATAACAGGGTATTCTTTCAGTCCAGTCTGGTTAGTCCATCAAGGCAGCATAAGGGAGAAAGTGGACACATTTTAGAGTTTCTGGAAGCAGGAAGCAGCAGGCACTGAGTGCCTCAGACCAAGCTCTTTTAGGGCAAAAACTCTACGCCACAAAATCAAGGTGGTTCCCAATTAACCCAAAGGTTTAATTTTACAACATCCACTGGGTATTAACCAGCTGCTCTACTAACCCATTGTCAAGTCGTTTACTGATTCAGTTAGATATAGAATAATGGTTTTCAGTGCTGGCTGAACATTTGCATAACATAGAGAATTTTTGAAAAATATTGCTACCCAGGCCTTACCTTCAAAGATTCTGATTTAGTCGATCTGTTGCAGGGCCCAAATATTGGTAGGTTTTACAAGTTCCCTTGGCGACCCTAACTTGCAGCTGGAGCTGACAGCTAGTGTGAAGGACGCTCAGCCTCGTTGTTGTAACTATTAAGGTGGCGGGTGTGGACTGGCTGCTGCTGGGTTTGATTGATTTCTCAGCAGTTGACCCACAGTTGTTTGAATCAGTTGGCTACTCGTATAGGACGTAAGGATCCATAACCCCGTTTTCAGCAGTTCGGTAGGGAGATTGAAAAATCTTTCTTCGAAAGAGGAAGTTATGTTCGATCCAGGGAAAGCAGCCTCACATACAAAGATGTGTGAATTCCAAATCCACTGCTGAATTTGGATATTTTAATTTTTAGATGCAGATCAGAGAAAATGGAGTGTTACCAGGATGAGTCAGAACACCTCTCAATCTGGTCGAAGCCACTTAAGGCAAGACCCTAGAGAGAGGTGGCGGAGAAGAATCTAGCAGCTCCCTTCTGTAAAAAATGATGTTGTCTAGTTTCTGTATTTCACGTTTGGACATCTGGGGACCTTGCTGACCCTGGAGGGACTGCCTCTCCCAGGGTTAGCCAATTCCAAGTGGTAATAAAAGACTGGCTTTCAAGCAGGGCTTTTGTATGCAAATAAGCCAGTCCAGAGCCCTCACCTCCAGCCACCTCTTCTGTGGGCTGCAACACTCAGGGCTGTTAGTCCCCTGCCCTAATCACCTCAGGGCCAGGTACCAGACAATTAGGAGCAGTTTATGCCTCAGATCCTGCTGAAATTATTTAAACTAGCCAATGCTAAGCCTGTTTTCCCTGCATCACCCAGTTTTTCCCCATAGAATCACAATGAAGTCTGTTGCCCATGTGTTCTCTGCTCCCTCTGCCCCCTAACTGACCCTGGTGCTTCTCCATGTGCCACACCCCCAACCATGGGGTGACATGCCATCTTCTCTTGGGGTCTGTGAGTATAACAAACTGTCTCTTCATTGGCAATCATCTTCTGGTCTGTAGACCTTGACATCTGAATCATGATAAAACTTAACATCTTAAACCACCTTTCTGTGGAAAGAAGGAAAGCAGGAGTCGAGGCAAGGGCAACTAGGGAAGAATGAACATCCTGGTCTCTATTAGGGGAGGAGGGGGATGTTGAGAAACGCCTTGGGTGCCTATGAGGTTTAAACCCTGAAAAGGATTCCAATGGTCAGAATTTGATCCATGAATGTTTACCCAGCAGAACGCCGCCCTCTCTTGCAGAAGCCTCAGTTGCTTCCCTGTAGGTGGAAGTCAGTAAGTCAGCGGATCAAGAAGCTGCTTATTTATGCTAAAGGTAATTTGCCCAGGACAGGATGCCCAATGAGTGCAAAACACCAGTCATAATAAAGCCCTCTTGGGGGAATTTGTGGCGCCTGGAGAAAACTGCTCTTGCCAATTTCACTGGCCATTAAGGGAAACCTTGAAGGGGTAAAAAAGGAGGAAAGTGTCTCAAAGGACTGACACCCACCTGGCAGGGTGTACATGGCAGGAGAGTGGGGTCACACTAGCTGAAGTTTTCTCAAGGGTCTCTGGAGGGTCAAGGGCATCGAAGGCGGCCCAAGTCCTGATCAGACACAGTATCTTGGCACCTGGGTCGTGTGGAAGTTCTACCCTGTCCGTTGTTCACTTTCTCTCTGGGTTGCCACTTCTGGCTACTTGGTACCTGCAGTTGTGGGGGTTTCAAACACACAAGGTTTGAAAAATGAGAGTCTTTGCCCAAGTTTGGTGCATAGCTCCGATTCAGATGATGTGCTGAGAGGTCTCCTATCTTGATTTCTAGAGCTTCTCAGAATTTAATAAATCTGGTCTGGGTCTCAAAAGGTGGGCCGCCATGGTCTCAGTAAACACCCTGAGTCCTCACAAGATCAGTGTGGCTTCTCTGTGCCTCATTTTCCTCATCTATTACATGAGGAGTATATTCAACTGCCTCAACATATGGAATGAATTCTTATGTGTTGAAAAATTAAGAGCAATACTTGGTACCTAGTAAGCACTCAAATGTTAGCTCTCATTAACCACTAAGAAATCCACAAGGTGCTAAGAAGTTCACTCCTCTGATCTTGTGAGGAGTAGACTGTCCTTGACTCTCACATGAAAGATGGAAGTGATCAGGGTTGCAGGGGTGCTCAGGGTCTGCCGCACGAGTCTCAGGAGCTAAGAGTAAATGAGTCACCTGCCAACTTTGGAGACAGTTAAAATAGGATCATCAGAGCTTATCTTGCCTCTTGGAAGCTGGGTTTCCCCCCGGCTGGAGCCATTCCCACTCCCTCGGAGACAGGTCCTGGGAGTTCCAGGGTCTCCGGGGCTGGGACCCCAGTAGCTGATGGAGCAGAAAGACAAATCCTTGCCAGTCAGACAGAGACAGGCTCCGCATCCATCCTGAGGCGCAGTGGCTCAGAACTCTGTCTGGAAAGCATTTTTCCTCCTTTTGCCTGGTTAATCTCTTTGCCCTTCAGAACCTGATCCAAGGCCACTCCCTACGAGAAGTCTTTCACAACTGGCCCAGTCCAAATTCACTGCTCCTTTCCCCAGCCTTAACCACTGTGGTGGCATTGCGCTGCCACTCAGATTGAGTGAGACTACAGCAAGGTGTTACAGAGCACTGTGTCATTTTGCTGCTGACGGTCTGTCCTCATGAATCAAACTGCTTTGATCACGAGCTCCTCGAGGTCAGGGATTATGGCTCATTCATCTTTTGTTTGTTTGTTTGTTTGTTTTGGGAGGGAGGGGAGGGTATTCATTTATCTTTGTATCCAGTGACCATCAGAGTGCTGACACGCAGAAGCTGCCCTGTAATTGTTAGACAAAGTGAATGAGTTAAGGAAACTCCTCTGAGCATCAGTTTAAAAGTGGAAAAAGGATGCCAACTTCACAGCATTGCGTTTTGGGATGAGGTGAGATACTGCCGTGGTTTGTGCAGAATAATCTCAGCTCAGATGCCCCCCATTGCTCACTGTCCAGGGCAGGCTAGCCTTCAATCAGGGGTTATTTGCTTCCTTCCCAGAGGACTCCGTCATGGAGATGACTTTCCCACAAGGGTTTCCAAGTCTTCCTTCCAAGGCACCATGGGAGGTCTGCAGCCCAACGGCCAGAAGCCTAACTGGACATCTTTCCTTAAGTCCTCCGAGTCTGCAAAGATCAGCCTTCTTTCACGCAGGGCACTTTTCTTAGACTGTTCAGGCACATCTTCCCTGGAATTATTATCCAGCACTTAGTGTCTTGTGGTTTCTTGGCAGAGATTCTCTGAGTCCGCAAGTTTTTTTTCTCCCCAAAAGCCAAGTCCCCCACTGCTGCCTTTTCAAAATCAGTTAAATATTTTGGTGGAAACCTGAGAGATGGGGAGGAAATTTACCAGCTACAGCATGACCCTATGAAACACCATTTCAGCTGCAAAACTATTTTCAGGACAGAAAAAAAAAAGTTCTTTACTTCCCGTGGAGATCAGCACCCTGCTACGCTGTCGCTATTTCAGTGTCAGGAATATGGGTCTTATTCCTTCTTTCCCTCCACCTACCCTCTTCCCAGCAGATAATTTCCATGATATATTCATCCAGGTCACCTACAACCCAGTAAAACAGAGGTGATGGAAACACTGGCTGTGGGGAACACTGCTCAGCCAGATATCAGTTTTCCACTCCAGGAAGGAAGACAGGCTCGCGTGGGGAATGGCGCTCTGAGAAAAAAATCGCCGTAAGCATGCCCCTGGGCATTTCCAGACAATCAGGCACATTGCAGATGACTCTGAAACAAACGGGATGTGTGCTCCCTTTATGGGCTGCGCCACCACACCGCTGGCTCCTGCCACGGCCTCTGGGGTAATCCCAGGCTCAGCAGCCCTGCAGGATGACCTTAACTGGAAAACATTCCGCCTGAAGTTTTATGCAGGCTGCTGGCAGGCAGAGGTGGTGTTGCTGATTTGCAGTGGTACCCTGCACAGGATGTACGCTGCATGGTGCTGCAAGATGCTGCAAGACGCTGAGTGTGCACTGAGTTTGCCTCTGGGCTCCAGACGAGGGCGGAGTGATTGACTGTAACACAGCCAGGCAGCGCGTGTGCCTGCCAAGCATCCGAGTGCTCCCCAGTGGGGGCTGCTGCCTGTAGCCCTTACCTTCCAGAGTCTGATGAAAATGCTACCCAATGATCCCACGGTGCAGGGTTGCACACGGCTCCCAAGTTGTTGCTGCATTGGTCCAGCTTGTGCGCGTGGTAACACATGTGCTACCACCATCTAACTTCCTTGATTCCACCAGGGCACCCCAGCAGCGGAGCATCTGTTCTGCTGCTCCAAGAAACCAACCTGCCCAGTGCTACTGGGATGGGCTTCTCAGAACCACTTAAAGTCATTGACACAGATTTTTAAGTCAATCTTGGCTGAATGCTTTTAAGGATGCCAAAAGGGCCATATTTTGGACATGAGTGTTTTGAACAGAAACTAACCTTTTGAATGTCTGTGTCCAGAAGAAAGCAGAGAAGCCAATTAAAAAAAAAAAAAAACCCCAAGCAAACATTAAAGCCAATTGGATGTGACAACACTAGCCAGAAATGCTGTTTGGGAACATTTTCAGTATTTTCTAGAAAGTGCTGCAATAGCTGTGTGTGTGTGTGTGTGTGTGTGTGTCCGTCCGTCCGTCCGTCCCACAGAACAAAAGCATTGTAATAATCCCTTTAGAACAAGGCTTGTTAGTTTCAGCCAAATCACTGGCTAATTTTAGTAAATCCATTTCCCTCCCATGTCTTCCCCTTCTCCTTATTCTCTGCAGTTTCCTGCTCTAAGTTACAAACAGATTTCTTTCTTTTTAATTTTTTTATTGAAATGTAGCTGATTTACAATGTTAGTTTCAGGTGTACAGCAAACTGATTCAGTTGTACATACACATACATATATTTATACTTTTCAGATTCTTTTCCATTATATGTTATTACAAGAAATTGAATATAGTTCCCTGTGCTGTACAGTAGGTCCTTGTTGTTTATCTATTTTATATACAGTAATGTGTGTCTGTTAACCCCAACCGCTAATTTATACCTCCCCGCACTTTTCCCTTCAGTAACCATAGTTTGTTTTCTATGTCTGTGAGTCTGTACAGATTCCTAAATGTTCGAAATGTCTGGCATCAAAAGCACAACCCATAAAATAATTAATTGCACTTCACCAAAATTTAAAAATGACTCTTTGAAAGACACTGTTAAGGCAATAAAAAAAAAGCCACACATTTGGGAAATACACTTTCAAAGCACACATGTGATAAAGGACTTGTACTTAGAATATATAAAGAATTCCCAAAACTTAATAAGAGAAGAAGTAACCAAATACTTACAAGGGAAAAATATTTGCACAGACACTGACGCCAAAAAAGATACACAGGTGGCACTGAATTACATGGAAAGATGCTAAATATCATTAGCTATTACGGAAATGCAAATGAAAAACCAAATGAAATGTCACTACATACCCTTTTCCAATGGCTAAAATGGAAAAGACTGATCATACAAAGTACTGGCAAAGATACAGAGGAACTGAAACTCTCCTACACCGCTGGTGAGAATGTAAAATGGTATAATCACCCCGGAAAATAATACAGTAGTTTCTGAAAAGGCTAAACATATACCTACCATGCGATCCTGCTCTTCTACTCCCAGGTATTTGCCCCAGAAATAACAGCCTACGTCCATGCTACAACTTGTTCACGGATCGTGTCAGATTAATTTGCAACAGCCCCAAAGTGGAAACAACCCAGATGCCCATCAACAGGTGAATGGAAGAACAAACTATGGCATATTTATACCAAGGGGAGCTACTCGGCAATAAAAAGGAGTGAACCGCTAATACACAGGGCAGCACGGGTGAACCGCAAAATAATTGCGCTGACAGAGGCCAGGAACAGAGGAGCGCACACAGTGTGATTCTGTTTGTGTACAATTCTACAGAATGCAAAGTGATTGTGCAGTGACAGAAGCAGAGCCGTGCTTTCTTGGAGACACAGATGGGGAGAAGGACATGGAGAAGAAATTACAGAGAGACAAGAGGAAACTCTGAGGAGTGAAACATACGTTTGCTATCTTGATTGTAAGGAGGGCTTCACTTCTTGACTGTTGGAATGGCTTGATGTTGTAGTAGTACTGGAATGTTAAAACACCGTGTTGTGCCCTGTAAATGTGTACAGTTGATCACATGTTGATTCTATCTCAGTTAAACTGTTATAAATGCCTGGGAGAGGTACCCCATGGGATGTTTTTTCTGTGCACAGTTAGAAATGATGGTGGTCAGTGTGTTATCCTCATACTTGGGTTCATGGGGTTCTGGATTCATGGAGCATCACATGGGAGCATCTCCAGAGCGTCCTGAACCTGCAGCTTGGGGTTGTTTTTGAGGTGGAGAAGGTGTCTGTGGGATCATCTATTGACAGCTCGGGTTACCTTGACACACATCCAGTCGAGGCCTCTGCTCACTGCTCATGGGAACATGGTTTAAAGCCAAGGGTATTCTAGTCCTTAGAGGAACTTACGAGTCTAGTGGGAAAAGTGAGTCAGCTTCAATATATAATGATTCAATATAAAAATTATGTAGTAGGTTGAGTCTTAGTTCCATTCTGTGATCCGATTTGGAATTATTTCGTCAGTTATAAAACAGGATGGTAGTACTTATCCTGCTCCTTTTGGAGGCCACTGTAAGCAGCAGATGATGAGATAATTTGGGAACGTATTTGATAACTACTTGGATGTCAGATGTCATTAGATGCACGGGTGAAGCAGGAGGTGAAGACTGTGTGATTAAGGGCTGGTGGGCTTATCAGGTGGAAACTCCTAGAGTTAAGTAGGGAACACAGGGAGAGAAAGGGCTTCCAGAAGGCACGTTAACTGGAGAATTATACTAGCTAAGAGTGAAAAACCTGGACCCAACTTATCAATGTGGAACATAATTTGAGATCAAATAACTGGTAGTTATTTGTCACTTGACCATCCAGAAACCATCCCCTTCTCCTAAAGTCACCTTCATTTTCTTCAGGGGAGCTCGTTCTCCCCTACGGTAGGTATTCTTGGCGGAGAGGCATCCAGTTTCCTGTGTCTTGAACCCAGTCCTAAGGAGCTGAGATTGTTGACCATTGTATCTGTCCAACAGCCTTTCCTCCTCATGAGATCAGCATCTCGCCTTACTCTCGGAACTGTTTCTTCTCCAGATGCTCACGTGGTTATCGGGAACTTCACGTGTTCACGTCACCCACAACCAGTTTCCGGATGATTGCTTTAGAAGCGGGTGTTGGTCCAAGCCTGTCAGGGTCCTTCCCTGGCCCTCTTTGAACTGGCACTAAAATAAAAGAGGTGAACCTTCTTTGGAATAAAAGCAGTGAAACGTGGAGCTTGGGAACTGTCCACTGCATCTGCACTGTCGTGTGGAGGAGCTTGAAAAGCAGTGAAAGAACAGAGGAGGAGTGACAGCCCTGGTGCACTCCTGGCCCCACTATGGTTTAGTTATGGCTCTTCTTTTGCTTCCAGGATATATTTTGTATTCTTAAACACACACACACACACACACACACACACCCAGAAAACTCAACTTTTTGCCTTGTCATTTTGAATTGGGCTTAGGTCATTTCCAACAAAATTTCCTACTTTATTAAAAGAGAAGTAGAGAATATGAATTTTGAAGAAGACTTCATTTAGTTAACTGTTGGGCACCTACTATTTGCCTACAGCTTTCACATATCCCTAATGAAATCTTAGAATGGTGTAATTATTTCTCATTTTACAGATAAGGAAGCTGAAACTGAGAAAGGTTAATAGAGCCAGTAACAGGTAATAGAGTTAAAAAAAAAAATCAGATTCAGGGCTTTAATCCAATCCATCAGTTCCGAAGGCATCCGCATCTTTCCACCGTATGTACTACCCTCCTATGAACGTAAGCTCTTCCAGGACCAAATCTTGTCTACCGAAGTATTTTCAGCACTTTCAGAATTTCTTGTCACCAAATGGCCATCTTATACATGTCTGCTGAATGGCTGAAGTGTTAAGTTTAATTAAAATAGTTCTGAATTCAAAGAACGAGGAGGATAGGGCCAAGCAGGATTTGGTCGTCTCTGCAAAAAAGGTGTTTTACATAATCGATGTGCTATTCAACATGAGTCCACAAGTAAGTTTCCCTGAACCTCGTAGTATTTCAAATGCAGAGAAGAACTTGCTCTCCAAAGGAACACATGATGAGTCTTTTTAAAACAATAATTATGCCCCCCTTTTAACATCTGCATAAATCTAGATATTTTCCCGTAATAGATTTATTTAAATCAGGAGTTAAGAGACCTCTAGGCTACATATTTGAACTTCAGGTATGTTCGTTTAGCTGGCACAGTGATAAAAATGGAAATAACTGCCAACATTTACAACATTTATAACATTTACAAGATTTTTTTTAAATAAAAATCTGAAGTTTGGGTTTCTTTTTAAAAATGGGATAGTGTGGTAACCCTGGGCTTTTGTCAGCATGCAACAATAATCAGCTGAATGAAGGAATGACTACCGCTTTTGATCAGAGAGGCACCCCAGAATCTCTACCTAATTCTCAGACTACTTTTCTTACCTTCCAGTGTGCATTCACATTAGCAAACCCTGGCTTAAGATGTATTCTCTCTCTCTAGGTCAGCAAATGTAGAGAGTGGAAAGATTCTACTCCGTTGTCTTCCCAAATAACCCCCAAACTTTCAGGCTAGCAGAAGTATTTTTAAAAGGCATATGTTTCCTGAATACCTAGAAATCTCTATTTGGTAACTGCCAGTAAGTTACTTCTCACACTGATTCACTTGGTTAGGTAGTAAACTTGGCTTTCTCACTGGCATATGTACCGGCAGTAGTCTCATCCTCTAAATTAATTTCCAGCCATCTTCCCTAATGGCATTAAAGTGCAAATCAGAATGAATGCAAAACCAAGAGTTTGGAACTCTGGGCAATTAGCAAGCTCATTTGTTGACTTGGCAAAGGAGAAAATGCTGATGTGGAAGAGAAAAACACTTTGTCACTTTCGTGGTGTCTGGACTGTCCTTTTGTTTCGTTGGCTTATTTTGGTTTTGGTTTCTTGTGATGTAACCCTGATGGAGTTAGCAAAAAAGATGAGATGAATTAAGATTTATTTTAATCCCCCTTCACCCTATTTATGAATCACCTCCTTTAGACCATGAAACATGTATACATGATACACAGCAGAACACAGATCTTAAGCACATGGGGTCAGAGCCAGAATATCCAGATTCTTACACTTACAGAGCAGGGTCTTATTAGTGAAGTTATTTAACTCTTCTAATGTCTCAGCCTTCTTAGGAAAAATTCTTAAGTGTGTGAGCTCTGTTCTCATACTGCTTAAGTTTGCATCCTGACACTATGTGTGTGTGTCTTTGGGCAAGTAATTAACTCCTCTGTGTCTCAGGTTCCTCAGCTTTATATAGGGTTAATGACTATAGTAAGTCCTTCACAGGATCACCATGAGTATTGTCAAGGTATAATTTCCAGAAAGTTGAAAGCATTTGTGTGTGTGTGTGTGTGTCTAGACAGATAGATTGATTATATCAGAGGTTTATTTGATGCAACCAGGAAGATGACAAAACTGGTTTAAAGGAGAATAAAGAAACAGTTACATAGTCACTGGAAAAGAGAAAGAATGCTGCGATAAGATTGCAGCATTTGACACAAAACTGGTTAATATCCCAAAGCAACCATGATCTTTGGGGTTATCTTTTCTATCAGAAAAAAAACAATTTGCAAAAATCATTTGTAACATGTCCATTTCCATAGTCCATAGTAAATCAGAAGTCAAAGTTACCTCCCCTAAAAAGTCATAGGACCTGTAGTCAGGTTGTTAGACACTGCTCCATAAGACTTGGAAAACTCATGATGTCATCTTTTTGTCTTATTTCCAAGTTTTAGATCATTTTATTTAAAGGGATTAAATGCAATAAGGCTCATAAGACCCTTAGAATGGTGCCTACTAAGTGTTCATTAAATGTTATGTTTTCATCATTACTTGTAAAACGGGGGAAATTTTTTTACCCTCTGTGATTGTTAGAATAATTAAATAAGATGTATAAGCACTTATCACCCTGCCTGGCATGTAGTAAGCACTCAACAAGTATGAGTGGCTGTTATTGGTTCCTACAATGTCATAAACTATATAAACATATTGTATAACCATATTGAGAATCCATGATAGCAACTTTGCACATGATCACAAATTCTGTGAATTTTGACATTATTACACTTTAAGGAATGCACAACATTCAAATGGTTTCAGTTCCAATGCTGTATATTCCTATCAAGTGGCCTTATTTGTTCTAAGTTATATCAGGAGCACCTGAAACCCTTCAGGAGAAAGGCTTCTCTTAGAATAATCATTCTGCTGACCAACCAGTCAGGTGTCCATGGAATCACACTGACCAGTCTGGCTTCTGTGGTCTTATTTTATAGAATATATTTTCATAGGGTGAAAATGAATTATCCACTTTCTTGTAAACAGTGCTGAGCAAGGGTATCTATCTCCAAGTCTGTGTGTTAGATGTGACAGATTGCTTGTTCTCAAATGCCCCATGCGTTAACCAAACTCGAGTTTGGTTGCTTGCCACTCAAAAGCCAATACTCAAGAGGCAAGTGTTGGTAGAAAGGGAAGTTGCTTTAATCAGACAAGCTGGCAATCTGGGGAGAAGGTGGACTCATGTCCCAAAACCGTCTCTGAAGAGTCTGCTTAGCCATGGAAGTTTTTAAAGGGAAAAGGGGAAGTAAACCCAGTTAATCCCTGAGACAGGGCATCAGTCTCATAGCCGTCTCCTACTGCATGCAGACTTGTTGAACTCCCCATGATCTTTCTTTAGATGTTGTTTTGTTCACACAGTTTGTTCATGAGATTACTGAAGGGGAAGCTAGGGGAAAGATCTGGTCCTCTGTTAATTACTTATTCTTCATTTCTACTTCTTTGATCTATAGAAAGAACCAACAGGCTAGGCAGAGTGTTGTGTGATCAAAAAATGTGAAAGGTGTGCTTGGGTTGGAGATGACGAGGCACGGGGGTGCCTGGTTTAGGTTCAGTTACAGGGTCGCTTTGCTGAAGTGATAAGACAAAGAGGCCTCCTGCCGAGAGTTCTTTCCTGCAAAGAGCTCTTTCCTGCCAAAAGCTGCTTGCAAAGCCCCACGTGTTAGAACATCATCCCATTTCCATGGGGTTAGGGGTGAAGGTCCGTCTTCTGTAACTTCTTCATGCTGACATAGGGTGCCATATTCTTAGAGTAGAAGATGTTGGCCTGTAGCCTCCCTCTGTTGACAGTTTTACTTGCCTGCTTACGTATATGGGCAGAACAAGCTACAATTCTGATGCCCACAAAGATATAGATTATTATGAGCAACAGTGTTAATTCCATTCTCTTAAGGCCAGAGCTTGGAATTTGCTGGCCGTAGGTTTGGTACAGTCCAAGATGGAGCCGCTTATGTCATGGCTGCAGTCTGGTCATCATGCGGTTTGCTTTTTCCCTCTGGCGGCAGTTAGTTTTTGTAAAACAACTCAGGAGTGTGCATCAAATGCTGAATGATTTTACTGTCCTAGTTGTTGACCGTTTGAGCCTGCTCTTTTATAACTCAGGGAGGCCTGGGAGATTTCAGCATTTCCACAAACAAGAGGCAGGAGAAATGGAGGGGCCTTTGTACTTGGAGGGGCCCTGCAGGGTTCTGCTCATTCTACACGAATGAGATCCGTGAGCTTTACTACACTGGACTATGCCTACTCTTTGTGATCCTGTCTTCTCCAGGGAATACTCAAGACCTGCAAAGTATTTTGGGAAAAAGAGGGGAGTGCCCAGATTAAGGAATGAGAACAGGTGCTTTTTTTCGCTGTCTTTATTGGTTTCACTGGCAATACCTATACTTACTGAAAACTAGCCAATATTTAGAGATGGTCCCCAATAATCAAGCCTAAAGGCAAGATAGTTCTTTTCCGTTTGCGCTTGACTATTATTGAGCACCTGCTCAGTGTAATATTCCACTACATCTGGTTTCTCATTTAATTCACCCCCAAGGGCAGAGATCATGCTTTGAGTGGACTGTATCACACCCATCACAGTTATAGGATTGAGCATACTGCCAGGGTGGAAAATCGTTCCCTCTACCCTCTTTGGTTCAACCGTGTGAAATAAACCAACAGAAGAAAGATTAATAGGTTAATAATAAAACTTTTTTCAATTATGTGCACAGGGGTTCACCAAATAGAAGTGAAATTCAAAGAAGTGTTTAGACTTGGAGGCTTATGTACCGTTTCAACACAGGGAAAGAGGTTTGTTCTCCAAGGGATGATAAATTCTGAGGAAGTCACTAGGAAATAATATAGGGGAGCTAATGGAAAATAAAAGTTATTTTAGAAAGATCTGCATATGCAAACTCATCTCATTGTCAACTCTCCATCTCTGGTAATAAGAGTGCAATTCTTTCGGAGGTGGGAGGGGGGACAACTTCCTCAAAGGGAAATGTATACCCTGCTTTTAAGCAGATGAGGGAAGGACAGAGAACTTGTCCTGCATCTGATGATTTTTCAATTGCCTTCAGTTCAAAATAATCCTTATGCTAAATAGAGGCATATTTGGCGGTGGCATGTTCTGGACCACTTCGATACCCATTGAGTATGCAAATGTTGACTCTTAGAGGCATTCAGAAAACTTCAAAATGAAAGGAAAGAAGAAATAGACCATAGGAGCTACTTTAAGCTGCTTTACATAAGCTGGTTACAACTATCAAGGATCATAAAGCTTGGAATCTCACACCTATTTAGAGGAACTGGAAGGTAATTAAACACCCTTGCACTAATCTAATTCCCCCAAGGAGAGTGGAGAAGCCCAATTGCTCAATGAAGAATCTTCCTCACTGTTCCACATAGGATTCCAAGGAATTGAGAAAAATGGAAAATCAGTACTTAATTATAAACAAACCATGCAGTATTAACAGGAATGAGAAAACCATATCCAAACTATATGACACTAACAGGAGTAAGAAAGCCACTCAGCCTTTTGTTAAGAAAGCAGCCTCAATCAATCGGTAACATCCTTGATCAATCAGCGAATATATTTGAGACCCGTTGCTTTCTGTCACTCTCTTAGTCATCTTGATTTTAGATTAAGGGACCTGACAGCCACAATTGCAGAAGCTCAGGACTGGTAAGGAACATCTGTATTTGAAGGCAGTGTTCATGAATATGTTGAGCCTTTCATAGCTCCTCAACTCACATGTGCAGGGAAAGAAAGACTTTGCCTTTGCCTTCTTAGGTTCTGTATTGAGGGGGGGCTGTGAATTGAACTGACAAAAGACAGATTAACAGGAGAAAAAGTATATACATTTTATTGGGTGTTAATATTTTTATGTGTGATGGGGGACTTCATAGGAATGAAAACCCCAAAGACGTAGACCCAAGGACTTATATACCATTTTAACAAGGAGTGATACATTATAAAGCCAAGAAAAGACAAAGGAAAGAGGTGTTTGGATTAGGGGTGGCATATTGTGGGAACATGACTAGGAATTAATTGGGAAAGCGAATAGAAGCTAAAGGTTATTTTAATAAGGTTCGTACAGACTCATCTTGGTATCGACTTCTCATCTCTGGTGACAAGAATGCTCTCCTCTTTCTGATACGCATACAATACCTTTTTCATGGGAAATGTATGACCTGCTGTTAGGTAGAAGGTGGGGGGAGTTATGAGAGCCCTTCCTGCATCTGCTGTTTCTCAATTGCCTTCAAGCTGAACATAATCTATATGCCAAATTAACATGTCAGTATTCCACCCCAAAGTATATTTGGGGGTAGTGTGTTCTGATTACTTTCATACAGTTTTAAGTTCTGTCTTTTTTCTTGTAAAGGATGGGAAATATGATTGGAAGAGCAGTCCTTTTCTACATGAGCCTACTTTTTAAATATGTATTTTTTAAATTGAGGTATAATTGACATGTAATATTATATTAGTTTCAGTTGTACAACATGATACTTTGATATCTGTATATATTACAAAATGATCACTGCAGTAGGTCTGGTTAATACATTGACTTGCACCATACATAGTTACAATTTTTTTCTTGTGATGAGAACTTTTAAAATTTACTCTCTTAGCAACTTTCAAATCTTCAATACAATAGTGTTAACTATAGTTACCATGCTTTAATTACATCCCCACAACTTATTTATGTTATAACTGAAGTTTGTGATCTTTTGACCCCCTTCACCCATGTTGCCCACTTCTCATCCTGCACCTCTGGCAACCACCAAAACCTTCTCTGTATCTATGAGCTTGTTTTGTTTTTTTTTATTCCACAACTATGTGAGATTATAGAGTATTTTTTTTCCCTCTGTCTTACTTCACTTACCATAATGCCCTCAAGATCAATCCATGTTGCCACAAATGGCAAACTTTCATTTTTAATGGCTGAATAATATTCCAGTATATGTATATGCCACATTTTCTTTATTTCTTCATCCAACAGTGGACCCTTAGGTTGTTTCCATGTCTTACCTATTGTAAGTAATGCTGCAGTGAACATGGTGGTGCATGTATCTTTTTAAGTTAATGGTTTTGTTTTCCTTGGATAAATATTCAGAAGTGGGATTGCTGGATCACGTAGTCATTCTGTCTTCAATTTTGGGGGGAACCTCCACACTGTTTTCTGTAGTAATTGCTCCAATTTAGATTACCACAAACAGTGCCCAAAGGTTCCGTTTTCATATCTTCACCACCACTTGTTACTTGTCTTCTGGATACTAGTCCTTCTAACAGGTGTGAGGTGATACCTCGTTGTGGTTTTTATCTGCATTTCCCTCATGATTAGTGATACTGAGCATCTTTTCATGTACCTGTTGACTATCTCTGTATCTTCTTTAGAAAAATGTCTATTCAGATCTGCCCATTTTCAAATCGGATTGTTTGCTTTTTCACTATTGAATTGTATGAGTTATTTATATATTTTGGGTATTAACTCTTTATCATATGTATGATTTGCAGATATTTTCTCCCATTCTGTAGGTTGCCTTTTAATTTTCTTGATGGTTTCCTTGGCCATGCAGAAGGTTTTTAGTTTAATACGGTCCCACTTATTTATTTTTGCTTTTGTTGCCTTTTGTTTGGGTTTAGATCCAAAAGAACATCACCAAGACCAAAGTCAAGGAGTTGACTATCTATGTTTTCTTCTAGGAGTTTTATTACATTCTAGGCTTTAATCCATCTTGAGTTAATTTTTGCATATGCTGTACGTTAGTGGTCCAGTTTCATTCTTTTGCATGTGGTCGTCCAGGGACTGTCCCTTCCCTATAATATATTCTTGGCTCCTTTGTCATAAATTAATTGACCGTATATGCATACATTTATTTCTGGGCTCTCTATTCTTGTTCCACAACAAGAAACAAGAGAGGGAGTGGTCAAAAATAGTGACTAACAGAGTATCCACCAGGCAGTAGGCACTGTGGTAAGTGCTGTATGCATACATCTCCTCACATCCCCTCAATGATACCATATAATAAATCTGTTATTATCATTCTCATATTATAATAAGGAAACCAAAGCCAAGAAGTTAGATAACTTGGTCAAAGCTAGCATAAGGAAGAGTCATGATTTAGATTCAGGCTCTCTGAATAAAGAGTTCATGCTCTTAACCTCTATGCTTACTATGTTGTCTCACACTACAAAGGTCAGGTCTGCAGAGTCTGGGAAGTCCTCATTAGATTTAACAAGATAGTTACTAGCAACCTTGGTAAGAGGAGTTTTAGTTGTCTGGTGTATAAAGGCATCTTTGAGTAGAGAACTGAATAGGAGACAGGATTTTTTAAAACACCTTTATTGTGGTATGATTCCTGTACAGTAAACTACACATATTTTAGATGTACAATTTGATTAATTTTGATTAGATATATACACCCATGGAACCACCACCACAATCAAGACAGCTAACATTTCCATCACTCGCCAAGAGGTGCAAATTTCCAATTTCCAATCTATCCCTTCCTGCCCCCTTTACCCTCTGGTGACCATAAGTTTGTTCTCTATGTCTATGAGTCTGTTTCTGTTTTGTAGAAAAGTTCATTTGTGTCCTTTTTTTTTTTTTATGTTCCACATATAATTGATATCATATAGTGTTTTTCTTTCTCTTTCTGGCTTACTTCACTTAGAATGACACTCTCCAGGTCCATCCATGCTGCTGCAAGTGGCATTATTTTATTCTTTTTTATAGCTGAGTAGTATTCCGTTGTGTATGTATGTGTATGTACATGTATGTGTGTGTATATGTGTGTGTATGTATATATATATATACATTTATGTATATATCACATCTTCCTTATCCAGTCATTTGTCAATGGACATTTGAGTCGTTTCCATATCTTGGCTATTGTAAATAGTGCTGCTGTGAACATTGGGGTGCATATGTCTTTTTGAATTATATTTTTCTCTAGATATATGCCCAGGAGTGGGATTGCTGGATCATATGGTAAGTTTATTTTTAAGTAGTTTAATTGTAAAAACAGGTAAGAAGATAGCAGCTTAATGAGAAGGGACAAAGGGAGACTGTGTTACGTTTGTATGTTAAGATGGAAGAGAATTGACTTCTTTTAAATGTGAACTACAAGAAACTCAGTAGAGAGGGATGGTTTAAGATACAAGGGAAGAAAGAAGTAATCAACAGGTACAAATGTCTGAGAAGGAGGTAGCATAGGATCCAGAGACCCCTCCCCATCTGTTGTAACAGGAGACAGGTAGGAAAGAATGAATAACGAGGCAGGCTCCTCGTAGATCTGGAGACCAGAATTAGAGGGAGTTCCCATGGGATGGAGGACAGAAATTCATATACTGTTGAGGGGAGGCTTGTAGGATGGGAGAAGGGCAGTTGGGGGTCCAGTTATGGCTGGAAATTCAGATCAGAAAGCCCAGATCCCAATCAGTACAGTACAGATGCAGCTGGCCAGTTGCTTCTCAGGCTTCATCTTATCGAACACCCTCTTCACAGACTCCTTGGGCTTTCGGCTTCTTGCCCAAGAACTTCACAAAACCTACATATGGGTCCCTAAGTTTTTCCCAGGGGAGTCATTCCTGCAGTCCTGAATCACAGGAGCTGGAGGCCACAGAGGCTTCAGTGGGTCTCACAGGCACTCTGTCACGCCGAACACACTTCACAAAGGTAGCACTTTCCTCCTACAATCATTTTGGTGGAAGACTTACTGGAGGCCAAATATTTGTCTTAATAGCTTTGAAAGGAAAAAGAAGCCTACATCTTTACCACGAGGTGGTAAACTGGTTTGTTTTTCTAGTTTCCACTGAAGAAACAATATCTTCCTTCCCTGAAAATTATGAGTGAGGGCTGGGGTTAGGAAGCAGATACCTATCTTATGGCCTTACGGGATATTCCCACAAAAATATTTTTTGTAGTTTCACAATTCGACATGTATTGTCATCTGTTGCAGTGGGTATGTTTAGAGGATAGATGATAGCTGGATAGGTAGCTAAGCAACTGTTCTATGACAGACTAAAATTGGGGAGTTACAGGTGAGAGTGTAACAAACAGAGAAACTTTATGCTAAAAGAAATCGCAAGGCATTGCCAGGGTTCCAGGCAAGGGACTGCAGCTGATCCTCAGAGCTGCATTGGAGGCAAAAAAACACCGCCAGGCTGCCATTGTAACATGGTTCGGAACCAGTTAAACTCTCCAAGAGGGTCATTATTTCTCCCTCCCAACCTCCCCGCCATCTTAAATGGGTGGTTCTTGCCTCTCGTTAATGTAACATTTAAAATATATGCAGACACCATTTCGTACACCTGAAACTAATTTAATGTTGCACATCAACTACAATTTAATTTAAAAATAATAAAAATATGTATACCTAGACCCCCATCCCAGAAATTCTCTTTTTTGACAAAATAGTTACTGATGCTTAATTGACATACAAAGAACTAAGCCCACTAAAAGTGCACAATTTGGTAAGTTGGACATATGTATACACCCATAAAACCATCACCATAAGAAAGAGAGTGAACACATTCATCACTCCCAAGAATTTCCTCCTGCCCCTAGGTAATTAGTCCATTCCACTACTCTAACCCCATTACCAGACAACCTCACATGTGAGTTCTGTCACAATATACTAATCACGTCCTAAAAATTTGTGTAAATTATATCAGTATGTATTGTTTTTGTCTTCTATCACTCAGCATAATTTTTTTATGACTGAGTAGTATTTTATTGGATGGATATATGGGAGTTTATTTAACCATTCATCTGCTGATGGATGTTTGGGTTGTTTCAATGTGGGGACTATTACAAATTAAGCTGCTATGAAAATTCATGTGTAAGTCATTGTAGAGACATATGTCTTCCATTTCTCTTGGGTAAATAATTACCTAGGCATGGAATAGCTAGATCATATGGTAGTTGTATTCTTAAACTTTTTAAGAAACCACCAAACTGTTTTCCAAAATGGTTGCACCATTTAACATTCCCATCAGCAGTTTATAGGAGTTCCAGCTCCTCCACATCCTTGCTAATATTTGATATGGCAACTTTTTAAAAGTTTTAACCATTTTAAAAGTTATATAATGGTATCTATTTTGGATTTAACTTGCATTTCCCTAATGACTAATGCTGTTGTTCATCTTTGCATGTGCTTATGTGCCATCTATATACCTTTGGTAAAATGGGCATATCTTCTGCCCATTTTTGTTGGGTTGTTTATTTTCTTACTATTGAATTGTGAGAGTTCTTTATATATTCCAGATACAAGTCCTTTATCAGATATATACTTTTAAGTGTTTTCCCCCCATCTGGCCTGTCTTCCAGTGTTTCTGCCTCCAGTCTGTGGCCTGACTTTTCAATCTCCTAACAATATCTTTCAAAGAGAACCTTTTTTTTTTTTCAACAATTTTGATGTAGTCCAGTTAATTCATTTGTTACTAAAAGGATGGTCCATTTGGTGTCATATTTTTAAAATCTTTGCCTAACGCAAGGACACAAAGATTTTTCTCCTGTTTTTTCTAAAAGTTATGTAGTATTTACACACACAAAAAAATCCATTTTTTAAAATTGAATTATAGTCAGTTTCCAATATTGTGTCAATTTCTGGTATACAGTATAATAGTTAAGTCATACATATACATACATATATTTGTGTTCATATTCTTTTTCATCATAGGTATTTACAAAATATTAAATATAGTTCCCTGTGCTATACGGTATAAACTTGTTGTTTATCTATTTCATATTTATTAGTTAGTATCTGCAAATCTTGATTTCCCAATTTATCCCTTCTCACCCCCTTCCCCTCCCTGGTAACCATAAGTTTGTTTTCTATGTCTGTGTGTCACTTTCTGTTTTATAAATAAGTTCATTTGTTTTTTTTCCTTAAATTCTGCATATGAATGATATCATAGGGTATGTTTCTTTCTTTCTGGATTACTTCGCTTAGAATGACACTCTCCAAGTCCATTCATGTTGCTGCAAATGGCATTATTTTATTCTTTTTTAGAGCTGAGTCATATTCCATTGCATAAGTATACCACAACTTCTTTATCCAGTCATCTTTTGATGGACATTTAGGTTGTTTCCATGTCTTGGCTATTGTAAATAGTGCTGCTATGAACATTGGGGTGCATGTATTTTTTTGAATTAGAGTTCCCTCTGGATATATGCCCAGGAGTGGGATTGATGGATCTTATAATAAGTCTATTTTTAATCTTTTGAGGAATCTCCATACTGTTTTCCATAACAGCTGCACCAAACTACATTCCCACCAGCAGTGTAGGAGGGCTCCCTTTTCTCCACACCCTCTCCAGCTTTTATTGTTTGTGGACTTTTGAATGATGGCCATTCTGACTGGTGTGAGCTGATACCTCACTTGTAGTTTTGATTTGCATGTCTCTGGTAATTAGTGATACTGAGCATTTTTTCATGTGCCTATTGTCCATTTGTATGTCTTCATTAGAAAATTTCTTCTTTAGGTCTTCTGCACATTTGTGGATTGGGTTTTTTGTCTTTTTCTTATTAAGTTGTATGAGCTGTCTATATATTCTAGAAATTAAGCCCTTGTCAGTCTCATCTTTTAAAAATATTTTCTCCCATTCTGTGGGTTGTCTTTTTGTTTTGCTTATGGTTTTCTTTGCTGTGCAAAAGCTTGTAAGTTTAATTAGGTCCCATTTGTTTATTTTTTATTTTACTTCTATTGCCTGGGTAGACTGCAGTAATTAGAAATAAATGGGATCCAAATTGGAAGAGAAGAGGTAAAATTGTCACTATATGCAGATGACATGATACTATATATAGAAAACCCTAAAGACTGCATACAAAAACTACTAGAGCTGATAAAAGAATTTGGTATTGTAACAGGATACAAGATTAACATACAGAAATTAGTTATATTTCTTTATGCTAACAATGAAATATCAGAAAAGCAAAGAAACAATCCCTTTTAAAATTACATCCAAAAAAATAAAATACTTAGGAATAAATCTGACCATGGAAGTGAAAGACTTATATGTGTAGAACTGTAAAACATTGACTAAGGAAATTAAAGATGACTTTAAAAAATGGAAAGATATCCCATGTTCTTGGATTGGAAGAATTAATGTTGTTAAAATGGCCATACTACCCAAAGCAATCTACAGATAAAATATGATCCCTATCAAATTACCCAGGACATTTTTCACAGAACTAGAACAAATAATCCTAAAATTTATATCAAATCCCAAATGATCCAGAATTGCCAAAGCAATACTGAAGAAAAAGAATATCTTTTCAAAAAACCAACTCAGTTTTACTCTATTTTGTTTTTATTTATTTTTGCTCTAATCTTTATCATTTTCTATCTTCTGCAAACTTTGGGCTTAGTTTGTTGTTCTTTTTCTAGCTTCTTGGGGTGTAAATTTGGGTTGTTTATTTTAAATCTTTCTCCTCTTTATTTTAGGCATTTATTACTATAAACTTCTCTCTTGGTGCTGCTTTCACTGCATCCTGTAAGTTTTAGCATGTTGTGTTTTTCTTTGTTTCAAGATACTTTTATAATTCCCTTTTGATTTCCTCTTTGATTCAATGGTTGTTCAAGAGTGTGTTGTTAAACTTCCGTTTATTTGTGAATTTTCTGAATTTATTGTTACTGAATTCTACTTTCTTTCGATTATATTTGGAAAAAGATATTTAGAATGATCTCAATCTTTTTTCAAGTTTGTTAAGACTTGTTTTGTGACCCAACTTGTGATCTACACTGAAGAATATTTCATTTATGCTTGAGAAGAATGTTTATTCTTCAGTTTTGGGTAGAAAGTTCTCTATGTCTGTTAGGTCTACTTTGTCTATAGTGTTGTTCAGGTCAGTTGCTTCTTTATAAATTTTTTTGTCTGGGTATTGCCTATTATTGTAAGTGGAATATTGAAATTCACTACCATTATTGCATTGCTGTCAATCTCTCCCTTCAGATCTGTCAATATTTTATATATTTGGGTGCTCTGATGTTGTGGGCATATACTTATAATTGCTATATCTTCCCATTAAATTTATTCTCTTAACATTATATAATGACCTTCTTTGTCTTTAGAGACAGACTTAAAGTATATTTTTTCTGACATAGGCATAGCCATCCCTGATTTCTTTTGGTTACCACTTGCTTGAAACATCTTTTTTATTCCTTTATTTTCAACCTACGTGTGTCTTTAAATATAACTCCTGTCTCACGTAGACAGCATATCACTGGATCTTCATTTTTGATTATCCTTTCAGCTGCTCTATGCCTTCTGCTTAGTGAGTTTAGTACACAAAAGAAGTAGCTGCTATAGCTTTTCCTTTGTGGTTATCTCAAAGCTTGCATAAAATATCTTGTAGTTCTAATCCTCTATTTTAAGTTGATAACAACTTTAATTGCAATGAAAACTTCACAGTTTTACTCCTCATCTCTACATTTTGTGGTTTGGTTCTTTACATATTGTGTATCCATTAATAAAGCTCTGTCTTTTAATTTTCATATTAGGGTTAAAAGTAATTTATGTATCACCATTACAGCGTTTTATTATTTTCTTCATTTGTTTACGTATTTACTATTACCAGTGAGATTTATGCTTTCATATGCTTTCACATTGCTTTTTAGTTTTTGTTTCAGTCTGAGGAATTCCTTTAAGCATTTCTTGTAAGACGGGTCTAGGGTGAGTAACTCCCTCTGTTTTTGTTTGTCTGGGAAAGATTTTATCTCTCTTTCATTTTTAAAGGATAATTTTACTGGGTATATTGTTCTTGGTTGGCAGGGCTTTTTTTCTTTCAGGACTTTGAATTTATCATTTCATTCTATCCTGGCTGACAAGATTTCTGCTGAGAAACCCATTCATAGTATTATACGGGTTTCCCTATATATAACCAGTCATTTTTCTCTGCTTTCTCTGCTTTCAATTATCTCTTTGTCCTTGAGTTTGACAATTTGATTATAATGTACCTTGGTGTAATCTTCTTTGGAATAATCCAGTTTCGAGATTTGAACTTCATGAATCTAGATGACCATTTCCCTCCTGTGATTTGGGAAGTTTTCTTCCATTATTTCTTTAAATAAATGCTCTGCTCCCTTCCCTATCCTCTTTCTGGGACTCACATAATGCATATATTCATTCATTTAATGCTATCTCATAAATCCTGTAGACTTTCTTCATTCTTTTAATTCTTTTTGTTTTTTCCTCTGACTGGATAATTTCAAAGGAACTTTCTTTGAGTTAGAAGATTCTTTCTTTGCCTAATGAAGCTCAATGTTGAAGATTTCTGTTGTATTTTAAAATTTTATTTATTGTATTCTTCAGCTCCAGGATTTCTGTTTTGTTTAGTTTTAGGGTTTCTGTCTCTTTGTTAAACTTAACATTTTGTTCATATGTTGTTTTCCTGATTTTGTTGAGTTGTCTATCAGTGTTTTTATATAGCTCTCACTAAACTTCTTTAAAACAATTATTTTGAATTCTTGGTCAGGCAATTCACAGATCTCCGTTCCTTTGGGGTTGTTTATGGGAAAGTTATTTTGTTCTGTTGGTGATTTCACGTTTCTTCATGTTTGTGTGTGTGTGTGTGTGTGAGAGAGAGAGATCCTTGTAGATCTGTGTGGATGTCTGCACATTTGAAGGAGCAGTCACCCCTTCCAGATCTTATGGGATGGACGTCAGTGGGAAAAGCCTTCACCAGTGGGTAGGTGTGAGAATGGCAGCTGGGTGGGATGCAGAGGCTCCAGCTCTGTGAGGAGCAGGACAAAATTACATAGACACCAGGCAGCTTTGTCAGCTGGGGTCAGATTCAGTGAAGACCATGAGGATCCTCAGCAGCCAAGCTTGCAGGTGTCTACACCATCAGCAAGGGCCATCTGGTCTGTATTGGTGAAGGCTGCTGGGAAACTCACTGGTGAAGTCTTCTAGGATCCTAATGTTCTCATTTTCCCCCAGGGTGGGATATTGCAGCTGAAGGGGTCCTTCCTGATGCCAGTGTCTTGGTTGTAGTCGTGTGCATGGCAGCAGCACAGAGGCATGGGTACATGCCTAGCAGTGGTGGTTCTCGGGTCCAGGGCATACATGCACACGTGCAGGTGGCAGTGAAAGGGCCAGAGTTCGCTGTGTTTGCACGTACATGGTGGCAGATGGGGCTTGGGGCATGAGTATGTGGAGTAGCTGCCAAGCTGGAGTGTGAGGTGTGCATAGGGTAGAGGCACTGAGGCTGGGGATGATGCAAAGGCCCTGGCCCTGGTGAGGGGGGACAGTGATGTGGACTCCAGGCAGCTTCATCAGCTCGGATTAACATTGGAAAAGACTGCAGGGCTGGGGGGTACTTTGTGTAAAAGCTACACACATCTGCAGCAATGGCAGGGGCTGCTCAGGGTCATCCTGCTCTCCTTTCCCCCATGTGGGAAAGTCATAGCCGAGGAAATCCTCTTGATGCCGAGCTGTGCTGGACTGAGGGATGGGGTGACAGAGGTGAAATGCTTCGTATGATTTTCTCTACAGCTGTCTTCAGTTTTTCTGCCTCACTCGTTTGCTACAGCTTCTTCATTGTACTCTGGAGCTGTTTTAGAGTTCTTTTTCTTGGTGAGTAACTGTTTAATTGTTGTTTCTGTGGTTGGTTGAGCTTTGGGACCTGCTAGTCTGCCATCTTGCTGATGTCACTCCCCTACACAGAGCTTTCTTTATAACAATGTTTTAACCTTAAATTCTGTTTATTTAATAGATATAGAACTAGTCAGATTATTTAATTCTTGATTGAGTTTTGTTGGTTTATGTTCAAGGAATTTGTCAATGTCATCTCAGTTTTCGAATGTATTGGTATAAAGTTGTTCATAATATCCTTCTGTTATCTTTTTAATAGCTGTAGAATCTGTGGCGAGGTATCCTCTCTCATTTCTATTATTGGTGATTTGAGTCTTTTCTGTTTTGTTTTGTTTTCTGATTAGTCTGTCTAGAAGCTTATCAGCATTATTGATTTTCTCAAAAAATAAGCTATTAAGTTTATTGATTTTTTTCAATTTTTTGCCTTCTATTTTATTAATTTCCACTCCCATCTGTATTATCTTCTATCTCATGCTTACTTTGGGTTTCATTTGCTCTTCTTTTTGTAGCTTCTTTTTAAAAAATAATTAATTATTGTATTATTTAATTATTTTATTTTAGGGGGGAGATAATTAGATTTGTTTATTTTTAGAGGAGGTATTGGGGATTGAACCTGGACCTCGTGCATGCTAAGCATGTGCTCTACCATGAGCTCTACCCTCCCTCATTTTTCACAGCTTCTTAAGGTAGAAGCTGAGATCATTGATGTAAGTTCTTTCTTCTTTTATAATATAGGCATTTAATTTCCCCTTATATACTGCTTTAGTGGCATTTTAAGCATTTTGGTCTGTTATGTTTTTATTTTCACTCAGTTCAAAATACTTTCTAATTTCCTTTTTGATGTCTCCTTTGTCCCATGGGTCATTTAGAAATGTGTTATTTAGTTTCCAAATATCTGGGAATTTTCCAGATATATTTCTGTTTTTGACTTCTAATTTAATTCCTGTATGATCAAAGACTATGTTTTGTATGACTTAATTCCTTTTCAATATATTGAGACTTATCTTATGGCCCAGAGTATGGTCTATCTTGGTAACAATTACCTATACACTTGACAAGAATGTTTATTGCAATATTGTTGAGTGGAATGTTCTGTAAAGGTCAATTAGTTCAAGTTGGCTGATAGTGTTCAAGTCTTCTACATTCTTATTGATTTTCATTCTAATTGTCCTATCAGTTTTTAAGAGAAAAGTATTGGAATATCTCAGTATAACTGTGGATTTGTCTTTCTTCTTTTTTTTTTTTTTAACATTTTTTACTGATTTATAATCATTTTACAATGTTGTGTCAAATTCCAGTGTTCAGCACAATTTTTCAGTTATACATGAACATACATATATTCATTGTCACATTTTTTTCTCTGTGAGCTACCATAAGATCTTGTGCATATTTCCCTGTGCTATACAGTATAATCTTGTTTATCTATTCTACAGTTTTGAAATCCCATCTATCCCTTCCCACCCTCCACCCCCTTGGCAACCACAAGTTTGTATTCTATGTCTGTGAGTCTGTTTCTGTTTTGTATTTACGCTTTGTCTTTCTATTTGAAGTTCAGTCTGGTTTTGCTTCTGTATTTTGAAGTTTTGTTATTAGATTCATAAACATTTAGAATTGTTGTTATATTTGAAATCTTCTTTATCCCTGTTAATATTATTTGCTATAAAATTTGGACCCTCCAGCCTTCTTTTGATTATTGTGAGCGTGGTATATTTTTTCCATTCTTTCATTCATAAGCGATTTGTGTCTTTATATTTTACGTGTATTCCTTGCAGCCAAGATATAGTTGGGTCTTACTTTTTATACAACCACACAATCTTTGCCTTTTAGTGTGTTATTTTGACCCTTCTATTCATTATGATTATTGATATGATTACATTTGTCTACCATCATGTTATTTGTTTTATATTTGTTCCCTGTACTCTTTTCCTTTTTTTTCCTGCCACCTTTTCAGAATATATGAAGAGATTTTATGATTCCATTTTATTGTCTTTGTTAGTTTAATGGCTATAACTCTGCTTTGTTGTTTTAGTTTGCTTTAGAGTATATAGTACACTCCTTTACCTAATCAAACTCCACATTTGAATGATATTTTACCACTTCACGTATGCTAGACCTTTACAATAGTATGTTTCTTCCTCAGTTTTGTGCCATATTTGTCAAATATTTTACCTTTCCATGTGTATAAAACTGTAATAAACTAAACACCACATTGTTATCATTTGTGTTTAAACAGTTAATTGTCTTTTAAAGTGATTTAAATTGTAGGGAAAATTATAAATATTTATCCATGTAGTTACCATTTCCACAGTTCTTCATACATTTTTATAGACCATATTTCCATCTGGTATCACTTTTCTTTTGCCTAGAGGACTTCCTTTAACATTTATGATAGTGCAGATCTGCTGGCAAAAAAAAAAAAAAAAAAAGCCTTTCTGTTTTTTTTTTCAGTCTGAAAAAGCATTTGCCTTCATTTTTAAAAGATAATTTCTCTGGGCCTAAAATTCTAGGTTGACAGTTGTTTTATTTTAGTCTTTTAAAGTGTGATTCCACTGTCTTCTCGCTTGGCATTGTTTCCAATGAGACATCTGTTTTATTCCTTATCTTTATTCTTCTGCAAATAATGTGTCTTTTATTCATTTGGCTGCTCTTAAGATTTTCTCCTTATCACTGGTTTTGAAGTTTTATTATGATGTATCTTGATGTGATTTTATTAGTTTCTTGTGCTTAGGGTTTTGTTGAAATCCATGGATCTGTGTTTTTATTGTATTCATCAGATTTGGGAACAACTCAGTCATTATTTCTTCAAATATTTATTCTGACACCCTCCTGTGCTTTGGGATCTTCAGTTAAACATATATTAGGCTGCTTGAAGGTATCCCACAGCTTACTGATGCTTTGTTCATTTTTTAAAATTATCTTTTCTCTGTGTGTTTCATTTTGAATAGTTTATATTGTTATGTCTTCATAATTTGCTGATCTTTTTTTTCTGTCATGTCTAATCTGCTGTTATTCCCAACTAGTGAATTTCTATCTCAGACACCGTAGTTTTTATTTCTATAAGTTTTCTTTAGCTGTTTTTTATATCTTCCATATCTCTAGTTAACTTTTAAATTATATAGAATATAGTATGTGACTGCATTGTCCTTGCCTACTGGTTCTAGAATCTATGTCAGCTCTGGGTTATTTTCAATTATTTGATTTATCTCCTCATTATGGGTTGCATTTTCTTCCTTCTCTTTATGCCCAGTAATATTTTTTTTTTTTTTACTGGATGCCAAACATTGTGAATTTTACCTTATTGAGTGCTGGTTATTTCTGTAGTCTTGGGCTTAGTTCTGGAAAACAGTTACCTGGATACGCTTTAAGTCTCTCCTGTTTGCTTGTATGGTTTGGTAGGCAGCACTGAAGCAGTTATCAGTTAAAGGCTACTTCTTCCCCACCACTGAAGCAAAACAAAACAAAAACCCACCTTTTGTTTAATCTACCCATTGCCTCTTGAATCCTGAGGTTTTCCATTCAGGGTGTTGAGAAGGGACACTTTTTTTTTTTTGCCCTCTATGAGTGCTGAGCACCGTTACCTTTAATCCTTTCAGATTTTTTCCCTCCTGGTTTTAGGTAGTTTTCTTACACATACGCACTGATCAATACTCAGATGAATACTCATGGGATGTCCTCTGCAACTATTCAAAGCACATACTCTCTCTCTTTATAGCATCTCTCTCTCTGGTACTCTGTCCTGAGAATTCTACCAACTTAATTTCACCAGCATCTCAGCTTTCCCTCCCCAGCTCAAGTAGTCTACAGTGCTCCGTCATATACCAGAATCTGGAAACCATCTATCTGCAGGATGGGGTGATCACAAGACTTAATCTCGTTTCTTTCCTGGGACTCAGAGATCACTGTCCTCTGTTTGCTTATGTCCGGGATCTTGCAAACCATTGATTTATATATTTTGCTCATTTTTTTTGGCTGTTTCCAATGGAAGAGTAAACATGGTCCCTGTTACTCTTAGCCAGAAGTGGAAATCCCAGAGATTCGCTCTCAGTAGGTATTGGGTTAGGCATAACCAATGTATCTGAGAAGTAACCGAGCTTGAGAGCCTCTGCTAGGCTAAAAAATAACCACGGGAAAAATAATATCTTGACTTTCCAAAGTCAAATGAGCAATACAATGTAGGGAATTTCTGTTTTCCTTCCTCCATAGCCCAAAACTAGAAGATACTTCCTTCCTTCTGCTGTGGCTCTCTGTCTAACCTAGAGCATAGTCAGTCTTAACGTTCTTCTCCCTCAGTGCAAGATTCTAGGACGTCTTTGTAATTGCCTGCTTTGTTCTCTAAGTTGCCCTCTCACTTCCTGGTTACTAGTAAAGCTCCCCATTAGTCTTTGAGGAAGATAGGTTGATTACATTAGATGTTCTATTTTGCAGACTGAACAACTGAGGGTCAGTGAATGGCATAGTGCACCACCACCCAACCAGAGGCAGACCTAACAAGGAAAGCTCTGGGTTCTCCAGGGAGTCCATAGATTTTAATAGAGAAAGGAACACATCTCCTAGGAGAGGACCGACACCTGCCAGTGTGCAGTCTGAGACCTGGAGACTGGTGTCCCTTGTAACTTTGCCCGGGCGAGTGCTTCAGCAGATGCTGTTCTTGTTGTCAGGTCTCTAATTTGGGATGGAAATACAGCAGCTTGTCTCACTATCCCAGCACTTTAGTTATCACTTTCCCATCTAGAATTCCAGTTAGAGATTTTTTTTTCACCTTCACCAAACTTGTGGGAAAAAAGGGGGTATCCCCAAATGACTTCTAATTCTCCTCATTGTGTCATGGATCCAGGTAAGAGAAAAGAGCGATACCTGGCTGCTGTTTGGGCAGGTGTACTTACAGACGCGTCAGACCCGCACATTTCAACAGCTCAATCCACATGAAATAATGATAGCTCGCTCCCCTGAACCCATTCCCAGCTGGCTATATCCACCCGCATTTTGTTGTGTATCACAGTCTCTCTCTCAGGCTCATCATTTCCTTTTTCTTTCTTTTCTTTTTCTCTCTTTTTTCTTTTCTTCTCCTCTTTTCCTCTTTCTTTCTATCTTTCCCTCTTTCTTCCTCTCTTCCTTTCATTTCCCCTCCCCTCCCCTCCCCTTTCCGCCCCTCCCCTCCCCTTTTCTTCCTTCCTCCTTCCCTTCCTTGCCCTCTCCCTTCCTTTGTTTTTTTCTTTCCTTTGAAAAAATAAAAATGTACTCTCTCACAGTGATGAAGGCTAGACATCTGAAGTCAAGGTGTGTCAGGAGGCCCGTGTTCCCTCTGGGGACTCTAGGGCAGGATCCTTCCTGGCCTCGGCCTAGCTTTTGGTGAAGGTTCAGGCATTACCAGTCTTCTGATTTCAACCGGTCTGGGGTCTACGTGCTCGGGGTCAGAAATGTTCATCTGATAGGAGTCTGTTTCCCATAAAAACAATTTAGGAATATGTGTCAGACCTTTGTCTGTATCTTTCTGGGAACCGAGAGTTCAGTGACTCTGCTCTGCGGCTGGCTTATAGTCCAAATTGTTACCAGTTCAGTCCCACAGGTGTTCTTTGTTTCTGCATCTTCATATTTCCCATCGTTAACTCTTGAGCCAGCCTTTTGAAATTCAGGGGAGGCCCGGGAGACTAATGCAAAAGCCTTTTACTTCAAAGGACAGGGAAACAGGAACTTGGATGTGGTTTCAGACGCCCCTTTGCTCTGATACTCCTCCATCTTCAGGGGAACAGGCTCAGGACAAGAAAGGGAATAAACTTTTGGATAGAGGGGTTTATCATAAACTCAGCAGAGGAAGTCGGTTTTAGGGAACTCGGTTTCAATAGGTAAGTGCTTATATACTTTTTATTATGTAAACCCAAATTCTTCTCCCAAAGAACTGTACTCATTTGTATTCCCACCATCAGTGTGTGACAGTGCCTGTTTCTGCAAAGCACCACCGACAAAATGTCTGTCTTTGTTGTTGTTTTTTTCACCTTCTGATAGTTAAGAATGGTATCTCAGTGTAATTTAATTTTCATCCACTTAAATTCTAATTATGAGTGAGATTGAATGTCTGTTCATATACTTGAGGACCATTATATATATTTTTTGTCAATTGTCTTTGCATATCTTGCCCATATTTTAATCAGAGGTTTGTGCCTCTCTTCTTAATTTTTATGAGTCATTTACACATTAGGAATATTAGCTTTTACTTGTTATATATCCTGCAAATACTTTCTCCTGGTTGGCAGTTCCCTTTTGCCTTTGGTTATTGTGGCTTTTGCCATGCAATTTCTGTTCTGTGTACTCAGATTGATCAGAAACGTAGGTGATTTCAAAACCATGTCCTATAGGATGGTTGAAAGAGTTTCTAGAGACGAAGAGCTTGAGGAAGAACATGATCACTAACTCTCACTTACTTGGATAACTGTCATGTTGAAAGAAGGAGTAGACTTATTGTTCTGTTTCTCCAAGAGGAAGAATTAAGTTAAATGACTTGAAGTTAAAGGAAGCAACTTTTGCCACAATGGAATAAAGCGCTTCCTAGTGATGTATGGACGGACCTTGGCTTTAACAGGTGGCTTGTTCTGTGTCACCAGCAGAATTAAATTAAAGGTTTCTGTCATACTGTATGTTATTCCAAAGGTCAAATATTCGCCTTGGGTACAAAGTAAGATGCCATTTAAGCTGGAGTAGTAAGCTCAAAATGGACTGTCAAAGACAGGATTGCATTAGAGCAAATTTAACATTGAGCCACTGAGCCAAACTAAGGTTGGCAAATCAAGGAAGTTAAGAGTTATACAAAGCAGATCAGAGTGGTTAACAGGAAAGGGACTGGATTAGCTTCAGAAATGTGGGTAAGTATCCTTGATAATTTTTATGAGTTCTTGCCACATAGCCATCCAAGTAAATTGAGTCAACATAAACAATAGCAAATTTACCAATATAAACTAGACCTTGATTAATTTGCATATTCTATAAATATTTATTGAGCTATGGCCCTGATGCTGTCTAAGCATTTTAAATATAGCAGAACAAAAAAAGACATTTTCCTAGTTTCACAGGGAACACAGTCCTGGCAGTTACTGTTTTCCCTCCGTGAATCTGCTGACCAAAACTTTGTCCCAGGCCAAATTACTTCACCCAACACATAAAAATATTAAGGAATGTCATGTTGCTGAAATTCAGGTGACTTGTCTGTCTGGGCTGAACTGAACCAATTATATTGGCAATACCTTTCATTCCAGGAACTTAGAATATTTTATACAATTTAATCATGACTATTCTAGGAGAAGCAGTTTCAGTAACTTCATAAGAATTCCGAGGGATGGATGGAAGTGATAAGGTGGACAGAGATAATCATCCCAGACTGGGCTGGGTGGGTCAGCAACGGACCCAAAGCAGGACCGAAGACTCAGACTCTCAGGGTCTCCACTCCGTGACTAGACCACACAGCATGACACCCTCATGCTTTTTCCCCTGACAACATCCAGAGACGGCCATAAAATCCACGGAATAGTGAATAATCGCTTGTAACATCAGGCTAAGGTTCACCCTAAAGAGCTGCATTTCTCCCAACCCTTGAATTTAAGCTGGTGGACCTCTGGGACATGGAAATTAGATGTCGTACACTCTTTCAGCCTCTGAACTGGAAGGTTCTGTACAGTCCACCTCCACTAGCCTCCCAGAGTACCGCAGCCTGGGGAGGCAAAGACGTCTTTCCAAGATCACAGCTGGTTAGTACCATTCCAGGGTCTTGCATGCTGTGGCTCGTGCGTACCTCATCTTCATCTCAGACTAGTTCCCCCCGTTCTCTGTACTCCAGCTGGTCTCAGCGGCCTTTAATTCCTCATGTGTATGATGCTCTCTTTTGCCTCTAAGCCTTTGCACGTGCTTTCCACGCTTTTTGGATGAATCCCCCTTTATCTCTCTCTGGACAACTCTCACTTAATTTTCTGATCTCAGCTTATCCCTTAGACTTAGAAAAAGTCACCTCTTCTATGTTCCCGTGGTACTATTTCTATCCCCCTTGGAAATGATGGTCACACCTGCCGTTACATGTTTAATGCTTACCTTCACCCTAAAATTAGGAAGGTTTTTGTGTCTTACTCCCCACTGTATCTCTAGACGCCAGCCCAACATTTTTGGACATAGTGGTTGCTCGATGATTTTTTTTTTTTAATGTGAAATGGAAACCAGAGCTCAAATTTCGTTTTTCTGGTTCCCAGTGTGATGCTGTTTCCACACTGTAGCCCTGCCTTCTGACTAAGCAGCCTTTTCCTTTCCTATGGAGGCCTTAGGGGACATTGACAAGGATCTAGTATTTTCTCTGTATGGTTACTTGCAGTGCTTAAAAAGTACCTAATGGAAAAAAGATACTTGGGAGATTACAGTGACTCAGAGTTGGATGGATGCAGCCTCACATGAGATAAACGATGTCAGCAGGACAAGGTTTCAATTTATAGGACAAAAACACACGTTTGGCGTCACAGCAGATGTCATCTGGATTATCCAGTCAGCACGGTCAGCCCTTCTATCCTGGCATTTACTGGTGGGAGAGTTTGCCCTTACAGCCAAGGCTCTTGTGAATTCAAGACGACTTAGGGAAATTTAAGCAAAGTTTAAAACTAATAAATGGTTAAACTGGACAATGAAATTTTAAGTAGAAGATTTCTTGACGTATTTTTTTTATTTGGTTTTCCTTTACATGAAAGTCACAAATAATGTGTGTTGATAAGAATGGATCTTAGAGGTTATTTCATTCATTTACGCATGTGAGAACAGACTGAAACAAGGTCCTGAAAAATTAAGTGGCTGTGCCTGTGGTCACGTAGATAGTGGTAGAATCATGCTGTTTGTCTTTCCCCTCAAAATACTACCGGTGGGATATGTTTGTTTGTGTAGGAACATGCTTGAATGTAGGTATGCAGAAAGGCAAAATCTTACAAAGGGGTGGAACGTTTAGGTACATATAGACACATACTCATGCACGAAAAACAAATGGACCGCACCTGTGGCTCAGACTAACAGCGACCACGTGACCTTGTCAGAGTCATCAGAGAAAGCTAAGGGCACGAAGGATGCTCACTACCAGTAGGCTCTTTTGGAGAAATGTTCAAGAAACCAAATCAGGAAAGAGAATATATTCAGGTTGGAAATTACAGCGGATTCTGTTTTCTTTAAGAAAACAAATCCATTTCCTTCTGAATATCTTCACAAAATGCTCCGATGAACCTGATTCTGTTGGGGTGGAGGAGTGGGAAGAATTCTCATATGACTTCACAGGGAATCTTTCGGCCACACAGGCAGCCATTGGCCCTAATCATAATTTAGATAATATTCAGTTTTCCAAAAGCATTTTTGCAGGTACCCCAGGACTTTATTGATTAGGGTTATGTCTCAGCAAGCCCTGAGGTTTACCTCTGGTTTACAAACTCTCCCTTCATAGAGAGCGTGATTCCAGTGTGCTAACAAGGTTTCTGGGAGGGTAATCAGCCTAGAAGTCAGGACAATCTGTTGGCTTATTGCTGTAGCACTTTGCAAATACCATAAGCAATTAAAAGATACAAACATATTTCAGGAAGAGAATCCTGAATGTTCCTTCAATGCTGAGGAAGATAACATTGTTATTAAAGCAAAAGACATCATTCCCCTTGTCCTCAATTCTCTGCTATGGGCAGCAATAGGGCCGTTTCACCCACTGGTCACTTGTTTAACTACAGGCATCTTTTCTTTCTAATTGCGACTTAAATCTATACAATTTGTCCTAATCATTAGAGTCACCTTTCTCCCCACTATTTGAGCCTTCTGAGCCTTCATCTCACGTGGGGAATGACTGCCAAGGTCACTGCCAAGGTCACTGCACTGCTGAATAGAATTTCTGTGATGAAGGAAATGCTCGGAACCTTTGGCAGCCGATGTGGTGTCCACCAGACATGTGGCTACTGAGAACTTGAGATGTACTGTGACTGAGAAAATGAATTCTTTATTCTATGTAAACTTCAATTTAGTGGCCACCTTATTAGACAGTACAGGGGCTAAGTATGATCTGTCCACATCCCGCCGACCAGAGCCCATTCTTGCTGCTCGAACCTAACAAGTACCCTGGGAAACGCAGTCTTCAGTGTCAAGAAGAGGAGAACAAGACGGGTGAGCATCGAGCAAGCCTCTGCCAAGGGCCGCCAGTCTGACCCCGGAAGTCTTTTTCTCTCCTGCTTTCACACACAGGACACACACACACACGGAGGAGGCCACTCAAAGCCCCACTCAGTCCCTGTATCCTGCTTAAAGCCCAGGAGCCCAGATGTTATGCAGCCCTTTCCATCGAGTCCAGATGTACATTTTCTTAGTTTGGCAGTTGATGAAAGAAGAAATTTATATGCTTCAGCCCATCCCTCCCCCGCCCACACAAACAGTGCACTGTTGGGACGGGGCTGGGAGACTCACAGTAAACACGCCTTCGGAGAGGGGAAGAGTGGAGACACTATACAGCACCCGCCTGGAGCTGGTCCATGACCTGTCGGGCAGATGTCATAAAGGCGCCCGTCCTTGTTGGGGTGGTTCCTTTATTATACCCATTCTGGGAACAGTTCTCTTGTCCGTTGTTTGTGGTGGCTCCTGGTCCTTTGAGAAGCCTCCTCCTGTCTAATTTTTCTTAAACGTATAAAGTGCCCTTTGGTGGGGGAATATGTGCAGCCTTTAAAGTCTGCTGTGTTCATGGAAGTAGGATTAAATTTTGAACAATCAAGTTCTTTTTAAAATCCACAATCATGGTTTCTTTGGTACCATAGTTCCCTCAAAAACATAGTGGGCATCTAATCTATTTCCAGTCCACTTCGTATGCCAGTAATCATACCCAGATTTCTCATACCCGTAGTTCTCAAATACGCTTTTAAAAATCATTGTTTCCTCACCCTCATGCCTCTCTCTCTCAGCTGAAATATGACTATCATGAAACCACCTGGATCTTTTAATCTGAACTTTTCCCTCGTTGCTTTCATCAAATGAGAAGTTTTACAAGAGTTTTGTCTTCAGAGGCTTGGAAAACTCCACCCTAACACTTCAGAGTTAGAAGCAGCCAGATTTTACAATCCCACAAAGCCCTGAATTTCTGGACTTTGTATTCATTTCATTTCTGCTTGCAAACAAGCTGCCTCTTTTCTGAGCTCCCCTCTTCCGTGTAATAC
The DNA here is from genome assembly GCF_009834535.1 of Camelus ferus. Lineage (NCBI taxonomy): Eukaryota > Metazoa > Chordata > Mammalia > Artiodactyla > Camelidae > Camelus > Camelus ferus. Next base: position 2,966,210 of record NC_045716.1, read on the forward strand.
CTCATCAGATGCAACCAAGAGTATCCAGCACGCACTGGTAGTGTCCTGTTTTCCAAATCCTTCCCCTAAAGCTACGAAGTCATTAGATTCATGATCTGACATCCAGGTTATAGCATCCTATTTCAAGTTCTAGTGTTTCATCAAATGTACGGCACTGTTTAATAGGTAATCTTTTTAGCCTCCAACAATGGTTTGCTGGCCACTCAGTGCTGATGTGTTTAGATCCTGACACAGATTCTGGGCTTTTGGTTGCAGTAGCATCCCAATTCAAGATACCAATTTCTGTGTTAGAGGAATTCATGCTAGCTGCTCAAGGCCACAGAGCTTTATTTCTTGCTTATGTCCTTATCTAAGGCAGGTCACAGGCTCTCCTTGGGGGCTCTCTGCTTGGCAGTAACAGCAGGGTTCAGTACATTTTGTGTCTTATGAAACTGCTGTTTAAACATGTGGCTCCCAAGGGCACCACAGAAAGAGAAGAGGGAGGGGAGCATATTGTGCGGGGACCTTTACAACCAACATGGAAGTGATGGGCATCACGTCTACCCTCATTAGCCAGAATCTGTGGCCTCAATCTAATTTCAGAGGTTGGGAAATGCAGCATTTCTCTGTGCACAAGGAGTTGGATTGGTGAGCACCTAGCCTGCCACACTAAGGATGCTCAGACCCTTTATCCTTGCTGTCTGCTCAGTCCTCACAACAACCCCATGGAGAAGGTTTTAGGCTTATGTTATAGGCAGAGCTTACACTATTGTGTAAAAGACACAAAATGCCTTGCCACATTTTGTTACGTAAAATTAAAAGTCCCATCACAAGGTCAGGTGGCATCAGGGGTGGCCAGCTGACTGGCTGCCATTTAATCAGGTGATTTCACCTCAGTCTGGATTTTGGTCATCAGTTTTAAGCACCAGGAAATGACTTAGGGTCTCTGGGAGCGAGTTCGTTACTCGGGGGTAGCTGTACGTGAACTAAACTCACAAGGTTTGCTGTGTGCATCAATGATAACTTCTTAACTTGTGAAAAGAAATTCAGTTGACCCCTGAGCAACATGGGTCCAGCTACACACCCTTTTTTTTCGACAGTAAATACTGCAGTGCTGAGTGTTCCCTGGCTGGTTGAATCTGCAGTTAAGGAGGAACCACTGATACAGAGGGCCAACTGCAAGTTATACGTGAATTCCCAACCGCGCAGAAGGTCGGCGCCCCTAAACCCCACACCTGAAGTCTGCAGTCAACACGAACCATTCCTATCCCTTTTCAAGTTATGTTCATATCTGGTAAGAATATAGATTCTCAGGCTATTTTGTTTTTTATTGATGTATAATCAATTTACAATGTTGTGTTAGTCTTTGGTGTACCCCATGGTGATTCAGTTATAGACACACACACACATATATGTTCTTTTTCATTGTAGGCTATTACAAGAGATTGAGTATAGTTCCCTGTGCTGTACTGTGGGACCTTGCTGTTTACCTATTTTATATATAGTAGTGTGTATCTGCAAATTCCAAACTCCCAGTTTATCCCTCCACCCACCCCATTTCCCCCGGAAACCACAAGTTTGTTTTCTATGTCTGTGACTCTGTTTTGTAAATAAGTTCATTTGTCTTATTTTTTTAGATTCCACATATAAATGATATACGGTATTTTTCTCTCTTTCTGGCTTACTTCACTTAGTATGACAATCTCCAGGCAACCTACAGACTGGGAGAAAATATTTGCAAACAATGTGACTGACAACGGCTTAATTTCCAAAACATAAAAACAACTCCTACAACTCAGTAAAAAACAAAACAAAACAAAACAAAAACCAAACAACCCAATCAAAACATGGGCAGGAGACCTAAACAAACACTGCTCCAGTGAAGGCATACAAATGGCCAATAGGCACATGAAAAAAATGCTCAGTATCACCGAATATCAGAGAAATGCAAATCAAAGCTACAGTGAGGTATCACCTCATTAGTCGGAATGGCCATCATCAAAAAGCCCACAAAAGATAAATGGTGGAGGGGGTGTGGAGAAAAGAGAATCCTTCTATGCTGTTGGTGGGAATGTAGTTTGGTGCAGCCATTATGGAAAACAGTATGGAGATGACTTTAAAAATGAAAAACAGATTTACCGTATGATCCAGCAATCCCACTCCTGGGCATATATCCAGAGAAAATTCAAATTTTAAAAAATATGTGCATCTCCAGTTATAAAATTCTGGCTTTTAAGTGAAAAAAAAAACTGAATGAAGGGCTACAAATGGCAAATATCCTTCTTTGTTATGGGTGAGTTGTGTTCCATTGCACATGTACGCTGCATCTTCTTTACCCACTCACTTCTTGACGTGCACTTGGGACGCTTTCATATCTTGGCAGCTGTGAATGGCGTTGCTCTTGACGGTGGGGTGTATGTGTCTTTTTAAATTAGTTCTTATTTTCTGGTTGGCTTTGTTCCTTTGGTAACTGTGTATGTTTGAAAAGTTAAAGCTCCAAATGTTCTTAGAAATAATGAACAGTACATATATGTAAATTTTAAAAATATACGCAGTATATTGTGTGTATGTATTTACATGCAATACATTGTATATGTGGAGTCAAACTTATAATTCTCCCTAATAAAGCTGAAAAATGGAAAAAAGAAAGAAACATAGACCTCAATGTTCATAAGAGCACTATTTACAGTAGCCAAGAAATGGAAGGAACCTGATGTTCACCAACAGATGACTGGATAAAGTTGTGGTATACATGTAACACACACAGTGGAATACTACTCAGCCATAAAAAAATAAAATAACGCCATTTGCAGCAACATGGATGGACCTAGAGATTGTCATGATTTATTCTTTTTTGGGTGGGTAATTATGCTTTTTATTTGTTTGTTTGTTTGTTTTTTAATGGAGGTACTGGGGACTGAATCCCAGACCTCATGCATGCTAAGCACGCACTCTACCACTGAGTTGTACCCTCCCCTCATCATGATTTATTCTTGATAGGACTTGTGTTTCTAGGAATTTTCAATTTCATGTCGTTTTCCATTTTATTGTTATACAGTTGCTTATAGTACTCTCTTGTAATTATTTTTATTTCTATAGAATTGGTGGTAATGTTCCTACATTTATTCCAAATATTAGTAATTTGAATCTTTTATTCTTAGTACATATAAAGTTAGTAATTTTGTTGATCTTCTTGAAGAGCCAATTTTTTGTTTCATTGATTTTTCTCTATTATTTTTCTATTCTCAGTTTAGTGAATCATCTTTCTAATTTTTCTAATTCCTTCCTTCTGCTACTTCTGGGATTTTTTTTCTTCTATAATTTGTAAAGTTGGGTTGTTAATTTGAGATCTTTCTTACTTTCTAATGTGAACATTTTAGCTATAAATATCCCCTTGAGCACTGCTTTCATGTGTTCCATTCTCTTGGGTTTGTTGTGCTTTTGTTTTCATTCATTTCTAAGCATCTTCTAATTTCTTTTGTGATTTCTTCTTTCATATATTGGTTGTATAGGAATACATTAATTTCTACAAACTTACGAATTTTCTGTTTTTCTCCTGTTACTGATTGCTAACTGCGTTGTAGTCAGAAAAGACACTTTGTATGAATTTATCTTTTAAAATCTATTGAGACTTATTTCGTGGCCTGACCTGTGGTCTGTCCTGGAAAATATCCCATGTGCACTTGAGAGGAATATGTATCCTGTTATTGGATAGAGGCTTTTTGTATATATCTGTTAGATCTAGTTAGTTTATTGTGTTTTAAAGTCCTCTTTTTTCTTTTTGTTTTCTGTCTGGTTGTTCTATCCGTTATTGAGAGTACAGTATTGAAGTCTCCAAATATTATTGTAGAACTGTATTTTTCCCTTTAATCCTGTCAATTTTTGCATTATATATTTGATAACCTGTTATTGAGTGTATGTTTATAATCATTGTATCTTTTTGCTGTATTAAAACTTTTATTAATATATAATGTCCTTCTTTGTCTTTTCTATATTTTTTTGGTTTAAAGTCTATTTTATGATTTTAGTATAGCCACTCCTGCTTTCTTTTTGTTACTCTTTGCACATAATATCCTTTTCCAGCCTTTTACTTTCAACTTATTTGTATCATTGGATCTAAAGCAAGTCTCTTGTAGACAGCATATACTTGGGTTTTGTATATATATAATATGATATATATACAATATATAATATAACATATAATATATGCTATATTATATGTGTTATATATTATATATCAATATTATATATCAATATCATATTAATATTATTTATATTATACATATTAATATATTGAAATAATATATATGATATTATGTAATATATATAACATATAGTATAATATGATATAATATAATTATGTTTTATGATATATAATAAACAATATAGCATAATATATAATTTTATATATGTGTAATATGTATATATGATATATAATATATACTATATAATTACATATCATATATTATATATATTTTAAATTTTTTTCAAGGACTGGAGAGTGCCTATTGTTCTCAAACCATGGGTCATTTTTAATTCATTCTGCTAATCTGTCTTTTGATAGGAAAGTGTAATCCATTTACATTTAAAGTAATGACTGCTAAGCAGGGAATGACACCTGTTATTTTGCTAACTTTTCTATGCCTTACAGCCTTTTTGTCCCTAGTTTTCTGCATTACTGTTTTCTTCTGTGTTCAGTTGATTTTTTGTAATGATATATTTATGTTTCTTTCTCCTTTCTTTTTGTGTATATTCTTAGTGTCTTTTCATTTCAACCCATAGGACTCCCTTTAGCATTTTTTTTTTTTGTGGAAAAGAATATAGCAGTTATAAACTCTTCTCAGATTTTGATTATCTGGGAATATATTAATTTGTCCTTCACTTTTGAAAAACAGTTTTGCCAGATAAAAGATTCTTGGTTTCTTTTAGCATTTTGACTATATCAGCCCACTGTCTTCTGGCCTCCAAAGTTTTGGTTTTTAAAAATATTTTTTTATTGAATTATAGTCAGTTTGCAATGTTGTGTCAATTTCTGGTGTACAGCACAATACTTCAGTCATACAGGAACATACATATATTCATTTTCATATTCTTTTTCACCATAAGTTACTACAAGGTATTGAATATAGTTCTCTGTGCTGTACACTAGAAACTTGTTGTTTATCTATTTTATACATAGTAGTTCATCTGAAAAATACTACTATCATGTGCTAGGTCCTTGGGCCAAGAATCAGCTTTGCTGAAGCATGAACACAGTCTCCGCCCTCATGTAGCCCACGTTCTAGTGGAGTGCCCTGACACGTTATGATTTGGGGTGATTGTTGATCTTGCTATGATAGGGAGCTGTGGGAATATATAGGAAAGGTGCCCAACCCAGCTTCAGTTCCTCCTTAAGGCTGAGTTGGAAGCTAGGCAAAATACAGTCAGGAAAGATTTTCCAGGTAAATAAGAGTGTGTTCACTTCCTGAGATGAGTGTCTTAGTGCATGCTGCAAGAAAGCAATCTAAAGCAGGGCAGTGGCTCTCTTTGATCGCTCTAGTGCATTCTAAGTGAATCATTCATTTTTTTTAATAAGACATTTTTAGTGCTTATTATGTACTGTGTCCTTTTCTGGACACTGAAAAACTGGAATGAGAGCTAAAAGACTGTGTTTTTAAGCCGGAAACTGCCATTCCATAGCTGTGTGAATTTCTTTGTGTTCATGTAACAAGATTAGACTACCTAATTTTCCTCCCAATAACCAATAATTTCACAGGGACTTTAATGCTAACCACAGATTCCCAATACATACTGAACTGCTAACAAGTGAGATTTACAAATATGAAATCTCACGACCCGTAGCATCACAAAGGGTTACCCTGTATACCAGCAACTTATCTGCATGATAATTAGATTAGCAAGTGGGGGTGCAGAACCAGGTTCTGTTCTAAATGCTTTCTCTGTTAGTCTGTTTAATCCTTATAAGAACCATATGAGGCAGGAACAAATACTGTCTTCATTTTACATCTGAACTGATGCTCCCGAGGTCAGTAAGTGGTGAAGCCAGGGTGTGAACCCAACCCGTTTGGCCTGAGACTTAGTTCTTAGTTTCTGTAGAAAACTGTGAAATAGGTGGTAATTAATGTTGCTCAGCCACGTCCTGTAGTCTCTAAGAAGTGCGTTGCCCTGTGTTTTTTTTTTCTCATTCTTTTATACTGAGGCTTATAATACCCAGTGCCTCTCTAGAAGATCGAGTGTCACTGCATAGAGTGAAGGTCTCGTAATTGATTAGGAAATAAATTGATTAAGATAATTTTAAAATTTGATTATATTTTGGGGGTGATGAAAATATTCGCAAATTGATTGTGAGGATAGTTGTCTAACTCTAAATATAATTTTAAAAAAATACTGAACTGTAATGTTTATCCTGGCTAAGTCTTGATAACTATCTTCAAATATTTGAAAACCTGTTTTCTGGGAGAGAAATTAGACTTAGGTAGCTGTAGGTGGAGGCACTGTGTGGTATGTGAATTGTATCTCACTGAAGCTGTTAAATAAGATAAAACCCAAACTCTGCAATTCATGAATAAACAGCATTCTACTGAAAAAATTACATGATACTTTTGTTTGAATGATATGCAATCCAGCCTGGAGGAAATACGGTTCAGGGAGTCGGTCATGCCAATATTTTGAATGGATTATGTCCATATCTTCACGTGACTTCAGGTGACTGTCACCACTGCTGTAGCAATCCCCAGTCCATACGTGGCAGGTGGGAGCATGGGTGCTCTCCGCTTCCATTCCCTGTGGGTCCCTTTTCACAAATTCCTCTTAGTCTCAGAAATCTTCAAGCCGCCAAGTGAGATGTGTCACCTCCCTTCACCTCTCTCGCCCAGTTCTAACGGTGGCTGCTGGTGTGAGGGAAGAAGGTGGAGCTGAGGAACTGGGTTCAGCCCTGCATGGCACGCTTTAACAGGACATCGGTATTCTTTTTTTTTTTTTTTTTTTGATGAGGGGTACATTAGGTTTATTTATTTAACTAGAGGTGCTGGGGATTGGACCCAGGACCTCGTGCATGCTAAGCACACACTCTACCACTGAGCCACACCCTCCCCTGTGACAACAGTACCCCAGATCACACCCCAAGGAGAATGAGGAATTTGGAAAGAGGACACCTGAATAAAGTAGGGATGTTTATCCTGGCTAAGTCTTGATAACTATCTTCAAATATTTGAAAACCTGTTTTCTGGGAGAGAAATTAGACTTAGGTAGCTCCAGGGGACGGGTCTATGAGTCATAGATGAAAGTTAACACAGAGAGGGAATAAAATGGCAAGGAACAGGGCTCATCTCAAATTGCCACCTATTAAGTCAGAGCCACCTTCAAGTACTACTTTCAAAAGCTTACCCTTTGAGGGGGGAGTGTAGAGCTCAGTTGTAGAGCACATGCTCAACATGCATGAGGTCCTGGGTTCAATCCCCAGTAACTCCTCTAAAAATAAATAAACTTAATTCCCCCCTGCCCCCCCCCCAATAGTTTACTCTTTGATATTTAAAGACTGGTTCTACATGGTATGGAGAGGAGCCACACTGACAGGAAATGCCTTGGGGTCCGATTCCACAAAGGGCAAATTTGGGAGCCTGAATTAAGGTTTCTGTGAGTGTGTGTCTAATCTAATCCCAGATACCTTTATAGTCCACATCCCTTACCCTGGCTGAGTTAGTGAGAGATCTCAACTCTTGTATACAGGGGCAGACAGGCTCAAAGCAGCTGACGCTCCTAAGAAACAACTCAAGAAGGAAAATAAAACATTGTAACTTCTTTTCCTTTGAAGCTGACGTCAGCTACTAACAGAAAAGAAATGCCAAGCCCTATAAATACGGTTACATCCAGTGAGTCTCAGTTTTCCTTCGTGTTAAATATTTTCTCGGGTGGATGATATTTTCTGGAAGGACAGTATAAACAGACTTTTGCAAGAAGAAAGGACCGTGTCACCCCCACGTGCTATAAATGGAAATGACTTTGGACTTGGAAGGGAACGTGTTTGTGTTTATTTTAGGCCAGGCTGCAACTGGCCGACTGTGTGGCCTCACACAGTACAGATTTCTTATCAATCCCTGTTTCTCACACATGGCTTCTGGGACCACCTTAATCTGAATCATCCAAGGGTGCTTATAAAATGGCAACATACGGAGCCCCGCCAAGAACTACTCTCTCAGGATTTCTGGGGTTAGAACCCGGGAATCTGCGCTGTCAGTAGCCAGCTTCCAGGATTCGGATGCGCCCTGAGGTCTGAGAACCGCTGAGGCAGGCGGTTACTAGCAGCCCTTTCGTCTTGATCTTTTTCTCATCTAATGATTTTTCATCCACTGTGGAGAACCTTGGAATATCTTTCAAGTACAAATTTGCTCCTGAATCTTACCCTTTATGAAAAAGCTGGCCAGTGGTTGGTTTACCCAGGAGCAGGAGGATTCACAGGGCGCCAGCCTCTCAGGCAAGCTGAAACGAGCTGGTCACCCCATGGGGACCCGGCTAGAGTGGTTATTTATTCCACTACAGAGAACTACCAGTCCACCAGGATGCCAGGAACTTCCCTGTGCCAGTCACAAACACACAGCTAGCTGAAACTGCAGTCCCCGGCACTCGGTTAGCAAAGGGTCGCGTAACCTTTGTGCCCTGCCGGCGTGAAGGTCGGCTCAGAACCCCCCGCGGCCCCCTCTGCAGTCCATTTGCCCGCAGTGGGGACGGTGGGAGGGTGGGCTTCAGTCTTGGGGGAGTTGGCAGGGCAGCTCCCACCAGCCGCTCCCAGCCATCTGTACAGCTTGTAATAAGAGCGAACGTGAGTCATCTCTGCTGCATCAGTGCAAACCACCCGTGGGGAGTTCGACCTCCGCCTGTTTCTAGAGAGGCATTTAACGAAGACTGACCTAATTCAAGCAAAAATAGGTCTCAATTAGTGTATGACTAACCCGCTGATTTTTCTAATTACAAGAGAAACCTTTCTGCCACATTTGGCGACTAGCTAGTGATGCTGGGTGACGGTGAAGCTGCACTTCGGTTGTGTTAATACTTCTCCTTATTCTTTTTCCCTTTCCTCCCTCTCCTATCCCACCTTTCTCCCTCTCTCAAGGAAATCTAGCTGCAGGTGACCAATCACATGCCTGAAAACCCCCTCTTAGTCCCTTGGTCTGGCAGAGCTGCTCCCATTTTGTCATTAAATGAATATGGAAATTAGAAGTGAAGAATAAGCAAACCAGGGCTTGTTTCTGTGGCGTGGAGGCATTATTTTCAAATAAATGTATAATAATCTATATGGACCAATGTATTCACAGCATTTCCTACGTGAGGGGTGAGGACTTGCCTTCTTAGAGGAGAAGGCAGTGTGATGCTTGGAGAGGGAGGAAAAGAGTCCACAAGCCAAGGGATGCAGGTGGCCCTTCAAAGCTGAAAGAAGCAAGGAGTTTTCCCTCAGAGGCTCCAGAAAGAACCAGCCCTGCTAACACCTTGACTTTGGTCCAGGGAAACTGATTTTGGACTTCAGACCTTTAGAATTCTAAGAGAATAAATTTGTATGCTTTTAAGCCACAATTCGTGTAATTTGCTGCAGTAGCAGAAGGAGACATACATGATCTTAACTAACTTGCTCGCTTCCCCATTGGAAACTTGATTCAGGTGTCGCTGTGCCTTGCAACCGCTCAGCAAAGCCTGCCTAATCCTCCCCTCAGCAGGCTCCCTTCCATCTCTGCTGTCTTCATCCTTGCTCGGGCCCCTCTCACCTGCTCCCCTGCAAATGGATTTCTCCCCTTTGAATCCCCTTCTCATTTCAGCCAAGTGTTTTTGTTTTGGTTTGGTTTTACAAATCAGACCATGTCATTCCTCTGCTTCAAACCACCCCCACCAGCTGCTTGCTGACTTCAGGATAAAGTCTTGGGGATAAACAGGCACAGGTCAGAGGGTTTGTTATCGTGGCTGCCAGAGGCCCCTGGGAGACGGCCCCTGTTGGGTTCTGCAGCACATCACTGAGGGGTGTACCTGCGCGGGACTGTGCACGGCTGGAGAGGGGGTGAGTTGAGGGTGATAAATGGGAGCTGTCCTCCAGCCTGAGGGTTCTGCCGTGTGCAAGGCTTGTCGTCATGGTGTGATTTCAAGACCGATGAGGTTCACCAGCTGAGATGCCCCCTGGCAGCGTCCCAGATTCACGTACCCTGAGAACGGCTTCAGCGTCATGTTGGGAGTGAAACCTGTAGGAGATGGTTCAGCCTCCACAGGGTCTGATGTGACCCACACTCCATTGTCATCGTCAGCTCTGTACTCTCAGTGCAGAAGTTCGTGGCCAGAAGACTCTGTCTCTGACTGTCTTGCAGGACATTGTTATTTCTCTTCTGTGTCTACTGACTATCCTGACTCTGTCCTTTAGGTAAGCAAACCCAGTCAGGCTTACCCGTGCGATGTCTGTGTCTAGAATTCTCATAATTCAATACTTGCCATTGTTATTGGCCAGCACAGTGGGTGCATGAAGGCTGAGTTCTGAACATGGTTTATGTTTTCTCCACTAAGGCTCCAGCCTCATCCCTTAACACGCCCTCTCAAGGCTCTGCCCTTGAACTACTGCAAGCTATTTCCTTCCCCACCTCTACCTGGCACTCTCTTCCCCATCCTCGTGGCCCAGCTAACCCCTGCCACCCTTCAGACCTCAGCTCAAACACCAGCTCTCCCAGGAAGCTGTTTCTGCCTCTTAGGGGCTTCCATAGGGTCGTGAAAGTTCCCCACCCGACAAGGACCACACTGTGGGGCAGTGGCTTATTTGCTGTCTGTAACTCCGTTAGGTGGTGGACAGCTCTAAGGCCACTGCTTCCCCTGGCTTGTTCATTATCAAAACCCTAGGGCTTGGCCTCGCGGTGTGTGATTACATTTGACAAATGGGTGAATGGATTCATCATGAGAGCAGTCTCTTTTATGGAATGCCTGCTATGTGAGAGGCACCACGCCAGGTACTGTGTGTGTGTGTGTATACAGTTGACCCTTGAACAACACAGGTTTGAACTGCCCAGAGTCCACTTACGTGCAGATTTTTTTCAATAAATATAGTAGCTGTATTTCTACTTTATAGATCTGTAACTAAGTGTGGGGGAAGGTTGCATTCAATTAGCGATCACGATATCTGGGATCAAAAGAACTGAGGTTTGACTCCTGATTTCAGCCAGACTCTTCTAGCTTCCTGCCTGTGGTGGGGTCGGTGAGCGATTCCTCTATTTTTGAGGGAGAGACAGCGGTCTGCAGATTCCCCACTGCTCAGGGGTCAGCACCTCCGAACCGTGCTCTGCTCAAAGGCTAACTGTACTTCCTAACCCTCAATACAGCTCCGCAAGGTCGGTCTTCTTATCCTAATTCTGTAGTCGAGAAAACCAAGGATCAGAGCCTACGTAACATGACTAGGGTCACTACTTGATGCATAACTGGAATTTGGGCCCAGATCGACCTCTTGCTTTGTGTCAGCCTATTTACTGAGCTGTGCTTATATGAGGCGCCCCTTTCCCCCCTCAAGCCCCTCCCAGCCACTCCCACTGTGCTCCCATCCGGGTCCAGCCATCAGATCTGGAGGCCCAGCACAGCCGTGCTCCCGACATGCCTGGGCGCCGGGCTTGGACTCTCTCCTTTATTTCCAGGCCTGAGTAGTTCGGTGTCACAGCTCTTCCTCTGAATTCCTTTGATGCGAGTAGCTCTGTTTTGCGCCTGCTCTTTCCCCAATACGTCCCGGGCTTGCTGCAGGGGTTATAAACAGGTTCTGGGGTGGGGCTGAGGTATGGCGTTTTTTCCAAGGGAAAGCATCCGTAGCTTCCATTAGAACCCAAAGAAGTCTTCTGACATCTGAGCAAATGTGCCTCCTGGGAATTTATTTCTCTGCTGGTTTCTTCCCTCTTCTTTTTCGAGAATGTTGTGCAAGGGTTGTTGGGGCCACTTCAAAGGGCCTACCATGCATGGTTGCCCAGATTCACAGGAGATCTCAGGGACCTCCAGAAAATCCATGTTAGAGTTTTTCTAAATCTCATATCCCTTCCTTTATGCACGAGATTGGGCCAGAACGGACACCCAGACTCCCTCCTGCTCTAAAATTCTGGTTCTATGATTCCTGCATGTATAGAATCATTTAAATGTTAGCAGATGGAGGCTACAGGTATTTTTATGCACATGTGTAGTCTTGCATGAAGAAGCAGAGGCCAGAGATTTGGAAGCAACGCCCCAAGGCATGGGAGTCCCCTTCCTGGGAGGGAGTCACAGTTGTCAAATCACATCGCTGTGCCCTTTTGGTCTCCTCACCATTCCCTGCAAAGCACAGCACAATTAATTACGTCCAGAGCTGATGCCTGATGAACTGACAGCTTTTACTGACCACCTAGGAAAGATTTTGTTTTTAAAGAATTACTCTGATGTTTTTCTTTCTTTGAATGGAGTAAGGATCAGGCCATTGGCGCTGAATAAATGATTCTCTTACATGTGCTGTTAGTTCGTGAGTTGCCTGATATTTCCAATTGCCTTGAATATTGCTGTGTTTATACATGTACAGTAGTTTTAACGTTGCCATTGACTTGATTGCTACTTTTACAATTACTATCTCCCACTAATGTTTCTCCTATTTTGTTATTAAATGAATACAGAAGTTAGAAGTGAAGCATAAGCAAATTAGGGCCTGTTTCTCAGACAAGAGTAGAGGCATTATTTAAAAACAGATATAGAATAACGATTTGCTGGCTTTTTAAAGCTAACGGACTCTCTTCTCATTGGAAACCTGTGTCAGGATCAGACTGTCCTCTGTGTTTCCAGCAGGAGGGGAACACCCACCTGGCACACTCCCCTGCTTAGAACACGTCTCTGAAGGGTTCAGTTCCTTGGGTTTAGGGGGCTTGGCCAGTGTGCTTTTATGCGACGATGATGACAAGGATGGTGTTACCGAATTTTTATTGAATGCTTGTTACAGGGCAGACACTGGCTCCTCTCTTTCTGTGCAGTAACTTGTTCACTCCGTACAACCACCCTATGAGGTCATGGCTGCCACCGTTCTCATTTTAAAGATGAAGAAAGATTTAGGTGGAGTGGCTTGCCCAAGGGCACACGGGTGATGAACGGTGGTGCCCGGCCTTGAGCTCCGCTGGCCACAGCCCCAGCACTTGCATTTATAGCCTCTCTCTCCTCTTTGCTGCCTCTTCTCTTAAAGGTGCTCAACAGCCACATACGCCTGTGACTAGTCCCCGTGTTTCCTGTTTAAGGAACTGAAATCTTGGTCCTTGGGAAGTTTCCCAGCTGATTAGCAAAGGAGCATAGTATACAAGCAAAGACAAGTTTGTAATGTCCTAGAGGCAAAATTTAGGCTAAATGACATGTGTCGGGGTGACCACCAGCTGCTCGGGCACGTCATGCAGAGCTGCCAGAAGGAAGTTCAGAGCAGTGTGTTTTCCTTTATATGTATTTCCTAGTGCCATTACCCCCATGAAGTACTATGGACTAAAAGTAAACAAACAAACAAACAAACAAACAAAAACCCTATCAATCCATGTAAAAATTCCTCCCAAACCAACCTTTGCCAAAACAAACCAACTAGCCATCCCATTAAAGTATGAAGGTAAGGAAAATTGTTGCTCAGTCTCTTTCTGGCTCCAATGGCGATGGTGGCCATGGGAAGGAAATCGTGACTGGAAAGATAACACATCTGAGAGCTAGACAAGATCTTAGAAGTTCCCAATACAGCCTCCAAGGACCTAGACCATCTTCCTACGATCCAAACCACCCAAAAATGTGGTGCAGTAATTCTTACCTAACCAAACTGTGTCTTAGGGCTGGGGAAGCTATCTTTGATGGAGCTGCAGAAAGGGGATCCTATCCTAAAATTCTGGTTTTTATTTAGTTGATAAAAAGGATTATTCAGATTAAAGTAATAGACCCAATGCTAGAGTTAGAAGATGATGATGATGATCCCCCAGGGAGAATGGGACAAAAATTGTTCTCAGGATGGAGAATCAAAGGGACCACTTGGCCCAGGGGCTGATTTTTTTAATTTAGGAAGCCACGATGGTTAAATGAGTGATACGGGCATAAGGAAAGAATGAACAGTATTTTCTGAAAGTCTTGGCGAGTCCGCTCCGTCCTGAGCTTGGCAGCTAAGTTGGGGTCCCATAAGCTTCCCCCACTTCCGGGATGGAGGCTGGTTCATGACTAGAAACCCTGTGTCCCATGAAGAGATATGATACCTACTTTTAAAGAGATGCCTACTTTTAAAGTCCGCCCCTGGAGATCGGAGATAGTATTTTCCTGATCAGAAAAATCTGCTCAATTTTTTCACTTTTAGGGAACTGGTTTGGTTTTTTTTGTTTTTGTTTTTGTTGTTTTTCTCTAAGACAAAGAACATTTATAATAAAAGAAAATCTTTTAGGACCAGGATGTCCTTGGAACTTTGGGAAACTCTGGAATTCCTCATAAGTAGCTGAGCAGATAGCAACCTCCAGAAACTGCTGCCCACTTACCCCCAGAGTCTTGGCAAGGCGTCACCCCCACGATCTCCCTCTTCCGTGGGAGCATAGAAACACACTAAGTGATGAGGGGAATCAGGCCGATTAATTCTTTACAACAAGGTTTTATTTATTCTTTTCTTTGAATCCCACCCCCTCAAAAAAAAAACATTAAAGTTGTTCATCTTTCTTTTATTTTTAATGGTTTTCCTTTTGGATCCAAACGAGCATTTATATTACAGGATATCCACCTGGTCAACATGCAGTGCTGCACTCTGGCTTTGGGAGAGATGCACCGATACTCTGGGCGGGCCAGCACTGGCTGCCAGTCAAACGCGGCCCCAACGGGGCGTCAGGCTGGCACACCGCAGCGGACGCTGCCTGTGAGGGAGCGTTTCAAGCGCCTCGACTCACGCGTGTTTTGTAATGCGGGTGGCAGCGTCTTCACAGCCTGAGGCAGAGCACTCAGTTTCCCTCTGGATCCCATCTGATGTGCTTGTCCTCTAGGAGCAAACGAGGATGGGGGATGGCCTGACCTTGGGTCCCAAAGGACAGAGGGCGAGGCCTGGACACCCCGTCGTCCACTTCCTCGCAATGCTATCCTCTGAGGCCAGTACTGGCGCACCTTGTGGCGCCTGAAATCCACTCCTGACAAAGCTCATCTCCTGTCCCACCCACCGCCCCTCCCCTCCCCTCCCGAGGTGCTTGGACCACTAGGAAGGTCAGTGAAGTCTCCCCGCCACTGGCACTACTGTACTGAAGAGCTGCTACAGTCATTGAGACCGCCTTCAGGCTGCTTGAAAGCAAGACCCTCCTTCCTCTCCATCTCCCAAGTCTGGCAAGTATTTTCTCAGGGTTCTGCTAATCCCGAGACCCACAAATCCACTACCTAGAGTGGGAAGAACCCCTGTGTACCCAGTATCACGCTGACAAGCTGACCCATGACCTGGCGTAAATGAGGACCCCAGGCCACGCAGCCTCTGCCTGGGACTGGCCGGTGTTTTCCGCCCTCACCCTGTCTCTGCTCTGGAGCTCGTCTCCCTCGCCTCCACCGTGGTTACGCCACGTCCCAGCTACGAAATGCCACGCGTGCTTGGTGTTTTAGGTTTTTCTCCTCCATTTGTTTGTTTTTCTGGGTGAGTTCCAAATCTTGGACTCGGTTTGAGTGCAGTTGGACGGCTGTCTAATGTCACCAGGAGGGAAGTTCCTCTGCAATTGCAGCTCCAAGGGTGGCTTTGTATAAATTTTGCCTTGGTCACAAAACCCTGGGATAGAAAAACACTGATGGAAGCTCGGCCCGCAGGCTAAGTACATATCCCCACTGGTAGTCATTAAGCTACAATACCTATGTTTTTACTAAATCTGTTGGGGTCTGCTGGATGTCATACAGCTCCATAGCAAATGTCGCGAAGACCAGAACTACTGTGCACTTGAATTGGCAGTTAGATTACATTGTTAGCCCTCGTTTCCTGCTACCTTTATTTTTTAAAATTGATTAATGGCACTTTGAAGTTTTGGAGTGTGTTTTTCCCACTCATCCCTTATAAAGATTTCTAACAGACTTGCTTTGAGTGGCGGTCCTTGAATGGTACAGGCCAGCTCTGTAAGAAATTAGAGAACTGGAAAGAAAACTGAGTCACCGAACAAGGTCAAGGTTGTATCTGGCAGCTTTGATTTAGTCTCCTTTTAGTTTGGGGGCCCTCATCTTTGTGACCCAAGAAGGAGGTGGTACTGCCTGGTACATATGCTGGGATCTGGGTCCAGAACTTAGACAACAAGCCATTCTTACCTCGGACAAACTGGCAGAACAGGGGAAGAGAGAGAGAGAAAGAGAAGACTCTCCCAGATTTCCAGTGCCGAGTAGAAGGGGTCTCGGTGAGGATCCTACGTGTTAGCTTGTAAGCATTTGCTCTAAGCCTGGCTCAGGGTCTACAAAGAGACGACAGCGGGAAGCTCCGAGCATGAGCGCTCAACTTCCTTCCTGGATGAAAAAGAAAGCCTGGACTTTTTGTTGTTGTTGTTGCTAGAAAGCTAAGAAGAAGAGGAAGGGAAAATGGGGAGAATAGAGTATGAAATGTAAACCCATCCTGGATTCAGGTTTCCTTACACATGAAGGAAAAAAAAAATTAACTGCTTACAGCAATGCCAAGAATTTCACAGATCCGGAATGGGATTGAGGGAGTGAAGATTTTTCTAAACTGGTTTAAGGAGACTGAACGCTTTAAATGCGTTATTAACTTACTTGCACATACTTGCGACACCCACGAAGTAGCCAAACATTAGTATTTCTATTTTCCTAAGAAGGGAAAGAAAATAGAGATGCAATACCCTGCTGGAGGCACAGGTCAGGACAGAAGGCTGGGGCAGAATTTATTGTTTTTAACTCTCAAGTTTCATTTATCAAATTACCACACTCCATAAAAAATTTTTTTTGTCTTTTCATCAAGACCTAATTTTTATATTTATAAGTTAAAGATGTCCCATTAAAAATTCTATGTCCACTCTGTTATTCCCTTTGCGTTTGCTATTTTCAGGCAGGTTTTTCATTATTTTAGATTCTATTTAAGTCCCAAGACGGAGAAGAGACAGAGAGAAACAAGAGACTGTGGCTGACTTAGAATGAGAAAGAAGACAAAAAGGAAACCAGAGAGAGAAGACGGAGCTGTTACTGTGTAATCTCAGATTTTTTTTTTTAACTCAAATATCACATCATTAAATTGGACAGAAATAAATTCTTAGAAGCTAATTCAGAAACCCACACTTCTCCTTCTTGGCTGTTCCGGAGCAGGTCTGCTACCAAAAAATGCAACCAAACCAAAAAATCCAAATAAAAAGGAACAGAAATAAATCCCCTTATCTCTTTTTACGTGATCTAATCAGCTCTCTCGAAGCCTCAGAAATAAGAATTCAGTCTCAATAACATATTTGCATAATAGCACAGCTTATTATAATGTCTCCCCTTGCATTTAGAAGGTCAAGATGCCACCCTCCCCCTCTGTTTAGCATGGGGGCAGGGAGCGGGGGGAAACAAGACTAGCAAAATAGAAGGGCAGATTGGGGGGCACCCCAGCCTCACCAGCAATGTGATTAGACCCTCCTGTGAGTCCTACTCACATTTCTCAACTAACTGGGTTGGATTTTGTTAACAGCAGTTCTCCAGGCCCTTAGGGGTGTTGCGGTGATCAATGAATCTGTTATCTTTGGCTTGGCGTGATCCCTCTGGGATGCAAAAGCTTCAGAGGCTCAAAGCAGAAAGGGCTCAAGAGAAGAAAAAGATGGCCATCAGAAGCCAAAGGCAGTTCTTTCTGTTACCAGTCTTTATTCCCCGGAGTGGTCCGTCCCTGTTCTCTGACTGGGTGGGTGGTAGCACATGGCACCTGACAAATCACCCTAGCGGGGTGTCACCGAGCCCGCCCCCGCAGCCAGCAGTGAAGCCATCGGCCGCGGCTCTGTTAGGTTAGACCTGGCTACGCCTGCCTCCAGAGAGGGGAGAGCAAAAATCAAAAAGACAGAGCTGTGTATTAATGTTTAAGACTCTCCTCTGATCACCGCATGGCAAGGTTAGGTCTTAACTCCTGAGTTAATCTCGCGCGGCTTTTGTTAAAATAGAGTCTCAGCGTGGATATATGATTATCCAAACCTGGACCTGATTCCTTGCGGTTTCCTCCCTGGAGTTAAACCATCGTGCCCTCACTGGCCACTTGCAAGAGGCCCGGGTCCTCCTCCTTTCCTGCAGCATAAAGTCCTCTCCTCAAACTCCCGGACGGTGCTCAATGCTCTGGAATCCAGGCGGGAAGGACAGAAAGGATGGGCGAGAAGTGAGACTCCGCCCCACAGCAAGGGAACGCCTCGCCTCACCACGAATCTTTGCACGCCCTGGCGTTAGACCTCTGAGGATCTCAAAACATAGCAGACATGAAGCTGATGAAAATAGTAGTGAAAGTTCCTTAACCTTCAAGTCTCCTAAGATCCCTGACTACCTGCTCCCCTCCTGTTACACACCTGCCATGTTTCAGTACAACCTCATCAGAGATATTAGAGCTTGAGCTGAGAAATTAAAGAATCTCTCAACTTCTCCCCGGCTTGACCCACTAAAGAAATATTCTGTCCAAAAACAATACATCCAGAGCAGGCTTTAGCAATCAGGATGTAATGAGAAACAGAACTCTCTTTAAAAAACCAAAATTATTCCATTTTGTTCCATCATGCCAGGAGGGCCCTAACTTCCCTGCAGCGGGTTTTCAGTGAGCATGGGGACGCTTCAGACACACTTCGGCCACAGTCCTGCACCTTACACCGCTTCAGGTCATGTTGTGAGTGTCACTGCGCGAGTCCCCAGTGGTGTTTCATGAGAATGAAGCATCCTGCAATGGCAGAGCGCCCAGCAGAGGAAGGCGGGGCAGGTAAGCTTGGATTGGGTGGATCTAACCATCTCAGGAGCAGAGTCATTGCTAACACGCAGCAAAAACGAGGGCTGTGCTGGGAGGACAGAAGGCAGAGGACATTCAGGTGCATCGCAAAGTGGATGTGAGGGAGGCCGTGAGCCAGGATGTGTGCTGGCTGAGTCAGGGAACACAGGGTCTGCTCTTTGTGGTCCCAGAGTCAAGGGGAGGCAAAATCCTGAGCACCTGGAGTTCAGCTGCAGAGACGTGGCATCAGTGCTCTCAGTCCCTCATGGGGAGATGTGAAACTCACAACAGAAATAGATTCCCCTGCTAGAAAGGACACAGCCCCACCTGGGGCAGTTGTGTCCGGGGGGTGCTCAAGGGTACCGCTCCTTCACAGTGGCGGTAATTGTACCCTGACCCCAGCTCACAGGGCACCTTGGCCTGGAGCTCTCCCCCCTTGTCTGAAGGGCTGCTGGCACTCTGTCCCGCGGGGACTGAGACAGGGAGAGGGACACACATACACAGAAAGAAAGATGGATGCCCCCCACCCGCCCCAGAAGTCCGAACGGAGGCTTAAGGGAAGAGAGGACTGTCTAAACACAAACCTAGTTAGAACGTCTCTCTGCCTTGCTTTCTTCTCCTTCCTTCTTTTCCCCTCCCCTCCCCCCCCCTTCTTTTCCCCTCCCCTCCCCACCACCTTCCTCTGTTTGGTTTTGAGGGGACTCTGAAGACTCATATTAGCAAGGGAAACTGGGCCTGGAGCTAAAGATTCTTCAGGGGGGCCTACGGTACTCAGTGTGAGATCCAACCCTGGTACTTGGTCCTACTTCGCCTGCAATTTCTCAAGCTGCTGCCACACTTTGTAATCCAAAGAGAAGCACAGGTTTTGGGGTTTTAAGGGGGCCTCTTTTCAAGGGAAAAAGGCAGAACCTCCTGCCTAGGACTGGATCTCGCAGTCGGCTATTAGAGGGGCGTTCGGGGTTCCTATTTATTCAGAGGCGGAAGGAAACCATTATAAGATTATGCTAATGAGTTCCGTGACTTAACAGAAAATTGCCTTTGCTTTTCTGGCCTTAATAGAAGGGTAATGCAGGCTAAGGGATAAGAAACCTGATTTGTTGGTCAGGGGAAGTTGAATAAGATGAGTTCATAGGTTCACGAGCGCTAGAGGAGCCCAGGTGGCGGAGGGCTGCACCCACACTCGTGCCGCTTTGCTCAGGACCCCGGCGCGCGCGCACGCGCGTGTGAGTTTAAGGAGTTCAGGTGTCCGGGAAGCTTTCCCGGCGTGGTAAATTTTGTGTTTGTAGTGTGTTTGTAATGTTTGCAGGCAAATTCCATTTCTGGTAATTGCTCTGCCAGCCTGAACTCCTCCTGGTGCAACGGCGTGAGGTGTCACTTCACACTCCCTCGCTCAGAACACAAGGCGGTAGACTCTGGCCGGCGCAGAACGGCCCCCCTGTCGTCGGCCTGTCCCCTGGGAAAGCTGCATTTCCGAGGTGAAAGCAAGCAGTTCTGCGCACACAAAGCAGCCTGGAGCAGCACTTTGGCGTGAAATGACGCTGAGCAGAGGGACCCTTTGAGACAGTACAAAGCCCAGAAGCTGAGTCTTGTGCAACCATTACGCCTGTTAGGCTCAGGTGTCACAGACCGCATTCCCGGGTACCCCAAGTGTGCTGAGTCGGGGGGCAAAGTGAAAAGGGAAGAGGCTTTGAGAGCAGGAGGCCTCTGTCTCTGCATGCCTGGTCTCCTGGCCCAGGACAACTTTGGTTTGGGGGCTGACGGTGGGTCCTGAATTCAGCCCCATCAATGTCTAGAAGGCAGGGCCAACTCAAAGGATTCTGCAGCCATAGGGTTGAACTTGACTTTTCAGAGCTGACGCAGCTATGCCTTATTTCTATGTCAACAACAACAAAACAAAAAAACCAACTTTGTAAGAGAAAAGAGGCTCCTTCTTAGAAAAATAACGGCCACGGACTGCCTCTACCCAAGAGGTGGAGTCTGGGCTGGAGGAGGGTACAGACTGCTCATCCCCTGCCAGGTCAGGCCGGGGACCTCTGATCCTCCCCAGGGAGGGCTCCGTGAGGCGGGCTCCATCTGCTCCTGGCTGGGAAAGGGGGGCCCTGCCTGGTCCCTGCTCCAGGAGAACCTTCCACCTCAGTGACGGTGCTGGGGAAGGAGAGGGACCTAGGGGATGGTGTGTGTCTACTGAGCGGACAATCTATGTAAAAAAAAGGAGCGCTGATCAGCCAAGGAAGGGCTCTCTTTTTCTCCCTGCATCTGAGTTTTGGGGGTTAGGAACAATGTCCTGAGGCTGTCTCCTGCTCAGCGCCTACTCGGGGCAGGGATAAGGCCCAGGTCTGTCACACTGTGCGCTGAAGCCCATCCAAGCCAGCTTTGCTAGAAGAGCAGCCGGTGTCTATGCTGAGGTATGTTTACTAATCACCTTGCAGTCCCCTGACCTGCTGAGCCTCAACCACAAACCAGCTGCAGAAGCTGCCAGACCGAGGTCCCTCCCTGCAGACCGCCTCTCTCACTGCAGCTTCTCTTGTTTCGATCTGCTGGCCTCTCCCATCTCTATGGAAGTCCCTACCAGGTGGTGCGTAGTCCACCTTGGATATGTGTGCTGCCCTCTTGGGGGGTCGCCAGGCCACGGGCACTCGGCCGCACTGGCCTTGCCGCTTGGCAGAGAGGCCCTCTGCCTCCTGGACCAGAGTCTGGGCTGACACTCAGCCGGCGTGTACTGGGGTGGCCTTGATGCTGTTCCACACACTGGACCACTTCTCTGCTGGTTGGAATACAGACTCTGCCTGGAGCCCCCTAAGTGCCTAGGCTGCTCCACGGCCTCACCCTACCCTAGGCTGCTCCACGGCCAGCGTCTCCAAGGCTCAGGCCCGCCGTGGCATGGCACCCCAGCACTGAGGCTGGACCCCACTCTAATCAGCTGGTGGCCTGGTTACACAGGTTGTTAAATCCTTTGACAGTATCACCCTTACCAGAGCCTCAGGCACCTCTGTGGACGCCAGGGGCCCTCCTTAGCCTGAGTGGCTGACAGGATGGCCCCGCCCAGCACCACCAGCTCGCTGCTTCTTTGGTCCCCTCCTCTATGGCGTGGGCTGCCGGACTATGGCTTTGCTCATCCAGACCAGCCCTCGCTGCTGCCGCCACAGCGCCCGAGGCCTTCTCCTTCCTCCTCCCTCCCCGCCTCCTATCCCTGGCATCCTGAACTCAGCCTGTGCTTCTCTGGGGGAAGCAAGCCCCAGGGTCACACATGAGATGCTGCTGCAGTCACCCTGGTGGCAGTGGCACTGGCTGAGGAACACGAGCTGGTGGGGGACAAGGTTCCTCTCCTAGCGTCTTCACGACTCCTCAGTTAAGAGTCACAAAGTCTTCCAGGCTTCTCAGGGCAATGGGCGTGGACGCAGGCCGGCTCGGCCCTGCCAGGGCTGTAGAAAAGTGGGCAGGGGCAAGGGGAAGCAAAGCCATCCTTGTGTCCCTTCTCCCCTGGGACTAACCCTCCGTGTTCTTGTGTGTTCTTTCCCCAGCAGAGAGGCAGAACTATGGCAGTGCCCATCCTGCACAGGGAAACAAAGCGATTCGGTGGGCTGGACTGGTGTTCCTCTCGTCCTTTCCTTCCTCTTCTCTGATAGCGCACCGTGTCCTTCCATCCGTCTCCTTCCTCCCTCTTCCTCCCCCCCGGGCCGCACCGGCTTCCCAATTTGGGTCTTGGTTTTCCCCGCATGAGAGAAGAGCATGCATCGGAGGGGGGAGCAGCCTCTAGCATTTGTCGTCCTCTTCTGTGTCACTCAGGAGGTCGCTGACAGCGCCACACATCATGCCTGGTCCAGGCCCCCCGCGCCTCCGCCGCCGATAGTGCCCGTTGGGCATCTGCCAGCTGTGCCGCAGGGGCGGGGCCGAGCCGATGGTGTTGGAGCGGCCCAGGCTGGTAGCCACGGCGGCTTCGAAGGTGAGCGTCTCCTCCTCGCCGCAGTCCGAGGCGTGCGAGTCTTCGTGCAGGGCCAGGTAGGGCTCGGAGATGTAGCGCTGTGGGGAGGGGCGCAGGCCCTGCGGCGCTGTGCCGCGGATTGGAAGACTCAGGCAGGCCGGCGTCGCTGCTCTCCAGAGTTTGGGAGGCCAGTGGGGAGCCACCCTCGCTTCCATCAGCAGGTGGGGAGATGCTTCCACTGTGTCTCATCAGGGAGCTGTAGGAAAGGAGGGGCCGAGGCTTGGGAGGGACAGGGGGGAGCTGCCGACGACTTCGTCTTGGGGTACTGGTGTCAGAGACGGAAGGGATGGAGCTTTCGCTCAGGGACCCCGTGCCCTGTGCGGCGGGAGAAACACGTCATGTTAGACTGGGTTTGGCTTTGTCCCTACTTGGGACCGTGTGAAGGTTCCTAACCCTTCCTACAGAGAGCCACGAGAGTCCCCTCGCTCACATCCGCTCAGGGACGCAGAGATTAAAGGAGACTGAGGAGCCAGTGCCATGGAGACCAGGGCACGTCAACTTTCAATACGCTTACATGTTCCTGGGGGGTCTTGTTAAACCGCGGATGCGGGTCAGACAGTCTGACCTGGGTGGGGCCTGAGATTCTGCATTTCTAATGAGCTCCCAGGGACTGCTGGACCACGGGCCAGACGCGCTGAGTTGAGCAGCAAGGACGTGGACGTCCTCTCTAGCACAGGGCACCCCGAAAGAAAGCCTTCAGCCTTGGGGCAAGACAGCTACGTGAAAGGTGATCGAAGGCTCTAGAGTTGCTCTGTCTGGGGAACTTTCTTGGGAATTGGACCTAAGGGAGCAGCAAAGGGCTTCCCTCTTCTCCTTTCGCATCTGTGTTGCCAGTCGCTTGCTGAGGCTAATGCAGCTTCGACGACACACACTCATCTGCCAGCTCAGGCCTTACATGACCTGCTCAGCTATTCCCAAGGGCCCCTGACTCGGGTGTGGGTACATGGACCTCCAGGACGGTGTTTTCTCAAGGTGCGCGTGTGACCTAGGAACCACCTGCTCGAGATCGCCTAGGAGATGCTGGGGTCTTTCCAAGTGCAGACTTGTGGGTTCCACTCTCCAGTGGGTCTCACTGCTGAAGCAGAAGCCTTGAGGTCCCAGGAATGTGCAGTGACAACAGGCCCTCGGTGACTCTGTGCTGCACTAAAACTCGACACCACTGCTCTGGAAGTGAACGTCTCAACTGCCTCTGAGTGTCGGCTACTCGTCCCCACTGCTCACCACAGGTGAGTGGGGCCTCCCAGCTGGGCTCTGAGACGTCGGGCAGGGATGGCAGTGGGGACAAAAGAACAGAGCCAGAGAATGTTTGCACTCCGCTCTGGGAGTTATTCTTAGACACAGGCTCCTGCTTCAGCCACAGGCCAGAAGGAGAGATGGCTTTCATTTGTCTAGTTTCCAGCCATCCCAAAAGTTAAATAGATCTGACTTAGGAATCCTATGTTGAGGGATGAAAAACTGTTCCAACCAATACTAAGGTCAAAGAGACTTTCCTGGCTAAAAAAAAAAAAAAAAAGAAAAGAAAAAGACAAAGCTTTCCTCTTAAATCTGCCTGAGGTATTTGTGAGCTTACTTGTTGTGACTTTGTGCCTCTGGATCTGAGGAACAGAGACGAAATGCTCCCCTAGACACCACTGTCTTTCTTGGGGGGCTCTGCTTTTCTGTGAATTCGTATTTCTGAGCACACAGGCATTAAGTAGCTAACCTCTCTGCACAGTGGACGTAGTCTCCTGGACACTGAGGTCTGTGTGGGTGCAGGATGCCCGGGTTTTGCACCTAATGTTAAAAGCCTGTGCCTTCCCGTCTTTCTGCAGAGACGCCGCTTATTCCCCGTGCTCACCTGTCGGTTGGGGGTCTGTGACCTGCCCTCACTGGGAGACCGGGACTGACGGCGCTCTGGGGACTCCCAGTCGGCCTGGGTCCCTCGCTCCTCGGAGTTGCAGCGGGACACGTCAGGGGACAGAAGGTGCTTCCGCTCTTTCGATCGTCCCCGCTCTCTGCCCCCTGAGCGGTGGGTGTCGGACTTGTGGCCTGTGAGAGATGACAAAAGCAGCTGGTCATAGCTCTGCCCACCCTGGCCGCTGAACCGAAAGACAAGTCTTACGGCCTGGGACTAGGCCCCTCCAGGACCCTGGCCTCTGCGGACATGCCAACAAGTGATTGGAAAGCAGGGCAGGAGAGGAAGGTTGGAATATTACCCTTTTGTGACGAGGGAAGTGTGCAGGTTGCCACTGGAGAGACTCATGCACCCAGTGATGCAACTGTTCACTTGTGTTTCCATTTATGCTAGACACCATGAAGCAGACTCTTTGCCAGCAACGTGGCCCAGGAATTCTCTGGGTCCTAAACATGAGTGTGTAATTTTGGGGTGGAAGATGGCACTAGTAGAAAGGAATTAAGAAGTTGCTACGAACAAAGGAATGACACAGTTACCATAATGCCCTGGGACTGAAGTCAAAGGATTTCACTTCTAGTCCCATTTCTGTCACTTATGGGCGCTGTGACATGGGGCATGTCACTGCTTTTCTATCTTTGTTTCCTCATGTAGTAAAGAGTTTGAGCCAGACTCATGATTTTCTATATGACCCTTTTCCTTAAAAAAAAAAAAACAACAACTCAAAGACAAAGCGATCCCAGGCAGCACTGTCTGGGTTGAAGTAGCGTTGGTGGCAAAGCCCAGCCCCCGCCAGGGGCGCTGGGAGCATCACCGTGGCCCGTGGTTTTGCAGACTGCCGCTGGAAACTGCCCGTTTTAATGATTTCTGTGGCCCTCCCCTGGAGGAAAGGCATCTCTGGAGCCTCTGTGATGAGGATGGGGGGTTTGTTGCTTTGTTTCAGGATGGGAGTCAGAGAGAGTACCCCCTTTGTGAAGGAGCAGCCTTCACTCTCCGCGACCCGGTCTTGATCTGGATTCCACCCCAGTGATTTTCGGTTCTTGCCAGAATCAGCCCGCCAGGGAAGCAGCCCCCAGGAGGGGCGAGGGGGGAGGCCCTCACCAGAGTCGGAGCCCAGGCGGTGGGCTGACAGCCTCAGCGAGGAGTGGTAGCTCCGGCGGCGCGACTTGTACGTGTTTTCGCTGCTTCGCTCCATGGAGAACTCCTCTAGCCACGAGGAGTTTGAACGCTTGTCCCGGATAGTGGAAAATGAGCGTCTCATGGAGCTAGGGTCCGTCACCACCTGAAACAGGAGCCCCCCAGAGGAACACAAGGTCCAGATTAATTACCGAAAGGATCTAAAAGTCGGGGAGGAGTGGGACTGGGATTGCTGAAGGATGCAAACTGTAACCTCCCTCCAGTCCCTCTCGCTCAGACCTCAGCTGGGGAGGCGCTTCCAGAAAATGTCTGTTAACAGAGTCACTGGTCTGGTGCAGGGCATCTCTTCAGGCTCAGGAAAGCAAGCAGCTGAGTGTTCTATGCAAGCCCCCCATCGAGCCATCTACCACAGAGACTTGGCCAGAACCTGCCGTGAACCTGGAGCCACTTGGAACTAAGTGAGGGCAGCTGTCAAAATGTCTACACCAAGAAACGAGCACGGCTTTGCCTTCTGCAGTCTGCCCTCCCCGGGGAGGGCCCCGCCCTGGCGCGCTAGAGCTGCGGCGAGCGTGTAACTGACTGAACAGCTGCTGAGGACGCACTGCTGTCCCTCCATCACCCACCCCACCCCCGCTCCGCCTTCAACTCTGGCACTTTGAGTTGCCACAGATGTTCAAACAGATCCACAAAAACTTCTTGTCTCTGTCAAAACTCGACGTAAGACAGACAGACAGAAAAAAAAAGGAAGCCAGGAAAACAGACAAAGAAATGAGGCGTGGCCTGCACCGGTTAGGACAGACAGTTCTGACACAGAGCTGTGTGTGTAAGTAACTGCCTACGTGCTAGAGGAGCCAGGAGGGGAGAAAAGGAGGGGGAGATACACAGGGGAAAGTCCTGGGAAACACTTCTTGCGATGGTTGGCTGAATCTTGATGTTAAGCCCATCTGCAGGGAGGGACGCCATTTTGCCTCATTAATGGGGAGGAGCAGGCTCTGGAGAGAAGGCCCACGAGCCAGGTTTTGCTTATAGCAAAGGGGGTTGGGGACAAGTCAAGGGATCACCTGAAAATGTCAGCTGTTTCTTCATAACCCACCAGTTCCATGCAGCCCAGGATGCCACTGCACATGGCAGGTGGTGGTTGCTCTTTACCTGGGGATCCATAGTCAGGCGTGGCATAGAGGACGCCCTCCCCGATCCCGCATGCTCCTGGGTGTCCGAAGGAAGGTAGATGCCATGGTTAGAGGGCTGCGCGCTTTCTAATTCACTAACCTCTGGCTCCTAGAAATAAACACACAGCCAAGCTTGTGGGACTTGGTTCCATCTCATTGCTTCTCACTTCCAGTGGGTGATTCTGCCTCCTCCATACGAAGAGTGGCTTTTAGAAGAGAGACTTGCGCCTTTAAGGTCTCGGTTGTATGTATATGTCTGTCTCTGTCGGTGTGCATATGCCTGCTATACCAGATGTCCCAAACAGAAAGCCCTAACCAGGTCTGAGAGGACCTTATTTATCGCTAAGCAATGCTTTAGATTTTACAGCTTTGTGAAACTTACTTTGAGAGTTGGTAGTGCTGGGTTTAGTCTTTTAATCTGTAGAAGCCATCTGCCAATTACATAGAAACCATTTTTTAAGGGAAGTCACCAATTTCGGATGTCCAATATATGTTCTCAAACCTTAAGACGTGATTCTTAAGAGGTTTCTGATGATTAAAAGCATCCAAAAAAAGGGAGTGGGTGGCCATCTTCCAGGAATGCTCTGGACTAGTGCAGTCCAGTAGAAACAGAATGCAAACCGCTTAGGTAATTTTAAATCATCTAGTGGTTATAGTTTAAAAAGTAAAAAGAAACATGAAATTTAATAATAGATTTTATTTAACCCAATCTATCCAAATATTCTCATGGTGAGATGTAATCAATATTAAAAAAATTAATGAGCTGCATTTTTTGGTACCCAGCCTTTGCCACTGGAATGTATTGTACACTTAGGGAGCAGCTCAATTTGGACTAGCCACTTTTCAAGACTTCAGTCACCACATCTGGGCAATGGCTATTGTACTGGTGGTCTGTGCAAGTTGAGAGCTTTAAGTAGGCTGGATTGGAAATCTCTAAGGTCCTACCCAAATTATTTAATTTTCCTGGCTAAATAATGTTAGTTTGGCAAATGTACATGCTCTATTTAGATAGCTAGTGTCACTCCATAGAATAGAGCTGATTTAAAAACTGTGTACATGGCCACCCAACAAAGAGACCTAGGAATATCTTGGCCATCTGGAGATTATACCAGAGAAAAGCTATTTTATGTTTAGGAAATGATAGCCTAGCAACATGGGCATAAGCGTAGGGGACTGTTAAAGGAAAGGGTGCCTGAGACATCCCCTCGGCACCCATCCATGACCATTTGGCTGAGTGGTTCCTGGCGTGAACGGGAGGAGTCCCTTCACAGGACATGTGATGTGTGCACTTGAGGAAGGTACAGTGTTTGCAGTGTATGCTTTATAAAGCACACAGGTGCGACTCGACACAGGTGCGACACTGCAGTTTACGCGGTAACAACGCTGCAGTCTGTGGTGTCAGAGGTGGCACGAGACACCCACGCACACACGCACCACGGCTGTGGCCCAGCACGTGGAGCGGGGGCCAGGGGGTGGGCAGGAGTACACAGCGGTGAGTGTGCAGCACGGGCTGACACCGGGATTGAACTACAGACACCAGTACTGACAACGAGATGAACACACAGCCGAGAAGTCCTGGCACTACGGCTCAGCCCTGGGGAGCCCGCAGAAGGGATGAGGCAGTAAAGCCTCCCTGTGAGAGAAAGGACACGTTATTGAGGCTTATCCCACCAGACACATCGCCAGGCAAGCCAACAAATACTGAGGGGCCCTGTTAAGAATTAAACTGTCTGTACCAATTAGTCCCTGGGCCTTGGAGCTAAGTTCCGCAGAGAGGAAGGCAGGGACTTACTTACTCCAAGGACTCTTATCCACCTTACCAAGAACGCACTCAAGTAACTACTCACATCCGAGGTGGGGGGGGGGGGTCTGGTCTGTCTCCCCAGCATGACCACGCACAAGTCCCTGTCTTGTCAGCTACAGGACATGGAATCACTCATTTGCTGGGGCGACTGAAATGCTTTTTTCCCCTCTGAAGGGTACCCATTCCATCAGACAAGCCCCCCACAAGCAGGCCACGCCCACACGCCCATTCAGGAAGGCTCTGGGGTACACAGTAGCAGTGGGGAGGGGTCAGGAAAAAAGAAGGGGAGAGAAGAACACAGATGAATTAGAATCAAAATGACATGGAACTCACTCAGTACAAGCAGGCTGCACACTCTATTGCAAAGATCGGGTTTTACCCTTTCTCTCTCCCGGCCGGTGAACACCTGGGCTTTGACGCTAAGCTCAGGAGGGAACTTTATTCCTTAGCTCCTGAACTAAGAATAATAAAGTCCATCATCTCTGGGAATCACATTTTGGCTTTGGATTAGCAAAATCTAAAGTTCCATCTGCCCTCTTGTCTCTAAGTTTAAACTCCATTTAAGAGAGTTCTCAGGAATTTTACCATTTCTGCTCATGAAAATCTTTAGACTCCAGAGAGTGATTTCAGGGAACTCTCAGAATGTATTTGACCTTTTAGAATTAGGACCAAAAGGGCCAGTCTGCCTGAACCCACACTGAGTAGAGGACCGAGATTCTTACATGCTACCCCTGAGTTCTCCAGGAGGCGGGCGGAGCTAAGGGGCTGGCGGGTGGCATTTTTGTTCTCTGTGAAGCTGCCCAGTTGGTGCCACTCATTCTTGTGATTCATCCTAAGGCTCCTTATCAAAGGCAAGATTTTATTTGTGGCTTCTGCTCCTCCATGTAATGCACAGGGGTGTAAATCAAGAGGGCTTGACCTGAAGCATCATGAGTTCCTGCAGCAGGTAAGGGTGGTCTGGGGCAGCAGGATCTGAAGAGGGAGCATTTGTCAGAGTACATGAGACTCCGCTATGAAAGGGCAGGTGGCAGCTAACGCCCAGGGTAATTGGTTGAACTATCAGAAAGGCTTTTTCTGGTGGATCATGGCTATGAAATAAAATTTGAAAATGAGAGTGGGAGGGATCAGGAAACCAAGGAAGTATTTTTGAGGTCATGTAACTCATTCATTCACCAGAGACTGCTGTTCCTGGAACTGTCCATCATCGGCTGGGTCCATACAAGCCAACTGGAATATTTCCTGCGGGGAGAGTGGACTCATCGAAGGGTATCCACTCCGGCCACTCCTGCAAAGCAATGCCAGGTTCAGAGGTGATGTGTGCATGAGAGCAAGCGAGAGAGAAGCAGTCATGACGTAGGTGCCGCTACTAATTCCCACCCAGACAAGACTTCCTTCCCAGCAAAGGCAACATCCTTTAGCCTTGGCTGGCTTGTAAGCCTGGTAACTTACAGGTGGCTAGCCCTAGAATAGAAAATTAAAAAAAAAAAAACAGCACTGGAAAAGAGAAACCACTGTTTTCAGCCTGCACTTGGAACCACTCATCATTCTGCTGGCGACCAGCATATCTGTGACAAATGACATCATTTGTCACACTCAGCCATATGGAAGACCAGTGCTAGATTGTAAACCAGTTTCTGCTCAGTTTCTCCATTTGGCGGAAAAATGCCAGGGTTTAAACAGTGAACAGTTTGTTTAAATATTAAGCAGTCATGGTCTTTTAAAAATTTTCCTCCACTCTCAGTAAGAATATGGTTTTATTGTGCCAACATCCCTGGCCAAACTAAACAATTCAATGCCATGAACACTTACTGAAGGGACTACTCTGTACCGGCGCTGTGTCT
This sequence comes from Camelus ferus, assembly GCF_009834535.1. Taxonomy (NCBI): domain Eukaryota; kingdom Metazoa; phylum Chordata; class Mammalia; order Artiodactyla; family Camelidae; genus Camelus; species Camelus ferus. The sequence goes on from NC_045716.1 coordinate 2,996,902, forward strand.
GTTGGCTTATGAACCGGGTGGAATGATTTCAGAGGTGATGCTGAGGTGACAGCCTCTGGGGTTGATGGCTAGGCAGGGGGATGCTTACATGGTGATGCGGTAAAAGGACAGGGACCAAGTTAGCCAAGCCTTTAGAGGACTTTTTGTTTGACTGCAAATATCAATATATTGCATGTAAATACATACGTATACTGAACATATTTTTTAAAATTTACATATATGTACTCTTCATTGTTTCTAAGAACAGTTTAGAGCTTTAGCTTTTTAAACTTACCTAGTTATCAAAGGAATAAAGCCAACCACAAAATAAGAATCAACAGAACGCAGCACTCCAGTCATAAAGGACAGTCAGATGTGCTTGCACATATTCAAGAAATCAGTCATCTACGTTATAAATAATTAGTTCATTTGTGTCCTTTTTGTTTTTTAAGATTCCACATATAAGTGATATCATACGGCATTTTAGAGGCCTTTGAATGAAAAGGATGGAGAGCTGTCATCACAGTATACCTGTTATTAAATCACTATTTGGTTCCTGCAGACACCCTTAGCCAATGGGATCCACTGGGCTGGTTAGGGGAAAAAAAGAAAAAAAAAGCAGCCAGTCCTTCCCGAGTATTTGTCAGCTGCTGCCATTCACTGCTACAAGGACAGGCACCCTTTGACCAAGGCACAAATGCAGACCCAGCTTCCTGATCCTGGGAGTGGGCACAGGGATCAGTGCCTGGGCAGCAGCTCTCAGTGGGTGTGGAGCTGAGAGAGCGAGATGGGACACCGTCTCTGCCAGTGTCCCAGAGAGCGCCACTGCACAGTCCAATGCTAGTGACTGTGAATCCAGTGGAGAATCTGAGGCATGAGCAAGGATTTCCAGTTACTTAAAAATAATCCATAGCTCCAAGCTTACTTAGACTGGGATCACAGGGAAAAAGCTGAAGTTTTTCCCTTAACCTGTCCCCTTGCTGCCAGTGAGGGCTTTAGCTGGGTTTTTACAACTGCTAGAGAGCAACATGATATTTAAATGTCGGCTTAAATGTCAGTATCACAACCACCTTCCTCAGTGTGTCTTCGCCTGAGAACCACTGGGAAGATGAGTACTGCTCTCCAAGAAATGGGTCCCTTTTTGTCCTACAGAAAATGAGTAATTGCAGGGTCCCCAGTCGGTAGCAAGGGCTCTATAAATCACTGAGTGACCTCAGAGAGTTGAATAACTGGAACCCTGAGTGAACTCTTACTCTGAAAACCTTGTCTGGCTTCTCACTGTTGTTCGGATGGAGTCCAGAGACCTGACCCTGGCCCTTCTCATGATGTGGGTACCACCTTGCCAGCCTCTCCTGTATCCTGTATCCCTTTCCCTGACTCCTTGAATGCCAATGTGCTGGACTCTCTTACGGGCTTCTTTCTGCCTCAGGGCTTGAATAAAGGCTATTCCCAGAGTACAGAATGTGTCTAACTTCCCTGGCCCATGCAAGCTCTTTCTTTTTTGAATTCTTCCTTTAAAATTCTTATCAAGTGACTTCCTTAAGGAAATCCTGACATCTCCCCCCACCAGAACTGAGCAGAGTTCCTGCTCACATGCACTCAGGTCAGACTAGCACTTAGAAGAACTGTAACTAACTCATCAAAAATGACAAGTTTTCTTCTGATAATTCTGTTTCATGTCTACCAGATGTAAACGCGATGAGAGAGGAGCCCTGTCCACAGGACCCCCGGTGAACTCTCTACCTGAGTGATACAGGGCACTAGAAACACGGGCGGTCATCTTTTATTCCTCCCTCTCCTCCACGCCATGTAGCAAATCAATCACCAACTCCTGTCCATTCTATGCACTAATTACCTCTCAAGTCTGACGGTCTCTCCTTGTTTCTATCCTGTTAGTCCAAGCCACAGTTATTAGTAATTTACACAATTGCAGTCACTTACGAAATGGTGTTCTGTCTCTCAAATTGCCTCCCTCCCATCCACTGAGTCCATTCTGGATAAAAGAGGGGTCTTTAGAAAGCCCAGATCTGATCATGTCACTGATGATCGTGTCAGCCGTTATCCTTGGATGAAACTAAACTTCTGTGTCCCTACACCCTGGCCCCTAGGTAGCTCTCCAGACCCATCACCTGCCATCTCCCCCGATCTCTCTCTGCACCAACCATTCTGACAGTTTTTAGGTTCCTTAAACACTTTCTCTCACCTCTCTTGAAGTATTTGCTTTTGAGTCTCGCTCCAGTGTTACTTCCTCAGGGAAGCGTCCTCAAACTGCTGCCTCCTTTACACGGCATCACAATACCTACCCTTCCACATTTTAACTGTTCTCACTCTTGCGTCCATGGGGACTGCGATCATGTTGGCCACTGACTCCCCAGTGCCTGAACCAGCTTTTGGGTCACATTGGCTCTCAGTAACTGTTGGTCAAATCAATGAGTAAATGAATCAATAAATATGTGGGAGAGACGCTGGGATGGTCCAGTGGTGGGTGTTAATTTGCACAGCAAATTGCTGTGGATAAAACAGATCTCGATGGGGGAGGGTGTCCTCTATTGTCCTCTATTTCTAAGCCAAAGACCCCTGAAAAGCACTGTGAACTCTTCCAAGGAGGCAGTGGTCCTGCTCTAGTCTTCCCTCTTGACCTCCTTCCTGCACAGATCAAAGAGAATCATCTATTTGCTTCCCACAGACAAAGCATCCACAGCGTGCTACCTTGTCACACCACAGGTTTGTAAAAATGACCAACAGCCTTGGTCAGGACTCTGGTCCTTTCCTTCTGTGTTGGATTGTGGCCTCTGAAAGCAATGCTTTTCTAAAACAGGTCTCCAACACCACAGGCAGAAATTCATGGTGCGAGAGATTCCAAACGGTATTCTGACCAAAGCCTCATTCCCGAGCCCGGGATTCCACTCCTCTGATAATTACCGAAGTTGTGATACTGAGTGGTGACTGCTTCCATGAGAGCTAGGACTGGCAAGCAGTCACCAACCACAAAAAGTCATGTACGCTGGGCGGAGGGACTCACGCCCTTTGGGTACTCCCTACATGCCGCTGCTAATAGAAGGACAGTGCTACAGTGAGGTGTGTATATTATAACGGAGACTGCATGATGGCTAATGGCCTTGGCAAATTCCTTAATTAAGGTGTTTTTTTTTCACTTTCAATATAGAAAATTAAAAAAAAATTGTTTTGCCTGATTTAAGGTTCCTTTTGTTCACCACAGATAATACCATGTAACAGGGAGATTCTGGGCTTGGAAATAATTCCAGTTCAGCTGCCTATGAGCCACGTGGCTTTGGGCAACTTAGTTTAACCTCTCTGAGTCTCTAGTTCCTCACTGTAAAGTGGTGATGCCAATACACCCCCTTCCTCCTTTGTCCGTTTGCAGAGTTCGCTGTCTCCTGAGCTGGCCACGGCACCACACAGGCTTAGCCTGCTTTTCTGCTGTCCCTGCTGAATGACCATTTTAAGGTACCAAATGCTGTCTTCTCAAGGTCAGAGGGGGGATCATCCATGAATCTCAGAGTTAGGAGTATTTCCCGGGCACTTCCTGGGCCTGCCCACTGGCATGGGTGGCGAGGCCAGCGGGAGACCCATTGGCCCCCGAGGGCCCTGTTATACTCACAGGCCTGAAACGGGGTCCTGCTGGAGGTAAGGCAGGGCTTTGGCATTAGCAATGATCTCCTGAGGCAGAGATGAGGGCTCCATGCGCTGGAACATGGGTGCGTTTTTCTGTGTTAAAAGTGGAAAGAAGAGAAAAGAAACTCAAATGACTGTGGGGTCTGCTGGGGGCGGCGGGGGGCAATACCATTTACTTGAGTAAAACAGGAACGTGACTGATGCCTTGTTTGACTATTTGAACCTCTGCTCCCCCTGGGTTTCCAATCCCCCGATCCTAGAAAGTTCCTGGACCCTGCAACTCCTCACCTCTGCTTCTGTGCACTTGCAGGGTGCCGTGCCCCAGGGATGCACAGGCCTGTCCCTTCAGGGGCCCACCCGCCCGCCATGATGTCCTTGACCATCACCTGCTCCTCCAGCTGCTGCCTCTGCTTCTTCACCTTACTCTGTTTATAGTAGTCCATGATCATCATCGCTGCATAGATTTTGCCCACGGTTAGGTCAGAGGCTGGAAACACAAATGTGGCATGGAGGGGAACAGGGAGAAGACAGGTGGGAGGGAGAGAGTGAGGACCCCTCTGAAGCAAGCCTGCCCCTTCAACCACCCATCCTTCCAGCATTCACAGAGGGTTCCATTCGGGCCAGGCACTGAGGGTCCCCATATGCAACCTCAGGGAGCGCCACGGCCACCCGGCGAGGGGGATGACACTGGTGGCCAGCATCACGCTAGTAAGCGCCACCCACACCGGTCCAGGACTCCCGCTCCTGTAACACCACTTTCTCCCCAGCCGTTTGAAGGTTTGTGGACCCGTGTTACGCTGGACAGACAGTCATGCACCCAAGAAGTTTCACCCACAACCACAGTGACCTCTCTTAAGACACTGTTTTCAATTAATAATGACAAAAGGGGCTCAGGAAGCGAAGGACTTTCATTTCCTAAGAATGAAAGCGCTCCCTTATCTCTTTAATCACTCCATGCCCCCCCCACCCCGCCCCGCAAAGATGTAGTCCCGGCACGCTGGGCCCACCGGGACAAGGGTACCCGGGAGGAGGCGCCACACCTTTGGGCATGGGCACGAGCAGGTCGAGCATCTTCTGGGAGAGGTGGGGCCAGATGGCCAGGGTCTCCTTCTGCAGCTCCGAGTCTAGCTGCTGCCTGTCTGCGCCACCTAGGATCAGATAAACGGCTCGTAACGAAAAGAGAACAGACCTGGAAATAAAGAGGACCGAGGGGGGAGGTGGGCGAGGAGCTGAGTCAGCGTGGGCTTCTCGCGCTCTCCGAGGAATCTTGGCGCTTAGGCACAGTGGAGCTGGCAGTTCTGGGCCTTTCTGCTGAAGAAGCAGAACACGGTCTGGCTCCCATTTTCAGTGGCTCAGGGACATCCTGCCACAGAGATCTGAGCCCTGGGGCCCAGATCGGCCTCCTCATTCATTCAGCAAGCCTCCCAGGGGCTCACTCTATGAGAGGGGAAATGAAGGGAGCCAGGGAGGGCCGCCTTTGTCTCATTAGACGTATTATCAGTTCTTCCCAGAGTCGGAGTGACCCGATTTTAAAAGGATTTGGAGCAGGCAAGAGCAGGACGCTGGAGGTCCCTCTGGAAGCAGTAAACCCTTTCTTTCTTAAAACCACTGGACTAGAAATCAAGAAGAACAAAGTGCTGCCTTGATGGCACCTGCCACCAGAGCCTTCCAAGCCGGTAAGATGCCATGAGAGGAGAAGAGGACAAAGTTAAGACTCACCTGTCCAACAAGCAGATATTTCTAAAATGCCTCCCACGTGCCAGACACCAAAGATCATTTACTGCTAACACTGAAAGGAGCCTTCGTGATTATCAAACCATTCACGTCATCAGGAGGAAAGGACACACATTATAGCTGCTGCATCTCACAGGACAAATGGGGACCCCACTATCTGATTGCCTGGTCACTGCATTGGCAGATGGATGAAAGTTCAAACATCTCCATCCTGCACCACTCTTTGTGAGTTGTTCCAGAATCTTTTTCCTTCCTAAGCTTACCTACCTTTGGCGATTTTAATGTCCAGAGCTGTCCGGATCAGAGCCATAAGTGTGGACGTGAAGTGGACGGTCATGTCCTCAGCCACTGGCATGTTCATCAGGACCAGTCTCTGTGTGAAAGAGAGAAGAGAAACAGCAGGAGAAGAAAAACAGATCAAAAGAAACCCTGGTGAGAAGGGAAGAAAAGTAAGTGCAGAGGTCAAATGCAGAGACAAAAAAGAAGGGCAAGGATTCCCCCGTCCCCATCCTGCTCTCTCCCTACTTGTCCCTTAAGGCTCATTTGCTGCTGTTTTGTTTTTTTTTCCTAGGGAATGATGCCAAATTCCAAGGGAAGAGGGACTAGTCATTCTGTAGGACTCCTCCACGGTCCTAAGAATGTCTTTAACAGGGATCCTTAAAAGAAAAAAAGTGGTTCAGGCAAAGGAGTCAGCTCTGCGAGGTGGCTCCATTCCCTGTTTCAGGGATGCCCTGGATTTCCACTTGTCCCATGAATACCGCCCCCTCCCCCAAACTCAGGTGGAAAGATGGTGATGGGGGAGATTGTTGTTTTGCTTCTCTGATTTGGAAGATGCATCCTGATGCCCCCTTTTTGAGTCTTTAAAAGATGAAGTTTGCCAGCACATGGTTGAACATGCAGAAGTCCAGCTTATCCAGAGGATGAGGCGGAGCAGAATGGAAGAGTAGGAGAGTGCAAACAGGGTCCAGGGGGAGAGGCATGGGGAGAGCGGAGAAGAGAGAATGAGAGAAGGGTGATCAAGGCAGGAGCAGAGTGGGCAGGCCTTGTGCCCCTCACCCAAAGGAAGGGGATCAAACTGAAATGGCCAAATCCACTTTCCAGAGAGTATCTTGCTTTTTGGAATTCTTTAACTTTTCCTCCAATCCCCACATCCCTTCTCCCACCAAGCTTCACCCCAGAAAGTCAAAGAACTCGGGGCCACATTCCACCACCTGGTACTTTGGGATGTGGCATCATGAGCAAAAAGGATGCCAGCCCCTACACTGCATGGAAGGAGCCCTGTAGTGGGGTGGGTGAGGGTCCCTAATGGGCCCCGTTGCAATGAGATGCTCTCTGGAGCTATTGACTTAGAGGTAGCAGCAGAAGGTCCTCCGGCAGAACCACCAGCCTAGCAGGAAGGCGAGTGTTTCTTCCCAAGGCAGGCTCTCTAAGACTCCATTGCAGCATCTCGCCTAATGTGCTTCCACAAACATGGTGTCTTAGAGTGTAAAGCCATTTTGTGACTGAGTTCTATCTCTCTTTAAGCTTCTGGAGAAGTGGCAACATTGTTATAGTGAATTCCCATGAAAGAGCTCCAGAGCTCAAGGTCAGTCTGAACAGCAATGGGGAATGAACAGCAGCTGTAAGTAACTGTGGAGATAAGATTCAGGCCCCCAGGCTCTGAGCAACCTAATGGCAGGTACAATGCCTAATGGCACCCGAGGTACAACACTGCTCTAAGCAAGCTGAGGGGAATCCACCCATAACTCAGCCACGCCAACAAGACAAATCTAATGCTGAATGCAACAGGTGCCCATGGTCACCCTTTCCCTTGTACTGCGAGAAAATGGGTAGCTGGGCTAATGGGGAAAGGGAGCTGCATCCTTCATCATGTATCGTGGGATAGAAGTCATGTTCCTCTTTCTTTCTGATACCTAGAAGGAACCATGCCATCATTCCTTCCTACATCATGAAGAAATTTAAGAGTTTTCCTCTCTCCTAAAAGTTTCTTTTTGAACCATGTTTAGAGGAATTTCTGCATTATTTCCTTAGCTTTTCTGATTGAAGATGTGGTTTTTTTAAATAAGCTCTGAGAGCTGTCTTGCTGTAGGGCCTCCTTCTTGCCCATATGTACTATCCCACCGGCCACCACTCTGCCTCCTCTGAAAGGAAACGTGCTACTTAACCCGTCTTTCTAGTGATCCACTCACGAGAAACCACACATTTAAACACAGAATAACATGTTTTAAAACCTCACGTTGAATAGTATCACAAACCACCTCATGTATCGATTCAGGACTTTATCCTTTCAGAAGACCTTCCTGACCCTCTCATCTAATTTCTTTTGCCCTTGGTCCCCCTCCTCCGCCTCCCCAGCCCAGCTTCCTCCCCACATTCTGGCCTCCCCGCAGCTGGATCCCATTTCCTGCTGGTCTCTAGCCCAACAGAACCAAGGAAGGGGTGGTCTACCTTATATGCCACCTTGGAGGGACATCTCTTGCCGAGGCCTAGCGGTGGTGACATGAGAGTCAGCATTTCATACATCTCAGTGTAATGGATGCGGCCACTGCTCATGGCGGGGAGGTCAGTGGGGTGGGAGCGGGGCGGGGTGGCAGGGAAAGGATGCAGACGGGGAGGGGGCAGGAGAACAGGCATTCCCACGGAGCCAAAACAAATAGACAAACAAAAGAATACAGAAAACAGGAAAAGAAAAACAACAAAAAAGGACAAACAGGAAAAGAATAGGAAACCTGTTAATCAAGGCAAAATCGTACACGTGTCTCCATCCTGGTGCGGATTTATATCACGCCCCACACAGACCCGGGAACGAATGTGGCGGCCACCTCTGGTCCCACCGACTCTCCTGTGAGCTGTCACAGGGACTGGTTTTCTCCTCCTGGTTTAGCATCACCCTACTTTCCTGTGGGCGCCATCCGTCCCCCACACCACACAAGCTTATCTTCCATTCCCAGGGCTGTGTGCGGGCGGTATAAACCGGATAGACGACGCTCCAGCCGTGGGCTCGGATTTCTGGCCCCGGCTGGGGTGGGCCCTGGCCTGGAAGTCAGGCCTGTCTCCTGCTCTGACCCACAGGCGGAGCGCCGTGTATCCCGCTCGGTGCTGAGTGCAGCCGGAGGCGGTGGCTGGCGCTGCAAGTGGCGGCTGTGGCTGCTGCTCAGAGTCGGCCCGTTGCTTCCACCTGGCTCTGCGGAGGAGAGGGCTCTGTGTGCCTCGGCACGCCCCGGGGCCACGACAGGCACGCCAGGGACAGAAGAAACAAAACCAGGAGGAGGAAGAGCATCTCGCATGCCATGCTGCCCTCCCCGGCTCTCCCCCATGCGGCTGCCGGCTTCACCAGGGTGGAGTTTAAAGAGTCTTAGCAGAGGCAGCTGTTTGGCCTCCCGAGTACGGGAATCACTTGTCACCACCCCAGGCCAGCTCCTTTCCATCGCCCTGGCTGGCAGCTTCCTGGGCCTAAGTCTTATTCCGGCCCCAGGGAGCCCCGCTTCCCTCCTGTGCGCCTGGACAGGCTTCCTTATCTTGTGGGTGTGGCCTCGGACAGGGGCTTGGTGGAGTCACTGGGTTAAGAGTCCCCAAGGTCTGGCAAAGTTGGAGAGTGAGGTCCTGTGTGCCCTGAACAACGTCCTTGGTCCCACAAATAAGCAGTGACTCAGCAGTGACCCCTTGGCCCCCTCAACAATATACAGGAGGACCCTCAGGCAAGGAATCTGGTCCAGAGACCCCCGCCATCCATGCGACCTTCCCAGACCCCCTGAGCTACTAAATCCTCCCCCACAACACCAGCTCTGTCCTCTGTGCGTTCTTTACTTATCCTCATCTCTTGCTCTCATTTTAAAACTGCTTTTTACCTCCTTTCTGTCCTATAGCTTTTATAATTGCTTGTGGCCAAGCTACCCAGGAGCTGGGGGGTGGGGGCAGAGGCCAGGGTGGCTAGAATCAGACTTTTCTACATCATATATGGGATAAGCATACAATTTTCCTAAAAAGAAGCGCTCTGTCTCCAGTGAAAAGAAACCAGAACTCTGCTGGATTAACAAGACTTCTGCATTTTTCTGGAGGAGGGAGAGGTCCCTTGAGTTAAGTCCACAGATTATGGTGGAGTGAGAAAGAGAGTGTGTGTTCACGAATGAGTGTGTGCAGGTGAAGTAAACCGAGAGAGGTGAAATCAGCCTCTGTTGTTAAGTCCTTGACTCATTTTTTCCCTGCCTTCCCCAGAAAAGGGGGCCCTTCTTCCTTGTGTAACGGCTGCTGGTTCTGGGAGGGTTTGGACCTCTTTAAACTCAAAGGAAAGCAACATGAAGGTTCCCTCATGTGGCGCAGTGGTGGTGGAGCAGAACGGAGAGGAGGGGGGCTGGAGGCTGCACCCCACCGCCAGTCACGGTCATGGTCACGGTCACGGCTGGGCACCGGAGGCAAACCTTGCAAGCCACCCTGTAGGGGCAGTTCTCTCCCAGGCCCAGAGGCGGCGAGATCACCCGCACTAATTTGTACATATCCTTATACGGGATCCTGCCGCTGTAAAGGAAGCACAGGTGGGTTAATAGGACATTCACAGAAGGGTAGGAGAGAAATGACAGCTTAGCCACGACGGGGACAGCTGGAAGAGAAAGGGCAGCTTCTTTCCTTGGGCCCAGCAAAGCCAGGCCAGGAGAGGCGGAGGACAGTAAGCATCAGAACCATCATTTTGCAAACTGCACTGCCTCCCAATTTTCTAAGGAAATCAGAGCCCGTTCCATGCCTAGTGACCACGAGCACCTGTCTGGCCCATACCTGGCCAGATGCAGAAAACGGAGCCTGGCTCAAGCTAGACTTCAAAGAACAAAGCCCACCAGTTCACAAATGCCTCTGACTGCAGTCAACAGCAGACACCAGGATGCCATGAAGCGGACTGCAGAACACTTTGCTTTTCACAGACACTGAATACAGTCAGTTACTCAGACCCGCTCGTCAGGGCAGTGGGAAGTCAGCGTCTTCCTACAGACGACCAGAGGGAAATTTCCTGTTAGGCTAATTGGCAGGGGGCACAGCTGGCATGAAGTGATTTGCAAAGGGCTTTGTTTCTCTTTGTGGCAGATTTTCCCCGAGTCCCGCTTGGACAAACTCTTCTCTATTTGGCGGAGCCCGTTGGGATCTGTGCCCTGACAGCAGCCTGAGAGGGGGCCGCCACACTCTCCCCCCAGCCTTGCTCCAGCCACCCAGCCCATAGGCAGCCTGGTCAGATGCAGTCAGAATTCCAGGAACAATGTGACCTATCTTATCAACCCCCTTTCACAGAGCCTGCTGGAGAATCCTGGCAGGACAGAAGCAACAGTTGATTCATTTTCAGTGGTTACCGCATCTGCTCCATCAGGGGCCAAATCACAATGGCCAGGGGTCTGCAGGTCTAGACACATCCTGGTACCCACCAGGGCCTCCGCCGGAAATTACAAGCAGGCACCTCCACCTGCAAGCATCCAACCCTCACCAGCCGCGTCGAGACTGCAACTTCACCCCAGCTTCATTCTTCCTCCTCTTCTCTTGATTTTGCTGTTGATTCTTCCTCTTCTTCCAAACAGCGGCTCACCAGTACTCCCAGGTCTCCTGACTCTTGAGAGGAGGTTCATTTAACCACGTGTTCTTTTGTTTCTTATCGCAGCTGGGATGTGGGTGAGTTGGTACTGCTGTCTGTGGGCTGGTGTGCTCTGAAACCTGCCTCATTCTCCTTTCTGAAGACGCTGGCTCACTGGTCCTTTGCTGGTTTCCCGTCTCATCTCATAGAGAAGGCCAGGGAGACGGTAACCAGGGCAAGTTACACTGCGAACTTCGAAGCAGACACAAGAGGTGCTCCTTGGTGTTTTTGCTCTTTTACAGCTCGTGTGTCCGAGTCTTATGATTAGTCCCCATGGAATCATTTCTTCCCAGCCGATGGAAAGACTGGGGAGCAGCATTTGGGCCCCAAAATACTATGGAGCCATAGGAAGCTGGGGTTTCTGAGAGCCAAGGGCACCGGCGTGAGGCTAGGTGAGCAGTGAACCCCTTGGCTAGCAGCTGGTTTCTCCTCCCTCAGGTCAGTGAGGAGGCCCCTTTTTGGTCTCTTGATCCCATGGCCATCCAGCTTTACAGATGCTAATTTTCCATGCTTTCTACTTGCTTTCCCATATGGTGACTGTTAATTATAACAACAGTTACATATATAATTTAACATACACCTCACAAGGTAGGTGGGATCATTGCCACTATTACACCGACGAGGAAGCTCTGGGTGGTAAGGTGACTTGCCCAAGGCCACAGAGTTGATGAAGAGCAGGCTAGCTGCTCTCCCCTGTAACACGCTGCCCACCGCAGTTTAAGCAGCCTATCCGACTAGAAATTAGGCCCAGAAAGTAACAGCCATTGCTCAGCCATTGTAACAGGAATGGATTTACAAAACCCTGTGCTCTAGGTCATTAATAATTACTGAGAGGAAGAGGAACTCTCACTCACTCTTCCAGCATCTGAAGCAGTGACCCAAGTTCAACAGCCTCATAGGAGGACAGATTTGGGAGAGGGTCTTAGATTATGAAGTGGCTCCAGGTGGAAGCAACGTGGTCCATTCCTGTGAAGGATGGCATTTCTGGTAGTATTTTCAGAGGGGGACCAGAATGGATAGATTGCTGAGATAAGATCCTGAAACTCAGACGCCTTGGGAGTGGACAGTTCCTGTGGAGTGAGGGCTCATAGGACTCCCACCCCACCTTCAACAGTGAGTGCCAAAAGCCTGCCTTTGAACTCTAAAGCAGGGACCGGCAAACTTCTTCAGTAAAGGGTCAGATGGTAATATTTTTGAACTGGAGGGCCAGATCGCCTTTGTCATGACTTTGTAACTGCCTTGCAGTGTGAAAGCAGCTGCAGACAATACATAAATGAGCATGGCTGTGTTCCAATAAACCTTTATTTGCAAAAATACAGTGAGCCACAGTTAGCCCATGGGTTATAGTTTGCCAGCCTCTGCTCTAAAGTCCAGAAGGCACATGGTCACTGGAGAACTACTGCAAAGTGAAAAGGACCTGGGCGAGGTCATCCCCAGATTCCTGCCACTTCCTCAGTGCCACGCCACAAAAGTCTGCAAGTGTTTCAGGGGTCAGGTGGAAGAGAAACGTTGATTATTTTATAGAATTTCAGAGTTACCTGGCACTGTACCTTTTGAGAGGGATGAGAGACATAAAAGACTGGTGTCACTGCCCATGGTGGCGGGATGTCCAGCCGGCCCAGAAACCCCGTCAACCCCCCTGGTGACTCAGAGGAGTCCACTAACGATTTTGGAAGCTCCTCCAGGGACTGAACTCAAATGCTCTGAGGTGAGGACTGTGTGCTAAGATTGGCAAAGGAAGGGAAAAGCCTGTCACAGAAGGAAAGTGGGGAGGAAGGAAGACAGGGAAGCTAGGTAGCTGGTAACTGATGGCTTGATCCCAGAAGTGTCTGAGGATCAAGCCTCTTCCATGGGCCACAGCCAAGAGGAAGGTCCTCTCCTTCTGTGACAGGCAAGCGCTGGGTGGCTCCAGTTCCAGCCTCCTCCTTGAGAGCTGCAGAGGCCCCGGGGACGGGCCCCAGCGGGGTGGCCACGCGGCCTACGCACCACGCAGCTCTGTCGTACTCCGCCCAGACACGGACAAACTCGTCCAGGTGGTGAGGCCCCAGGATGGACGAGTCCCGAGTCAGGTACTCGAAGTTGTCCATGATGACGGCCACGAACAGGTTGAGCATCTGGAGGGGACGAGGGAGAAGAGGAGTGAGGGGGACACCCAAAGTGGAAAAACAGGCTTCAAGGCAAACAACGAATTCAGGAGTTGGGAAGGCTGAAGTTCCCAACCGAAGCACCGCTGGCCCTGCTGAACACAACGCATGTCCGTCATCTGCACCACACCTTTCACCGCACCAGCGTTATTATTTCACGTTCCTAGGCCCCTTTATATGGGCGAAGTCCTCTCCTGTTGCTTTTGTGAGCCATTCAACTTCCTTCATTGTTACCGCAGCTGCAGAGGGAGCAGTGGCAGCAACAAGGGTCTCAAAGGCTGGAGGGAGTCAGGACCTGAGACACCAGCCTCCCTCCCGGCTTCCCTCCCCAGCCCATGCTCACCAGAGCAGCCAGCAAGAGAACCGCTGAGAGGTCTCTGAGCTGACTGCGGGGCTTCCCGGGAAGCTGCTCACAGCCCTTAAATGCTTCCAAGACCCTAGGCTCCCGCTTATTTGTTCAACATTTATTCTGCACCCACTGTGTTCCAAAGAGAGACCCAGGTGCTGGGGATGGGAGATAAAGTTCCGGTCCAAGTCCTGTCTCCATGCCTAGCACGTTGCTTAAAGCACTATAGGGGTTGGTTAGATGTCCTTACTTGAATATTCTTTGAGACTTACTTAGTAGTTAGTAGAGACAGGGATGTGTTGGAAACATACAAATGTTACAGATTTTTTTTTTTGAGAGCCATAAAAGAAGCATGTGCAGCTTACAGTGGGGACAGAAAGGAGTATGGGTTTGAATTTCATATAATTTTCATGTCATGAAATATTACTTATCTTCTGATTATTTTTTTCTCGACTATTGAAGACTGTCAAAACCATTGCTAGCTCATGGGCCATACAGAAACAGGTGGTAAACTGGATTGGCCTGTGGGCTATAGCTTGCTGACCGCTTGTCTAGATTACGCTGTAGACAACAGGAACCGTTAGAGGGGTTTAAACTAGGAGAGAGAGCAAGGGCTACCTGCATTCATAAAGAACCCTTGTGGAAGGTGGGCAGGAGAGGGGAGAGGGGTCTGCGGTGCTCCCAAGCCAAGCTGACGGCAGGACACCAGCCTAGACGGAGGCTAAAAGGAGGTGGATTCGTCAAGCCTTGAGCACAGTGAACAGCACCGCTTTGTTGCTTCCTGGCTGCCCGGCACCCATTTACTGCACTCCCGGTCTCTTGGGGACACAACCCTTGCCTATTCCCAGTCAATATGGTTGAGCGGGGCACCAGCCATGACCCGGGCCTCAACCGGCCATTGAATCTCATCCCCCTGGGCCACAGTGACTGGTGATTCAATGAAGGCCGAGAAAATGGCATTGAATTTTCTGAGCAAGAGACTTGGTTTCCTGATCAGTCTTGGATGTGTGGGGACTGAGGTCTGGAGCTGCTGCTGCAGCCGACTGGAGCCACGGGCTGGGAAGGATGAAGAAAGAGCTCACATGGAGAAGGCTGGGGAAGAGATCTGTCAATAGGGAAGGAATCTTGGTCCTGGGGATGGCATCTGAGCCCCAGATCAAGCCTGCGTCAGCCTGTCCTGCCGGCGTCTTCATTTACATGAGCCTGCAAAATCCCGGTCTGCTTAGGTCCAGCGCAGCTGGACTTTCTGTCACTTGCAGGTGAAAGCAGCTTGCCTAACGGAGATGAACTGGCTGTGGGGGAGAGAGAGAAGACTGACGGTCCCCAGGTCAAGCAGCAGGGTGGGTGGAGATGCCAGATGTGCAGACAGGATACACAGGATGAAGTCTGCAGGAAGGGCCTGGCGGGAGTCTTCTCTGCAAGACAGAGAGACTGCTGGCTGCATCCTCATAACCAGCCTCCTCTCTTCCTTCCTTCCTACATCCTACTGCCTAGAACATGAGTGGATGCTTGGAAGTCTAGCTGTCCTCTTACCATGAGGTTGAGGGTCACTGCCTGGAGGTGAGGCAGCAGAAAGCAAGGAGTCTGGGGCCCTAGCCACTCTGTGCAGCCACCAGAACAAGCCTGCACTGCCTTCCTCCAGACTGTACTGACCTTGGAGGAAGACAAACATCCCTCTTGGTGAAGCCACTGTTAAATGAGGAGTTCCACTGAATGCAGCGGAACCTAATCCCATCATGGGCTCTTCCCTTTGCTGTGGAGACTGGAGCCACAGTGGAATGTATTCAGTCACTGTCTGGGTTATAAAGGGTTTTCCATATACAATCATCCCTCGGTATCTGCGGGGAATTAGTTCCAGGACCTTCCCAGACACCAAAACCTGCAGTCCCTCGAATCCCTTACATAAAATGACACAGCATTTGCATATACCCTACACACAACCTCCTGTGTACTTTCAACCATCTCCAGGTGGCTTATAGTTCCTAACAAAATGTAAATGCTATGTAAATAGTTGCTGGTGTGCGGCAAATTCAAGTCCTGGTTTTGGAACTTTCTGGAATTTTTATTTTAATATTTTCAACGTGAGGTTGGTTGGTTAAATCCACAGATGCAGAATCTGCAAACAAGGCCAACCATCCACACATTTTCTTTATACTCCATTCAGGATACCTGTTAGATTAATGTTAACAAAACCTGTATTATTACTGCCTGATATTTGCAAAGCGTTTGACAGTTGTGTCCACATTCATGCCTATCATGCGCCTTAATGCTTGCTCCAACCTTCTGTGCGGCAGGTTTAATTGCCGGCAGCCTGTCAAGGACACAAGTGCTCCCTACACGCTTCTGTATCCTTGGCCCCGGGCACATACATCGGGGAGCACCGGTCAATCTTTCTAGAGTGACTGCTTTGAGCTGAGAAGCGGTGTGACTTGCCCAAGGTCACAGAGTCAACGTGGGGCTGAGATTTGAAAGCAGATCCTCCCATACTGAATATAGCCTCTTTAAAAATAACATCAATGTGAATTATGCATTACCCTCCATCTCAAACTTCTAAAAGTCCCTTTATAGTCTCTAATTAATTTTCCAGTTATAGCTTTGGTTTCTCTTAAAATATTTATCATTAAACACTTAAATGATGTAGGCTAAAAGTGAGATTTCTACATGCTCTCCCACACGCCCCACGTCCCCCGTTGGCAAGTGCCGATATTCCTGGATGACTCTCACCTACAATCTCAGGTGACAGAGGGACTGAGACTCACGGACAGCTTGACCCCAGTGCCTAAGTCAGTGCAAGCCTTTTCATGGCCACCCAATAAAAGTGTGCTGAAAATAGGAATGAACAAACAAAAAACTCCAATTTATAGCATCATTCTAAATTTCCTCTCAGTTATTTTCAGTATACATTCCACTCCCCTATTTATAAATAAGGTTTTGTGTTCTTTTTTCATTAAAAAAAGAAAAAACCTTTCACACCTATGAGAAGGAAGTGTATTAAAGCAAATGTATCAACTCACTGGACAGATAACACTCTTATCATTAAGTCATTCTTCTTCCCATTTCACAGAAGCCCAAAAGGGAAGGTGTCCTGGCCAAGGCTAGAACCACAGCAAAGCCAAGGCCACAGTGCAGGGCTCCCCGTGCCTCTGGTCGCTCACCCCCGCTGCACTGACCAGCCGCCATGCTTAGCAGTCTGTATGTAAGCCACTTGCCCACGCCCGACAGCCGGACACGTGGCCAGTCCCCTTGGGCTCACTTTAAAGAGGGAGAAATACCCAGACATGAGACAGCTCACTGATGCACAGCCAAGACGCTGACCACTATTAAGTGGCATTGCTTCAGTTTTAGATTTTTATGCAGCTAGTGGCATTAGCCATGAAGCTGAGCTGAGGGTGTCAGGGTGGCCGGAAACACCAGACTGGCCCATTTAGGGACCCACTAGCACTGATCGTGCAGGGGAGAGATTTCTGGATGCTGGTGTGTTAAGTCATGCTTCCTCCCAAAGGAAGAATTAAGAAGGCCCCTGAGGCTTCTTACCATTTCACAGTGGGGTGCACCCCACAGGTACCACTCAATACTGGCTAGTGCCCAAAGCAGTCCCAGCCTTACAGTCTATCCAGCTGGCCAAAGGCCGCCAAACGTGGAGGCGTAAGAGAGAATCGCATCTCTGACATTGTGTGCTATCATGATTCTACCGTTACCAATGCTATCAGCCCCTTATATTTTCAAGGTATGTTTTCTCAAACAGCTCAAAGGCCTCTAAAAGAGAAGATATTCTTAGCCCTGTTGGTAAGATAAAATGCTGGAGGTACAGAAGAGAAAGATTTACTCTGGGTCACAACTGATTCGGTGTGACATTCAATGCTCCATTCACTGAACCCTCCCCGACTCTTATCTCTTCTCCTACAGCCCCTCCCTAGAAGCAGCAGAGGCTTTTCCCAGACACGGAACGTCACCCGCCAGCGCATCTGATAAGCCTTCTGGCCTCCAAGAGCTCTCTCTCGAGGAAGACCTTTTTTTTCGAACATGGACTGGAGTGTATGACTGAACGGACACCGAAGGGAACCCATCTGGTCGGCAGAGGGGCGGGCTGGGCCACTTCTCAGGCCAGGAGCGCAGCGCTGCTCACCAGGAAGGAGCAGAAGAAGATGAAGGAGACAAAGTACACGTAGGCCAGGTCGGTGCCGCAGCGCTCGCTCTCGCTCTGCCCCGACGGCGCGGTGGTGTCCGGCTCACAGCCTTTCTCCCCGAGGCACGACAGCATTATCTCCTGCCAGGCCTCCCCGGTGGCACTCCTGAGCCCAAAAGACAACTCGGTTACTGGTGGCAGGTTTCCCCTTCCCGATTCGCCCACCCCCTCTCCCACCCTGGCCCTAGGCGCCTTCTGTGCCCGGTCAGCCTCCTTCTGGTGCTTTCCACCCCACGACGGGGAGCACCAATGAGGTCTCTCTTGGGTTCTGCCGGTTCGCCCACCGCTTCTCCATCTTTTGTTGGCAGTGGTAGAAAGAGCGGTGGGTCTCTAAGACCCCACACAAATCTGGCCACCCAGGGTTTCAGCCCGTAAATGGAATTTGGTCTGCAATCCATCCTCACCTGCCCCTTCTCAGAGCCCCGTGGGACATGCTGACGTGCAACTTACAAACTGACCCTGGAGTCAAAGATGTGGCAGAAACTTTCTAGTGTCATCAGAGCAGTTTTCTGGAGGCCTTGCCCCCACACCCTACCATCTACCCTGATGGGAGCAGAGCCAGCAGAATGAAGAGACAAAGGCGGATGGGAGGAAGAGGTGGGCCAGCTCTGCGTCCCTCTGGCAGGAGCGCTCCAGCCACCGCAGTCACGTATCCAGGTACCTGAAGAGGAGCATGAGGGACCCAAAGAAACTCCGGAAGTTGTTGTGCCGGTTAATATGACTCTCCTCGTCTAATTTGATGTTTCCAAACACCTGCGTGAGGAAAACAACAGAAAGCCATGAGCACTGCTGAGCAGTGTCACGTGCCCAACACGCGGTATGAGACGCACCTGCAGGGTTGGCAAATTCGCACGCATGGCTCCTCCCGACGGCCCAACTCTGAAGCAGACAACTCAAACCCAGAGAGGCTGGGGGACTCCACACTCTTGGTCTGATAAGCAGGACTGGTTACATTTTCCAGCGAAGCAAAGAGGATGAATGCTTGCAGGGACCAGAGAAGGCAAGATCTTTGGAGTCAGCCTGCTTATATGTCGTTCCTCCCACTCCTAATCTGGTCTTTTTATCTTCATGATAGCTGTTCACCACGGTGCTGACCATGGTACTAAAGCCATCTGTCAGAGATATTAGCCTGTAATAGGAGTGCAGGGAATGCATTGCCCCCCGCCTCCCTGCCTAGGGTGGTAATGTGATGTCTCAGGTTATGAGAACATTTGTATTTGCAGAAGATGTGAGTTATTCCTTAGGCAGATGCTGCCCTGGAATTTGCAAGCAGTTTAAGTCAGAGAGGGGGCATCTCTGCCTTCCTGGGGTGTGTTCCTATTCAGGGATTCACAGCTCAGAAGTCTGGAACAGCGGTAATCCAGAGTCCATGAGAATGAACACACCACCAAGTCCAGGCCAACAGGATGAAGAAAGTCAGCAAAACTGGACACTTGGAAAAGGAAGAAAGAAAACAGATTTGGGCAGATCTGGCTATAGTGTGCTAACTAATCTGCTGTTGGCTGCTGGGCTTAGAATGCGGTCACTGTGCAAGTTCACATGGAAAAAGAGGGACAACGCAGAGACCTTTATACGCAGTGAATACTCATCGAGCCAAGGTCGATACCACGGGTCTTTGGATGGCACGGGTGCCCTTACATGTGCACCTGCCTCCCCAGCCACATTTCAGATCTCAGGATCTACTCTCACACATCAACTGAAGGCTTACAGGTCACCCTTCCAGCCTGTTGAGACAACGTTCAGCCTGTGTTTAACACGCTTCAGTTTCTCTAATATATGCTAAATGGAACACGTTTCCCCCCCGCCAACAGTGTTTAGAATGTGCAATTGATGAACAGTCTCTGCTCTTTTGCTCAAATAACTCCCACTGACACCTGCTCGGGGAATTTGTTCTCAACACTATTTTTCAAAGCCTAAATATTGCTTGTCTCTCAGGGAGAATGGAGTTGGCAAACTTGGCAGCACTGGGGGAGCTGGGGAGGAGGAAGGGGCCCCGGTCAGACAGGTAGCAGCGCCGACAAAATCCTACCCAAACCATCGAATCTGGTTCTGGACACCCCAGGTGGAAGCTGTCATATAGCCTTGCCTGTCTTCATAGCTGCGTCTGTCTTTTCACCCTCTTAACTCAGAATCCATGATTCATCCTTGATTCATCACATATACACAACTTAGTGTTTTTTCTCCCTGTGACACTCCTGAAGCCATCATTAGTTGTCATGATTGTCTCAAATACCTTATCCAGTCATGAAGCAGCTTGGAGGGTGCAATGGGATTTTACCAAAGGTACGTGTGTAACAGTCAAGGAGCCCAAAGCCAGAAATGTACATTTATTATGAAGGTGGTCTTTAAATTTTTCACCATTTTTTTTTAAAGCTTTTTCACTCAGTCCTTGACATTAACCCAAATCTCTAACATCAAAAGGAAAGGATATGGAAGAGAAAGAAGGTTTGCTGAGACCCATCAGAAAACTTAATTGAAGTATAGGCTTAAATCCGTTTTCACTTGAGATCACAGAACTTTAGACCTGGAAAGGACCTGCCAAGCTATCTATGCAGCTCCTTTGCTGCACTGACGATGGTGTTAAGGCCCAGAGAGGCTCAGTGACTTGACCAAGTTTGTGCAGCTGGTCAGTGCTGGAGGTGAGGCTTTCAGGCTAAGGACCTGTCGCCCCAGGGCTCTTTACCAAACCCAGCAAATTACTTCTTTCTTCTACCTTCAGATTCCTCTGCAAAGCTCTCTTCTTCCAAGAAGCCCTAGAAAGTTCAGAACAAGGGTTCTTCTCAAAGATACTTCAGTTGCCACTTACATCTTTCCAATGCATGTCTACTCTCTCTTTGTTTTTCTGTGTATAGATCCCTTGGCTTTGTCATGACTATACAAGATACAGCCGTTCTAGTCACAAGCTAGGTGTCTGCTCTGTGCGTGGTGTGGGGTCTCTGTCACAGACCAGGCTGAGGACGGCCAGCTTAAGGTAAGTCATGGTGGGAACACCCGTCATGTCTTGTTGGAATGGATAGGAGTGCTCTTATTTTTTGGAAATAAGTCTAAGGGCAATAAAGTATTACATATTACAGTTATTGTAAATATTGCAATTTCATAACAGCTCCCACCTCCCACTAAAGGGTCAAAGAAATACTTGGGTTTGCATGTGGGTGGGAGGGGAGACAGCACAGAGAACACATAGTACAGGAGGAACGTGCGCTGCCAAGCAGGCAGGGCTGACTTTAGATCTCAGCTCTCCCACTTACTATCTGAAATCCTGAGTGTGTTACAAGTTACTTAACCAAGTAAGCATCAGTGGAGACAATGAAACCCACCTATAAACATTCACATCACTCCTGAATATGTTAGTCACATATTTGTGTGTGTGTGTGTGTGTGTGTGTGTATATAATACATATATTTGGGGTGGGGGAGAGAGAGAGAATGGGAGAGAAAGGGAGGCAGGAGTGGGTAAGAACATATATTTAGCACAGTGTCTGGGACACTCAGGAATTCAAGTTACTGTAAATAGTATTCTCATTATCAGCAGTATTTGGAACAGGTTAGTATTGGAGTTGGTTTTATTCTAGTTTATTTTGCTTGAAGATGAAAAGGGGGTAAGAACCATTTTAAGCATGGATCCAAAAAATCCTTAATTTAATCAAGTTTCATTTGGCTGTTCAAGAACATTTTAATTCTAGAATCAAATATTTGAGAGTTAGAAGGGACTTAATAGAAGTCATCAAGCCAATCTTCCACTTCTGCTGGGATTCAGCTTGCTACACACCCCTGACATCATCGTTAAATCTCTACCGAAATATCCTCTGTGAAAGAGAACTCATTACTTCTCAACCAAGCCGCACACTTTGACATGTGACATTCTATTGTATTTTTGGAGAACCAAACCCTCCAGTAATGGGATTAGAAAATGAACAAAATTAGGGGATGCAGGCAAGATAGAGGAGCAAAAAGAAGGCATTTCAGAGAGGTGCTGGAAAGGGCTGCGGATACAGCCAGCCGGCGGCTGGGGGGGGGGGGGTGTGTGTGCAGTGGCTCCAGATGGCAGGCCCCATTGAGAAGGCAGCTGGCAGCCCAAAGGCAGCCTGACTGCAGGAGACCGCCACTTGGCTGAGGCCCTATGCTGGGGTTTAGCCTCCACATCTCCAAGTCGGAGAGTCTGCCTCCCTGTGCCCGGCAGAGAGCCTATGTATCCGCCTAGGATAGTTGTAGGATGTGCCTGTAGGATGTGCTGCCGGCTCTTTACAGGAGTTCACCCCCCACAAATGGCAGTTGCCTTTGAAGACTGTTTGGCCTCTGCTGCTCAGTGGGCCTCTGGTTACCTACTTCTCAGTTCCGCAACTGGAAAGGGTGTGGTAACCAAGGGGAGTTGTCCAGCAACTGCTTTGAGATGGACTGGCTGGAATGTGGCCGGTGGGTTTCCTTAGGGTCGGGCACACTGCCAGGAACTCTGAGTTGTTCCCGGTGGTGGGACTTAAGAGCATAAATCTCTGCCTTGGGAGACATAACTCACACACATTTGTGTTGCCGTACACAGGAGAACAACCACCTGATCTTTCAGGGTTACTCACACATGGGGGTATCCTGAGATCCGGATCGTCAAGGGCCTCACTCTCTCCTCAGTCTCCCGGGGACCCCTCTGGCTAAGAACAGTGGTGTCACCTTGGCTGGAGTTCTGCTTTGTGCCCACAGAAGTCCAGCTGCATGTGAGGCAGTGCCATGATCTGCCAACCTCAGAGGCAGCCCCTGTATCAGACCACCCTGAACACCTGGGCAGGTGAGCGGGGAACCCTGCATACGTGAATTTCCAAGGTCACATTGCATCAAGATCTTGGGAGCATGCCACTGGGCAAGAAGGAATTCTTTAAAGCACCTTCAATCCTGTGTGCTCAGGCTGGAAAGCCAGACACCATCTGAGCAACAACTGTCCCCCACCAGGCCCCCGATGCGCCCGCTCACCTGCATCCCAATGATGGCATAGATGAAGAAAAGCATGGCGATCAAAAGGCAGACGTAGGGGAGGGCCTGGAAGGAGAGCAGACACACATGGACCGTGAACTCCAAGGCAGGCAGTTCCAGGATCAACCACCTGCAGTCCCAGGCAGTACAAGAGCTCTTGCCCTGAGGCTGAGCTAAACACAGGGCCAGGACTCTGCTCCCTGGGGCCGTTCTATCTCATGGTTCCATGCTTTTTTTTTAGATGTCCATGTCCTCTGACAGAGATGTAAGCTGTTGGACCCAGAGAGGCTTGTAAATTCTCATCTGTCAGGAATATTCCCTCACCCAGAAGCAGAGCCCAAACCTCCAAGGGAGAGCTGGGGAAAAGTCCCAGGCTTGGGGTTCATCCCACTCTGCATGCAGAGTGTTAATCACCTGGGCAACTGTGATGCAAATTACACAGCAAGCATCAAGCTTTGGCTCCCAAGTCCCTGTGTCACCCTTCCCACTCCCTTGCTCAATGTGAAGCTCGTAACAGAGGCCTCTGGGCAAAAAAATCAAACAGCTGGGGTCTCAGTTGTTGGTCAGTTCCTAGAAGTCTTCCTTCAAACTCTGATGAAACATCTCTTCCCAATGGTTAAGCCTCCTGACCTTTTATTATGTGTCCTGCAAAATTCCAAAAGGCCTTTCAAAGTGTGAGCCACCACAAAACCCTGCCACAAAGCCACGTGGTGTCAGATTCCACCCTGTGCAAGCTAACTTCCACTCGGGGATGATAACACATGAATGACAGAGGTGAAGGGGGCCCATGCAGGAGACAGAGGGCGTGGAGTGGTCCTTGGTGGCTGGGGGAGGATGGAGACATAGGGCAGCTTGGTTTGGGGGCCAGCATGGCCACTCTAATTCTGGGGTGACCTCAGTGTTGACACAGAAGCCCCTATTCTTCACCGGTAAGCTTCCCTGGCAGGCGGTGCAACTCCGAGTCTCCACTCTACCTTGAGTGTGCACAACACAAATCCCAGGAGAGCAATTGAAGGCTTGCAGACTGCGCGAGCAGGGCAGAGCTTATCAGCAGAGCTAACTAAATGAAGAGCCCTGGAGACTTCTACAACCTGAATAAGGAGTAACATTAAAATGCAATGGAAAGGCCGCGGGAGGACCCTGTCTCCTGTGACGTGCTGACTCCCAAGGCCTGTGGCAGGAGTGGCTGCATATTGAGGGGCCGTGAAGACACCCTCTGCTGAGAGGAGAGGGTAGGGAGGCAGGCCTCGCCCCTTCTGTCACCTTCTGCCTTTTACTTCCTGCCCTTACTCTACCGTCTCCACCCCAACGGCCCCAGCCCCTAGTACGTCTCTCCCTACCCCCAGCTTTGGGGAGAGGACCAAAGACTCGTCCTGATCTCTTTTCTTGTCATGTTATAAATTCCAACACAAAATAAGGAAGAGAGAGAGGAACGGAGGCGGGGTCAGTGGTGGAGAACTGGGTGGTGCCTGGGGCGTGCGGTACTGGCGGTGGCAGTGCTGTTCGCACTGTGCGACTCTCGGCTGTGTGTTTGCAGGGGCAGCTTTTGCTAAACCAACTTCAAGAAAACAACGTCCACACTGTGCCCCAGGGCTGTTCCGAGAAGGAAACACCCACGCTTCACAGTGTCACCTGGAGGCAGACTCACACCTGTCTCCACTGTTCTCTGTTTACTGGAATAAGCCATTTGGCCATCAATTTTTGACATGCTTTTCCTTGCCCTCAATAGTATACAGTTTTACAGAGAAGCAGTGATCATGATAACATGACAAGCTGACACAGATTTCTTCAGAGACTCACTAAGCACTGTAACTTGTTGGGTAGGCTGTGAAAAAATGGTCCAAGAGCACCTTGTGCTTCAAATTCTACACCAGATTCTCCTGAGACTCAAATGGTCAATTCCTGCTATGGTTTTAGACTTCTCCTCTGTCATTTAGCTTTGGAAAAAATAGTTTTCATTGAGGTGAGGCCTCTGTGGGAGTCATCACATCAAACAATTACTCTGAATACAATAAAAATGTCAATATTGCTCATAGGAGCCTGAATATCCTTGCAACCGGTCTCACCTCTCAAATCCCACAGACCTTGATGGAGAAGTAAATCAGTGATGAAGGTGTGGGGTGTACTCCCTTTCAAATGATGGGAAACCATGAATTCACTGACCTGCCTTCTTTAGTTCAATTTGTAATTAAAATACATAAATAATTAAAATAAAGAAGGCAGGTCAGTGAACTCATGACTTCTCATCTTTGAATCAATTTCACCAAATGTATTTTTAAAATACATTCTGAAAACCTGTTTTTATAAGAGGAAAATATTAGGCTATCAAAAAGCACTGATGCCCCTCAAACCTTAAAAACAAACTAATTACAAAAAAATTAATTATAATATTTGCTAGAGTGCGAAGATTTTTAAATATGTTTGGAAAACTCCTTTTACTGGAAGTCTCCACCATTAATGTGGGTCTCAGGTACCAATTTTTAACTTACACTTATTACATATATACCTCTTATGGCCCCATGAGACCATTCAAAAGAAGCCCACCATATTAACCTTGGGCAGACGTCCTATTAGTTTGCAGGACACAGAGGTGACCACCAGCATGCCATACATTCAGTGGTTCAGGAAAGACACACTAATGAAGACATGAGTGGGACTGGTATGAATAATCCTGCTATAAAACACAACTCAAGGAGTCCTTTGAAATGCTGTTCTGTGGAATAAAGCCACGGACTGAAAACGCAGAGGATGTGTGACTCCAGGTGGCTGGCTCTGCCCATGGACGGAGTTGCTCAGGACACCTTGGAACACCCGGAGAGGGAACAGCCCTCATAAAACAAGCCCCCACTCAGTGGACAGAGAAGACAACTGAGTTACACAGATGAGGTGTTCGAGAGTGAGATTCCAGCCAATTAGCTGTGAGCTGCCCGCCGCCTGGCTGAGCTGTGCTGTAATGAAGGACTGCTGGGTTTACTGGATGCTTCTGACAACACCCACGTGCAGAGGCGAGGGCACCTGTGGAGTGATGCCACGTGGCCTGTGTGCTGTCTGACACGACAGGGCCCCCGCAACCCTCAGCGAGGAGGAGCTGGTGCCCTTTACCTTGAAGGACTGCACGAAGGTCCAGAGTAAAATTCGGATGGTGTAGCCCTGGCGCAGAAGCTTGATGAGGCGGGCGGCTCGGAAGAGCTTCAGAAAGCTCATGTTGAAGCCACTGGTGTTCACCAGCTGGTGGACCAAAAGAAAACGTATAATTACAAAAGTGACATTATGGTCATTTAGAAAATCTAAGCACTAGTATTTGTGCATTTATCCTTCATTCAGATCATAAAATTGAACACAGATTCCATCTTTCGTTTCTAACCCCATCTCCAGCCGACAGCCCCCGGGAGGACCATCTCTCTAGGCCTCCCAAGCCTGCCCTCAGTTCTCAGGTAGGAAGGTATGAAAGTGCCCTGGGAGGGCACCCCGCACTCAGCTGACAAGACCGGGCTCCCTCATCTTCTGTAAGCGGTCCTCACTCTGCACTTGGATGCCAGAGAGCAGACCAGAGAACCCCTCCAATGTTCAAAGAGCTGTGATGAGCAATCCGCGTCTTCTTTAGGATAAACAATTTCAGGTCTCACCACTCTGAGGGTGAAGATCCCGTGTCTCTTGTGTGCCTCCCAGAGTCCAGCAGAGCACTGTGCTCACTCGGCCTCTCTGGCGCCCTCTGTCCCACTCGCCGTCTTAGGGGCTGCTACCTGAGTCACGCAACTGGAACCAAGCCTTCCAAGAGATCCAGCGCCACTTGGATATTTGCATTTTCTGGCAAAAGCTTAGGAAGTGCATGGGGGCTATGCATTTGGTTTGAGGAGTTAAAAATGGGCTGAATGTGCAAAGGATTTTTTTTAATGCCACTCCCGGGCCGAGCTTAAAGAGAGGGATCTAGGCGCCACTCACCTTGCTGTCTGTCAGGATAATTTCTGTGATGCTGCCGATCACGGTGATGAAGTCAAAGATGTTCCAGGTGTCTCGGAAATAGTTCTGCGAAGGGGATTCAGTCATGGGAGCATCGGGGGAGGAAAAAAAAAAAGAAAACAAGGGGGAAAAATGGAGAAAAGACATCTTTCATTACATAACTCTGTCACTTGGAATTAAAACTTGTCAATTCAAGTACAAGTTCCTTCTAGCTTTGGCTTTCGTATCCTCTTTCTCACCAGAAATGCTGTTTCTCCTTAACTAATCTGAGATTTCTCCTTTGGGTAGGTGTTGCGTCATTATTCGGAGATCTTGTTTTTGAAGCTGTCGCTAAAAAGCTACATAAAATATATGTAAGATTTTTTTAAATGGAATATTACATAAAAATACGTAAGAAAGGGATGTGTGGCCTAGAACATTATGACACCCAAAAAAGAAAAAGTCATCATTGTCACCCACAAGACAGTAGAATGATTTACAACATTACTTTAAGGTTTTCCATAACGGTGGCCTTTAAATTATTTATATAGTATCGTGTGACCCTACAGATAGACAGCTCTGACTTGCAACTTTCAATAAAAGTCACATAGGCGTCCTAAGTGACTAAAAATCAGAGATGTACCAAAAATCTCTTCCTGACTCTGCTGAGCCTTTTCAAACCAACTGCTGATCAGCAATGAGATGAACAAACCCATCTTTCCATTCCACTCTTTCTCTGCTCTGCTCCACCTTTTGAGGAGGTGTAACTAAATAAAACGCAAGGAAGAGGCAATAAGACGAGTGGGTTGAAGGAGACAGAGAAATACAGGACCTGGATGATGCACCAACCAGGTAACGTCCCGCTTAATAGAGAAGGGGGACTCTGCTCCCATCTCCAGGGTGCAGGCAAACACAGACCTTAGACTACATTCCTTAAAAGAAACTGGACGATTGGGTACCCGAAACGTTACCCACTTGCCCTTGAGGAGCACCTCCCATAAGAGACTCTCTGAGCACGGTGCAACTTACACCCTCTCCCATCCTGACAACTGGCAGTAGTGAGTCCTTACTACGTGTGCCAGATTCTGGGCCAGGTCCTTCCCTGGCATGCTTTCAGTTCATTTATTCCTCCCATGGATCCTCCAAGTGGGTAGTGATAAATACCTCATGCTCATAAAATACTGAGTGGTAGGAGTGGCAAGACGAGTGGGAAGAGATACGCAATAGAGAGGGAGAAGGAGTGTAGGGAGAGAGAACGTACGCTTAACGAGCGTCTTGCAGGACCAGACGCCTTGGTATGTTCCCTGACTGGACACACACACGGTATCTAAGGCTAGAGGGCAGCCCTGTTACCCTCCTTCTATGAATGAGAAAACTGAGGCTTCAAGACGCCTGTCTGATTCCAAAGCCACGAGCACCTGCCAGGCATGGAGAGAAACCAGG
This sequence comes from Camelus ferus, assembly GCF_009834535.1. Lineage (NCBI taxonomy): Eukaryota > Metazoa > Chordata > Mammalia > Artiodactyla > Camelidae > Camelus > Camelus ferus. Next base: position 3,024,875 of record NC_045716.1, read on the forward strand.
CACACAGCCTCACGACCCACTTCTGCAGAGGAGACCTACTCCTTCAGGAGTGGGGCCAGGTCCCCAATTCTCAGGGCTCTCCTAATCCCACCCTGGGGTGAGCATCCGAATTCTTGGATAGATCCAAATACAAGAGCCAGAATATGAATCTAGACTTCAAGAGGACAGAAGCCCTGGATCCCAGCTGAGAAGACTTGACAATATGGTGTGGCCGAGCCCAGCCCAGTGCAGTCCAGACTAGTAGATCATGGTGGACAATGTGAGGGCTTTGAAGTCAGACAGACCAGGATCTGAACCCTGGCGCTGCCTTCTTGTGACCTTGTGCAAAGCACTGAATCTTCCTGAGCCCGAGCTCACCAACAAAGGAGGAAAGCACCTAATGCCCATCTAACAGAGTTGTTATGAAGCCAAAACGAGTCATACGTAAAGCATTTGGTATTTAGGAGACAACCAATGTGTGTTAACTCGCTCCCTGTTTCTTTTTCCTTCTTCCTTCCTTTTTTATTCCCATTCCACTTTCCAGGTCTATTGCTTTTTACTGTGTAATCGTCAAAAAGCGACACAAGTTTTTCTGAACGTCAATGTCCTCATTTAAAATAACAACAACAACAAAAATAATGACAGTCTCCGCCAGGCCTGTTTCAGAGTCACTGAACACGTCTGACAGCACGGTACACGTCAGGGAATTCTGAAGTCCTGCAGCGCCGTATCAGTGAAAATTCAGGGTGAGCGGTGCCTTTTATGGTGTGAAAATGCGTGTAGACCTTGAATGAAAATATGGGGGTGAGGGTGGGAAGGAGGCAGAGGGTGGGAAGGAGGCAGAGGGTGGGAAGGAGGCAGACTCTGGGGCCGAATCATCTAGCTAAGCTTCTGAGTATGTATTCAGCAGCCGCCATCATCAGACACGTAACTGGGGACTTAAGTCACAGACAACTGTCAATACGACAGCCACGTCATCAAGACGCAGAGAAACACTTCCCCCTCGTGGCACCGCTTCCCCTCCCCTGCACCCCAGCCCAGGGCTAGGCTATTACAAAGGCTTCCTTGACGGTGTGGTTTCTTTTCACTTTGTCATTTCCCCAAGTCTCAAAACACTCAAAAGGGAGTCAACAACCCACAATACAGCCAGAGCAATGGGCTCCCTTCAGCTCCTCAAGCCATCAAATCAGTGACTTTTCAAAGAACCACCAGGAGACCAGGAGCAAGCCCCACCATCAGCCCTTACGATCCTCGGGCCAGAGTCCTGGTTCAAGCTGCCGCCGGACAAACCCATAATCAGATAACAGGCTAAGTTTCTCTTCTCGCAGGGAAAGCCACACACACATCTAATTTGAAACGGGAGCTCAAGCTCACACACTGAGTAGGTGTGACACAGCTGTCACGCGGGTTTATCTGCATCCCGCTGATCTCACTGTAAACGCTGAGCCAAGAGTTGAGGGGTTTGGGGACAGAGGATTATTTTGTTTCCAGGACACTGAAGCAAAGGGCTAGGTTTGCTTAATGTTCTCGGTGGCAGATGCGAGAATTTGCCAAACAACTATAATTAGTAGTTGAGGAGAAGTAAAAGGAGGACTCACGGCATGGAAACACAGCCCAACCCGCCTGGAACCCAATTCCAGAAACCCCCTCTCATGCTCTCTGTCCCTCCTTCTCTCTCTCACACACACTTACACACTTCAGAGGTCATTAGCCTTTGTAAGCTTAAGTACTAAATATTCATTTTTATTGGCAGAAATTACTCTTCACGTAACTACAGGGAAGAGGATAATCAGGTACACGCTGTCATCTGCTATGTGCGAGGCTACGAAGGACAGATACTTTCCCATTTGAGTTATAAAATCTTCAGTCTTCTACCAGTAAAGTAGCACCCAAGGCTGATTAGTCCGATCCTTGTCTTATTCCTTACCAACATACAAACCTTACTAAGTTCTAGTGAGACCCAGTGACTGTCACCCCTCGACCACTGACAGAACTTGGCAGCAACAGAGCTGATGGCTACATGAATACGGGGCTGGGGATCTGGTTTCCTTTGCCCCTTCTCATGACACCCTCACACATTGTCTTGTCTCTACAGCAGTTTATTGAGCAGTTGAAACAAGCCCACAATTAGATGGGCAGGTGTGTGAACCGTTTCTGGAACAGTGGTAACCACCCCCCTCTTCCAACAAGGCTGGGGACGTACCCCCCTAAGGAGGGAAGACAAGCACGATGCTGGGATAAATTCCATGACGTACCAAGAAGCCAAATGCAATGATCTTTAGGACACATTCCAGGGAAAACACCATGGTGAAGGCGATATTCAGGTACTTCAGGGCCAGTTCATAGGTGCAGGGAGCAGAGTAGTACTACCAGGAAGAGAAAAGAGGAGAGAAAGAATCAAACCCTAACGGTGAGAGGGTGTCCACGTCACAGAGGCCGGCCGTCTCTCATCCCGGCCCTCGGAAGGCGTGCTGGTGCACGACGGAGGAGGAGAGATGGTCACCGAGCGCTAAGGAGGAGAACGCGTCCTTGGTAACAGGACAAAACAAAAAAAAACAAAACTAGACAGGAAAACCCAGATCATGCCCCACTGAGGTCACTTATTAGGAAAACAGCCAGTCTTCCTAGAGATGAAGGTGGGAAGGGCATAAATACTTTCTACAGTTAATTTCCTTACCATTTTGTAGTCAGTAACTCAAACCTCTCGTGACCCTCTTTTAGAACCCTGTGATCACCCACATCTCCTGGGATCCCTGCCCTTGTCAGAATCTGCCGGTCATCACCAACCTTCAGTTTCAGAGTTACCGGACCGCTGCTGCCTATTTCACTGCATTTTGCCCCAGAGACCCAGAGGCTGGGCGGATGCAGCAGGCAGGATCAAAAAGAGATTCCACAATGGCAGAGGAGGTGAGGAGAAAACAGACTGGTAAGTCGGAGTATTTTCTCAGCATCTCGGGCACACACACGAGTGCTCGGTGAGGGAACAGTCACCGAGGTTCAGCCTGCCCGAGCGCCACCCAGCCACTGTCCTCTCACCTTCATCATCAGCACGACGGTGTTCAAGGCGATCATGGCCATGATGGTGTACTCAAAGGACGGAGACACGACGAAGTGCCAGACGCGGTACTGGAAGGTGTGTCTGTTCTGGGGCATGTAGCGGGTGAGCGGCTTGGCACTGATGGCGAAGTCGATGCACGCCCTCTGTAGGGGAATCACACTTGTGAGCCTGAGCTCAGAGTGCCTTCCCACCTGTGCTCTGGAGCAGGCGGGCTCTCTGCTAGACGGTTAGACTCGGAGGACGGGGCAGGAAGGAGGGCTAGGGCTGGACCAGCAGAAGTAAAAGGGGCAAAAGAAAAGATCCAGACAAAACTACAGGTGAGACGTCACTTTAAATGAACACACAGGACACTAGAGGGATTCTGTCCCACTGGGTCAGAACTTAATGGTTGTTAATAATGTCCTTTTACACAGCATGTGGCTGAGACATTCAGGCAGGGAGACGCCTGCAGTCAGAAGTAACACTCTAGGCCCCTGTGCATTCTTGTAACATTTTATTTGCACTTCTCTTACCTCTAACGACGTCTAGTTCAGTTCTACTATAAAAACAGAGTACAATGTGCCCGTGCGCTTGTTACTAGAAGAGCAGTAATAAGTAAGCAAGTTCCCTGCCCTTACGGGAAAAACACGCCATCGAGGGGCACGGCCAGGTAAGCGGATGTCTTAATGTTGTAACGCTGACTGACATCTTTTACCCCCACATCCAGACCTCGCGCTGCATAAAGGTAGAGACTGCATCTTAAACACCTACGTCCCTTCCAGGTCTCTGTGCATCATACCAGGGCATTACACAGAGGAGTTAAAAAAAAAAAGTTTATTTAAGGACTAATTAGTTAGTCCCATCTTCTCTCTAGAATTGACAAGAAAGTTAAGAACGTTCCGTCTTCCTCCTAACGAGGCTGGCCAGAGAGTCCTTTCCAGAGCCCCGGCTGCCCCACGCTCCAGGCCACTTGTCCTACCTCATTCTTTTCCAGGCTGCACTCCTCCATCATCTTGTCCCCCTGCTCCTGGAAGGTGATGATGATGAGAGCCACGAAGATGTTGACGAAGAAGAAAGGGAAGACCACGAAGTAGACCACGTAGAAGATGGACATCTCCATGCGGTTGCTGCGGCTCGGGCCCCGGTCTTCCTCGGTCACGTCGACGGAGTGCTGCAAGACTCTGGGGACAGACGGAGGGGGTGCGGATGGTGATCGGCAACCTCGGCAGCTGCTCAGACTCAAGGCTCCGTTAGCAGCGGTACCCCCTACTGTATTTCCTTATCTGGCTTTTTAAACTTTGTGGCCCCTCCATGAATCTGGGGTTCCATAACCAAGTTGGTGGAGGTCCAGTGACACCCAATCCACTGCTCTTTCTAGCCCCCGGGCCACCATGCAGCCAACTCCTAAGCACCAGAGTGACTTTTTTATAGTTGAGGTTGTCATAATGAGTACCAAGAGACTCCTGAATTTCTACTTGGCGTTTTGCTGCCAACAGAGTATGCTGCCACCAGAAAGTGGCATCTAAGTAATGGCCAAGTCCCTGAAAAAATCAGCCTGCAGCTACAGGCAGCAGAAGAAACTGCATTCTGTTACCTTCTTCATATGAGGTATGATCACAGAAAGCATCTCTGGGTTCTGCCAGCTCCTCTTTAACCCTCAATCCTCAGGTCCAGGGCCAACTTGGAGGATAAATCAGTCTCTCACAGTTGTCAGGGACTCTCCTAAGGTCCACAGAGCTGTTCGAAACACCTTTGTTCTAGAGGAGCCAGAGGGCTTCACTCAACTCCTCAATCACTGGCTGAAATATTAAGGGTTTCAAATAGTTCCCTGTCTCTGCCATCTCCCTCTCGATTCCTGCCTGAAGGATTTTCATTCCTTCCTCTCTGTGGCCTGTCTCAGCCTGCTCATAACCACTCACTTTCCCTGGAACAAAAACAAAAGGTTCGCCCTGTTCATCTTGAATCAGCTCCTCAAGGCAAGCAGCTGGCCCCAGCCAGCTCCCGGGTAAGCGCGCCAGCTCGAGCCCCGCACTCACTGAGGCCACCCTTCCCCCGTGGAGACGGTGAAGAGGGTCAGCAGGGCCCAGATGATGTTGTCATAGTGGAACTCGTGGCGCTTCCATTCTCGGCCTTTCACCTCCATCTTGTTTTTCTCATGATCGACGTAGTTGCCTCTAAAACCAGCACAGGAATGAAAGAGGACCTTGTCACTCGTGGAAGAGTAAAGAAACTCTGTGGACTTCGATCACGGATGGGAGTCACCATCGGCATTCAAACACAAGGAAGGAGTTTCATTAAAGGCAGTGTATTACTGTGGGATAAAAATGGGATTTGGTGCCCCACAGGCATGGAAGATAAAATCCTAATCCTTCAGTGATCCCACTGCAACCCTGAGCAACTTCCTTCAACTTTCCAAGCCTCAGCTTCTACAACTATGATGTGCAAATGAAACCGGTCTCAAAAGGTCATTACAAAGATTTAAAATTAAAAACCGATGTAAAATGCCATGGACCCCGTCTGACACAAAAGAGGCAGTCAATCAGAATTCAACAACTTCTTATGTTGCCTTTTCCCCAAAAGAGCAATGAAGGTGGGAAGACAGAAAGAACAGACTGTCCACAAAGGGTCGAGCGGACCTCATCGGAGCACACATGACAGAAAGTGAGAGTCCGTGCTGGTGGCACTTACATGCACTCCTTCTCGGTGTCCTTGGAGCTGTCCGTGCAGTAAAAGAACTTGCCCTTGAAGAGCTGAACTGCGATGACAGCAAAGATAAACATGAAGAGCTTATAGACAATGAGGATGTTAAAGACGTTCTTCAAGGAGGTCACCACACAGTCGAAGACGGCCTGTGGACAGAAGCAAAAGCCCGGCCTTGTGAGCCCCCGGAATGGCCTGTGTTTCTGCCTGGAGCTGCGCTGGAGCCAGACCACCACCAGCCAGCCCCACCGAGAAGGTGCCCCAGGAGCTACCACCCTACTGAGAAGGGACATCCAGGGGCCTCAGCCCTGGCTTCCAAGCTGGTCCTGACTGTAGGAACCTACCATTCGGGAGGGGAACACACGCTCTGAATCTGAAAGGAAACCCAAGGCAGAAGAGACCAGATGGTACCAGGCAGCCGAGGGAGTCCTCTGTGGAATCCCATTACGTGCTCTCCACTTAGTGTGAAACACAGACATTTACTGCAGAAAAAGGGGTCCTTGAAATCCTTTAGCCTTTTTCAGGCATTAAATAGCTTATCCTTAACCTCATGTATGTGGTGATAGTCTTAGATTTGATTTATATACTGAGTAGGTTTTGTTTTCCCTTTGCCTTTCTAAATGGATCAGAGAGTAATTAAATAAAACTATCATCTTTGCTCATTTTAATGATGATCTTGTAACAAGTTCATACACTTCCTCCAATTATGTTTGACAGTTCACATAACTGTTCTCTAGCTTCAAGCTGCTGTGAAGGGTACAGATTCAACTGGTGGCAGCAGAGCGGGGTGAGAGCCGCCCCTCTTAGAGCTGGGAGGACCACGTGGGGGGATCAAGGACTTGCACTTCAGGTCAAGGCGGTGGGACTCCAGCTGCACGAGCTATCCTAGGCCCTAAGCGCTGAGAGCTACGTGGGAATTCAACACAGTTGAAGCCATTTTTAGGTTATTTGCTAGGTTTTTAGGTTTAAGCTCACTGGCGAGTCTAGCCCCACAGTGGTGCTACACTTGTGTGCTTGCTTCTTCGCAGCGCTGGGCGAACACTGCCCGTTTAACTCGTTCAGCATCGCAGTGAACGAGTGACACGCAGCCTTACGGAATTCTTGGAGCCACCGACACTGCCCTCAGGTGATGGAGTTGCAGAGAGAGGGGCCCGTGGTTCCTAATGAGTTGGAAATAACCAGAGTGGAGTCGCCTTCTCCAACCTGTTAACGAATCTCATCACGCTCCTCTGGGGGCCCCAGCCTAGCTCAGAGGAGACGAAACCACTGGACCTGGGCTGCAGCAGCGGCAGTGGTGAGACCCCAGGCCTCCCGACCATACTTTGCTGGGAGCGAGGCAGAGAGGAACGGACATCCATGGGCACTGACCCAGGCCAGGCTCTACGTTGGGCCCCCATACTGTGGGAGATGCCTCATCCAGGGCGGAAGGTGGAGAGCAGGCAGTGAGGACACCCTCTTTGGCGCACAAGTACCTTTCCCCGGAATTCCGTGCAGACGGCCAGGGCCCTGGGCTCTGAGCGGACGCCAGATCTCAGCCAGTGAGGGGCTATTCAAAAGTGACTTTCCTGCGTTCTGATGCTTTTGGTAAACCTAGCTGGTTTGCCGCCTGTCTGTAGAAACAGAGGGCTTAAGGGCGGCAGGGGCGGCGGGGAGGGATTGCTGGGGAGGATCAGAGGTTGTGCAAACCCAATGGGAAAGAAGAACTGGGAACACGGAGAGGCCCCTGGTCCCTCCCTGGTTGTGGCTGGCTCTCATTCACAGGATCTGGGGGAGGAGGAACTTTTTTCCCTGTGAGGCTTAGCTTCCTTATCAGTGATGTGGGGGGAGGCGGGTTCAATGTGCTAGCCAACTTGAATGGTAAAGCACCCCCTCTGAGGGCAGGGGGCTCAGGGAAGGCGCCCAGGGGCGGGTGAGCAGGGAGGGCGCTGGCTGGGAGCAGAAGAACCAAGATAACGTTGTCTTGGCAACAAGAACTTTGTTCATGTGAGCTTACTTCCCTTCTCTGCAGCGGCCAAAAATGACTGTGTCCTTGGGCAGTTATTGACCTATCTGTGCCTCAGAAATACAAAGGGTCAGGGCCAGAAGATCCTTTCGTTTTACAGAATTATGAGGAAAGAAACCCTCCCAGGATGCCTGGTCTGATCTCGTGTGCAGACTCCCATGGAGGGCTCCGGCCGCCCCCACTTCACGGCTCTGGGTCCACCTGAATGACACAGGAGGCGCTGGGACAATGCCACACAGGGTTCCTCCTAGATGACCTGGCGCAGCGTGTATAACCCCTCCTGGGTTTGGACTCAGAGGCAAGAACCTCCTTGTAGATCTGGGATATTGGTTATTTTCCTTTCAAACTAAGGCCTTTAGCTCAAGTGGCACAAGCGCAAGGAATATTCCCAGGACGCCTTCCCCCAGAGCAGGCCAGCCGCGGCTGCAGAGAGGACGGAAGAAGGGGGCCGACGGGAAGACCCCTGGCGAACGTCACCTTGAGCTTGGGCAGGCGCTTGATGGTCTTCAGTGGCCTCAGCACCCGGAGCACCCGCAGCGACTTGATCGTCTTGATGTCACGCCCCTTGTTGGTTCTGCAGGGGAGAGGTCCCCGGGGAGTCACAGGACAGGGGAGAGTTAAAGTGACAGTCACACTGCAGCATTAACAACGGCAGGGGAGAGGGTGAGAGAGGTAGGCAAGAGGCCAGAGGAGACTCATTTAGGGAGACCCCCCCCAAAAAAAACACACTCCAGGAAAAATTTTTCAGTGACTCCCAGGGTGCACACACTCATATGCACACACACCCCTGCATGCACGTACACACCCACATACACCCACAGGCACATAGAGAGGCACCCGTGCGCACACGGTAATCAACACGTCCTCTCCCTAACAGCCATCACCACACTGGCCAAGTGCAAATGCAAGGCGGGTGGACTAGGGAACACGACCGTGGCACACTGCAGAGCCTCACGGTGCCTGATCTAGGAAGTCTTCACCGAGGCTCCCAAATGATGTCTGAATTGAACAGGGAGCTACGGTGGAGAGCAAGTCTCATCAGGGGACTCAACCTAGTCCTGTCTTTGGCTCTAGGTTTGTCACCTCTGCACAGTTCATGAGGTCAGGGGAGAGCAGGGTGAGGAAGCCCGGTGGGGGACAGGATACTCGTGCTGTGCTGGGCTGCGTGCTCCAGGGAGAGCATGTCACGCAGGCTTCTTGCCAGGACCTGGCTCACACCCAGATTCTCTGTGCGGCTGGCTCTCCCTGTGGTCCCCTCCCTTTTCCAGCCCCCTGTACCCAGCACAAGCTGCAGAGAGCCTTACAGCGGGAAGAGGCCCGAACCGCAGCCCCTGCCCACCTCCATCCTTGCCCTGCAGCTAACGACCCTCCCTATTCAGCCCCTCAGAAATGTTTCTCCTAGTAGATAAAATACACTTGCTCTCTATTTTTAGGGAGGAAATGAATAAATCGGCCTGCATTTCTCTCTCCACCGTGAGCATCCCGAGATCCTCGCATTCAAGTCAAACAACTGCAATTTGTCAAAGACGCAGATGGTAGGAAATGAGAGTCTAAATAGTGAGCTCAGGCTCTGGTTCTGTCCTCATGGTGGCCCCGATTACCATAACACCAGCTCTCCCAGGAAATGCGAGCCGTCCAGGACATCAGATGGAAGATGCAAGGCTTCCGCCTGTTTTTGACCCTGTCCTTTTTGCCATCCCTACCTCCCCGACGGGAGTTCAGGGGCCCTCTTCTCTTTCATACAAAGCAAGGTAGGAAGACACTGAATGTAACCAAAGAATGCTGACTTTCCCCAGAACGTGAATTTTAAGACCCTCTTCAATGGTTACAGGCCATGGCCGACAAGTCACTTTTACTCAGCCCTAGATCTGCATGTAGATAATCCAAAGTATCACATTGATATCAGTGGCTTTTTGCATCCATGGGCTTTGTATATTTAAAAAACTCTTTTACTCTATTAAGTTCATCTATCTACCTGTCTAAAAGGGCATCAGCCAAGCCAAATATATCTCCAAACCAGAGAGAGTCATCAGCTTCCCAAGAAGGCTTGGTGACCCCTGATTTTTCTCTTCTTGGACAGCCATGGAAACACACCACTCATAGAAACTCACCCCTCCCTTCTCGACGAGCCGGCTCCTTCCCTCCCAATCTTACTTTCTCCCTCCTCCAACCCATCCCCATATATATATTTTTTTACTTCAAAGAAAATTGAAGGAAAAAATATTTACCCCAAAGCATTCCTACGGAGGATCCAAGCAGAAAGCAGGTTAGGAAAAAAAAAGGAGTGGAGAGAAAGGAGATAGTCAGTAAACTTCAGGGAGAGATGAGAACTCGAAAAGGACAACGGGAAACCGGAGAAGCCCAGGTGCCCGAGAGATCCCGCTTACAGCCTTGGCACTTACAGTCCACACGCTGAGGGAGGGGAAGGGCCCGCGCCCTCTGCTCCACACCCACCCCTCCAACCTGGAAAGCCCCTAGTCAAGCATGGGAACCCTGCCTCTAACTAGATGGCATTTCCCCATTTATTCCACGGAGCCTGGTGTAACGGACGTTTTCTAAATGTAGGCTTTCATTTCCAGTTCCTTGGTAGTCTTCAGAGGAACTCTTTGTTTGCAGTGAATTTATACGGAACCAGGCAAGAGGAATTAGGCCATCTCTGGGCCAGAAACCACCTCTTGGGCAAGGCGTCTCCAGTCCTAACGGAGTATCTACGTGTAGGAAGGACTTCATTTGAAGGGGGGACATGCAACCACCGTGAGAGGGCTACTCTGACGTCTCTCAAAAGCGTGGACGGGCCACGGCATAAAACCACCTTGACATACGGGGAGGCGCTGTTTGTCAAGGTCTTGATGTCACCCAAAGGGATGCCCTTTGATAAATTATATGACCATCTGTCCTTCATGCGGCTTGAAGAAATACCATCTCAGCTCTACTGGTGAGGCTTACCCAGGACAAAAACAAAGGTGAGAGCAAAAATAGAAAACATCTGAGATAGAAAGCATGAGAGCTAACTTTTAAAATATGTATTCTGTGTTAAGTGCTTTTAGTGCAACTCTTTATGTGGCCCTCCTGATAACTTTAGGGCCAAGGTGCCAGTGTCTCGAGCTCACAGATGAGATTCTGAGAGGCAGGGCGAGCTGGGACTTGAACTCAGATCTGTAGGCTGCTCAGAGCTCTTGTTCCACACCACTAAGCTTCTGCACCAGCAGGTTTTGGTTCTAAGCTCTGCCAAACACATCACCAAATACCAGAGCTGGAAGGGATCCCCAACATCCACTTAAGGGCAAAGGAAACTGCGGCCCCAGGAAGATGTGCCGTGCATCACACGGTGCGCAAGCTGCAGTGCCACGTGTGAACGGGCTGCTGCTCGGAAGCATCTAGAATTCAGGCTTCACTTCTTAGCTTTTGGTTGTAGCTAAAAAGGGTATTTTTTTTCTCCCTTCCTTTCCTTACACGGTTTAATATACCACAAACCTATGTTACATCAACATATGCCACAGCAAAGACTCCTTTCTAATGACCATTTTATTCAGCGAATGATCCCACATTCAAAATCATATTAACTTTCACTGTAAATGCCAAATGAATGATGGTTTGAGAATTAAACCCAAGGCTTTATAAACCTTAAGTCCCTCACATGATAATCTCCAAATATGCAGAAGGCAGAGGGCCTATCTTCCGCCGAGTTACAACAGGGTCTTCTTACGCATGAGACTGAGCACGTGGTAGGCCAGCCCAGTTTAGCTTCACCCTTCCATGTAACAGCGTTGCCGGAGTCTTGGTATGTCTCTGGTACTGTTCTAGGTGCTGGATACACCGCTGTGGATACAACAAATGAGGTCCCTACTCTCTTGGACCTGACCTAATCTAGTAGGGAAGACAGGCCTCAAGTAAACAAGCAAACAAATTAAAGTATAATTGCAAGCTAAATGCCATGGGAAAAAAACGAAATTATCTGATTGAAAATTTTACCAAAACAACTACACAGGTCACCTTCTTTTCCCCAGGCTACATTCATCTCAAGGAAAGGCTAAGGGAGACCTTTCCATATCCCTGAAATGAGAGAACAGAGTGGAATCAATGGATGGGCAGGTGATCCGGGGTCACACATACCAGGCGTCCAGCTTCTGCTGAGCCTGGGTCCTTAACCCCAAAACTTTGACATCCAGTAGCATCTTAGTGGGTTCTCAGAGGTTCACATTCACAGATGCCCACCGTAGGAAGGAAGGACACACCTGGATAAAGGCCAGAATTTGCTCTCTACAATTAATTTTGCCCCGGGAGCCTCGTAAAATATAATGCTATGGAACAAAGGGGATCTCTGACCATTGTGTGTGTGTGTGTGTGTGTCCCTTGTTTTGGAAAGTGGAGTTCTTTGATGGTACACTCCGATCTTAACAGCTGACTGTGGCTGGCAACGTACGGGGTAGGGGGCTATTTGTCCCATTCAGACCCCCACAGATTTGAGCCCAGGATAGTAATCAGACACAGGCCAAAAGTAAAATAAAAATTAGTCACTGCTCTGTGCATCTTTCAAACAGGTCTCTTACTGCAGAGGGGCCACTGAAAAGCCATGATTTTGAGTGGTTACAAAAGAACATGCTTACGCTCTCAATTTTCTCCAACATATGTTCAGTACAGATTTGAAAACTGCCATTAGAAATGAATGGAATACTGGATAACCAAGCCACAGAGTCAGGAAAAGCTGCAACGCTTTGGACCCCATTAATTAAAATATATCCTAAGTGTACACATGGGCTAGGTTGGACGTCCTCTCCCAAACCCCCGCATGCAAGAGTCATTAAGCCACTATCCAAGTCAACAAGATTGCAAGGGAGACGTTTTTTCCAACTAAGAGGACAAACTCTTCAAGGACTTCAACTGAGGCACACTGATTTAGAAAAAATTCAGGAGCTTTTTACAAATCATTTAAATATAATCATTTGATAACACTTTGCTAGTCTTTGCTACTAAACATATAACCAGATTTTGTTTTTTACACTCCCTAGCTAATTAGAGAAGTTTTATCAGGTTTACAAGTTGATTCTAAGGTTAAAATCTGAGGATAATAATTTCACAGGCGCGGCTGTACTGGCCCCACTTTAATGGGGCTCCACTGGGCTCGCCCTTTCCCCATTTATTTTCTACTTATTTGTTAAGTTCTTGGCTGCTCTCCAGGAAGAAAAATGCCACATTTCTCTTATGCCTCATCAGCTAAAAAATGAGAATTTTCCAGCTCAATTGTCGAGTTGCCCTCCAGATCTTTCATGTGTAATCACTCAGCATTCACTGTAATCTTTCTTTTCAGCTTCTAGGCCCCCCCTTTCTCAAAGGACACGCTCTCAAATTGATTTCTGCTGGGAACTGATTCTCTTTCCATGGGGGACAGAGCCAGAACACTGGGTTGTGAAGAGTCCTTCTTCCTTGTAAGTGGAATGACCTTCTGCCCTCCCCCCACCGGTTCCCCCCCAACCCCCCGCCCCGGGGTGGGAGGGAGCAGCACAGGGCTGGGAAGGAATCTCTTGCATTAGGGAAAAGGACAGGCTTGCTGGACTGTAAAGGGGGGCGGAGGGCTTATGACGTGAGGAGCCCTGAGCATCGCTGAGTGTCTGGACCATGACTTGGTAGTCAAGAAGAACTCCCATTCCTTATGCACTTACTAAGTGTTTGGGACTATATTGGACACTGAGTATGTTTTAGCTTATTTAATTCTTACAAGACCAAAATACAGCTATTTTTAATTTCTACTTACAGATGAGCAAGTAGAGGTTCAGAGAGATAAGACAGCTAATAGTTAATAGTGCTGAGTTTACTTTACTCTGAAACCTAGGCTCTTATTTAGAACATTACAAAGCCTTTTCACATGGGCACCGCTGGAGGGTTTTTATTTATTTTGGGGGGGGGGGATAATTAGGTTTATTTATTTGTTTGTTTGTTTTTAGTGGAGGTACTGGGGATTGAACCCAGGACCTTGTGCATGCTAAGCATGTGCTCTACCACTGAGCTGTACCCTCCTCCCTACCACTGGAGGGTTTTAACCAAAGACGGAAACAGCAGAAGAAACCAGCAGCTCCCGAGCTCAAATACTCAACTGCCCATCTATCAGTGTCCTCTATCAGTCTAGGGTCTGTGAGGGCTCATGGGAAGAAAAAGATACAGATGGAACAAGATGACCAAGGTCAAGGACGCCTTCTCCTTCTGGCCCCTAGGACTTGTCTGTCTCCAGGTGGAGACAGAGGAACTGCAGGATGAGGATAGGTCCGTACCAAGCCACTACGCTGAGTTTACAGAGGTGAGCCACTTAGAACTCAGCAGAACGTCAGGGGCAGAAGGGAGCTTAATGTAATGGAGAAAGCCTGGAACTTGAAGTCAAACTTACCGGTGGTCTAAGAACTGGCTCTTCTACTGAACTAGTCAAATGAGCCAAACTAGTCAAACCTCGGGCAATCCATTTCTCTCCTGCAAAGCAGGACTGCTGAGTGCCAAGTGGAATACAGAACGTGAAAGCACTTTAAAAGTTCTAAAGACCCATGGAGGTGAGGAGGAAGTTTTCCCCTTTGCACCGGCAATGCTTGTCTCTGGAAACAGAACTCTTCAGGACCCGCTGGCAAGGCTAGTTCATCTGTGTGAAGAATCTAAATCCGGCACTTTGAACTTGTCACTGCTGGCTGCTGACGTGGGGATGATTTTTCTTCCTGACCCATACCCCAGCATCTCTTGGGGCCACCCATGAGCCCTAAATCCTTTAGAACTCTGCCATCTCTCCCTGTTCTGGGACCGGAGCACTCGCTCTATTCTAAGTGGTTAGTGTACAGTCCTTTGCTTGTTGCATATGGACCTCAGCGAGCTCCTGGTACACACTCATCACTGCCTTTGCAAACTTTCTCCTTTGCAAAACACAGCACTATACTTTTACTGGAAGGTATTTTTGTCCAAGCACTAAGAAACAGCAAGAGACAGCAAAGCACCTGTCTCCTAGCAGTACTGTTATTCATTCTAGTGAACAGTCACCTGATTTGTCTTGCTTCTTAGTCTTCATATTCTAAATATACCCAAAGACCCCCTCAGCTGCTGATCTTTCTAAGAAGGCCATGGTGCCGGCTGCAGTCCAGCCAATACACTCCCCCAGCTGGAGACTAATTCATAATGCTGTGCCTCTGCGAGTGTGGATTAAGCAGATGGCTGACAGTCCACATGATCTGAGCTGATACTTCCCAAGTCCCATCACGAAATCTTCTGACCCAAATTACTCTAAAACCTTCTTTTAAATCTGGACGGCACAGTGACGGGTTTCTGCTAATCCTGCAGGACAGAGCTCTTCCCACGGCGGCAAAGCCTCGCCTTCTGTGCAGGGTGCTTTTTGCATATGAATCTGATTAGCCAAATTGTTGGTTATCATGTGGATGGGGCCATGTTCTCCGATTGGACCCTTTCATTTTGTTTGGTTCTATGGCCATGGGCTGAAATCCTACTTATAACCAACCATCTCTCAAACTGGTGCTTGTTAAAAGAAGGCCAATCCCTGGGCATTCACACTTGTTATCTCCATAAGATAAAGGTTTCTGAGTGTACATTCTACACGGGGTTCCCCAGCAGAACCAATGGCACATGTAACAAACAATGCTTTTTCCAGTGTCCATCAAAAAACATGCACACTGGGGCAGAAAGACTGGGAACTTATCTCTTCCTTTCAGACACTCTCTCCATGAGGCTCCCACTCTGACCCTTCTTATTCCCTCCCAAACCCCATTTGCAAGGCAGCTAGGGTATAAAATACAGCAGTGGGAACCCCAAGAGTCCCTCCCTGGGCACAAAGCCAGATAAAGTCATCCTCACCAGCGAGGTGACCCCTAAGGCTGAAGTCTCAAGCAGTGACATCCTTCTGTGTGCTCGCTGCTGGAAATTTCCAATCCCAGCCCAGCCAGCATCCTAAATCCACAGTTAATGGGCTACCTGATGGCTAAATTTAATTTTCATCTTTCATTCTCTTCCACAGAGCAGTGGAACTGGATGAACTGTCTGGCGCGGTGCTAAATGGGTCTTCTTTGCATGAAGCAGGACTTCGTCCACTGTTTTTCCCCATAAGATTAATGTGTAGTCACAGCTTCCTGTGGGAGACGCCCCCTTCAGTTTTAAAAGAACGGGGGCTGTCAAGAAAGTAGCCCCAAAGGCAAAGCCTGAGGCTTGCGGGCCCTGCCTTAGACACAGGCAGGCAGCGAAGAACAGGAGGAAGGGTCAGGCAGGTGTCAGGTGAGATGTGGGTTCTACCGTTACCGCGCTCTGCCGTGTGTGAGCACCCACCGGCACTTCAGTTCTAAACAGTGACTCCCTTCTCATGGGCACATTCCCACCTTCGCAAACACAAAGCTCAAATGCAAAACCAGAACCAGAGTACCATATTCTGGGGCTCCTTAGGGACCTTCCAAATCTAAAATTGTCTGTGTTTGCGTATTTCACTGAATGAATTCAGAAGCAGCTCTGCCGCTGTGGCTGGTCCTGAATGCATTCAGGAGACCTGACGCATCTTAGAGTCGAGGGCAGAGCGTCAAGTGTCAGGAAAGTGACATACTTCAACGAACAGAATGTAATGAAGGCTAATGTGGGGCTTCCGGTTCCTTCTGGCATCAAGAGGCAGACTGCCTCATGTTTCCCTTCTGTGGCTAAGGACTGAACAATGAATGGCCAAGTGCGGCTGTGACCCAGATGCCCCGCGGGCCAGGGAGTCCTGAACTTCCCTCGGGCCCCACTATGGTGGGAAATGGCCCTGGGAAGCTGTGGCATCAGTTGGCCCAGAGCCTGGGTGATTCTGACTGAGGCACAGACCCACGTTGGGGAGGAGGTGGGAGCAGAATTGCTAGGTATTTTTCTTTTAAACCATTTGGTATTGAGAAACCATCATAAGCTGTCAGTTTACCACTTAGAATCCAACCTGGGACAGCTCACCTGGCGACCTGACTTGAGCTAATCCAACAACATGCTGTAGAGCAATGGGAAAGAAGGGGGGTGGGTGCTGAGCTGGAGTCAGAACCACACACGTTCTGGTCCTCCCCTGGGGTCCCTCCTGTCCCTGCCCACCCACCTCCCCAAAGTTGGAAGCCTTCACTTAGCACTGAAGACAGGAAACCTGAGGGCCAGACAGCATCGCCATCACTGTGCAGGCTCCCGTAAGGCTCATGAACTCAACCTGCAGCAGGGCCACATGACCCCCCCCCCCCAAGGAAGCTGACTCTGGCGGTGCCCCAAAGTGGGGGGATGTGCCCGATGTGCACATACCCAGAAATGCCAAGGCTGGCCCATCTCTGCTTTCCCACTCAGCAGGCCGGGAAGCAGGAGCGATGGCAACGGGGTGTGAGGAAATCAGGAAAAGCAGGTTCTGCACTTTCAGTGGAAAATAACTATCAAACAGAAGAATTCCTCTTTTTCAGATAGAAAAAGATAAAAGAGAAAGGTTTCATAGATCCAGTCACTCACCAGACTTTTCTTGAAACCTCAGAGAGGAAAAAGCACAGTCAGGATATTTATAGTTGGCAAACACTCCGTGTCTCCATATGGCCCAGAAAGGGGGGTGCCGGGAGGGCAGTGGGGTGCGGGAGAGTCGTAGCCAACCTCTGCCCAAACTCTCCCCCTCTATCCAGGTACTGGGCTTACGGGGGGAGACCCGAGTGTTCTTATAAATGCTTTATAATGTAAAAGTGGGCTGGCGAGAACAGGAAAGGTGCAATGTGGGTATCTTTCCATTTATTTTCTTGCCCCCTGGTGTGCCCACACTCAGAGAAAATAAACCCCCTTCCCCTCCTCCTCAACAGTCAATAAAGTCCCCACATGGGGTTTGTCGGGTTTACATTATAAAGAATCCCTTCACTTGCTGTATGTATGCAGCTACAGAGAAGAGAGCTTTCTCTTCAGCCACTACACAATCAACATATATGCTTCTAGAAGACATACATGACGGCAGGTGCAGACCTCTGCAGGAAGAGGGCTCAGCTTTCCCTGAGAATTCAGCTAGAGGCCGTTTTCTCCCCTTGGTTAGGGGTGCTGCTCTCAGGACATGGGCTGGTTTCTGAGAAGGCTCTGGCTGACACTTCTGATTCCTGAGGAGCCATGCAAAGGGGTTACCATGGCAATTACCATCAATTCTGCTCAAACTGAACAACAGCCTTTGCAGAAGCCTCAGTAGGGTGAGGTTCAATTTCCAAGAGAGAGAGAGAGACAGGAGTTAAGGTTATCCGAATGGTGGATATTCCTAGGGGCAGAAATATGGGATATGACAATGCAAGTTGTGTCCACAGGGAGGGAGGTCCTTGACAAGCCTATAGGAAAACTCACATGTGGCTTCCTGTTGGCCTGAGCCCCTGAGCAGTGCCCCACAGTGGGACGTAGGCCTTATTCCGAAGTCAACCTGCCCCAGGCTAGGTCTTCGCTCTGCTGGCAGTGGAGACCCTGGCTAACCCTACCAAAGTCATGGGAAAGCTGAATTCTCTGTGCCCTTAATAAGGAGAGGGAGAGAACAGAGTTAGGAAGCATGAGCATATGAGCAAGAGAAAGCACTACCTGGACCTCAGCAAACGTGGGGATGGCCAGAGGAGCGGGGTGGGGAGGGGGAGGGGGAGGGGAGCCCACTCCAGGAGCAGGAGAAAGGGGAGAGGAAATGCGCATGGCAAGCTGAGAAGGATGCTAACAAAAGAGAGTGTGGATGGAGAAGGATGAGCAAACACCATTTACACCTCAGAGGGAAATGAATAAAAACATTCAAGTGACTAAAAGCAAGTGATGGATCATAACTCTCAATCCATCACATACGCGTGGACCCCAGGACCAGGGGATTCCTGGGGTTCCCTGCACTGTACCTGGTCTGAGCACCAACAGAGAGGCTTCGGCTCCGGGCGGTTAAGGCTTCCCCTGCCGCCAGCACCAAAGCTACCACCGCCAAGTTTCAAAAGGCACAAAGAAAGAACAAGACAGGTGACGGCCCTCCAGCCCAGCGTCACTGCCCCGGATCTGAGGAGAGAGGGCTGGACTGCAGACCCGGGCAGGCCCGCAGAGGCTTCCTCTCACACACACCTCCTCCCCACCGGCACCAACCCAGGCCAGGTGTGTGCTGGACATACAACCGCCATGGCGTGGAAACCAGCCTGTGCTCATCTTCCACTGATGCCTCCACACACCTTTTGCTCCCTAGTCAGACTTCACCATGTGATGGAGAATGGGAGTGGAAGAGGGGGAGTTCACATTCCTGCATCACTCACACTGTGTCAGACTCTGGACTAAGCACTCGACACACGGTATTTTGTCTCTACGGCCGAGATGAGACACTGAGGCTAAGAGGGTTAGTATCTTGTGATGTTGCTCGAGGCCATGAAACTGGGAAGTAGAGGAGCTGGGATTCCAGCCAGTGCCTTCCTGACTCCACAGCCCAGGCCCTTCCTTCCAGCCCAGCGAGCCCTATTCTTCCTCCAGAGGGAGCGGCTTCTTTCCTACATGCTTCTCTCCCCTTGTCCTTTATTTCTTCAAAGAGAGACAACTTATTTTACTGAGATCAAAAATAACAGAGAAGAAAAGTATGGTGAACAGTGTATGCAAATGAGTAGGTAAAACGAGAAGGGAGCCTGACTTTAAAAGCTCGGGGTAAGATTTCTCTCTAACCAAAAAGGTGGACCTTCTCAGGGCGAAGGCCAACTTTCTTTTTTAAAAAAAAAATGTATTTCATTTTATTTAAATTTGGGGGGGGGGTAATTAGGTTTACTTCTTTCTTTCTTTTTTAGCAGAGGTACTGGGGATTGAACCCAGGACCTCATGCATGCTAAGCATGCGCTGTACCACTGAGCTACACCCTCCCTCACGAAGGCCAACTTTGATGCTTCTTTCCATGAAGGAGGAGGAAGAGGAGGGGGAGTCCCCTCCGGAGAGTGAGAATCACCTTTATTTTTACCCTGCTATGAGAGTCCATACAGGATCCAGATGCTTGGGAAAAAGTCCATACTTTTGTGTAATTTCCTCCCAAACAGCTCAGCCGCGCCCAGTAAGAGGCTTCCTTGTCGTGAGGGGCACAGGGACTCCACGTGACTCTAATGGGTTAATACACTGGTGGGCCTAAGGAACAGGACACTAGAATTGTCCTGACTGCCAGCCCAGCTCAGGGTCACGAGTCACACCCAGCCTGGCTCTCCTCTTGGGGGGGGTCCCCCATGGCCAGTGCAGCAATGGACACGTCCACTTTCGGGTTCTGGGAGATCTTAAACTCTTCGCATAGCAGGGAACCCCTCATCTCTCTTACAGACAGAGGGCTCCCCACCCCCAGCCACAGAGGAACATTCCTTAACTCTCACCCCATTTCCTTCTCCACCAGAAGGGACAGGGATGGAAGCTGACAGTGTCTGGGGAGAAGGTGGGATGGATGGTCCCTTTTTGACCACTTGGATCCGGGACGGTCAAATCTATGGCGGTGTTTGGTTCCTCCCTTTTGTAGCTGCAGCGATGACGGCAGCTCCTGAACACTTGCCGTCTGCCCCATCACATGGTGTAGCCAGCCTTGCCTAGAAGACACGGCTCCCTCTGTGCTCAGAGAGGCTGGAGGGAATTCTGCTGTGCTCTCCCCGGGAGATGGTGATGTTGCTCTGATGGCGGAACAAGGTACAGATAGACCCCAAAGGCTGTCATTCATCTTCTGGGGCCTATAACCACTAGCTCAGGGAAAAGGCCCTGACCACAGGCCTACTTCCTCCCTACATCCCGGAGGGCTAAGAGAGCCCTTGCCTGGATCAATGTTTGAAAAATAAACAAAGAAACAAAACAAAAAACCAAAAAACCCTAATGTAATAAACATGGTTTAGTCTCCCGAATGGTTTAAGACGATATTGCTAAGTGTGTTACCAAGGAAGGTTGGAAAGTCTTCCCTTCCAGAGCTTACTAACATATTAACATGGTTCTTACGTTCCTAGAATGGCGCTGGGGCACCTCTGCTCATGCACAGGGCATCTCCCCAGGCGCAGGATTCTATGATCCTCAGCTCTGCTCTACCCTCTCATCTTCTTTCAAGCTGATCCTCTGTTTGACAGAATCAAGCTGGGAAAGGGTCTGTCACCTGTCCCTGGGTCCCTCCCTGAGCCTGTGGGGGTACTGCCCACACAGGGGAGGCCTGCCCAGGCTTCCTCATCACACAGGAGGGAACTCCAGGGCTTTGACTTCTCCCTACAGACTCTCCCTGCCCCTCCTTCACCAGCCCTACCCCTCAGGGCAAGTGAGCTGAAGCTACCGGCTCTTAGGAGCTGAGCCAAGGGCCACAGGGAAGCAGCCCCCAGGGCAGCGTTTGCTGGCACCACTGAGTGAACTATTTCTCAGACTGGCCCTGGAGAAGACCTCTCATCAGCCAGTCTCAGGAGGAAGGGAAGGAAGGGAACTGAGTGAGAAAAAGGGGTTACTTACGCCAAAGCAAAGGCCACCAACGCACCGACCACCACCACGAAGTCCAGGATGTTCCACAGGTCCCGGAAGTAGGACCCGTCCTGCAGGATCAGGCCCTGGTCGATCATCTGCAGGAGGAGAGAACAGCCCCCAATGAGCCCAGGAGGGGCTGGCAACTCGTGCCCTGAGCTCTGGGCTCCCTGTGGCAACTACTCCACCGCCACTGCCCCTACAACCAACCCCACCCAGGGGCCTGAGGAGCAGGAGGACGGGTTCCACGGGCTCCCTCCACCTAACTGCGAGGCTGAGGACTTTCTCACAGTTACCAGGGTTCAACTAGACAGCTTGGCTCCCAGGACCCTGCCGCACCCCTCCTCTCACGAGTGGTTCCGAGCACCACCATCACCACGTATGCACAGATGGGAGGAATCCCAGACGGGTGAGACTGGGAACAGCACTGACGTGCGGCGTGCTCGGGCGGTGGGGGACAGAGTGGAGGGCGGTGAGTGCGGGCGGGACTAGATGCAGGCGAGGAGGACTCAGCCCGACCTCACCCTTGGCTGTGGCAGGTACCCAGGCTCCAACCAGGAAGCACGCTAGGGAAGTGAGAACGGTCCCCACCCCTGCGGCGCTCCTGACGCCTGCCTGAGGGGGGGCCTGGCTCCTCCTCCTCGGGCCACGCCCTCCTCGAAACAGATCTATGCAGTCATGTCATGACACGACAGACGTGACCCGGATCTGAGGCCAGAGGAGGGGTCAGCAGAGGCCCCACTGTCACTGGAGATGACAGCCCTGGGCAAGGGCACTGTACTAGAGAAGGTGACCAGTGACCCATCCAAACCCCCAGCGCCCAGGTTTGCCCTACAGGCTCTCACCTTTATAACCATCTCAAAGGTGAACACGCCGGTGAAAACATAGTCAAAGTACCTCAGCACCTGTAAGACACACAAAGGGAAGAGGAAGAGGACCATATGTGACCGTGGGCTCCATGCACTCCACAGACATGGGCATTCTTACCTCCAAACAGAAGCTTCTAACTGCTAGTTGGATGCAGGGAGGAGAGGAGCCATGGAAACCATGGGGGCCGCACAACCCTGTGGCTAGGACTTGGTCCTTCCCTCCCCGGGGTCAGAACTTAACATCCTGGGGCTGAACTGCTCCACAAATCTCTCCCTTTCTGGAATCCTTGTCAGTTCAAATCCTCCCCACCTCTCTCACACCTCGCAACATCCCCCCGGGAGCCCTCCAAGAGATGTCTCAGCTCCCCACCTTCACTCACATCACCCACCACGCTATGTCGGATCCCGCTTCCAACCCAGGCATGGGCGTAGACCCCCCCTTCCAAAGCCCTGACTGGCTCTGGGTGTAAAGCCCGCTGCTGACGCACCAAGGCAAGCAGTGATATTGGGGAGTTAGGGTTGGGGTGAGGGCTGGTCTTGAAATGCTTCACACTTTGCCCTCAGGAACAGAGATGGGCAATTTCCCAAGCCTTCCTCATCCCCAGGAACCTTCCTTAGTTCCCCTCTAGTGCCGGGATGGGAGGGAGCTGGGACAGAGCAGGTACCAGGGCACTAAGGAGACTGGCAAACGGCCCCTTGAGTACCCACTTTGTTGCGCTCCGAGTTGGTCAGGACGGGGTCCTCGGCTGCCAGGGCGATGCTGCTGGCTGCGATCACCAGGAGGATGCACATCTCGAAGTAGCGCAGGTTCACGATGTAGTGGCAGGCCCTGCGGATGCTGGGGGGCGGGGCGGAGGGGCCTGCTGAGCCGGCCCCCTCCCTCCCATCCCCGCCCTCGCTCCCCATCCCCAAGCACATCAGCCTCTCCCAGACAGCCAGGCCCTGGCCGGAGGAAGCCGTGGGGAGAGCAATTTAATTTCTGAGGCACCACCCTTGATTTAAAGCCCCAGTGGGGAAGGTAATCAGATTGGTTAGAGGCCGCGGTACGCAAGCCAAGATAGATTATCTTGCAAGTGCCTGTGAGCTGTGTGGGCAGCAGCAGCACCAGACTACACACACGGTACCTTCCACTGTGTCTCAAGGTCTACGCCCCCCACTGCACAGAAACTGGGGCAGAGCAAGGAAAGCAGAAGAACCAAGACACAGAAAACCAGGCGTGGATTCTAAGATTTCCGATGAAAGCAGCAAGAGGTTTCCGTGAGCCTCGGGGACTCTGATTAAAGTCACTACAGACCGCACCCCACTCTCAGCTGGCCTGACGTACCCTGTTAGGTTCCTTCCTTCCCCCCAGGGCCTTGGCCGAATGCTGCCCACACGGTCACTGGAAGCCCTCCCGTCTTCCAGGACCACCTGGATGTCCTGTTCACTTCCAGTGCAGAAGGCAGCTTCCCTTTCAAAATTCTATCTTTCCTGAATCTAACCTTCCTGATTCTTCCGTGCCGACCCCATCTCATGGTCCTGCCTCTGCTCTGAGGAACACGCCCACTTTGGAATTCACACGGAGGGCAGCCAATGGCTGGTCTAGTTACCCCAGGCTCCGTGCTCAGCCCCGCCCACCTCTGGAATACCGGGCGACACATTCTAAGTAGGTTTCTCTCCTTCCCAACCCCGGGCACCTACTGACCAAAGAGCAGGTGAAGGGTCTTCCTTACGACATTTCTCCTGCTGTCCTGCCTTAAATTACCCTTTAGACTCTGGGCACAGAGTTCCGAGTCTGTTAATAAATTCCATGATCCACCTCAACTCACGAGTACCCTGTATGCTTCAGATGTCTGGCCATGTACCACGAGGGAGGGTCAGGAGGAAGACCAGACCCTCGTCCCTCCTCCTTCTCCTCACCCCGCCCCGACTCAAACCCTGCTTGTGGACCTCAGCACCGAAGGCGGGCGGTGACGGAGGGCGCCTTACGGGTTGGTGGTGCTGAAGATGAACATGGAGCTGTGCGGCACCATGGCTTTGCCCGTCTCACGCTTCTCCTTCTGCTGCTGCTGCTTCTCCCCCCCCTCCTCCTCCTCCTTGATCTCTGCTTCCTTCAACGGACTGGCTTCTCCATCAGTCTTGTTGCTAACTGCAAGAGGAACAGATGGACATCTTCAGAACCATGTGAGAATGGTGCCCTGCATTTCCCACTGGGGATGGGATGGAGGAGACGGGAGAGGCAGCTAGGGATGTGCCTGGCCAGATGCCTGCAAACCTCAGGGTGTTTGCTAGATGACACTGAGTTAAGCCCAAGCTCTCTTCCTAGCCTTACCTGCACCCTAATTCCATATGAGCCTTTTTTGCCATATAGATAATAATTATGTTTCTCGGGTTAAACAGAATAGTTGTTTCTGTTGTCAAGTTTGCAAAGTTTACTTATATCTAAAATCAAATTATTCGTATACTTTCATTTACTGAATTCTTCACATCAGTACACTCTGAACGGCGTATGTTATTACTCCTCTTCTACAGATGGGACAACTGAAGTTCTGGGAATTCAAGGGCCTATCCGAAAGTTATACAGTTAGCATGGGCTCCCAATTCAAGTCCTATCTCCTTTCAATGACATCACACTGCCGTGGAAGATTTTAAGAAGCCGTTACTCTGTTTGAGGCAGCCTTTCTGGCTGGGCTTTTTCCACGATGGATGTAGAAATGCGAATGCAATATTCATGCGAATATGGGTCCAGGACTGCATTCCAGGACTGGGAGGACGAAGAAACCAGAGGCCAAGTGGGGCTCCTGGGATGCTGCCCTTTTCTTCCAAACACAAGTCTCAGTGCGGGCTACGTGGCACAGAGGATGAGACTATCAGAGTGGGGCAAGGGATCTGGGCAACCTCTCCTACATTCTCAGTTCAGTGACTGATTCTGCCCTGGAACCTTGTGTAAGCAGCAAACCTCTGAGGTCCTGCCCCTTTCCAGGTCCTTCCAAAAGGTAAGTCATCCAAGGTGCCCACAAGCCCTCGGACAGCATGCTCTCACCTACGACCAAGGCCAGAGACTGGCCCCAGAGTGGGGACAGAGGAGGGTCAAGCTTCCTTAAAGTTGTGCCCTATAAAATAAGGTCCAAAATCTTGCTTCTTAGAGCATAAAATTAAACAAGACATTAGGAGATGCACACGTCTGGTATCTGGAGACACGGCCGCCCATGTCAGCCCCAGGGGGCCCCGGACAAGTGAGGCTTCCCTTTCTAAAGTGGCAGTCACACTTTGAAGAATACTTTAAAAAGCAGTCTTCACTTTGAGAAAGGTGAAGACATGGAGACAGAGCGCTGGAAGAAAGAAAAACAGGGAGAGAAGACTGTCCCGTGAAAAGAGAAAAATTTGGGAAAAGAAAGGGGGAAAAAGCAAGAGTGGAATCCTGTGGTCACAATTCCGTGACGACGGGGCGGCCGGTGGGATGAATGCAGGGACAGGAGTGGGGTCGGGCAGAGATGGATGTGGGCTGGGTGCCTGTTGGCTGTGTGCCCCTTTGAGGTCTCCCAGAAGAACGTCGTTGCCTGAGGGGACTGTGAGGGAAAGCATGGCTGGCAGCTCCGGGGAGAAAAAGAGCCGGTAAGAGTGAAAGATTCATAAAATGTTAGTACAAGGAAAGATCTCAGAGCTAATCTGGCTCAGCGCCCTCACGTTACAGACGATAAAGTGAGGCCTCAAGAGACACAGGGCTTTTTGGAGGCCACACACTGAGCAGAGCCTGGGCTGGCCCGAGCCCTCCTGCCACCTTCCGTGCCAGCATCAGTCCCCTAAGTTGTCAGGTGGCAGAGCACCTGGGGGTCGCAGAGAACACCATCGGATATTCATACAATAAATCAAACAGCTGAATATACACATGGCATAAAATCACATGTGATCTCTCTGAAGACTCCAGGGTCTGGGGTCAAAGGCCAAGGGACATTTTATGGGCAAAACCTGAGATTAGGAAAATTCTAACTTATTTTTCTTGCAAGCTAGGATAAAAGTGCCGCTATTGTTTTTACATGTTGAAGGATGATTTCGTTTGACAGGTGGGGTTTTCCACGCAATTTAATGGGGACAACTTCAGAGCCATGAGTTCCCCAGCCCTGGTTGTGATGGGTGGTGCACGTGACGGGGGACAGGACTGTGTTCTCACTGTGCACCACGGTCGAGTCCACCAAGGGGTCTACGTCGGGGATGGCGACGGTGACGCTGGTGCTCTCGGTGGCAGCCTTGTCTGTGTTGGCTGTGACACAGGAGAGGTCGGGCTCGCTCTGGCTGATGACCCGGCCCATGTCCAGCTGCACGTCCCCCAGCAGGGCTTGCTCACTGCTGCCCTCTGGCTCCTGCTCTGTCAGCGCGGCATCCTTCTCCACTTCCAGCTCTGGTTGGGGCAGGACGAGGGGTGTGTCTGCCTCATTGAGCGCTCCTGCCAGCCCGGAACCTCTGGACACCATCAGACTGTTGGTTCTACAGAGGGAGAGGAGAAGACAGCTGGTACTCAGCTCTTAAGAAGCCGTTCCAAAATGGCTGATGCTCCTGGCAAGGGGAAGGGTGAGGGGAGCCAGGGCAGCCCTGCTGGAGGGCACCTGGCACCTGCTGCCTCCCGCCCCACCCAGCCAGGCAGACAAGCTAAGATCTGCAGGCAGTGTCCACTGCCTTACTCCCATCCATCCTTCCATTACCCACTCCCAATGGGAGAACAGACCCTGGTTTTCAGGGGGACAGACCCCACTGCCATCACATCTACACAAACCCTGTCAAAGATGCGTCAGCATCATGCCCATTTTGCAAAAGGGAAAACTGAGGCTTAGAAAGGTTTATATTGAAGAATCCCTCACACCAGCGTGCTCCGGGGTCTAATTTACCTCCTTAGGTCCTGGGATCGCTCTTTGTGGATCATGGGCTCCTTGCCCCCATGGCCGCCCCTGGGCTCACAGTCCCTCTCCTCCTCGGCAGGCGCGTCTTCATCCAGACTCCGCTCCTGGCTGGCAGACCTGCTCCGGGAGGCGGAGGAGGGCTCCTTGCCCTCCGTCCTGACACGGCGGTGCCGGCTGCGCCGCTGGCTCTGCCTGTGCCTGGCCCGGTCCTCAAAGGTCACCACGGTCTCTCCACCACCAGCCTCCTGCTGGGTGGGGTCACAGTTCCCATGACAGGGCCTGGCCAGCCATGGCGGCTCCCGCTTGCCCAGGGACAGGGGGCTCCTCTGGCTGTCCAGGGCGCTCGACAGGCTCCCCCCGTCCCGCTTGAGGGACCCCCCACGGCTGACGCGCTCTTCCTCACATCGCTCCAGACCCAGGCCCAGGGCCAGGCCCTCGATGGGCCGGGGTCTCCGGTACAGGCTGGGATGGGCATTGAGTGGGTTGAGGGGGCTCAGGGGGTTGAGGGGGTTGAGGGGGTTCATGGGCGGGGCCTCCTCCTTGTTGAGGGCCTCCTGGCTGGACATCTGCATGTGCCTCCTCAGCTGGCTGGTGCGCTGCTCCCACACCGACATGTGGTGCCGGCGCCTCCGCTCCCTCCTGCCAAAGGGGAGAGGGCGAGGGCACGTCACAAGCTGCCAGCCAAGGGCCAGGGAGGGCGGCCCCAGGGGCCCGGGCCAGCCTTCGGGGGCCGTGGGATGTGGCGGGGGAGGGACACACAGTGAAGGGAGCAAACGGGAGGGCCCGGGACCTGCAGACAGGAAGCACAGAAGGATGCGAGGGGCAGGGTGGGCCACGCATAAGTTGGACCGGAGACCCCCGGCCCATGGGGTTTCCATTGTCATCCCTGCTCTGCGGTAGCTGATGGCGTGGGGTCAGCCCAGGACTGAGTCCCAGTCCCCACGGCCTGCAGGGCAATGGTACACAGGCTTACCAGGTTTCCACTCCCCTGTTCCCTTCTGCTTTCAGGGCATCAATCCAGACCCACCCTGTGCCCACCAATGGCCCTGAGTTCAAGATCAGAGGCCTTTCTCCCTCCCACTCTCCCTCTTCTTTCCCTGGGAGAGCCAGGGCTGAGAAGTGTAACGGTCAGGCACTATCCAAGGGTGACTGGTGATAGTGGCGAGTGGGCCCACAGTACAGAAAGTCTCAGCATCACCCCCAGAAATCAGGGCGCAGTGGGTTTCTTCTACAGCCACTAATAAAAACCACAGGACTCTATGTCCAGGGACCACCAACGGCTCAGACTCCAAACCACCGTGGACCCAGCTCGGGGGCCTGCATGAGCATCATGGGGCAGCAGGAACACACCAGCATGACACGGAGAGGGGCCCACAGGGCGGGCTCACAGGAGTGGGGAGTGCGGGTATACGCCTACTCCCGCCCTTGCACGTGCCTGTGGGCGCACGCCCAGAGCCCGGGCTGGGGACACTCACATGTGCCCACCCACGTCCTCACTGAGGCCCACGCAGCCACAACAGCCACGGGCACTAACTACCCACGCCGACACATGCCCGCTCACAGGTCACACAGGAGAGCAAACTATGCACGGGGCACAGACCTTAGACGCACAGCGAGAAAGGCACATGGCGAATGGTGCAGAGGAGCAGATCCACAAACCATGTGCACAGAACGCACACACACACACACGCCACGGCACACACGGAAGTGCACGCCCCGTACCACTCTGTCCATGGGAAGGACAAAGAAGACACGGTGTCCCCGCACCCACACGTAACCACTCACAAACACGCAAACCGGTACACACATACAGGTGGCTGCTGCGTGGCTCCCACATCGACATGTGGTGTCTTCTCCTTCTGTCTCTTCTGGGGAAGAAAAACGGACAGGTTCAGTTCACCCCGACCTCTAGGACCCGCAAGCCCCACGGCCACCAGCCGACCTCCAGGGAGAGGGACAGAATCCCCTACGTGCCTGCTGCCCTCTGTAGATGCCCAACCTTCAGCTCTCCAAGGGAGTGAGCTTGGTTCCTTGCTGTGTGCAAACACATCGACCTAGTTTTCAAGCAAACATGCAGGGGTGCAAAGGGTCTATTGTTTTGCAGAGGGAACAGCTTCAGATGCTCAGTCACTGGGCCCCACCAGCACTCACACTTTCACCTAAATGTCCATCAGAGACCTAACTTGGAAACCCTGTAAACTTGGATGAAGAGGTTTTACGATATTCACAAGGTGTGAATCCCCAGCCCATCACTCCAATCTCACCCAACATGCAGGGAACGGAAGCTCTGCCATGCGCGCCATCGAGGCCACCAAATAACCCATGGCCAAAGGCAGGGCCACCACTCCACGGGCTGCCATCCACATACTTCCGTGTGTGAGCGGTGCCCCCTGCATGTGTGCCATGGGGTGGCCCTGGCCTGAGGCCTTGACCGTCCCGCCTGTTCCGCTGGGCACAGCACAGTATTAACTCTCCTAGCCTTGCACGGGGAAAAATCCCTTCCACAGACACATGCATGCTGTGTCCTTGCAGGCCAGGTCGATGGAAGGTCAGAGTGGTAGGGTGGGGCATCACGCACAAAGGCAAACAGGAAAAATGAAGCTGTCAGCTCAGGTCAAAGCTCAGGCATTGGATGACATGTCTGGGACACCGATGGAGCGAGCCTGCCCCAGGTCCTGGGCTGATGGACCCAGTCTGGACCTATGGGCCCTGTCTGGACCTGCTGCTCTTTCCCCGATGAAATGCACCCCGTGCATGGACAGCATGCAGGCAAACGAGCATGGCTCAACTGCCACGTCCACATCCACAGAGAAGCCAGATTCACTGTGGGCTCTGGGAGCAGAGGCTGCTGGTCTGAGCCTCACTCAGAATTATCTGTAAGTGGGGCAAAGCACTCCAGCACCCACAGAAGGGATGCAGACATCACTGTGGAGATGCCCGTGAGCTCCCCAACTGAATGCAGCCCTCTGCATTGTCAGCGCGATGTGCACAGGGCGGCCATGCCAAGAAGCAAGGGCAGCATAGAGAAAGCGAAGCACACGCTCTAGACGGGCAGCGGGCGCGCCCACCAGGAAAGGCACCTCCCACCGCCAATTTGCAAATTCTCAAACATCCAAATACCAGCCCTCCAGAAGCACACGTGGAGGAACGTAAGCACATGGAAGAACTCTCTCTTACTTGCTCACGTGTGTGCACACGCGCATACACACACACACAGGTCAGGTGAAAGAGAGAACCAACCTCTAATTTCCACATAAATCAGATATACACTTCAAACTCCTCTTCACTTGGCCACTCACACAGACAAAGATCCAGATTCACATCCCGTCAGAATCATTACCATATCTTCATTCCTGAAACCACACGGAGAGGCATCTCTCCGACTCACGTGTCTATGAGCTCACACACACTCTGCAAGAACCCTGTGGATCAGGAAAGGTGGTTGGTGCTCTTCCCATTTCAAAGACGGGGAAACAGGGATTCTGAGACGCTAAGTGGCTTTCATTCCAAGGTCACAGCATGTGAGTGTCAGAACGATGACCAGCACTCTGGCCTTTTGGTTTGTAACAACGTTCTTCCCGTGTCTCTCCCTGGCCACCGTGTTCTCACTTAGTCACGCTGTCACCTGGAACTCAGGGGTCCCGCCTGCAGGCCAGGCGGTCCACACACACGCTGGCGTCATCCTGCCAGCAGCACCTGCCTTGCAGCACAGGGACAGCAAGCAAAGCCTGCGTCTCTGCTCATCCTGGGTGCTTACAGCACCTCTCCCGCCTCTCTGTGCCTGGATACACACTCAGTCCCCACGGCCCTCTGCCTACCAGCATTCCATTCATTCTTTCATCCCATAAATAGTGAGTTTCTACTCTGGGCCAAGCATCCTTCCCACCTCACATCTCCAAACCCACTCCTCCTCCTGCCTGCCTCATCTCAGTAAATAGAACCACCCACTCCTAAGTGACAGCCAGCCCTGCCCACCCACGTGTTTGGATACCTGTGTGTATGTATTTTTAGTCCAAACTCATGAGTGCAGGGGAAGTGGGGTAGAAACTACTCAAGGTCCAGAGAACATTCTAGAGAGGAAGGAGGTGTTTCTGCCTTTCTCCATCAATCTTTAATGCATTTTGGGGGGGGGGTGTTTTTCTCCCTCACAGAGGATGAGCCCAGGGGTCAAGCCATCAGTTGTAGGAAGTGAGAACAAGATGATGGCCAAGCCGGGGAGAGAGGCCCTGCACATAGCTCTAGAATGTCCCTACGAGGCGAGGCAGAGGATATTAATGAGCTCTGGGCAGAGAAGCGCTCCTCCCTGACCAGCTTCAAGTAATACACAACAGGGTCTGGTGCCAGGATACAGTTCCAGCTCCCAGGGGTCTCAGACCTTCCCCAGTGGTGCCCCAGGGTCCCTCACACAGTCCTCACGCAGGCCCAGAAGCGACAACAGGAATTCTGAATTTCCGGAGTCACTTCTGAGCCTCTCCTCCGCCCCCTCCCTCCAGCCTCTCCTCTGACACCCCCTCCAGCACCAGCAGCCCGAGCGCTGCTAGTTCCACCAGCAACCACAGGTCCAGGCTGGATCCTTAAAGAGAGTCTATACCTGCTGTTCTACTTTATTACCATCTCCCTCTAATCCACTCCAGCTGGACTGTGTTCCCACGGGGCCACTCAAACTGCTCTCAGGAAGGTCACCAACAGCTTTTGTTTTGCCAAACCCAATAGTCCCTTTTCTGGCCTCATCTTACGTGATCTTTCAACAGTCCTGAGCTCCGCCCTCCGCACGAAGCATTCCAGCCTCTCTTCCTCAGCCCCTTTCTCCTTCACCCCAACTCTCCCTGGTCAGCTCCCTGTGCTGATCCCTTAAATGTCACCCAAGTGCAAATGCCCCCCTCCCCCATCTTTATTTCTAACCCTAACTTCTAAGCTTCAGACCCATGTGATCCATTCGACATCTTCACTTGGATGTCTTGTAAGTATCTCAATTTTAACATGGCCCAAACAAGATTGGACTTCCACCTGTCTCTAGGCTATCAGTACATTTCACCATCATCTACCCAGTTGCTTAGGCCTCAAACCTGAAAACCTGGGAGAAACATTTGTTTCTTTTTTTGTTCGTCTGTCTCCATCACATTTACTCCATTAGATCACCCTACTGGCTCTCCCTCCAAAATACAGACTTCTTACCCCCTCCATTGCCCCACGGTCGAAACCACCATCAACTCTCACCTACTCCAAGAGCCAATCTCTGTCTCCCCGCCTCCAGTCTGGGTCCCTACAATCCATGCTCCACAGAGCAGAGTGACCTTTTGAAAGTGTAAAGCATATCATATCTGTCCCTCCGCTCTAGGCCCTCCTATGGTTGCAATTAGAATAAAAGCTAAAACCTTTCAGCTGGGCCGTCAGGATCTCCCTGGCCTCGTCTCCTTCTCGTCCTCCTTGCTCCCTTCACACCCGCCACACTGTGCCTTGCTAGGGAGCACTCTGCCTTCATGTCACATGTCTGTCTTCTGCACATTTAGGTCTCTGCTTAAATATCACCTCTTCAGAGAAGCCCTCCCAGATCGCCTGGAGGTTCTTCACCCAGTTCTTCTCATTCCTCTGCCTTCCTACCCTATCTATTTGATAGCAATGATCACCATCTAAAACGATTTCTGTTTATCATCCATCTTGCTCACTGAAATGGGAGTTCTGTGGAAGAAGAGACCCTGTCTTGCTCACTGACGTATTCATGGGGCATCTCCTGGAGCAGGCGCCCTCCGAGAGTAAGGCTTTTCGGAGCTGAGTGATTGGCTGTTAGCACAGGAGCCCAGGGATCTGTGGGGGGACAGCCGACTCACTCGATGGAAGGCATGTTGGGCGCAGACATCGGGCTGACCTCCTTGGCCTTCTGCAGCGCGTGCTTCTGGTTGAAGGCCTCCTCTTCTTCCTGTTCATCCTAGACACAAAGCAGAGGTGGCTATGCCTGGGATCTGGGAAGGAGTAGCCCCGGGGGCTCTCCCTGGAAGGTGTTCTAGAGACCAAGCAAAGTAAGGAAAGCCAGGAAGAGGTGAAACAAGGCAGTGTGAGCTGAGGTTGGCTCAGAGACCTCAGGGGGCCAGAGCCCGGGCCCCTCAAGACAGCTGCCTCCTCCACCCTGCCCCTCGGGCTGCTCCGCAATTCCTCTGGAGAGCCGTGGAGCCCACCCTAAGCCCCACCCTCAGTGGAGCTGGCCACGGCTGCAGAGCTCAGAGGCCAGAGCCCACACCTCCTAGACATCCCACAGGGTCTGCAAGTGATGGAGCAGGGACCTTCTAGGTAGGGCCCCTGAAGCAAAGTGCTGGGGTCATGCCTCCATCACGCCCTCTTCCCTGCACAGCTAAGCAACCCCACTCTGGGTGCTCAGGCAGAGGGACCTCATCCCCTCACCCATCACCCATATTCTTGCTTATAAATGTCCCTCTGTGTGCTAACACCAAGGAAAGCTCATTCAAGGAAAATAACCAAAACACATATACCTTCACAGCTTGCTCTGGTTTTCACATGATCATTTTATACTTGATCCTTGCCACACTCCTCTGAGGTCTGCAAGGCAGACCTCTCATTCTTATTTTACAGGTGAAGGAAGCAATGCTGATGGAGATGAGGGGCCTGGCCCCAGCTAAAGGAGCCAGCACTGGTGGGTGTGTGGCTCACACCCAGCTTTCCAGCTCCTAGAGATGGTACATTTCCCTACTGTGCTATGCAGATAAGAGGACCCCCGAGGATGTCAGGAAGAGCAGGCAACACATCAGAGAATACGCGAGAAAGGCTTGGAGACATCACCGGGATGCTGTGGGCTCAATCCGAAACCGAATTTGCATAGTGTGGGGAGAAGTTTTCACTCATCTCCTAGGCTGTCCCACTGCCACCAGAATTCCCTCCACCACTTAAGAAATGACTCAGAGAAAAGAAAGGAACAGTTCTTTGAGAAATGGAGTGTCTGGCTTCACTGAAACTTCCCCAGGATGATCACGGCCACTGGAGTAGTCTAGGACCAGTGATGCCCCTGTCCCCTCTCACACCCAGACCCAGGAGGGTGAAGGCACACAACTGAGGTCACACAGCCCGAGGTCACAAGAGCAGAGGTCGGATTTAAGTCCAGGAGTCTGGTGTTCTCTGTATTTTCCAGGTCATCATCCTGCAAAGGACATCTCTGGGGGTCTGCAGCAATTAAGTGCCTATCTTCTATATCCCATGAGACACCCAGGCTGGTCTGAGGCTCACCAGAGTGAACCGGGTTTCCTTCCTGGTCGTGTCCACAAGCACAGAGAAGGGGCCTTCCTGGCAGGCCTAAGGCAGGCAATGCAGAATTCGGGAGGCAGTCCCAATGCCTAGCAGGCATTCAAAGGCATTAGAGAATCACTGGATCCCCTGAGAACACTGCTTACCTTGGTCAGTTCCTGGGCATTGGCCAGATTGTCCACAGCGATGGCCAAGAACACATTCAGCAGCGTGTCTGGGGTGATGAGTTAAGGATGGGCAAGTAAGAAAACCAAAAGCCTTCAGCAAGGCTGAGAGGGCATCTCCGTGTCTTTCCTGCCTGGGATGCTTGCAGGAACAGAAGCCACCCCCAAAGGGTTAATTAAGCAGGGACTGTGGGAGGAGGAAGAGAGATGTTATGTAATTCTGTTTGAAGGAGAATATATCTTCTCTCCTTCCATATATTTTTACAAGAAACATATGAATCGAACCACTCAGGGGGCCAAGATGGAGCAAGAAGACTCACACAGCGACGGCCTCTAATCCCAGCAATACAGAGAACCACTGAACGATGAGACGGATAAGGAGCCTAACGTAGGAGTTCGTCTTTCCTCTCTGGGAGGCTGGAGTTGAAGCCCACCTGGACCAATCATGCAATTCTGTCCTTAAAGATGAAGCAAAATTAGATTCCACAGCTTTATCACTAATGAGATGCTAACATCTTTCACTCTTTTCCAGGGAGGCTTCCATATTTTATTTAACAAACTGTCTCAGGGCACACAAGATCATTTCTATGTCAAGCTCTAACCTCCAAAGTCCCAATTTTCCAATGATCTTTGAGGCCCATGTGTTGTGGAACACAGAACTGGTTCTAGCCCAAAAGTCCAGGTCTGACTACCATCAGAATAACAGGAAAATCAAGATGCCACTGTGACAAACTGGACTTCCATTTCTGTGACTCACTGCTTAGCTTGCTTTTTATGGGTTTCTCGTATTTATAGTCCACTCTGGCCCCTAGATGTTTTTAAGGCAGAAAAGTTAAAGGAACACCTCTTCTCTATCCCCTTTCACTCTACCAACCCTAATTCAAGGCAAATCCCACTCCCCTCAAACATCCAATGGCCACATAGAAGTTTGTGGTTTGTAAGGTACATTCAAGCAAATTATCTCATTTACTATTCACCACCAACAGAGGAGACAGATAAAATTCCCTTCTTTCAGGTGTGAAAACTAGAGGCTCAGAGAGATTAAGTGACTTTCCCAAGGCCACACAGCTGGTAAGCAAGGTTGCTGGGATTAAAACCCAAGTCTTCCTGGTCTAGAATTTGTGATCAGCCACGGGTTTTGGAATTAAATACACTTGGTTTCCAGTCTCCCTTTACAATTTAGTAACTGTTTGACTTTGATCAAGTTATTTCCTCTAAGTCTTATAAGGTCAGGCTTAGATGAAATGGTGCCTATGAAACATTTAGCACAGGGTCTCACGAATAGCACAAATCCACCAAGTGCTAGCTGTGCTCAGTAACAGCGTTAATCATAATACTAATATTTTTGAGATCTTACTGCACTGAAGGCTCTGTTTTATATTAACATGTAATTAACTCATTATTCTTATAATCTGATCACTATTTCAGCCTACAGTGATCTCTTCCTCTCGTATTTCCCCAGCTCACAGTCTATCTAACCATTTAGCGTAAGAGCCTCGTATGTCTTTATTGGTGCACACTGATAATTTGGATGACACACCCTTGTTTATATTCATCTTCTGTACCAGGCTAGTGCACAGGTTCCTTAAGATCAAGGCCCTTGTTTCTCTTAGCACACCAGCAGTGTCCACCCCAGTGCCGCCCCCACCTCTCCCATCACCCACATCACCACCACCGCCACCAGCATCTCCTCTTCCTCACAGGGTGGTCCAGGCAGGCCGTGCAAGAGAAGCATTTTAAGAAGGATACAGTTTCCGAACAAGGTGAGCACAATGAAGTAGATAGCGGACCACATGCCTGAGCTGACCCCGCCCTGGGAGCGGATTCCGTTGTACATGACCTCGTTCCAGTCCTCCCCCGTCAGGATCTACACAGCAAACAACAGGCAAGTTAGAGACCTGGGCTGGATGAGAAAATGGGCTCCACGTAAAGGGGAAAATCCTGGGCCTGGGTCTTTTTCCATCTACCCCCTTGCTTGACCATCCTGCCGGGGAGGAAAAAAAAGTCACTCCTGTAAATAATCCTAAACATCCTTCTGATACTGAAAAATTTTAGGCATTGAAAATGGAGGTAGAACATTGAAAGGAAAGGTTCTATTCTTCAAAATATAGAGAACCCCCCCATTCCAAACCCCAGCTTGGCCAAGCCTGTGGAAGTCACACAGAGTGGGCGGTCTGCTCACTGCCTGACCACCTCCAGGAGCTGCCAAGATACAGCTCCTGAGACAGCAGCATTACTGGAAAATGCTTTGTGGGCTCCAGTTCTGGAAACCTGGGTTCTGGTTCAGCCTCAGTATCTGGCTAAGTAACGTTTTCCTTTACCTCTTAGACATTATCGATTTTGAGTTCTCCCACATGATTTAAAAAAATTTTGGAGGGGGGTGTGGTGGTACGTGAAAAAGATACTTTATTAAAAGGACATGTGGGTTCGAAGATACTTCCAATTTCCTAAAACCATAAATGCGATGTCACTGGATGTCTCTGACTTAGTACCTCTTGCAAACTCACAAGTGTAGGGAGAAGGCCAATGAGGTCATCACGAGAGAGCTCTTTTATTATTGGTAAGAACAGAGCTACAAAAGTCCTAGCAACTAGCGTGGTGATGACTTCTCAGTAAGCAAGAGCACGCAGCTGCCTGAGAGGAGCCTGGAGAGGAAAGGCAGGTTCTCTTCACACATCATCGTCTTGTAGTGTGTGCACCGAGGGACTCCACGGAACTTTTTTTTAAAATTGAAGTATAGCTGATTTACAATGTTGTGTTAGTTTCAGGTGTACAGTAAAGTGATTCAATTATACGTATACATATATATACTCTTTTTCAGATTCTTTTTCATTATAGATTATTACAAGATAGTAAGTATAGTTCCCTGGCTACATAGTAGGACCTTGTTTATCTATTTTATACATAGTAGTGTGTATATGCTAATCCCAAACTCCTAATTTATCCCCTCCCCCCATCCCTTTCCCCTTTGGTAACCATAGTTTGTTTTCTACATCTGTGAGTCTATTTCTGGTTTGTAAGTAAGTTCATTTGTATCATTGTTTGTTAGATTCCACATACAAGTGATACCATATGACATTTGTCTTTGTCTGACTTAACCTCACTCAATATGATCATCTCTATTTGCAGTGACGTGGATGGACCACATAGCACTTTTTAACAGCCTCATACCTGGAATACAGTCATGATGGCTGCAGGGAAGGTGTCAAAGTTTGCTGAAGGAGTCCCGTCATTAAAGTTGAACCTGAAAAAGGAAATTCCAAGAGAGGAATGAAAGCAAAATCTCACACACCAAGTTTCCTCTTTCCCAAGATAATGCCATTTTCACCACTACTTTTCCCATCTCCACCTCCCCTCCTTCCCTACACTCCCCACCATTCCAGTAACTTATGAAGATGGTATTAGTGACTTCTACTGGGGGACTGAGCGCTTGAAGGGGGTGGATAATGGGATGC
The DNA here is from genome assembly GCF_009834535.1 of Camelus ferus. Lineage (NCBI taxonomy): Eukaryota > Metazoa > Chordata > Mammalia > Artiodactyla > Camelidae > Camelus > Camelus ferus. Next base: position 3,062,637 of record NC_045716.1, read on the forward strand.
TGCCTGGGCGGATCCTGAGTCACAAGGCCCCATGCTGTACCCTTCAGGGACAGCTCTAAAGGAAGGGTCCTCACAACAAGAGCCCTGTACAGAGATGTTTGTTCCACACATACACTCAGTGGTTAACTGGAGCCATGGACACGAACAAACAAGATGGTAACATGGTGATTAAATTAGTGACCCTGGTGCTCATAGGCTGAAGACTAGGTTTTGAGGCTCTGTTGGATGGAAAGCTCGTTGGCACTTACCGGCCTCCAAACAGCTGCATTCCTAGGAGAGCAAAGACGACGATGAAGAGGAAGAGGAGAAAGAGCAAACTGATAATGGACTTCATGGAACTCATCAAGGAGACCACCAAATTCCGCAGGGATGCCCAGTACCTGCAGAAACCCAGACAGCATTATGGCGGGGAACAGTGAATGTCAAGTTACCCCCAAGCCCAGCTGGGCATCTGCCTGGTGGTCTATGAGATAAGCTGCATTTGTATACTTGTAGAAAGGACAGATGCCAGCAATAATGTGGCTCCCCTTGGGAATGTGGCATGGGATTCTGGCATCGTGGGCATTTTTCTGGTTTAATCTTTGGAGAAGGAGGAGAAGCTGAAGAACAGAGTGGGGTGGTGGGGTAGGGAAGGGGGTCACATGGTAAGGGGGAGGGAGATGGGAGGAAATAATAATAAAGCAGAGAGAAGCTTCCACTTTCCAAGGTGGTTGGGAAGAGCTCAGATTCTGGTCACTTACTTGGTTATTTTAAATATTCTCAGAAGCCGAAGAGCTCGCAAGACACTGATTCCAAAAGATGTACCAGGTCTGAAGATTGCCCAGACCACTTCAAAGATGCTGCCCACTGTGACCTAGAGAGCCAAACCCAGCCACGGTGAGAAGAGGGGGAGGGGGAGAGACGCAATCTGGTATTCCTCAATCAACAGTTCTCACTGGGCTGTTCTGAAATGAAAACTCTCGCCTCCCCATCCAGCCCACCTCCAGCAGGACCACCTACGTGTGAAGGCTGCCAAACGAAAACGAGACTCTACCACCTCTCTCCCCACTGCTCTCCACTCCCCTTGCTAAATTTCCTCCTTCACACTGTCGGTTGCTTTACTGACTGCTGCTCTGTCCTTCGTGAACGCTGCAACAGTCATTCACCACTTCTGCACAGATTGACAGCCATACTGTTCTTAGATGAACAAACAGGCAGAAGAGTGGTCCTCAAACAAGAAAAACAAATGGAAATTAACACAGGTTGCGCTCAAATATAAAAGTCTCAGAGAAGGTCCACATTCATTGTCCTAGAATTCACTGCTAACAAGAATATTTCAGTCACCTGTACACGAAATAACTTTCAGACACTCACATCCCACATACTCCAATGTGAGGGTACCACTTGGGGGTATGGAATCTGATTGCTATAGGGAGTAGCAATGGCAAATTCACCAGTCTGTTTTTTTGTTTTAATTATATGTTTACTGAAGGTCTGTTATATCCTACACACTGCCCTAGGAGAAACAACAAAAATTTATCCTCCCAGCGATGCTGAAAAGTATGCATGTAAGGCAACTGAGGTTAAAATGGTCTTTCACTCACTGTTATGCCTGAAAATTGCCTGTACCCAGGAGCATATGTTCCAAGTTAAAATGCAGATTGGCAAGTGCCCAAAATCGTTAGCACCTAACTGAAGAGCTGGCAGAAAAAGAAGTGGGTTTGGCAGAAAGAGAAGTGGTTCAGGAACCCAAAGTTTTGCAACCTAGTTCTGCTGCTCACTGGCTGTGTGGACTTGCACACGGTGTCCCTGGTTTACTCGTGTGTCAACAGGTAGCCAAACTCCCACCACTTAACACAGGGGCCAGGACTCCTGAGAGCACGGAGGACAAAAATGTGTGCGAAAACACCTGGAAGACTGTCAGTAATGCCTGCCTGTACACATCCATGCCACTGAGGACGTGGACACTGGATGAAGCGGTCTGTGTGGGGACTTGCTAGTATAAATGCGTGTGTGCGTACGTGTGTGAATGCTTGTTTAAGGGGACAGCTAGAAATTTTCCCAATTTTCAACTAAACTAAAAAAATGAACATACAGGTTTCTCATTTTTTACTGAACCACCTTCTAGAATCAAGGCTTTTGTCCTTCTCTCCCAGGCTTCCCCCAAGATAATTAAGTGGTTCAAAACTCGGGCTGTGGGTAGCTTTGTAAACCTTACTGAGCTACACTGAAGTGTATACTCTATGGTTAATGCGTTCTACTGCGGTAAAAAGATTAAAAATAAAAGAGCATTGAGAAAACCCAAACAAACCCTAGTATGGCAAGGAGTCACTCCTTCCTGAACTCCCTTTCGCTAATCCTATGCATTTATTTTTTTATAAGTTCTGATGTCAGGGTTCCATGCTGAGCCATGGTGCGAGCTGCTTATTTCAAACCACAGCAGATCCACACGACACAGAAGGATGGGAGGTCACTTACCCCAAAATCAAAGCAGTTGAATGAAGAGTGAAAGTAAAGGCGAGGCCCCATGCCGTACATCTTCAGGGACATCTCCAAGAGGAAGAGTCCCAGAAACAAAAATTCTGCATAGTCTGAAAGCATTAAAAGCAGAACCAATTGTTCCATGGACGGCCCAGGCTCCAGTCCTCCCCAGCCTAATGCCCCACCTATGGAGGAGCCCTTGATGGCAGCAGGACCCGCCCATGCAGGACGCTCAATGACCACGCCAGGTGGGTACCAGGCAAAACCTACTGATGTCTGAACAGGCTCTGACCCAGAATGAGTCCCAGGCACACTCCATTCTTTGCCCTCTTTTGACAGGTGGGTTTGTCACTGTCCCCTGAATGGTAGCTGGCTCTCAGGAGAGACAGAAAGGGCTTCCCTGTGGCTTTGATGGAAGAGCTGGATTCACCCCACATACCAGCCGTGTCCGCCTCCGGGCCCTCACTCACACCCAGTGGCGGCCTTACCCAGTGGACTGTAAGTTTCCTCTCCGGTCTATTGAAGGTATTCACTTCCCTGAGGACTTTCTCCCTAGGACTCTGGTGACCAAGATTCCCTACACCACTGAGACACTAAATGAAGGCCTTAGATGACCCAAGGTGTAATGCTATCTTATTGACTCATCAGTAAAGATTTGTTTATGAGTCCATAATGAATGACAGCTGGGGCTGGTCACATGATAACCCCCACCCCTTGATGACAGCTCTGGGCTCCTTCCCACCGCGGTGGAGGGGCAGAGCTCCGGGCAGGCAGAACAACCGCCGGGCCCACACGCTGCCTCGCTCTCCTTACACTCCCACCCCAATCAAGCTGCCACCGTGAGAGCCAACAGTCACCACTCACTTACAGAGGAGGTGGGTGAGCCACTGGGGCTGGTTGTGATGGACGATGGCCACGCAGGCGGTGTTGAGAGCCACAAGGCTCAGCACGATCCAGTAAAACACCTGGGATTTAACCATGTGGCGAATAGAGATTCGCAGAAGCCTCTCCTTGTGCCGGAAATAGGAGGCCCCGTCCACCTTTGCACTTTTGATGCTGGCCCGGGCCAAAGGTGTGCCTGTGGAGGGGAGCAGGAAGGAGGAAGAATGAGGCTGCAAAACAGATCACCCTGCAATGGCAACGGGGCATTCAAAGGACTAGCGGGAGCAGCTTCAATCCCAGGGCTTGGGGACTGCCACATTGCAGGCCCAAGGAATCCCCAAGTTATTGGCTAAGAGTTTCCACAGCACAGCCGAGATTGCCCGCTTTTCCTCCGGGCACTCTCAGTCCTAGGAAACAGAACGACTACCCGGGCAGGACACCAGGCATACAGCCACTATCCTGAATCCTAATAGGATCCTGGTTATGTTTGGAACAGACTGGGCTTCTCTCTGGCCTTTCTTTTTAAATATACTTCAGGCACCGGAAATATTCTGCCGCATTTGTGATTTTTTTTTTTCACCACCGGCAGCCTAAAGCAGCAATCAGCTCTCTACGCCTCTTCTGCTGTCATGGATGAAGTCAGACCCTTCCCTTTCTTCTGAGTAGGGAAAATCTGCCATCAGCCAGAATCTCTGTGAGAACCTGGGACTGAACACTAGTCACGTGAAAGGGCTGTCAGTGGGAATTCGTTTTAACGTCACGTGGAAGCAGGTGATGGAAGCAGGGAGGTGCTACTGTGATTAAGCAAATGATTGCCGGCTCTCAAATGGGGGTCACTTAGAAGCAACAGGTTCTCAGGATCCTTTGAACAACATCCCAAAGTGTGTCCTCATGATCACATTCAGGAGAGACCAAATGTATATAAAACAGGATACATCTGCCACACTTGAAGAACCTGCATTGGATTCTTGGCCCTGAACCCCATGTTTCACATAAACAGTATCCCCTGGTCTGTTTTTTCCTGTAAGTCATTGTCAACCACATTACATCCCAATGCCTTTTCCTAATGACATCCCAAAGCTCTGGATTTTTTGGATTCTCTTCCTCTCTGTGGTGTCTCCCAAGAGACAGGATATTCCCTTTCGTGGGCGACTCAGAGCAGGAGGAGAAGACCTGACTGCCTCCACTCACCCACGGAGGAGATGTCGACACAGTGCTCATCGCTGGAGTCTCGTGTCATGGCCTCCGTCCGGCTCCTTTTGATGGTTGCCCTTCGAAGCACTACACCAGGGAGGGGGGAGGCCAGAGAGAGGGAGTAAGGACAATTGGACCATTTTGGTCAAAACTGAGGACTGTGGGCAAGAGGCCCCTGTGACACAGGCGACTGCGTGGGTGAGAGAAGTCGCAAATGTCTACAGCACCCTGGCTCCCGTGGTCAGTAGCACCCCTGACACACAGGGCGCCCGCGCCTTGCTAGAGCTGACCCACGTGCGGCAGGCACGCAGGCACTCCATCTCTACTGGCCCTGGCTCTGCATAGACAATGTCACTTCCTGGGAACAAAAGTGGTCCCAGGATGATCCCCACCAACTGCCAGAGAAGATCCCTTTCTACGCCACTGGTCTTAGGATGGCCTTTTCATTGCACATCATCCGTCACACGCCCTGGAACAAAGCAACTCTTGGATTTCATTTGCATCACTTTAAAAAAGCATTTAAATCCACGACTCAATTCCCTTCACTGTTAAAGCATGAGGGGTTTTATGACAGAGAGACTTGCGTTGCAAATCCCAGAGCGCCCCTCTTTTCTTTCTTCCTCTTCTTCTGATCAAGAGAGCTTGCCGCCGCATCGGAGGGGGCAAGTGCAGAAGGAAAAAGGCCTCGGAGCCCTTCCTTACCTTCTAAGGCTGATGTTCCGGCATTTTTATTTTCTTCAGCAAGCATGACTTCCTCTATATGAAAATAAATGGTTTAGTAAATTATTGGTAAATGAGAAATCATTCTGCAAAATAAAAAAAGCCCTCAGGAATGGCTCTGGCTTCAGGGCCATGGCGAGAGAGCAAAGAGTTCAGAGCTAGTTTCGGGCATCAGCATCAGAAAGACATGAGGGTCATGGAGGGAGTTCCTGAGACAAATCCAAACAGCAAAAAGTTCTTTAGCTCAGGGGTGTTGGAGGGGACTGGCAAAATTCATCTGTGTCTGATATACTGTTCAGGGGGTTAGTCCTGAGAGGAAGAGCTACTCTTTTAACTGAAATCCCCTAAATTGATAGGAATAAAAAATCTCCACGTCTGCTTTTTCTTTTTTCCAGCTTCCCTAAACCTTTTCCAGCAGTAGGAGTTTCCTGAGTTTCTTGTCTGCAGCTCCTAGGTCATAACATCCACCCTCCTCATTCAGGAGGTGAGACCATGTTTTGGGTTCTAGCCTATTTCTTTAAGGGAAGGGCAGAGGAAGATGCTAACGGCCCCCCACAAAGAGAGAAGCAGGCCTCGTGGGCTTGCTTCCTGTCCCCCGACCACTTCCGTCCTGCCTCGCTGAGCAGAATTTGAATTTGTGAATTTGTCCTTGTGATATAAAGAAAAAAAGCAATAATTGATTTTGGTCCACCTTCCTGGCACAGAGCTCCTAAAACCCTCAGAATTTATTGTCTTTTGTACGCTAATGAGAAGGACTAGATAGTGTAAGGCTGGGGGCTGGTCATCCCCCCCAAACTACCACATGATTAGAAGTCTCATCCCCTTCTCAGCTCCCAGGAGGGGAGAGGGACTTGAGATAGATCAATTACCAACGACCAATGATTTCGTCTGTGTAATGAAATCTCCATGAAAACCCTCCATGAAGGGATCCAGGGAGCTTCTGAGTTGGTGAGCACGTCCCAGTGCTGGGAGGCTGATGCACATGGAGGGGCCTCAGAGGCTCTGTGCCCCCTCCAACCCCCATTCCCATGCTTTACCCTGTGTATCTCTTCCATTTGTATCTGACTTGTATCTGTCATAATAAACCGGTGACAGTTTTTCCTGAGTTCTGCAAGTCATTCTGAGAATGACCAGTCCTGGAACCCCCTGAATTTGTAAGTGCAGGTCACCCGGGGACCCCACCGTGGCTGGCGTGTGAAGGAGAGGCAGGCTTGTGGCACTGAGCCTTTAAGCTGGGAGGTCTGCCCTCACTTTGGGTGGTGTTTAGTTTCAGAACTGAATTGAATTATTGGACACCCCGCTGGTGTCGGAGAGTGGAAGGACGGGGTGGCATGGGAACAGTGTATCCGGGTGTTGGTGTTTGGGAAGCAACCCCTCCGTCCCTTGGCCTCCCCGGGAGCGGCCCTGCACTCCACAGAGGTGTCATCACTGCAGGAGACTAGTTTTTGCTAAGACTTGTTAGAATACATCTTACTAACATCCTTCCAAACTTACCAACAAAATAGCCCTTCTGTCCCACGTCTGGTGAGATTCTGAGCCCCCTCCTGGAAGGGGTGTGGGTGAGTTTTGCTCCCCACCCCGTCTCAGCCGTAGGCGAGTGAGCTGGCGGTCTCAGCCATCATCCCCTAAGATCCCAGCTGTGGGGGAAAAGCTCGCAGCCGGCCCTACTAAGCAGCGGTTTAACTTAAGCACTTGTAGCAAGTAAAAGGACAAACATAAGAGGGTAAAATCATCACCATAATTCCACCTGCCTATAAGGCTGAGAGTATATAATGTATTTTGCAGGGAGGGGAACATTCTGAGGCTCGGAGGGGACCATGTGGGATGGCCTTCATACCAAGTCATAACGTTCAGCTCTCTTTTGTAAGCACAGCCTTCTGGCAAAACTAAGCTACCAGGTTACGTGTTACTGGTGGAATGCTGCTCTACTCGGACACGGAGGGTTTCAAAGTCGTTGACAGCACCCGCTGTTTGGAGAGCATCCTTTTACAGTCAGGTTCTTGTTAAACTACCTCACAGCTGCCAGAATGACCGCAGCCGGAGGGTCTTTTTCACTCTGTGCAGGGTCTGGGCTTCAAGGTGAGCAGATCGGAGGACCCCCAAGGCGGAGGGAGGGTGTGCGGTGCTGCTGAGTACCTCTGGGACGCGCTCGTGGGCTCTGGATGTGCTGAAACCGCCTCCCCCTCCCCCAATGCCTTTTGCCAAGTTCGCTTTCGAACTTGAGAGCATCTTTCCAGGGAAATATAACCCATATGTCTCTGATTCACTCATGCTCCGTTTGTAAAGGGAAGGGCCAGGAAGCACAATTTGACGTCGCAATGCGTCTTTTTTCTTAGAAGGATAAGAGAGCTGGCTTTGCCAACTGGAAGAAAGTAGAGCCTTGGAATCCTGCGTGTATTTGAGAAGCAGAGCCACCCAGGGCAGCATCCTGTACTGCCTGACCCTGACGTAAGGGCGGGGAGGGTTCTCTGGGCTCAGCCACCAGCCCGCTCCTTGAGGTGGGCTGTCAGATGGCTCTGCTGCCCAGGACGCCAAGGACAGTTGGGAACTTCACGCTGCCTGCCCGGCCTGGAGGCAAATCTGCTGAGTCACCTTCCTGGGAGGAGGCAGGGGACGTCCACGTTCACCTCCACACAAGAGCCTCAGAGCAGCAAGGGTCAAATTCAAGTGCGGTCCCCACTCCCATGGCTCTTGCTTCTAGAAGCAGCAAAGAAATGCAGACAGTCCCAAATGAGGGCTTGTTTCTATCTGCCTTTTATCTGGCTTTGACACGCACTTTCCATCACACGCTCCCTCACCTGATAGACAATCAAAAGTTGACTCAGGAGCACAGAGAGCCTTTTTGTGTGTTGTGTGGTTGGAATCAGAATCACAGCGTCATTCCTAAGCTTAGAGAAGAATAAGGTTCAAGCCACTAAGTATCAAATCATATTCCAGATTTTCCCTGCGAGACCTCTTTGTGCTCCTTCTACCAGGAATAGAGAAAAGATGCTGACTGTCATGTGCATTTTTTTTATTAAAAAAAATTTACTCTTTGCTCAGGGAGAAAATGAAGATATACAGCACTAATGCAATGTAATCTTTAAAATAATAAGGAAATCAAATGCATCCTTTACACTGACAGATATGGGTGGTCAATGCCCCTCCTAGGCAGCAGAGCCACAGTCAGACTTGAATCTGGTGGTTCTGTGGGTTCATGACAGCTTGATAGATCTGGACCAATCCTCGGGGCTGGTCAAGAAGTATTCCTGAGGTCGAGCCACAGAGCAAGGGGCCGATGACAACTCAGGGAATAGGGAAAACCAGTTGTCACCAGCGTCTACTGGTGCAGTGGGCTCACTGTCAGTCTCCCTGCATCTGCCCTGTCTTCCTGCTGCCTGTTCTTAATGCAGCCACCAAGTGCTCCTCCAAAATCTTCAGCAGAACACATCTTATCTCTGCTCAAGACCCTCCAGTGGCTCCTGCCTTACTTACAGGAAAGCGCCAAACATGACGACAGCCCGTCAAGGTCAGACCGCCAAGGTTAGGCCTGACCTGCTGCCTGCTCCTGCCCTAGCTGCACTCATCCTGCCTCCTGCCGCCCCCCACCCCCACCCCCGCTCACACCCCTGCTGCTCCTGGAGCCCTCCTGGCCCGCTCCCGCTCTCCCTGGGCACTGGGGTCTCCTTCCCCCAGATCTTCCTGCAGCTCACCCCCATGTCCTTTAAGTCTCTCCTCAAATACGGCTATCCTGACCCTCTACTTAAAACTGCAACTTCCCCTAACCCCCGGCCCCACCTTGATCTGTTTTCATTGTACTTATCACCTTATCACACGTGATTTATTATTTCGCTCATGGCTGCCTCCCCCAGCTACAGGATAATGAGCTCCGCATGAGTCCCAGGCACCTAGAACAGGACCTAGCACAAAGGAAGACCTCAACAGATACTTGCAAGGGGGGAGGGCATAGCTCACTGGTAGAGCACGTGCTTAGCATGCACGAGGTCCTGGGTTCAATCTCCACCACCTCCATTCAAAAAATAAATAAAAATCTAATAACTACCCCCAAAATTAAAAATAAGTAATAAATAACTATTTGCAGACTGAACGGACTGTGAGTGTTAGTAGTAACGGCAGCCGTGTAAAAGGGCGTCACCCCAAGCTCGGCCCTAGCGCGGGGCCACGGCACCTTTCACTCAGTCTGCCTTGCTAAAATGCCTGCTTCGCGAAAGGGGTTCTGTAGAAGAACAGGGGCAGACTCCAGAGGGAGGAAACAGGACCAGCAGGGGACTCGGGAAGTGAACGAGTCATCGAGAGCTTCTTTCTGCTCTGGTCGAGGCTGCCCCTTGGAATGGAAGCGCTGGGAGTGAGAAGCAGGGAGGAGGGGGTGGTCCCTGATGTCTGTGCCCCCAGCCCATCACCAGCCGCTCGGGTCTTACCGGCTTTGTCTATCCAGGCGCGGTACCCGTTCAGCTCGCGCTCAATCTGTTGCTGGCGCCGCAGTTTCATGAAAGCTCTCCGGTTCTCCACTCTCTCTCTCTCTTTGGCAAATTCCCTGCGGACAGGGCAGAGAAGATGCACCAGGTTTGGGCAGTGCCATGACTACAAGGAAGGGTGAAGCAAGTAGGAGTGAGAGAGTGGCTGAGCCAGCACTGTGTTCACCCCGTCTCCCCCTGCCTTTGCCCCAGGCTGCAACTACGATCTCCTTGAAGTGCTGCACAGATACTCACTTTGTTCAGCCACGTGCAGGAAGCCTTCCCGGACTAGTGTCACTCCACTCAGCACTAACTCCCTCCGTTTGCTCTATTTTGAAAGGTACTTTCATAGTCACCTGACCAGCTCGGTTCCAAAATGCTACGTGAGGTCCCTCCAGCTACAACAGAAGTCCTTAACCCTCTGAGGGGCCCAGCTACCGTTTATGCTTTTAATAACAACAGAGACTAACGTATGTTGACCGATGATGAAGTGCCAGCCCTATAGGAAGCTGTTCATACCCATCAGCTCACTTCATCCTCACAGTCACCCTGTGAAGCAAGCACTATTAAAATTCCTACTGACAAACGGGAAACCAAGGCTTAGAGGAGGCAGGTCGCTTGCTAGGATCTGAACTCCCGCGGTGCCTGCTCTGCGGTCCTGTACCCTGTGGTGTCCAGTCCGGGCTGCCCCCCAAGACCAATGACAACAATGCCCTGAAGGGCTGAAACGCTGTTTGAAGATGGCCGCTTGAGGTTAAATAAGAAAGGAAAGGACATGGGAAGGGCAAGGGGCTCCAGGAGCAAGACAATGGGATGATAGGGTGGGGCGGGCTGGAGGGGATCAGGAGACGGAGGGGAAAAAGCCGGCATGAGGGTCAGGGATCAGACAGAGTTCGCTAATGGGCAGAGGGGATCAGAGCCACTCTGTGGCACAAGACAATGAAAGAAAAAAGAAAAGGAACCTAAAACCCCATGAGAGAAAGAGAGAGAAGAGGTATGAGGGTTCCCTGGCAAAGATGATGATCAAACTCAGTGAATGAGAAATGGGGATCAAGAAACATTCGTTTGCTAATAGGCCCCTCTAGACACCACCTGCACACCATTGCCCTTCTTACCCCCCGCACGCACCCAGCTAGAGCACCCCTTGCTAGTGCAGAGCCCCCAGCCATGGCTCACGCACCTCCTGCTGCCCAAGAAGCTGTTCGCTTATTCCAGGTGCTCCCGTCATTAAAGGCTAAAGACAAGAGAGTCCAGCACCCGCTGGGGGTCCTGCCAGCTACTCCCCAGGTCCAGGGAGGAGGAAACGAGTCAGTCCCCTTCCAGTGCAGGGGAGAGAGAGGTGTCAGTCTGCCACATCATGGGAGACAACGGTTTGTGCCTCATCTGGCCCCTCCTTCCAAGAGAGAGATGGACTCCTGGGGCACAGATACCTGACAGTGGTCACAATCGGGCTAAGTGTGTGGGGACAGGTACAGTGGAAGGAGAGATGAAGAGTCAGCCAGGAGCAGTGAGAGCCAGGGTAATAGAGTTTAAGCCCTGAGGCACCTCCTTTTCTCACCTGCTCTTCTGGATTTCAGCAATTAGGAAGTAACAAGGAGCCCACTTGGCTCATGGCGACACCACCTACCAAAGTTCTTACCGTTGGTTCTTTGTCTTCTTTCCATCCTCCCTGTCCGACTAGCACCACTGTTCTGTTGGCTCTGTCTCTGCAAGAGCACTTGGACCCACCCTCCCTCTTCACCCGTGCTGCCTTGGTCCGGCCTCATCCTTTCTGCCTGGACTACCGCCAGAGCACCCTCCTGGTCTCTCCACCACCTGTCTCTCCTCCCTTCATTTCATCCATTCCACAGCTATCAGAGTTACCTTTTTAAAATATGCACTGAATCTGACCACTTCCAAACCTAAAATAACCACCATAGTGAGTGACCTCTGTGGACCATTTTCTAATTGCCAAGCACCCTCACACATTTTGAGCATTTAATTTTTACCACCACTCTGAGAAGAAGGTTAGAACAGGTATTTTCAACCTCAATTTCAAAGTTAAACAACTTGCTTCAGTAAGAGACGGAGGCAGGTTTGGAACTCAGGCCTGTCTGCTCTAAAGGCCCCAGTTCCCCATGCCCGACCTACGCACCCAGCCCGGTGGCAGATTTATATGCTGCTTTCATTATCTTTTCATCTTTCCACTACATTCGAGGGGAATCCAGGAGGGTTCAGCAAGAGGCAATATTTTGAGCAAGACCTTGAAAAAGGACAATTTTAGGCAAGCTCCAAGCAGTAGGGTGAGCAGTAGGACCAACATTTCCATTTTCCAGCTCAAAAAACTGAATCTAAAGGGCATTCTGCGGTCTTTTGAGAGGACAAGTGTCCCATGACACAGAGCCACTAAGAGGAGCCATGACCCTCAGATCTCCATTCCATCTTCTATTCTATGCCCCCCTCCTCCAGGAGCTGGTAAACACGTCACATGGCCTTCAACGTCCTTCACGGTTGGATCCGAAACTTGCCGTCAAATCTCACCTCCCATCATTTCCATCTACCCGCCGCCTCACCACGGCCAGGCTGCAGCCCCAGCACACGTCCCACAACGCCTGAAAAAGCAGCGCGGCCTCTCAGGGCTTGGCTCCCACTGCTTCTCTGCCCAGAATCCCTTCTTATCTGCCTGTGTCTGTTAGAATCCTTCTTCAAGGCCAGGCTGAAATGTCACCTCTAATGTTTAGCTTTCTCTTCCCCTTCCTCGTCTCCAGTCTTCCGACCTCATTCTACCTTCCCTCTCTCTCTTGCCAGCGCCTCTGACAGCCAGACCTCTACAGTGGTGAGTTGTACATGTGAGTGTCTGTACCCCTGTGCGAGCTTTCGGTGAAAACATTCTGTGCCTTCTTCAACTTCTCATCCTCCAGGACTAGACTAGGCCTGGCACACAGTATTTGTTCAATGGGGTTTCTTCCCCCCAAATTAAAAACAACCGGGCTGACTTGACGACCACACTAATAGCTCTGCGCAAAGGCTTACATGAAGGGGCGCCCCCATCTCTGCAATGACCCAAAAGGATCCAGGTGAGTTAGCAGGAACGCAGCCGTTGCTAGGTAACGCCTGAATGCTGCTACCACCGTTTTCTCTTTGTTTGGGTCCCCTAAAGTCTCTGTAGAAGAAGTCTATGAAGTATGTATTGGGAAACCTCTATCCGATCCCTAGAATGACCACATGGCTTGACTTCCGGTGGGAGAGGCCAAGAAATCCCAGTCTAACCTCCCTGTGTATCTGGAAGTTTCCGGGCTCCAGTCTCACCAGCTGGCTTCCCTACTCTCCTCTGCCATCGCAGGCCCCCGTTTCCTCCCACCCTCCCACCTGGCATCCTAGCTGGGGCTCCGAGGCCCGGAGCCCAACAAATCTGGCTTGGTCTTTTTAAGAAGCCTCTTGGCTAAAAGAAGTAAGGAAAAAAGTGTGCACCAATGGGGACACTTCCCAAGCAGCTTCTGCACATCAGTGGGGGAGGAAGAGCTGCGTTGTGTTTATCAAGCTGCCTTTTCTGTTTCGTTTTGTTTTTCCACTGGGAGCCAGGGGCAGAAAGTCTGGCACCAGTGTCTTTCATGGTATTTCGTACCCCGTCCCTTGCTGTCCCGGTGTTTGTGCCCATGGCACCTACTAGTCTGCAGGCTCGGTGAGGCCAAGTAGAGGTTGCGTTGTACGTATCACAGTCCAACAAGGACCCAGGAAGTTTAATCCCCAGCCTTGTATCATGGCAGATTCCACAGCAGATAAAATATTAAGAACAGCTAATATTCACAAATCACATCTGTAAAATTTTTAGTTTATAAATCACTTTCACGTGATGTTATCTCATTCATATTTGCAAAAAAAAAAAAAAAAAAAAAAAGCTGGGAGATTCCGAAAGTTACTTGCTCAAGATGACCAAATTAGCACGAGGCAGAGCCAGAATTCAAACTCATGTCTTCTGACTCCAGATTCAGGGCTGTTTCTACAAGGCCTCAGCTGTCTTCCAAGCTATCTAGCAGTCAACATTTAAAATAAAATCTACAAAAGGCATTTATTTTCCAGCCAGAGGTTGAGGAAAATAATGACATAAAAACAGAGTCTGGGGTTTTTTCCTAAAAGGACCATCTTTTTAACTGAGAGAGCAGCACAAAACTCCACTGCTCTGTGTCGGGTTGATAAGGACCCAGGATAAAATTCGTAGCATGAGTCAGACTAGTGATGTGCTGCTTGATTTTGTGTCTGTACCACAGTCACCATTTATTTATATGCACATTGCATTCCAGAGAACACATGGCTAAATAGGATTTAGCTCCATTACCTGCCAAAAACAAGTGACTATTCTAACCTCAGATTCAACATGCCTGCTAGTCTCATGAATGTAGACATGGCCAGACCTAGGTAAGGGAAGTGCGTTCCTCCCACTGGTCTCTCTCCTCCCTGAGGACCAGAGCACTTTCTCCTCTTCACAGAGGATCATCCTGGGGTTATTCACACGATGACACTTTTGCAAAGATGAAGTATATGGTCATTATCTTATGGTAACCATTATCCAGGTGACTGGGTATCCAGTAGTTATCCAGATGACCACTGCCAAACTTCTTATTGAAAGGTGCCCCAAAGAGTGACTCTATGAATATCTCAATCTAACCAGTTTCTTTGGCTCAAGCAACAGGAAGTTTAAAAGGAGAAAATCTGGCTTACATCAGAAGAGTGTTCATGTCCTCTAAGGCCACTTGGCATCAGCCTGTGGCTTAGGGTAAGAAGATGGGTAATCAGCTCCTTTTCATTTGCTCCATCCAGCAACTCCACACCTGTAGATGTAATGGGACTCAAGCTGGGATGTGTCTAGACTTCAGAATTCTAAACCAGGAAAGTAAAACTAAATCCCCATGTGATGCAACATAAATACTACCAAGTCTGTTCTCAGAGCTAGGCACCCACCTAACCACTAAGTGGGCACTGAGCCTTTCTGCCTCAGTTTCCTCTTCAGTCAACACTGACATTAGAAGGACACAAAAACTGCCTGCTCATAACCAGAGGCAGGAATAAATGTTTTAGTCTTGGAGTCCTGACAGATTCTTACAAGAGATTGTAAAATGAAGAATCCAATGAAATGGCAACCTATAGAAAGGAAGAAAACATCTGCAAGTCACATTCTGAGAAGGGGTTAATATCCAAAATGTATAAAGAATTCACGCAACTCAATAGCAAAAAAAACAAAAACAAAAACAAAAAACCTAAGCTAAACTAAAACATGGGCAGAGGAACTAAATAGATTATTTTTTCCAAAGAAGACATGTAAATGATCAACCACTACATGAAAAGGTGCTCAACATCACTAATCATCAGGGAAATACAAATCAAACTCACAATGAGTTATCACTTCACATATGTTAGAACAGCTGTCATCAAAACCACAAGAGATAACAAGTGCTGACGAGGATGTGGAGGACAGGGAACCTTCGTGCACTGCTGGCAGGAATGTAAATGGGTGCAGCCTCTATATACAACAGTATGAAGGTTCCTCCAAAAAATAAAAATAAAAATAGAATTACCATATGGTCAAGCAATTTCACTTCTGGGTCTATATTCAAAGGAATTAAAAGTACCATCTTGGAGAGATTCTGCACCTGCATGTTCATCGCAGCATTATTCACAACAGCCAAGCCATGGAAACAGCCTAAGTGCCCATCAATCGATGAACAGGTAAAGAAAATATGGCGTGTGTGTGTATGTGTGTGTGTGTGTGTGTGTGTATAAAATGAAGTATTATTCATCCATAATAAAGAAGGAAATCCTGCCATTTGGGACAATATAGATGGGCCTTGAAGGCATTATGCTAAGTAAAATATGTCAGACAGAGAAAGCCAAGTACTGTATGATCTCACCTATATGGGGAAGCTTAAAAAAAAAAAAAACCTGAACTCATAGAAACAGAGAACAGTTTGGTGGTTGCTGGTGGTAGGAGGTAAGGGGTAGGGGGAAATGGGTGAAGGCAGTCAATAGGTAAATATTACGGTTGTAAGATAAATAAGTTCTGGAGATGTAATGCCTAGTATGGTGACAACAGTTAACAATACTGTGATGTAGGTTTTAAAGTTGCTAAGAGTAAATCTTAAAAGTTCTCATCTCAAGAAAAAAACATGTAACTATGTGAGGGAGGTAATGGATGTTAACTAAACCTATTGTGATCATTTCACAATATACAAAAATATTGAACCATGATGGTATACATGTTAAACGAATATGATATCATATGTCAATTATATCTCAATAAAACTGGGCAGGAAATCCACTGCATTTCATTCTGATACTTCTTACCCAATTCTGTGTGCCCAACTCTGTTATCTGTAATTTTTTGCTGCCTTTTTACTTTTCTGGGAGGATAACCTGCAATTCTCCTCATGAAACAGCTCTCACACAGGTGGAAGGAAGATGACTTAGAGGTGAGCATGGACGAGACACTATTTCTGGTCATCTCATATGTACGCAAAGTTTGGGTTCTAAATTCCAGTTACAAGAACTTAAGGAGTCTGATCTTACACCACATGGTTAAGCACAATTTTCTTCTTACATCCGAGTTAGTGAATTTACATTTGTGACTGCTTTTGTTTTTTAGCAGTTTACATGAGAGGCAAAATTGGTAAAAAAATCAACTATTCATACATAGCCCATTCTATATTCTTCACAATTAGGTCAGGTGGAAGGAGGATATAGATAAACTCAGACAAGGTGTCAACACCCAAAGCATTTATCATGTGTGACTTGGGGTTGGGGGGAAGCAGAGCTGTATTTCAAGTCATAATTAGGTTAATATTAAAATTGATTTACATTTTATGAACTTCTGGACCCATAAAGGAGCCACTGCCATAGATAATTCACAAAGCGGCTAATCCGTATATTGATAAATGAAAGTGACTGGTTTTAGTCCAAAGGGTGCTAGAAGGGGTTTTGGCCACTCGCTGTGCTAGAATTTATCATGAAGCGAGTAACTGCCAGGACTAGGAGTGAGGTTCACTGAAGCCGTGCTCCAGTCTGAAATTCCTGTCTGTGTTGTGCTGCCTCGGAGTCACCGGGCAGCTGGACAGGTGTCTCCATATTTATCTAGGAGGGGAGATATTCTGGCAGGTCTGCTGTGACGAGAAACATTCTGCCGGAGGACGACATGGATCCCAGTTTTGGCCTCTAGTTCCAGACCCATCTTCCCGGTTCAGTCCCCACTGGGAGCTCTGTTTACTGATGCGGAGGCCCTCGCTGCTGTCATGGCAACCAAGAGGAAGACAAAGCCCGCCAGGATGCGCTGGCCCGTGTGACGCAAAGATCTGTCTACCCGCACTCCTGTACACACTTGCACGCTTCATCACACACACACGCGCACGATACACACATGCTCGCACAGGCACGCAAAAGCATATGCAGGCAGACTCTGCCAAGCACATAAACGGCCACACGGTCACGTTCTTACTAATCTTCAAAGCCCGTATTTGCGAAGTGCTTCACTGTCCCCAACGGAACCCTGCCAGTCTTCTGTAAGATGTTTGCTTTAGGGAGGAGGAATTTGAGTTAGACATCAAAATAACAAAAACAAAAACAAAAACAAAAACAAAAACAAAAACAACTCTGGCTCTAGCCACTCTGAAACTAACAAAGGACTGGGGGAAGTCAAATAGGCAATTGTGTGTTGGCAGTGTTTTAATTTCAGTTTCACTGTAAAATGGCATGGGCGGGGGTGGGTGGGCATAAAACAGTTTTTCAGTGTGCTAAGGAGCCAAGGGAGCCTTTTCTCCCATTTTTCAAAAGAGCAAACACAGCCCAGAGAAGGTAAACACCTTACTGAAGGTCACACAGTTCAGCTGTATTACCGTTATTTACACCTTATCCCTTGATTTGTTCCAAAAAGGATTTAAGGAGGCTTAGGTTGTCAATAAATACAGGCCAAAACAGCAACCAGTCCTCTAAATGCCATCCAGGGTTGACTCCAATAAGCAGAATGGATGGGCAGCCAGGAGGGTGTGAGGATGCACTGACTCAGGCCCCGTGTCGCAGGATGTCACTTCTCCTTAGAGACAAGGGGCTTTGGAAGGGCTCCTCTGAGGACCAGAAGTCCTTCCCTAAAGCAGTGAAGGCAAATAAACGGCCTCAGGCAGGGTTCTGCACCCCACCCCGACTCCTCCACCCCACCCACAGCAAAGAAAGGCCAGGGTCTCACCCACCTGACAAATCACTTCCCCATGTCTCACCCTTTCTATGCAAGGAAACCCAGGCACAGAGGTCAGAGGGCCTGTGGTGGGAATATCACTAAGATCTAAGATCCCCAAGGCCGTTCCCGAAATCTGCACAGTCTTTTTTTTTTTCTTGTTCTTGACACTGAGATCTCGTTTATTTATTTGTTTGAGTAGATGCAGGGGAAGACCTGGCAATTAACATAAAGGAGATAATGAAGGAGCTGGAGTGTGTTTCCAGTTTTGCTTTTTCACCTTGAAGTTGGTATAATCCAGGCTGTTAGAGCGTGATGATTAAAAGCTCTGAAATGTGACCAAACGCGGTTTGAATCACAGCTCCATCAGGCTGGGGTCTGGGGCACGGTCTTAACCTCTCCGAGTCTCAGTTTCCTCATTTGAAAAATAAGAATAAACACTGCGCCTCTCTCAAGGCATTGTGAGGATTAAACGAAATGATGGATGGAAAGTGCAAAGTACAGTATCGAGCACAGAGTGGGTGTTCCAAGTGCCTATTTTAAGTGTTGCTGACACTCAAGAATGTATCAAAATATACACAACCTACTATCAAGACTCTGTCTGTCTGTCTGTCTGTCTATCTATCTATCTATCTATCTACTCATTCTGCTTCCAAAATACAGTATACTGAGTGCCTCCTGTGTGGCTGGCATTGTTTTAGCGTATGCGGATACAGCAGCAAACATCAAAGCAAAAACCCTCGGCCACGTGGAGCTTACATTCCAGTGGAGAAGACAGACAATAAACAAGACAGTTAGGTGCAATCTAAAGTATGTCATATATTGACAAGTGCGGAGGGGAAGACGAAGCATAGAAGAGGAATGGTAAGTATGGGGAGAGGGTCTGGGATGTGGGGCAGAGGGGCCAGGAAAGGCCTTGCTGACAAGCCTTGAGAACTGACAGAAGAGGTGTGAGGGAGTGAGCCACACGGGTTACCTGAGGAAGAACATTCCAGAAGAGGCAACACCCGGGGCAAAGCTAAGGGGCAGGAACATGCTGGAGGAGTTTTCGAAAAATACAAAGAAGCCAATACGGCCCGAATGGGAGTGGACTGAATAGATGAAAAAACAAATGAGATGAGGTCAGAGTAGGTGACGGTCCAAGTGGAGGTGGGGGCTAGACCGTTCAGACCACGGGCAATGACGTAACTTTTACTTGATGTGACCTAGAAACCATGGGGCGGGGATTATATCAGAGGAGTCACAAGACCTGCTTTAAGTTTTCAAAGAATGCCTCTGACTTCCCTGTTGAGAAGACTGACAACAAGGGCCAAGGGCTGAAGCAGGGAGACTTTCCAGGTTATTCCCAGATCATGGCTGCCTTGGCCAGAGTGGCCGGAGTCGGGATACTGAGAAACACCAGGATTCTGGATATATCGCAAGGGAGAGCAAGAGGACTTGCTGACACCTTGAATGTGGTCCAGTTCAAGAGAGACATGAGTCAAAGATGACTGACCCCCCTCCCCCACTCCCCTGCCAACCACAAGGTTTTTTAGCTGCCAGAGATGGAAAAGATACTGGGGAGAGTAGCTTCTGGGAGGAAGCTCAGGTGTTCAGCTGTGTGTTCAGTCAGCTGGATATCCGACACGTTTATATTAAAGATCGTTGGACCCAATAGCACCGATTCTCTGTTACCCACATGAGATGAGCCAGTTGCTTCAAGGATTATCTGCACTGAATGAAACATCGAACCTAGACTGTCCCCACACCCTGCTTCCTCGTCCCCTGCCAGCAGGGGCTAGAAAGACATCAACTGACTTTTCAGCAAAGTATAATCAAGAAATTAGTGCTGCTGCTGCTGCAAATACAATTCAAAATAAAACCAAAACCCCCTGCAAATATTTGTGAATGTTGGCCTCTTTCACTCCAAGAGCTTTATCATTTCCTTCTGTCAGCAGAGATGATCACGGAAGAGCGGGTACCATGAACACTGGGGAAAGTGTGGAGTTCTCACCAGCCTGTCCTTACCACCTTCTAGGAAGGGAACTCAGGGACCTCCACATGCTTGTTCTTATTTTGCAGACTGGAAAAATAAAGGCCTGAAGGATCAGTGTGACTCTTGGGAGATGCAGGGTGGGAAGGCGGGATATTCTGGTCTCCCTGCTCTGCTGAGCCGCCCACCAGTCTCCAGCACTCCCCTCTGGCACACAGACACCATGGAGGCAGGAACTCGGGGCCTTCTCTCTCTCTGCACATATAACAGTGTGCACTTCAGTCACAATATTTCAGTGGGTTCAGAGCCCTGGGGTGTGGGAAGAATCAGCCTGGGGGGTGGGGAGCAAGAGCATTTCATAGTCTCCCTTCTCCCCCCTCTGCACCCCCGCGCCCTCTAATTACAGTATGAAAGGGGCATCTTCACAGAGAACAAATGGCTGTGTTCTTTTCAGAGACACTTTCTGCACTCCTCCGAGAAGCTGCCACAAGCGGTCCCTCCCAGAGAGGTTCCCGGGCGCACGAGGAGCGGGTGCGGCTGTGTTCCCAGGCGTGGCTGTGCGTTTACTGCGGCCTCAACCCCTGCACACCGAACACCGTGTGGGCACGTGGTTCCTGTGTAACGTGCTTTGAATTTCCCAGAAGCCTCGGTTCCACCTTCCCCAGATCATTTCAACAGTAAAGCTTCCGCTCAGGGAGGTAAAAGCCTCCTGGTCGAGCAGCCAAAGATTCTTCCCTGTTAAAACAAACCCTTTCTTCTGCTTTGGGAGGGACAAGCAGAAGCAGAGAGAGGGCCCAGCATGACAGAATGGGACTGGTGATGGGTGGGGAGGGGCGGAGACACCTGAAGGGAAAGCTGGGACTTGGTGTTGACGGACACGCCCAGCGTGAGCTCACCACACACCGAGGCGGACCTGGCCTCTCTGCAAACTCCTCTCTTACTGGTGTCTTCATTCACACACCCAGTCAGTCACCTCCTCAGGGTACATCAGAAGGCCCCTCAACCCGAGCGCCATTTCTCAGATGGAAAATTAAGGCTTAGAGCAGCAACTGTACTTGCCCGGGTCACACAGTCTGTTCCAGAAGCAGCTGGACCTCAACCATTTCTGTTCCTTGTCACTGCCTACTTGTCGGTGACCCTACAATCTTATAAACTCTGTGAGGGCAGGGACGATGTCGAACTGTCCTCGTTCAGTGTTACACCCGTGGTCCCAGCACAGATGGGCTGATTCACAGTTCACTTTCATTTACTAAGTAATGGACGACGGCACACAGTAGGGGCAACCACCAGACCAAGAGCAGGGGTGGATTTTGCAGTAAGAGGCGGGACCGGGCCCAGTGGAATGCGTCAGGCACATACATGCCCTGTGCCTCAGTCCTGGGTCCTGGATGTGCAGGATCAGTGTGCAGGGGAGGGGGGGTTGCACACATGGACATGTGACTCTAGCTTATCCCTCCAGGAGAAAGAAGCTCCTTCTCTAGGCTTTTTCTGGTCTCTTTTGCTTCTCCTCGACACGATGGAGCATCCCAGCATCCAGGCCGAGGTTTTCTCATCTCTCCCTTCTCCAAGGTGATCCCATACAGGCCCCGGGATCAACATCATCTCTACACTAAAGACTGCCAAGTCTAGATCTCCAGCCCCAATGCACCAATGAGCTGCACATCCATTTATGCAACTACTGATTTATGCATTCTACTTTTGATCAGCAACCTGGATGTCAAACAGGCACCTCACACTTAACAGAGCCCAAAGAGAATTTCTGATTTCTTCCCCAAATTGCTCCTCCTCTAGTCTCTCCCACCTCACCAGAGAACACCACCGAGCCAGGAGTCATTTTCAAGCCCTCCCCTTCTCCCCCTGCAGCCCCGCTCCCATCCGTAAGCAACTCCCAGCAGTCCTCCTGCTGCCTCTCAACCCCACTGCTGCCACCCAGGCCACGCTGCTCTGGTCTCTTGCCCGGATGCTTCCTGCCTTCAGTAGCTTGTGATAACCTCTCTAACTCACTTCTTGTTTCTACCCTTGCCCCAGTCCCCCAATTTCCCTCAAAGAAGGAAAAGAAGGAGTGGCTTTTTAAATACAAAATAAGTCATGTTATAAGCTGGCCTCCCACAGCTGTCCTCGAGATCCAGAATGAGTCTGACCCTTGTCTGTCTCGATCTGCCCTGATCACAGAATCAAAATGAATAATCCCACTACGTGTCACACTCTACAACAACCCATTTTAGTCAAATCAATGACATCTGTTGCTAAAAGATTACTTTGTGCAACTATTTGGGGTTTTGTCTTTCCATAAGAGTGTGAGCTACATGAGGAAAGGGTCTTTTCTACCATGTTCACCACTAAATCCTCAGTGCTCGGAATAGTGCCTGGTACTTAGAAGGAACTCAACAGATAGTTGGTGAATGAATGAATAAAGGTTAACAGAGCATTCAGAATGATATCTTCTTTTCTCTGGAGGTTGAGTTCCTGCTATGAGTCATGACCAGGGCCGATCCTGTCTACTGGTACCGTGGTAAGCACTTCTACTAACAAGAAGTAATTCTCAGCCAAGCCAACGTAAAACCAAAATCTGCATCTTTTCGTAGAACATGAAATTTCAAAACCACTCCAAAGCATCGTCATGGCAGGAGATTCTTTCGTGTATTCTACTTACATACTTTGCACTACAGCTGAGACCTCATCCTTCCGCGGTCTCACTTAAGTTGAAGGTTATCATCTTTTATTTAGAAATCTTTCTCAAATTGAGGATATTTACTAAATCACCAACTTCTTCAGCTTGTCTTCCAGTTAAGTGGAGTTCTTCATTAAAATGTAATTGATTATTACCTTGCTGAAAGCTTCAACATCTATTAGAGACAAATGCTACAAAAGCAGGTGATATATAGGCAAAGACGTTCTCCGCCTGACAGACTGGCGTGTGCTGGACATTACTGCGTAGGACTACTGTGGGTTACGCGCTTTCCACTGAGGACTCGGCAATAATACATACACAACTAAAGAGACAAGATGCTGTAAGAGATAACTAAACATGTAGTATAGTGGAAAAAAAAAAAGGAGCTGTATTAAGACTCAGTACACCAAGCTTTGAATCACAGGCCATGGGAAAGTCACTTAACCTCTCTGAGGCTCGATTTCCCAGTAAATGGCACTGAGTTGTCGTGTCGGTGGGCTCACAGAGCAAAGGCACTGATCATGGTGCTAGCCTGGTGCATCTTACATGTACACAAGTTGAATCTGAAGCCCGAAAGTAGCTTGTTCTCTTCAAGCCCAAAGTGCTGTGAGTGGATGGCTCTTATTTTATCACCTTGGGATACTAACTCAAATCAAGTAACTGGGCCACGATTGTGTTAATAAACATCAACACCAGAAAGGAAGGAACACAAATGAAATTCAGAGAGGAGGAAAGCATAGCTTTTGACCAAGTCTATGTTATCAAATATTAGTAGATGATTTGGCTACTTCTCCATCCTAACTGCTCACCTCATAGATCTGTGAATAATTCTGCCACCTTCAGAAGTAACCACTTGTGCACAGGGCTTCTGATGAGAATTTCCTTTAGAGAAGACTTTCCAGAGTTTGGAACAATCAGGGACATGTACATAAACCAATGTATTGGGGGGGGGGGCTGCCAGCTTGGACCATAAGCCCCACCCCAGCATAGACTTCTAAGAATTTCCAAGCCCTTCCCTTACCAAAGACCATCCTAATGTATTTACAGTCATCAGCAGATCTGCTCCTCACAGAGCAGCAGTACTCAAAGTGCGGTCCATGGATCACTGCCCATCTGCACACTGTTACTAGTTCATGGTCAAGATAAATTCAGAAATTAAAATTGCTGAGTAACTTCTACAACAATCTGATAGAAATTTTTGTCAAGATAAGAATAAAAACTGAAGGCTTGTATTTATGTCTCTGTGTATTTTTTAATCTAATTTTATGGTAATCCATTTTTGTTACAATTGCATTTCACAAAAATATCAATACACACTTGACTGGGAATGTTAAAAAGTGATTTTTCCACTACAGATAGTTGGAGAAGCACTGTCAGGGAGAAAATTTTTCCTTCCTTTCTTCCTTCCTTTCTCCTTTCCTTCCTTCCTTCCTTCTTTCTTTCTCTTTCTCTCTCTCTCTTTCTTTTTTTTGCAACTAGAAGATGTGGTATTGAGATCATAATCACAATTACCATTTATTTTGTGTTTATAATGTGCCAGAAAGTCTAAGTGTTTTATAAGCACTATATCATTTAATTTTTACAAAAAACAGAAAAGACGTGGTATCACCTCATTTTGAAAAAGAGGGCAAAGGATGCTTTTAAAAAAAACTATTTGAGCTCATAAAATGAAGCCGTGACAGGATGAATATTCTTCTGATCACAGAGAGCTCTAGTGAGGCAAATGAGAAGCCAGGAGACTGGTGTCACTTGATGCCCTTATGAATATATTGGTACATTTTGCCATATCTTTCTCTTCCTTCTTTTTGTGTGCCCTCCTCCTCTGCTTTTTGTTTTTCTTCTTTTCCATCTTTTTATTTTCTGTCTTCCCTTCTTTCCATCCCCAAGGATGGACTCAACCCAAAGGATAGGGCCTGAAGTCGCAAAAGCCCCTGAACCCTGCTACAGGGTTCTGCCCTACCCTGCTCTGTGCAGTTGAGGGGTTGAAGCCATAAGGAGACATAAAATTCACATTCTCATCGTGTACAGGGAGTAGCAAATTTACATTGCCCTTTTATTATTAAATGATAGTTAAGAGAAATGGATTCTCATTAAAAGCACCAATTCTCAAGAGCATAAATTATAGCCATATCCTTTTGCAAGTTAAACATGCTCTGCTAATAAACGCTAATCATTTTTCCAGATATCTTGCATCCAAATAGTACAATGAATTCTAAGCTTCAGCTAAAATATTATTTATTTCCAAATCTTCAATCTTACCTGAAAACACAATCTTATCTGAAAACATGATCCATGCATACATGTGGCCACATCCACAGTCATGAGAAGGTACATGCACACAGTGGGTCTACACAAAAGGACACGTGGATAGCCAGAGCCCCACTTACAGGAAAGCTGACACCTGAAAACATGTACCAAGCCAACATTACTTCCAGAGATGAACCTACTGCTTTGCAGTCATGCGTCCTGCCCGGGAAAGGAGTAAGTTCACGCTCTATAGTCTGAAGGGGTAACTAGACAGGATTTGGCTACGCAATTCTGCTTAAGTGTGAAACAGGGTAGTTACCTTATTCTGATTCTAGAACTGTACTTCCACCTAATGCTGCTCGGAAAACTGCTGTATTTTACAGATAATCTGAAAAGTCAAGTAAGTGACTTCCACTTCTGGCTGAATCATACACTACTGTTCTGCAATATCCTTGACACAAAAAACCCAGATGCTGGATAAATTACAGCACACACAGTAATTAATGCACTCCTCAGCTTACAGGAAAGTAATAGAAACCTCTAAAGTTAAAAAGATTTAAAAAAAGATACCTATTATGTAAATATCGTCCCCAGTCTCATCTTTTGTCAGATTTATTCCTAGATATTAGATTTGTTTTTACTTTCAAAATTCTAAATTCATTTTTAATTCATTTAAGTTGAAACTGATCATCGCAAGTATATATAACCCAACTAAATTTTTGTATTTGACCTATACCCTGTGACCTTGCTAAATTCACTTATTAGCTCTAGTAGTTTGTGAGACTCTATTGTCAGATTTTCAAAATATGCAATCATAGTATCTGTGAAAAATGAGTTTTACTTCTTCCTTTCTGATGTGTGCCCTTTATTTCTCTTTCCTGCCTTTATTAAAATAGCTCAGATCTACAGAACAGTGTTGAACAGAAGTGATCAAAGTTCTTGCCCATTTCCAGATCATAGGAGAAAAGGGATTACTTCACCATTAACAATGACATCAGTTGTAGGTTTTCAAACACCTGTTTATCAGACTGAGAACGTTCCCTTCTATCAATAGTTTACTGTCAGTTTTTATCATAAAGGATTATTGGATTTTGTCATATTCTTTTTGGGCATCTATCAAGTTGTCACATGTGCTTTTCCCCTTTAATACTGTTAATGTGGTATATTCCACTGATTGATTTTCAAATACTAAGCCAACCCTGAATTAGCAGATGAACCATCCTTATCCTCTATACTCTGCCAAATTTGACTGGTAATATTTTGTTGAGGAATTTTGCATCTGTGTTCATGATGAATACTATTCTATAATTTTCTAATGATCTGTCTATCAGGCTTAAGTCCTGGGGTTATGCTGTCCACATTAAATGAGCTGGGAAGTGTTCCCTCCTCCTCTATATTCTAAAGGAGTTCATGAAGGTTTGGTATTATGTTTGATAGAATTGAAGCCACATGCACTGGAGTTTTCTTTGTGGGAAAGCTCTGTATCACAAATTCAGTTTCCTTAACAGATACAGGTTTATTTAAATTTTAAATTTCTTGTATAAGTTTTGGCAATTTATGGTTTTTTTAAATTTTATTTTTTATTGAAGTGTAGTTGATTTACAATATTAGTTTCAGGTATACAGCAAAGAAATTCAGTTTTTTATATATATGTATATATATATATACACATACACACACACACATACATAACATATATTTTTTAGATTCTTTTCTGTTACATGTTATTACAAGAAATCGAATGTTTTTAAGGAACCTGCCATTTTATCTAAGTAGCTGAATTTACTGGCATAAAATTATTCATATTATATCCCTAGTATCTACTGTCTGTAAGGTCTATAGTGATGACCCCCTTTTCATTCCCAATGTTGATAATTTGTGTTTTGTCTCTTTCTTTGAAATTTAAGTTTCAAAGGTAAGTTACATAGCAAAGCAGATAGCACTGAAAAAAATGTCAGTGTAACTGTGAGATTTTCTTTTTTAATGTAGCACAATCAAATAAAGACATGGGAAAGATGAAAGGGACACAGCATTCTAATACAAATGTTAGATAGGATAAGGATCTAAATAAGTCAAGTCAGAGTTCCATGAAAAAAGATAGAAGGAGAGGAAATACTTGAAAAGATACCTGAATTTCTCAGAATTGATCAAATACTCATATAGATATGGTAAGCACATACATATAAAAGCAGGATAAATAAAAAGACATCCGTAACTAGAACCACTGGAGTAAAACATTATAATACCAAAGACAAAGTCTCCAAGGAGCCAAAGAGATTTTTTTAAATATATCATTTATTAAGGGATGACAGATTCCATGAGCAGTGCTGGAGGCTGGGATACAGGGATTATAACCTTAGAATGCCGAGACAAAATAATTGTCATCTTTGAATTATGAATCCTGACAAACAAGCTTAAGAATGAGGTCAAAGTAAAGATATTTTCAGATAAATAAAAACTGAAGGAATTTGAACCAAAAGATCTCTGCTAAAGGAAACTCTCAAGATTGTACTTTAGAAAGAAGGAAAACAGTTTTTAAAAAGAGTTAAGGTATTGAATTTAGAGAAATTTCATTAATTTAGAATGCCTGGAAAAAGATAAAATTTAGCCACTGAAAGAAAAGAAATAAAATGCTAACTTCAAATCTGATAGAGGGTATAATTAAAATAAGTGGGAAAAAGAATTAAAAAGCTATGTGATTCTCTGATGATAAGACTATGTATTGAAAACCCCAAAGAATCTATATATACTTTAATAGAATTAACAGAGTATAATAACAGCGATGAATAAAAATATCAATATCCCAAATCCCAAAACGCAATTAGAAAATTAACAATAAAAAGATATCATTTGTAATCACAACACAAATCATGTGGTACCTAAGAATACATCTAACAAAAGATGTATAAGACCTTTCTGGAGTTATAAAGTTATATTAAAAGGCATTAAAGAAGGCAGAAATAAATGAAGATATCTATATGCTGGTAAACAGACTTACTATTGTACATGCCAGTCTTCCTAAATCACGCCAGAGCATACAAAGTATTTCAATAAGAATCCTAATGGATATTTTCTTGAAACCTGAAAAGGATGTTAAAATTCATATGGAAAAGAAAAGCACCAAAAAGAGTTAGTTGTTTTCCTGGAAGTGGTGCTGGGCAATTTACTGCCTATATGGAAAATAAGGTAAAATGGGTCCCTACCCCAAATCATACACACACACACACACACACACACACACACACACAGAGAAATCTAAGTAGGTTAAAGACTTACATGTAAAAAGCAAAATTTTACAAAAACTTTAGAATAGAATATAAGCACATATTTATAACCTTGAGGTAGAGAAGGATTTTTTAAGACAAGATTTAAAAAACATAAACCATAAAAAGAAGACAAGCACAAAAAAAATTTAAAACTTCAAACTCCTGTTCATAGTTAGGACTCCACAGAACAAAATGATGACACACTATAAACTGTGAGGAGTTACTTAAGGATAAAAAAAAACTAACAACAAAAAAAGTAATGTTTACCTAGAGTATATAAAGAACTCCTAGAAAAAGAAAAAGCCAAACAATCCAAAAGAAATACAGACATAAAATGGACAACAGGTAAAGTACAGATGGGCAACGAACATCTGAAAATATGCTCAACTGCATTAGTAATCACGGAAATGCTAATTAAAACCATGAGATGCTGTTTATACACATCAAGCTGACTTAAAATCAGAAGTTAAAAAGTTTATGTGTTAACAAGGAAAGGGAAAAACAGGCTCTCTTATAATGAATGGCTGGTGACATGGTACATTGGTACTATCACTTTAAAAAAAATTGTGTTCATAGTGTATGTGAACTCACCTACAAAACAGAAACAGACTCACAGACTTAGTAAATAATCTTATGGTTACTGGGGAAAGTGGGTGGGAAGGGATAAATTTGGGAGTTTAAGATTTACAAATGTTAGCCACTATACATAAAAATAGATTTTAAAAAAGTTTCTTTTGTATAGCACAAGGACTATGTTTAATATCTTGTAATAACCTTTCATGGAAAAAAATATGAAAACAAATATACGTATGTATATGCATGACTGGGACACTGTGCTCTACACCAGAGATTGACACTTGTAACTGACTATACTTCAATTTAAAAAAAAAGTAATTTTGTGCATCATCTCTCAGGGTGGAATCTGCCTATGCCCTATAACCCCAGAAAACCACTTTCAGAATCTTTGTGGCAGCATATTTGCGTTAGCAAAAGACTAGAAGGATCCAGCAAGAAACAACAGATAAACAACTTGCAGTGTGTTTACACAGTGGAATTCCACACAGCAGTGAACCAAGATGAATAAAAATACACGCAGCGTGTTCCAGTGAATATAACCAAACAATGATTTATTATGGAGGGAGACATACCTAGGAAGTAAAACTAATGAAAAGCAAAGGAATAAGAAGCACTACCCTTGAGGGGAGGTCGGGGGGAGCAGATGGAGAAAGGCCCCTGGGCTCCACGCCCTCTCAAGCTACCCTATGAATACCGGGATATGCATCTATGATTGCACCACATACACGGTACAGACTTTATCTAAAATTACACATACATACATTTTCTTTTGTGTATATGAAATATTTCAGACAGAAGGGTTTTTGTGAGCCAATGAACCATGAGTCATGAAAACACACTGCTCCATGGTTAGGAGGGAGCTGAGTTACCTTGAATAACAAGAAAAAAAGGACTGAGGAAGTAGAGGAACTATATGTTTCTGGCTAAGTCACCAATCAGCCTCTTTTTCTTACAAAATGGGGATAGTAATTTCTCTTGAAGTTATGACGGGAATGAAAATAAAACATACACGAAGGTGCTCTGGAAATGGTAATGTCAGGCACTATCATAAAGGCCCTGACAACACAAGCAGGAAATAATTTTTCTTCGAGTTCAAGAAATGTTGTCTGTCAGCTGCATCCTTTTATCATTGTTGACCCCATGCTCCTTCTTTCAAAAATTTATCAAGCAGTCAGAAGTCACCTTAATATTTACCCCCACCAAGTTCAGGGGTGAGCGTCAGGGTTGTCAGAAGCAGCTTCCTGTGTTCATGTGAACAGACCCTCTGGCGTGTCTTCCTCCCAAGCCTGCAGGTAACCGCTTTCTCAAAGGGCTGAGATCCAGCCTGCTGAGGGGTGGGCTTGACAAGCCAGCGGAGCTGCGAGGAGACCCCAAGACCTCTCAAGTCCCTAAGCAACAAATCTGACTTCCCAGCGTATTACCTTGAGTGATCTTCCAGAGCACAGATTCCAGGGCTCATTAAAGGACACTGAAGATCAAGATGGAAAACAGGAAAATCCCAACCGAAGACTGTGAAGGTTGGTGCAAGAGTGCCATCTGTTCTCCCTGCCCTGGCACCTGCTGCCCCGATCACTCCAGGGTCCCCGCTCCCATCTGGCTACAGGAGGTTAGACATGCAACTTCTTTCAGTGGGAGCCCTTCTATATCCCCACCATCCACCTCTCTTGAAATCTGTGAATCAAGGGAGCTTGCTGCAAGTCCCCCTCTGTCTCATGTTCCCAATCAAGCCAGTTACATTTCTCTTGCCAAGGAAACAGCAAAAGACACACCAACAGCATCAGCAGGCATAGCAATAAAAACCAGCAACCCAAGGACTTCTGCTCCTCTTTGAGCTGAACTAGAGGTAAGTCCCCTGTAGAGTCTTCTTAGAATTCTCTTTGCCTCCCACCCACAAACCTGCTTCCCAAACACTTCCACACAGGAGAACTCTCACCAGGAAAGTCCTGCTGGCCCCCCCACCTTGGCCCGTACACTGGATTAGGAGGGCCTTATAATTCCGATTAGCCGCAATCCAAGTTGCAATATCCAGATAGCAATAAGAACTTAAAGAGGCTCATCGTCTTGCTATCAGCCATAGTACATCGGCCTGAAAGGCCAGCACTCGGAAGCATGAAGCCATCACTTGGCCTACTGGCCTCTAAGACTCTGTAGTCGATCTAATAAAGGATGAAAACTGTGGTCTTCAGTGCCAAACCAAGAGAAAGGGCTGACAAGGATGAAGGTCAAATATCAAAAGGTCCTTCTGTCAAAGACAGGTAGACAGTGAGTCCTGATTAGGCATCAAGGGACCTGGACTCCAGCCTCACTCGGCCACTCACCACTCCCAGGTCTTAGGCAAGACGATGTGTGGGGTGGAGGCAGCTCTTCCTCAGCTGTGAAGCCTTCTCTAAGGGCCTTGCTAGCCTGAGCACCCCAGGGCTATAACTCAAATGAAGCCCAAAGATAGTCAAATCTGATGCTACCAGGAAGCGAAATTTAGAGAATTAGGATGCAGGGGATGAAGAATACGAGGAGGCAGTCCACGTAATATAAAAATAAAACATTCAGGGTACAAAATGAGTAAACTTTGGAAACCAGGATAACACTGTGAGATACAGGTGAATCATTCTAAGCAGTCTTGTAGACAACATTTGAGAAGGTCTCTTAAGAGCAGGTCTATGCATGTTTTCCCCACAGAACACACAACACCTGGCTCAGAGTAGGAACTATGTATGCTTACAGAATGAATGAGCCCAGGACTGAGAACCTCTGGAGAGGGGTTTCCTGATGTGATTTTCACAAGTGGAAACACCTGCCTCAAACATGGCCCTTTGGAACATGATGGGAAAGACCTGGGACCCTTCTAGAAGTAAAAAGGAGGCATCCAAGAGGGTCTGAGACAGTAGGGGTGCATTGACTGACCCCCAAGGAGGAAGATGGTGCACTGGGCTGCCGCTGGTAGAAAGAGTACACTGGGTTAGTTATCCAGTGTCCAGCTCAGTTCCCCCAGGGACTTGTACAAGGCATTCAGAACACAGCACTGACTAACTGGAGGGGTACAGTTTGAGGCTGCAAAACAGCTTGTTGGGAGGGCCACACGAAATCACAGATATAAAAATGATTTGAAAAGCTCAAGTGAGCTATGTGCAACCCAGCTAGGCACAGAAACATTTTCTTTGTAAGCACGCACCTGGGGGAAAGTCTTCGTCTGCTCATCAAATTCTCATTCAGCATCTATTACGCCCCAGACATGATGCTGGATGTTAAGTATAACATTATAATGTTAGGTATAATACTGGTAATAGTATGCTGCTCTGCAGCTGGTAAAAAAAAAACTTCATACAGAGTATCTCAGGAGTAACTCAGTCACTGCAAAACATTAAGCCCCCAAAGTCATATACAGTCCTTTAATTCAGTCTGTCAAATTGCAAATTAGAATCAAGCTATTTATTTCCTATTGCATGACTAAAGGTGAAAAAAATATATGATTGCTCTATGTATGTATGTAGCATGATTAACATGTTGATCACCCACAGTGGATTGGGTGTCCCTGAGGAAATACAACTGTCACCCAGATTTGGGTGGCATGGCGATCAATGTGCTAAAGGCAAAAAAAAAAAAAAAAAGAAAAACTTTAGTTTAGGGAGACCCTCCATCTAGAATGGGAAAGCGGTATTATCGTCAAATGAGAAATAAAATAAATCAGCAATCCTAAAAAGAGGAAAAAATCTGATAAGAAACAGTCTCTTAAATCCAAGCACAAAGCATGGGATACAATTCCGTGAGGCTGAAAACTTACAAGCTGAATAAAACTCAGTAGAAAATGATTGGGAACAAGAATCAGGAGTGTTAGGTTTTGGTATCAACT
This sequence comes from Camelus ferus, assembly GCF_009834535.1. Classification (NCBI taxonomy): domain Eukaryota; kingdom Metazoa; phylum Chordata; class Mammalia; order Artiodactyla; family Camelidae; genus Camelus; species Camelus ferus. The sequence goes on from NC_045716.1 coordinate 3,095,120, forward strand.
CTGCCTGTTTGTGTGGGAATTTTTTTTTAACCCCCCCTCCAATCATTCAGACACAGACTCGTGTCCAGTGGCACTGGCTGAAGTGCTGCTTGCTAGACTGGAAAACACAAAGATGTATAAGATACCATCCTGGTACTCAAGTAAATCCAATCTCCCCAGGAGACTGACAAGTAAAACAATAAAAGATGGCACATGCTATAAATGGGACATGGACGAAATAGGGAAAAGACAGGCTCAGTTCTATGGGAGGAACTAGGGAAGGTGTCCAGGGAAGAAGACGTGTTTTGAAAGATAAGTAGAGAGTAAATAGTAACACTAGCCACTGAGAAAACACAGGGGTGGGATGTGCTGGCAGGGATGATGCAGGTTCAGAACGGACAATGCTGAGACTAAGGCATGGGGAGCACGAGGTGGGGATGCCTTGCCCTTCTTGGTCCTTCAGCATCTTCATCTGTGGGGAGTAGAACTGACCAAAAGACAGTTTGCTCCCTTCAAGTTAGAGCATCTCGGAAGGTCAGTTCTCGCCTTCAAGTCCTTGACATCTTTAAAACTATTAATGCGTTGCATGCTCTTTTGAAGGCAGCTAAGAAAAACCTGACCAGGCTGATTAAGTGGTGGTCACATGGAGTCTGTGTGTCAGAGCTTGAGCAGCCAGGAGGTGATCCAGAGGGCGAGGGTCTGAGGTAACTGCTATAGGGTAACGGAGGGGTCGTTAATGCTACTCATGCAAGTCTGGTTCTCTGCCTTCTCAGCCCCCGAGGCTGGATATGGCAAAAGTGTCTGAGGCCAAACCCTTCACTGCTAGGATAAGAGCCCTTGGAGCTCTCTTTCCCCTCCTCAGAGTGCAAGGAAGGGCTGCAGTGCCGTAGGCAGGGAGGGCGTGGGAGGTGATGCGGTCAGAGAGTGATGCTCCATCAGCTCCGGCTCCAGAGGGAGCGCAGTAACGAGCCCCCAGCCAACTGGGTGATGGACGTGCAACCTGAGCAAGAAAATAAAGCAACCCTGCGAGGTGCGTATTATTATCTTCTTTTTATAGGCTGGAAAACTGAGAGTCCATGAGATTAAATAACTTACTCAAAGCCAGTAGGCGGTGTGCCAGGACTCAAACTCTTGTTGGGCTCTGTTCAAGTACAACCCCGTTCCCCCAAGGACGTGATTTACTTTACTCTGTGGGTTGGAGGAAATTCTCAAAGGTTTTTACATGAGGGAGCCACATGATTAGATCTATTTTTAGGAAGACAGCTATGCTGGGGCCAAAGACTGAAGATGAGGAAGAGGCACTATTTGGGAGGCTGGCAAGAATCTGGGCCTGACATGATCAGCAGTATTGACAATGGAAAGGAAGTTGGATGGGCCAACAGACACGTCACCGAATAAAAAGGAATCTGTAGACCAGATAAGGGAGAGCCAGAAATTTCAAAGGCCCCCAAGATGGTGAAGTGGGTGTCTTAGTAGAGAGAGGAGGTGGGGATTTGGGGATAGGAAGTTCATTTGGTTTGCAATGAGCTTAAAATAATTCATTCAGATCTACCACACAACTGAAAACATGGTTTTGCAGCACAGGAGAGAGCCAAAAGCTGGGGATGTGAATCCAAGGGTCAGAAGGACATGGGAGGCGTATAAGCTGTGGAAATAAATGAGACTTTCCAGGAAGAGCAGGACAATACGGCTCAGAACGGCTCCTTGTCGGGAGCCAGTGTTTCACCTGGACCTAGAGAAGATAATCAGCAAACAGAGCGAGGGAAATGTTCCTGACGGGTCTCCTGGACTTCCAGGCACGTGCAGGGCTGCTCTTCTGCCAGCTCTGACAGCAGGCAAGGCTATGTGACCAGTTCTGGCCAATGAAATGTGAGAACTGTTAGGTGGCACTTCTGTGCCAAAGCATGTAAGTGTAACCGCAGTCTCTGAGAGGCATCGATGATACACAACTCTGACCTTGCTGCTTGAGCCAAAAATAAACTGTTATTGTTTTGAGCTGCTGAGATCTGGGGGGTTTCAGCCACAGAAGTTAACCTATAATCTATAACCTATAACATCGCTGAGAGGGAGTGGTCAGAAATCTGGGAAGTGGAGAAGAGAAACGTGAGAGGCAAGGTCTCCATGAAGGCATCGACATTTTCAAATGCTGCAAAGACGCAGAAGAGTTTCATGACCGAAGAAGACCACTGACGTGGCAACGGGGATTCGCTGGGGGTCACCAGAGACAGGCACGGGGTGGGGGGAAGGCAAGCAGTACTACGTCTGGAAAAGTGGAAATCGCCTGTCAGGAAGTCTTCTGTTTTTGGCTCTTCCTTCTGGGAGGCAGGGAGCCTAGCAGCAGGGTGGGCTGGGCTGGTCTGCATGTGAATTAGGGAACAGGGTGGGTGGTGAGAGAATACAGAGTTCCCTGACTTGCCTTGGCCCTGCTGGTTGGCAGGCAGCCTACACATCTCACGGTGGCAGTTCCCACTTGCTCAAGCCCCCTGGGTTGTCACACCCTCGATTTGTGCTCTCCTCCCAAATCACACCTGCTGGCTGGACGGTCTGTGCATCACAGCTCATCACACCTGGCTGCTTGAAAAGCGCCCAGTCCGCCTTCACAAGAAGGACACAGAAACCACATCAAAAGCCCACTATCCACCCAGGGAATCCTCCCTGGGGCCATCTCCCCCTGCTCATGGTGATCTCCTTGCTCACCGACCTCTCCCACCCACTGGGCCCCCCAGCCTGTGTCCTAACTCCTGCTCTCTCCGGAATTCCTTAGACTCGGGACCCAGCTTTAGAAGAGCAGCCCTCTCTCTGACTTTGGTCCCGTTCTGGGCATGGGTTTGTCCATGGACTGTGCACGCTGTTACGCTGGGTAACAGATGGCCAGCCTAGCCTGAGCTCCCCCAGCCACTGCTGTCAGGCGTGCTCTCTGCCCAGTCACTGAGAGGAGACGGCTGTTGAACAGTCCCCTGAGAACCTCCAACTCTGTCAAGCGGTCCTGATAGGTAATGAGCCTTAGGAGCGTGGTCAGGGCTCAGTCTGTGTCTCCCCCAGACCAAGCCAGCCCCAAGGAGCCCTGGAAGGAGAAACGGTGAAAGTACACCTTTCCTCCATGTTTTTCCCATTTTCCTGTTAACACGTTTACCTCTTTGCATCTTTACATTAGGCCCTTAGTCTCTCCTTGGCTACCCCAGGACCCTTGGCTCCCTGGGTTTGCCTTCCTCCAACAGGCACCACTGCTCTGTGCATTTTCTGAGGGCCAGGAGAGTATAGGGCAAAGCATGCAGGCTTTGGATTAAGAGAGACTTGAGTTCAAATCCTGGCCCTCCACTCACTAGCCGGGGCTCCTTGGGCAAGTTACTTAATCTCTCATGGCCCAGATTTCCCCATTTGTGAGATGAGGAAACACAGCTTACCTTTCTGAGTTGTTGTGAGGATTAAATAGATACTACAAAAATTTTCCCATCCTATTGTGGTTACTCACTCTATCTTGTTAACTTTCTTATTTTTTTCCCCCAGACTCCATCTTCTACAACTCCATTCCCTAGCTATTAAAATGATCCTGTCCTGCCTGGGGACCTCTCTTCTGGGCTCTGTTATTCTAAGGTGCTAATAAATGAATCATGCAAAGGTGTTTAAAGGAGCATGAGGGAGAAAATGTGTAACTTTCACCACATATCACATTTTTAGTTATTTAGAGGCTCTTAGAAAGCCTCAATTCAGAGATACACTGGATAATAGAACAATTACAGTTCCACAGGAGGTGAGTTAAGGAAGCCCTTACTATTAATAGCTACCCATTATCGAACATCCATTATGTGCCAGGCACTGTGCAAAGTTCATTGCATTCATTGTCTCATTTCATCAACACCAAGAAGACTCCATGAAGTACTGTGATTCTCATTTCAAAGATTGGGAAACTGGAACTAACAGAGGTTGGGAAATTTGCCCAGGGTCATGCAACAGTAAAATGAAGATTTTGGATTTAAGCCTGAGCTCTCCAATTCCAAAACCACTACACTGGACTTCCTCCCCTTTGGTAAGGGGTTGCTTTTTTTTTTTTTCTCTCTTCACTTCCCCGACCCCGGCACTTTAAAATCCTAATGACTATTCAGTATAACCTTGTTAGAGATACATACGTTAGGGATGCTCAAACACAGTTAAGAACATGCAGGGAACACTTTATAAACAGCGGCTTTGTTATTACTATTACTGTTATTACATACAGCCCTCTGCCACAGCTCCCAGATGTGTACATTTGCTGATGAATGGTAACTATTACTTCTGATCTTTCATTGATCTCAAAAAAGGTCTTTCTTTTGAAACAATGTGCATCCTCATGTCTAATCTCAAATCTTAAAGTCACATTCTCGGTGGAATGAATGCTCTCTCAGTTCTTCTAGAAGCAGCCTAGTCTACCTTCTGGGCCAGGCATGGCTGTCACAGTTCAGAGGGGCTGACAGAGGGACACAGCCAGAGCCCTCAGACAGGGGCAGCTCAGAGCTCCCAGAAGATTAAAGATTTGGGGAGGTGGCAAAGGAACTAGATAAGCAGGTGTTCTTTTCCACAGGACAGGTCTGCAAGTCCGTCTTCCTAATATACTCTGTTCTGCATGGTCATCCTGTATCCTCCAGCCAGTAAGCACAGTAACTCACTTGCTTGCAGGATCAAGCCTAACCTCTCTGTTGCGAGCCCTTCCATCACCTGGCCAGACCCATCCAAGCCAACCTTGTTTGCACTGCTCTCAAACGCAACATCCTCTCTATCCCACAAATAAATTAGGTTGGGACCTGCCTCAAAGCTGATGCACATCCTACTCCTCCCGCCTAAAATGTCCTCTCCCCCAGTCCCGCTCCATGCCATCCCTGCTTACCTAAATTTCAGCCACCCTTCAAAGCCCAGCTCAAATCTTCCCTGTTTTCCACAAAGCTGCCCTGGTAGAAGCCACAGCTGATCCTCAGTCACAGAATGCCTACTACGGTGACGGCCAATATGGAAGAACGGAGGTTTCAGCTTCCCCGGGAGGCCAGGACTCCCAAGAGGAAGAACCAGTTCTCAGAATTCTTTTGCATTCTCCTGTTTTTTGGTAATCAGAAGGTGTTCTGGAATTTGATACAACATTGTAAAATAATTATAAATCAAAAAAAATGTAAAAAAAAAAAAAAGGAGTTAACCACTATATATAAAAATAGCACAGGGAACCATATTCAATCTTGTAATAACCCTTAATGAAAAAGAATATGAAAATGAATATATGTATATATATGCATGACTGGGACATTGTGCTGCACACCAGAAATTGACACATTGTAACCGACTATACTTCAATTAAAAAAAAGTCAGCTGCTAGTCAAGTGTGCTATACAGATAATTTCTGTTCTGTAACTATGCTTTTCCAACTGACCTTCAATATAAATATTTCAGGTATGCACACTGAAACTTCTGGATTCCTTGGATGTGCCAAAAATCACATCTGAGATTGTACTGTATCATTTTAAATTGCACATTTAAAGGAAGAGATGACTTTCTAATCAAGCCTAACAGTACTATGGGGATCAACACATTTATTCCCTTCCTGATTCAGGAAGCAGCTGAGAGAAACAGGATATGCAGGAGGCAGATACAAGAGGACAAAGATACCAGCTTTGTTTCTGATCCAGCCCAGTAGAGAACACAGCTTCAGCTCCTTCCCTAATGTTCACCAGCACTTTGAGCCACCCAGTCATGGGCACGACCTATGACTCCAAGCCCGCCCTACTGCAGGGTGCTGCTCTGGTAAGCTCAGAGCAAAAGGAGGAGAGGACACAGATACCTGGAGGGCAGGCCGGCTCTAGAAAGGAGAAAGCGGCTGAGGGAAGCACACCCAGTTCTTCTAAGCTCACCAGACATAAGTCAGGAGGAATGAATGAAGGGGAGGAAGAGAAACCCAGTGTTTTC